>NC_133009.1:24126683-26526683 GCF_048564905.1 Vicugna pacos
TGGGTTGGGAGGGCAGGTGGAACATAAGGTTGGATAATTGATTTTCTTCTTATGAATATTTATTCAAGGTTACTTCTCCATCTGCTCTCCTTCTGTAATTTCGGAATGGACACTGAGCCTTGCGCAGGAGCCTGTCCCTCTCCTTCTGGGTCACTCCTCCTACCACTGGAGGAACAGGGCTGAGCTGGTTATCACTGGAAGGTCCGAACGGAGCGCACTGGGTAAAATGTCTAGGGCTTGGGGCTTTTCCAGATTGCACATCCTTAATTGCGCTGAGCTCTTTAGAGCTATTTGATGAATCGATTCTCAGCGTGGCCATCTGCACAAAAGTGCAGGACTGCTTGCAAGCTGGGAGGCAGTTATGCCTGAGTTTTGTGGCTGAGCCCTCGGGCAGTTCTTGGAAGGGGAGGACTCATAGGTGGCCGATAATAGTCTATGATGGAGAGGAAGGACCATAAAGTACAGAGGGCTCATTAGTTTTGATGGATCGGGCTCAAATGAGATGACATTTTAGTCCCTTGTGTAAAATCTAGGCTAAGTATCAAGTAGAAATGTCTCTTCAGGCCCATGGTAACTGCTTCTTGGGGGAGAGGAAAATTGGTGACCCTCTCACTGTGGTTTTGAGGTGGGAAACCCCATGAAAAAGACTGGCAGGGCCTCTACTCTCCTGCCAGTACCATCCGGTTCCCTGGCCCAGCAGCATTACCTCTCTTTTTGCCTCTGAAAAGGCTTACTTCTAGGAAAGTGGAACTTATCCCTAAAAGTCTATTGGTTCCCTGAGCTAACTCCTGATTGGTCCATTTGTAGCACCTCATTTGCATGGAGCTCCCTCCTGGTTGATCTATTTCTATCACTCTTGATTGGTCCATTTCTATCCTCCTGATTGGTCCATCTCTACAAAGCTTGTTCCTAATTAGTCAACTTTGTTACACCTAATTTACATACAATGTTGCAAAGTATAGACTGGCAGCCTATAAAAGGCTGTGTAAACCTACAGACGGGGTCCAGAGCTTGGAGTATTAACTCCTCTGGGCCTGCTGGCATAATAAACCTGAGTTCTCCAACCCTCTGAGTGCTGGTTGGTCTCCCGTCAGGATCCAGGATGCTGTCATAACTGAGCTGTAACACTAAGCTGTAACACACTTTGCTGCAACAGTTTAGGGATTCAAAAGTGACTAAGTTTATGTAGAAACTATGTCTTTGTCTCAGAAAAGGCTGTTTATTTGATGTTCTAGCAACAAGAACTGAATACCAAGCAACTCTTCCCCCATCAATGAAATGTGATCATTGATATTCCTAATAATGGCTCCTAAGGCTGAAAATACCTTAAATGCTACCCGTCCGTATCATTATGGATGGACAAGTTATGTCCATGAAAGTTTTAATGGAAGATGTATTTCATAGGTTCAATTCTGGGACCAATTACAACATGTGGGCATTTTTTTCCCACAACATCAAGCAATTTTTAGGCACCAGCTGAGTGTCCTACAGTTCAACTCAACTCTGACACTATCTGCCTGGAGACACCATCAGATTCCCCCAGGTTCAGGGCTCAGTCCCAGGAGATTGCCCTCCACTTCAGATGCCAACTGCAAGCCCAGATTGTCACTTGTGCTTCTGGCTGCCTGGCTATAGATCAGAGGTCCCCATAACCCCTTTGCTGGTTTTGATTAATTTGATAGAGTGGCTCATAGAACTCAGGAAACCTGTTGGCTCACTAGATTTTTGGTTTATTACCAAAGATACTAAAGGATAGGAATCAACAGCCAGGTGAAGAGATACATGGGGTGAGGTCCCGAGCAAAGGAGCTTTTGTTCTAATGGAATTTGGGTCCAGGCATTGTGGCATGTGGAAGTGTTCTGGTTCACCAACCTGGAAGCTCTTCAAAACTTGTTTTTTGTTTCAGTTTTTTTATGGAGGCTTCATTACATGGGCATGATTGATCAAATCATTGGTCATTGGTGATTGATTCAAACTCCAGCTTTCTTCCCTCCCCAGAAATGTTTGTGAGTCTGTTTCTGTTTCATAAATAAGTTTATTTGTGTCACTTTTTTTTAAGATTCTACAAACAAGTGATATCATATGATATTTTTCTTTCTCTCTGGCTTACCTCATTTAGTATGATAATCTCCAGGTCCATCCATGTTGCTGCAAATTGTATTATTTTATTCATCTTTATGGCTGAGTAGTATTTCATTGTATATATATACCACATCTTCTTTATCCAGTCATCTGTCAATGGACATTTACGTTGTTCCCATGTCTTGACTGCCACCTATTTTGGGTTGATTGTGTTGTAGCCCACACTCTTTCTCTTAGGTGTCATCTGTGTGAACTTTTGGTCTACACCAGTTGTTCTCAAATGCATTTTGCTGTCCCTCTCCCTCCCATCCCCAGGGACATTGGGCACCATCTGAAGACATTTTTGGTTGTCACAACAAGAGGGAGGGAGGTGTTATTGGCAAGCTAGTGGGTAGAGGCCAAGGATGCTGCTAAGCATCCTGTCTATACACAGGACAGACCCCCCCCCCCGCCCCTACTCCACAACCAAGAATTCTCCAGCCCCAAATGTCAGTAATGCTGCAACTAAGAGACTTTGGTATGTCTAAATCTCTTCACTAAGACTTTGGTCCTCAAAGTCCCTTGATGAATGGTTCCAGAAAGAAGTGGGATGTGCACCCCCTGCCTGGATGGTGGATGGGATATGGAGGCACCAACCTGGAGACTTTTCTCAAGTTCTCTGCTAGATGCCAGGGGAGGAATTTCCTCTCTACCGTCCATGTTTCTCTCTGGGCTTATATAGAGCAGTTGGCTAGTCAGCCTAAAATGTATCAAAGTACAAGCTGCTGCCTTCCAATGACATTTTAACCAACCATCATCCCGAAGAGCTTGTGTAAAATGAGCGAGTAAATATCACATCAGGTGATTGTGACAAATGAAGGAGATGACAGAACTGAAGTGTTTAGCATGGGATGACCCACAAGTGCATCTTCTTCTCACTGTTTTTGTTATGGCTTCTTTGATGTGTCAAAGGCTACAGTCCCCAGTTATTCCTTCAAATGCTAACCCAGGTCTTGCTGTGATGGCATTTTGCAGATATAGCTGTCTAGCATGTTGTCCCCAAGGAGGTGACATTATGTAAGAGAGATTACGCTGGGTCACATGGGCAGGCCTGTAGGAATTATGTGGAAGGCCTTACAAGCAGGTCTGAGGCTTCCCCAAGGGAAAGAAGGAAAGCTGCCCTTGAGCCTGTGCCTGTGGGTTCCAGCCCTTCCAAGGTCTTTCTTTCCTGACTCTCTGCTTCAAGGATATCCGTGTGCTCAGCCAGTGCCCGTGATTGCATAGGTAACTCCTTGTAATAAATCTCTTAATATATGTTAGCTCCTCCTGGTTTTGCTTCTCTGATTGAAACTTGGTTAGTATTCAAAGTATTTTATGTCCACCTGGTAAGAGATATTTCAAAGCTCTTGAAGCATATTTAAAAGACTCTGCTGAAACACCTGTCCCCTCCCACTTCTAGTCAAATCTTTCTGTAGTTGAGGCCAAGCAGGTAAATTGGATGTGGAATCGGTCTGGCTGGTTAAGTAGACATAAGTGATCTGTACACACTATAAACTAGCAATCTAAAAATAAGTTTCAGGATAAGAAAGGTGGGGAAAAATATATATATACACATACACACATATGAAATCAATAAAATATTCATTTTTATTAATGAATTATGAATTTTGATCAATTTCTGGAGTGTATTACAGTGCTGAGCCCTGCTGTAAGGGGAACGTATAGAGTGGCAGAGGCTTCATATAGGACTTGGACACATACGGCTTATAAATTATTAAGGATGCACATTATACAGTTCTGTTACAGCAGTTAAAAAGTTTGTTATTTATGATCAAGTGGCTGATCCCTGCATTCCTCATATATTTATTGCACTGTCCAGGGCTCTGTGCAAGGCACTGGAATTAATGTCTGAGACCAAGACTGCCATGTGAGTTATGAACTGGTTTGGGGAACATGGTCCGGATAAATAAAAGGAAATTACAACATAATAATGAAATGGCAAGTGAGAAGGTGCTCTGGGGACCTGAAGAGCTTACAACCTGGACCTGGTGGTTCATGGACACTTTGTGGGGGAAATGACACTGCATCTTAAATCAGAGGACAGGTGGGCATGAAGATAAAGAGCTGGAGGCAGGTGTTTAATGCTGTTAGTCTAGCAAACAGTGTGTTGAACAGGTGCGGTGTTTCTTGTTGCTGCTCTTCTGTTTAGATTCTTTCTTGGATGTTCCATATGAACTTCGTACCTTGATATAAACTGGGGACTTCATGCGAGGCTAAGACTCACAGCTTTTTTTCTGGTAGAAAATCATCCACTGTGAAAACCTTCTGGGTAGAAATAATAAGGACAGTCCAGTTTGGCTGTTTTTCTGGCCATCCTGTATGTACAGGTTGAGGGCGGTACACTAGAAGTTAAGAAAATTATGAAGGGAACACGTGTAGCACAAACATAGACTTGATGGTAAATTTCAGAGTAACAGAATTTAGAGGCAACCCTGAAAGCCTGACAGTGTGAAGACAAACCCAAGCAAAGCCTTCATGGAATCTATTATAGAACTCGTTTTATTTTCCAAAATATAGCACAGACGACTGAGATTATAGAAAAGTTCAAGTCCTTGGACAAATTAGTGTGCGATGGATTTGTAATGGGCTATTTGGAATAAATCACATTATCGTCAAGTTTTGACATCATGAAAGTCTTAAAATGCCTCAGATACGACCAGAGGGAGACACTGGAAGTGATGATCATGAGACACCAAGTGACAATGATAATGCTCTTTCCCTAAGCAATATATGTCTAGTATGTTTTTATTTGCTCTATTTCTTTAAATATAGTTGACATACAATATTATGTTAGTTCAGGTGTACTAAGTACATAGTGATTTGACATTTGCATACATTATGAAATGATCACCATGGTAAGTTTGGTAACCACCTGTTCCTGTACAAAGTGTACATATTATTGACCATATTCTTTATGCTATGTATTACATCTCTGTGGCTTATTTATTTTATAACTAGAGATGTGTACCTCTTAATCCCCTCACCTATTTTCTCCTCCCCCCGTCACACCCCTTCCCCTCTGGCAACCATGGATTTGTTCTATTATCTATGAATCTGTTTCCATTGTGTTTTGTTTGATTTTAGATTCTGCATATAAGAGAGATCATGCAGTATTTACTTTCTTTGTCTTTTCTTTGGATCCATCCATGTTGTCACAAGTGGTAAGATTTCCTTTTTTTCAATGGCTGAATAACATCCCATGCCACATCTTCTTTATCCACTCATCTATCGATGGAAGCAACACTTAGGTTGCTTCCACATTTGGGTATTGAGAATAAAACTGCAATGAACATAGGGGTGCATGTATTTTTTTAAATCAGTGTTTTTGTTTTCTCTGGATAAATGCCCAGGAGTGGAGTTGCTGGATCATATGGCAGTTCTATTTTTAATTTCTCGAGGAACCTCTATACTGCTTTCCATAGAGGCTGCACCAGTTTACATTCCCACCAACAGTGCATGACAGTTCCCTTTTCCCCACATCCTCATCTGTACTTGTTATTTGTTGTCTTTTTGAGAATAGCCATTTTGACTGGTGTGAGGTAATATCTCGTGGCTTTAATTTGCATTTTTCTGATGATTAGTGCATTATTCATCTGTATGTCTTCTTTGGAAAAATGTCTATTCAGGTCCTCTATCCATTTTTTAATCAGGTTTTTTTTTTTAATGTTGAGTTGTATGTGCTGTTTATATATATATTAGATATTAACCCTCTTATCAGATGTGTTGTTTGCAAGTATCTTCTCCCATTCAGTAAGCTGCCTTTTTGTTTTGCTGATGGTTTCCTTTGCTGTGCAAAAGCTTTTTAGTTTGATGTGGTCTCATTTGTTTTTTTTTTGCTTTTATTTCCTTTGCTTTAGGACACAGATCCAAAACAATATTGCTACGATTTGTGTCAGAGTGTTCCGCTTATGTTTTCTTCTAGGAGTTTTATGGTTTCAGGTCTTATATTTAGATCTTTAAACCATTTTGAGGTTTTTTTTTGTATATGATGTTAGCGAATGCTCTAATTTCATTCTTTTACATGTGGTTGTCCAGTTTTCCCTGTATCACTTGCTGAAGAGACTGTCTTTTCTCCATTGTATTTTCTTGCCTCCTTTGTCATAGATGAATTGACCACAAGTGCATGGGTTTATTTCTGGGCTTTCTATCCTGTTCCATTGATCTATGTGTCTGTTTTTGTGCCAGTACCATGCTGTTTTAATTACTGTAGCTTACATTATGATCTGAAGTCAGGGAGCGTGATTCTTCTAGCTCCATTCTTCTTTCTCAAGATTGTTTTGGCTACTCAGGGCCTTTTGTGTTTCCATACAATTAAAAAAATTATTTTTTCTAGTTCTGTGAAAAATACATTTGGTATGTTGATAGGTTGTATTGAATCTGTAGGTTGCCTTGGGTCGTATGGTCACTTTAACAATATTAATTCTTCCAGTCCAAAAACATGGTATATCTTTCCATCTGTTTGTGTCACGTTCAGTTTCTTTAATCAACATCTTGTAGTTTTCCAAGTATAGGTCTTTTACCTTCTTAGGTAAGTTTATTCCTAGATATTTTATCTTTTCTGATGCAATTGTAAAGGGGATTGTTTCCTTAATCTTTCTTTCTGATAGTTAGTGTATAGAAATGCACAGCTTTCTGTGCATTAATTTTGTATCGTGCAACTTTACCAAATTCATTGATGAGCTCTAGTCATTTTTCTAGTGGTGTCTTTAGGATTTTGTATGTAGAGTATCATGTCATCTACAAACAGTAATGTTTTAGTTTTAGTTCTTCCTTTTCAATTTGGATTCCTTTTATTTCTTTTTCTTGTTTGATTGCTTTGGCTAGAACTTCCAATACTAGATTGAATAAAAATGGATAGAGTGGGCATCCTTGTCGTGTTCTTCATTTTAAAGGAAATGCTTTCAGCTTTTCACCATTAAGTATCATGTTAGCTGTGGGCTTGTCATATATGGCCTTTTTATATTGAGGTATGCTTCCTCTATGCTCACTTTGTTAAGAGTTTTTGTCATGAATTGATGTTGAATTTTTTCAAAAGCTTTTTTGAGATGATCAGATAATCAATTTGTTAATGTGGTTTATGACACTGATTTGTGGATATTGAAAAATTCTTGCATCCCTGGGATAAATCCCGCTTGATCATGGTGTATGATCCTTTTAATGTATTGGTTGGATTTGGTGTGCTAATGTTTTGTTGAGGACTTTTGCATCTGTGTTCATCAGTGTTATTGGCATGTAATTTTCTTTTTTTTTTGTGATATCTTTGTCTGGTTTTGATATCAAGGTGATGCTGGCCTCATAGAATAAGTTCGGAAGAGTTCCTTCCTCTTAAATTTTTAAAAATAGTTTGACAAGGATAGAAATTAGTCTTCTTTAAGTACATGGTAGAATTCAATTGTGAAGTCTGGCCCTGGACTTCTGTTTGTTGGGAGATTTTAAAAAAATTACTGATTCAATTTCATTACTGGTAATTGGACTGTTCATATTTTCCATTTCATCCTGATTCAGGGTTGGGAGATTGTACATTTCTAGGAATTTAGCCTTTCTTCTAGGCTGTTCATTTTACTGGTGAACAATTGTTTGTAGTCATCTGTTGTGATCTTTTGTAATTCTGTGATGTTGGCTGTAACTTCTCTTTCATTTTTGATTTTATTGGTTTAGTCCCTTTTTCATTTTTTCTTGATAATCTGACTAAAGGTTTATCAATTTTGTTTATCTTGTCAAAGAATCAGCTCTTAGTTTTATTTATCTTTTCTATTGCTTATTTAGTCTCCATTTAATTTATTTCTTCTCTGATTTTATGATTTCTTTCCTTTTAGTAACTTTTGGTTTTCTTTATTCTTCTTCTATTTTCTTTAAGTGTAAATTTAGGTTGTTTGTTTGAGATTTTTCTTGTTTCTGGAGGTAGGCTTGTAACACTATGAACTTCCCTCTTAGAACTGCTTTTAATGTGTCTCATAGATTTTGGATGATTGTGTTTCCATTTTCATTTGTCTCCAGGGATTTTTTGATTTCCTCAGTGACCCATTAGTTGTTTAGTAGCATGTTACTTGGACTCCACATGTTTGTGCTTTTTGTTTGTTTTTGCTTTTCTTGTAGCTGATTTTAATTCTCATAGCATTGTGTTTGGAAAAGATGCTTGATATGATTTCAATCTTCTTAAATTTATTAGGATTTTTTTTTTTTTTTTGCAGCTTAGCATGTGCTCTCTCCTGGAGAATGTTTCATGTGCACTTGAAAAGAATATGTATTCCTTTGCTTTTGGTTGAAACATTCTGTATATATCTACTAATTTCAGCTTGCCTAATCTGTCATTTAAGACCAGTTTTTAAAATTGATTTTCTTCTTGAATGATTGATCCATTGATGTAAGTGGTGTATTAAAATCACCTACCATTACCTGTGAATTTTATTCCTTTATGTTGGTTAATATTTGTTTTATGCATTTAGGTACTCCTAGGTTGTGTGTACATATGTTTATAATTGTTGTATCTTTTTGTTGGATTGATCTTTTAATCATTATGTAATGACTTTCTTTGTCGCTTGTTACAGCCTTTATTTTGGAGTCTATTTTATTTGATATGAGTATTGTTAGCTAGCTTTCTTTTAATTTCCATCTGCATAGAATACCTTTTTCCATCCCCCCACTTTCCGTCTGTGTGTGTCTTTAGATCTGAAGTGAATCTCTTGTAGGCAGCATATATATGGGTCTTTTTTTTTTAAAAAATCCATTTAGCCACTCTATATATTTTGATTGGCACATTTAGTCCATTTATATTTATATTAATTATTGATAGATATGTACTTATCACCACGTGTTAATTGTCTTCGGGTTGTTTTGTAGTTCTTTTTTGTTTCCATCTTCTTCTTTTGTTCTCTTCCCTTGTGATTTGATGACTGTCTTTAGTGTTATGTTTGGATTCAATCTCTCTCTTCCTCTATCTCTCTCTGTTATCTATTATAATTTCTTGGTTTATGGTTACCATGAGGTTTGTATGTAACAACTCTAGACAGGAAATAAGTGGTGAGTCTCAGTAGTAGGTTGTGCAGAACCTGCAGCACTTTCCTTTTATAGAGAATTAACCATATTTTGGTCAGAAGGCCTGGGTTGGAATTTGGACTTGGCTGTTTAAGGGCTGTGAGATCTTGGATAAGTCACCTAACTTCTCTGGACCTTGGATTTCTCATTGGTGAAATGAATTTAAATGATTCCCCATATAGTACTCTTTTCTTCCATATAGTGATGTCTCTTAAAGTTGATGGGACAAGCTGATGGTTAGAAATGAATAAAGTCATTAAATTATTTAGTTCCTTTTATTAAGAGTAAAGTCCATTATATAAATATGCAGCAATAAGAATGTCATATGTATGTGTATATATATTCTTTACTTCTAGTTACCTACACTGTATTCCTAGTTCTCTAATTTTTCTCTATTTTGTGGTCATGGGCACAGAGGACTCCAACTTGGTCATTATTGTATGTACATTAGTGGTGGAGACAGGCCCAGGTTCTCAGCCCCATCCTTGATTTGTTTCCGTGTTCTTTAAAATACACCACCACACTGTTTTCCAATACCTTCAAGCCTTCTTTGGGCATTTCAGTGACTAAATTATTCCAAGAAGGAAAACTATTTTAGGAGTGGAAAATCTGAAGGCTATATATCTTGGCCATAACATTTGGCTATATCATAGGGAAATATTTATAAGCAGGAACTTTCAAACATGGCTTTCCTCTACTAATGACTGTCACAGATGGTTTCACGTTCATTGGCAGGAACCTTCTTTGGGGGATTCTGACTGCCCCTGTGCAGTGGTCCTTGCTGTTAGGCTCCAGTATCTAGCTGTGCCTGGCATCTTGATGCTGTAGGTTAGAGGAGAAGTGGAGTTGCTTCATGGCTAATGGAGAACATCAGCCTTGTGATTCCTGCATTGGGTTTGGCTGACTGTCAAGGGTTAATGACCTTGTTGCAAAGTTTCTATTAGTCACTGCACAGGGTTGGATGACTTCCATCAAGCAGACCAGGCAAATTTCAGAGCTTCAGACTGAGTCTCCCAGGGAGAAATAAAAAAGCGGAGGAAGGGAGAGAGGGACATCAGACATTCTGGCTGGGGCAAGAAGCTTGTGTGTGTGTGTGTGTGTGTGTGTGTGTGTTGTTTCTCACTCTCCAGAAATGGTTATTCTTGGTTACCAGGCAAAGATACACTACTCTTTCAAGTTATCTCCCAAAGGCCATCAAGTCCTCCAAGAAGAAGCTGATCTGCTGTAGCTCTGACGGTCCAGGGGCTGGCTGTACTTTCCCAGAATTTCACATTATTCATTTCCAGAAAGCAATTTTAGTTGATTGCTTTGTGATCTTTCTGAATGAGGCATTTTAAGGAATAGGAGAAAACTGAAAGGTTTGGCTCACCATCAAAATACTTCCCTTCTGAATGCTCCTAAGGGAAGTACAACTGTCAGTCTGGGATGGAAGCTTGTTGGAATTTCCATCTCTTGAGGATTTTAATGGGAGATGACACAAGTTATCTTTCTTGGTCCATTTATTTGGATGCCTGCCTGGACGAGGGGTACCAGAAGACCTTGTAGCCTTTTCAGTATTGGCTTCTTATGGTTGGATGGTAGATTCATGAGAGTATAGGCTGAAGATTTTACCTATCTGCTTTATTACCTGGCCAGATAGCTTTTAATCTTGTCTCTCTCAGCAGATTTTAAATTATTTTAAGGCTGGCATGCTGCCTTGTGTTTCTTTCATATTCTTCACAGAAGAGAGAGAGAGAGGATGGGATAACTTACGGAGTAAGTTTCTAGAGGAGACAGTGTCCAGGGAGATAGGAGCAAGGTCCCAGGTGGAAAGATAGCACATCTTCTGAGGTTGGAGGGAAGGAATCAAAACTGATATATATGGATATAAATAAATTAACAGATAATTGTAAGAAAACTTGAGGGAGATCACACCTCATAAACTCAGCTTCACTGGTAAGAATGAGGCAAGTTCATCCACTGAAAGGGGTAGAAACAGAATGATAAGCATTTGGAATAATCATTGCAGAGAATGGAAGAGGACGCTGACCAATGACAAGTCAAAGTTTTGCTGGGTTGTGCTAGAGGCTCAGATGAATTCTGAAGCCATGAATGTGTAGTGGAGACAACTCTGAGAGCTGCCTGGTTTTTGTCAGCAGGTGCAACTCTTGGGTTCAGGGATGGAGAAGGAGGATTGGAGCGTTGACTCAGGGTTGGAATTTTCCTAAGCAATGTAGTAGAAAGATAACGATGCAGGTAATCAAGGTTAGCTGACAGGATCGTTCAGGTAGCCCATCCAGGGATGTAGGCTTGGCTAGGAAGGAAAAGTATTGCTGATTACAAAAAACTGAGAAGTCATCGAGACTGAAATGCTCTGTGAGACCAGGGAGCAAGTGTAATAGGAATAAGAAAATATGTGGACTGAGAGGATAGAAGAATGATCAGGGAGTAAAATATTGGAGTTTCAGATTTTTGGGTGATGACAAAACCCAGGGTGTGGCCATGAGGATGGGTGGTCCAGATGCAGTGGAGTGAATGAGTAGTGTCAGGGAGATCCATGAACATCAAGATCACATTGTTGGATGGCTCATCACAGGGGTGGTTTATCTCGTGGACACGCGTATCCCCTAGGATTCTGTTAGGAGTAAGACGGGAAAGATGGACTGTCAGTGAGGACTTGAAGAGCTGTAATGGGGGCAGCGTACTGTGCTTTGAGGCCCCATAGGCAGATCTCCTAACCCAGACCTGGGGTGTCTACAGTTCTCTGGGGAAAATGATAGCTAACATGGGCCCCAAAGAATGAGTGAAATCAGCCAGAGGATGGAAAAGTAGGGCAGGGAAGAGGCTAGAATTGTTTCAGGTAGAGGGAATGAGAATGTTAAACAGATCAGTGTTTTACAAAGTGCCCAGATACATAAAATTAATGATAATCTGGGGATGTAGAGCCTATTATTAAATAACATAGTCTATAACTTGACGATCTTTTCCACTTACAGTAGCCCTTACTTTGTTTTTTTTAATTAAAAAAAATTTAACATTAACTCAGACTTCTGAGGCCTGCAGTTTACATCCTCACATTCATAACATCTGGTGAAACATTTAACGTAAGGAAAGAGATGGAATGTTCCCTAGGACCTGTCCTCCTCACATGCTGTATGACTTAACTCTCTGTTTCCAGATTAATTTTCAATCATAGAACAACTGCATTATTTATTCTGCACGGCTGAATTGTAAAAAGGAAAAAAAAAAAAAGAAATAGAAAGACATGAAACGGGCAAAGCAGAGACCATACAACAGAAGATGCATAATGCACCCAAGAGCGTTTTGACTTGCGCCTTGGTAAGATGCAAACGAGGGGGCATTATTTACATGTGCAAACATTCACACGCTAAATGGAGATTAGGAAAAGAGAAAAGCACTCAGAGAAGAGAGCCAAGATGTCTGCAAGGAAAAAAAGTTTAAAAGAAGTCAATTCTATTTCAACCAAGTACAGGGTTCATAAATTACATCCAAGGAGATTTAGCCAACAGACACATTGGACTTGGAAACCACATTCCTTTTTCCACCTTGTTCTCACTGAGAAGGGGCTGGATGTGGCATAAGTGTGAAGGCCCGGGCTTTGGACCAAAATGGAGCTGGACCTGCATCCTGGCTCTGTCACACTGCTGGTGACATGTGTCTGAGCTTCTCTGAGCCTCCATCTCAGCACCTGTAGAAGCAGCAGCAAAAACTTAAGTCGAAGGGTGATGAGTGGAACTTGTGTACATGAAGTACTTAGAGCGATATGTAACACATAGGGGGCAGCCAGTAGATGGTAGCTAAGAGCCATCACTGCTGTTGCCACTACTACTTCTATTACTAAGGCTAGTGGCGCTCTGTTTGATAAATGAATCAAGGAATGCCTTCAAGGGATATTTGACATGAGAATGCTACCCTTTTAATAAATTCTTGCCCTAATACAATCATTCAACATGCAAATGGAACCTTTGCAGTGCTGCAGACAGAGTCATCCTTCCTCCAGGAGGTCAATAGATGTTTGTCAGTGACCTTATATGTGCGTGTGTTTGTAGGGAGAGGATGTTGGGGACACAGGAAGGTGATTGGGAGGCTGGAAGCAGCTTCCTTCCTCTAAACACATAGTCTAGAAGTCTAGCATCAGAGGACTTTCGTTAAGCTGACCTAGAGACCTAACTCAACCCTGGTAGGAGGGCACAAATGCCACTGGGATTCATTTTTCAGACAGAAGATGTGACTCTTGGCAGTACCCCCAGCTCCTTCTTCGAGGAAGGACTCAGAGGAGTGTCCCTGGAATGGTTGGTGTAAGGACTGTGACCTGGTGGAAGGGTAGCCTAGTATTGAACCTCTTTGTAAGAGCCTGTGTGTTTCAGGTCTTGATGGGGCTCCAATGTGCACCTTCTTGGCTTAAGCCATGACACGTGTCCAGCTGGACAGAACGTGGTGCACATTTTGATTCTAATTGTGCATCTGTCCTGAGTTAGGTGCCAGGGACCTCCTGTCTTCCTGCCTGATGAACAAATTAAGTCAAGTTTAGAATTGACTGTTTACATAACTTCTGGCAAACACATTTTAAAGTGTATAATACCTATTTCAATGCCACTGGAAATAAAAAAAAGCAAAGTGTACTAGAAAAGCTACATGAAGAAGGGCTAATAGGAAAACATAGCACAGTTCAAGGGAAAATGGAGGAAGTAAGGTGAACACGGGCTTGGTGATTTTAGAACTGGGACGCGCAATCCCAGGAGGAGAAGTTTCTTTTGGTTAACATGATTAAATGTATAGGAAAATTACCTGGGAAAGCTGTGAGCTTATCTTCTTCAGACGCCTTGAGGAAAGAACTTTGCTTGGAATAAAGGAAGGAAACCTGCCTGCAGGGAGACCGATTAGATAATTGCTAATCCCACACTGTACCTTTTTGATTCCATATTAAAGAGTAGAGATGCACATTTTAAACAAAGTATTTAAAAATATTTAGATGAGCAGATTTCTGGAGTTACGCATCTCACACAGTATTGTATTTGTCTGAATTCACTTCGGTGAACTTGGCTTACGCTGGCAAATGTACGCTGGCAATTGACAAGATGCTCCCGCAGGTAGCGATGCTGGGATGTATCCTCATTGCTTGACCTCCCTTTTTGGCCCATTGCCTTTATTCTACCTCTGGCTAGAGCCTCAGGGTTGGCAGCCTAGTTTGATGTCCATTTTTGACTTGGCCCCAGCTCTCCTGCAGGACATGGCACATGAATCTCCTCACTAGCCTCACACCACCGTGACTCCCTCCCACCCTGCGTGGGCTCCACCCTGGGCACCAAGGAACTGAACAGCCAGAACCAGCCAGCATCTGTGTCCCCGAAAGATCTACTCTGTCAGAGGAGTGAGAAAGAGTTGCATCAGTCTTTTGGGTTGATAATATATTCCTGTTAAGGGAAGAACACTCAAGTACTTCATATGAAATAAATAAATGGAAACATATAAAATGTGAATGTACAGCAGGGTGACTGGGTTAACAACACTCTATTGCAGATTTGAAAGTTGCTAAGAAAGTAAATCTTAAAAGTTTTCGTTTACAAAAAAAAATTTTTGTAACTACAGTTGAGCCTTGGATTTGAACTGTGAAGTTCCACGTATATGATTTTTTTCCACTAAATATGTACTACTGTACTTGATGGTCCGTGGCTGGTTGAACCTGAGGATGTTGAACTATGGATATGGAAGGGAAGAACAACTGTAAAGTTATACAAGGATTTTCAACTGTGTGGAGGGTCAGCATCCCTAACCCTGTGGTTTTCAAGGGTCTGCTGTGTGTCAGATGACAGATGTTGACCAGAGTTACTGCCATGATCATTTCACAATATATACAAATATTGAATCGCTATGTTGTATACCTGAAACTAACACACCGTTATATGTTAATTATACCTCAAAAAAAGGAAAAAAATGGTAAATCTTAGATTCGTTGTAATATCTTATTTAAAAACCCACAAGTTTCATAGAAAACTAATTTGCGGTTACCAGAGGGGAAAGGGAGGAAAGGGATAAATTAGAAGTCTGGGATTTGCAGATCCAAATCGCTGTGTACAGAATAGATAAACGTAAGTTTCTACTATTTAACGCAGGGGGCTATATTCAATACCTTGTAATAACCTATACTTATAAAGAATATATATATATATATATATATGAATGAATCAGTATGCTGCACATCAGCAACTAACAGAACATTGTGAATCAATTATACTTCAAAAAAAAAAAGAAAAGACAAGGAAGTACTCTGTCTTGTCCCTCCTAGTTAGTAATGTCTTTATCTTGATGAGTATTATTAAAGGACCCCTGTTATTAAACAACAACAACAACAAAAAACACAAGTTCATACTGATAGTTTCAACTTAATTTTAATAGTAACATATACAGTATATTACTTTCTTTGATTTTTATAATTGTACCTCTTTCCTAGTACCCTGGAAATACTGACTGCTAACATTATCATATGAGTTTCCTGTGCTGTAACAAGTTTCCACATCTTGGTAAGAACAGAAGTTTAATCTCTCACAATTTCAGAAGCCAGAGGTCCAAAATCAGCATTGCTGGACTGAAAGCAAGGTGTTGGCCGAGCTGGACCCTCTCAGGAGGTTCTAGGGGAGGGCCCATTCCTTGCCTCCTCCAGTTGGGTGGCTGGGGCTTTCCTTGGCTCGTGGCTGCATCCCTCCAATCTTGGCCTCCATGTGTGGTCCCACCGCCTTCTACTTTGTATGTCTGAGTCAGATTTCTTGCCTCACTCTTGTGTGGACACATGTGATTACATTTAGGGCCCACTTGGATAATACTGGCAAGCTGCTTAACTTGATCACCTCTGCAAAGTAATTTTCTTTTCCTTATAAGGTAACAGTTACAGATTTCAGGGATTAAGTTGTTTATTATCTATGTGTCTGTCTATCTATCAATCATACTTGTATTTTATTGAGATATAATTGACATATAACTGTGTAAGTTTGGGGTGGGCAACACATTGATCTGATAAATTTATATATTGCAATATGATTGCCACCATAGTGTTAGTTAGGTATCTCTGCTGTGACACGTAATTACCATTTCTTTTTTGTGGTGAAAGTAAGCAAGGAAAAAAAAAAAAGAAACTTCATAGTGCCTATGACTCTTTCCTAGAACAAGGACAATCGTTTTCTTTACAGATTTCAGGAAATAAAATATACTTGCAATTCTGCCAATTAAGTTTAAATTTGCAAAATTTTGCCTATCAAGCCAGGGAGTTGGGCTCAGCAAACCTACTTTCAAAGATAATGGTTCTAATGACAAGTCCTTTTAATTGAAAATTCAGCGTGGGAAAGAGAGACACACATATGCCTGAACTTGTTAGTTGCTCACAGACATTGACCTTTAGCCAATAGAACACGGTGTCAAACTTCTCATTGCCTCTTAATTGGGCCTTGAAAAAGTGGTAAATCTGAAATCTAGTCTCTTCCTGCTATGAAAATTCACTGCAGGAATATTACTGCAAACTTTTATAGAAAGAACATCCTATGAAGAGTAAATTTATAGAAAGAACATCCTATGAGGAGTGAATCTGTCTTACAAAGGTCTAATGATGCTTATCCTGTTCACTGAAGATGAATACGGTAATAAGAGCTGTGCTAGGTCTGGAAAGGGCTCCTTCAATCAATCAGTCATATCTCCGAGTTCACAAAACACTGTCATGTGAGTGATCTTGCTTGACTCTTGTAACAATCTCAGAGGTAGACAAGCCATGCAAAAGGAAAGAACAAATCTGATTCCATGTTAGTTATTGTTCCTTTAGTTCTAACCCTGTGCTCTGTTTCCTGGGCTTAGTCATGCTGGTTCTGCACTTTTTGTAGAAGAATGTTGCCTATAGCCTGAAATATACAGGACAGCCCATTCTCAAGGCTCTCACTTTAAGGGTATAACACTTCCCATTCATATAGAGATAAAAAGTTGCAAAACAGAGAATGAGATTTGTCTTATTGGAAGTTTACAGGAACATCATGACCTGACCTATGTGGATGGTTGCAAGAACAAATGATTCCCCAACACCAAGAAGTCTGCAACAACCAACCACACCCCCTTCCCTTTTTAGTATAAAGGGAGCCTGAATTCTGATTTGGGTAAGATGGTTCTCAGGACATTAGTCTGCCATCTTCTCAGTCTGCTGGCTTTCTAAATAAAGCCGTTATTCCTTGCCCAACCACCTCATCTCCCAGCTTACTGGCCTGTCACGCGGTGAGCAGAACAAGTTTAAATTCGGTAAGTCAGGCACCATTTGTTGCCATTTTGTAGATAGTGAACTGTGGCCCAGAGAGGTAAGAGACTTGCCTGAGGTCTCACAGCTAGAAAGTGACAGGACTTGGACTAGAAACCAGCTCTTTGAAGTCTGAGTCTATGCTTTTGTCATTGTACCATTCTCCATTGCATACAGTAACACTGCAAGGATCCCCTTAAGTGCTTTATAAGGCTGATCAATCATCATACTAAGTGTCTGGGAAACATCCAGCATGATTAATTCTTTCACCTCTGATCCCTGTCTTTAGACTCTCCAGAGAGGGAATCCAGCCTATTAACACTCAGCATCCCTTGGTCATGCCCTGAATTATGGTGATGGGTGTTCATTTGTTCTTATGTGGAGCCTGCTGCTCCAGGGTGTGGTTCTGGCAAGCCATGAGCTGCCCTGGCTGGGAGAGGCAAGAACACTAGACCACCATCTATCACGCAGCTTAACGGTGGCTCTATAATCCTTGGAACTTACATCTGCAGCTAATGACTGTAGAATGAAAATGGTGCATCCAGGGGAATTACGCCACCACAGGAAACAGGTGAAAATAGATTCACAAATGATGGGTACATGATAATGATGATAATGATACACTTTGCTACTTCTTTTACTCCAGACCAGAAATGATAGAACTTGGCATTATATTGTATGCTAATACCTACAGCAAAAAACAAGGATGCAAATAGTTAGAAAGAGCCCTGAGCTGGCAGCCAGCAGCAATCTGGTTCTTCTTATCAAGGGTCTTCAGCTATAGCTATATCCACCCATCCCTTATAGCCTTCTCTAGTTCGCCATGCTTTCTTCAGATGTAAAATGGGGCTGCTTTTGCCTGACGTCATCCTGTATTACAGGAGGAACCAGACTGACGATGTGAAGTGCCTGACTGAAGCGTTGCACAGACAAGATGATAACAAACATCTCTGTCTACTTGGGCAAATGCGAGGGAATATTTGGAAGATACCATTAGCTTGTCTTTCACAATATTTTAGGTAACATTTTCATATAATTTTTTTCTTTGTGTGCCTCAATTATTATTCCTTTTTGCCTTTTAGACATCAGGAAGTGGGGCTGATGCTCAGGTCACATCACCTGTAGAGGCAGACTTGCCTGGCTTCTGACTCTGAAAGGCTGCCCCTGTCTCTGCAGGATGCTCCTCCCCTCAAGGAACGTCCAGGTTAGGTTTTCAGCTTTACTCCAGTGTAAGTATTCTGTGTTTTGGCCAACAGGCTTGGGTGTTTTATTTCTGTGTTCTCTGTTGTCCTGCAGTGTTGGGAACGTTTATCTTCACTGTGTTTTGGTGGGAGAGACAACTGCCTGATTGGGGGCTGTGTCCCTGCACTGGGCAGAAACACAGACCCAAGATGCTTCTTGCATAGCTTTGTGAACACTGCTGGGGCACAGGCTCTGATGTTCTCTCAGGGCCAGTATCGGGTACCAATGATCCTGCCATGTCCTCGGGTGAGAGATGAAGAATAAATGGGGTGCCTGTTTGTGGTAATCAAACCTTGATGTTTACCCTTATCTTTCATGGGAATATTGCTTTATTAAGAAAACAAATTGGAGACAATCTAAATGTCCATCAAGAAGGGATGAGTGAAAAAAATTATGATACATCATTGAAGAGAATAAGGTAAATACGTATGTGCTAATATGAAGAAATAGCCAATTAATAGCCTTAAGTAAAAAAGAGATACATATTTTACTGTGATTCCATTTTTATAAAGAAAAGGGGTATCTACCACAAACTGCTGCTTGTGGCTTGTCTGCTAACACACCACTGACCCAGGAAGTCACATAGCCAGGGCCAAAGTCAGCAGGGCCAGGAAATATTCCCTTCTCCCAGGGTTAAAAAAAAATATATAGATGCATAAAGAATTGTCACCAATTCAATCTAGCAGAGCCAAGGTGAGAAGCTTGTAGACTCAAGGAACAGAAGAGTATTTTATTCATTTTATTTGTACCTCTAGTGTCAAGCACAGTGCCTGGAACATAGCAGGTACTCCATGTTTGCTGAATGCATGACTGAATGAAGGCCAACTACCGAGTATTCAGCACCGTGGTAAACACTATAAATCGAGTTGGGAGCCTCCCTCCTCAGCACTTTCTCCAGATTAGGCTTCAAGACAAAACTCATATCCAATTAGATTAAAGCACTTATTTCAGGATGATCTTCCCCAAACTTTGCTTTTCTATGTCCTGTCCTTAATCAAGAAATAACTATAGCCTCTTTTTGATGACCTTGTTAAGCCTGTGTTCTCCGCCTGCCTTCCTGAGTCTGACTCCATTTCCCATCTTTCCCAGCACAGGCTGTCCATGCCGGTCATGCCCAGCCTTTGATGCTCCTCCCTGGCCCCTGATGCCCGTTATGGCCACTGTCACCTCAGTGCCTCTACCCAGACTGCTGTCTTTGAAAAGAATATCTTCTCCACGCTCAGGTCTGTCCATATACTATTTACTTTTCTGGTTTGGCTAAATGTCTCTTTTCCCATGAAAATTCTTCTGGGACTGTTCCAGACCTCACCGAGCTGCTCCTTTTTCTGAACACCTGTTCACACCTGTGAAACAATTTAACTCTTTATTGCTCATTAAATGTCCCATGTGGGTGAGTCCCATTTGCCCAACCAGTTTGTGAACATTTCCAAATCAGGTCCCAAATCTTTTGCTTCTTCGAGTCTTTCGTTGTGTCTAGCGTGGTGCTTGATACAAAGTAGATGAGTAATGAACAACTATTGATGGACTGACCCTATATGCACTATGTACATATTTAATGAACTTGGCTGTTGACCATCTTGCATACATTAGAAAGTAGACCCTTTGAGGGCAGCAATAAAGCCTTCTGCATATCTCTGTGGCTTCCACCCAGTTGCCCTGACCTAACCTTTGGATCAATAATTGGTGTACTTTTGATAGGTGATCAGCCCATCTCATCATACTGCCTTATCATTTAGATGCCCCATGATTTGAAGGCTGATGGGGGCCAATAAAATTATTGTCAACAAAGCAAGCTAAGGTCTTGGTGCCCACTGTGTGTGAACCTGTGGGGATGTGTCTGCCCTCTGCAGGGCTTCAAGGATGTAGCCGATTCCATCATCCCAAGGGCCTGAAGAGGATGCCCGTTGTCCTCTGGGCTATGTGTTCTCTCTTGTTCATTATGCAAAAGAGGTATGAAAATAATAGGCTGTTTTTTATTTCTCCCTCTGAAACCATGAAAACAGTGAACATATGGTTCTAACTCTGCCTGGGATAAAAGGAGAGGCTGACATTGTCTTTAATGGGGAGGAAGAGTCAGTGTTTCTCCTGCCACCTCCTAATGTGATATCCTTGCTTAGGGCACTGCTGTCTCAGGGGCTATTTTTGAAGCTGTCATTTCAAAATTGCCTGGCTTTTGGGTTATTCTGCTAAGAAGTCTGAATAAAAGCATGAGCTCTGCCTCCTCCCTTTATTATGTGCTATTTACTACCAGCAGCCGTTTTGTTGGTCTGGAGGATGACGTCCAAATCGTGAATAATCTAACTTCGTCCTTTGTGTACATCTGCTGCTCCCTTCTTTCTCCTCTCTCCATGCCTTCCTAGTGCCTTCTGTTCCCTGGACATCCATTGCTCCAGGAGCTTTTCCTGCACAACTTCTAGGATGCCATTAAAACACCCATTTGGAATGCGAGGGTTGTTTGTTCCCAATCTACTTCTCTGCTTTCTTCCTGACTTCAAAACTTACCTGACTTGTGCTTCCCTCAAGGCCTGCTTTCTGCTAGGTCTGACTTGATTACATGTTGGGTCATGATTTTAATGGCTTCGCAATATACTTCTTAAACAGAACATTCTGGCGAAAGACAAGGGGACACTCTAAGTCATGAGATAATCCTGACATGTCCTCTTCCAGCATCAGTTGTACTCCATGGCAGGTGATTTAAAATACCTTAGAAAACTGAGATGAATGTTGACAAACTGCAACAGAATGCAAAGTTCGAATGAAAGTTTAAGTTAAAGCTTGAGATGATAAATTTGTGCTATTTGTGGGGTACTGTGGACAACAACCTGTATTCTCATAGGTTTTAACCCCTGAGAGTTTTGGAGGGAAAAGCCCCCAAAAGCATCTAGTAAACACTCCCTGGAATATGGGGAGCTTGTGCAGAAATGCAAACCCAAAGGTTCAGGTGAGTTCAGGGAATTAGTGAATCAAAGACAAGTCGGTCTATATCCCAGAAGCAAAATAACCAAAGGTTGTACTGAAGTTGCTGGAAGAAATCTGGAGTCCAGCAAGGTGGATGCTAGAAGTAAATCAGAAAGGCTGAAAGATTGGCAATTGGAAAACAAAGTCTGGGGGACTCTCAGCTGGCTCTGTTGAATTCAACTGCTCTACATGGGGTGGCTTGTTTCCCACGTGGCTTAAAGGAGTGGTCTTCACACTGGACACATGTTTGTGGAGGTCCACAAAGACTTTCCATGGAACTTTTAAGGAAATCAACATCCATAGCCTCAATTCACAAACACAGTCTCTTCTAAAACTTCTCTCTTGAAATAAGTCTGCAGTGCTTCTCTCCTGCCTTCCTATTTACAATAACTCTACAGAATCAATGAGGGGGGAAGGGTATAGTTCAGTGGTAGAGCGCCGGCTTAGCATGCACCTGCGTTCAATCCCCAGTACCTCCATTAATACACAAACAAACAAACAAACAAAACCAATTAGTCCCCCTGAAATAAATTTAAAAAAATTAAAAAAATGAATAACTTTCACCCTTTCTAATCTTACCCTGGGGTCCAAAACTGAAGGAGGACTAAATTGAGTTTTCAGCTCTGAGACCATAAAGATACATTTTGATTATAGGTTACCGTATAATATTTGACCTATAACTCAGAACTTCAGAGTCACATTGCTGTAACTAAACTCCTTCCATTCCCATCACCACATGGATGTGAACAGAGTGTCTTAATGCTTTGGTCTATGAAAGCAAAAAGTAGAAATATAATTGATTTTCTACAAGATAATATTCAAAAAGGAAAAATCCTGATTCATACATATATATAGGCAATTATAAATGCTGAAATGAACCTGCTAATAGATGCAAAGCTGGTTTATAGGGCAATGAAATCTAATGCTTGGAATTATGTTTTCTAGAAAGCAAAAATCAATTGTATCTCTCTTGGACAGAATTAGTGTACATTTTCTATGGACTGGAATAATTTTTATTACTTTCAACGTGTTACAATTTACAGAGTTGTTAAATAAACTGCCAAAGACAACCCAAAGCCTTGTTTTCTATGTCTGTGAGTCTCTCTCTGTTTTGTAAATAAATTCATTTGTATCATTTTTTTAGATTCCACATATAACTGACATCATATGATATTTGTCTTTCTCTGTCTGACTTAATATGATAATCTCTAGGTCCATCCATATTGCTGCAAATGACATTATTTCATTCTTTTTAATGGCTTAGCAATATTCCATTTTATATTATATATACAACCACTTCTTTCTACAATCATCTGTCAATAGACATTTTGGTTGTTACCATATCTTAGCTATTGTAAATAGTGCTGCTGTGAGCATTGGGGTGCATGTGTCTTTTCAAATTATATTTTTCTCCAGATATAGGCCCAGGAGTGGTATTGCTGGATCCTATGGTAAGTCTCTTTTCAGTTTTTTAAGGACTCCCCACACTGTTTTCCATAACAGCTGCACCAAATTACATTCCCACCAGCAGTGTTGGAGGTTCCTTTTTCTCCACGTTCTCTCCAGGCACAAAATGCGAATTTTTAATTGAGTGGAGAAACTATGGGTGTTTGTTGTGTAGTTTAGCTTTTTTTTTTACTTTCTGTGTTTTTCATACTTCCTCAAATACAAATTATAAAAAAAAAAACCCTCTCAATTTTGACTGAAGCTGTGTTTCTAAAACCCATTATGTTTTGTTTTGTCCAACCTGTTGCCTGCTGCTGTCATTTTCTTAGTGTTTACCTGACTCCATACCTTGACTTCCTTGTCTTGTTTTCAATACCCCATGGGGCCACTTGATGTTCTTTCTGTTGCAGAAAAATGCAACCATCAGAAATATTTAGACTCCGTAAGACTGAGCTGCTGGGAATAGCTTGTGCATAGCTTCCTTGGCAGTGGATGGAGAGGCTCAGAAGCAGGTGGCTGCCTCAGGTTTGAGCAGTAAGTTTCCGGGGTCTGAGGAACGGGGCTCTGCTGATGTGAGTGTAGACATGTGAGTCACTCTCTCTGGCACAGGGCTGGGGCCGCGTCTGGGGAATGAGATGCTCTTGTCTTTTTAATGTCTGAAGGGCTAGTCCGGCTGTTTGAAGTTAACGTTGTTTGGACTTCACAGAGTTTAAATAAGGAGTTTTAGAGTTGGAAGGGGCCTTAATGGAAGGTGAATTCTCCAGTCCAATCTCTTCATTATACAAATGAGGGAACTTCAGCCTGGAAAGATTGAAGCGACTTTCCCGAGGTCACACTGCTAGCCTGTGGCCAGCCAGGGCCCTGGGCATAAATATGCCACAAAGATGACAGGACTGGTGAATCCACCCATTACCACTGCATCTTTTTTATTTAGCAGAATCCATTGTGTCCACATTAGAAAAGTGATATTAATATAGACTGTTAACTAGGATGTGGAAACAACCTCATTAGTGAGAAGTGCATATTATAATGATACCTGTTAAAACGTTTTCTCATCTGTAAAATGAGAGCATTGCAGCTGAGAAACTTTAAGCTCCTTCCTCCTTGAAAGTCTCTGAGGTCCTGCTCACGTGACTGAGGATTGCGTTGCCCGGTTAAGACACATCTTAGGCACTGATGTGAGTGCTTTTGGGAGCACTTGATTTGGAGTTTGGAGACCAAGTTCTCCCTCTGACACTTATTTGTCTTGTCACTATGGGTAAGTCCTGTCTCTAAACTCAGTTTGCTCCTTGGCAAGTTGGGAATAATGATGTCTTCCTTATTTATCTTCTGGGTTTCTCATCCTAACTGAGAAACACAGAAAATGACTTGAGTGATGCTTTTCTCAATTCTCTTAATGATGGTACACAGATAGCACCGTGAGGAGGAGAGAAGTCAGTTCATTATGTATGATATGTACGCTTGTCTGTATGAAGGTGTCTGCCCTTTACCCTTAGAGCGTGACTCTTTCCTGGAACCCTAGCTGAGAAGGGCTGCTTACAACAAACGGTATGACATGGTCAACATGCTAAAAATGTAAAAGATTCTTTTCCTTTGTATCCAACTCATATCTTTGTTAATTCCATATTCAAATCCCTTGGGTGAAGAGTAGGCGTGAGCGTCTCCTGGTTCCCCTACTCTGGGGGTAAGGCGGCACCACCCCGTCCTGTCGGGGCAGGTTAGGGGAGGGTGGTGTGGAGGTCTTGGCTCTTGGCTCCTCATCACCCTCATTAGTGCTTCAGCTGTCCCATAGTGGCCTTGTCCTCCTCAATGTCACTCCTTTCCACAAAGAACGCAGGCAGTAAAAAGCTACCTGGATTTGAGATTGGCTGGCAAACTAATCAGAGTGAAGAGGTAGGGATGGGAAACTTTTGGCTTGTAGACTTCCTTCCATGAAGCTTTTAAAGCAAGGCCCTCTGATAATCCTCGTGTGGGGACGATCCTAGATTAAGTAACCGTAAAAATAATAAGTTGGAGATGTTGACGCTAAAGTCATCACTTTATAAACAAAGAAAACTGAAGAACAGGGTCATTAAGCACTTGTTCAAATAGCACTACTAGCTCACTGCTAGTTAGTAGGTAGGTTCATGGCCTGCCTCTACTCTGGAGGCATTGTTCACGTTGCAGTTTGCGAATAGCGCCCCCTGGAGGTGGCAATGTGATGGTGCTCTCTGGAGGAGTGCCATAGACTGAGTGGGAGTAGGAAGATGTAAATCCAGCTCCGTGTGACCCTACGTTCTGCTCTGAGCCACTCTGGCATGTGCAGTCCCTTCCCCAGGAAGGGCTGGTGCTAAATGGTTGATGAGGTGGGAGTGGGTGGCACTTACATCCTGGATCGAATCCTTGTGTGATCTGTGTGTGGAGCCTTGAGCTCGGCCACTGAGACCAGTTCTGACCACAGTAGGGGGCTCTGGAAGACAGACGAGAGGCTGAGAACCCAGGGAAGGGGTGTGTGTTGGTGTGTCCGTGTGTCCATGTGTGTGTAATTGTGGTTCCATTTACTAGGGCTATGATTTTTAAGGAGAGAGATCAGAGAACCCTGGGATATGGCATCAGCCAGAACTGCGAGTCTCCCAGTGAACTCCTGTCCTAGCTCCACGTCTCATTGTAATTAGTGTGTGTGTGTGTGTGTGTGTGTGTGTTGAAATGAAATCAAAGGTCTCCTCACACAGTGGATGTCCTGTGGGAAAAAAAAGAGGTGCAGGGGAGTGTGCAAGAGGCACCTGTCCATGGTCACTCGCTCTGGCAGGCCAGGGGCTGCCTCTCCGTGAGGCGCGGGCAGACCCGCGGAGACGACACCTTACACTTCTGAGTGACCACGTGGAGCTCCAACAAAGATCAGGCTTGGGAGTCAGAAGACTTCAGGGCTGGCTGAGTCACCTTGGGAGATATGCTGACCGTGTGTAAATTCTAGGCCCCTTGAGAAATAGAGGAGGAAGCCGCTTCTCCTTTATCAGGGCAGACTTGGAGCGCCAGCCTTCCCACAGTCGGCCTGTGGCCGAGCAGTCCACAAGCCAGGCTTTGGAAGGGGGGATGGCCTGGGTCCTTTTGATCAGTGTGGTTATTTGAAATAAATTTTTCTAGGTAGAGGCCCCTTTCTCCTCGAATCTCCCCTGTCATTCAAGACCCCTAAACTGACATAGCGCCTGAGGCTACCTCCTCTCCTGGAAACTAACCTGCAATTATGCATGGTTGTAATGGCGCACTGCGATTTAATGCAGCTCAATAAGAGACTGTGCTTTGCCATTCAATCTGCATGCTCAGGAAAGATCTCTCTCCTCTATCACCTCACATTTAGATTAGAATTGATTTTGGGGATTTCGGAAGCAAAGACACCTTGAATAGCATGGCTGTTGTCTTGGTGCACTGGGTGCATCGCCAGGGCTGTGCTATCACATGCTGGGCGCGCTGCACTGTGCTCTGTACGCAGGGCTGGCTCCTTGCTGGGTCTTCGGAGGTGTTAGTTTTAATCCACAATGTCCCTTTGCTCTCCTGCCGTCGGAATTAGTTAAAGTTGTTTCATAGTGGATGGGAGCGTGAGTGAACATCCTTCTGTTTAAGCTGAATTTCACAAAATATAGCTAGGCCATTCCCATCTCCCCATCTGAAAAAACACAAAAGATTCTCCTGGTCTCCCCCTCCCTGAGTTCATGGGCAAATACCTGGTTGCCCTCTGGGTGGCCGCTATTTTCCTGAAGGTAGTTCGTAGGTGGACCTGTTACTCTTCTGGACTGATGGGGCTGCTGGTTGAGGGATGGATTGTCTAACCCATTGGCTTTCTCACTCTGTTGTGAAATGCTCTATGGAGAGGCCCACAGAGCAAAGAACACAGCTGGGTTTTTACCGATGGTCTGTGATGAACTAAGGCTTCCGGCTAATAGCCCAGGAGAAACTGAATCCAGCCGACAATCACAAGGATGGGTTTGGAAGCAGATCCTCCCTGGCCAAGCCTTAAGGCCAAAGGGTAAGAGAGGGTTCCAGCAAGACACATGGAAAGGGAAAGCTAACAATCTAGAGTCAGAGTCTTTGGTAAGTCTGTCGCAGACGTGCCATCCCCTCACTCTGCCACAGCCTGTAGGAGCAGTCATTCGAGGAGGCGGGTTCCAGATGCCCGTGAACAGCAGGGGGTGGTGACCGCAGGGCTACGCTAGGTTAGGCTGAGATGGTCAGGCCTTCGGATTCATGTATGGACCAGTCACTGGGTGTGGGCCGCGTGGATAAGAGTGTGGCCCTGGGTGAGGTGGCTCTCTGCAGCTGAGGCACCACCCGAAGGCTGACAGCATTTCCAGCCCCTGGGGCAGGGGGTCCTTCCGTGCAGGGGGATTGGAGAGGCTCATTTCCACATCCACCACAACCCCGTTGTTCCACGTTCAGACAGCTGACAACCACACCCATCGAGTTTGGCTTAGTAGTGAATTCTGTTGATCCGTGGGTGGGAGGAAGAAAGGGGAAGAGGAACCATTTTTTTTAGTATCTGTATTTACAAGGAATGATTCTGCTTAATTGTATTCCTCTCTTTACTTTCCTCTTTTTTGATCCCTGGGTTGGAACTTGTTTTGTATGCTAAATTGAAACTCTACCCGGAAATCAAATCGTGCCATCACCGCATATCACCCAGGTCACGAGGCGAGGCCCAGGGCAGGGGGCTCATTCGGCCGCACTGCTGTCCGGGGAGCGTTTGGGATTGCATCTCTGGAGGGCAAGACCAGTGCTGGACCCTGAGTGCCCCTTCTCATCTTTTCTCCCTCTCATCCATTTCTCATCCCTTCTCTTCATTCTTCATTCCAAACTCACACCCTTTGAGCACCTTGAATTGCGGAATCTAAGAAGCCAGTGATGTAAGGCACCTTTAGAGTTCCTCTAGAAGCACAGCCCGAAGTGGGGATTCTTCTGCAGGTGGGGGAGTGCACTCAGGAGAGTGGATCGGGCCGGGGACAACGCTAGCACTAATTCCATCTCTGCTGGCCACAAGCTGCAGTCTGGTCCCCCAGGATGCTCTGGAGCACAAGCACACCACAGAACTGATGCCGATGGGAAGCCAGGAGTGCAGCCTTTCATGTCTCTGTGTGAGCCCGTCGGTCACTGGCTGAGGTGTGCAGCTTGGAGGAGTTTGGGGTGGGGCAAGGGGCTGGCATTTTGTGTGCTAGAGGACAATGCTCCCAAGAAGGGGGCAGACAGAGTTTACTAGTCAACACTCTTCCCCACCTGGGGAAATGGATGCACCACCAGGAAAGACCTTGGGATACGGGGCTGGGGTGAGGCTCTGAGAGCATCCAGTACAGTCCTTTCTTATGCTGAATGGCTATCTTTCCTCTAATTTTTGCTCCTAGGGCAAATGTTCTTTTATGGAGTAATGGAAAGAACAGGGCAGGGAATCACACATAGATGTAGACTGGAATTTAATTCTCATCCATCAGGAACTGGTTGCCTTGGACAAATTATTTAACTTTTTGAACCTCACCTTGCTTGTCTGGAAAATGGGTGTGATAAAACTTACCTCAAGGAGTTGTGGTAAGGACTGAATGGGGATATTTGTGGAATGCTTATTGGAGTGCATTCCCCTTCCTTCCTCTCTCTTGTCCCTCTTGTAGCTGCACAGAACAACCTCTTCTCTTCCCGACACAGCCCTTCAGAGCTCGGAAGTCTGTTGTACCGCTCCCCTCAGCCTGCGCTTTCCCTACTAGTGAACCTCTTTCTTCCTGCTCATGTGATGGCCCTCCGGTACCTGATGTGTGCTCATCGCTGTCCTCTGGTTGATTTCTGGTTTATCTCCTTCCCTCTTACAAAGTGGTACCCAGCACTGAACACAATCTCCTTCCCTGGTTCGTCTGAAGGGTGGAGGGCAGCAGATCTGGGCTACCTTCTTGGTCATATCCTAAGCTCTTATTAGAGATGCTATCCTGGATTGCATTTGCTTTTTGACAACTTGAGAAGCTGCTTTTATAAGTAGCAAGAAGATTTAGAGCTCTTAGGGGTATGTTAGCATATTGTCTATAGAGATCTCTGGTCTCCTTCTCCTTCTAGTTTCCTCCCCTAGGCAGCTGCGCTCCCACGTCAACCTGATATTGCACACTTCACAGCCATTTCCCATCCTTCCTGTATGTGTGTGTGGCAGCCCAGGCTGCGGAGTTAAAAATAGGTATCAGGAAGACCTTACAGTCATGACTTAATGGAATCACTGGGAGCTGTTAAAGTTAGGCAAGCTGACCCTGTGATGTCCCTGTTAGAATCTCAGGGATGGACACACGTGGTTTATACAAACTCCCCAAGTAACTCATGCAGCTGTTGAACCTGCTCTGCAGCTTCTGCTTCTGGAAATGAGCGCTCTCCTACCTAGGTGCTTATCTACCTGCAGACAGACCAGATATTGTGATAAAGCCCTAGAGCATCTGCATCTCTGCAATGACTCTAACGCCTTAGATCTCTCAAAGGACAAGTGCGTTTCCCCTCGGCCAATCTTTGTGATTTATGTCAGCTCTTCCCACTTCCCTTAGCCACCGCCTCCCACCAGATGCCTGGAGCCTGGGTGGGCTGCCTGAATATGTAGGCCTTTCTCTCTCTCCCCACCAATGCCCTCTAGGTCCATCTCTGGAGGGGCATCTCTCACTTTCCAAAGAATAAATCTGTAAGGGAGGCAACATTTCCATAGCGGCGAATCTTTGCTTTGTGTGTGTGGGCACGCGTGCACGCATGTATGTGTCTGAAATCTGTGCTCTGTGTGTATATCTGTGTGTCTGCAGAGAGAACAGACCAGAGCATCAGAGGGCCTTTTAATTTCTGAAAAGTCAGGACCACAAGAGGGAAGAAGGCATTCAGGAAAGCAAGGTGTCAAACTGCTTGGAGAAAGATGATGGAGCTGAGGGAAGGGACATTCTGGGCAGAAGGTGTTCCCAGTGTGATCTCCCGCCCTGGTATATCTGTGCACAATTGTGCAGGGGCCACGGAAGTTTGGAGAAAGCTGCCCTCCCCCTTACTTGCTACAGCTGCTTTTGTGGAGGTGGTAGGGACTCCTGGCCATCCTTGTGTGCTGAGTCCCCCATGTCCTGGCTTTGTTTTCTTAGACACTAATGTTGTCCAGAGGAGATGAGGGAACACTGGAGGAGACTCTGAATCAAGTTTAACCCTCCAAACAGTTTTCTGAAAAGTTGTGAATGAAAAGAAAGCTCTTCACCAACCAAGGAGCTCACTCATCAGCCCCAAACCAAACCCAGATGTGTGGGGATGGCAAAATGACTGGGCGGAGATCCAGTTTATCGGCTCTTGTTCTTGTGGGTGGGAATGAGATTGGGGTAGAGGCCAGCCAGGGGACAAAGTTATTTATGATGGGGGGGCGGTGCTTTGGAAACCAGGGGACTCTCACTGGGCCACAGGATCACTCATAATGGAGCATGGACCACCCTCGACTCCTCATGACCGAGGGGAGAGGAATAATATGGGTAACTGAAATCCACTGAGAGTTCTTCAACCTTATTTTAGCCTCCCCTCCCCCACAAATGAATATGATGACAGAAAGGCACCAAAGGATCACCCTAGAAATATAGGTCTAGTTGTTTCGTTGGGTCCAGGGGCGACACTGAGGTCCTATTAATGTGCAGCGTCTGCAAAAAGCCTGTATCCTTCTACCAACAAGTGGGGTGCTCTTGCTAGTGTGATGTCAGGCAGAGGTGGGGTGGAGAGAAGGATGGTGGGCTGGTTGGAGGGAAGAATACGGAGGTATTTTGGGATTTATTGCCAAAGAGAAGATGTGGGTTCAGAGGCAGAACAAGACCACAAAGGGGAAGCAGATCTCACTGACTGAGCCGGGAAGAGGCCAAGAGGCTCAATCTGTGGTGTTCAGAAATGGGGAATTCTGTCCAAGCCAACCAGATGGGCCACTGCCTGTGAGAATGGTTTCAACCTGGAGGCGAGGGTGAGCAGACTGAGGCTCTGCAGCACAAGTCCTCACTTCCCCAGAAACAGAAGAGGCTGGTACAGCACCGAGGGCTCAGCCTAGGCTGGGAGGGAGGTTGGGTGGGTGGACAGTGTCTCTCCCAAACTGCAGCCTGAGAAGAGCTCATGGGCTGGAAAAGAGGTGACACAGAAAACTCCTGAAAAGGTTTGCTCAAAGTCTTAAACCTGTGCGATGGTGGCTAAGTCACGTGGTATCAGACATATTGTGACTCTGATTGAACAGAATTTTGGCCTTCAATTCCGAGCATGTCATGTTGAGAATGTAGGTGGGAAAAGTTGTGCGAGGGCTCACCCCAAGCACCTTGGCTATGAAGGGTCACTGCACCCAACCTTCATTCGTCCTTCCCACTTCTGTCCACTTTGAGTCCTTGGTTGATGGCAAAATGGTATCTAAGGCAGAGGTCAGAGGAAATGTGTTTGCAGGAGTCTTCTGGCTCAGAGAAGCTTTTGTCCCAGCTTTTATTCAACCAAGGCTTTTGTAGAGCTAGTGTGACCCTGCTAGCTTGGTTGCTTTGAGTCTCATCCCTTGTTACTTCTTTCCACAGTCAGCACCCAGGGGGCTCACTTATTACAAGGCCTGGTATGTGCCAGGCACTGCACCAGGCTCATGGGGACCAGCTGAAGAAGAACAAGACGAACAAATGCCAGGCAGGCCTGAAAAACTGACCGAAGTTGGCTGGGTTGACCCTCAATGGAACTACCTTAATTACCTCATAAATGGGGGAGCTGCCGTTTCGCCCCACGTGATGGTGGCCCCATGAGAATGGTGGCCCGATGTTGCCAAATCTTCCAATTTTCCATGAGAAACTGGAACAGTGTCCACAAGTTGGAAATCGTCTCTGGTTCGTTCACTTGTTCAGCAAATGTTTATCAAACACCTGGCCTGTGCCAGTTATTGGGGTGCAGAGGTAAACAAGACCTCAAGATCCTCCCCTCATGGAACTCACTCTAGAGAGGGAAGTTGATATATTTACGGAGACATAGGTAAGGACATAACTGAATGCACGCTTTTGGATACGGATACATGCTGTGAAGGAGCTACAGGAGGGTGATGGGGGAGTGGGACGTGGAGGGTGGCCTCTCCGGAAAGGTGAGTGACCTGCCTGATGAGAAGGAAGCTGGGGTGTGCAAATCGGAAGACAAGAGCAGTTCAGGCAGTGGGAAAAGGCAAGCAAGCCCCAAGCCTTGGTGCGTTCAGGAACTGAAAGGTGGTGGGGTGGGTGGGGCGTACGAGCCGGGGTTGGAAACGTGAGAAGGTTTCTGAGTTGGAAAAGCCAACCTTGCCAGGCATTTCTTGTGTTACCTTAGGGTGTGTTCTGGTCTCCTTTAAGGCTCCCGGAGGCCGCGGGTAGAGCTCTGGTGCTTCCAGGCTGCGGTGAGGCGGAGCCCCAGAAGAGGGAGCTGGGCTAAGCCTGCTTAGGTCTGGACCCACCTTCCCTCAAGCACATGAGGACACTCTTCCCATGGCCCGTGTCACCACCTCAGCCTCGGCGGGCTTAGGAAGACAGAGACAGAAAGGCATGCCATGAGTGGACTCGCCCTTCTGCACTGGCTTCAGTGAGACTGGCATTTAGGTTCAGATCTTTGAGCAGGTGGCTGTGGAGATTCCCACGGCCGCCACGTTGTTCGAGAGGAAGATGCCGCCCGCAGGCCTCAGGGACAGATCTGTTGTGTGGGCACACATCTCGGGCTGCTATTTTAGGGAGGTGATTTTTCCTGAGATGCTCATTATTTATGGATTCCAGGTCACCACCCCGTCTGAAAACATGAAGCTGGTTGGTACGTGGGGACAGCAGCCTGGGAGAGGTGAGTCAGCCAGGGAGAAGGGCGTAAAAATCACCTCACCCAGCACGGGGGCGGGGGGCTCATTCAGGGCCACAAATCAAGCCCCCTCTATAAAAACCTGTTATAGAAACCATATGTGTGTGCAAATACATACGGCCTTTTTCTTTCCCCCTCCTGTGGCTTGTAAAATTTGTTGCGCCCTTCCTTGGAGCCTTTCTGAATTGGAAACAATGTGGTCCTCAGAGGGAGAGGATTACTTTTCAGCAGCACAAATCCAGTCAAAGTGGGGATTCATTGCCGGAATGAATCGTGCACTTTCTTAACAACAGTTCCTTTTAAACTGAAGGCATTCAGGGATCAATTGGTCACTGTAATGAGCTAGGTGATATACTCCTGTAAGTTTTACGGCCTGAAAAAGGAAACTGCCTTAACATTTTATTTATCAAATTCGTTTTTCTTCCCCTAAGTATGATTGTAAGTCTGAGCTCTCAAGGTCCCAGGTTCAAAACCAGCCCTCTTAACTTCTGCTGACTTCAACCTCAAGCACCAGACAGATGCCCTCTTCCTCCTGACTCTTTCCTGGGCTTTTGGGAGACACTATCTGTCTATACGCTTACTCCTGGTGGACTTTGAGATACATGGGCCGATACACCCCTTTTGCCTGCTTGAGCCAGGCTGATTTTTTTCTTTCCTTTGTCATTTGCAACTCAGGGAGTCCTTAAAGTCAGAAGACTTATCACCGAAACAAAGATGAGTAAGATTTGCCTCCAGTTAGATGAGTCAGAAGGCCCATTAGGAACTTGCAGTGTCAGTGCTTATATTAATAATATTTCCTTATTTTCTGTATTCCTGACACTGGCGTCATCACCTGGGGAGGGACTGCCCCTCCCAGGGCCAGCCAGTGTTTGGAGTTAGCAAAGGATTTACTGAGGCACATGTCTTTCATGTGCAAACTGACCAACCCAGGATCCGTACTTTAAACCACCTCCTCTCTCTGGCTCTTAAACTCTAGGAGGCAAAATTCCTCTGTCCTGCTCTCCCAGGGCCAGGCACCAACCAGACAGCTAGAGACAGCCCCAATACCCCGGCACCCACTGAAATGATTCGAATCCAATCAGCCAGTCCTAAGCCAGCTTGCCCTGTCCTACCTTGTTTTTCTGGTGGAGGACACAGTAAAGGATCTTGCCCACCCTTTCCCCTTGCCCCTTCTGCTCCCCAGCTGACCCTGGTGCTTCCCTGCATGGCCCTACATGATGTGGCATGCTCCTTCCTCTTGGGAATTGTACGTGACAAACTATTTGTTCAGTGACGGTCATCTCCTGATCTGTTGGCCTCACCATCCCTGAAAAATAGTAAAATCTTCATTATAAAACACTGCCGTGAGTTTCATATATTGCAGTAGGTATACTGTGGTTTCCAGAAAAGGCCATTTTCATGAATATTCTGGGGTGGGGGGGCGGGAGCAGAGAATGCCTGTTGTTAAATTCCCTTGTGCTTTTGTTTCAAGGGTGTTAATGAGCGTCAAAGCCAATCATTCTTCAAAGATTACACAGCAATAGGTTATGACGGCTGGGATCCTGTGCTTTTTGTTAAATCTATTTGATTTGTTGTATTTTGTCTTCTATTTTTAGTGGAGGTGGAGGAGAGGTGGGAAAAGTTCTAAATAAGTGCAAAAGGTGAGGCACAAGTTTTATATTTTTTATGGCAGCAGTGCTCTAAGGGTGCAAGCATAATAGAAAGACATGATACCAGTTTGTATCACAAAATTTTAAAATACCAGTTTTCATCTAAGAATTTTTTTATAGTCAGTAAATGGTTTAGGAACTAGAATTATGCCATCATTTATCTGCTTCCTACCCCGCAAAAGGAAACAAACAAAACCCCCCCCCCCAGTATATCCACATCTCCTACTTTGCTCTGCTGATTGGTTGTAGGGCTGGCAAGACCCACAGGTCAAGCAGAGTAGGGAAATAAGGAGACTGGTCTACCATTCAGAATTCTAAACACGTGGTCACCTACTCTGAAGAGTTGACATCTGGAGTTCATTCATCTCACATTCATTCATTTGTTGTGGGATACCTGTATTGAAGACTGAATGTTATTTATTTTATTTTTTAAGCTAGAAAACTACCATTTTGGGGATTGCAAGAAGTTTCTGAATTATCTTTGTATAAAGCCTCTGTAATAGTCTGGGTGATTGATTTTAAGAAAAAGAAACCAGGGCTGAATAGCTTAGGCTGAAAATGAACTAATTTTTGGAGAAACAATGGAAGGATATCAGCTCACAGAACTGACAGGGAACACTGAAGAGCTCAGCTTGGAGAATGGGCAGAAACCGGTCCGTCCAGGATGTGGGGCCATCGCTTCAGGACGTGGCTGCCATTGCTAGACGTGGCTGCTCCTGGACACAGATGCCACAGCTGGACAGAGCCCCCTTTGGTGGACCCCTTCCACTCTTTGATTCATTGCCTTGTGTATTTGGCTACAGTGGACATAGGATGTGTGATATTGTGATTTATACTAAGGTATATTCAGTTTTGTCTTGTTCTTGGCACAGAGCTCCTAAAACTTTTGGTATTTCCTAAATGGTGAGAGTGATAAAGATATCTTTTGCTATGTTAATGCGGTAACATTTGGAAAGCCCCTAGGTAACCTAAGGATGGGGACTGTTGCCAGGGGAACCAAACGTGTGATTCATTAGAGGGTTGGAATTTTCAGTCCTACTGTGATTTCCAGGGAGGAGAAAGGGACTAGACCATAAAACCCAAAAGAACTGGGTTCAGAGAGCTTCCAGGTTGGTGAACAGGTGGAGGTGCCAGGAGACTGACTCATCCAGAGAGCATGGAAACGGTGCCCTTTCCCACATACCTTGCCCTGGGCATCTCTTCTCTCTGGCTGTTTCTGAGTTGTATCCTTTTTATAATAAACCAGTAATCTAGTAAGTAAAATGTTTCTCAGAGTGCTGTGAGTCAGTGTAGCGAATTCATCAAACCCAAGCAGTGAGCTGTGGGAACCTCTGACATATATAGCCAGTGAGTCAGAAGCATTGGTGACAACTTGGACATGCCATTGGTATCTGAAGGGAGGAGGAGGCAGTGTTGTAGGACCAAGCCCTTAACCTGTGGGATCTGCCACTTTCTCTAGGTGTGTAGGGCCAGAATTGAGGTAATTGCTTGGTGGTGTTTGGAAAACCACATATTGGAGGGCTATATAGTGATTGCTGGTTCAGAGCACATACAACATTCTGCAGGGCAGAGTGTTGTTTCCAGCTAGCGCCATAGCTGAGGATTCAAGAGGCCACTGCGCAATTCCATGACTGTCTGGATGATGCGGTGCATTCTAGTATCATTGAACTCCATGGGTATCTACTAGATTGCCTTATTGCTTTTCTTATAAAGTGAATCCCTTGGTCAGAAAAAAATTCTATGGGGCATAAATATGTATACATTAAGGCATACAGTAAGTTCACTAATGGATTTATTGACAGAATCATGACGGATTACGAAAAGAAAGCAAATTCACATTGAAAAACCAGAAACTATTCTGGTGAGAATAAATTGATGCCCCTCCATGATGGGAGGGGTCCAATATAAATGACAGTCTTGTCTCATGGGGATAACAGTGCCCTGTCAGGATACTGAGTAGGATGCTGTCGAGAAGCTGAAGAAGCTTATCTTTCTGGTTTTTCATTAATGGGAGCCTTTGTCTCTTTCAGCAGGTAATGATGATGCTGAGAGAATGGGAGATAACTGTCTAGACCGGGAGAATTGACGACACGGGAGAGAGAGGTTATGACTGTAGCAGCGGAGTCTTGCGAGGAGGTAAGTAGGGATGAACTCCAGCCGACAAACGATGGGTTGGCTAAGATAGGACCAGGCGGGGATGGTCCATTCATTTCAACAGGAGGGAAGGGAGAGCAGGTGTGTACAGATGTTTTTCAATTGCTCCCATTTTTGCAGTGAAATGAAGCATGAAGTTATCAGCTAAAAATGGTGATGGGGAGAGGAGCTATTGGAGGAGATAATAGAGTTGTTGAAGAGAGAGAAAGGTGTGAAATAGCATCTTGAAAAGCCGGGAAGTGAATTTCCCATGGAAACATATGACTGCCTGGAGGTTTGCATGACCATGACTTTTTCTCCAGGTATATCTGGCTGCCCAGTGCTGGCATAGAGCTGGAAGAATCCTGGCTAACTCACAGAGTCAGTGGGAAAACCAGATGTGGAAAACAGGCAGTAACCAACAGAGGCTCAGTGGAATGAACATTTGGGTCAGGGTGTGGCCACAGCCGCTGACGTACAACGCTGCCGCTACACACGGCCGCCAGTGGACACAGTTACCATTAGTTACTCCAGCCACTGCGCGTGGGTTCCAGGGCTATACAACTCTGACAGCCACCACAGAGCGAGTCTCTCTGATCTTCGGTCTTTGTACCACTTGCTCGTGATGTAAAGTGTTGGCTGGGGCTGGACCAGAATCACCACTAGCCCAACTAGAACCTTCATGTAAATTCTTCTGCCGGAGTTTTGTTATAATAAACATACTAATCAAGGGTGACTGCAGCATGCACGGCACACCCTGGAGCTGAGCAGCCTGAAAACAAACGGCAGCAGCCCCAGACTCCTGCGTGTCCTTGGTTTGGTTGCCAAGGTGTGGCAAGAACAAGAATCACTCTGGGTTAGCTTTCGTGGACCTGCACAGGGGGTTCCCTCAAATTGGGAAGGAGCTTTGGATCCTGGTCCGCAGTCAAATGAAAACGTCAAAGACACTTCCATGGTTTAGAGAAGTCCTTTTAATCAGGCAAATGTAAGTCACAAATCTACCCTAAGGTATTGACAGGCACCTGAGGTAACGAGGTAATTTAAATGGCTTTAGACTGAGATGTTGTCTTTTGTTTAGTAATGCCAGTGGACTATGTCTTTGGCAGTTAGATGTTTCCCATTTAATCTTTGTTTTTTTAAATTTTGTTTTTATTGAAGTATAGTTGATTTACAGTATTGTGTTAATTTCAGGTCCCACGTAATCTTGGATTTGTCCTGTCTTATGTCGGAAAATTTTTCTCTCTTCTTGGGAGATAGGGGCGTCCTTTCAACCCAGATTTGTTCACAGGGGACTGGGCTGCGCCAGGAGGGGTGCTACGCCTGACCTTGCCTTTCTCTTACTCCAGAGGAGTGACTTAGCCCCGCGTTTCCTGGGCTGTGGTAGTCAAGCCCCTTAGTGGTCCTATTTAAGACCGAATAAGCCCACATTTGAGGAGTTATTGATTAATACACTGATCGCTTTGGGGAGCAGTAGGGGCCACATTGCTCCATGTTCCTGAAGAACATGATGTTTCCACTGTCACTTGTCCTGGGTGGGAAATGAGACGGGAGGGAGGGCTTTGCTGTCATTCTCTGGTCTGAGCCTGGAATGGGGCCAGGTCCTTGGGCAGAGAAAGGCCTGGAGATTCTTATGTGGAGATTGAGCTCCCACCTCCCCCTTATCTCACCAAATGGAAGCGTCAAATGTGGGGAAATAGGCAGTGATATGAAGTCAGATATAGGCCAGGGGACCCTGGGAGTATCCACGTGAACTGGCAGATGTGTGGTCACTTGGTCTCTCAAGTTAAATGCTACAAACCAGCGCGCTGGGCAGGGGTGGGAGGTGGGGGTTCACGCTTGAGTTGAAACTATATGGAATGATTATGATAAGCCAATGAAAAGACGGCAAAAAGTAACCTGGAGGATGATTGATGGAAGAGTTAGGTGTCCACCAGGACAGATTTGTAGAACATGTTATTCTTCTTTGGAAATGCCCAGAAATTACTTGACAGAAGGAAATCTGGAAAAATAAGGCATTTCCCCAAATCCATGGGATGTGGGCTTGGGTTATTTTTATTTAAAGCTTTAAATAAAAATGCCATCTTGAAGGTGAGAGAACTTGGGGACACGGGTGGCATTTTGAATAACTCACTTTTACTGAACTTCTACCATGTGACATGCACTGTTTTTGAATGCATTAGATAAACAATTGAATAAGATAGAGTTCTAATGTTTCCCCAGCTCTGGGGAGGAAACTAAGCTAGTACCTCCCCAATCACAGTTCATTGCCATGTGTTTTATAATAAATGCTTAACATGGGATCTCAGGTTATCTTGTCATGGCAAAGGAGGTAAGGGCTCTAAAGTTGGTCATATCCAACATCTAAGAGTTAGAATTTATTTTCGTCTTCTCCATCCCTGTCTCCTCCAGCGGATTCCCTGAAGCATTCACTTGGGCTGATGCTGGCCATGGTGCAATGCAGCCACATTAACATTCTGCTCATACTTCCCCTTCCTTGGCTGTGATCCGTGGCTATCTGCAGCCTTGGTGTTGCATCCACAGCTGCACTCATAGGGAGGGCATCGCTGGGCTGAAAGGGGACTTTCTGCCCCGAGAAGAAGATGTAGAACAGACCTGGAAATCTCCTTCACTTTCTGGAGATCTTAGGGACAAAGGCCAGTGTTCAATATCTGTGTAGTCACGATTCAGACTTGTGGAGAATCCTGCAAAGGAAACTTCCCTAATTGATGTGAGATAACAGCTGTCATTTATGGAGTCCCATTAGGCGAAAATGCCTTTCCCATGCTATCTCATTTAATTCTCAGCAACATTGCAACTCCATGAGATGGGTGAGAAAAGTAAAGACCAAAGAGTTTAACTGAACTGTTCAAGGTCACAACACAAGAAATTAAAACAGAATCGGAATTTAAACTTTTATATTTCTGACTCTGAACCTTAAGACTGTTTCTCAACCAGAGGTGATTTTGTCCCCAGGAGACATTTGATGATGTCCGGAGATATTTTTGGTTGTTAAGACAGGGAGGATGCTAATGACATCTAGTGGGTAGAAGACAGAGGTCTTGATAAACATCCTCCAATGTCCAGAACGGTCCCCTGCGATGGGCTGAATTACGCCCCTCCCAAAAAATTACGTTGAAGGTCTAACCCTCAGTCCATTAGAAGACGACTTCATTTGGAAATCGGGTTGTTGAATATGTAATTAGTTAAGATGATGTCATAATGGAGTAGGTGGACCCCTAATCCAATGAGACTGGTACCCTTATTAAGAAGATGGCCATGTGAAAACACAGAGACACAGGGAGACCCGTGGGAAGGTGGAAGCAGGGATTGGAGTGCTGCATTTCTCCATGCATCAACAAATCAAAGAATGCCAAGGAATGCCAGCTGTCAGAAGGAGCTAGGAGAGAGCCATGGAACAGATTCTCCCTCCCCTCAAAGCCCGTGAAGGAACCAACCCTGCTGACACCTTGATTTTGGATTTCTGGCCTCCAGAACTATGAGAGAATAAATCTCCGTTGTTTACACCGCCTGGTGTGTGGGAGCTTGTTATGGCACCTCTAGCAATCTAATACACTCTCACAACAAAGAATTATCTAGTCCGAAATGTCGGCATCACCACCGCTAAGAAACCCTGCCTTAAGGGAGCACTGCGCTTCCCTGCTCTTAACAAGTGACAAGCATTCCTGCCTCCTTCTCTCTCTGGCCAGGAGCCACGAACAGCCCAGGGAAGGTTGGGAGCCCTTAGGCCTATATCCAGAACAGGGGGAGAGAAGCTGTTTCAGAGAATACAAACCGATCTCTTGAAATGTTTAACACAGTTAGTCCATCTGGCAACTTAATTAGCCTTGATCCATGTTAGGAGTGAGTGGTCCTGGCCAGGGCTATGCTGATGGATTGCGATATTGTTTTCATAGAGCAAGACCCTGGGTCTCTTCCCAGCCCGGGCTGAAAAATCTCTGGCTTTCAGTACTTGGCTGGGTGGTCTGGAGTTTCCTTTACAAGATCACATTCTATTTTATTAGTCTCCATTTTCCTTACAAGGCTTAGGGCTGTGTTTCACTCCGAACCAAGAGTGGTATTTCTTGGGAATTGGAAAAGAAAACATTCGCCCAAATTGTAACCAGAAAAATGGTGTGATCGTCCTCGAAGCAAATGAAACAAGCCATCAGTGCAGTTTGCAGATTCATTATCTGGTGAAGTGTTATTACCACCGAAAGGTGTTGTCTCAGAGCCGAGATAGCTCATTCGTCTCTTGGTGTCAAACCCATTTCATTAGTGAGCCTGGCATTTGCTTTGGTTTCCTCATACGCTGGGATAATAAGCCGAATAGTAAAGGTAATGTTTCTGGCTTGCGCTTAGTAGGGTCTGCTTCCCTCTGTGGGCATGAAGGTTCTGATGACATTGTGCATCTAGGCAAAGACACAAAATGCAAAACACAGCACCTGCCCCAGACGGCAGGTAGCTTGCATGGATTTGGAAGCTATTTACTCTCAAAATTGGTACAGAGATTTTAAAAATGGATCTTTTTCATCTACGGAGGATACTTCAAGGTAGGTTCCAAAATGAGTTATGACTCATAAGAAAGAGAGCAATGGTCAGTGAGAAGTGGACTTTCCAGGAATGGCAGTCCCAGATTCTTAGAAGAAAGTGAAGATGACCTTGATCCTGTTAACATACACTGTTTGCTCTGGGAGAGCTGTTTCAACTGGCTTGCTCAGTCAGGACCATGTCTTCTGCTCCTCATGTGCATCCTGTCCCCGTCTTCCCAAGGCCCTGGTGTCTAGTAGGCACTCAGTGATGCTGTTCATTGGCAGTGAAGCTGGTCATGGGAAGGCCATGGAATAGTTCACTCTGGGCCCATCCTCCAGCGTCTCCATGGCCCAGTGTGTTTATTGAAAAAAAATAAGTGAGAAGGGGACTCTAGGTGGATTTCCAACATAGAGACGCTAAGGAAGTGCCCTCCAGTGTCATGACACGCCATTCCTTGACTGGGGCCATTTTTTCCCTGATGTGTCATTTCAAGAAGCTTGACAACGTAATGCATCCTGTAAGATACTTCTTTGTTTTTACTTCAGTCTCAGAATAGCAGGTTATACATAGCAGGAACCACTGAGATTAAAGCCTACAGACCTGGGGTTTAGGCCCAGCTCTGTCACTTACCAGCTGTGTGACCGTGGGGAAGTCACAGAACCTCTCTGGACTTTAGTTTGCCCATCAGCCAAATGGGAGTGGGGTCTGTGTTGCCTATTTCCAAGGGTTCTGTGAGCATCAGTGTCGATAATGCATCTGAAAGGGCTTTGAAAATGACAAGGCAGTAGTTAGAGGTCAAGGATAATTGTGAGTACATTCTGATTCATTTTTAAATTATCGTGATGTCACAAGACCATTTCCCTAGTTAGTTCTGTCTTTTTACACAAAAGACAACAGAGAACTTTCTTGTAGTCTAATTTATTTGACTATAGTTTAATTTAATTTAATTTAATTTAATTTTTATCCTGCTTGCTCGTCAGTGATCTGGTTCCAATTTTACAATCTCGAGATTCGTTCTTTCAGTGAACATGTTTAGCTCTCATTGTCGTTAATTAAGATGAGGACAGTGATTTTTAAGATACGCAGTGGCCCGAGGCACAGGGTTTAGAAGTGCCACGTGTACTTGCCCACTTTAAGGAAATGCCTGGAATTTGTGCCTGTGGTTAATTTATGGTTTAAAACCCTTCGACTTGTGTGCCGCATTTGGTGGCATCTTCACAGTAAAATCTGCGGCTACTGTGGAGCATTAAGGCGCACCTGTGAACGAGGGTGCCGGGGTTTCTGGCGCTTAGGAAATTGTCGAGAGGTGTGAGAGGGGCATTGCTGCAGCTTCGGTATTTGCAGCCGGACTGTGAGTCCAGATCACAGCTGTACTGGTGTTTACATATACAAGAACTACGTATGGATCTTTCCCTCCTTGTGAAAATTCAGCAAGGTGGTGTTTCGTTCTCGCCTTTCCTACCCTAGTTGAAATCACCCGTCTGTTTTCCTTCTGGAGCCTTGTGGCCAGTTATCCCATCATAGTCATTGGGCTGTCCTGCCTTCCATCTCCATCACCTCTTCTTTCCTTGGATCTGTCAAGGGGTGGGGTTGTGAGCCAGAATGAAAGTGGGGCGGCCACCTTAGGGGACCCTCAGTGACCCTGCGGCATATACCTGGAGCAGAGTGACAAGAAGCAGCAAGGGTGTGGCAGGGTGGCTGCTGCATCTTGTGGTCAGTGATGAGCAGGTCCCCTGGCCAGGTCCCTCCTCAGAGGGCAGCTGGGGGCTCCTTTTCTAATTCAGACTGACGCTGTCTTCAACCCACCCATAGGGCCAGTGGGAGACTGAGGAATTCACACGGGGCCATGGCATCCACACTGGGTGGAATCCCAAATTCTTTCTCCCATGACTTCCCTAGAATTTATTTCCCAAACTTGAGTCTAGATCATTCATCCACCTCTTCCTGTCTGCCGGGGCAGAAGTCTTGGTTGATCTGAATGAGTGATTCCTGATACGTGCTGGAAAACACAAAGGTGCGGCAAGATATGCGGAGATAACACACAGATTTACATAATGCTGTGTCCCAGGAAAAAGTTCTTCCACATAAATTATCTCCACAACCCTGTGAGGTAGGGAGGATGTGAATCATGACACCCTTTGACAGCTGAGGAATCAGAGACTCGGAGGTGATTAGCACAGGTGGCATCTCTAGTGAACAAAAGAACTAAATCTCTACCTCGTGTCTTTCATTCCTTCAAGGCGCTTTCCTTCCTGCCACAGGATCTTGGGATTGTTAAACCACAGGAAAGAAGGGAGCGGGTAAATTATACAGAAGCTGGCAGTTTTAATTCCAGTTATGCTTGGGTCAATTTATGTAATTGGATATGCTGGAGGCCAAGAGATTTATATTAGGAATTCCTACTTCTCATCCTTTCTAGAATAGTGGCATTAACTTTTTTCTTTTTAAAGATAGGAGACTTCCGTCTTTGGCCAAATGAAATCTGGCATAAACCCCAATATATAATACTTAAATTGAATGGCTGTAATTGAAGCAAGTATAGACACTTGCCTGTTCCACCTCCTCTTGACCCTCAAAGTGGCCTTGAGACCCTTTGAAAGCTTGGAGAAGTGAGGATGGAGCCTTCAAGTCAGAGGGCTTTAATCTCTCTCTCTTTGCTTCTTTCCTCCTTAGTTTTGTCACTTGCCTATGCTTTACCTGCCCTCCTCAAAAGATTTCCTTAAGACCTCACGGCATTCTCCCACCTTGCCGCGTGGAACGTGTGAGGACTCTGCTGTCATGATCCCGATCAAGACATGAGAAGGAAGGTGGTAGAGACTAGCCTTTGTGTTGCTCAACTCTTTACTTCTCTTACGCCCAGAACACAGAGGGCACAGCTTGTGGACCAAGGACACCCCCATTTTCAGGCAGCTGGTCAACGAGCCAAGCCTTTGAACCTATTCTGAACAGTCAGCATCTCTCTGGGCATCAAATTCTCCTGAGTCAGTGGCACAAAGCACTGAGCCATGGCCCAAGGTTCTCCAACTCCACACGGACTACGTGCACATTAAACTCTTCCTGCCCCATCCACGCTGGGGAAAGCTGCCAAGCCCTGATGATTAGTGCCCAGCTGCTAAGGGATCTAGACAGACATACCCTTTCTCTGCAGAATTATGACATCCCCTAAAGATCACCGTGGGTCCTGTGGTAGCAAGGAATCCCAGCAAGTCCCTGTATTCATGGGTTGTTACCCTACCTTGAACTGGGTAGTTCTCTGAGGAGCTGAGAAGGAATCTCATGCTTTATTGGCCTTTAGGTAGGCATTCGGGCTCCCTACTTCTCCCTGGAATGGAACTTCTCAGTAAAGCAATTATCGGATATAGAGATAATCTGGAAAACTCATGTTGACATGACTGTGTTTTCTCCTCATTTCAGCCTCACATGATAGAGGGTGGTGAATCCAGCCGACTCTAACAGGGAAAGTGCCCTTGAACTCGCTCTTCACCCTCTTTCTAACTCTGCACCTCGTCTCTCCCCTGCCAAGAAAGGCTTGCCTGGGTGCAAGGCATTGACTGAGTCTGTTGAGACAGATTGTCCAATCTCTTTTAAGCAAACCCCAGACCCTTTATGAAATTCTACCGTATTTCTCACTCCTGGAGTGCATGCTCAAACAGGTCGGGGCCGAGCTCTGCTCTAGGAGGGCTGGGTGGCTCCATGCAGGTCTGCTGTCCTGAGCCATGTGCTCTAATTCGGTTTTACCCAAGAAGTCTTGTATTGCTGGGCCCTTAGGCTCTTACACATTCATAAATAGAACTGTGCTTTGTTCTCCATTGAGCTGTTGGTTCCTTCTGAGTATTCTCTCTTTTTGTTGAGAATTCTAGGGGGAAAGGGTGAGAAGTGGGATTCAGGCATGCAAAAATCAAACCCTAACGGTGCAAATAACCTGAGCAGATTCTAAAATTCCACACCCTCTGGGAAGCATTCTCTTTGTTGTTGGATTTTGGAGTTCAGATCGCGTTCAGTTATTCACTTTCAATTACTTTTTAATATGGCAAGGAATGACCAGAGACAGCCCGCGTGGTGTGTTTCAGACTATCTCAGTATCCCCCAGACTCTCTCTCTGATGCTGAACAACTAAATTTTCCCAACCAAAGTTTCTTTTTTTTTTTTTTTAACATTTTTTATTGACCAACCAGAGTTTCTTAAGGCCACGTGGTAACCTCTCAGCCATCAGACCCACCTTCCACTGTTCTTTATCTCACTAGGTTTGGAAGCCATAGGTATTTACGGAATGGTTACCCTGCCCAAGTTTATGAATAAAAGAGAAACATTGAGGCAAAATGATCTAGTAGCCTCAACCAGTGTAGGCAGATAATCAAGGTCCTTTGGAATAAGCATGCAACATCCCTTTCTGTGCTGTTGTTTTTTCTTTGATGGATTTGTCATCCTTCCTTGAAAAATATCATTAGCACTCTTTGCTCGAGCAGTAAATACAATAAATAGTGACACTGGAATCTCATTAAGCCGTGGTAAGAGAAGCAGGCATGGCCATTGCTGGGTCACAATTATTTCGTCAGAATGAATTCATGGCAGAATGAATTTATGATGCGGAGGGGAATATGCTTTGAACTCCTTCTAATCTTTAATTTCTGACCTCTTCCAACCTCTAAAGGAAGCCTCCATCCAAGGACTCCCCCAGTTCTCTAATTAGTAGGGGCAGTTTTCCCCTGGTTGTGAAGTAGTGAGGTGTCTGTGGTCCCTCCTTCCAAAGTCCCTCGTCCCCTTCTGTGTTGTCACCCTCTTCCCCTCTCATCAGGTTCCCCCTGACACCTTCCCCTCTCCTTTCCCATCTGTCCGAAGAGGCTCCTGTATCGATCATTTACCCAAATGATGAGATGCCTCTCTTAGGGACAATAGCATTTGAATTTTGGTTCTAATTGTGGATGAGTAACCTCGGGCCCTGTTAAAGAAGTTCTGTTTCCTATAAGTGGACTTATTTGGGGCGAGCTGGGGGATACTTTCTTGGAGTCCCCAGTGTCATTACAGTAGCGTGTCATCTGCTGAGGGGGAAAGCATCTCCCTGACACCTCCTCACTTCTCCCACGAAGATGATCTGCTCATCGGTGACCTTTCCCTACAGCATCTCCAGACGCACTGCGAACTTCTGGACCACAGAGTGGTCCAGGGATTTTCACTCTTTGAGGCTGTGTGTGCTTCATCAGGATATTGTGGATGTCAATCCCGTGGCAGCCCCAAGTGGGCTTTAGGATGCCCACGTTGCTGGGGGAGCAGCCCCAAGGCTCTTGGGTGAGGCAGTAACTGATGTAATCCACACCTGTCTTTCCATCCTCGGGGCTCTGTGGCCATAATGCTTCCCTTGTGGAGCCCTGCCAGCTGCCTCTGCCTGTGGGAAGCAGCTGTGAGATTCCTGACCGAATCAAATTCCTGGGAGACCAGACTGATAGGCAAGAGAAAAGCAAGTCAGAGCTCATTAGCTCTGTGCGAATGGTCCCTCAGGCCACATTTCTCTGGCCTCAGATGGAGGCATGCGTGCGCTGGCTGTTGTTGCCAAATGGATACTCTACTTTAGCTGATGGATAAGCGATGCTTAGGTAGATAGTGACGCATTTTGGGATTCGTCCAGATGTGGCAGCCCTGGGTAAATGGAAGGATTGGTCATTACTGTGATTCGAACAGTGAATGCATCACTGAAGCTCCAGCTCCATCAGCCCTCTAAGCTGCTGATCGCAGCTGGGGTAATGCATCGCCTCCAGGAGCATCTACTGGTGTGCGGCAGTGGAATTAACTTTGACATAATGGAATTTTGTTTTCACCACCACTCATAAAAAAACAACTGCCTTGAGCAAATGAAAATGTGTGTGGCAATTTGTGTGTTTCCAGTAATGACTGTGGATGGACAGAGGGTTCTTGCCGAAGCAAACAGCATCCCTGCAGACCAGGGCTGGCTAATGAATGATTGATGAAAAGCAGTGCTACCAAGATGCTGGCTCTAGAGAGATAAGAGAGAATGATGGTGCAGGCTGGAGGGGGCGGGGAGGTGCCTGAAAAGGTGCGTTTCACTCTTGGGCAAGATGCCAAGGAGTCTAGCTGGTGCCAATAACTTAGAACCATCTCAGGGGAGAATGGCCAGGGTCAGTCAGGAGACGTTTACTCGGAATCTTCCCTCCCCCTGCCTCTTCTTGGAGACCTTGACTGTCCCTCGTGGGACAAGTTATGATGTCTTCCCGCAACAGCCCTACTCCAGTGACCCTGTGCGTTCCCCTGTCCACCACTTCTTCTTTCAGAGATTAACTCTTTTGGCTCTATTTCCCTGCAACCCCATCCTCCATTTCCCCAATTCTCTACTAACAAAATCCTTAGGACTACTTCCGGTTTGATCATTACTACTTACCCGTCTCTGGGTAACAGAACGTTCCCTGGAGAGCCCCATGAGGGACCCCAGATTCTAACTCCATTCACCACAACCCCCAGTGTTCAGGTAAGGCTTCAGATGATTTCGGTACTTGGCCTGGTCTGGAATGTGGTCTCATAATAATCTGTGGTTGCCCTTTTAGTTTCCATCTGTCTCACCCTTGGTGTAGTCAAGTGTTCAGAGAAGGAATCTGGGTTACTTTTGGATATCTTTTACGAGGTCAGGATTCTCTGTGCCAGAGTCAGAGTACTTCTGAACCCCAGGGGCGGAGCCTTTGGTTCCTACACCCAGAGACAGGGGCCAACAGCTGCACTGGGACTCAATGAAGGGCTAAGCTCCTGAGGGAGCCGGTGTTCTCATTTACACTCCTCCCTGAGCTGGGAGTAGTCTTGCGAGGCTCACTTCTGCTCTCACCTTGGCAGCGTAATGGAAGTGCCTTTCACTGGAAGAAGAGAGTGGCTGGTTAAGACCATGGGCTTTGGTGTCAGACTGAACTGGTTTGAACCCCAGCTTGGGCTCTTATTTGCTGTGTGACTTTGGGTAAGTTGCTTAACCTCTCTGTGACAGAATAAAGATGGCTGGAAATTCTTTTATCCTCTCTTATCAAAGAATGGAGTCTATTTCTCCTCTTAAATCTGGGCTGGTCAAAGTGCACTACGCAGGCCAGCACGAAGCAATGCATTTGACCTCAGTCCCTTTCATACTTCAAAGTAGTTTTGGTTCTTCCTTCCATGTAAATATCCTTGCTCTCTATAATGATAGTGGTTAAGAAGAAAAATAGGCTTATCACAAAGCAAAAGAGGTCAAGTTAAATATGACCAAATGTACTTTTTTCTTTCTCCTCTCATTGAAAAAAGAGCTTTTGCAGTAATGGGAGGAAGAGAATGGCATTTGCTGTGTGCCCTTGCTACCTTAACTCTTATTTGAAGGAACCATGGAAACTTTTTTTTCTCATACTCATTGCAATGCTGTCACAAACTCCAGTCCATGTGCTTGCCCTCACGAGAAGATTAAAGACCTATTAATGCCACTTGTTTTGTTTCTAAGCAGTAGGGGACAGGAGAGCTAAATATTCTGAGCCGATGTGGTGGTTCACAAGGCACACGGACCAAGTGGCTGCAGTGACCTTGCTTTTTATGTTCAATTAAATGGACCAGAGATAAAATCTATATTGTTTCTGAAGTGCTGCAATCCACAGACAGGGGATGAGAAATTTCTTTGCCTGTGCCACTGGGAAAAACAAGTGAAACATGTTGGGAATTCAAATGCATCCTCTTAAAGTCTCATTTCTTCACTCAGCCACTGCAGTGTTCTTATTTGACAGCAAGGCTTGGTTTGGGGAGCCGGTGGTACAAGGGCAGGCTTATATTTTGCTTGGGGATAATATCGTTCATGAGTAGTCTATTGAATACCACTTAGCCCGTATGACGCTGTGGTGGATGCTGGAGGGGTTATAAACAGGCATAAGATGTTTCTGCCTTCAAAGATGGTAAAGTCTTGTTTGGAAGCCAGACATCAGTGTGCTGAAAGAGATCAACACTTGAAAGCCGATGCCGAGTGTGGGAGGACTGAGTTGCCTCTCACCTCTCCTTCTCTAGGATTCCAGGGGCTAGAGAAATCATTCAAGCGACACTAGCTAAATGAGAAAGAAGGTACTTATTCATTACTCTGGGCAATAATCCCAAACACTGCTTCTGAGGAGCTGTGTTGGGGAGTATGAATGAGGTCTGGGATCATGCTGGAGACACGTTTCTCCCACCTCAGTATGACTGCACCTGCACAAGGGAATCTAAACGTCTTACCAGGAACCTGAATGACTCATGTGTGCATACTGCATGGAGATAGGAGATGGAGGAGAAACTGTCACCAACCACAGGGGTCAAGTAACAACAATGACAGCATCAACAATGACCTGATTCCTCACTTTGAGCCAGAGTTAACATGGCTCCTAGTAAAACATGGGCCACTGGATGTCAAGCTTCAGTCGGATTGCAACTCTTCTTCTTTTTCGGATGAGCCGTCAGAGATAAATCTTGGAATTTCTTCTTCTAACGATCCTTCACATAGGGACACTGGCCCTTGAGTGGAAATCCCTTAGAAATGTGAGAAGATGTGTCAAAGGTGTCGTAATAGTCTGGTGGGGTGGAGGTGGGGGGGCAGCTCTAGGCTGGCACAGGGGTCGAGGCAGTCTGGGGAGGTCCCATGGAAATGCTGGTTTGGAATTGGCTTGAAGGTGGGGGCAGGGCAGGAAGGGAGCAGACCTTCTAGGCTGGGGATGAGGACAATGAATGGCTTGTGGAAGAAGTGGGGAGAGCACTGTGCCTGGAAGACAGAGGAAGAACGCAATGGAGACCAAGCTGATGTGTCTGGATTCGATACTTGACCTTCACGCTCTGTTATTTGGTGGAGCTCCCGGGACTAGGTTACCTGTAGAAACTGCTTAGGGGGATGCTTGCAGAACTTCTGGGGCCCCATCATCACAAAGATAGAAGGGACTTAGCAGGGAGGGCTGCTGCCACCAGCAAGGATGTCCACACTATTGTAAAGTTCCCCTTATATGGCTTACAATAAGGCAAAATGTTTTTTAGGAAAAAGAAAGAACTTTCCAGCAAGATGAATCCTGTGTGGTTTTCTAATATGATAGATTTACTACTGCAGGAATCTCCCCCCTTATGTCTCTCATGAGAGGCTGGGTGGTTATCTAGCTTCTGTTTGAATAGTTCTAGAAGTCTCACTACTTTGGTAGGCGTCTTTGTTCTGTCTCTCCTTTTGTAGGCTGCTCTTCTTGTTCTAAAATTGTCCTTCCTATAATTTCCAAACACTAGTCCTAAAGAAATACAGAAAAAGCCCATTTCCATAATGCAGCTCAGCTTTTCAAATACTTCAGGGTGCTGCTTCTCAAACACTCATTGCCGTGGTCCACAACCTCAGCTTCATGCTTCTCAAGTTTTGTTAACGCCGTCTCATCTTTCCATCTTTTCCACCGGAAAGCATGACCTTCAGCAATTCTTCAGTTCCATGAAGACCTCCAACAAACTGATCCTACCCTCTTTCTACTGCCCCTCATCCTTTTGATGCCCTCTCTCCACTTCTTACCCAGTTTAAACTCTATGATCATTCCTTATGATCCCTCCTTTATACGTACCTTCTGTTCCATTGCCCCTCTCCCATTTCACGGTTTTAGTAAAACTACAACCCTGTTTAAATCTCTCTCCACCTCCTCTGTGGCTACACCTGTAGAGTTGAATACTGGAGAAAATCACAACCTTGATGCCTGGTTTGACTTCTAGTCGTGACCATGAACTTCAGCTGAGACCTTAATGCTGCCCAACATCGTTTTCATAACATAGCTCCCTGGTCCATTTACCCTCCCACTTTCCTAGGTACCCATTTTGCCATTTCAAACCTCCCCTAACTCCTCCATCCTCACACTCACCTGCTGATCTTGATTCCTATTTCACTAAGAAACCGAAGCAGTTAGAAGAGAACGTTGGCAGATTCTTCCCTCCACTGACCAGCATCTGCATTCACACCTCTGCCTTCTCGCTGCCTGGTTGCTTTGGGTGATCCTCTCTAAAGCTGACTGAATCCTACCCCTTCTCTCTCCTCAGGGACATTGTTCCAGCAATTCTCTTCTTCTCTATCGTCTACTTCCCCTCCTCTGCTGGATACAAACATGCTGTTATTTCTCCCAATAAAAAATTTTTTCCTCTTAATCCCACTTCTCCTACCAACTACTTCCCTAATTTTTACTCCCCGTTGCAACAAATTTCCCTACAGAATTCAAAGTCAAATTCAGAGTGTAAATTCACTGTCTCTTATTCCTCTTATCACATTTTCTTAAGCTCACTCAAATCCATTATTCCCCCACCTTATGGGGCTATGTCCAATGGACTACGTTCAGACCTTATCTCACTTGACAACCAAGAGCACTTGACACTATTGATTATTTTCTCCTTCCCCCACCCAGCTTTACTGAGATTTAATTGACACATAACATTACATTATGTCCAAAGTGTACAACGTGTTGACTTAATACATTTATATGTTGCAAAATGATTACCAACATAGCATTGGCTAACACCTTCATCCCATCACATAATTACTATTTCTTTTGTGCGATGAGACCATTTAAGATCTAACTCTTACAACATTCAAGAATATAATACAGTAGTATTAGCTATAATCACCATGCTGTGCATTAGATCCCCAGAACCTGTTAATCTGTAAGTGGAAGTTTGTACTCTTTGACCAAATCTCCCCATTTCCTCCACCATCCAGCCCCTAGTAACCACTACTCTCCTCTCTGTTACTATGAGTTCTGCCTTTTCAGTTTCCACATACAAGTGATGTCATACAGTATTTGTCTTTCTCTCTCTGACTTGTTTCACTTAGCATAATGCCCTCAAGTTTCATCTAAGTTGTTGCAAACATTAAAATGTCCTTTTTTCATGACTGGATAATATTCATTATCTATCTATCTATGACATCTTCATTCATCTGTTGATGGACACTTAGGTTGTTTCCGTATCTTGGCTGTGAATAATGCTGCATGAACATGGGAGTAAATCGATCTGTATGGGACCCTAATTTCAATTCCTTTGGAATATATACCCAGAAGTGTGATTGGTGGCTCATATGGTAGTTCTGCTTTTAATTTTTTGAGGAACCGCCATACTATATTCCATAGTGGATATGTTTTCCTTTTCTTAACTTTTTTATTATTAGATATTGTATGATCAGAATTTCATTTCTGACTACTTCCCATTTTTGGAAATTAACTTAAAGACATATTAAATGATAAAATCATATCCACTTATTTCTCTCAGATTTCCTTTCTGGAGTCTAGGACACTTCCAGGCCCATCAGTAACTAAATGCTTCTAAGTGCCTATTGTATGTCAGGTATTGCGTGAGGAGCTGGAGAGAAAGCAAGAAACCAGATTGTTCGCTGCCTTGGGTTCCCTCGGGGGTAAATACTGATTTGTCTGAGTTTCTCGTCTTTTCCTATTTTGTACTCTCAGATGGTGTGGTTTATTTTTCCCAAGATACTTGCCACTCCCACGTTTTGTACCTGTTTGTCCCTTTGATCAGAATGAAGACAGTTTCAGTCGTTGCTACGTCTGCTTCCAGAGAGATGGAACGATCAGTAAAACAGACGTGAAATTTGTCTGCTGTGCCCCATCTCCGTTCTCAGTGGGGCCGAAAGGTGCACATGGCTGAGGCCACGACCTTGCCCGTTAGCACCGTTTCCCCCAGTTTCCTTCACGAGAGAAATCTGGATCAGAGGAGGCCTTTGCCAGGCTAGGAATCTATTTGGTTTGTTATCTTTGATGACTTGGATTGCTTTCTCCCAGAGAAACCAGACTTTCTTGTTTAAACAAACAACAAAAAAAAAAAGACCAAAAAACCTTAAATTGGCACATTCGAATGTTCATGAAGTTATCTGGATGGCAGCCGCATCTCTACGGCAGTGCTGTGGCTGCAGAGTTGACAAGGCAGAAACAGATGGCCGGGATTTCCCTTGAAGTATACTGATGAAGAGAAAAAAGCGACTTGGCCCCTTGTCATTTCGATTATGCCAAATCCACACAAGCAAAGGACTCTGGATGTTTGGTCTCAGCTCCAAAATGTACAGAACAGACTCTTCCTGGCCAGTGAGCTCTGGCCCTTGCGGAGTGGAGTGTTTTCCAGAACACGTGGTTGACGGCCCACCCCGTGTCTGCCACGTGCCCCTGTTCACCCATCTCTCCCGCTGACCCCTTCCCAAAGGGCTACGGCACAGGGGTGGCGGGTGTTCTCACGGGTCCCTCTCTCTCGCTTCTTGTTTTCCTCTTGTCTCCCTTTGTTCTTCCTTTCTGGAACTTCTTAGATATAGAAATACTTCTCAGGCTACGTAACCAAGTGGACTCTTCTCAACTTTTCACTGATTAATCAGAAACTCCTGCAGCTCGACGGGTCTGGAAAGGTCCCTCCCTCCTCCCCCTCTCCTCAGGCAGCACCTCAGCCAGATCATAGAGATGGGGACCTCACAGCTTTTTCTATAAACATAGCCCGGTGCATAACAATGTCTCCTACTGGGAAACATGTCCTGACACCTAACCTCAAATTTTCACTAGACACATTTTCCCGAGTCTATCCTCAGTGAAGTTGTCTCTGTATTTAGCCTTTATACACTTGAAGGACATTTAAAAAATTCGATAGCAGTGGTCCTCAACTGGAGATAATTTTGTCCCCTAGCAGGCATTTGGCAACGTCTGGAGATATTTTTGGTGGTTACACGGGGGTGGTAGTGCTGTTGGCATCTTGTGAGTAGTGGCCAGGGATGCTGATAACCATCCTACAAGGCAAAACAGATCCACACAACAAAGACTTTTCTGACTCAAAATGCCTACAAGGCTGAGGTTGAGGAATCTTACTCTGTAGTAAACAAAGCTTAAATTCTTTTGAAAGGAAATACAAGCCATCATTAAAGTTGAAATAAGACTTGATCACCTAGTGGCTATGTAATTATACACTCTCTGAGCTCAGATCCTTCTTCTATAAATGGAGACATTATTACTGAATTCACGTATATGATCTGCACGTAGCAGTGTCTGTTGGTGGACCTTCAAAAAGTAGAGTAGACGTTACTGTAAGAAAAAAATCTACTTCTTAATTTGCTAGAGGCAGTCAACATCAAGGGCCTCTGAGCACACCGATGACCTCAGCAATCCCTCTGGGCATTTAAAACGTTGTGTTGTTTTCCCTGGTAACAGGGAGTCAGTTAACGAGTCCAGCTTGGGTGTGGTCCGCGTAGAATGTTCGAATTACCGCAAATCTTGCCCTTCCCTCAACTATCTTGGCTTCCCGAGGACATTCGCATCCTCGGGTCCCCTGTTGTCTCACTTTAAATTATTCGGTGAATCTGTCTGCTCAGAGGGGGAAAATGGTAAAATGCTGATGCTTGAGAGTAAGGACTAATGCTGTTCACCTTCTCCTGGTAGACAGAAGAGAGAGGTGTGTTTCCTTGGCAGCATCACAAAATGTTCTCAGGATTCTGGAGACCACCTGAGTGCTTTCTGATCTTTAGCCTACAATTTCCTGTTTAGCAGTAATAATAATGACGCAAATGAACTACCTATTATTTATAACTAAGATGACTGATTTCTTGAATATGTGTAAGCACATTTGACTGTCCTTTATGATTGGATTACTGCATTCTGTTGATTCGTATTTTGTGGTTGGCTTTATTCCTTTGATAACTATGTAAGTTTAAAAAGCTAAAGCTCTGATTGGTTCTTAGAAACAATGATCAGTACATATATGTAAACTAAAAAAAGTTCAGTATACTGTATCTATGTATTTACAATATAATGTATATGTGCAGTTGAACTGTAATAATTCTACTTAAAAAAAACCGAGAAAGGAAAAAAAAGACAGAAAAATTCATGACAGAAAAAAAAATTGTCCTGTTCAGCAGCTCAGAGATCTAGGAGGCTCGTTCTTATTGCAACTACTTAGTAAGAATAATAGTCCCAAGAAGGGAGCGATCCAGAAAGTGGTCCCTGAGATGCCTGAAGTTCCCCCGTCCCACCAGTGGGGTAAAGGTGCTTTGCCTTAGGCAGGCTCGACGGTATTTCGGCCTCATCTAGGGTTCCTCCCTTGGAGAAATTCAGTTTCCTCTGGGGGAGATCCGTGGTGCTGGTGGGGACTGTGGATGGGAACAGCTTGGCGGAGTGGCAGCTGGTATGTCTTTGTACCAGGAGAGCAGCGCGGTGTGCCCACAGGACAGATGTGAAATATGGTTATGAGGTATCTGGGAGGAAATGACTTGAAATGGTCCTGAGCAGACTCGCTGATGGCAACGTGGGGCAAATGCTTGCTGATGGGTAGACTGCTCTGTTTCTAGAAGATACTTCTCTGCGCTGAGGCAGGAACAACAGAAGAACAGGCATCTCAACGAGGACAACCCACTAAAGGAGACTGGAAAGGAGCAGGAGGGACAGAGGGGTGAAGGGAAGGAGAAGCAGAGAGATTTGGTGTCATGGAAACCAAGAGAGGACAGAGTTTTGAGAAAGAGAGACGGGTCAGCAGTGCCAGATACGGCAGAAGAGCCACCACAGAAAGGTCTCAGTCATGGCCCTTGGTGTTTCTGTTCAAGCTTAAACTGAATATCTGAACTCTTGGAGCAAAGAAACATTTTTTGGTGGGTGAATTCTGAAACAGACAAAAGGTGGTCCAGGAGGGAAGAAAGGTCAAAGTGGCCCAGGCAACAGGCACCATCCAAAGTCTTCTTGCTCTTGGCCACCTCTCTCTCTCTCTCTCTCTCAGCTTTGAGACGGCCCGCACTCTGTCTATGGAGTGTGTGTCTCCCTGAATAAATCTACTTTCACTCCAAAAAAAAAAAAAACACCAAAACCCACACCAACCAACCAACCAATCAAACAAACAAACAAACAAAAAACCCCCCAAGTCTTCCTCCTTTTGCTTTGCTGCCCACCCTTGGGAGCTGTGACTTTTCAGTTTCAGTTCCTAGGAAATTGAAAATGGAGGCAGATTAAAGATGAGCCTATGAAAGGCAAGGCTTATTATTATTATTATTACTTTAAAAATTTTAATAAAAGGAAGCAGGATCTAAGACCAATTACTTTAGAAGTTTTCTGACACTGCTTCAGAATACAAGCATCAGAAAAAAATGTTTTCCCACCTATTTTTGGGAAGATACTGGAGCATTTTCTTTAAGAGAGACCATCCCACTCCACCTCTGTATGGGCGAGTATCTGATTCCATATTTGTGAAAATCAGCTCTGCAAAGAAGAGGAAGGTAAGGGGTGTGTGTGTGTGTGTGTGTGTGTGTGTGTGTGTGTCTGCGCATGTGTTCATGTTCATGCATTTGTGTGTGTGCATGTCTATGTGTGTGCATGTCTGTGTGTGTGGGGGAGATATACTTCAGAGCTTGGGTCTCTGTACCCCAGGCTTATTTTGAAGATGTACATTCATTTAACTTATGAAAATCTTTTCATTTTCTTTCATGAGCTTATTCAGTTGGCCTAATAATGTGTTTCAGCAAAATAAGAGCTCCATCTCCTTCCCTTTCTTATATCAGCAAAGGGGTGTCTGCGGTGGTCATGGGAGTGGTGATGCCCCTTCCCTGGAAGTCAGAGTCCTAGACTAAATTTACTCTCAGTGTTAAATGTGTGCCTCCCTCATGGGCGGAGCCAAAGCTGAGTAGAAGGAAACAGAGGAGCAATTCTATAAAACCACTGGGGACAGCCGTTAGGGAAGGGGTTCTGCATGTTCAATTCAGATTTGCAAAGAATTTTACAGTTTATGCAGCCCTGTTACATACAAAGTCATCTGACCTTCACAACAGCCCTGAGAAGTATGTTTGATTATTGCAGGAAGAAATCAAGACCTCGAGAGACCTTGGAACCTGCGGGTGGAAAGTCAGTCTTGAACCTGCGTCTTAGGCCCCAGGCCAGCATCTCATCCCACCTTCTTGTCCTTATAGTCACACATTTACTCTCCACTGCTTCAGGCACAGTTATCCACACACAACTCACCCTCTTTGACTCACAGACGTGTTCATGTCACTCCCCAGTGCTCCTTCTAACCTCTAGTTAAACTGTCTCCCTTCTGCTCTCTGCCCTTCTTTGAATGGGAGTGTCTCCAAACCTGGGATGCAATCTCTGTAATTAATTTATTCATTCATTAAACATTTCATTCAAGCTTCAGGGAACCAATAAATCTCATCTCTCTTCCTCCTTTGAGTTTGGAACCCATTGAGAGGTTGACAGGGGAATTGATATGAAGATAAAAATATCCCTTTTATTATTGAAAAACAACTGATGGGAGAACAAAGCTTTGGGTCTACAGCCAAGTGACTTCCTCTTAATTAGAAGGACTTACCCAGTCCTCACAGCTGGACCATCACAGGTCTCCCTTACAGGGCAGGCTCTCGACTGCAAGGTGGATTGTGGGCTGGAAGGCAAGCTTGCTGAGGGCAGACTCACTCAGAGAAGAAGGCCCAGGGGGCTCTGAGCCAAGCACGTTCAGTTTATTCTAAGAAGCTGGGGGGGGGGCGTTACTTTAGTGGAACTCCTTCTGCATGGGAACCTGAGGCCAGGGAGCTCAGGGTTCGCCCTAAACAGCTTATTTCACATGAACAGATATTTGCTGAGCCCAGATGCTGTCACAGGGGCTGCAATTACAAAATCAAATAAGACAGTGTACTTCTCATCATAACTCAGCCTACTGGGGAGACAGGCAGATGAGTCATTTTCTACAGGGCTGCGTGATGAGCCCCAGGGAGGATGGAGCATGGGGAGGGGCTTCCACATCTGAATCCGGAGGAAGTGGTGCTTGAGCTAAGCTTCAAAAAATAGAGTAGGATTTGACCAGATGAAAGAGCAGTAAAAGAACATTCTGGACAAAGCGGAAGTACATGCATAGCCGTGAGGTGGGTGACCCTAATGGCCCACCAGGGGAACTATGAATAGTTCAGGATGGCTGATGAAGTGTGTGTGTGGTGGAGATGCGGAGGGACTGAGTGATAAAGCAGGGGTTAGAAGAGCAGGGCAGGGACCAGACCAGGAAGGGCCTGTCTGCTTTGTTAAACAGAGTCTGGCCTTGATAGTGAAAGCCATTGGGAGGTGCTGAGGGGTTTCAAAGTAGGTCTGCATTTTATTTTTTATTTTTATTATATCTATTTTATTATATTTTATTTATATTTATAAAATATATTTTATTATATTTATTTATATTTATTTATATTAACAATGCTGTGTTAATTTCTGGTGTACAGCATAGTGATTCAGTTGTACATATATATATTCCTTTTCATATTCTTTTTCATTATAGGCTATTACAAGATATTGAATATAGTTCCCTGTGCTACACAGTAAGACCTTGCTGTTTATTTTAAAAATAGAAATCTTAAACTCCCAATTTATCCCTCCCCCACCTTTCCCCCTTGGTAACTGTAAATTTGTTTTCTGTGAGTCTGTTTCTGTTTTGTAAATAAGTTCATTGGTGTCTTTTTTTTAGATTCCACATATAAGTGTTATTATATGGAATTTTTCTTTCTCTTTCTGGCTTACTTCACTTAGTATGACAATCTCTAGGTTCATCCAGTTGCTGCAAATGGATTATGTTATTCTTTTTTATGGCTGAGTAGTATTCCACTGTATATATACCCTACACCTTCTTCAAGCAGTCATCTGTCCATGGGCATTTAGATTTCTTCCATGGGTCTGTGTTTTAGAAAGAGCCCTGCAACACCACTGTGGAGGACCAGCTTGAACCCCAGTTGGGAGACTAATGATCCAGGTAAGATATGATGTGAATCATTTTTCCTAAGATAATAGGAACCAAGACTCAAAGGAGGGGCTGAAGAAGAGGAGCAGCAAGGTTGCTCAGCAAATGTGATTAGGGAAATGCAATGGCCCAAAGGATCCCGTCCTCTGCCCTTCAGGTGGCTCCATGGTGGGACCTGGACCCTGAATCCTCATGACACTGCTGCTGAGTGACAGATGCTGGCCAGGGCTCATTATGCGTCTGGTGAGTCTGTGCCCTTGTCTAAACTGCTGTCTACTGTTAGGTCACTGCACAGGGTGGTAATGAAGACCCCTGGATTTAAAACCAGTTCCTCCACTTATGACCTCTGGGATCTTTGGCAAGTTACTTAACTCTATGGCTGCAAAACAGGACCACTACCACTACCTACTTCCCCAGGTTTGTATGAGGACTCATCAAAACCATGCAAATGAAGCCCGAGTGCTCAATGAAGGTCAGCTATAATCATCACTGGTTTAATTCAGACACCTCCATCTCTCTCCTACCTTGCATCCAACACACACTCCCTGTTCAGAGCCTTATCTCCATCTGTGGTCCTGGTCCCTGATGGGCTTGCCTCTTGGCTGGCAGAATCTGTTTGGAACACAGAACTCGTCATCCAGGATGTCATTTCTGTGCCACTAGAGAGGCTGAGCATCTCATGCATCTTTTAAAAATGCAAACCCTTCCGGATGACGGGTGCAAACAATAAAATAATAATGAAAAACAAGTCTTGAAATATTCAAGTGATGTATGATTACGATTAGACATTGATATTTCAAAGATGGCCAAACTAATAAGTTGTACAATGCTACCCAGGCTTTTGTGACAATGTCATAGCAAAGTAGGAGAGACAAGGAAATACAGCTCTGGAATGGAAATATTGAGACATTTTACCTCAGAACTGCCCCATCTTTGCTCTTATTGACTCCAGCCTCCGAGGATGAGGGGAGGGTTGTGAAAGGCCCTGGGGGATGTGCTGCTTTCAGATTCATCATGATTTTGACTTTTTCGTTTATAGAAGCATTTTATGATTATTTGAGAAAAATTGGAAAACGCAGAAAAATAAAGATAAAACTTGCCAATATTTCCTCCAAGCAGAGATAGATACAGTTAAGATTAACTTTTTTTCAGTTCATTTATTTATTAACTTTTTAATTAAAGTATAGTTGATTTATAATGTTGTATTAGTTTCTGGTGTACAGGATAGTGATTCAGTTATACATACATACATATATACATACATGCATATATATTCTTTTTCATTACAGGCTACTACAAGCCATTTAATGTAAGTTCCCTGTGCTATACAGTGGGACCTTGTTGTTTATCTATTTTGTACATAGTAGTTTGTATCTACCAATCCCAAACTCCCAATTTATCCTTCCCTCTCCCCCTCCTTTCTCCCCTCAGTAACCATAAGTTTGTTTTCTGTGTCTGTGAGTCTCTTTCTGTTTTGTAAATAAGTTCATTTGTATCCTCTTTTCAGATTCCACATGATAATCTCTAGGTCCATCCATGTTGCTGCAAATGGCATTATTTCATTCCTTTCTATGGCTGAATAGTATTCCACTGTATATACATATACCACAGTGTCTTCTTCTATTCATTAACTTAAAAAAGTTGAAGTATAGTTGATTTACAATATTATAATAGTTTCAGGTATACAGCAAAGTGATTCACTCATATATACTTTTTACAATCTAAGAAATAATACAAATGAATCTATATACAAAATATTAACATTTTGATTATTTTCTTGAGATGAATTCTTTATTTCTTCACAATCTTCCCACTGCCCCTTCATGCCATAGTCACACAAGCAGGACTGTCTATCTTGAGGTCCAAATACCCAAAGCTCCTTCTTTGTAGGACACCTTTCCCCCTCCTCACCCCCTTTATCCAGCTCCACCCATCCTGCCCATCTCAGCCCACATGTCACCTACGCCAGCAGTACTTCCCCAAACCCTACCCAAAATGGGGGCTTCGTATACATCACACAGGCTTCTACAATACCTTGCGTCTGTCTTTGCACTTACGTTGTTTTTGTTGGTCTGCTACTCCATTAGATTGGGTGTCTTCATGTCTCACTCAGGGTTGTTTTCCCGACACCCAGGGTGCCTAGGGCATAGTAGATGCTCAATAGATACTTGCTGAATAAAAGAATGAATGAATTTAAGAGAGAAATCTGACTTGTGTTGTAAGGCTCCAAGGGTTAAAACCAGGACTAGAAGTCAGACACTGGTTTCAGCGAAAGACAAAAATCAGAGAAGGGCTTACTTTGGTAGCTAGTGAGTTCCTGGCTGCTGAGTATGCCCAACTTCTAGATTAATTCAGGTTGATCTAGAGGACTTTCAAGGTTCATTCAATATTGGGATTCCATAGTCCTATATTTTGGAAGTCATAAAATGATGTAATTTGTGATTAGAAATTCCAAGTCTTGGTAATCTTGACTAAGGTCTGGCCTTTAGGTGCTCATAAATGAGATGCGAGTCCTCACTTCAGTCTTTATGAGCAGAGGATGAAAGGCGACGGTGGCAATACTGAGCCTTTCTAGCCTTAGTGGATCCAGAATCCATCCCTTTCCCGGGGACTACATTTGAGATCCTTCAGCCCTGAACCATTCATCCGGGGCGCACGCAGTCACCTGCTTTTGGAGCTCAGAACTTTCCTGAGTCATCTCGTCTCTCTGATTATAATCTAAAAATGTTCAGTTTTGTACTTTTACAATATAGTTTCAGGTTTGCTGTGTAACATAATATTTTCTTTTAAATTTTCTTATAAAATTTTATAGTTTATGTCATATTTTATGTTTTGAATAGGTAATAGATACAATAGTGTATGGTAGTAATAAAAATTGTCTCCTTTCTCTTGCTTTCTGCCAGTCCCTGAGTTCCCCTTCCCAGGGGCAATCACCATTGTCAGATTCTTATACCTCCTTCCAGAGATTGTGTTTTGACATAAGAGTGTATATATCTTTCTTTTCTTAAAGAAATAGTAGCCTGTGATATTTATTTTTACGTACTGCTTAAAAAAAAGTTAAGCAATACATGTCAGAAAGAGTTCCATAATTAGTTCATACAATGCAGATATGTCCTACAATATTTCATAGCATCAAAGTTTAACTAATCCTTTTATTGAAATTTAGTCCTTGTGCAGTTTTTTGCTATTACACACAATGCCACAGGCCATGTCTATGTGCACAACATGTCTTACACACACAGGTGAATATGTATGTAGGGTAGAATAAATTCCTACAGGTAGATTGACATATGAAAGGGCATGTGCCGTCCATCCTTTGCTAATGGTATTAGTAATTTAATAGCGTTAGGAAGAGTAGCAATGATTCACTCAGTTACTTATCATGTCAGTCACTATTTATGCATTTTACATGTACTGTCTCTTATTCCTTCCTCAAAATACCAAGGGAGGTACTATTATCATCTCCATTTTCCAAAGGAGCAAACAGGCATAGAGAGAGAAACTTGCTCTTATATTCACACAGTAAACAGCAGAACGTAGTTTCGATCCAGGCAGTTGGGGTCTGGACAGCTTAGGGTTTATTCACTGCCTGTTTGTCCTTCAGAGCGGCTGGACCACCAGTCAATGAGAGGAAAGCACGCTTCGTACGGACACAGACACGCACGCTCACACATGCATGCTTTTCAGTTCAGAACTAGTTAACGAGCCCTTTTGAAGATGCTCGCAGAAAGGAGTTACTTGTGGTAAGTTCTCTTCCTAGAAAACAGCAGAAATACCAAGGAGGCAGGTTTTCTTTGGGGGGATGGAAAATGCGTCTGCTTCTGGTCAGTCAAAACGTGTTGACTGACGGCCCACCCGAAAAATAAGAGAAGGACCCCAGAATGAGTAAGGGCGTTTCTCATTAATTCGTGGCCAGGGAAAGCTCCTGTCTCCTGAAAGACAAACAGTGCTGTTGACCTTTGCTGGTGGGCTTTAGGCCTGTTGGTTTAATCCCACGAGACCAAAGCTGTTTGGAATCCACAAATGAATCGTATGGTCAGGTTGGATCCCATCCCCCGTCACCTTTGATGAAGACTTTTTTTTTCTTTTAACCAGGAAAGGACAAAATAATGAGTACTTTTTCAGAGTACTTCATCACTTGAGTCAGATCTGACCCAGCAGAATAAAAAAGCCCGTTCTGGGTGAGAATGGACCACAAGGCTTTTCCACACATTACCCACCTTTATGGGTGTCTTTTTGAAACTGGGACTGAAAAAAGAAATACAATGAATTTATGATCTTTGTGTTTTTCAGACTTGGCAGATGAACAAACTCGCCTTCTCCTAGGAAAGTTTGTTCATTTTTTATATTCATTCAACAACCATTCGTGAATGTCCAGTGTGTGCTAATCATCGTACTGGGCAGTAGAAAGGCAGTGAAGGGCCAGACAGACGTAGCCCCCACTGTCACTGCTTATTGAGGCTGAAAGGGGCTGCATGAGGCTGTGGGAGGAAAATCTGGTGTTTTGTTACAAGGGACGAAGAATATGCTGGTGACCTGATTTGGGTGGGGAAGGAGAAGTCCATGGATATAACATGGCTGGAGACAGAGAGGCAGGGAGAGGGCTGAATCGTCCTGCATAGGATGTGACATTGACACAGGCCAGGAGGCTGAGCCAATGAGAGCACTCTAGTGGGCGGAAGGACTTGTAGAAACCTTGACGTTTTCTCTCTGGTTTTTAGATCCAGTGGCGTGATACTTCTCTCTGTGGTCTGCAAGGAGCTCCTGGATGTGAGAGGACCCTGAACTCTGTTTTCCCGGCAGGACCAGCATCCTGCCAGCTGTGACACAATTCATTGCACCTACAAAGGGGACCTACAAAGATCAGTATCTGTCCCTTTTGTGAGCCTCAAGACCCCCACATCACTATTGCAAAATGCCTTAGAGATGGATTATGATGAAGGAATTTTAGCCAGAATGGATCATTGACTTTCCCCAAAAAGCCATTAGGACCTAACTCATCATGCTTAGCTTCCCTGTTTAACCTCAAATGAGAATTCTATGCTTCCCAGGACTGAGTTATCACCTGGACACATCTCCTCCTGGGTCTGTCTGTTCCAGACTCACCGAGTCACCTCCCGACCCCCAACTCTGTGTGCCTTCTGGAGGTGTGGCCCGTGATAAAACATTGTCCTGACACTTGTGAAAGTGGTAAAGAAGGCGTTACGTGGGACTATTACAGTAAGTGTTAAGACTTTTGCATTGGAGAGAGATTGGGCTAAACTTCAAATTCAGCAAAGACAGCTGGGGACTTACAGCCAACAAGCAAGGTGAGGGGTTCAGTGGATGGAAAATCACTAAGAGGAGACATGAGGGTGAAGGGGTGAAGGGTGAAGAGGTGAAGTTATTAAGGGGGAAGGGATTCTTGCTAAACCAACTGAAGATTCTTGCTAAAGGCAGGCCACGTGGTCAGCTGTCAAGGGAGGGAGATTCTCACTAAACTGACTTAGGATTCTGGCTACGCTGGGTAAGGCAGGCCCGGCAAGGATGGGCCTTCCTTTTTCTCCTCTTCCTTATCCCTGTCATGTTCTTGCCCTTTCTTTTGTTTTAATATTTATGAAAATTTATTACTTTCCTGGAAACAAACATACGCAGATCTAAAATATAGAAAAATAAGAATCTCATCTTTAAAATAAGAATAAATATCTAGGTATGAAGCTAGTCACAAAATATGAGAAAAATTTTTAACTCTACTAGAGGATCTTTTTTTAAAAATTGAAATATAGTTAGTTACAATGTGTCAGTTTCTAGTGTACAACATAATGTCCCAGTCATGTAATACATACATATATTCATTTTCATATTCTTTTTCATTAAAGGTTATTATAATTGAATATAGTTCCCTGTGCTATACAGAATAAAAACATTTTAAAATCTATTTTTATATATAATTCCCCTTTCTTTTCTTGTTCCTTGTGTGTGGCTGGGTGATTTTTTTAGAATCCGTGCTCACACCTCTGATTATCACAGAGAATTGATCATACGCATCACAGAAAAGCCCTCTGGGCTGCAGAATGATTCCCAAATCCCCCTGATTCCCACCTGAGGGGAAGACCCTGGGACACTGCCACTCTGTGGCCTGACTGGTGACGCTCAGCCCCAGCCTGGAGTATGAGACGGACCCCGTGGTGGTATGGGAGATGGGTCATATCTTACTTGGTGTCTCTGTAAAATCTAGCTAAAGATTATTATTCAGGAACACTCTGCATTGGGAAAAGGAGGCACCAAGGGGCAGTCTGAGGTGTGTGGGTAGACAGAGGGACTCAACGGCTGGCGTAAAGAAAAAGATTTATTATCATCACAAAACAATAATACTGACCAAACCAACTTTAATAGAGTCCTGTGGTGTAGACCCTCAGGGAGGCTAGGTTTTGACTGAATGCAGTCTGAAGCAGGTCTTTTGGCAATGCCCAAGTCTAGCACTTTCCCAGACGATTTGTGTGGCTTTAGGCCACAGGGTGTTTTTCTTTGTCAGCTAGTGCGACCAGGTTTTTCATCTTGATATTGCCTCCTTGAGTTAAGTGCAGGCAGCAGGGAGCCCTCCACGGTCTTTGGCTGGGGGATTGTCCTAGCTGCCAAGTCCAGGAAACAACAATACCGCCAGCGGGACTGGAACTGTCACGACTGAGGTCTGGCCTGTGGCCCTGTCACGCGTGGCAGGTCTGCGGACCCAAAAAAGAAACATTGACCCGGCGGACAGAAGATAAGGGTAGACTGGGGTAAAGAATGCCAAGTTCAAAGGGATGAGATGGGAAACAGTTTTTCTGCCTATGTGTACAATCTCCCCTTTCAAACTAGGATTTTAAAATGTTGTGGCTTTCTTAGAAAGATGTATTAAAATAATTCCAAATATGAGGCTTTCCTAACTGCCATTTGTAAATTGCTTCTGCTTTCATTGCAAGCCTTTCGATGCTTTTTCAAGTATAGGCGATGGCAACTGGAAAACTTGTAAATTATTTCTGTTGGCATTTGTAGTCATGAGTGGTATGAAAAAAAGACATTTAAAACCAAATAACTCAAGGTCCCAGGGGTAGCACAAGAAAAGCGTGGCAAAGAGAACCACAGTGTAAGGTTAAATGTTTCCACGAGGATGTGGTTCCCTTTATCTCTGATTACCCTGAAATTTCATCATGTCAAGGTATTTTTCCTCCATTGGCGATTCCGCCAGCATCTCTGCTGGAAGGATCCGTGAGGTCTCTTCAATTCTAGACAGGCTCAGGGAACCTCTGACCTGCCATCAGCATCTGAAAACTAATGGAGCAATTCGGTGCTCCTGGAACTGAAGGAGCGCTCTGCCTTTGACTTGAGCAGGGCTGCTCTGTGATGAATAAGGCACTTAATGAGCAGAGAAATGGGCAGGTCATGGTCAGGGGTGCCTCAGGGTCTAGGACGTGACAGGGTGAAGAGAAGATACGTTTTGCTTGTGATTTCTTTGCAGGCAAGGAGGTGAGAGCTCTCCTATTTTCTGAAATGCCCCTTTTCTTCTGCATTTTGCAAAATGGAGGATAATGTGTACCTTTGTGTCTTGGAAATACAGCATTTGTAATAAAGACTCAGTCCTGATCGATGCAGTTTCTTATTTGGATTCCTGAGTGGGAGGACTTGCGGCTCCTTTCCTGATTTTGGTGGAAATGTGCGACTAGGAGCCTTTTTTTTTTTTCCAATCAAAGAAATTCATTTATTTGGGATATAAAATTAGAGAGTAAAGATAGAAATTGTAACTGCCTTCCAGCATCTTCTAATTTTACCTCTGGCACCGGAGGGGAAAGCTTTCATGGTCTGAACCCTCTCTGCTTTAGGACGGATACCACTGCCATCAGAACAGTGTTAGCAGTTCTTCTTCGACTGTGGTGGGCTGGCCATTATCTCCCCAGAGAAGTAGGTTTGGGGTAAAGTCCACAGTCCCCCACCCTCTTAAAAATGTGTACTTCTTTGCAACTTGGGCAACCTGGCTTATTTTCATCTGCCAGCCTCTTTTATTCTATTTTATTTATAGGATTTGTCTCACTCTCTTCTTTTCACATTTAGTCCTCTCAGTGACCATGAATATTTGCACCCTCGGTGGTAAAACTCCATTTTCTATTGTTTTCAGATTCTTTGTCGTTGAGACCAGCAGCTCAGTGTACTGCTGATGACTGAACCCCTGGCTGTGGGTTCGACAGATGACACTTCAAGTGGTGAGGCAGCGTCTCCTCGCTTTCTCTGCCTGCGGCGTGAGAAGCGGCGATGTGTCCTTGATCCGGGTGCTGTGCTCCATGCTGATTTTCATGCAAAGCTGGCTGATGAGCAATACCTCATTTAGCTGCCAAATTGCCTTGTGGTTATGATCACTTCAGGCCTGGGAAATGCACATTGGTATTCTGCTCTGATCCAGAAAGCACTGAGATGGCGTATTTTTTTCCATGTTACACTGGCTGTAATCAGTCTCTGAACAGAATTTATCCACATTATTTGCTGTGGGGATCAGACGAAAGGGATGGAGGTTATCAGCAGCAGGCTCCCACGGCAAGAGATTACAATGAAGACCCATTTTCAAGCACCGGAACCAGGGTTATGGACATAAAGTAAATATGGATTATTTGTAGCCACCAGAAAACCTTTTAGCAAATTCAAGAGTTATGGGTTACTTTTGTTTTCCTGGAGAATCATTCTGTTATTTTAATGAAGATTTTTATACCTTTATTTCTTTGTAAGGAGACAGCACAGAAAGTGATGAATTGAAAGATTTTAAATTTAATTCAAACATTTTCAATGATTCAAAGCTGTTATTGTTAGTGATGTCATTCACAACGGAAGAATTAACTCGGTAGTAGACGTGCATGTGATAGCACTGGGATTTGGTTAGTCGACCTGAGCTACAGGCAGCAAGTGAGATTTAGTAGTGGAAGGCAACACAGGACTTTGCAGCCTCAGATTCACGACCTTAATGATGGGGAGAAAAGCAGGCTACCCAGACCGCTTGTATAATCCAGTCTATCACTTAGAACTGCTGTGCCTCTTTCTCCCTCGTTGCAGGCTCTCTGATCACCCCTCTGGGCCTTTCAGCCCTTTTGCTTTTCCTTACTCTCGCCATACTTAGTCTTAGACTCCAAGGACCTATGCTCCATGACTTCTTTCTTCTCCTACTTTTTCAACTGCTGAAGTCTTCATGGTTCGTCATCTAAACCAAGGCTGGGCAAACTTTTTCTGTAAAGGACCAGCTAGTAAACATTTTAGGTTTTGTGGGCCATGCAAAGTTGTCACAGCCACTCAGCTCTGCCCTTGTGTCATGAAAGTAGCTGCGGAGAATACATAAACAAATGGGCGTGGCTGTGGGCCAGTGAAACTTTATTATGGACCCTGACATTTGATTTTCATATAATTTTCTGTTATATTCTTCTTCTGAATTTTTCCCACTGTTTAAAAATGCAAAAACTATTCTTCACTTTTGGTATAAAGACACAGGTGCTAGGCTTACATTGACCTGAGAGCTCTGGTTTCCTGACCCTTTAAATCATTCTGTTCTCAACATTTTTGATTTCTTTACTTCCTTTTTTCTGCTCAGTGCCCCAGAAAAGCCTCAGCACTGGATCGATAACAGTTGTGTGGTTTCTCTTCTCTCTCCTCTGTGTCTTCACTCTCTTCGTTGAAACCATCAGCTACTGGTCTCCCTGTTTTCCATCTTGCCTCCTAACCTGTTCTCCACACTCCTGACTACATGATCTTCTAAATTGCTAATTTGATCTTGTCATGCCTCCTGCTCAGAATCCTCTAAACTCTGTCCCATTGCTTTATGATCTTGACCTTGTGTACCCATCCAGTTTCACAGGTTTCGTTGTGTTTTTGTACAATCCAACTCCAGTCACGGGAGAACCTATGAAATCCTTTCTTTCGTTTGGGGATTGTCTGCTAAGTGCAAGAGTGAGACAGGAGGGAAGGGGGCAGGGCACAACCATTAAAAGAATGACACAGCAATTAGCACCAAGGTGGTGGGAGATTCAACTCCCAGTAGACCTTGAGCTTCATTATACATCCATTGTAATACATTAGCATGCTGAGCGGCACACCCACAGGTGCCGTGGCAGTTTCAGGCTGGCCATAAGAGGTCAAAAGTGGGTGATGGCCCAGTTCCTGGGAATCCCAGCCCCTTCCCCGGAGTAGTTGGAATAATACTCTGACTTGTTAGCATATGAAGTTACTGAGCCCATAAAACTAACAGCTTCACGCCTCGTGGTCATTCTCTCTTGTCTTTTGAGATGGCACCCTGTCTATGGAGTGTGCCTCTACTTTTACCTTACCCTCCTCCACCCCCATTTGCTCTCTGGCCTTCTGAAATGGCCTGCACTCGATCTATAGAGTGTGGATCTCTCTGAGTAAATCTACTTTTACTCAACTGTGGCTCACTCTTGAATTCCTCCCTGCATGAAGCCAAGGACCCTCACTTGATGGGACGTGTCCTGGGGACTTGGCTGGGACCTGGGACATGGCTATTCTCTTGGGGTCCACATTTTTTCTGCATCTGTGCTCTCAAGTTTCACTTTTACCCAATTTTTATCCTCTTTTTCAACCTTTTATTGCCTGCTTTTGGATAGGAGCAATTCTTGAACTCTTCTCACCCCCAATTGGGTGGTCTGTACTAATTTGGCTGAATGATTTGAGCGGTTAACGGAATATTATACTTCCTCACCTAGGTTGTCACATTTTCCATTCTCATTGGATTTTGTATTCTTAAAATTTTTCTTGAGTGGCTTTTGGCCACAATTCTGTAGTCATTTATCAATATCTAAGAGCTTAACCTGGTTAAAATGGGATTGGGGGTTAAGTGCAAAGGTCAGGGCTCCCTCTGGGGGAAAACAAAACACAGCATGCTGGAGAATAGTTTCCAACCACCCTGAGCCAAAGAAATAAAAGTCCAGCCCTCTGGAGGGGAGCTATAATGCTGCGTCTCTCACCTCCCCAGCTGGCCCTGGCCTGATGGATCTCATGGACCGTCAAGAAGACGGCCCTGGTGAGTCACAGCACGAATTGACCATGGATGTTGCTCACAGGGGACACTGCCACACTTCCAAATTTCTGGGTGAGAAGTAGATCCTGCAGCATGAAACTGCAGCGTTAGGATGAGGGATAAATAATGCAGATTCATTTAGCAACAGCAATTTCCTGCTTGAATTGTCAAACGTTACGAGTGGTCCCTTTGCTCACTTGTTGGACTTGCTTCCTCCTGCCTGAAGACCAGGAGAAAGGGAAAACGACATAGATCCTCACTGAGTGGGATGACTCTCCGAAAGAGGGAGAACCACTGGGGATGGCGCAATGTGTAATCAAGAGGACTGAAAAGCACTGGTTTAATTAATTATCCTGAAGTTCCTTTGGAGAGGCCTGTGTGGACTCATCTGGATGAGGGCTCTGGAGCACACCCACTGCCCTCAGGGAGATGTGCATTTCCGCTGCCACACAGCAGGCCCTAAGATGGTCGTCAACGCCCACGGATTTCCGGTGGAGGCTCATTCAGGGTGTCACATGCTGCAGAACAGCTGCAGAGGATGACAGTAGCAGCAGCTGACTCTGAGTGCGGACAAGAGGTGAGGCACTGGCTTCGTCAAGATTTTCTTTACCGAGATATCTGGAGAGCTTTTTCATGGCCATGTTACCTGATCCTAGATTTCATGGTGATTTAGCTTCTGATCTGAGAACTCAGAGCCATGATGCTTTTCATGTCCATGGCCAATTCCAAGAAATCGTTTATAACACCTTAGAGATTTTGATGAATACCAATGGGAGATGATTCCTGCCATGAGTCTTGCCTTTGAGATTCACCTTTTCCTTACCATTCCCAGCACCATAATTGAGGCCCGGATCATGTACTTGCTTCTTTATATCTGATTGCTCCCTGCTAGTTCCATTTTGGGTCCTACTGTCAAGATAATGTCTGGAAAACACCACCTTTCATCATACCACTACCCTCCTTTGGATACTATAATGGCTTCCTGTTATTTACAGAACAAAACTCCAACCACTCGGGATGCCAAAGACTTCGAGTGTCCGGCCCCACCCTCCTATCCAGCAAAAGCTCCCACGGCTCCCCTGGAGGGCCAGTCCTTGTCAGGGAACTGGCCTCCTCCCTCCACCTCACTTCACCCCGGGCTCCTTTCCAGCGCTTGTCTTACATCTTGTTGACATCTTACCTCTTCCAGGAAGTCTCTCCAGACACTCTAGACCATGATAATTTATTCATCATTCACTCATCCATCCATTCATTGAATGTGCATCTTTCATATTCCATACACCACTAGGCTCTGGACACATGTTTGTAACCCCTTATCATCAAGGCTACTGCATACACACTTGTGTAGTTTGGGCTCTCACAAAGGGGCTGACGGGGCTAGTAAAGTCAGAAATCAAGCCTGATGTTCTCCCTTACAAAATAAAGGAAAAAGTAATCTATAGTACACTTATAGTTGTGGACTCCAAATTACTGAGTGTACTCCTGAAGGAGAGAACTTTTGTTTTGATTAGAGGAGGAAGAGAACTAACTCATCTTTAACACTTTACACATTTGATGATTGGAAGAATTTCCCACAGACTAGCTTTTGCCTCTGTGCATTTCAAGCCTTGTTTCTCCTCTGCTGTGTCCACACCTTAGTTGAACAGGTTCCTATCACCATCCGACTTCTGGATCCACCCCTTCATGTCACGATGCCAGGTGAGTTCTTGCAGTGGATGATGGAGGTATTCCTGAAAATCACTCTTACACTGGGATGACTCGTAATAACTTTATCATGTCCCAAAGTGACTGGTGAACTGTATACATACACCCTACTAAACCCAAATTACATGTATCACCAATTCAACTTTGTTTTAGCTGTGTCCTGTCATGCCAGCTTTTGAGAATGGAAATGTGATGGACCAAAAGTTGATGTGGAAAGAGATAGTATTCTATACCAATTGTCATGAGAATGTCTCACTTTTGCAAATTTCACAAACATATATAACTATCTAAGCCCATTGCTAGGGCCCCTCTGACATCCTTAGAAAGTGCTCGTGCAAGTGGGAGATGCCACCACTTTGACGTCATTAGTTCATGGTGAATCTGCTCTACTGATGGTTGAGCAGCTCTTCCACCCCACGCAGCCTGCCTGCCCCATGCTGGGGCTGGAGGCTCCAAGGCTGCCCCCGCATAGTGTCCTTGAAGCCTCCTCAAGTGCCCTGTAACCCCACTCCTTCTGCCTCCGGACCTTGCTCACTCTTCTCTGCAGCTTTGGCCAGGGCATCAGTTAAGAATGACCAACCCGGGACAAACCCTAGTAGTGTTTTCCTCATTGCCACTCCTTTGTGCTAGTCAGGGTGTTGTGACTTTCTTCAGTTTGCTAAGTAGAGCCCTGGGGAGTCAGCTGTGCGCCTCAGTTCAACAAAAGACCATAAAGGAGTTGAAATTCGTTACTCACTGGTGTCCTGAAGGAGGTACTCTGTTCACGTCTCAAGTACCTGCAGGGGGAGGTCAAGGCAGGGTGCAGGCAGAGAGCCAGGCAGGACCTGGAGCACATGCCTTTACTAAGGTCCGTGGGTAGAGTGCTTTGGGGTTCCCAGCCTAAGGCTGAGTTGGTCAATTCAAGTCAAAAGAGCAGGGTTTTTGTAAGCTTCATGGGGGTCTTATCTAGGGGCCTATAGGAGGAAGGCCCTGGGAGGGAGGGTAGACTTGGAGCACAAGGGCCATTGAGAAGTCATATCAGGAACTTACATTTGCTTGTGACTCTGAGGGCTGCCATCCCGGGCACGTGCTTGCATGCGGGGGCTAGTGGCAGTTTAAGGCCCCCAGGCCACTTGGCCCGACAAACTGGATGCTGAGGCAGAAATATTGAAACTCTGCCCTGCAGGGTTAAGGGGCTAGTGACCAGAAGAAACTCTTGAGCCTGTTTCATAGACCAATAGATAAGGGAACAGTTGTTACAACCCCTCCACCTGTAAACTGCCTCCACTGATTGAGCTCACTTTAGCAGTATTTTTTTCTCTCTTTTTAATTACATACCCTCTAAACGTCACCTAGCCGAGCTTATACATCACGAGTCCTTAACCACTCTCGATAGATAACATCTGTGATGTATGTGTTGCTGTAGCAACGGAGGATTACATTGTTTTTCAGGAACGTGGAGTCGCCTCTTGTCCAGTTTGAGCCAGCTAGGACTGGTTGGGACTACTGACCCTAAAACCGGGCCTCCACAGATGAGTGATCTTTTGATGTCTGCTGTCAGGGGACCAAAAACTCCTCCCTCGGATCATGCTAAGCACCTCTATTTTTGAACAGGTGTCCCATGAAGAAGCAGGTAACTCAGATACGCCTGCGCAGAACACTGCTTACTCACCTTTTCCCAACCTCCAATCATTTTTTCCCATGCCTAAGTCTACCCTGCTTCTATTTTTTTCTTTTTATTTATGTATTTATTTATTTTTATTGAAGTATAGTCAGTTACAATGTGTCAATTTCTGGTGCCCAGCATAATGTTTCAGTCACATACGTAATGCATATATTCGTCTTCATATTCTTTTTGATTATAAGTTCCTACAAGATACTGAATATAGTTCCTTGTGCTATACAGAAGAAACTTGTTTCTCTATTTTATAGGTAGGGTTGTGGATTAACATTAAAGTCTACCCTGCTTCTTTATCCTATAAGTATCCCAGCTTTTGGGATTTGTTCTCTCATCTCCTCCCTTGTCTTCTTGTGAATAAACTCTTTCTTTGCTGTAAACCTTGGCATCTCAGCTTTTGGCTTGTGAGTTGTGTAAACAAACCTGGTTCCATAACAATGTCATGAAGCAGCTTAGCTAAACTCTCAGCATGGAGTCTGGGACGCAATCAGAAGATTCACGTGGCAGGGATTTTCGAGGAGGGTTTAATATTGGTGCTAACTTCAGGGGAGGCACAGGTTAAAGACACTCTCAAGGGAAGCTGAGGCGCAACAGGCATCTGCCACCTGAAGAGGGCCTTGCAGGAAGGGCCCCCATGGGTCTGTGGTCATAGTGTCGAGAGTCTTACCCTTGGCGGTACCCACATTTTCGAGTCAGAGAATTCTGTGTCGTGGAGGCTGTCCCGTCCATTGTAAAAACTGAAGCAGCATCCCTGGCTTCTACCAACAACGTGCCAATAGTACCCACCTAAGAACCCCAGATATCTCCGCACTTGGCCAAACGTCCCCCGGGGGCCAGTTCATCCTCCTGTTGAAAACCACTGTCATAAAGGGACACAATGGCCACCAGACCCAGAGCAAGGGGGGCGGGTGGTGAAGGGGGGAAGGAAGTAACCTAATATCTCACTCAGCCTGTATTCTCATCTCCTGTCTACCAGTCACTGCTAAACTTAAACAGAAGCCAGAGGAATTAATTTTGCTTCTTTTGGGAGTCTCCTTTCTTTTATTTTAAGACTAAATTTCAACAGGTGATAGGACTATGGCTGGATATATATAAAACATCTTCTTTATCCAGTCACCTGTCGATGGACATTTAGGTTGCTTCCATGCCTTGGCTACTGTAAATAGTGCTGCTATGTATTTATACAACGGAATACTACTCAGCCATAAAAAGAATGAAATAATGTATTTGCAGCAACATGGATAGACCTGGAGATTGTCATACCAAGTGAAGTAAGAAAGAGAAAGACAAATACCATAATGATATCACTTATATGTGGAATCTAAAAATAATGCCACAAAGGAACTTATTTATAAAACAGAAACAGAGTCTCAGACATAGAGAACAAAACTGTGGTTACCAGTGGGGAAAAGGGGGTGGGAAGGGATAAATTGGGAGTTTGGAATTTACAGATACTAACTACTATATATAAAATAGATAAACAACAAGGTTCTACTGTATAACACAGGGAACTATAGTCAATATCTTATAATGGCCTATAATGAGAAAGAATCTAAGCTAAATAACTAAGCTGTACACCAGAAATTAACAGAACATTATAAACTGGCTATACTTCTATCAGATATGTATATATGTAAAGGAAGGATAGAAGCCATTAAAAAAAAAAAGAAAAAAGAACCTCAGCTAGAGTACAGAGACACAATGGGGACCCAAGCCATTCACTCGCTTGCTGGCTCATGACTGCCGATGGAGATTGCCTCTGGCAGCCCAGAGATTAGTTCAATAATGATTTGAATAAGTCATTGCTAGGGACAGGCCTCTGCCTCTTGCCCTAAAGCCCTGCTTGCTTATTTCCTGTTGTCTCTCATTTAACATCTTCATTCAGATCTGCCTGCCCCCTTATCAGGAGGAGCACCTTGGAAAGGTCTGCAGAGGATGAAGGAATAGTGGTTGCTGTACAAAGTACTTTCGACTCCCAAGGCTCCTTTTGGGACAAATCCCATCACAGCCCAAATTTCCTCTCTCACTTGTCCCTCTGTGGTGTGCCGGGTGCCTTCCAGAGAACTATTGCCAGACTATCGCTCTGTTGATGCCATTTTGCCCTGATGTTTCAGTGTCAGGATGGGGCTTCGGCTACCTTGTTGGCATCATGCACAGGGCAGGCTGTCAGGCAATATTTTGTTGGTTGATTGACTGGACAGGCCCTCAGTCTCCTCTGAGCAGAGCTTCTACATTTTTGGGAGACTGTTTATTTAGAGCAGTTATCATAAATCTTTTTTTTTAATTTGCATTCTTTTTAATTGAAGTATAGTCAGTTTACAATGTTGTCAATTCCTGGTGCACAGCATAGTGTTTCAGTCATCCATATACAGACATATATTCATTTTCACATTCTTTTTCATTACAGGTTACTACAAGATATTGCATGCAGTTCCCTGCGCTATACAGTAGAACCTTGCTGTTTATCTGTTTTATATATAGTAGTTAGTATCTGCAAATCTTGAGCTCCCAATTTATTCCTTCCCACCCCCTTCCCCGCCCCACCCCAGTAAACATAAATTTCATAAATGAGGGCAGAAGTGAACTCGCTAATAATCCTCAGTATAGAGACTGTCTATATGGCTATAATTCTTTTTCTTTCTGTCAAATATGGGAAAGAAAGCTGGAGAGGAGGACTGGTGATGGGAAGACAACCTGGAGATTTTCCTCTGATTAAGTTGTGGGTCCCTGAAGGGAAGTGCTTTCCCTCAGAAGAGGAGATAGAGATGAAAGCATCTTGATCTCAGATGAAATGATGAGGCTGTGTACCCAGGGGACTGCTTATTGAAGCAAGCTGGTGACAGAAGGACCTGAGAGGGTCTCTTGAAAAGAGGGAGGAAACTGAGAATCAGAATCATTAAGAATGAGTAAAAACAAAACAAAAAAACAAACTAAAAGTATGTCTAAATTTTATTTCAAAAGATATTTAATCTATACATAATGGATAAATATTTCAGTCCTTTTCTTTAGAAGTTGCATGGTTTATATGGATAAAGACCAAAAAAATCCTGATTTCTTCCCTGCATCTGAAATTCAACAATACCTTTTGTTTAGACCACAAGACTGAGGTCTTTTGTCAAAATTGAGTAGCAACTGTTGGGAGGGACAATCCTGCATGGGCCCTGAGAGTCCCTCTGCATTCTTGCTGGATTTTTCAAGAATGCAAGGTCCTGGCTACTCTGTGCCTGCGCCATTTCTCAGGGTCATATTTGCAATGAGCAACCTGGAGGAAAGAGGCAATGACTTGCTGTGGAGCAAAGAGCAGAGTTGCTACAGAGGCAGTGGGTTCCACAAACTCAGTGTTCCTCATCTGTAAAGTGGACCCATCGTGCACACAGCATCCACCTGGCTGCTTTTAGTTGCCACATAAGAGTTGGGGAGGGAGTTGGAAACAAAGGGAATTGACAAACATGAAACTCACACTGCTTGCTGAGCCATGAGTAATAATATCTTTCTTCTCTGATCTAGGAATCTCGTGTCTTCTGCTAGCATCCGTGAAACAGTAACAGGTTAACTTACTACCTTGTAGATAAAATAAAATGTCAGATCCTGACAGCAACTTCTTTGAATTGTAGGAAATACATCTCTTCAGACTGAAGAAAAGGGAAGGTCAAGGAGAAACATAGTTGAGTGTGTTCTGTCTTGAAGGAAATTCATAATGCTGAGATCTAAAATCTGTCCAGATATGGGCAGCTGAATTCTAAGGGCTCGGGATGGGCTCCTGAGGAAGGTGGTGGATGTCCGTGGTAGGAGGCAGGGGTAGGTTGTGGGCAGGAGTGGCTGGCTGGGAGCAATGGCTCCAGCCACTGGTGCCTAAGGGCTGTGGCCATGAGAGACTAAGTATCCAAGGGAGGTGTTCAGAGAACTTACTGGGGGCTCTGGGTTGATGATCTCTGTGAGCCCAGGCAGGCGGGGTCGATCCCTGGGAACTCAAGCCACGTGTAGCAGAGCTTTAAACTTCTGGGGTTTAACAGATGGATTTTTGTCTCCAGGGAATAAAATCTCCAAGAATAAGTCAGAGCTCCAGTTCTAGGAACTTGGATACAAAGAGCCAGTTATGGGATATATCAGGTACCTTAGCATTAGAATTGGAGAGGCTGTTATCAGAATTGGAGGTAGTGGGTGGAGGTGAGTCACAAACCCAGAGAACAGATAGGTTCTTTTACATAAATCCTTGCCATCTGAAAGGTAGCGATTTCCCTCAATTCCCCTGCATCCTTTGGAATCTGCCAACGAAACGTCCAGGAATTTCAGTCCAGAAGAAATACAAAGACCCTTCCACTTCCGGCTTGGAAATGTGGGGGACTCTCCTATCCTTAGTGAACTCCACATCTTCAAATCAGCCCCTATAACCCTGTGGTGTGTGACCAGTGTCTGACAAGAACACTGTTCTGCTCACAATGGGATGTCCTGGACCAGATGGCCTTGTGCCTGCCTTTCTCCCCATCAACTGCTCCATCCTTCTGTCTCCTTGGCTCCTGGCTTCCCAAACCTGTCCTTAGTCTTGACAATGAAATCGGTTTCACCAGGATTGACCTTTAGCATTTTATTTGGACTGTTTTTAAATTTCCTATCTTTTTCTTTTTAGGACATTAATCTGTGTATTCAAACCCAAGTCCATCCTCGACCTGCTTGGCCATGGGCCCACCTGACCTGGTTTCACCTCCCTGGGAGGGGGGAGGTAGGATATCATAATTACCTTGGATTTAGCTAGTTATAAAGATATATGCTTTAATATTTCATCAGCTCTGGGTATTTTTAAAAAATATTATGGGAAAAAGCAAAGAAAGCATCTTGGTAACTTTTATCATTTTGAAGATCAGACTGCAGTGGAGTTGGTAAAAATACCAGCATAGCAAACATCTGGATGAAGGAGCAGCAAATCAGGTTATAATTCTTTTTTTATATAAAAATATTTATACTCTCCCAGGCCTTGGAGCCTCAGTTGGTGTCTGATGTAGAGACAAAGGAATGTTTCACTACATTTAGGGATGAACATGAGGAATGAACCACAAGTGTGATGCCATCTGCAAAGCAGTGTGCCTTTCAAGTTTGTTGACAGGACTTCCTGGAGGCAGATTGGAAAAAGATGCTCAATTCCTAATGAAAGGGTAGCTTACGTTTTCCTTTTGCTATGACAAGAACCATTTATAATTTTGTCTAATTCTAACACTAACAAGTTTAACACTAAAGATTCAGTTCAATTTAGTTAAATCCTAATGGGACTAGACTTGTTTCCCCAGAAATCTCCTCTCTGATACAGAATGAGAACTGGTCCAGTACAGGAAGCAGTAGCATCATAGGAATTAGGACACACATTTACTTACAGGTTTGTTTTCAGCCTTAGAAAGTCTGATTTTTGGACAGAAGGAAGTCTGTCCTATATTTGTCTTGGCCTGGAACAGGAGTGGAGCCAGGGTAACAGGGGGACAGAGCAGCTGATGAGAAGCGTGGTCAGAAACAAGCAATGAAGAGATGGAGTTTGTGGGCTGAAGTGCATAAAACTGGATAAATTCATAATTAACTGACTGACCTAATCAACTGCCTTTCATACTGAAGGGGAACTTAAAAGAAGATTTCTCTCAGAGACCAATGTGGTTCAGATCGTTTTTGTTATAATATTACCAAAAGTAGAAGTACAAAAAGGTAGCTAGAAATTCGTTATGTAATAGCTTTTACTAAAACGTGGGCATGGCAAATTAAAAAGTTGTGCATGAGCTTGCAATTAGGATTTAGGAAGTTACAGGAGAATGTGGCTTTTATCCCCACAACATGAAAAAGCTAGGTTAGTTACACAACAGTCATTAAAAGAAAAAAAAAAAAAAACCATCAGAGAGTTGAAGATGCAAAGCAATCTGGATGAACTTCAGTCCAGCAAGGAACACGCCCTTCCAGGATAGAAGAGACTGGTGCTGACTGCATCCCGCATCCCTGAGTGTAATAGGGAAGAACAAATCTGACTCCATTTTGGACCCATTTCTTTTACTTTACCCATTGGATACTATGGCTTCTGCTACAAGTTAATCACTAAAGGGCTATTGCCTATAAGCTTAAAATAAACATAATAGCCCATCTGGGAACACTGCCTCCAGGCCTGAGCATTAAGCTAAAATACCTTTGTTTAGCTTATAGGAAACAGCTTGACCAGGCCCACCTGTGAATGGCTGCAGGGAAGAAGAAATTAACACATCCCCTTTGGAGTCTGGGCAGAACCAGAAAATATTTGTAACAACTTATCGCCTTTTTCACTTTGCCTTCTCACCTCCCGTTCTTTGTTCTATAAAGGGAACTAGCATCCAAAGCCAGGTAAGATGGTTCTTTAGGACACTAGTCCACCATCTCCTTGGTCTGCTGGCTTTCCTAATAAAGCTGCTCACTATCCCTTGCCCCAACAACTCACCTCTTGATTTACTGGCCTGTTGTGTGGTGAGCAGGACGAGCTTGGACTTGGTAACACACGTGCAGCTGAGGGAGCAGCTGACCCCACCATGGACAGAGAAATCAGCCACACTTTAAAGGGCTGCACATAGACTGATGGAAGAGAATGGAAGCCCTAGTTTTCCAGGGCTGCTGCAGACAAATCACCACAAATGTGGTGGTGTAAAACATGACAAATTTATTATCTCACAGTTCTAGAGGTTAGAAGTTCAATGTCAAGTGTCAGCAGGGCTAAAGCCTTTCTCCAAAGGTTCTAGGGAAAAATCCTTTCTTGTCTCTTCCTAGCTTCTGGTGGTTCCTGAAAATCTGTGGCAATCCTTGGTTTGTAGCTGCCTCACTCCCATCTCTGCCTTTGTTTTCACATTAGCTTTTCCTCTGTGTCTCTGTGAGTCACTTTCTCTCTTATCAAGGATGTTTGTCATTGGATTAGGGCCCACCAGTATAATTGCCTTTCTATCCTCACATTAATTACATCTGCAAAGACCTTATTTTCAAATAAGGCCACATTCTGAGGTTCTGAGTGAACATGAATTTGGGGGGTGGGACGGGACACGGTGAAAAACTAGGCCCAAGCCCAGTGGCATAAAACAACCACCATTTGATTATGGGTCATGGTTTTGTGAGTCAAGAATTCAGGCAACTCTCTTGTGTTACATGACATTGACTGGGGTCACTTTGTGGTACTCAGCTGGTGGCTAGTCCTGTCCAGATGGTCCAGGGCAGCCTCCCTTGCATGTTGATTCCCTTTAGCAAATGCATTTCATCTTCCAATTTGTTTACGGTTTGATCAATAATTCATCTCTTAACATCTGTCTCTTAAAGACTATCTTGTCTGCTGTCTCTATGGATGACAAATGAGGATTGCATGTTGATTCCCTGGATTGGGACGGCTGAAGGCTTGATGTAGCTGGGCCCTCTCCATTCCCATGATGTCTGGGACCCCTTCTTATGGTCTCTTTAGCTAGGTAGTTGGCTCAGGGCTCCCAGGCAAGTTGTCCAAGAGATCAAAGTGGAAGCTGCTGGTCTCTTAAGCCCTGGGCCCTGGAGCTGGCAGAGCATCACCCCTCCACAATCTAATTCATCAGGCAGTGAGGGAGACTGCCCAGATTTGGGGGGGCGGGGAGCAAATTCCAAGTGACTCTTGGTACTAAAAGGATCTTAAAGCAAAACCAAAAATATTTGTAACATTTTTACTCTTAATAGCTAAAAACAGGCCATGTCACAAATGCCCATTCATAGGTGAATTAATAAAATGATTGTGTGATATATTTCTATAGAAGACTTACTATTCAGCAGCATTACAAAAAGAGGACATGTAATAACATGGATGAATCTCAGAAACTTTCTGCTAAGCAAAAGAAGCCAGGCATACTAAATATATAATGTGTGGTTCCATTCACATGAAGTCTGGGAAGCTATGGTGATGGAAATCAGAGTAGCAGTTACATTTTGGGGGAAGGGTGAATTAAATAAAAGGGGTACTTTTCTAGGAAACTTTCCTGGGAAATGGAACTTTCCTGGGGAAAGAGAAATCTTCTGTTTTACTTGGGGTGATAGTCACTTGGGTGCATACAGTTGTCAAAATTTATCAAACTGTAAAGTTGAAATCTGTCTATTTCACTTTATGTAAATTATACACCATACGATCTAAATGTGTAAAGTATATAACTCAGTGTTTTTTAGGATATTCAGAGAACTGTGAAACGATCACCTCAACAAATTTTTAAAAACATTTTATCACCTCAAAAAAGGAATCACGTATCCATTAGCTGTCACTCCCACTCCCTCTTACTTCCTGTCTCTCTTCCCCCAACCCTAGGCAACCACCAGTCTACTTTCTTTTTCCATTGATTTGTCTAATCTGGACATTACAGATAATGAAATCATACAATATGTGGCCTTGTATGTCTGGCTTCTTCCGTTTAGAAAGATGTCTTCAAGACTCATCCATGTTGCGGCAGGTTTCAGTATTTCATTCCTTTTTATAGCTGAATAGTAATCCATTGCGTGGATGTGCAAGAGTTTTATAGTTTTAGTTCTCACATTTAGGTCTATGACCCATTTTCAAGTTATTTTTGGGTTTGATGGGAGGAAGGGGTCCAACTCCAGTCTCCTGAATGTGAGTAAACAGTTGTTCCACTAGTTGAAGAGACTGTTCCTTCCCCTTTAAATTGTCTTGGCATCCTTGTTGAAAATCAATTGACCGTAAATGTAATGGTTTATTTCTGGACACTCAGTTTGGTTCCATTGGACTGTACATCTATCCTTATGCCAGTATGACATTGTCTTTATTACTCACATTTATTTTAATGATTTTTTTTCTCTGATTTTAAATCACTCCTACTACGGTGAATATGGTCCTCACTGCTACTACTCAGTTCCCTCTGAATTCAGTTTTAGGCCATCTATGACTCCCTCCACTTTTCCTATTCAAATTACTGTGAGACCTTCCCTCCCATAGCCTGATATGACCTTATATTTCCCCTTTCCTTGGCCTGAGCCCATCTTTGACAAATTTTTTCAGATCCCCTCTCGAGTTTTCTAATTAGCTTGTGACAATTAAAGAAGTGTTATTTCTTTACTTTGAAGTTTTCATGACAATTCAAAGCCTTACTTTAGTAACTAAGAAATGAAAATGTTTTATTCTGTAAAATCTGATCTTTATAACTGTTGAGAGATTCACTGGCTTGTAACTGGTCGAAGATCTTTATAATTGGTGGAAAAAAAAATTCAATTTTAGTGTTATACTTAAAGCAAGTCAGTTGATGAGAGGGTTTATCAAGCTTGTGGCTGTGAGCAGGCTCCTCCGTTCATTAACGGTTAAGCACTGTCACCCCGGGGCGATCTCTGGTGCTAACAGGGTCCTGAATGCAAACACAAATACAGGCTTTAGAATGTGGATTTGTTTAACTCCAGGAGTGACCATAGAGATTATCCAGACTATGCTTAAAATAATTTTAGTTTGGCATTGGAATGAAAACACACACACACACAAACACATGCGTAGACAGCTATGGGATCCTGGAGATCACATCTGCTGACCTCACCTGTGCAAACCCAAATCCTAGGAGTCATCCTAGACAAATTCTTTCCCTATATTTTCCATATCCAATTTATCCTTAAGTCCTTTTGGTTTTGCTTTCTAAATATTTCTCAAGTCTACTTCTCTTTCTCTATTCCATCTCTACACTACACCAAACAACCACCATGTCTTGACTGGGCTCTTGTAACTGATGGATCCCTGTGGCTGGCTCTCATAGCCCTGAGTGCTCCTCCTTCACCACACTTGCCATTATAGCAGTTGTATGTCCGTGTGAATATTTGGTTAGTGTCTTTCTCAGTAGTCTATAAGCTACCTATGACCTGAGGCCATTGCACGCTTTGACTCATTATTTGTACTTTCAATGGCTAGGCACACATTAATAACTGAATGAGAATTCTGACGTAACCCAAAGGAACTGAGAAATAAATGGCAAGTGATGTTCTCTTGTAGGGAGGTCTCAGGACTCTCAAGAGTCATGTCTGTCCTGTGCTCTGTTATCCTGACCCATGTAAACGTGTAGGAAGATGGGCTAAATGGGTGGATGTCTCAGAATAGGGGGAAATTATGATGGAATGGGGATGCAGTTGTTTTGATGGTTTGCAATAATGCAGTAAATTTAACAAAATGAAATTTAATAGGGAGACATGTAAATGAGACATAAATGACTGCCAAAGCTGTGAGATACATACTGGACAGGAGAACTGTGTCTGAACAGTGTCATTCATTGAAAAAGTTTTGAAGGTTTTGACTAATACACAGATAAACTCACATTATTCAACAGAGAGGTGTGAATGACTCTACTGATTAATAAAAATGTAAACATCCAGTAAAATATGGGCAAAAGATATGAATGGGTATAAAAGAACATTAACATTGGCAAATAAATAAATGAAAAAATGCAAATTAAAATAACACTAAGAAACTATTTTTGGCCCACAAAATTGACAAATATTAAATGAAAGCTAACATTCAAAATGCTAGGGTTTGTGATTATCACTTTTTGCACTTTTGGTTGCAATATAAATTGTTTTTTTTGAAGGTATATTTGTCAATTCAAATAAGAAAATCCTAAGGCAGCTGCATAAGGATGGCCTTTAACCTCTGGGCCTCTGCTTCCTCATCTATGAAATGGAAAGATAGTCTTTAAGTTACGGAGTCAAGACTTTCCATGTCTCCCTCATCCAGCACCCTGGCCTAGCCACTCAAGTCTGTGAACTGAAATAAAAGTGCACAAGGTGAAAAAAAAAAAAGAAAAGAAAAGGAAATCCTAAAATATGAATATCTTCGGCTCAGGAATGGTACCTTTAGGTATTTATCCTATGGAAATGATATAATAGACATGTGGGATATTTAGCTGCAAGGATATTCACTCCAATATTGTAACAGTAGCAAGAAAGATTGGACACGAGTCTCCAACCACAGGGCACTGGTTAAAATATAGCATATTCACATGAAGAAATATAATGCAACTATTATATTGATGTCATGAAAAAATATTTAAGTACATGGATAGATAATAGAATTTAAAAAGCAGATTACAAAACATTACAATATGATCTTATTTATTAACAAATATGTGTTAGATTAAAAGTGGCTTTATGTGGTTGATGGAATTTTGGATTATTTCTCTTTTTGCTCATCTTTGTGTTCTACCATAAACATATATAGTTTCCATAAGTGGTGAAAAAAAAGATTATTTAAAGAGCAAGGGCATGGTGCCAATAAAGCCAGTTTGAACTTGGGTTGCGTGAACTGAAAGGGCATGTGGGAACAAAGGACATGGAAATTCCACACCGCTCTGAACACTCGCCCCTTGGTGTATCTGATTCAGTAATGTGTGCCTTAATATAGGTTTGTGTCCACAGAAGAGTGTCAGACATCGTGAGGGCACTCAAAACCATTCATCTCCGGCAGCAAAAGGATCAAAGGATTGGGAATCAGGAGGCTTGGGTTTGAGGCAAGGCTCTGTCACCAGCCAGCTGGTGACATCAGGGCAAACACTTATCTCTTCCAAATCCATGTTTTCTCATTTATAAAATGGATACAATAACATCTACAGCAAAGATCGTATTATAAATACTAACTGCTTAGAAAGTGGTGTGTAATGTTGATTGGAAGAAGTGCCTGTGATCCATTTGGGACCAAGAAGGGGCGAGGAGAACGGGCTTTTTGCCTTCTCGCATTCGCAGGGCTGTCTGGTAGGACAGCACATAGACTACTGGGTGTGCATAGCTGAGAGGCAGATTTTGGCTAAAATGAGGATGGCTCTTCAAGTAGCTACAGTTGTCCCAAAATATAAGGAATGACTTTTGGAGGTCAGTGACTTTCCTGGAGCTGCAGGCTTTCTAACAGAGATCGCTACGCAGTGACTGAGTATGTTAGAGTGGAAATTCAAATGCCAGTGAAAGAATAGAGATGATGAGGGGTTTTAAGATCTTTTTCTACTTGGATAGTCTAATTTTTTGCATTGAAAGTCATGAGACCATCAGCATTTCAGTACCATCCGAAGAGTTACTGGGTTGGGAAGATCTAAGTATTCGGAGGCCCATCTGTGAAGACAGACTCAGTGCTCTCTGAATACAGCACGGTTCTGAGGCTGCTGTCACTGAATTGACATCCATTACATCAGTGGGAATCATAGGCTTAAAATAGGAAGCCGTGCCCAGGGAGGAAAAGGCTGGCCTTATGCAGCATAGGCGGTGGATGGCAAGCATTCTGGGGCAAGAAACATGGAGGAAATGGACGATCTGTGTTCCAAGCTATATGAAGAGGTCATTCACTCACCTATGACGAGGTCCGTGGCAGATTACGTGAGAACTCCGAGTGTGAGATCAAGCCTTCAGGGAAAAGCGAGCCCTACTTATTTCTTCAAAACTGCATTTGGGCTTTTCCGATTTGGGCATTTGTTCTGCAGGTAAAAGCACACACGTGTTTGCAGTGAAGGTTTGATGAGCTGGGTATGATTCCGTCTGAAGCCTGTGTGCCATGTGAAGTCTTTAAAAATAGGTGCACAGGGGTTGGAGACCATTGGGATTTCCCCAGAGCCGTTGTTCAGCCACCATCTTAGTAGAGAGGAGTCTGCGTGTATTCTGAGGATGTGAATTGTTGCATCTTCTCAATTCTCGGGAGTGGCCCACCCCAACTAGCAGCCCCCACCGATCTTGGCCCCCCTTGGCTGCAGCATCATCAGGCTAGCTGCGGCTGGCTCCACAGCACTTTGGGAGCAACAGAAGTGTGGCAGGTTACCACTGGAAAGTGAAGGCCCAGATACCCCAAGGTACCAAGGGCAACTGAGTGTGTGTCACCCTAGCTCTACCCCAAACCTGAGAGAGGGGATCTTTACCGGAGTTCCTCAGAGTACCCCTTGTCTGGGGGAAATGAGGTCATTCTCATCTCTGGGCAGCCAGATTAAGAACATTGCTGATATGAGTCTACCCTAGAAGCCAGGGACATATGCCAGTCAGGGGAGGGGACTAAAACGTAAGAAAGATTTTATATATAAATATGCTCAGTTGGAAGTGCAACCCCTTCCTGACTATCTGGCTTGGATCCCTTCTTCATTGCTGGAACATCCTTCTTTCAAAATTGACCATGAATTAAAAAATGTGTTATATTTTATCAAGCATTTAACATGATTTTAAGAGAGACTTTTTTTTTTTAATCAGTTCAGTGTGCCATATTGTTAGAAGCCCCCAGAAGACATTATGACATAGGGAAAGGGCCAAAATTCAGGGAAGGGAGAAAGCACCTAAATGGGTGCCCTCGCTCAGCGGAGCCCTGGAGGGAAACAGAGGGCTGGGCGGACAACAAAGCTTATGTGTTATGGACTGTCACCCACTACCCTCCCCCTTTCTCTTCCTCTCTCTCCCACAGCAGTTCAGAGAGGTCCAATTCCCTTCCATCTTTAAAGGCTTCCAGTATACTGAAATATAAAGAAAAGTCTGAACTTTCTTGTAGTCCATTTTGGAGGTTTATATCGAACAAATTAATGCTATAAAGCACAAGTTAATCCTCTCTATTCAGAGCTTAATTATAGCTTGATGACAATTCATAGTGCATTAGGGGTGGCGCGTTCTAATGACTGGATGGGTGTTTAAGTCTGGGTGATGCATTTCTTCTTTGAATCACTCAGTGTATCTTTGTGACTGATGTAGGACTTCCTTGGGAGGTAACTTCCCAAGTCTAAATTTGAATCCCTTTGTCGATGTAAGAACTTGCCCACACAGTTCTCCTGGCTCCCTGCTCTTCCAGGAGAGCCCAGCGCAGGTGCCAGGGCATATTTAATGACTGACTGAAGACATCGTGGGTGTAGAGAGACGGCAGAGGGCTCCATGGGAGGTGGAACTCAAAGTGTTATTAATGTGTTTTCATTTTGCTGGTGGCTTATACATTTTGGGGGCCACTGTTGACTAGATTTGCATGCTTTTCTCCAACTGATGAGGTTGTGAAACAACAGCGTGGAGACTCTCCCAAGTCTGCGTCTCACAGCAGCGCAGACTCCTTTCTGGGTGTGGCTACACAGCATGTCGCTTTGGATTAAATGGATCCCCTCTGATTCGGGGATGAGTGCTAAATGCTCATCTGCTAGTACATCACAGGGGAGAGGGCACAAGTTCAGCTTAGCGGCGGTAGCCTAGGAGAAGTCCTGTCACAGTGGCAGTGGCAAAGGCACAGATGGCATGGAATGCAAGGAGAGCAGGAGGTGTACACTGCGCTGCGTGAATTTGTCACGATCTCCGAGTGATGCTCCAGTGAGCTGCTGTGTGCCGTGTGTTCTGCGGTCAGGCAGTGTTTGTATTCTTGGGGGTTTAATATCCAATATTAAGTCTATCTGGAAAGTGACAGCTAGACTTAAACTAGCCCAAGCTGCTGTTAATAGTTTTGCAGAGTTTACTACTATTTTGGAGGGAAGAGGATTTCTTATCAAGGAGCTGGGGGCTGAATGGAGTGGCACCAGGAGGGTTCTCTTGGGTCTCAGAGACCCAATTCTATTGCCTTGTTGGTCATGGAAAATGCAGTTATATTCTCAGAACGGAATGCCTCTCTCCCTTCCCAGGTGGCTTTCTCAACCAAACACTGGCACAGGGGAGAGAAGCCCCTTTCCTTTAAACATAATTGACCAATTTAATGTACTGATGAAGTGCGGGGTGTCCACATGTATCCTTTGGCGTCCTGGGGAAAGATGTATATCAAGTCTAGATGGTTCCCGTTTGCAATAATCCATCGACTGGAGTGTTAGTTACAGAATCATCATTGGCTGTGTTACTATAGAAAAGGAGCCACAGGTCTACTTTTTTTCCCTTGAAATAGGAACTGACTAGTAACAGAGACAAGGTATGCTAAGACTGACCACAAAAAAGTAACCTAATTTTCTGCAGTTATTTTTCCAAGGGGTGAAGAATAAGCTGTGTTTCCTACTTTGCTGGTAGATCAATTGAAAAAAAAAGTTCCACCTCTCTATAATTTAACTCTATGAATTATGACTACTAGTCCCTGGCTTTATCACAGCTGCGTGAAATGTGACACCTTCTGCCTGGCTCTCTGAACAGGGAAGAGTATGTTTCCCCATTTTCTCTCGTCTTGACATCCTCTGTCCCAGAGAATGTGTGAGATCATAGAAGGGGTCCTAGGACAGTGTTAGCTCAGGTCCTAATAAAGAGATTCCTCTCGCAGATGTGGGTAATTAGGAGTGACTCAGTCACTGTGGAGGGCAGGATGAAATGTGTTATTATTGACTTATTAGAAGTGATGAGGCATGGGCAGGAGTGTTTGCCTGGGAATGAGGCTACCGACAGCTTCTTGCAAACCCTCATCTCTGATTAAAATGCTTAATTGATTCCAGAGCTTGGGGGCTAAAAACCTTGGTTCATTTTTGATACTAATGAGAGAAAAATGTTCTCTAGAGATGTGCACATGTGGAGAAGGGAGGAGGGGCATCCATTGCTAATTAGCAGCAGGTCAGCTGCTGAGTGTGAGTCAGCGGAGAACAACAGAGCAGGAGTGGCAGCTACCCCGGCCAGTCCCTGCCCCGCCATCATGGCAGGATGCACCTCTACCTCAATTTCCACATCTGTAATGTAGGGAGAATAGTATCTACCTCAAAGGGCTCTTGGGACATGCAAAGAGCGTCAGGGACATTGTGGGAGCTTAATAAATCCTTTCTTTTTCTGTTTTAAATTAAAAAAAAAACAACCTCTTCTTGATCCTGTTACTTCCTTGCAAATCCTATGTTGTAATCTCATTTAATGCATTCACATACTAGAGATATAGACCAATAAAAGGTGATTATTAAAAATTCCCTTTTATAAATTGGTAGATTACCCCAAATTAAGTTTCATCCCCAAAGTATGCTGGCCCTAAACTCATTTTGTTTCATCCATCTTGTCCATTTCCTTCCGTGTCCCTCCTACCTCTCCTTACTTCATTCAGTCAAGACAACGCTTGGTCAGTGCCCTGAGGGAAGGAGCCAGCAGAGCACAGAATGGAGAGGCAGAAATCATTCTGTTGTAGCCTTATGTCCTCATTTCCTTTGGGTCCTATGAGGGTTGTGTGGCAACTTGATTGGTCTGGATAGCTGGTCCACCATTATTCTGGATGTATCTGGGAGGGTGTTTCAGGATGAGGTTAACATCTGAATCAGTGGACTGAGTAAAGCAGACTGCCCTCCCCAGTGCGGGTGGGACTCATCGCATCCACTGAAGGCCTGAATAGAACCAAATGGTGGAGTGAGAGAGAATGCTCTCTCTCTGTCTGACTGTCTTAGACCTGAGATATCAGTCTTCTTCTGTCTTTGGACTTGGACTAAGCCTGGGACCACACCATCAGCTTGCCTAGGGCTCCAGCTTGCTAACCACAGATCTTGGGACTTTTTAGTGACCATAATTACATGAGCCAATTCCTTCTCTGTCTCTGTCTCTGTCTTGCTCTCTGCCTCTCTCTCTCTTCCTGTTGATTCTGCTTCTCTAGAGAACCCAGACTAATACAGATGTTGGTGCTGAGAAGTGGGGTGCTTCTGTAACAAATATCTGAACATGTGGAAGTGACTTTGGAACTGGGCAATGCGTAGAGGCAGGGAACGTTTTGAGGTGCATGCTAGGCCTATGTATGTGAAAAGACGGTTTTGGTGACGTCTCAGATGGACATGAGGAATGTTATTGGAAAGTGGAGGGAAGGTGATCCTAGTTATAAGGTGGCAAAGAACTTGGCTGAGTACTGTTTTAGCGTTCTGTGGAAGGCAGGACTTGTGAGCAGTGAAATTTGGATATTTAGCTGAGGAGATTTCTAAGCAAAGTGTTGAAGGAGTGCCTTGGTTCTTCGTGACTGCTTACAGTAAAATGCGAAAGCAGAGAGAGAAATCAGAGAGGGAATTATTAAGCAAAAATGAAACAGAACTTGAAGATTTGGAAAATCCTCCCCCTACCTATATTGCAAAAGATTTGAAATCTTGTTCTGAAGGGAGCACTAAGGGTGTGGCTGAACAACCGTTTGATAAAGAGATACCACTTGATAAAGAGATTATGGGGATGACTTGTAGACTTAATTGGCCATTTCAGCAGAAGCCAGGAATAGAGATGGGATTATACCAGCCAAGATGTTGCCAGTTTGAACTAAAAGGGAGAGAAAAAAAAATGAGACAAAATGAGGAAAGGCTTCTGGAATTCTTAGATCCTATGGGACAGGATCATAGAGCTGTGTGGTTGAAAAATGTGCACTATTCTTCAAGGAATTGGAAGAAGAATCCTTAAGGCAATTCAGAGATCACCGAGGTCACTGCCTTAGTTTCAATGGGCCAGCTGGCCTCTGACTGACTCCTTGGGAGAGGGAGTGCCCTGCAGAGCCCGATGGTTGGGACTGTTCTGTGGAAACGTGGGGATGGAGCTGCCCAGAGCCTTGTCGGTGCAACCCTCACCTGGTGGAACTACAGAGGTAGAACCACTGCCCCGGTGAGTCCAGAAGGCAGAACACCAAATCAAAGAGGATTAATCTCCAGATCTAAGATCTAGTGGAATTTTTCTTGCCAAGTTTCGGACTTGCTTGGGACCTGTCATGCCTTCTTTCTTTCCAAATTCCCTCTTTTGGAATGGGGATGTCCTATGTCTGTCCCACGAAGGTATTCTGGAAGCACATAACTTGTCTGGTTTTACAGGAGAGGGATTTGCCTCATGATGAACTGCACCACGAGCCTCACTTATATCTGATTTAGATGACATTTAGGTGAGAGTTTAGAGTTGATGCTGCAATGAGATAAGACTCCTGGGGCTGTTGGGATAGCTTGAACACATTTTGCATGTGAGACGGGCATAAATGTGGGAGAGGCAGGGATGGAATGCTGTAGACTGAATTGTGTCCCCCTCTAATATTTATATGTTGAACCTCTAACCCCAAATGTGATGGTTTTAATGGATGAGCCTTTGGGATGTGATTAGGGTTTAGCAAAGTTGTGAAGGTGGGGTCATAATGATAGGATTAGTGGCTTTGTGGGAAGAGAAGGAGAAAAAGATTGCTCTTTCTCTGCTATATGAGGACACAATGAGAAGGTGGCCACCTGCAAGCCAGGAAGACAGCCCTCACCAAAAGCTGACCATGCTGGCACTTTGACCTTGGATTCCCACCCTGTAGACTGTGAGAAATAAATTTCTATTGTTTAAGTCAGCCAGTCTGCGGTATTTTGTTATGGGAGCCTGAGCTGACAAATACAGGTCCCTTCCCTTTTTTTTCCCACCAGGCTATCCTATTTTATGTGGAGTTTGGACAACAGTGTGTGTGTATGTGTGCATAGGCACATGCTCATTTCTGTGAAGTCCACCAGTGTCCAGCAACTCTCAGCAAATGAGTGCAATGGACTCAGGTTGGCCATCGCTTTTGGCTTGTTGCTTTTCTTACATAATCACGATTTAAAAGCTTCTACATCCCCTAAATTATTATGAGCTGAGAATCTCTTTGTCAAGTAGGAAGGCACATGGAGTGAAAACAGGAGCTTTTATGAATCTGGAGTTTCAGAAATGGAGGAACAAACTGGGAACTACACAAACAAGAACAACTCCTACATGCTGGTCCTGGGACGGGCTGGAGCTCTCCTTCCTCTTCCTCCCTCCTTCTCTCCCTCTATCCCTGCTGCTGAGGAAAAGTGGATTTCATTTCTCCTTTTTCCAAGTTCTCTTCCTTCTTTATCCTTCCTGCGTAGCTCCTTGCTCTGGAATCCAGAAATCAGGCTACTTCTGACGCTGCTTCACACCTGGACAGGGCTTGCAGGGGATTTCAACATACTTGGCTTCAAAAAACAGTAAAATCCCATCTAACTCATAACCGTGCCAGGTGCCCCCAAATGGCCGTTGTGAAATGCTAACAGCTCCTTACTCTGGGCTCACGTTTATTAAATGAGCAAACCCATGGATTAAGAACAGAAGTCTTAATGAGGTTTTAAAGTTTGCTAACTTATTGGACATTTAGGGCCATTAATAAGTGCATCTTCATTGGAACATACACTTACCTTTCCTCTGCTGTACAAGTGGCTAGCTAACACCATAGCGTGTTGTTAGGAATGCAGGATTGTGAAGAGATCACAGGTGCTGGGGCTGACTGTTGATAAGCCAGGGGCTCTAAATAGGATTTAAAATACCCACCTGCCATTTTGTATGTACTTTATAATACATTTGAACATATTTGAAGAAGCATTCAACTGATTGATGTTTTTCAGGAAGGTGCAACACTTGCAACTTCTTTTCTTCTTTTTTAATAGGCTTCTGACATCTTTGCAGATGCTGCAGGATTTTGCTTAACACACTTAGGAAGTGTTGATACAGGCCTGGGCACAGTTGGAGATGAAGGACACATTGCTGGAAGAACTTGCTTTGGGGGAGAAACTGGTCCTTGCTGCAGCAAAGGAAAGATTGTTAGAGATGAGTTATTTGATGGTAGCTTATGTGGGGGGTGTGTGTGTGTGTTTGTGTGTGTGTGTTGGTTTAAGTTTCCAAATTGGGAAAACGTGAAGTTACAGACTGGAAACAAGCAACCTTTTGAAAAAGGACTGGACCCAGGGCCTTTTGTGAAACCAGCAAACCCTGTCCTTTGGCTCTGTCATCCTTTTCTATGTTCTTTTATCCCCTTACTCTGTGATGATCCTTCATTCTCTTTCCTCTTCCTCTTTCTCTCTCCCCTCAGCTGCATTCTAGAGCCAAAGGATCTTAGATTTTCCCCTCTCTTCTATAGATGAAACTTGCTTACCCTTAACTTGAGTTTCGACCTGGCCAATGATCTCCCTCTCCCTGGAGTAACTGTGGAAGCATGGTCTCTGATGGTTGACTCATGGGTGCTATTATGGGTTGAATTGTGTTCTCCCCAGAATTCATGTTGGAACCCTAGTACCTTAGAATGTGACCTTATTTGGAAATAAGGTTGTTGCAGATGGAATTAGTTGTCATGATGTCATACTGGAGTGGGGTGGACCCTGGTTCAATACCATTGGTGTCTTTATAAAACGGGAAGTTTGCTCACAGACATGCACAGAAGGAGAATGCAATGTCAACTTGAAGGCAGAGATCAAGCCAAGGACCACAAAAGACGGCCAGCAAATCAGCAGAGGCTAGAGAAGAGGCCTGGAATGGAAGCCCCGCAGAAGGAAGCAACCCTGTTGAGGGACTTGATCTCAGACTTCCAGCCTCCGCAACTGGGAGGCAGTACATTCTCTTGTTCTAAGCCGCCCAGTTTGTGGTACTTTGCTATGGCAGCCCTAGCGAATGGGTGCAGGTGCAATTTTCCATTACAGCCAACTCAGGCAGCAGTGAGGTGGCGGGAGAGGTATCCAGAGGAGGCTGGGCAGAGCCCCGACCTTGGAGCAGACCAGAAAGGCTTGCCATCTGCTCAGATGTTTCTACCCATGCAGTCTGGAAGAACACTTCGGCTCCAGCTTGGCTAACACAATTTGGTCCTGTTCCTTGAACCAGCTGGAGATTCTTTATCTGTCTCTGCCTACCCCTGGGTGACACAATGACCAGGGGCAGAGGATCATCAAATATTCATCACTTTTTGCTCCCTGAAATGTCATTTCCTGCAGTACCTCTTGATCAGGCATAGATGAGGGACTGTCCTGTTGACTCCTAGACTACATCAGGCAATTTATATTTATCAGCTGTGACTGTAGAGAGCACATGCTCTGTGGGTCTCAGTGCAAATTGCAAACATGGGGCCAGTTCAGGTGGTGAAGTCAGTCTCCCCTTCCTATATGCCAGCTGCGCTAACCTGTGCCTCAATAGGTTTGGTACCTGGACTGAAGTTGACCTTCCGCATCTCCCAGGTTGCCCACCAAATGTGCAGTGGTGTTGCCAGCCAGGTGCAAGATGGTCCTGTCCCAAGATGCTACAGGGTAAATATCTCACCCTGATCCTTCCCCTGCTGAGAGCAGAGGATAACAGCAGAATGCAGGCCTCACCCCGCAGTGTTACTTGGCTTCCACCCTAGATGGAGGATGGCAGTGGTTTTGAGATGGGATCAGCAATGAGGGGCCAGGGTACCAAGACATGGAGAGCAGACAGCTGAGAGGCAAGAAGGTAGGGAGATAGTGGGAGTTAGGGGTGCATGTGAGACAAAGCTCCAAGCTCCCTGCTCCAAAGTCCCATGGACTTCGTTTACTAAGCACAAATTCAAAGACAAAATTATTAAGAATTTCAAGATGGCAAGTGCAGAGGATTAAACTCCAAGGGCATGCATGCATCTTCTGAGGGTGGGGCTCTGCGTGACCACGCTGGTCATTTGCCCATGAAACCAACCTGTTAGAGATGCAACAGAGTGGATGGAATTTTGTTTGAAAAATGTGAATATGATGATGCCATGTGTTGTGTCAAAGCTGGAGGAGAAATTTTTTGGGCAGGAAGAACAATGAGGAAACCCATGGGTGAACTTCTGCCCTTGAAGGGTGGTTTCAAGACTAGATTCGCAGAAGGCTTGGGCTTAGAGGACCAGGTGAGATCGTTCTAGTCCAAAGCCTTCACTGAACGTGTTAGTGAATGAAAATTTGCAGAGGCCCAAGGGCACACGGCTGGTTCTGGTCAGAGCTAGGGCAGAAACGGTGTCATTCTGCTACTCAATAGATTTAAAAAGGGCTTGAGGAAACATTTGAGGGTGATGGATAGATTTCTTATCTTGATTAAAGGGGAGGTTTTATGCGTATTTATATTTGTTAAAACTTATCAAATTATGTACTTTAAATACTTGCAGTTTACTGTATGTCGATTATACCTCAATAAAGCAGCTTTACAACATGTAAGGCAAGAATAAAAAAAGTGATTTAAGAATAAGATAGAGAATCAGCAGTGTAAATTTGTCAGGTATACAGAACAGAAGTGAGCAATTTGTTAAACAAACAAACAAACAAACTGCCATTGGTATCATGCTCTGGGTTTGCACAAAGTGCTTTTGCTCAGATTATCTCGAAAGATTCTTCCAGGTGGAAATTCAATGCGGGAGGCTGTCATAGAGAAGTGACCCCACCAAAGGCCCCTGATGAAAGCAGGCAGCTTAAGAGTCCTGGAACCTGGAAGGCAGGAGAACCCTGAGGGCCCTCCAACAGCTGGAGGAATGCTTAACATGAACCTCACTTCTGAAGCGAACTCTGGGAGATGCAAGAGCATTAATCTCCATTTGCCAGGAAGAGAACTTCTGCTGTTTTCATTTCCAGGAACATGGCTCCCCACCAGCCTGTGGGCTTCTGCATGCAACAGAGGAACAGGGGACCCTCCAGAGCCAGGCTGCTCTAGTGAGGACTCATGTCCCCCTCCTCTTTGTTCCCTGCTCCCCATTCCCCCCAACCCCTGCCTCCACCCCCTTTCCCCCTGGTCCTCTCCCTCCTCCCCCTCAAGGAGAACCCGGTGCAGAGGCAGGAAGCTGAGAAGGGCCTCCTTCTGATCCTAGGCAGGTGGTTGGGCTCCAGAATTATTTGAAACACCATCTTTCTTCAGAGAATACATGACTAACATGAATCAGCAGGGAGGCAGATTAGAGCAGTTTAAAGAAAAAAAAATAAGTTCTGTGAAAATAAAAAATAAAGGTATAGATTTGCAGTTGTACTTTATGTATCTTCACGGACTGTGGGCCCAGGAAGTGCACGGAGGTCCCTTGGCGCCTTGTCTCTCTGCAGAAGGCCTGACACCCCTGGGCTTCCTCTTCCCGCACTGGGGGTGTTTGGTTGTGTGAAAGAGGATGAGGACGGGCAGCTGAGCAGGAGGCCAGCACCTCAGGGGAGGGAAAGGTGCCTGTAGGTCGTTAGAGAAGCCGCAGGAGAATCAGAGCTGAAGATGGCAGGCTGGTGTCCCCAGGACGCTGAGTTTTCATTTAAAGGAGACAGGGAGCTCTCCTTTTGTGATTTTTTTGTGAGTTGCCTGAAAGGTGGGTTGAACTTTCCCCTGTGTCATCATTTTTGTCCCATGGGCTGAGTTGCTCTTAGAGAGCCCTACTCTGGGGTGGGGGCGGAATGAGCCCCAGGGTCTTCTCTGGAGGACTTTCATCACGGCTGCTGCCCCATCCCACCTCCTCCTCTGGGAAGGACACGGGGTTGCTGGCAGGTCCCGGGGAGAGCAGCCCCGTGCTCCGGTTGGGGAGGGTGGAGTGGGGTGGGGGCGAAGGCACCAAGGACGGACGTTGAGAGTTTCCGGTGCCCCTCAGCGTCTGGGTGACCTGGGCACGTTCTGAGGATCCAGGAAGATTGTGGGAGAGGCCGACCGTGCAGACTGTCTTACGTTTTCACAGCCCCTGTCGTTTAGGTCAGGCTGGCACATCTTGGGATGTTTTTTTTTTCCCTTAAAAATGCTGTGTGTACAAAAGAGAGAGTGACATCCGCCAGAGAAACTTTGCCTGTAAATGGAAAGGACTCACTTCTTTCTCACTGCTGATTTTATTTTCATGGTTAATTATTTATTCATAAATCTTGCCTGAGAGATTTTATTTTGGCTCCCGAGCGATAAAAGCTCAAGGTCACAGGGGAAGTGTTTTCAAATGCTAAGTGATCCTCCTCCAGCCTAATGTTGTAAAATTTTTATTTCAGGAGTGGTGTTGCTCACAGGAGGGGTGATGACTTAATTTTAGCTCCCAGATGAAATATTGACTTCAGCGCTGATGAAGGATGGAAGACAGCACGGATCAGTGTAATGAGGGCCTTGGCTGAGCTGTCTTCACCCTGACTTGGCAACCTCTTCCTTGTGGGGTGACCTTTACAAAGTGATGATGTGTATGTGTGGGGGAGGGGACGGCAAGCTTTCTGCCAATTGGTTCCTGCCTCCATGGGAAACAAACAAAAATACATTAGGGAAAGTTCTGCCTTTTCTTGCACCTTATTTGAAAGCTATGGATATATATACCCAAGAGTAACTTTGCTTTCTCATCCATTGATAACCACGACCTTAAAAAATGCTGCATTTTTTTTTTCTCATTGCACCCCCGTGGGCTATGGTCACCCGAAGAGGGTGAAATTAATTCATATGGGGTGAAGGGTTAACAGCTAAGATTCTAGCCATTCTAGCCATTTATCTTAGATTAGTTCATTTTTCTGAGGCTTAAATATTATTATTTTTGCATAGTTGAAAACAGTAACATTCAAAAGGCACCAAACACAAGCCCTTATCCATCAGCACCACCTCCCCTGCTCCCTCGTTCCCATCCCCAGAGGTAGCCACTCTAAACAGTTTTGTTGATATTCAAACAGAAATAGTCCATGCTTATAAACTTCGCATATATATAAGTATCTAGAAAATTAATGATAGCGTATTAGCAATTTTTCTTGGGACTCCTCCCGGTTAGCACAAATAGCAGCTCTAACATTTTACCATATTAGAAGTTCCAGCATTCAGTGGCCGAATTGGATCTGGAACTCAGAGTCCTTAATTTCACTTCTACTCCCTTCCAATAACCCTCAGTTATTTTCCTTTGATCCTGAAATACTCTGTGGCCAGAAAGACATCCTAAGCGTATGTATTGTATTCGTGTATTGGCCAGGATGCTGTAGCAAAGAAACCTCAAGGTGCAATGGTTCAAATGAGAGAAATTTGTCTCTCCCCCGGCTATGACAGCTCAGAGGGAAGTGGCTTGTAGAGGAGCAAAGGTGTCCTCCCTTTAGAATTTCCACCTCTGAGTCTAGGGCAGGTGATTCATTCTTGTCATTGCCCTAAACAGAGAGGTAAAAAGAAATCAAGGAAGCACATGCACATTTCTTTTTAGAAGCTTAACGGTCCAACGTTTGAGTGTCGGTAGATAAATAAAATATTGGGGCTGGAAGTTACCCCTCAGCTTGTATCACCCTCACTTGACCTCTCCTAGCACCTAGAACCTACAAAGATGTTTCTGAAAGTGTCTCCTGTGGACATCTTCTATGGGATACTAACAATTATTTGGGGGAAATGGCTTGGGTCAAAGTTAAGGAAGTTTCCTTCTCCAGGACCCGTGGAATAGCTTGTACCCTTATGCATACAGGGACTGTCCAAGGTGGGGTCGGGGTAGACAGTGAAGTGTGGTATGTACAGTAGCCAGAGTTTGCCCAAAAGGTTTATATTTGTTAACTAATGATATGCCAGCTTGGACTTTTCTCTGCTTTTTGCTTGTGTCTCTGTGAAATTTTATATTCTATAACACTCAGGACTTAAACGGTAGTTCATGTGTGTATGTATGTGTGTATATGATTTAATTTTTTTAAAAAGTTTAATTTTTAAAGCCAGATAAAAAGATTTACCTGCCTTATTAAAAAAAAAAAGCTTTTTTTAGGTATAATTCACATAATTAGAATGTACATCTTTACATTTTATATATAATTTGATACGTTTTGACATATGTATACACTTGGGAAAGGATCACCACAATCAAGATAATGAACCTACCCATCACCCCCCAAAGTTCTCCTCGCCTGTCCTGCCTACCCCCTCTCCCCTAGGCACCTACTCATGTGCGTCCTATCACTATGGATTAGTTTGGATTTTCTAGAATTTGGGGTAAATGGAATCATACAGGGAGTGTGTGTTCTTTTTCCAGTGCGGCACCTTTCACACATCATAAGTATTTTGAAATTGATCCATGTTGTTGTGTTTTTAGCCGTTAATTCTTTTAACTGCTGAGTGGTATTCCACTGCATGGTTATACTACAGTTTGTTTATTTATAAACCCGATGATGACAGATATTTAGCTTGCTTCCAATTTTTTATCATTACAAATAAAGCTGCTATGAACATTCAGGTACAAGCCGTTTTTTCCATTGAGGTATAATTGACAAAATATTTTATTAGTCATTAGTTTCAGGTATACAACATAATAATTTGATATTTGTAGATACTGCAAAATGATCACAACAGTTAAGTCTAATTAATATCTATCACTATACACAGTTGTAAAATTTTTGTTTTTGTTATGAGAACCTCTAGGACCGACTCTCTTAGCAACTTTTCAAATATGCAATACAATATTCTTAACTATAGTCACCATGCTGTACATTACATCCCCATGACTTATTTTATAGCTAGAAGTTTTGGATATAAGTCTTTTATATGAGCATGCTTTCATTTCTCTTGGAAAAACCTAGGAGTGGAATGGCTTGGTCATATGGTGGGTGTACGTTTATCTATTAAAAGAAACTACCACCCTGTTTTTGAAAGGGGTTCTGCCATTCTACATTTCCACCAGCAGTGTATGAGAATTCCAGTTCCTCCACATCCTCACCAACACTTGGGATGGTCGGTCTTTTAAATTTTAGCCATTCTAATAGGTATGTGCTGGTATCTGTAGTTTTGATTTGCATTTCCTTAATGACTAATGATGTTGAGGATCTTTTCATGGGCTTACTTGCCATTTTTATATTTTTCTTTAGTGATGAGTCTGTTTATATCTTTGCCCATTAAAAAATATTAGGTTGTTCTTTTCTTATTACTGAGTTTTGAGAATTTTTTATATTCTGGTTCTTTGTGAGAGAGATGATTTGCAAACTTTCTTCAGTTTTGGGCTTATCTTTTAATCTCTTTACAGTGACTTTTGAGGGCAGAAGTTTTAAGTTAGATAAAATTCAATTTATCAGTTTTTAACTTATGAATTTTTCTTTTGGTGTCGTATCTAAGCAATCTTTGGCAAACCCAAGGTCACAAAGATTTTTCTCTCATGTTTTCTTCTAGGAGCTTTATAGTTTTCAGTTTTACATTTAGATTTATGATTCCTTTTGTGTTAATTTTTGTACATTATGTAAGGGATAGATCAAAGTTCACTTTTTCGCACATTGATATCCAATGTTCCAGCACCACGTGTTGACAAGACTGTCATTTGTCCACTGAATTGCCTCTGCACTTTTGTAAACAACAAAAAAAAAAGCCAGTTGTTCTTATGTATGTGGCCTTACTTTGAGGTCTCTGTTCTGCTCCGTTGATTTTTTTGTCTATCTCTATGCCAGGACTACAATGTCTTGGTTACTGTAGTTCAGGGGCAGCAAATTTTTTCTATAATGGGTCAGATAGTAAATATTTTAGACTTTTTAGGGGCGTTTATTTTCTCTGTAGGATTTAAAAGAAAAAACTTGTTGAAAATATAAAAACCATGCATAGCCTGAGGCATAGCTTGAGGGTTGTAAGAAAAGGCCTTGGGCTGGATTTGCTGCAGGCTGTAGCTGATTTAACCCCTGCTTTCTAACCCCTGCCCTAGCTTTATGATACATCTTGAAAGTAGGTTATGCCGGTCCTCTAAATTTGTTCCTCATTTTCAAAGTTGTTTTTGCTTTTCTAGGTCCTTTGCATTCCCATATGAATTTCAGACTCAAGTTGTTAATTTCTACAAAAAAACCTTCTAGGATTTTGATTAGTGTTTGGTTTTGGGGTTGCATGGATTCTCTAGGTCAATTTTGGGAGAAATGACATCTTAAAAATATTGCTATATCAATTGACACAACATTGTAAACTGGACTATAACTCAAAAAAAAAAAAAAGAAAAAAAATATATATATTGCCATATGCCCTAACATCTAAACCTCCTTCTGGCCCAGGTCTTTGTTACGTTCTCTCAGCAAGATTTTGTAGTTTTCTGTGTATAGGTCTCACATTCCTTTATCATATATATCCCTAGGTATTTAATATTTTTTAAAGCTGCTGTAAATAGTACTGTTTTGAAGTTTCAGCTTCCATTTTTTGTTGCTAGCGTATAGAAATAGAGTTTTGTATACTGATTCTGTAAATGGCAGCTTTGCTAAAACTCACTTAATAATTCTGATATCCCGGGGGGAGGATCTAGTGCAGTGGTAGAGCACATGCTTAGCACGTGCAAGGCCCTGGGTTCAATCCCCAGCGCCTCTAAATAAATAAATAAATAACCTCCCCCACAAAAAAAAAAAACAAAAAAAAATTGTGATCTCTTTTTTGTAGATTCCATAAAGTTGTCTATATAGATGATCTTGTCATCTGCAAATACAGACAGTTTTAATTTTTCCTTCCCATCCTGGAGTTTTATTTCTTTTCCTTGAACTGGCTGTAACATCCAGCACAGTGCTGAAGGGAAGTGATGAAGGCACACCTGCTTTTTTTTCCTGATTGTAGGGAGTGTAGTAGGTTGCTAAGTCTGCTGTAACAAAATACTACAGAAAGTATTGATTTAAACAACAGAAATTTATTTTATATATTTCTGGACGTTAGAAGTCCAAGATTGAGGTGTTAGCAGGTTTTGGTTCCTTCTGAGGCCTCTCTCCCTGGTTTGCAGATGGCCACTTTCTCACTGTGTTCCCACGTGGTCTTCCCTACAGGTCTGTCCCCTAATCGCCTCTTCTCATATAAAGGCGCCATTTGTATGACCTTCAATAAAGGCCCTGTGTCCAACTATAGTCACAATCTGAGGTATTAAGTTAGGACTTCAACATATGAATTTTGTGGGACACAACTCAGCCGATAACAGCACGAAAGCATTCACTCTTTCATCATTAAGTGCGTTAGCTGTAGGTTTTTCATAAATGCTTACAATCAAGTTGTGGAAGTTTCCTTCTGTTCTTAGTTTGCTGAGAGTATTTATCAGAAATTAATGGAATTAACACTGGAATTTGTCAAATGCTTTTTTCTGTATCTACTGAGATAATAATACGATTTTTCTGAGTTTGTTTATGCAGTGTTCTTAGAGTGTTAAATCAGCCTTGATTTCCTGGGATAAGCTCCAATTGGTCATGCTGTATTAATCTTCTTATATATTATTGGATTCAATTTTTAGAGATGTACTAGCTAATGAAACAATAAAACTGTCAACATTTAAGTACAAAACATAAAGGAATAAACTCAAAACGAAAAGAATTCTTTGAAATAAAATGTGTTGAATTAGAAGATGGAAGAAATAGATGTTCACTATTTCATCTATAAAATAGAATTTCATATTGCTAACACAAAAAGCCACATACAATTACTGAAGCAGTTTTAAAGATGTTTGCTTGGAGATGTTGGGTTCAACCGCAGCAAAGCAATGACACAATAGCTCTATATGTTTTTGAACTGGTTAATGATATGGAAGACTAATTCAAAGAAATAAACTAGCAATGTATTTTTCATTGCACCTTGACTTATGCACAGGTATCACTAAGCTTGCATGCATTTTTTCATATATGTGCAATTTGAGCATGATGGCAGTTGGACGAATTCACTTTTTTTAACTTCACTGTCAACAGTTACAATTGGCTCTGAACTGTGTAAAAACGTATGATGGATTATTAAGTTAACAAGTATGTTTCAGAGTGAGTTCTGTGCAGAAATATGCTTTGACTTCACAGTTGCAGTGGAAAGAAAACTTTCTAGGGTAGTTACCCAGGTCAAGGAAGCTGTGCCAGAAGGAAATTAATGCACTATTTCCTTTACTGAGAAAGTCTTGCTATGAAAAAATTGTCAGCCAAAATAAACAATGTGCCAAGTGACATAAGTAAGTAAGGGGTAATGCATTAAATTCTAGATAATTATCTCTTTACCATGTGATAATGTGGAAGATGAATTATAAATGACTTTCATTGCATTTTGAGGCACAATGATCGTGGAGAAGAAAAGCTGAGAGTGCTTGATCTATTTATGGAACAAACCCTTAATGTTTCTGGGAGATAAGAAACTTGTTGGGTCCCGTCTTGTTAAAGAGGTGAATTGGACAGCTGGATTTGCTCATTTGTCTGATATCTTTGGTATCAGAATGATCCTAATACTTTTGTACAAGGAAGATGTGCAGCATGGTTTTGAATGGCAGATAAGATCAAAGGACAAGAACAGAAGGTAGAAGCTCAGAAGAACCGAGTTCCTGCAGATTGTTATGACATGTTCCTAATTTAAAAGTAATTATCAAAAAGGTCAGGATCTTGATAATTCAAAACTGCAAAAAGTGTTCACCAAACAAACACCTTCTGGATATTGGCAGAATTTTTGTATTTTATTTTGCATCAAAAGAAGATCCTTATATTGGAAATCTATGAACTGAAATCCATCACTTTCATTCAGAGATCACTTAAATTTAATTATAACTTTGTAGGATAGGTTGTTGGAAGTGGTTACTGATGAAGGATTAAACATGAATTTTGAAAATAAAACATTGCTTTTCTTCATTTCGCATAAAAGCCAGACATGAATAGTCTAAGCTTGCTAAAATTACTTTAAAAATCATCCCTTCTCCTCCTGTCAACAAACCGCTGTGAGACAAGTTTCTGTACTGTCCGTGTTATTAAAACAAAGCATGGAAACAATTTAGATACACATTATCAGCAGTGAGAATCATGGTGATCAATCCAAGCTAAATCAGATATATTAACGAGCACAAAGCATGCTCATTTGTCATGCTAAGAACTTTAATTCTGATAAATATGATGTTCTTGCAAAGCACGCATTTTAAACATTTCATATGGGGACTCACACTTGCATACACATCTATTTGTTTGCCTAATTGCAAAATGACAAAAAATTATGAGTGTATCAGTGACTCATTATTTATTCCCCTACACACACACATTCAATAAACAAAGTGTACAATTTTCCTATTCTTTTTTTTTCTCTCTAGGTAATGTTTGTTCTTATATTTATAAAACTAATTTTATGGCTGCTGAATATGGTAATTAAATTTGAGCTTGTATTCTGTTCATCTTTTTTTTTCACTTCATTTTTCTAGTAATTCAGTTTTTAAAAAGATACATTTTATTTTTAGAACAGTTTGAGATTCACAGAAAAACCATAAAAATAGTTTAGAGGGTTGTCACACACCCTACACCCAGTTTCCCCTATTACTAACATATTACGTTAGTATGGTACATTTGTGACAACCAGGGAACAAACATTCACACATCATTATTTACTGAAGTCCGTAGTTATTCAGGTTTCCCTAGCTTTTACTCAATGTCCTTTTTCTGTTCCAGGGTCCCAGCTAGGATATCACATTACATTCAATTATTGTGTGTTTTTAGACTCCTCTTGGCTGTGATAATCTCTGAGACTTTGCTTGTTTTTGGTGACCTTGACAGTTTTGATGTTTGCCTGACTGGGTGATTCATAGACCATCCCTCAGGTGAGATTTGTCTGATGTTTCTCTTATGATTGGACTGGAGTCATACTCATTCACTTTTACCGTATGTTAAAAGCACTGGTAAGTGGTGGTTTGGAAATTTACAACATACAGACAGAGTCTTCTCCACGGATGGCTGATGAAGCCCCTCTCTAGTAAAACACTGGCACCCCTCCCAGAATTGAGGGTGCTCTGAATGACCTAGGGAAGCCTGGGTCCGGATGCCTCTGGATTCTGGGGGACCCCAGTAGCAGAATTTTGCTCTAAAGACTTTCTTATAGACTCTTTCAGTCTGTCTCACGATCTTCAGATTCCAGGAGAGGGACCCCTATCAGCTCAGCTTGGGGAAAGGCAACTAGTACACACGTGGTGAAGCAGGGGTGGTTTGGCGGGTGGACGTCCGAGTCGGGGAACTGTGTCTGAGCCCACTCGCCCCCACTTCCGTCACACCTCACCCTGGTTCCCATTCTTACTTATTTACACTCCTTGCTTTCTCATGCCAAGCCCTGGCTTTTCATTCTTCTTTCAGGGTAGGAATTCTTTTACTTTCTGAAGGGAATGAGGCGTTACCTCTTACTATGTCATCAAACAGGCCAGGCTGGGACGAGGAAGCCAAGGTAGGGGAGTAATCTCTGTTCTCCGGTTTTAATCAGTAGGTCTCATTTCTGGGTAGAAAATGTGTACAGTTCTTCTCTCTCAAATATATTTTCTTTTAATGCTGCTCACTTTTGATGCCCCAACTAAATAAAAGAACCAGTCACGACAAACATAATACATAGGTTTGTCCATTGTGATGCCCTGCAGGGAACATACATGGAATCGCTAACTGAAAGGATTCTGGTTTGGTGTGTCTGCTTCCTGCTCCCGCTGTGGTCCTGCCATAGTCTCCTAACTGGCCTTCCTCCCGCAGGTCTTGCCCGTGCCATCCAGTCTGCACGGGGAACCCCCTGAGGCTTGAAGGAGCACAGCTCACCCTATGTATCACCCTCTGGCTTGAAACCCTGCATGTCCCTTCATTGCCCACGGTGTTTGGTCTCAGCACCTGCAGCATCAGCAGCACCAACGCTTGTTAAACATGCAGATTCTCAGGCTCCAGCCCAGACCACCTGAGTCAGACTCTCTAGGGGTGGGGCCCAGCAACCTGGGTTTTAAAAAAACCCATCAGAGGATTCTGAAACATGCTAAAGTTTGAGATCTACTAGCCAGTGGGGGGGGGAAAAATATATATATATATAAGCTCCTCATTCTGAGAAGTCCTGCAAAGCCTATTCTGTTATGGTTCCCATCAGCCTCTCCAGCTTCCTCTGCACCAAAGCCTGCCCTGCATCTTACACCCCGGGAGTGAGGAGCTGTCAGCAGTCGCCTGTGGAAAACGTGTGAACGCTTCTCTAGCTCTCTTTCAGTTGTCACTCAAGTAGCTGCTCTGCGGGGAGGCTCCCAGCCCCTCCCCGGCAACTCTTACTGACACTTGGAGACTCAGCATAGGTGTCATTTCTCCAGCCTCCCTACGTCCCCTCAGGTGCTCATGTAGCACGTAGCACCTTGTGCCCGTCTCTCTGATTAAATGCATCACATTATTTTATCTGCTTCTATATTGTGAGCTGCTTTTATTAGAGACTATGCTGCCTTCATTTTTCACCCAAGCATCTAGCCCGGTGTTTGGGCACTTAACACGTCATCAGTTACTTAGCAATCATTGGATGATTTATGAATGAACGTATGAACATTTGTCAATGTTTCTGTCACATCTATGGTTCTAGTCCTACATTTCTTTTTTTTTTCCAAGTAAAATTTCCCTTTAATTCATCAGAGCTGGAAGGCACTGAGAGATACCACCTCTCCCCTCTTGGCTTTTGCTGGTTAACAAAGGCAAGATAGACTTTTTCTGCACAATTACTTCTACGTTATGGACTTAAAGGCTCCCACACTTGGTGTGAGAGCCGACCTCAGCTCCCTCTTGGTCAGTGACCTTTTCATCTTGTGAATTTGGCAGTCGCAGGGTCTTCTGATGGATTTCTGTCACTTAACTGTGGACTCACGTATCTGAATTTGCTGTGGTTTCATCGTGAAGTTACTATCAACTAAATCAGTGCAAGAGCTTTTAAAAAATTTTGCTCAAAGCTCCCTTTGGGTTTCTATATGCTGCCAGGATAGAAGTACATTGCAAAGAAGAAAGAAAGAAATCTCAATACTGTTTGACTGTATTTCTGTTTCTTCCTCTGTTTATTCTGTTTCTTTTCTTTAAAAAAATTTTTTTTGAGGGGGGAATAATTAGGTTTGTTCATGTATTTATTTTTAGAGGAGGTACTGGGATTAAACCCAGAACCTAGTGCATGCTAAGCATGTGCTCTACCGCTTGAGCTATACCCTCCCCTCCAGGAGCCCTGCTTCTTGCTTGCATTGAAGGAATGTATATCCTGAGATATTTGAAAATGAGACACTAAATAGTCCTGTGTTAAAATAACATGAGCAGAAAACAAGATCGCAGAGTGTTTGCCATATGGTGTTAGCAGGTGACGCACAGGGACTCAAAGCGGGGGTTCTGGAGTCAGGACCTGGATGTAAGAAATTCTCAATAAATGTTAACCTCTATTATTAAAACTCTCAAAATTCCTCTATGAAGACTTCTTTGATTATGCCAGTGAGTGCACATTACTCTTCTTCTCTGAACCCTAGTCACTGTTAATTGGCAAACTTGGAGTTTCCCAGGTGAAATCTGAAACTGGCAGAGTATAAAAAGCCACAAGGGATGGTGTAGTACCTGAAAAGGAGAGATGGACATTGAAGGATGTGTGTACAGTCCTGCAGGATGAAGGGAGGTCTGGTTACTGGAACCTGGAGAGAGGCTTGTGTGGCAAAGGCTGCCTGATCCCAGCATCAAGCTTCCATCTCAGGAATCAGCCAGGACTCGGCAGGGAGGGAGGGAGGGCAGGACCCCCTGACTCTGTCTCACCCCACCTCCTTCCCATTCATGTTGTGTTCCCATTGGCTGGACCCAACCAAGATCCAGAAAGCCCTACTGATGCTGTCTGTACCAGTCACCTCCCAGGACACAAGGCGGGGTGGAGAGGATGAGGAGTGACTGGGGAGAGGATGGTGGTGAGGGAAAATGAAAGCTAGCCAGCATGATGTTAGTGAATCTTTGTCAGAGATGAGCAGTTTTTCCCCCTGGATTATACAGCACAAGATTCCCAATGGTTAGCAATTTCCTGATCTATTTGTATGCGGTGGGATCCCCTACTTGCAATTTGTTCTGAGAGAATGGCTTTGCCTTAGAGTTGAGGGAAGAAAGCAGAATGCGAAGGACTGAAATCTGCCCTCAGATACCTGTGGTTTTTAAGAAGTCCTTCCAGGGGTCATGAACCTGGAAGAATAAGAGATGAAAGGGATCTTTCTCTCTCTTTTTATTGAAGCAGAGTTGATGTACAATGTTGTGTTAGTTTCTGGTGTACAGCATAGTGATTCAGTCATATATATATATATATATTTTTTTTTCCATTATAGGTTATTACAAGTTATTGACTATATTTCCCTGCGCTATACAGTAGGACCTTGCTGTACATCTATTCTGTGTATAGTAGGTTGTATTTGCTAATCCCAAATTCTTAATTTATCCCCCAACCCTTTCTGCTTTGGTAACCATAAGTTTGTTTTCTGTCTTTGAGTTTCTTTCTGTTTTGTAAATAAGTTCATTTTTTGTCATTTTTTAGATATCACATATAAGTGATATCATATGACATTTGTCTTTCTCTGTCTGACTTACTTCACTTAGGATGATCATCTCCAGGTCCATCCATGTTGCTGCAATTGGCATTATTTCAGACTTTTTATGGCTGAGTAGTATTCCATTATATATATTCATATATATATATATATATAAAACATATACCACATTTTTCATTATCCAATCATCTGCTGATGGGCATTTAGGTTGTTTCCACGTCTTGGGTATTGTAAGTAGTGCTGCCATGAACATTGGGGTGCATGTATCTTTTCTTTTCTTTTTTTTTTTTTTTTCAAAACCGGAACATTTATTGCGCAACTAATCACTGAAATCTTCAAGATGAACTGGATGCTGCAACAGCTGCCCTCTTGGGTTTAGGTGTCGTTCCCTCACGGAATCCATGCCTGAATCTGCGGTATACAATTTTTAGGTGCCTCATTCGACCGGTCCCGGTGGTATTTCGTCTTTTAGCTTTAGCACTCCAGTTATACTTTCTCTTTCGCTTGGCAGGGTAGCCACATTTGCCACAGGTCGACTTCTGAAGATGGTAGGCCTTAGAGCCACATCGGCGGCACAACGTGTGGGTCTTGTTCCGACGCTTTCCAAACGATGACGTTCCCTTCGTCATCGCGATTCTGCAGCCGAGGGCAAAGAGGCCGGAAGAGCGCATGTATCTTTTCAAATTAGAGTTCCCTCCAGATATATGCCCAGGAGTGGGATTGCTGGATCATATGTTAACTCTATTTTTAGTTTTTTAAGGGACCTCCATACTGTTTTTCATAGTGGCTGCACCAAACTACATTCCCACCAACAGTGTAGGAAGATGAAGCACTCAATTTCTTCCTTCCCTCTAGAAGTGTTTTGTCTGAAGAATTTATCATGCCTCGGCTCTGTCTTCTTCAGCTCTTGTATTTCTCTCTTGCCCTGTTTTTCTTCCCCCTGGGCTGGCCTTCCATGCTGCCCACCGGACGGCGATCTTAGCATGCACGGCAGGGCTTCTGCTGGGCACCCCGACACTGCAGCTCTTCTAGGATGGGCTGGTGTGCCCCTGTCTGCCATGCATTTGCTCCCTGTAGGTTCTGCCCACAGACAGGATGGCTGCTGCCTCCTGCTTCTGGACGGGGAGTGGGACCTGCCAGTTTCCCGCCACTGGTTGGGGGGAAATCCTTGGGACTTTACCTGTGATGGTTAAGAGATGGACCAGCTATCAGATTTTCCAATGAAATTCCTTGGAGCCCGAAGCAATTTCCCCTGCCCACTCTGCACTCCCTTCTTTCTGGGCACAATTGTGTCTCCTCCATCCTCACCTTCTGTCCCTCACACTATGGTCTGAGGTTCACTTTCAGATTAGGGAAGACAAATACTTGGGGTACTGTTGCCTCTGGCCTCAATGCTTATAGCCGTTGTTGCTAATTTTAGAAGACATTTGTAGTTGCCTCTGTAGTGTCCACTCTAAACATCTCCTTTCTAACAGCCCTATCTGTGGTTCTGGGGTAGCTAATCCAACACATTGCTCTAGGGGTGCACATGTGACCTGGGTTAAAACTTTTTCATCACCTCCCATTGGTTCAGAGAGTGTCTGTGATGCCTGTTAGAGCAAGCATAGTGGATCTCAGGACTGCAGATAGAAACACTGGGATAAAGATGATGCAGTTTTAACCTGCTGAACATGCAGGAGAAAGCATGAAGTCCCAGGACTCTGACAGTCATCCTAAGATCACAGAGGGAGCCAGAATCAATATGAAGTTGGCCCAGTGGCAGGCAGCACTTAGACAGAAAAAGATTGGCAGCATTGTGGAGTGGCTGGATTAGCCTCATCTGAAGTCAGCCCTTTTTGTTAATATGCAATAATAATTTTCCATATGGATTGATCTAGTTTGCTCCAGTTTTCTCTTGCTGGCAACCAAAACCATACTGATACTTGAATGAATCCTGGAGCTCTTTCCTGCTGGAGAGAAACGTTCAGAATTCTTCAGAATACAGCAATCCAAGGGGCTGCTGTTCATTTAATGATAGTTGGCAAATGAGAGGCTTAAATCAGTAGCTCTTAAAATATTTGACTCTGGCCTTGTTAGAGGGGCCAAAAGGAAAACTTGCAGCAGAAAAAGAATTCTTATGGCAAGTGCCAGCGGGGCAAAATTCATCACCCCCAAAATGTCTCACTGTCATGTGGATTATTTCAAGCTGAAAATAATTAAGAAACAGAATACTCAGGAAATCTTTCTTTTTACCTCCCCCTTAGCTGCCTGAAGAATTTACAGAAAGGACCTGTTCCTGGAATAGAGCCAGCAGTGGAGAATATGCAAAGAACAGGGGCTAGGTGTGGGGGAAACTCAGGCAGGGCCTTGAGGTCAGATTCCTCTCTGAATCCCATTGTCTCTGCCTGGCCCAGCAAATAGTTATTTACCAAACATGCTTTTCCATCTGCAAGTCAATTACCTTCCTCCCCTTTGAAATCCTGAACCAAGACCCTCTCTTTTGTCTTTAACTGAAGATGGTATTTAAGGTTTGGATTTTGGCCATTTTGGTGAGTTACTCAGTTTTCCTTTGTGTGATATTCTCCTATTAATCTATCTCATGTCAATTTAATTCTTAGAGGAGCCAGAAGAACCCAGAAAGGTAGAGGAAAATCTCTTCCTGACTCAAGGAAGCACATTTGGATTGGATAGGATGTCCTTAGCTTACGCTCCTCTGTTTCCTAAAAATGCTCGACTGTTGTCTTGCTTTGTAAGTTGTTCTTGTGACATTTGATGCCAGTCTAATATTTTTGTCTTTGCAAGTTATTTCATCTCATTTCCCTAGAGGCCTTGAGGATTTTTTTTTTTTTTTGATCTTGAAAATCTGATAGTTTTATAAGGACTTGTCTCACAACTGATGATTCTGGGGCAAATTCTCTTCTATCTGGTGGACATTTTCAATTTGTAGATTCAGCTTTTTTTTTTTTTAACCTTATGGAAAGATTTGTTGGATTGTCATCTTAAATATTAGTTTTGTTTCCTTTTACAGATCTCTTTACCAGGACACAGTAACATGAATGTTCTTCTTCCTCTGCTGTCTTTCTCTTCAACAATGTTCTCTTGATCATTTATTCTTCGCCTGTGGCCCATTTTCATTCTCTTGGTTGTTTTTATACCTTTCCTCAGCGTTCCTTATAAATTGTTCATTTGAAACTATCCTCTCCTGAGTACATGTCATTTAGCCTTTCTTTCTGATATGATTTTGTTTTTCCTCTGATATTTCTTTTCTGAGTTCATTACCCACAGAGTGGTTAGGATGCAGAAATCTCAGGATATTCTGAGTTCAACTCTCTTTTAATTCCATGCCTTTATGAGGCTAGTGAAGCCCTCTTCAAAATGTCTTTAGTTTGCTAGGTGATAAGGTGATTTCTTCTAATAATTGAATGTACCTTATAGGGTGCTTATCAACATTAAATGAGTCAGTAATCGTAAAGCGCTTAGGACAGAGGTTGGCAAACTTTTTCTGTAAAGGGCCACATAGTAGATATTTAAGGCTTACTGAGCCATGTGGTCTCAGTCATAACTATTTTAGTATGAAAGCAGCCGTAGACAATACATAAGTAAATGCACACACATTTGTAAAACTCAATTTTCCACCTCCTGGGCGGCTACCCTTCTACTTGTAGAGATGCTTCACTCCTGACCCTTCTGGTCCCCAGATGTGTGGGGATTTTTTTCCTCCATCAAGCAACTCTTTATGGCAAAAGCTGAGCGTCCTACATTTTATTCTGACATCTACCTGAAAACACGTCATATCCCGCAGGCTAAGGGCTCAGTCCCACAAGGCTCAGGTGCCAATCACAAGTCCTGGTTGTCACCTGTGTTTCTGACTGATCGGCTATAAATCTGAAGTTTCCATGACCTCCTCCTCAGGTTTGGTTAATTGGCCAGTGTGGCTCAGATTTGAGCTTGCAGAACTCAGAAAAACGGTTTGCTTAATATTTACCAGTTTATTACAAAAGGATATGAGAAAGGATACAGACGAACACCCAGACAGAAGAGATGTGCAGGGCAAGGTATGTGGGAAGGGGCTCAGAGCTTCCATGTTCTCTCCTGCTCACCACTCTGCCCTGCAACACTTGTTCACCAATCTGAAAGTCCCCAAACCCATGCTATTGGGATTTTTATGGAGGCTTCCTCATTTAGGCATAATCAGTTATCAACTCCATTTCCAGCCCCTCTCTGCTCTCTGAGAAAGAGGGGAAGCAGAGCTGAAAATTCCAAGCTTGGTCTTTCTTGGGACCAGCCCCCATCCAGGAGCCACCGTCTCATTAGAACATAGGATGCTTCTGGAGCTCTTGTCACGTAGGAATTTACAAAGGCTTTAGGAGCCCCGTGTCAGAGATGGTGTCAAAGACCAAATATTAGAACAAAAGATGCTCCTGGTGCTCTTATCACTAGACAATCACAAGGGTTTAGGAGCCCTGTGCCGGGAACAAGAGGCTGAAAACCAATATATATATTTTCTATTATTTCACAGTGCGTGACTGTGTTCCAATAAAACTTTACCAACAAAAACAGGCAGCAGCTTGGTTTTGGCCTGTGGGGGCTCCTGGCTTAGAACAAAACTTGTCACATACTAAATGATATGTAAGTATTGATAAATAAAATGAAATAACTGAAAAAGTTCCATGTGAAAGGGTTTTCATTTATTTTTTTAACAGCGATTATCAAACACTTGGCTTTGTACCTAAGGGAAATGTAAATGCAGTGAGCTCTGGATAAGCATACACAGGTACACACACACGTGCACGCACTCACACGCCTTCACACACATCTCGCCCACCCACCTACACAGACACACGCACACAAACACACACAGAGGGTTGATCATATTGTGGTTCATCCGCCTTGTTTAATTCATTTCTCACTGACTCTCCCCTGTCACCCTGAACGTGCTGAGTTATACTTTCCCTTGACCTTGCTCAGAGTGCTTGGGGAGTGCAAGCTCATGTCAGTGGGGCCTGAGCACATAACAGATCACTGTGTAAAACTCCTGTAACATTTCTAAGGCAAATATTCTTGGTGTCTGAAGTCCTGCTTTGGATTAACTGCTTCATTTTTTCTTTCATTAGCAAAGATAATAAAGATTTGCTTATATATTTTCAATCTGTGTAACTTTTGTCAATGTGAAGTTACCAAACTGTCTCAAAGTGTCTTTTTTTTAAGTTAATTTTTAAATTTTGAAATTAAATTAATTTATTTGGGGCAGGGCGGAGGTCATTAGGTCTGTTTGTTTATTTATTATTATATTTATTTATTTATTTATTTATTATTATTTTTAATGTATTAAAAATTTTATTGAAGTATAGTTGGTAGTGATTCAGTTGTACACATATATGTTCCTTTTCATATTCTTTTTCATTATAGGCTATTACAAGGTATTGAATATAGTTCCCTGTGCTATACTGTAAGACCTTGTTGCTTATCTATTTTTTTTTAACATTTTTTATTGATTTATCATCATTTTACAATGTTGTGTCAACTTCCAGTGTAAAGCACAATTTTTCAGTTATACATGAACATATATATATACTCATTGTCACATTTTTTTCTCTGTGAACTACCTTCAGCTACCATATAGCTTTATTTTTTTAATGGAGGTACTGGGAATTGAATCCAGGACCTCGTGCATGCTAAGCATGAGCTCTACCACTTGAGCTATACCCTCCCCTCCTCAAAGTATCTTTTAATAAATGATCACATTGAGGCTTCCTGTTATTTATTTAGAACCCTCCTTTGAATTATGTATCACTGGCAGGGTAGTGTGGCAAGCAAAAAAAAGAATGACTCAGTGGTAGTATCTCTTGCAGAGTCTCCAAGGCTGCAGAAGAGGCGCATGCCTGCACACACCTGCACCATTAATTCCGATACAGGGTGGTAAATGAGATTCAGACCCAGGCACAGCGGGAGAGCTGGGGAGGAGAGATTGCTTCCTTCGTGTCTGTACTGCACTGGGAACTGTACTGTATGCAGGTGGGAGTTTGATTAATTCCTTTGGGTGATGGTCATGACAGTGTTGATGGAGATGCTGATGGTGACGACGAATAATTACGTTTTTCCAGGTGGGTAGCTGAATCTCAAACACGGAGAAGAGGCTGATCTGGGCGGCAGGATGAGTTTTGGCCACCTAGGGACTTGAACTTCTGAGTTTCCTGAGCTGCTGGCTGATCTTTAGAAGTCCCACCTGCCTTAGGGAATATCTTTGCTTGCCTGGTAGCTATCCCAGGCAGGCTCTGACACAGCTAGAAAATATGCTGACTGTAATCAGAGAGTCAACCAGCTGTTCTTAAAGTAAGCAGACTGTTTACATGCCCTCTTGGTCAAGTCGGCCTCAGTGTTGAAGAATAAGCTGTTCATTCAGTAATAGCTGAGCTGCTCCTCCCCCACCCCCCCCAAACTCAAAGGCAAAATTAAAGCAATACAACATTTTTGCCAGTTATGTTCTGTTTGAAAAGATGAATCATCCTCGTGTTTGTGCTCCAAGACATCTAGTTAGGGGCAAGATTATTTGCAGACTAATTTTGTGCAGGAATCACCTTTTGACAAAAGATCGATATCAGTATATGTGTTTGCTCCGGGGAGGAGGGAAAAAAAGCAGACATCTCGCTGGTCAGGAGAAAACCTGAGTTGCTGTTTCTCAAATGTATCATTGTGATGCTTTTAACATAAGTCAAAAGGGCGTACACACACTGCTGTGCATTTGATATAAAGGGAGATTTAAGCAAAATAAATTGGTTAATGTGTTCCTGGAATTTTTTCACATTGAGAGCCTGATTTTTCTGAATCGCTTTTAGGTCTGTCATCAATGTCCACATTCTTTCATCATTGCTGTCCTCTGCGCTATCAAGAGCTTTCCTTAGAAGTGTTCCTCATGGTGTCTGGTGAATTTTCATCTGGGCCACTTATGCCCAGAAACTGCATGTTTTGATGCAGACATTTTTTTGATCTTACAAGAAAATGGCAACCAGAAATTGTATTGTTTCTTTAAATGGTCTTAAAGTGCTGTATTGACTGAAACGATTAGGGTTTATGATTGTCCAGACAAGCCCCAGAAATGACAACCGAGTTCATATGCGTGCAGCCAACGGCAGCTCTGTCATGATGATGACCTGGCCAAGAGTGGTTGTGAGACATCATCTATTATTAGATGAATCAATTTAAGAGACATTAAAATGTGAAAGAAAAAAAAAAACCCTTATGTCTTACAGTGGACTAAACAGTGTATTTAAAATGTAAAGGAAGAATAGATTCCTTTAAGCTATTAAATGCTGACTTAGGAGTTATAACATGGGGGCTGAGGGAGATACACCTGAGAGTCAGTATTGAATCGCTCCTGGAACATAAGAAGCCTGACATTCACCTTTGTAATTTATCTCACAGGCTCAGTGAGGGGAAGGGAGCTCCATTTCATCCCCCACTTTCTCCAGCCCACTCTCGGCACAGATAACTGATGTCTTTTCCCCGAAGCCTCTGGCTTGCTTAGGACTCTAGCCAGGCTACCTTAGGAGGCCTGCGTATCATTCAGCCCTGATGCATCCGCCTTGTGGCGTGGAACCGGTCTTGCTGCTATGCAGTTCTGGTGGCCTGGGGTGGGGTGAGCCACGGGTGGTCCAGTTCATGATGGTGTAACCTTCTTCTAAGCTGGACTGTGGGGTCCCACTCTGCAGCACTGGGCTTCTACTTGTTCCTTATTCACCTTCAAGTTTCATAGTAGGACTGTGCACTGTCCTGAACTTCAGTCTTACTGACTAGGGTTGTACCATTCCACCTAACTCTTAACCAGAATTCTTTTTTCCTCTCTGAAGTATAAATCTTTTCCGTTTTCTCCTTTGCAGCTGACACACTGGCTACTCCGATAATTTTGTTCCATTTGATTGAATTTTGCATGGATGTGGGTACCAGTTAAAGACATCTCTGTGTTGCCCAGTCATTTGGAGGAATTTATATGGGAGTTGTTGCTTTCCTTGATTCTTAATCAGCTTTCCCCGGACTCATCTTCCAAAGATACCCACTCCCCCCATGCCGACTGAAGGGCTGAGGAGGCTGGAAGGGGAACTCCAGTCAGGAACCACTGGGGATGAACACGGATGGAGTGCACAGGCTTTAGAAAATTTGATACCTTAAGGAGGTCCTATCCCTGGAGAAGAGTCACCTGAAGTTTCCAGAGAGTTCCAGTCTTATTAAAATGAGAGGATGTTAAGATAGTAATGTTTTGAAGATTAGTTGGGACTTCAGAGAGTCGTGAACTTACATATTAAGTGGTTGGTATCTTATTTGAGGAATTGATAGTCATTGTAAATGGATTATTAACCTGTGCTCCCTAAAGTCCACAGCTGGGAACTGTTAAGGTTAAGTAATTAACAAGAAGCTATACTCATAGAATAGATGAGGTTGTAAAATCAGGTTTTCCTGAGTGTTTAATTAAAACGGTGTTTTCCCCTTTCTTACTCTGTTCCTTAGATTATCAGTTAAACTAAAAATCTTGGCTCTCATGGTTTTATTTTATTAGGCTTACATTTGTTTGACTTCAGATCACTCAAATGATTTGCAGGAATAATTATGACCATTTGATCATCAATGCTGTAGTTTTAAGGGCCTTCTGCTATTTTTCAGAAGATATTTTTTTCCTCCCACATCACTGCACATCGGGATGGTATATATGACCATCCATTCTTAGATGTTTTGTAAAAGTGTTTTTTGGGGAGACTCTTCTTTAAGTGCTGCCAAATAGCCAAGTATTTCATCAGTAATTTGATAGTATGATTCACAGCTGGGAGACACAGCCCGTTCTCTGAGCCAGGTGACAAGTCCCACAGACTTGGGTTTAGGTGGGAGTGCAGGTGGCCAAAATCCCAGCTCAATTTCTATCAGAGCCAGAACATAATAGAAGTAGGAAAACTCCCATAGCCTTTTAACGTCAATTTGATTTATTCTTTCTTCATGTCAGTGGGCCCTGGTATAAAATTTGACCCATCATATGTCCAGTCATGGAGAGATGGTCTAGCCTTTGACAAATAAGGTAGTTGTTTGAGTCTAACTTTTCCCATGAATTAAAAATGGTGGGACAGAGGAAGGGAAGTGGTATTTCAGTTCTTTTTCCCAGGAGTTTCCTTTTAATCTCTCTACTTTGGAGTAGTGAAACTGCCCTTTTTTTGGTGTTTGATTCTGTTTTATTTCTCTTCTCATTCTGCGGGAACAGCCTTGGAAGACAGGAACCTGTAGCATCATGAAGGGATGAGCTCCTCACACAAGAAGAGTCCTGGGCTCATGATGCTTTCTTCATTTTCTGACTAGAATCCAAGGACACCTTTGAATGACCTGAGTAAAACCGAGTCAGCTACCTCTGAGGGGAGACAATTCTGAAAGGAACACAGAAAGGCAAGATGCGGATGGGACTTCGCCCAACATCTACCATGAGAATTTAAGTTGTGAATGATGAGAAATTGTAGAAGAAAGGAATGGATGTATGCAAAGCTTACACAATAGTCATGTGGATGCACGCACTTCTCTTGGCTCTTAACCAGCATCCAATGGAGTAGAGCTGTCACGATCAATTACTTACATTCAATATGGAGAGTGTGAAAATGGAAAACCTCCGTAAGCGCCAAGTGTTATCAGTTTGCATCACAACTTAGGTATTTGGCAGAACAGCAGACAGATTTGTTTGTTTGACCTCTCGCACTTTCAGGATTTTTTGGGAGGGTGGGAGGTAAGGCAGTGATTCCATTCCACTGAGGTCCAGTGGCTCATAATTCTTTGCAGCTATTTTTTTTCCAACTTGTTATCTCGTGTCTGTCTTGCACATTATTTTGGCCTTTGTTCTTGTTCCATGTTCTTTGGGTTAAATCAATGTTTTATTTGACACACAACCAGAGTCTTCTGTGAGGATAAATGGGAAGAATAAATGAAGATGGAGGGCAGGTCTTAGAAATTGTCTGAGTTGACAAGCTCTTCCCTCCAGAATGGAGCTCTTTCCCACTTCAGTCCTGTGGATGGGCAGGGCCGGTGTCACACAGACATGTGCAGGAAATGCAGTCATACTCCACAGTTCCACAGTGCATGTCCCTGTCCTTTAACAAATGTGTTGAAAGTACTTTCTTAATAAACACCTTTTATTTTCTATCCTTTATAAGCAGCACATGTTTATTAAGTTCTGCAAAACTCTGCATGGGTGCTAATGATGCAGAAATAAATATGAGTTCCTGCTCTTAAGTAGCTTTTTTGAGTGGGGAAATAGACAAGAAAACCCATACTCATCATATGATGTCACAGATGCCAGAATGCAAGTGCATGGAGAGGCCAGCTCAGCACTAGGATGCTTCTTCAATGACACATCTTTTTTCCTTCAATATTGGAAAATTCTCAGCTTTTTTTTTTTTTTTTAAGAATTTCTCTTCTCTATAGTTGACATTCTCTCCTTCTGGGGAATATATTGGATCTTCTTATTCTATACTGTACGCTTATTAACCTCTCATCTACTCATTATTTATCTTCCATGCTATACCATTTGGCGCATTTTCAGTGCATCATTTGCCTCTTCAAGTGCTTCTAAGCTATTGCTTTATTTATCCACTTAGTGTGTGAAGTTAATGGGTTTAAACTAGACCATAGAGTCTCTCTTTCCAAACACCAAACCAATTGAACAAATAAGAAAACTTGCAAGAATAAACTATTTTACCTCAGACTCTAGCCAGAATTTGACATGGAAGTGATTAGATTCTCCAAAGGTAGAGAACTTACCTTGGGAGTAATTGAACAAAGGGGAAGAAATCGAGTTGTTTTTGCTTCAGTAACAAACCTAGCTGGGAAATTCTGTAGGAAATGAGTTCTTATGACTCTGCTTTTGAGGAAAATAGACCTAGTGGGGCCAAGATTCATCCCCAGCTAGAGTGACCTCAATGTTACTCCTCAGATAATGCCCTGGATTGTTGCAGAGAGTAAAAATGTTTTGAGCCAGGTGAGAACATAAGGAATCAGATGAGTTACTCTAATAGGAAGATAGCAAAAGGTAGCAGCAGGGAAAGTTTGGAATGACTTACAAAGCTCTTGTCCCCAAATGGCTTGATCAACCAACATTTTATTGACAGGTAAACATAGCAACCTGTTTTGCCGCTGAGACTCAGAAGCCCAACTGTCAACTATTGTGAAGTCACCTATGGTCAAGAATAGAAGCCTGCTTTACTCTCTGATTTTAAACTGAGGATCACATGCTTGGAAGATGAGTGTGACGCCCTCAGAGCTGGGGGAAACTTCAGAACCTCATTTGCATTTCTTCTCTGATCTCTTTTTCTTATGTTGACTATCCTTCTAGAATTATTTCCCTTTGCCTGAAGTACTCCATTATAAGTTATTTTAGAACAAGATTTTTGATGGTAAACTCTCACTTATTGCTTATTTGTGAATGACTTCATTTCACTCTTGTTCATGAGCATAGTTTTCTGGTTAAAAAAGTTTACACTGACAATTATTTTATCTTAACACTTCAAGATATTATTCCACTGTCTTCTGGATTCTACTGTAGATTTTGAGAAGTCTGCTGTCATTTTTATTGTCATTCATTGTTAGGTAATCTATCATTTCTTTCTGGCTGCTTTACCAACCTTTTCTTTGTATTTGCTGTTTTTCAACTTTATTACTATATGTCTAGCATGAATTTGTTTTTCTTTTTTTTGACTTGGAATATCTTGGATTTCCTGGATCTGTAGATTCATATTTCTGTTAGATATGATACATTCAAAGCCATGATATTTTAAAATAATGCCTTTCCGTATTTTTATTCTTTTTGGGAAACTGATTAAATGCACGATAAACCTTTCATTTAATGTTCATGTCTTGTAAATTCTCTTTCATATTTCCCATCTGTTTATATATTATGGCAATTTTTATGTATATCTTATGTCGCACTGATTCTTCCTTTACTTATACCTAATCAGTTGTTTAACTCTATCTTTGATTTTAAAAATCAAGTTCTGATCTGGTTTGTGCCTCCATAAAATTCATATATTGAAATGCTAATCCCCAAAAATGATGATATTAGGTGGTGGGACCTTAGAGAGGTACTTAAGTTGTGAGGGTGGAACCATTGTAAAAGGGATTAGCACTTTATAAAAGAGGCTCCAGAGGGATCCTTAGTCCACTCCACCATGTGAGGATATAATGAGAAGCCTGTCAGCTAGAAGTGGGTCTTCACCCAGTCACGCTGGCACCCTAATCTTGAATTTCCAGCTTCAGAACCGTGACCAAAAATTTCTGCTGTTTATAAGCCACTCACTTGTGATATCTTGTTACAGCAGTCTTAATGGAGCAAGAAAATTGTTTGCTTGCTTGTTTTTAATTTGAACAGATAATACTTTCATATGGATAAAAATTTTAAAGATACCAAACATTATCTAGTGGAATGCCTCCTGTGTACCTCTTCTCCTTGGCCACCTGGTTCCTGTCCACTCAGTTTTTGATCTCAACCTCTACGTTTTCATTTCCAATGGCCAGTTCTCAGCCCTTCTGTTGCTTGAACTTCAGTGACATTTGGCATGGCCAGTCACACCTCCTTGTCTCCAGGAACACCACACTCCTCCATTCTCTTCTGCACTCCTCACTAAATCCTCCTGGTGTCCTTTGCTGGGTTCTCCTTTCATCACTGATGTTAGTACTGAGGAACACCAAGGCTCAGTCCTTGGTCTTATTCTCTTGCTGCTTGTTCATGTCATCAAGTTCCTGGATTTAGATGCCACTTGTATATTCATAACAATCAAATTTATATTTCCTGCCTAAATTCCTCATCTGAACTTCAGACTTGTGTAACCAATCACCCACTTGACATGTCCACTTGGATATCAAATAGACATCTCAAAACTTAACATACAGTTTTTCTCTCACAAATCTGCTCTAGTATCCTTCTGCATCTTTGTTGTAGGTACTTTTATCTTTCCCGATGCCCTACCTTAAGATCCACATCCTGCCTAAATCTTGGGACTATTCACCTTTTAAAGGTTTTGACAGTCTTGTTTGGCCTAGAATGACATCCCTTTGTTGTAGTTTCATTTCTCTGATTACTAATGATTTTGAGTCTATTATGAGCTCTCTTTGGCTCTCGTCTGTGTGTTGCCTAATCATATCCATAGCTCTTTTATTTTTCTATGGGGTTGTTACTATTTTTGTTCTGTAACATTTTGCTTTATCATGTAGAACTCAGTGCCTGACCTAAGGATGAGTTATTTTAAATTTCTAAAGATAGGGTTATGAACTTCACTATGAAAGCAAATATTTTAATTATTTGGGGAACAGAAAGCCATCACACTTGTTTTCACTTACATTAAATTTTTAGTGGCCAAACTTTGGCAGATTACTCAAGACTCTCAGACCACGTGCCAAAGGAGGCATCTACTTCCTCTTTCTGTAAATCTGAGTTCTTAGCGTTTTGCTTAGAATGTGAGTAAATTGGGCAGCTTTCAAACTTCCTGCTGACTGGGATTCTAGCTCACCCTCGTCTCCCACTTCTTTCTTTTCTCCTGTTCTGATTTCTAAGCAGTTGTAAACCCCACATCAGAATAATTATATGCATCACAGAATTAACTTCCTTGCCTCACATCTGCTTCGTTACACTTGGAATATTCTAGATTAATATTTTGATGAGGAAAACATCTGTTCTGTTTTTATAGTCCTACTGATCCTGAGTGACTTGAAAATTCCCCCTGCAGCCTGTTCTCCAGATTCTTAGGGAATTGCCTTGGGAAAAACCTTCTAGAATAGGTCCTGACTCTGTCATATATTCATTTACTAGGCAATTGAAGAAGAGATTGGAACCAAGTTTTGTATTATCATTAAAATTTTTAAAACAATCTCTCATATTCGACCCAAACAATGGGAGTGATTCTCTGAAAACCTGAGGTTATAGGCTGACGTATTCTAGTCTAGTTGTTTCTAAAACTGGACTTTGTGGGTTTTGTGGAGCCTGAGAGATTTGGAGACTGTGGCTCATGGACTGTCTAGTCGGGCAGGGCTAAGGTGGAGGCAGTTCTGCTCCACCTTGACTCCACCATTTTGTTCACTATTTAGTTAAGATTTCTCCACACTGGTTAAAGTGCACAGTTCATTTTAACCACTTTAGTGGGGATAAAGCTTAATTTCAACTGGTTGATGGATTAAAATTTTACTTTCCCTTATGTCACCTGCAGATTGCTCCTGCTGAGCTGTAAGGCACCATGAAGGAGTGAGAGTACCCTGGCCTTCAAGATGTCTTATAATACAGTAAATACAGCATATATCATGTGTGCACATACCGTGTGTCTGAAAAATCTCCAAAATATAGAGGACAACATTCCAAAGAAAATAAATTAATGGCACGTAGCCTGGTAAGTAAATGGGTCATATTAAGTAAAAGTTGGGATTTAGAGTCTATCGACCTTGGTTTAGGTTCAGACTTCTCCTCCTCTCTAAAATACTGCTGAACATGCAAAGTTGGTGGGAGGATTATAGGAGATAATGTGTTTGAAATCAGAGTTACTGCACTGCATAGTTGCTCAATAAATGCTACTTCCTTTTTCTACTTATTTATTTATTGGTATTGATTGTAATATAGTTGATTTACAATGTTGTTTTAATTTCTGGTGTACAGCATAGTGATTCACTTATATATATATATACATATATATATATATATATATCCCTTTTCATATTCTTTTTCATTATAGGCCATTACAAGGTATTGGATATAGTTCCCTGTGCTCTGCAGTAGGACCTTGTTGTTTACCTATTTTATGTATAGTAGTTAGTATGTACAAGTCCTGAACTCCCAATTTATCCCTCCCCACCTCCATTAATTCCCTTTCTTTGTCTCTAATCTTTTCCTCCTTTCATAGACATTAGTTGCCTCTTTTAATCCTTATCCATCCAGTTCATGTTCTCAAGTTTTAATCTCTCTTTCCAGTATGTGCGTATATGCATGGACCCATGCATGTGCTGTATACTATATTTCTTACTATACTTTAAATACCTTAAAGGCAAGAGTGTTCTTACTCCTTCACAATGCCTCTTCTGGCTCCATATTTGTTTCCTGACATATGCAAGACAGAATAATACCTATTCCTCTGTGTGTCAAAACCCACACACACTCCTCCCCCTACCAATATAAAAATACCCAGAAAGACAGCAATGCATCTGATTGTTAGATCTCTGAATCCATAAATATTTTTCCCTCCTTGGTTAGACTCTAGGGAATATGAAATTTCTGGGAAAACAAATAGGAATGAAGAGATGACAAGATGCACTTTACAGCACACTTCCCACTGCCCCAAGATACCTACTAAAACTTTCACTAAAAATCCCTTTGGAGAAAGGTGGTCAATGGGTCACTGGAATGTTATAATCCTTAGTCTTGTGACTCCCATCTGCAAATAATTTTTTCAAATTCCAATCTGAGTAGTGAGGTTTGAGCTGAAGTTTATGCTATGTCAACAAACTATAAAAGTTTGAAGCAAAACCAAGGAAAGACTTTCTCTAAGAAACAAAATAAAATTGTGAAGGGTGGGCCTTTATCCAGTCCAAAAAAAGAAAATTCATGTTATCTGTTATGTTCAGTTTCAGAGATTTATGTTCTAAGTCTAAGGCAATTCTCCAAGCTAAAATAGTAAGCTGCAACCGAATATGTGTTTAAATAAACCCTGTGACTAATCTAATGATAATCAAAGTGTTTTACAGTTCACATGGAAGAAATCCTCTGAAAACCTTGGTAAATGCTTTTACAGTTTCTCACTACCGCTCGGGAACTTGAGTTCCATTTGGCATAAGCTCAGGGGTAGTGCTGTTTGGGTTTTTGCAACACCAGTATCTAAATGCTACCAAACAGCCAGATCTTGGGACTCAAGAAAACACCTGCAGGCTTGATGGATTCTTACCCAGCCAGTTGGGTGAGTTAACATATTGCATTGGGGTAGTCACAGTGATTGGGTGCTGGCTTATTCACAGGCACTGGGGTGAGGTGGTGTAGCCAAAATAAAACTAACAAGAAGCTTCCAGGCAATTTCATACTTGGCAGTCCTGAGTCAAGGGAAAAAAACTCACAGGACATTTTGGGCTTTAAGAATTATGTCAAATCTTTAAAAATGCTGCCATTTTTAGCTCTCAATAAAGGTGTGAGTCAGATTGTGAACCAGCTCTGATTCCTGCCCTCTCACTCTAACTTGGGTTGGTTCCTATTTTTCACTTCTTGAATGTTCAAGTCAAATATTTTTTCTTCTGATGACTCAACCATAGTAGAGAGTGATTGGGGCATAGGGCCCTTTGTCAACTTCGGAAACAAGCAATTCTTTTTTGTGAAAAGAAAGCTGTGACCTCAAGTGGCTGCAATAATATTAATGACAATAGAGTGCCATGCTTACAAGGTGCCAGGCAGTGATTTAAATATTAACTGTATATGACAACAATCCTAACCACACTGTGAAGTAGATGCATTATCGTGTACACTTTACAGATAAGGAAATTGAGACCCAGAGTAATTAATGTGCATAATTAACTTGGTCAATGTCACCCAGCTAATAAGTGATCAAGTTGGGATTTGAACCCAGTGATCAGATGCTGGATAAGAATCATTCCTTCCCAGTCAGAGCTGTGAATATCATTCGGGTGTGAGAGGCTGTTGAAGAGAGAGGCTCATTTCTCCAACTTGGACTTGAGGGATTTCAACAGAAGGGTTAGAATTTCCTGAATCTTGACTTTCACTTGCTGTAAGATTTAATTTTCTTCCCTGTTCAGGCTGCCGTGTCTAAGCTCGACTAAAATTAAAGAATTAAAGGAATGAATTGACTTCTTATGTCAGCCTTAAAGGTTCTTGTTTCTTAGGTTTCTCCTTGGGGTTCCGAAGTGTCCTGGAAAACTTGCTGTGATTTCATATGCTTTCAGAGAAAGCCAGACTCTTGCTTGTAATACATCCATCATGTATTATATCAATGACGGGGCTGGCGCCAACCCAGTGGAATATATCATATGTCTTCTGATCACATTTCCTAAAGTGTAGTCTGGATTTTTTCAGGTACTGAGAGGGTGGTCTTACTCTGGAATTTGTAGCCCTAATACCTTTTTCTCCACTTTCTGAAAAAAAGTCCAATTAAATGAGATTAGTATAACAAGTACAAAGCTTTGCCTTGTCAGTTTCCTGCCAAAGAAATAAAGCATCTTCTTTTCAAACATCTTGTCTTGAAAAGTGAGTGTTTTGAAGTGATTGGGGTTAATGAGAGCCCAGGCAGGAGTAACTACAAAAAAGTGTTGAGCATGAGAGTGAAAAGAGCAAATAGAATTTGGATCATTCTATACTAAAATTGAAGAACAAGACAATGTTTTCAAAGCTTGTGAGAAAACAGAAAGTGTCCCAGACAAACAAGTAGCAGTAACACACAATGGATTTAAAGTACCGCAGAGGCGCTGGTGAGTGAAGCCGGCCAGTTATACATTCAGCTGCTAGTTATGCCAGTGGCTTCTGGCATTGACCCCACAGGGGAAAATAACACACAGCATCAAGATCAGAAAATAAAGAGAATTACAGCGTGTTTTTACTGGGAGTAACGGAGAGAAATGAGGATGCATATTAGAGGGACCTGCTCATTAGTAATTTAAACCACTTCAATGTTAAAAACAATACAATTGGTAATAGTGCCTTCTAATTGCAAAATTTTGTGGCTAAAGCATTGTGTCAGGGGTCCCCAACACCACGCCAGGGTCAGTGGTTTGCTGGAGGGTTCAAGAACTCATCATATAATTGTACTCGTGACTGTGGTCTGTTTCAGTGAAAGGATAACTGCACAATCGGCAGAGGGAAAAGGTGCACGAGTGATGGTTAGGGGAAACCAGGTGCAAACTTGCAAGGGTCCTTTCCTGGTGGAGTCACACAGGACACACTTTACTCCCCCAGCAACAACTTGTGACAACACAAGTAAAAGGCTGCCGGTTGGGAAGCTCCTTAGAGACTCAATGCCCAGGGTTTTTACTGGGGGGTCATCATTCAGGCATCTTTTACCAGGAAAATACCAAAATTCCAGATTTTCAGAGGGAAAGCAAGTGCTCAGCACAAATCATATTATTTGCATAAACAATGAGGCACAGTGAGCCACTCATAGGTTAGGGTGCTGGGAGCCCTCCGGAAATCCAAGTTCCCAGAGGCCAGCCAAAGGCCAACCTTGTAAGAAGGTCTTCCAAAGAATGACTTGCTATGGTAACTCTTTCCTGCACAAATGGAAAGTAGCATGATTGACTGGGAGACACTGACATAAAGATAAGCTTTAGTATAAATGATCGAGCAAGGGAATTTTGGAAGTTTAGCTTGAGTCTCCTACGGGGGGAGACAGACTCAAAGTCAAAGTGGCCCTTGAGGTAACAGGACAAATCTCTGGTGGTGGGAGAAAACTCTACCCCACTTCCATGAGAATTCCAGATCTATGATTACATCCCCGCTTCCACCCCCACATCTTTCCTCGGAGCATGACCAAAAAGCCATTTGAATGTAAACTCTTGTGTTTTAAAATAACATGAGAAATTCTCTTCCAGGATAACATTTGCAAACTGTTTGGCCTATTGGTGCAAAAGCTACTATTTAAAGGTAGAGTTCTTGCTGCAACACGAAGGAATTTCAAAGCTGCATTGCCAGTGTCCATATAGGGGTTTTTCTTCTTCTGAGTGTTAGTTGTTAAGGTTACACGTTCAGATACCACGACGAAGTTTGTTTCTATGGAGACTCTGAACGTGGTATGTCAAGTGTGTCATTAAACCTGAACGTCTCTAAATTCCATACTTCTGGCCTCATAAATGACTAAATGAGATTTTTTTTTCAGTCTTTAGAAAGTAACAAATCTATGCTGGAGTGGGAATAGAAATGACACGCCTACAATCAGAGATTCTACAGATGAAAAAGACCTTTTTAGGCCATCTAGTTTGCAGCTGGGTTCCTAGTACAGTTGCCAGTGTTTAAACAGGGCCAGACTCAGTGCTCCAATATAGCGCCGAGAAGGCCCTAAATTATATGTAATTAAGCTGGGGATTTCACCCAGAAGGTCCTAGTGTCCTAGGGTGAAAGGTGAAAAAGGGTATATTTTAATGGTGAGTAGTGGAGGAAGAGTTGGTGCAGGGGCTTCTTGGGGGGGAATGAATTAAAATTCCACAGTCTGGCTCTTGAGGAGGAGCAGAGAGGAAGAGGGGTTACGTGCAGAGGCAGTGAGTGAGGGCTCACTCTGCTGAGTGTTTGGTACTGACCAGAGATGGAGGAAGGTGAAGGAGTAGCTTATGCTTTCAAAGGCTCCTTGTCAAATAGGTTTAATAACAGCAGCAAAAAAAATCCAAATGTGCATTTAAGAACAATACAGAAAATTCTTTCTCCTTTTCTCCTCCAAATTGGTTCATTGTAAAAGCCAATTGTATGTCATCTTTTATTTATAATGCCATCCACCCACTGTCAGAAGTCACAAGCGTTTGTCGTCACCCCCCCCCCACCATCCATCAGTAGTGGGAGGGCTGGATCTGGGCTGCCCCAGTGTATTCTCTTGCCCCAGTATTTCTGGAGTCCCTTGGTGTGTTTTGAGATAGGGAGCTAGACTGAGTTAACAACCAGCTTGCTTCGAAGTGAAAGAGACATGGCTGTCTGAACAATTACACCTTACACCAGTGTAACGTTTTTACATGTGCATTAGTTTAACGTGTAAGGGAAAAGTAACCATACGTACCTTATAAAATTGCAGATTTACTGTAAGTAAGAACTTGGGAAAGTGGAAGAGAAGAACCCCGAGGGCTTCCCCCTTTATTTCTTCCCTTCCATCCTCCTCCTTCCTTTCCCTAATCATTTTATCTCATTGATATTTATTAAAACACTTTTATGGACAACATACTGTTTCAGTGCTAGGTCCTTGCACTCAGAACATTTTCTCTAATAGAAGATCAAATATATAAACAATTATAATATACTGTGATAAAGTCTATGACGGCGAAAGAACAGGGTGCTGGAGGAAACCCATAATGTGATCTAACTCAGTTAGTCCAGGTCAAAGAAAATTCCTCGGAGGAAGTGACATATGGGCTGATTTCTAATGAATAGGTAGGAGCTAATTATGCAAAAGAAGGGTGAAAATATTGGTCACTGGCAGCAGATAGAGCAAGAATGGCTTTCAACTTCGCAACAGAAAAATAAAAGCTGGAAGACAAATGAAGAATGTCTTCTAAGTTCCATCATGTCCAACCTGTGATTCTATACTCAGACAAAATATGAGCCAGGCATGAGTCTTAAATACAGCATTTCAGAGAGGCAAGTTTTCAATTTCGTTTCCTCAGGAGATGAGTGGAGTAAGTGGGTGAGCAATGCCAGGTGAGGGAGAGAGAAGTGGGATCCAGGAAGCAGGGGATCCAAGACCGGATGGAGGTGACCAGATCCCATGGGATGATGGTGCAGGGAGCCCTCAGGCTGTCAGCTCTGCAGCAGACCTAGAGAGCAGCAGTCTGGGCTGAGCACGCTGAGGCGGGCTCCAGGAGCAAAGTCCCCAAGAAGATGAAATCAATAGCCAAGCTGATGTGTTTGAATGATTAGAGACTAGACTTACACTGCTGGAGGAGAATTGCGGAATCAGTAACATATACTTGAACATTTAACAACTGTATTAGTTTCCTATGGGCAATGTGATTAATTTCCACAATTTGGTGACTTAAAACAATGCAGATTTACTCTCTCCTAGTTCTGGAGGCCAGGAGTCTGTAATCAGTTTCACTGGGCTCAAACCAAGGTGCTGGCAGTGTCAGACTCCCTCTGGAAGGTTTAGGGGACAACTCATTTCCTTGCCTTTTGTAGATTATAAGGCTTGTATTCTTTGGCTCACGGACCCTTTCTCCACCTTCAGATCTCTCTGGGCTGAGGTTACCTTGCTTTTTCCTTTCTGTAGTAGATTCTCTTTCTAACAAGGATACTTGTGATTACACTTGGCACCCATCTGGTTAATCCAGAGTAATCTCCCTATCTCAGGATCCTTAATTAAATCACACCCGCAAAGATCCTTTTGCCATGAACAGTTACATTTACAGTTTCCAAGGATTAGGAGCTGGATGACTTTGAGGGCCACTATTCAACCTGGCATTACTCTTAAAAGTGAAACAATGATTCGCTCAAGAGAAAAATATTATGCAAGAGAGGAAACTTAATTGTAGTCTACTGCATGGCTCCCTGTTAATAATATTTACACGGCCCTAGTCATGCTAACCTGATTAGGAATTCAATCCTACACTTTGATAAAATTAGTTCAGAAGATGACGGAAGGAAAGTTAGTGTGTGTGTATTTATGTAGGGTTGGGAGATAGTGGTTGGGAAGATAGCTAAATCTTTATTTTCCACTATACTAATTTAATAGATAATATTTAAATATGAAAAATCAAGAAACAATAATATAAGTATGCCATCAGTATTTTATTAATACCAAAATAGCTACAAAAAAATGAAAAGTGATTGCCACTGAGCATCAAGGGAGAAGGTTAGTGGGGAAGTTTGGGGACTGGCTGTTTTTCCTAATAACTCTCATAAAGTTCAACATAAAATTCAAAGTATCATTAAACTAAAGTGAAAAAGTTTAGATTGAGTTCTTAGGCAAGGGTGCAGTAACTTTTCAGAAGTGAGATGAGCATATGGGTCAGGAAAAAAAATACATCTTTAGAGGTGACAAGGTAGAAGTTGGGAGACTCACTAGGGAGTGGGAATATGAAGGAGAGGGGGGATTAGATGAAACATAGATGGTAGATTTGACAGAAATTGTTAATTTATTGGAAGTCGAAACTGAAGAAAAAGGAGGTGTCGTGTCTGACACTCAGTTTTCTGGTTTTGGCATTGGGGTTGATGATGGTGCCGTCCGTCCAATGAGAAAGGATTTCAGTGGGAGGATACACTTTGGAATCAGGTGGTTAATGATACGGAAGCATACTCTCAGGACTGGGTGTGTGTATTTGGGGACTAGTGGTACGATGGGAGGCCTGAGAAGGAATGCTTGCTACCTCCGAGGAGAGCCTGCCTCTGAGGGGGTTCTGAGGAACAAGTGCATGTACTGCGGGAGGAGGTGTGGGCCTTTCTGTTCTTATATTTCTCTGCTTGGTTCTGCTATTTGACTTTTCCAATGGACAAGAGTGACTGAGAAATCAGTTAATATTTCAAAGCTTAAAAGCTGATGGAGGATTTCTCTTTCCTTCCCAACAGAGTCTCACAAACTCCAGGAGGGTGTACATAAATATTGTTCCAAGATTAATATTTAAGTACAGGAAATGGTTCATGGGAGCCTTGTATCTTTACAGTAGATGGTTAAACCTTTCCATCTGTCAGCAGATTCTTTTAAAGATGTGGTGATTGGGATGTGCAGAGACCCTTATCCTATTATCCTAATGCAAAAAAGCAACCTAGAATAGAATGCATGGGAAGCATCCATAATACTTGATCTAATCAGTGTGAAATGCAGTAGTGGTCAGCAGACCCTGGGGTCAGTTCAGATGCAAAGCTGAAGGTCAGTCCAGGTGCAACAAAGAAAGGCCCACCCACTGAATTAGGTGCATGGCTGGGATACGTTTTCCCTCTGTAAATACTTGTCTTCCCCCTCTCACCCAGGCTGCTTTTGAGATTTTCTCTTTAACATGGGCATTGAGCAATTTGACTATGATGTGCCTTGGGTATTTTATTTTATTTTATTTTAATGTTTATACTGGTTAGGTTTTGCTGAGCTTCTTGATTTTGTGGAATTATAGTTTTCATCAAATTTGGAAAAATAGCAGCCCCTATTCCTTCAAATAATTTTTCCAAATCTTCCTCCTCGTTCTCTGAGACTCCAATTGCACGTACGTTGGTTCTATAGATATTGTTATGTATCACTGTGGCTCTGATTATTTTATTTCAGTCTGTTTTTTCTCCATGTACTTAATTTTGGTTACTTTCTTTTTTAGTTGAAGTGTCATTTAATTACAATATTATATTTGTTTTAGGAGCACAACACAGTGATTCAATATTTTTATAGACTATATTCTATTTAAAGTTATTACAAAATAATAGCTATATTTACCTGTGACACACATTATCTTTGTCTCTGGATCTGAGCTACCTTTGTGCCTCACAGCCAAGTTCTCCCCTTGTCCACGACAGCCCTTGCCCCAGTGTGGAGCTGTGTTGTAGTGACCCATGATGCTTTTATCTGCTCATTCTGCTCTCTGTCAAGAGTAAGAAACGTGTGTGTGCTCTTCACAAGTGAAGTCTAGGCTTCCATGGCTTTCCTTTTAGTCTTGCAGGCCCTCCAACCAGCCTAGGGGACTCATCTTCTCGGTGTCAGACACCAGGACTTGTTCACCCAATATGTGACTCAAATTGTTCACTCCCCAGGGAGGATCTCTGCCCTGCAATCCTCCTCTTCTTCTGAATTTCCTCCCCAGGGCACAGGTCCTGACCTGTTCACATCTCTTTCTTTCCTACTCAACTCCATGTGGATCTTCTTACAGCTTTGGTTGTACAGAAGTCTTTCTGCCAATCTCCAGTTAGTTTTCAGTGACAATTATTACACCTGTACCTCTATTTTTGATGTGTTTGTTGAGGTAGGTGAGTTCCATATCTTCCTACTCTGCTATCTTGATCTTTTCTCACTTAAGCTATATCCTAGTCTTAGCACTGCCAAGTAGCACTGTCTTGAAGTCTAGATTATTGCCATCCACATCAGGGCCAAGTACAGATGATGCTCCTCTGTGCAGTTCTTATGATTCTCTTTGATCTGATAATTTGTGAACCCTAATTTCTGTCCATATCTCCTTCCTTAAGAGACAGAAACAGTTCACAGAGAGCCCATTTTACTTAGTTTTTAAGTTACTAACAGTTTCTCTTACTATTTTTCTCACACTGTCTAATGTGCTATTAATCCCATCTAGATAACTTTTTATTTCAGATATTTTATTTTCTATCTCTAGACGTTTCATTTTATTTTTATATCTTCCATTCATTTTCACTATATTCATATCTTCCCTTAAATGTTGAGCACATTTATAATATTTATAATAATTGTTTTAAGGTCCTTGTCCACTAATTCCATCATATCTGTAATTTCTGGGTCTATTTCTATTGATTGCTTTTTCTCTTGGTTATTGCACATCTAGTAATTATCGACTAGGTGACATTGTGAGTCTATATTGCCTTGTGCTCCATTTTGTTCTATTTCTTGAGTGCTGGACTTAGTTTTGGCATGCAGATAAGTTGCTTGTAGATCACTGTGGTACTTTTGAGGCTTATCTTTAATATTTTTTTTGTGTGTGATTGATTTAGAGTAACTTTTACTTTAGGGCTAATTTAGCCCTGATATTAAGGTCTTTCTGAAGTCTCTACCCAATATCTTGTGTATCTCAAAGTCTTTCCACTCTCATTGGTGTGAATGTGAATAATTCCTATGTGAGTTCTGGGAATTGTTCAGATAACTGCTTTCCAGCAGTTTTTCTCCTGAACTTATGTCGTTCTAACCCATGTATGCACAGACACTTTCTCAAAGGGACTTCTCTGCAGATCCTCAAAGCTCCCTCTGTGCAGTTCTTTTTTCTCCATTATTCTGTGTTGCTAATTCCTAGTGCCATGGTCCTCCTGAACTCCTATCTTATCTCTTTGACTCAGTGATACCACCAGACTCAGTCTGAATTTTGCTCCCTGCACTACAGACTAAAAACTCTCTTCTAGGCAGTAAGCCAGAGTAGAGCAATTGCAGGGCTCACTTTATTTGTTTCCTTTCCCTCCAGGATCACCGTCCTGGACTGCCTATTTTCTGATGTCTGAAAACAGTTATTTTACATAGTCGTCTGGTTTACTGATTGTCAATGGAGGGTGACAATTCTTGTAGCAACGATTACATATACAGATGAAAGTAGAAGCCAGATCCTTTTGGGGAACCAGGGAGATGTTAAAGTCTAGAGCACAAGCTTCAGCATAGGGGTTTGGTAGGAAGATGAACCACTTGGTTGTACATAAAGATGTAAGTAAATGTTCTACTGTAGGTGAAAATAGGTGCAATTATGTGAAGCAGGATTTTGAATCTTAAAGCCTGGGAGATAAGGAAATGACAAGGGAAGTGAAAAGAAAATGAACTCAATTCAGAACACTCAGGTTTTTCTCTGGGCTCCACTACCAGTTGGTTGAAAGACCTTGGAAACTCATTTGTCATCATATTTCCTACCTGCAAAATGAAAAGTTCAACCAATTCTCTTTCAGCTCTAAAATGTAATGGACTTAAGATAGCTTTTGCTTTATTACCACAAATATATTCTATGCTTTCCTGTCTCTTTGGCTTTTAAAAACATTTATTTTTATTTTTTATCCTTATGCTATTGCCTATAACCACAACTGCCTTCCCAGGGAATGTGGACATCTTTCACTTGTCCAAGTTCTGCCAGTATTTCAAGGTCAACACCAAATGTATCCTGCTTCTCTGCAGAGTTCTCCAGGATCCTTTTAGCTTGACATAATCCCTCCTATTTTGAATAGCAACCCAAAACAAAAATGCCCAAGAAAAATCTTAATGAGAAGCATGTGGCTCTATATGAATACAGTTATAAAACTTCAGGAGAGATGTTACAAAATAAAATTTTGCATAAATGAAAAGAAATATCAGACCACTGGGTGGGAAAACTGAGTGTTATAAAGGTGACAGTGTTTTTCTCAAATATGTGAATATATTTAATAGAATCTTAAACTAAATAGTGTGGCAATTACTTTTGTAACCCAATGAAGTGATTTTAAAATTTATTTAAAATTTACAGGTAAGAATGACCCCCCCCCAAAAAAGAAAACCACCAAAAATGAAAACAAAAAACATGGTGAAATGTAAGAGTCCTGGGAGGGGAAATGCTACATCGAATGTTAATTTAGATTATTAAGCTATTATAATTATATCAGTGTAGAAATAGTGTAAGAGTTGATAAGTTGATTTTTGAACAGTCAGTATAGCTCTAAATAATTCACTGGTAAATATAAAAACTTAATACAAGGAAAGAAGCATTCCAAATACCTCTGCTACTGAGATGCCTTCACTGACCATTTAATTAGGAATAAGATTCTTCTTGCCAATGTCCTCATTAGTATTTCCAGTGTAACTATAATCGCTCATTTGATATTTGTCAGCTCAAGGAAACTAACGGCCAAGTCCATTTTGTTCAAATCTACCCGATCTACTCTCAGCACAGTACCTGGTTTAGAGTAGAAAATAAGTATTTGTTGAGTTTTTGAAACAAATAAGGGGAGGAGAGTAGCTTTTCAATAACTGTTGATGTTTGGGAATCAGTATTCGGAAAAAATTAACTTAGATGTCTACTTCATACCATACTTCACTTTGAATTCCAGATGAATTAGAGAAATAATGTATAAAATGTCATCATAAATACCTAGGAGAAATAACAAATTAATATATATCCTCTCTTGGAAAAAAAATTAAAAATAGCTTGTAGCGTTAAACACTATGGAAAAAATAATAAACAAAAAACTTGATAGAATTGACGTAAGAAATGAAATCATTTGGCAAATCATAAACAGTGTACAAAACTTCAAAGGGGACAGTCCTGATACATACAGCAAAATGCTGTGCTTAATTTATAAAGAGCTTTCACAACTCCATGAGAAACTGTACAATAGTAAAATGTTCCAAGGCTATGAACAGGCAATTTAGAAAAGAAATAGAAGAGGCTTACCACAATGTTCAAATTTGCTGTTCATCATAGAAGTCCTAATAAAAAAACCAGAGTATCGTATTTTAATATATCAAAGTAGCAAAACTTTAAAAAGGAAGCTAACATGAAATTAAATTTTTACCACTAACGTATTTCCTTAGGACCCCTGGGCTCTGAACATCCAAGCAACTCCATTGCAGGGCTGGAAGCAGAGTGTTGTTGAACCATGGGGGCTGCTGGTGGTGACAACCCCATGGAGGAAGTAATAAGGAACTAGAAGATGTGGTTGCAGGCCCTGCTCAGATTCATTCAGCCTCTGCTTTGTTGCCTTGAGGGTCCCTGGAAGCCCCCTTGAATGGCCAGAATGATGGAGATTATTGCCTTTGGCACTGAGCATTCACAGGAAGGAACAGAGATATTTCTAAAGCTGGAAAGCAGCCTTGGTTTTGAAATTTCCTGAATGTGTGCTTCTCCCTACCTCTTGGATTATTTTTTGTGTTGGGATTATTGACCTGAGAAATTCCTCCTGACCAGCTCTTAACTTTTGCCAGCTCCCTTTCCCTGTTGCACAGAGAGGAGGGGGGCCCAGCGCCGGGAGGCTGTTGTGGGAGGCTTGTGTGATTCCTGCTAGGCACTGATGAATAGCCAGGAGGAGCGGGTGAGATTTGGCACAATGATTTCAGGTTTCAGGACAAAGCTTTACCCTGTGCAGCACAATAATGGAGGGTCTGTTGTGCCTAGAGAGTGAGGCCAGAGCCACGTTCCTCCTTCCGGTGGCCCCACATAGTGAGTGAAGCAGTCAGAATTTAAGAGACAGCAGGGAACGGTGAAGGCTGTGAGCAATGGGGAATGGAGATATCACACCTGCTCTAAAGGGGATGGCTGGGCTGAGCTCCAGCTAGTGCTGGAGGAAATCCAGGCTCAGCGATGCACATCTTCTGAATGCTCAAAAAAAGTTGGAGGTTTGGATCTTTAAATTTGGTAACTCATTAAAAAACACGCTAAACCAAACCGAACCGACACCAAACACTGTGTTCCAGCAAAAGTCAGGTTTAACAAAGGCCACAGGCTTCCAGGCTGTAAACTCTGGATTAGACAGGATTGTCTCAAAGGAAAGTTCCTATTTGTTCTGGGAGGTGTGCTTCTCCGTAGGTGAATCAGGGAGGCCGCCTGTGCTCTTGCTAGTGGGGCACCTAGGGTAGAAATGGAGGCGCCACCTCCACTCTGGCTGGGAGGACTGGAGCCACCTCTGGTAGCGCTGGGATGGGTCAGAGGTGAGCGTCCACCCTCTCACCAACACAGAGGGAGCTGAGGGGCAAAACCTCCCAGGAGAAGAGGGCAGGTTTCCCAAGAAGGGAAAGCTCCAGTGGAGTGTTGGTGGGACCGCTTTCCTGGTGAAGGCTTGCAGGACTAAGAGCAGACTTGCCTTCTTCTGTGGGGTACAAGGCCAAGTCCAAGCTCTAGTGCGTCACACTGTTCTGTGGAGGTGGGTGCATCACTCCCATCTCTGCTCCCACCATCACCTCCCCTTCTCCTCTTTTATTGTCAAATCCCCACCTCTCTCCCTCTTATCAGGGCATTTGTGATTATATTTAGAGCCACCAAGATAATTTAGGATGATTTCCCCATTTCAAGATCCTTAGCTTAATCACATTTGCAAAGTCCCTTTTGACATCCAACTCTCACAGGTTCCAGGGATTAAAGCCTGGATATCTTTGGGAGGCATTATTTGGCCTACCAGGACATCAGTTAACCTTCTAGACTCGGATGGTAAAGGAAGATGTCCATCAGGTGGACATTATGGGTACCACCTGTGACCAATGGCCTAGAGTAGAGAGACCCATAGCCCAAGGGCCAGAGAAGGCCTTAGGAGCGAGAATGAGCATGCTAATCTCCCCAGACGTCCCTGTCTTGAGAAAAGGGTAAGGCCCAGCCATACCTGGTCACAGTATTGGTTCCTGTCTGCCCCGGGAAAGCACTTTTGTTTTTGAAATTTAAAAAAATTGAAGTATAGTTGATTTACAATATTGTGTTGATTTCAGGTGTATAGCAAAGTGATTCAGTTATACATATATATTTTTTTGTTTCAGATTATTTTCCATTATAGATTATTACAAGATATTGAATACAGCTCCCTGCATTATATGGTAAATCCTTGCTGCTTATCTATTTTATGTATAGTAATGTGTATCTGTCAATCTCATACTCCTAATTTATCCCTTCCCCGCTTTCCCCCTTTGGTAACCATAAGTTTGTTTTCTATGTCTGTGAGTCTGTTTTTATTTTTGTATAGACTCATTTGTATAATTTTTCAGATTCCACATATAAGTGATATCATATAATACTTATCTTTCTCTGTCTGACTGACTTCACTTAGTATGATAATCTCTAGGTTCATCCATTTTGCTACACATGGCATTATTTCATTCTTTTTAATGGCTGAGTAGTATTCCATTGTGTGTGTGGGAGTGTGTGTGTGTGTGTATATATCACATCTTCTTAAACCAATTATCTATTGATGGGCATTTGGGTTGTTTCTGTAGGATAGCATTTTTATTTTTCTCAGACTGACACCTAAAGATTCACAACAGTGAACATTAGAAAAATGATGTCCTGGTTTCCTTTACTAAGAGCTTCTCTGGGTCTTACTTGTTCCCTCCAGAGACATTTTACCTCCATCCCCAGCCTCTCACAGGCTGGTTTCTGCTGTTTGAATTTTCACACACGGAGGTTTCCTGACTATTAGAGATGTTTTACTATCCAGGCCAGCTGGTTATATAAAAATCCTCTTGTATGTCCAGTCAGCTGTAGAAAAATGCGTACTTTTTTCTCTCCCCACAGCTTTCTAATTCTTTTCTATGTTTTAAATTTAACGTCCCCATACAACGCATCTCTGAATTTTTGTCCTGATGCCCGTACTCCCCCTCACTCTCACCCATCTCTCCCTCTCCAGCACCGGTTTATCAGTTTCTAAGTGTCCTGTGGGGGCTGCTTTCTGTCTCGTCCGTGAGGATGGAGGGGCTCCTGACACTTGATACTTGAGGCTTCATTCACATCGTGGGGCTTCACACAACTTGCCTGGTGGAGTTCTTCCTGCCCTGTTGGCAGACGTGACTGAGCATGAAAACATATGTGTGTGTTCATTCAGTATTTACTCAACAGATGTTTAGGGGACACACTGCCATAGGCTTGGCATTTTACTGGTCCTCAGGGAGCAGAGATGGATGAGGCATGAAGGAGTTTATAAGCTCAAATTAAATAGCTAACATTTATTGAGAAGTTTATAGGCTAAAATTAAATACCTAACATTTATTGACGCGCTGGTTAGTGTGCGCTTTCTAAATAAATGTATTTCATTTAATCCTCACGATGACCCCACCAAGTAGGGATTTTCATCCCCATTCATAGATAAGAAAGAGAAGCACCTGCTAAATTCACGTGCCTCGGCAGTGGGGTTGCTGGGCTGTGACCTAAGTGGTCTGACTCCAGGTCCCTGCTACAAACAAGAGCTCAGCTCTGACTTCAGGATGTGCTGTGACTCAGGGCATGTTTTCCCAACCTTACTGCATATCTCATGCTCAGAAGTTTTCCTGGAAATGAGAGGGGGTTCTTGGAAAGTAGGACAAAGAGGGCCAGTTACTCTCACACACATCGCTTTGAAGAGTCAAAACTGCTGCATTTCTTCTGGAAAGCAATCTGGCAGAATATGTCAAGATACTTTAAAACTTTCAACCTAATTATAGCCCTTCTGGGAATTTACTCTGAAGAAAGAACCAAGAAGATGGGAAAGGCTTTATGCCTGGGGATGATCATTAAAACACTATAAAGAGAGGTAGGAAATTTGCTTACACTGTATTCAGACGTGCAGAGGAAACATAACTTCCTTTTTCTCTTTTCCTGTAATTAACCTAATCTTCCCCAGGAGTGCTCGTCCTGCCAAGCCTCCCATCCCCCCACCCCCCCAGGGGAAATCGAAATGTATTCTCCTCTGGTTAGTTTACCTCCCTCTTTTGGGGGAAAATTCTCACATTCTTGCCTCTCCTCCCAGTCCACACAAAGATGGCATCTGGAGGGGGATGTGTCAGGTTGCAAGTGTGACCTTGTGGCGATCAGAGGACTGGAGCCTTGGAAGCACATTCACAGGTCTTTGGTCTGTCCTCTGCCTCCCCTGGCCTCTGGGGTGATGGCTCCTTTCTCTGGACATTCTTTGGGGCAGTTGAATTTATGGGGCTCTCTGTGCATGGCCAGAGCCTGGTGGCTGACTCAGTCCCTCCTCCGTTCTGGCTGGAGCTGAGGAGCAGCTGAGGTCTGGAGGTGGGCACCGTTCAGCCCTCGATCTGGGAGGCTTGTGCTGTCCTGTTTGCTGCTTCCAGGAGGGAGCGATGGGAAGATGATGTTGGGAGATGTAAGCAGTGAAGCTGAGGAGAAAACAGAAGAGTGCTACGAAACATAGCCCCAGGAAGAAAACTCAAAGATCAGCTTACACTGAGCAGCGTGGAAACGCTAATGCTTCAGTAACAGATGAAGAAGGACAGGGTAAAATCTTATCAAAGCTAAGTATTGGACATGGAGAAAAAGTGAACTGGCTCTTGGGTATAAAAATAAAGGGGTACCTCAATGTATGAGTAGCTGATCAAACTGGCTGTCTATCTGTAGATTCCTTAGATGAAACTTCTTTTGTTGTGAAGATTTTTATTCATTTATCTGTTTATTTTAATTTAATTTTTATAGATATACAGTTGATTTATAATGTGTTAATTTTGAGTGTACAACATGGTGATTCATTTATACATACATATATATATATATATTCCTTTTCATACTCTTTTTCATTATAGGCCGTTATAAGGTATTGAATATGGTTCCCTGTGCTGTACCTTGCTGTTTATCTGTTTTATATATAGTAGTTAGTATCTACAAATCCCAAACTCCCAATTTATCTCTCCCCACCTCCTTGCCCCCCTGGTAATCGTAAGTTTGTTTTCTATGTGAGTCTGTCTCTATTTTGTAAATAAGTTCATTTGTGTCCTTTTTTTTTTTTTAAGAGTACACATATCATGTGATATTATATGGTATTTTTCTTTCTCTTTCTGGCTTACTTCACTTAGTATGATGATCCACAGGTCCATGAATGTTGCTGCAAATGGCATTGTTTTATTCTTTTTTAACGGCTAAGTAGTATTCTGTTGTATATATGCAATAAAAACATTCGAAAAACAGGAGGGAAAAAAAGGTTACCTGTCTGAGAATCAGCCTCTGGAAGCTGCCCAGTCAACAGCCTCCCTGGGAGCAGGCAGAATATCTGTCTTTTTTTTTTTCACACGGAAGTGCTAACCCAGGCTGCCTCTGCCTGACCCCAGGCAGTCCTAGGTGATGACCTTGGTACCGGGTAAAGCACCATCCAGTGTCGTTAGGAAACCAGGCTGAAGTCCCTCCTGTAGTGAGATCATGGGTGATTTTTCTTTCCAGTTTTTGACCTTAATACTTTTATAAATCATTCTTTTTTTTTTTTCAAAGAAGAAGGTGACTTGTAAAGTACCACCTATCAAAGAACCTGGTTGGCACCTCTAACTAAAGGGGGTCTCTTTTTGAGGTAATGTTGATACTAAATGCAAGAGGTCAAGCAGCATAGAGGAACTGACTCTTCAAACGTGTTGTCGAGCCACGCTGGGCAGGACAGTCATCACAGGTGGTCACGGAGACAGGACCTGTCGTCACACCTCGATTATCTCTTCTCCCACACCACGCCTTCTCCCTCCTTCCTCCTTTGGAGACAGACCCGCTATCCCTCCAGTAAAATTAGAAAATGAAGTTCAGGTATGAACGTGAAGTACTGACGGACCATCACTAATGAACTCCGCTCTGTTGCCCTTGCCTGGAGCACTTGCTTTTTTTGCTTTTGTTTTCTTTTTCTCTTACTTTTTGAAGCGCAGAGATCTTTAGCCTTTTGGGAACGGGCGTTATAAGGTTGAGAAGGGACGGGTGGGGATGCAGGGCACGGGCCGGTTGGGCAGGGAGAGGTGGATCTAGGGTCTGGTCAGCAGAGTGAGCAGTTCCATGACCAGCCTCATTCAGGTCCTGCTGTATGACAGGACCAGATGGGCATTTATATATTTACCTTCTTATCTGTTATGCAGTGGGCCCCTCATTCAAGGACTCTAATGCTTGTTCACAGTTTTAGCCGTTCCTCTAATTTAATCCAGTGAGAGCGTTGCAAAACTGTTTGGCAGGAAGCGGCTATAATCTGTTTTGCAGACATCAGAAATACCCCGAGGAGGAAGTTAATCGGTGAGAACATAATAAGCGTTTTTTTTTGGTGAAGACTAAGATGTGGAATATATTTTATCTTAACATTTTTCAACAAAGCCCCTGGAGGCTGTTTTTATGTGGGTAGAAGTTTTTCATTAAAGCAGAAATCTTTTTTTTTTTATTTTTAATTTGGAACATTCTGGCCTTAAATATTTTTGTGCCAAAAGGCCAAGCCCCCTCATCCCCAATTATATTTGTTAATCTTGGTTTTAGACACACCAGGACAAGCGATACGAAAGACTCCTTTTTATTTTTCGTGAGAATTTTCCTTTGGGGGAAAGGTTCTATTGAGTAAAAGTGTCTTTAAAAGTCACAGAGAGGGACAAAAGTCCTGTTAAATGACCTCAGGGACTTTGTTCTATAGTCACAGATTAAGCTAATCAGAATCTGGTTCATAGGGTGGTGTGTGTGTGTGTGTGCGCGCGCGCGCGTGTGTGTTGGGCATGTAAATGAGCATAAATCAGATTAAGTTGGAGGCTCATTAAGGGTACACTTGGTGGGGTCACTCCACAATGTCCTTAAGCACCATTTTACAGACACACCAACACTTATAAATTTCCTTACCATTTCCCTTATAGTGACATCTCTAATTCTTTGGTTTTTGACTCAAATGACACACAATTCAAGTATATTCATTAATTTTTGGTCACAGAAATTTTCCTCACTTGACACCATCAACTAAACATTCTTGAATTTGAGAACTTGGAGGCAGTAAAAGGATGTTTTGTTTCTTGATCTATAGTATGTTCCAACCACAAGGTTTCTGATGGGAGCACTTGACCTGCATTCTGTATTTCCAAACCCCTGATATTTGATTTAGTATTCATGCATTTAGGGAGTATCTATTAGCCACTTTTGGTCACACAATTAATACACGTGGAATGGTTCCATCTTGTCCTCTGAGAAATAATTAGCTTGCCAGTTATATATTTTTGAAATTATTGATTAGTTACAGTATAAATCCTTTACTTATTAAGGCTCAAAATAAATGAGTGCTTTTACCTCTTCCTGGACAGTTCAAGGAGTTTAGAACAATAGTTCCATTTATCTCCTTCTGAACTTATAAGTTACTGTTTTCACGTATGTTAATTCTCCCTACATATTTCAAACCACACAGAAATTGTTTTATTACTGCTTTATACATTCAGTTTTTATTTAGATCAACACACATAATTTCCCTTCCCATTGCTATTTATTCTTTCTGCTATGTCCAGGTTTCTACTTTGGAATATTTTTCTTCTACTTGAAGAACTCTTTTTAAATTCCACTAGAACAGGCCCACTGGTTATCAATTCTCCCAGTCCCTTGGTTCTTGGAATGTCTTTATTTAACTTTATTTTGGGGAGATATTTTTTTATGGATAAAGAATTCTAGTTTGGCACTTATTTTCTTTCAGGGATTTGATCCCATTTGAATTCATTTATTGTTTATAAGCTTTCATAGTGTTTTTTGAGAAGTCGGCTGTCAATCTTGTTGCTGTTAAGTGATGCATCTGTTCCCTGGCTTCTTTCATAATTTTTTGTCTTTGTAATTTGTCATATCCCTGTAGTGGTTGCTGGATTACAATGTCTAGGTATCCCTTCTTGACTGAAGGGCTTCTTCTCCAAGTTGCTAGGAATGATGTTATAGTTAGCCCTCAGCTGTCCGTTTTCTCCAGGTATTATCCACAGCTAAAAAGCAGCATTTTTATCAAGGTCATATCCTCTTCCCAAAGGCAGCCTGCATCCAATGACTGGTCAGTGCTGGGGTGTGAAGACCTGGCTCCCTTCCCTCAGTGTAGGAAAACTCTAGTGGGCTGCCTAAGCTTCAGGACTTTCTGTGGGATTTACTGAAGCTTTTACTGAGATGGCTTCACAGTCCAACTTCTGCCTTTGTCCAGACCAGCTTCTTTCTCTCCCCTCATATGTGCTGACCTGAGGAAACTTATGCATAAAGTTCCTGCCTACTGATATCTGCCACAGAGTCTTTTTGATTCATCATTTTCCCTTGAGTGTGATTCTTTGGGCCTCACCCCTAATCTTGTGAGGTTTACCAGGGCTCCCTTTCATTGGCAGATCATGAACTTTATTCATCCCCCCAAGGTCTTTGGAAGCTTTTTTAAGTTTCTCAATCACATTTTCACCTGAGGAAAAGTGACCCAAACACAAGGCATCTCTCTAGTCTCCCTTCTTCTGCCATAGAGTGTCCCCACAATTCCACACAGAATTTGTAACTCTTTTATACTTTCAAAGAAATAATTTTAAAATGTTGTCTATGGTTTTTCAGAAGGACGTCTACAATTATTTCCACCCAGACTCCCATTGCCAGAAGTGGAACTTGTTACTTCTGTGATTTGAATTAAAAGTTATTTAAAAAGTTTAAAGTCTGACTCAATTTAATTGAATCCAAATAGATATCTTATTTGGATATCTGTGTATGCTGGACAGTGATCTGCATTATAGGGATAAAATTACACATTATATTGTTTTTCTGTCTCCAAGGGGCCTATAATTAACAACAAAATAGATCTATCCTTAAGGTATCATCTTGATTAATAATAACAAAACATTCAAAATGAAGCTATATTGCCTGACAAGTTGCCTTTGGTGGAAAACCAGAAAAAAGTTGGTATACTAAGTTATTCTAAGTAGATTTATGCTTATTATCATGTCTTGAAGCTCAAAGTTAATATAAGCTTGAAATGTAAAGCAGGTCTGGTCACACAATCCATACAAATCATCAGGAGGGGGTGGAGTGACACTGCTTGAGGAAGTCTCTTAGACAAGGGCAGGGATGGATACATAACTAGGACCTTGAAGCCAACAACAATACCAGCATAAAAGAGGCACTGTCAGACACTGGGCTTATGGGATGGCTGCAATGCAGAGTACTTGGGCATGTAGTGCAGAGTAAACAAAAGCAAAGGATGTTACAGCCAAGGAGGAGTATACTTTAGAAGGTGCTGACATCCAGCTGTGGGCTACCAGGAAGACCAGTGATCTGCTGAGAAATACCAACTGGACCTGACAAGCAATGATACCCAGTAATCATGCAGAAGAAATGGCTGTGAATAGTGAGAAGCTTCAGACACAGCAGCCTCCACTGTATTACGCCTGACCTGGTAAGGCTTGGGTGAATCTCCATTGCTGTAACTAAGGCTGAAGTGGCACTTGTTGGAAAAGTGCAGGAATCTAAGCAAAATGCAACTGGTATGAGTGGAGCCCTGGGTGGAAGAGAAAGGCCAAAGTACAAAGCTGTTGAGGTGTGGCTCAGGCTTCAAAGGTTGGCCCTGAGGAGAGAATCAAGGGGGTCCATTATAGTGTCCAGAGGGTGCTTCTGGAAGTCTGGTTTAGTTGGAGAGAAGAAATGCAAGCAATGGGTGAAGTTTAGAATTGGAGAGGGAGCTGATCAGTGAAGGATGATCTCCTTATGCCCTGCATGAAGGTGGTAGGGTGAGCAGGATTCAGGTTAAGGGAAAAAAGTATAGAGGGTTTCCTTTCCAGTCTCCCATCTCACAGACCAAACATCCAGCCACGCTAGACTTACAGACCTTCGAATGTATTTTGCTGTTCCGTGGCTCTCATGGAATCCTTGTGCCTGGGGCGCTCTCTGCTTTGTTCATCTGACAAAGTCATACTTATTCTAAAGTGCCCAATTCAAGTAACTTGGAAATTTTCCTTGACTCCCCTAAGCAGAGTTGAACATTTTCTTCTCAATATCAACCCTTCACTCTCCTTTTTTCTCTCCATCATCACACCATATTGCAATTATTTGTTTATATGGGCTCCTGGGTAGGGAAGTCACAATCTTGTCTACATATGTGCCTCATGCTTAATAAAGTATTTGACACATAGTAAAAATTCAACAAATCTTTGTTGAACAAATGGCTTGAATTCAGAGCAAAAACCCAGTGCTAGAGTTTATGTTGGATACTAGACAGCAAGAAGCAAGTCACGTTCATGGGCGGGGTCAGTGCAGTAGACAGGGAAGGTGAGACTCGGGGCACTGCAAGGAGCCCCAGGACTTGTACCCAGTGCTCCACGTAGCAGATTGCCTGGCTTGGAACAAGGGAAGCAGCAGCTCAGCAGTCAAAACTGGGCCACCAAGTATTTCCAGGTCTGAGGAGTGAGACTAAGTTCCAGGATGATGTTCTTGGGTTGGCTTTGGTCAGAATAGGCTCTGGACCTGGAGAAGGATGAATTTTCAAGTGAGAGACACCAGTGGCAACAACGGAGCAAACAAAATTGGAATCGACACCAGTTTCTATCACTTCAGCATATCTCTTGCCGAGGAAGAGGAGAGAGGCTTGGACGATGAGGAGTCTTGCCCTTGGATCCCTGGTGATGTGTCACAAACTACAGCGTGCAAAAGACTCCTCTGGAAATTTGATAAAATTTGTATTCTCAGACCTCGAACTCCAGAGATTGAAATCTACTAGGTCTGAGGCGTGGCCTGAGAATCAGCCTTCAGTGTGTCCCCAAGTAATTTTGATGTGAGCGGTCTGGAGACCACACTTTGACAAACTCTGATGGGGGAGTTCATAAATCCTGGGGGCATGGCTGATGCCAGTCCCGAGCCCTCTGGGTGGAAGAAGCAGCAGAGATCTTCCACTTGCTGGTATTTGGGTTAGGATTGGTCTTCTCACAAACTCTGGGCTCTTTCCACTATCTTCATGTTCAGACTGGAGGAACCATGTCTGATACTCCTAGAAAGGACTCACTCAAACTTTCCTGCCCCCCATCTCTTCCCAACACAAGTAGCGCAGTGCTGGGCTCATGGCTGAAACAAGCAAATTCTTTTTGATCTCAATTGAACAGCACCATTGAAACCAATTTTCTTATCACTGATCTCAGAGCATGGAAACTGCTGTCACAGCTCAGAATCCTGAAGAGTGGATGGATGCCATGAACTGAAAAGACTACAGGAGTTGAGGGTTGATTATATGCTGTAGCTAATGGAGTCACAGAGAATGATAGCTGTCAGGAAGGTCTCTGTAGAGAATTTGAAAGAAGAATGCTTAAGTTTTAAGCTATAGATAGCTAAGGGCAGGGAAATTAGTTTAGAATAATATCTTTAGGAGAATTATATTTCTATTTTGGAAGGATTATCTATCTATCTATCTATCTATCTACCTACCTACCTACCTACCTACCTATCTATCTACTTATCTATCTATTATCTATCTATCTATCTATCTATTATCTGTCTATCTATCTATCTATCTATCATCTATATATCATCTATTTATTTACATACACATGACTATGTCATTCATGTGTATACATATATGTGTGTGCACACACACTCATGTAGAGAAATGTGAGAAATGTGTTTGACTAGAGGATAAAAACCTGATCTCTGTTTCTGTTTCAAAGATTAGTGGCAGCAGAAACATTTGGGGCAGGCCATTTTTATACTCTTAGTATAAGTGACTAATGAATGTGCTTCTTCTCATTCTTAATATATACATCTCTGATTTTCTTAGGGTGCCAGCTGGCTCCTTAGGAAGGCAGTGGTAATGGAAAAATTCAAGATATACCAGAGTTCTTTTTTGGCTCACTCAGCTTTTCATTGAGGGGTGACACATTAATTCATCAAACATTTACTGAATCCGAAGATAGTTTTTATTTCTCAAGGGGTAACAACAGGCAAAGTTCAGGTCTGCAGGGGTCTTTGATTAACGGAGAGATACTTCCACACGTGTCTTTGGGGTCCTGACATAACAAGTCTTGGGAAAATGAAGAGATCTGAGGGCTTTGTGCATCTCTATGTGTATGTGCACGTGTTCTCTGCCCGAGCAGCCCCAGATGTAAGAGCTAGGCTGCATTTGAAGATTGGCATGAATAATAACTCAGGCTCAGTTCAGAGTGGCTTTCACTTCACTTTTCTGCCATATTAGCAAATAAATAGAGCAAATGATGTGTACATTATATAATGATCATTTCAGTGTCTCTTTACTTCCTTCTGGAGGCCTTCCTAAAATGAGGTGGTCAACTGGGCTTTATGGGATGAGAATCTGCCAGATTAGAGGAGCCTAGAGCTATGGACTGGATGCCTTTTGCACCATGAGGCTCGCAAAGATCTACCTACTACCATCATCCTCCCTTCCTCCTGGTACACACATCCCTCTTCTATTTCCCACTGCCCATGACAGGCCTGGTTTTGGTCCTCCACGTTGAGTTCCTGAAAGATAGATTGTCACTTTCCCATTGGTCCCTGATAGATTCTCTTACTTGACAGAAATTGGATCCTTTATGAATGAGCATGAATGAATAGCTATGTGATATTAACTGTTTGTCTCTCACACTATTTGGGATCTTACTAGATTGAAGGGCAATTAGAAATTTTACCAGTGAGCTAGTGGAGATTGGAATATATGTATAGAAGTTACAAACACATTTAGAGAACTGAGGATGGAAACAGTAACACTCTGCTCTTGACATCTATTCCAGGGATACTGGACTCATTCATGCACCCATTCAATGTTCACTCAACAGATATTTTTAAAAGTCAGGTTTTGTGTAATGTTCTGGAGGTAAGACAGAGAGACCACTAGTGTGGAAAAAAGTATTAAAATGGGCAATAAATTACAAGCTATATGAATGCAGAGAAGAAGAAACTCACTTTGGAAGAAGCCAGACTCAAAAGGTTACATATATATTACATGATTCCGTTTATATGCTATTCTGGAAAAGGCAAAATTAAAGAAACAGAAATCAGATTGGGGGAGGGTATAGCTCAAGTTGTAGAGCGCATGCTTAGCATGCACGAGGTCCTGGGTTCAATCCCCGATATTGCCATCAAATAAATAAATAAACCTAATTTTCTCCCTCCCCCCTCAAATAACAATAAAGTAAATAAATTAAAAAAATAAGTCAGATCAGTTGCTGCTGGGGTTGGGGGTAGATGGGGGGATTGAATTTAGGGACAGAAGGACCTGAGGGATTTGGAAGGGGGTAGTTATAAAACTATAGCTTGATTATGGTAGTGATTACACCACCAGATGTGTCTGATAAAACGCATTGAACTGTGTGCTCAAAATGGTCTAGTTACCTAGTTTTATTTTTTTAAAAAAAGAAAATGGGAATTTTTAGCTCCTGTAACTGATAAGCCTAGAAATAAACTGGCTTAAGGCACAGCTCACAATTAATGCCAACAGAACTCACTCTTGCACTTCAGCTATCTTTCTTCATCTCTGTTGCTTTCATTCATGGGCATCATTTCTTAGTATAGTAGCTCAAGCACTTGCAGGCTTGTCTCCTTAGAGTTTAATAATCTTGGAGGAAAGGAAGTGCTTTGTTCCCTTTGATTCTAGCACAAGTATTTGGCTTGGCTCAGCTCACACACCTATCCCTGAACCCATCTTCTGGAAAGGAGGCTGCAGTGTGGTGACTGACTCTGCCTGGGTCATGTGTTTACCTCTAGAGGCCACAGGTAGTGGTCAATCCTGTTTTAACCGTGTGGACTGAGCTGGAAACAGGTGGTTTCCCAAAGGAATGTTGAGTGTTATTATCAGAGGGGCTATGTATCCTGGGACAAGTGAAAACAATAGATGTTTGCGACACGGATGCCTAGGAACAAAGCAGTGGAAGACAAAGCACTGCCTTCTTTCCAAACCAAAGATACTTTCCCTAACCACGTAACTGGAAATTCCGACCGAGCTGCCTAAGGAGAGTTAAGCAACCTCTCTCGAGAGTCTTCTGTATGAATAAATCCATTTTATGTCTATAAATGTTTTTACATGGTGAAGTTTATTTGGAGTACTAAAGTGTACCTGTGTATTGCATACCTGCTTCATGGGTTACAAAAATATTAAAATGAACAATAAATTACAAGCTATATGAATGCAGAGAAGAAGGAGCTCACTTTACCGAGGAAATCACAAAGAGGTGACTTTTGAATTGAGATATTAATGAAGCAGAACAATTTTTAAGTTAGGAAATCAGAATTGAGATTTTCATACAGAGGGGCCAGCTTGCATTAGAGATGCTAGTGGTAGGTTTTAGTGGAGCAATGATAAAAGAAGGTTGAGCTTCTATCGGTGGAGAAAGTTGCCAAGGTATCTTTTTCATTCAGATAATATTTTTGGTTCCAATTCATCCTCAGTGACTTTTCCTGTAAGAAGAATAAAAGCAACATAAAATTGGGGCTGACAGAGCAAGACATGGCATAGCATAAGCAATTCACCAGTGACCTTCATCTCAAGAAGAAATTGGGAAGGTATCCTAACTTCGACCAGGGTAGAAAAGTAGGGAGACAAGTGTTGATGTTACTTCCTAATTTTCATCGTTTGGTCCACAGGACCCAATTAAATAGATCTCTCCTCTTGTTGTCAGCACCTAGTGAAGTCAATATGGTGAAGTCGATATGGCCAAACCACTTCAATATGGTGAGGCCATGCAGATAATCAGCGGATGATTTACATAAGATAGTTCTTAACGCAGAGAACTGGGACAGAAGCCATTTGGTAATATATAATAAAATTTGTCTGTTAGCTAACTCCAGAAGTAAATGTGGTTGATAGACTAGAGAGAGACTGACGGCAGGTAGATCAGTTCCAAAACCAGTGTAATAACTCAACAAGAGATTTTGATGATCCATATTTAAGCAGACATTTTGAAGTAAAATCCATGGAGCTTGGTGATTAATTTGATATGGAGTGTGAGATGTAAAGGGGAGCTGAGGAAGATTCACTCTGAAGGTCTGAATGGATGACAGTACGGTTACATAGAGTTTAGAAATAGGATACATTTTTGTGGGACTTGAGTTAAATTTCAGACTCTCCCACCTCCACTTTATTGAAGTACACCTGACAAATAAAAATTGTATATATTTTAAGTGTACAACATGATGTTTTGATGTATGTATACACTTATTTCTGCATGTGGATATCCAGTTTACCTAACACCATTTATCAAAAAGACTATATTTTCCCCATTGTGGTTCTTGGAACCCTTGCAGAAGATCAGCAGATTATGGATGTGCAATTTTCTTTCTGGGCTCTCTGTTCTGTTCCTTTGGTCTATATGTCTGTTTTTAACACCAGTACCAGACTGTTTTGTTTGCTGTAGCTGTGTAATATATTTTGAAATAAGGAAGTGCAATGTTTCCAATTTTGCTCTTCTTTTTGCTCAAGATTGATTTAGCTATTTGGGATCTTTTGCAATTCCATATGAATTTTAGGATTTTTTCCTATTTCTGTCAAGAATGCCATCAGGATTTTGATAGGGATTGCATTGAATCTATGGTTCATTTTGTATAGTACGGACATTTTACTAATAAACATGGCATGTCTTTCCATTTATTTGTGTCTTCTTTAATTTCCTTCATCAATGTTTTATAATTTGCAGTTACCAAGTTTTTCATCTCTTTGGTTAAGTTTATTCCCAAGTACTTTATACTTTTTGTTGCTACTGTGGATGAGATTGTTTTCCTAATTTCCTTTTTAATAGTTCATTGTTGAGGAAAGTGCTGTTGAATTTGATTCGCTAGTATTTTATTGAGGATTTTTGCATCTATGGGTGTGAGGGATATTGGCCTGTAATTTTCTTTCCTTGTGGCATCCTGGGCCTTAGTATCAGGGTGACGATAGCTTCATAAAATGAGTTTGGAAGCACTCCCTCTTCTATTTTTTTGGAAGGGTTTGAGGAGGAGTGGTACTCATTCCCCTTTGGATGTTTGTTAGATTCATTCATGAAGCCATCTGATCCTGGACTTTTCTTTGTTGGGAGATTTTTGATTATTGATTCCATTTCCTTATTTGTTATTGGTACATTCAGGCTTTCTATTTCTTCTTGATTTACTTTAGTAGGTTGTATGTTTCTAGGCATTTATTTATTTCTTCTAGATCTTCCAATTTTATGGTATATAATTGTTCATAATAGTCCCTTATTATCCTTATCTATGAGGAATTTATTGTAGCATTCCTTAGTCAGGAATGCTAACTAAAGCTTTTAAAGATACGGGAGAATTTGTTTACCATGGAAGATTTGTGAGAGATGGACAGAAGAAGTAGGGGATTGGGCCAGGGAAATATCACACAGTAAAGTTAGAATGAAAGTCTGGGAAGAATACATAGCCATAAGGGATTTAGATGCTAGATGCTGACCAAGAATAATAGATAATAGAAAGGTAAGAATAGTGGGGTAAATTTGTCACAAGTTGATCATGAATGGTGGTTGCAGGATGGAGGTAGTTGTATGAGTGAAGAATACTGGGCTCTCAAAAGTCAGCGTTAGCCAAAACTGATTGTATTTTAGAAGAAATTCTTGTCCTTTTTGGACAGATGGGAAATGTGTTCTGTTTAAAGTAAGTAAATATGGTCTGAATTAACCATTGGATTCCAGGGAGGATCTCAGAGAAGAGTCACCCTGCAAAGAATCTCCCAGGGGATGGTTAGAGACTGATTTTTTTTTTTTTAATGTCAAGGCTTGGGGTGGGAGAGGGCAGAGACCTGGTGGATGGAAGCCTGCTTTCTAAGAAAGTTCTCTTTAGAGTTATATAATAATGTTAACTGAAATGGTAGATATTAGTCAAATAATGTATCTACTCCAGAAACAATATAATGATGCTTAATAAATACTCTTAATTAAATTGACTTGTTTCAGTGTCCAAATAACAAAAATAATTGATTTTAAACCATTGGTATCCACCAGTATATGGAAGATATTTTATTATTTTGGTTAAATCAATTTTAGGAAAACAAAATATTTGACCTTTGGTAGTTAGTGAAAAATCCAAAGACATAAGTTCCTCCAGAGTCTTGCTATTTCTTATAATGACATAAATGGATGTGGAAGTGAGTATTAGAGGAATATGATGGGGAGAAAAGCAATGATGCTTGCTATTGTATTAAGAAAACACAGGCATAACATTTTGCATATCTAGTATAGTAAAAATCCTATTTTTTTTTCTTTTACACAATGGGTCCACATGACAACAGAGAGCATTTAAAGATGGGAACACAGTCTGAGAAAATATAACTCATTGAGATCCAAGTAAGAGATCTTAGTTTATGAACTAATTCCGAGCACTGTCATCTTTAAGACACACTAATTGAACACTATAAAGGGCATTATTTTCAATGCTGAAGATATGGAGTGTATGACAACTTGTAGTCTAGTGGGACTTGTATGGTAGCTGGGAGACTGGTTGTATAGGGGAGTTGGTGGTCAGAGAAAGTTTCATATGGAATGACAATTTTAAATAATAGCAAAATAAGTCTGGTTGCAGGGGAAGTAAAAGAGAGGGCTGCTGATCGGTATGGATAAATAAATCAGAACGTTTAAGAGCAGCATGCATGAAGTGAGTCTTCATACGAAAAAGAGAAAGTTGGTGAGGTCAAGACTGAAGCAGGCAAGTAGTAAATGCAGTGACAGATATCAAGAAGAGGTCTAGTATAGGGTAGAGATCTGCTGCTAAGACAAACTGTAAATAAAAGGAAGAGTATGGCTCCCATAAGAAGGGGGAGTGGGGATACTGAGAAAACCTCATCGCTAGGCCATGTAACACAGGACCTCATGAAGACTGAAGCTAGAGCAGAAACACAGAGAACCCTGCCCCCCACCATGAGCACAGCATAAAGTACCAAGGGACAGTGCAGCACTGCTGAGGGAGAAATAAGATCACTGAGACAGACCCTCCCTGTCATGTAGGTGTTTAGAAACTGCTGAAACTGGAGAGTGAAGCACTAACACTAAGAAGGAAAATTCCTGCGCCCCTGTTCCCACCCTAAAAACCAGGCAGTGGCAGCTCACCTCTAGAACTTGAAGCCTATGGTCTACTGAAGGTGACTATACCAATGACAAAACCCATAATCAGTTTAACTCCCAAGTAAATTAACTCAGCTTCCTACACTAAAAGCCTGATACAAATTGAGACTTGACCATCCTAGGAGTAAATGCTGTTTGCTTCAGTTTTACTTTTCTAAATACAATGTCTAGCATTCAATTAAAAATTACAAGGCACATAAGATACCAAAATAATTACAACCCATTGTCATAAGACAAAGCAACTGACAGAACTAGACTCAGAGATGGCACAGATGTTGAAACAAAGACAAAGGCTGTTTTAGTCATCTCCGGCTGCCATAACAAAACGTATAGACTGCATGCTTAAATAATAGACATTTATTTCTCATAATTCTGTAGGCTGGGAAATCCAAGATCAAGGTCCTGATAATTTGCCTCTGGTGAGAATGCTCTTCCTCGCTTGTAAATGGCCACTTCTTTTCTGTGGCTTCAGATGGCATGGGGTGGGAGGATGTTCTAGTGTTTCTTCTTCTTTCAACTCTATCAGATAAGGGCCCCACTCTGGCAGTCACTGGATGCAGGCTGCCCCAGAAATGGGACACCTCACATGAGGTGGCTGTCTTTAGCTAAGAGCGATCAGCAGGATGGGGAACTCAGCTATAGTGTTAGCCATCATTTTACCACTTCTTATTTCTTTGTATTTATTCAAGTTTTTCTTGATCATATTTCTTTTTCCTGAAAAACGTCCTTTAACAGTTCTTTTAGCATAAGATCAGCATGGGAGTATAAAAACCCAGTCCCCTTCACCAATTAAAAATGTTTTTTGCAGGACAATCCTAGCTCTGAAACTTTCTGTAGAATTCTTTGAGGACTTTGTTTTAAGAATTAAAGCTTAATCTCTCTCTCTGTCTCTCTCTCTCTCTCTCCCCCTTTACCCAGCCTTCCTTCCTTACCCCCTCCCTATCACATTTATTGATTTGGAAAGGAATTCCAGTAAACTTCCATTTTCCTTGACAGGGATATTTATCTTTTGGGACTCCAAGCGAGATAGTTGCAGGATTTGAGGAAGGCTGTCCAGATACCAGCTCTGTCTCAGACGTATACCTGCTCTGACCTCTCTGCTGTTCTAATTAGATATGATGGGCTCCAAATTATCAGTAAGTCCTGCCATGAAGAAAGACAGCTACTACAGCTTGATTCTAACTTACCCTTGAAGAATTCTGTCACTTGTAAGCTTTAGCTTTACTCAAAACCACTAAATGACACTGAGACATGTGTCTGCAATGAACAAAGGAAGATAAGATGACAAGTCATGCTGGAAATAATTGTGAGAGTTTGGGAGGTCCTAGAAGGTAGCCAGATTCACAGACTCTTGATGAAAGAATGGCTCTTCTTTTGGAGAAGGTCACCAAGAAGTTCCCTCAAATCTGTGTAAGGATAAAAAAGGATGCCAGCTGGCTCAGTGCTGATGGATCAGTTGAATTGGGGCTGTGCTCGAATCCAGGTAAGAGGAACATGTTTCTTCTTCACTAAAGGATTAGGCATATTTCTTTGTAATTAAGCCAAATGATGTTCTGAGAGCATCAGAGGTAAGGAGGCAGCAGGTATCTTATAATTATGAGAGGGGGTTAAAATGATTGTCAGCATGACACGATTCACACACCTCGATAAGTGCTGTTACTGAAGGAAGAAATTATTTATTCCAGCTGCACAGTGCGAACCTACAGTAAACACCCAACAAATATTTATTGAACAAATGAATATATTGCCTAAAACCTTTTTTGGAAATAACTTTTTGAGATTGCTTCCAAGAAAGCAGGAGCTTTTCTCTTATCATTTCTTTTCTTTTTTTTCACTTTATTTTTATTCTAGAATAAAAATGAAAAGAGAATTAAAACCTCATGTAGTATGTACTGTGCCCTCAAGGAACTTAATACATCCACTGTATTCTTTAAGCACCTGTTGTCTGCCAGGTGTTGGGCTGGGTGAAAAGGGTATAAAGATGGAAATATGGATGTTTCCTATCTTAAGGTGCAAGACTAACACACTTAGACCAAAAATGGGTAATAGACATCAGTGGGTAATTTCATCAAGTCAAGTTCAGAATCTAAATTCAGAGATATGAGCCAAACATGAAGTACAAGTTTAGCATGTGTGTTCGCATGCAGGCACACACACCACTTACAGATGCCCTGTAATCCTTCACAATCCTGCCACCCCTCATTCCTACCAGTAAGCTTTTTGCATAGCAAGTTTCCAATACATCTTTGCTGATTGGATCTGGTGATGGAAATACTGTTTATGAAAAGTCATTCTGATCTCAGATGCTGGATAGATTGGAGTGTAGTCTCTCTCTACAGCTAGTGTCTTCACGTGCATAATAAAGATAGTAATAGAAACAAGGAAATCTGCATTATTAGTTGAAAAACAATGGTTGCCCTCCGGACTCAGTGTCAGAGGGCTCTTGTTCCAATTGGTTTATAGCACGAGGAATGGCCTTGCAGTGATCCTCCTGCTCACTCTCCCACCAAGCATTGTTAGAATGGTAATTGGCATCATGTGAAGAGGCTTCTCCCCAGGCAGAGGGGACTACCCTTTGATAAAGCTAACTGATTCACGTAGTGCTGAAGTCAATTCTGTGTGTTCGCTGTCGCTTAGAGAGCAAATCACAGAGCGGTCAGTTCAAAAATGCAGTGGACAATACTGAACAGAGCACCAGGGGCCGACTGTCTTCTTTGCTAGTAGAGCCTGCCTCATACTGTAGAAATGGAAAATCCCAGAGACTCGTTTTCCCCAGTTTTCCTTCCAACTGATGCAAAAATACAGACTCTAATCCTGGCCAATGGGTTTTCAGCAGAAGTCTGCTAATGGGCTTCTGGGAAAAGGAAGCTTGAGGAGAAGATTCCCTCACCATCTTTTGACTCAGGACGGTGCCCAGTGTGTGGATGTGAAGTATGGAGCAACGATTGTTGGCAGCCATCTTGCATTCGTGGAGCAGTAAGACTTGAGGATGAAGGTCTCTATGCTGAGGCTGGCAGAGCAGAGACATGGAAGCACCTGGATCTTTGATGATATCATCATGCTACTGAGTTAATTAATCCTGGGGCCATCATCTCTGCTAATTGAGATCTGATAATATTCTTAATGTGTCAATATTTATTATTTAATTATCTGTTGACTTGCAGCTGAAAACTCTGAAATACAGTGAAACATATAAGAGATAGTAGACAGAGCTCTTGACGTGGAGGTAGTTTAAAGTAAGTGAAGGTAAAGCAATGTGACTAGAGCTAAGAAGATAAAAGTTGGAAATAGTTGAGTATGAGTGGAATATCAGGAGCCTTACAGTATCATATGCTGGTGGTTGGTGTCACTGCAGTGATCAGAACCAGGCATCTTTAGCCAGAGAATACGTCACAGACAATGTGATTTTATTTTTCTGTTCTAGGCTTCTAAACTCTGGGACTGCTGTTTAAAAGCCTGTCATTTCCACTCTGGGTGTTTTTCATTAAGACCATTTTTCTGTTACCAAGGATGGGAAATGGGGAGGCGAGAGAGCTGGCAGGGGACAAGATTTGCTGTTAACAAGCAAAATATTTTCGAATGTTCCTTGAGTGCAGAAAATGTTCCATTATGTCACTGAATCATTATATCCCAAGAATCCATTGCTTTCAGAGCTTGTTAAAATGACGACTTCCTGCAGTGACACACGCTGCCCTGAGGCACTGTCAGCTCCGCTAGGGAGTGACAGGGATTGTGCTCGTCATCAAGGAGCCCCACGCACCTCATCCCACCGTTGCCTTGATGGCATTCACTCACCAGGTTATTTGGGAAATGAACGGATCTGCGACTCACCTGAGTCCAGAATGACTGAGCTCTTGAACCGTGGAAGGACTGATTTTTCCGCCACCCAGTTAGAACACTCCTGTCTTCTAGAGTTGTGATTTTCATTTGCGGGTAAGTTGTGATTTTCATTTACATTTATCAGGGTAAGATCAGTATTCAGAACACACAGACAGAACACAACAGCATAAAATTGAACAAAATAGAGACAAATATAATTGAATAGACCAGAAAGCATCAGGGAATACAAAGAGTATTAAAAGTGTACACAGAGCGTCCAAAATTAAAGTCTTAGTTCAGTTTTAGGTGCGTTCTTAAGGATACATTTAAAAAATTTTTTTCAGTATCTCTGATTGAAGATGGCAAACAATGACTGAAAAAATTAGATGTGTATCTTTCAAAGTTCACAAAACCGAAAATATAAACGCTAAATTTAAATAAATGCTCAAATGATGCTGTTCTAAGTTTGTAGCATTTATCCTTCTGAAGTTATTAGAGCTTGAGACAGCACTTCAGCATTTGCGACAACCTATATTGCTTTGTGAAACTTGTTCCAGTTTGAGTGTGTGTGTGTGCGTGTGTGTGTGTGTGTGTTGGTGAAAACATATGGAAGCCACTGCTAAAGTATGTTGGGGGTTTCTAGTCAGCTCCAGCACACGGCTTCAATCTAATTTTTCTAATGTTTTATTTACATCATCTGTGGGTATAGGCATTAACCAGCCTTTGAGCCAGAATTCCTAGAGAAGTGAGATAGTGAGTCCAAAGAAAATGAGGCACAGGGTCCAGATGAAACTCAAAGTTCTCTGCCTCTCCTTCTGATCTTTTTCTTTTTTCTTCAGAGAAAGCTGTTCCTGGCAGAACTTTCAGCTGAGGGGGGGCTGCTGGAGGGATACTGGAGTTAGCTTCTGAGATGGAAAATGCTAGAACATGGGCTGGCCAGCTAGAAGGAGAGGCCCGATAGCAAAGGTGCCAAGCAAATGGCTTCTACTGTGCTTTTTGATCTCAGAAAGCGACTTGCTTAGCTGGTTCAGATTTTCCCTTACCAGTAAAAGTTCTCATCCATCTTACACTCTGCTTTTAAGGTCTGCTTTCTCAAGGTCCCTCTGTCCACTTTCATTCCAGCATCACAACACACACAAACACAACAGTTACCTGCCCCAAATGTTGGGTTTTATATTCCCCAGAGTCACATTTGCAAACACAGCAGCAAAAGGCCTGAGAGTGTCTGCCCCATACGACCAATAAGGCTGCTTCTAATGTCACATTCTACTCCACTTGGATGGAAGACAAAGTTCCTTCCTTTCTTTCTCTCTTCCTTCCTTCCTCCCTTCCTCCCTCCCTCTCTCTCGCTTTTCCTTCCCCCCTTCCCCCCTTCCCCCCTTCCCCCTTCCCTCCCTCCTTCCTTCCTTCCTTCCTTCCTTTCTTCCTTCCTTCTTTCCTTCCTTTTTCTTTCTTTCTTTCTTTCTTTCTTTCTTTCTTTCTTTCTTTCTTTCTTTCTTTCTTTCTTTCTTTCTTTCACTCTCTCTCTCTTTCTCTCTCTCTCCCCCCCCACCCCCCCAACCCCCTCTCTCATCTCAGGGAGTTTTCTGTCTTGCAGCTGAAATGGAGAAACATCCCACAGTGGTAATGCTATGGTAGAGATATATTCAGCCAGCGTGGGAGCACAGAGGATGGCCAGCCAGTCCAAAGAGGAAGAAAGAGTTTGAAAAAGCTTCCAAGATTTCAGCTAGTAAGTACAAGATATCCAAAGAGCGGGGAGTACTGAAATAGTAACAGGAAAGGCAGGGATAGGTGTGGAGAAGATTCTCTAAGATAAAAACAGTACCATGTGTAAAGGCACAGAGACATTAAAGAACATGGCATGCTTTGGGGAAACTGCAAGTAATTCTGATCCATGGGGGTGGGATGGTGGAAGATGAGACGTGGATGGTGCTGAGTTGTGAGTGGTGATGTTCTGCACCAAGGGAGACAGTGGTATGAGGTCTGGAAAAACAGTAAGGAACTTCAGTAATTGATTGGATGTGCTAAGTAGAGGGGAGCTTAGACAGATTCTTTTGTTTCTGGCCTTGTGGGCTGGTTACTTGTGATATGTTATTGATTGACATAAGCATATAGGAAAAGGAATAAGCCTGAGGGGACCATGGAATGTTCTGGTTTTGACGTATTGAATTTAATGTGGCTGCTGAGGAGAGATGTCAGCCACATAGGTGCGGATGGGTCAGGAAAAGGGAATGCCAAGAAATATAGCTTGGGGCTTATCAACATTTAGAAACTAGTTTGAAACCAGAAGAATGGATAAGTTAACCAGACAGTGTGTAGCATGAAAGGGGAGATAAAGAATACTGACAGTCACCAATATTTAAAGGATGGCCAGTGGAAATAAGTGTAGTGCAGGGGTCAGAGATGCAAGAGCAAAAATGATACAAGGAAAGCAAGAATGAAGGTATCACAGAAACCCAATGTGGATTTCCAAGGTTTCCAAGAAAGGAGTGATGGAGGGGCTAAATGTTACAAGTAGGTGGGTAAGGTGGCACAAGAAAGGAGCACCAGATTTGGCAATAAGGGGCTTTTGTGCATGAGCTTAGCAAGACCATTTCAGTGGACAGGTGGGGACCAAGCTCAGATGTAAGTGAACAAAGAGGAACTAGGGGATGAGACAGTTGCTATGGGAATTTCTAGACACATAAAACTTTCCTAAGTGCCAATTAAACTAGTGAAACTGAATCCCTTCCTCCCCTGCCCCTTTCCCCCTCCCTCAAGTCATCCTTTCAGTCTCCTTCCTTTCTTCCCTTTGATCCCCCCTTCCTTCCTTCTCTTTCTTCTTCCCTTCTTTCTATCCACAAACGCATACTGAACATGTCCACAAGGCAAAGAAGACACAGGATAGATACAAAGATGAAACCAACAAAGCCAGTCTCTTGCAGACCATTGTCTAGTAAGTGAAATGAGAGAAAAATAATGCACTCAAAAAGAGATTTGCCCTACACAAGGCAGAGATAAAGAACAACACAGACATTTAGCTTTCAGTCTGTGTAGGGAGACTGGGAAGGAAAGGAAGATGTAGCGGAGAAAGTAGCATTGGAGGTGGGTGAAGTCGTAAGGATCGGGGCCTGAGGCATTCCGGGCTTAGAAAAGAAAACAAGCCAAGGATCAAGGGAGAAATGCTGGAGTTTACACTGGGAACTGTGAATACTTCCGGGAAGGAAGAGCTCGTGCATGAAGCAGAAAGGTGGAGCTGAACTGGGAAAGAATATGGAGGAACTTGCACACACAGCAATGACTTCGGTCCATAAGGAAAGGATATGAGGCGTTTTGAGCAAGAGAGGTGACTAGAGCTCTGCTTCAAGGGCATTGTTTTTCTGGTTGTCAAGGGTCATACATGGTTAAAGACCTCAGGCCCAGACACAGAAGGCTATGAAATAAAAGAGTGGTTGCTCGTATTGTGCTTATCAAACTGTGACTGTTTAATCAATACTCATTGACAATAATGAATAATTGATTTGACCAATAAATTAGTGACCTGGTGAGATTATTCCTTTCTTTTACCTGCTCTTTCTGGCACCTTTTGTCTTCTTTAAAGAAAAAAAAGCAAATTTTATTCTCCCTACTGTCGTTTTGCAGCAGTGCATTAAATAAAAATAGCTTAGGGTGATTAAAAATTTTTTTTACTTCATTTGCACTTGCTGTAGATTGATTTTCTGAGCACCTGTTTGACCCTAGAAGACTTGTATCTATTATGTTTTTGGAGGTTGATTTTTTAATAGGTTGCTCATATACTTTCTAAAAATGATTATGATTTAGATCATAGGTACAGAAATGAACAACTGACCAACACGATTCTTTTGGAAGAGAGTCTAATTATGAGTGTCCCATCTCACAATGAAAATACGTTGACTCATTCTCAAAACTCCAAGTCTCAAGCCACCCAGTATGTGGGCTATGAGTCAGACGCAGGCCAGCAGTGAAGAGAGAACCCCTTTGGGGCACTGGGAATGGATGGCGATTTTGCCCTGACATTCTGTGTGTATGATAGATATTGATATATGTTTAATTCATGGCTTAGTCACCTTGGACAATGCTCTCATCCCAGAATCAGGGTTTCCTTGGAGGGGAAGACTTAACCACCATGCAGACTGTTAAGAATTCACCCTGACCATTGATTTGTCTTTTATTGAAAGAAAGACATTTTTTTCCCAGCAGCAATTTGGAGTTGACATGGGGTTTGCTCCACAAATAATTTTCTCCTTCCAAATTAATCAGTAGATGGAAATTGTTTGAGAAGCCCAGATGCAGAAGAAGGGCGGCGAACCTGACACAGAGGAGGAGTCAGAATTTGCTACTATTTTTAACAAGGTGCCTCAATAATTCAAAATTTAAAATATTTTTCAATTTACTTAGGCACAGAGCACTAGATGTGCAACAGAATCTCCTGAGAGGCTTCTAAAACATATATTCTTGTAATCAGACGTGGCCCCAAAAGGTTTGTGTTGAACTTGATATTTTGCATTTTTAAAATTTCCCCAAAGATTCTCCATAAGATCAAGTTTTAGGATCACTAGCTTTATACTGGGGTATTTTGGGGGGCGGGGTTAAAATCATAGATTCTTTTTAATCATAGTGACGATTGAGCTGGTCCTGGAAATTGCTTTTCTTCTTCCCTGCCCTAGGGGCTTCATGTGAGCTGAGTGTCAGAAAACCCGTGGGTCCATGAACACGAGTGACCAGCCTTGCTTTAGTACCAAAGCCTTCGGCACCATGCTTTTACTCTTCCACTGTGCCCCACGCTGGACTCATCTGCCTGACCATCAGTAACACAGGGCCAGGAGAGTGTCCTGCTGGCTGGCACCTCAGCTCCTACTGGACCTCTTTCTCCTCTACCATCTCCCAGATCCTTCTACCTCATCTTCTCTCCTTCAGGTCTTCAGCTTTTCATGGTTGACTCTGAAACTCCAACTTTCCTCTAGCAGAGAAGGAACAAAAGAGAACTAATTTTTTTCTTTCATCTTCCTTCATCACTTCTTCAGGAAGACTGAATCTCTTGCACAAAAGGTGCTTAATTGGGTTACTTTTCTAAAGCAAATGTGATTTGCTCTGATATGGGCAAATACTCTCTAGAATGCAAAACAGAGCAGTGCATTCTTGTTTTAAATGTCAATTTCTTCTCCCTGCCTCAGCTGATGCTCATATTCTAGCTGTTGGCTTTAGTTCACAAACTCCCATGATGTGGCTTCATAACATTATTTTAATTCTCTGAGATTATTCATAATGCCTTCTAAAAAGTATGATAGCAAGCATTTAACTGCTTTTTAAAATTAAGAAAATTTAAAATAGGTTGAAAAGAAAGTTTGGTGGCCTTTGTGAGTATTTGAGCTTGGGTGACTGTTGAAGGGCCATGACTGCATCTCCTACCTGAATTGGAAGGGTGTCCATCTCTCTGTCTTCCAGAATATCTTTGGCATGAAATATGGTCAAGATGATCTCTAAACAGGCTGGTTGCTCAGACGCTTCACAAGAAAGGAATATATAACGATATTAAGTGTGGCAAGAACTATTCAGCAAATAACCCATCTAAAAATTCCAAATAGATGGATGGAAATACTCAAATTCTGACATCCACCCGTCACCTTGAATGTAGATTACCTAGTTATTTTCACAAGTCAATCACTTTGAGTAAATTTTTATTTGGCCATCTGATTTGCTCTATGAGAGTGGGAAAAAGTAGATTTGGCTACAAGGATAAAGAATTTTAGAAAAATGGCTTCCCACAGCTCAGCAAAGACAGTCAAACTGCATCACCAAGCACGTCATGATTAGAGTAATTTGAGATGATTATCTTCCAAGAGAGATAAAGAAAGATAGTTCTGAGTTTTTCAGAAAATTTATGCAAATGTGTAATACAAATAAAAACGTAACAACTTTAATTCTAGCCCAGCCATAAGATAAAAGAGGAAGTAAAAATTATTATATGAACTTGAATAAAATATTTAATTAATTGCTGTAAAATTGTGAGTATATAAATATTAATGGAGAATAGAAATATGAGAAAAGAAAGTGCTACCTTAACTTATGTTCAGAATAAGGAGAAAGGGTTTTTTTTTCCACCCACAGACTATTAGACAATCTTTAAGCACAGACTTGGGAGAAATTACAGTTTTAGAGGGTATATTTGGAAATTGGAAGGAAGTTAGACTGCAGAAGATGACTCAGAATTGGGGGCAGGGGGCTTGGGTCCCAGGAAAAGGCTCTGGCATGACCCCACTCACTACTGTTACAGAGTCCAAACTCATTCTGCTCACCCCACGACAGGACAGCAAATCATGAGACGAGGTAGTCAGGTAAGAAATAATGATTTTATTCGGAAAGCCAGCAGGCCAAGAAGATGGCAGACTGACGTCCTGGAGAACCATCTTAATCCAAGTCAGAATTTGGTCTCCTTTGTTACCAAAAAGGGGAGGTAGTGTGGTTGGCTGTTGCAAACTTCTTGGTGTTGGAATCCTTTGTTCTTATAGCTGTCCATGTAGGTCAGGTCATGATGTTCCTGTAAACCTCCAAGGAGACAAATGTTATTCTCCATCCTGCAACGTTTTATCTCTTTGTGAATGAAAAAGTGTTACACCCTTAAAGGTCAGAGCCTTGAGAATGGACTATCCTGTATATTTCAGGCTCCAGGCAACATTCTTTTCAAAAGGAACCGAACCAGCATGACAAAGCACAGGAAACAGAGCACAGGGGTGGAGCTAAAGGAACAGATCTAATATGGGGTCAGATTTGTTCTTCCCTATTACACTGCATGACCAGAAATTACATGCTTTGCCTCTTTGGGCTTCAGTTTCCCCAAGTGTGAAATAAATTAAAAAGCCTCCAAATTCTTGTTCAGTTTTGTTTTAGGATATTGTGATTCTAAATACGATATAGTTTTGAGAATCTTGATCTCCTGTATTTCACTGGCTTCACTGCTGACCCCTTTCTGGCTCTGCTTGCTATTTCGCTAAACTAGAGGTGCTGTGATGTGGCACACAGCAGAATCCCTCGGGTTTTTAAATAGACAGGCTGCTGGACCCCACTCCCGTGGTTTCCTGTTCAGTAGCTCTGGTGTGGGGCCCCAGAATGTGCATTTCTAGTAAGCTCCCAGGAGAAGCTGAGGCTGTCAGTCCCAGGGCCCCACTTTGAGAACCACTACACTAAACCGCAAGAGCCCAGCCTCAACCTGCAGAGAACACAGAGAAGTTCAGAGATCCCAGATCAGCCTAGCGGCTCACCGCTTGGGGATGTACGCCCAGGCTTCATTCTCCAACTCCTTATTTCCTGTATGGATTTTCATAAAAAGTTTAGACAGCGGAGTCAGGGAGAGGACGTTAAGGCCATTTCTGCCCTGGCTTCCCTGTACTCGGGCTGTGTCCAAGTGGGCAGAGAGCAGAGAGAGCTGAGGGAAGCAGGCTGCCCACGGTGGACTGGGCAAGTGGCTTACCCTCTCTAAACCTCCGTTTCCAAATCTACAGACCTGGTCTAGTGCCATCTACATCAGAGGACTGTTGACCAGCTTTGGTGAGGAAACGTACCTAAAAGGCTTAGAGTTATGACAGGCACATAGTGAAGTAATCAATGACAGTCAGGCATTATTATTATTGTTATTGTTGTTGTTATTATTATTATTATTGATTTATGGAGCACTTTCAAAAATCACCCTTGCAAGGAGACAGGGGCACTGTGTGCTTGGGGCAGTGTGTCTCAGACAAGGCCTGAAATCTGATGACATTAGGGACACTGGGCAGGTCCTGACTTCAGTGGAAACTGACCCCCACACTAGCAGCATGGGGTGCCCACACACACACCACCCCAGACATCAGATTCACCAGACTCAATTTTGGTGGCCTATGTTCTCCAGTTTTGTTCAGACAGAGTCTTAATACATTCATCCCTCCAGGACTGTAATTCCCAAACGGAGCTTAGAAAATAAAAAAACTGCTGCCTCTTTGACTGCGGATTTGAGATGAGTCATGTCCTCTGCTGCTGGTTTTCCATGTGAGAACAGACAGCGGTTAGGAAACAATTTGGTCCCCTTATGTTTCAGCGTGTTCACGTCACTTATTCTGCATAACAACTAAGCACTCTTTATAGAGAATCAAAACATTCCAGGCTTCTCTGTGCACCTCTGTCCCACACAGTGAAGTTTAGAGCATTAATTCCTCATGTTTATTAGGAACTCGCTGTGTGTGTGTCCCTGAGATAGGAGTTTGGGGCGCAGAGAAGACACGTAGGAGGTAGACTCCATTCTTTCTCCCAAGGCCTCTGTCATGGTCTTTGGTGGGCAGTTAAGGTGCACATGTAAATTAATTATCAAGCGCTGAATTATTAAGTTGCATTTTTAAAACCTCAGCCTAGAGTGCTCTTCTTGCTCCTTGCAGTCATCCAAATCCTGTACATATTTTAAAGCCCACCTCATGAAAAGCTTTTCTTCAGGAGAGCTCCGAAGGCGGAGGGAGGAGACCCAAGAGCTGGCCCCAAAGGGTCCACTCTAAGGGTTCCCTTACTGTTACCATCCAGTGTGGGCAAACTCACCTGGGCATCTGGGATCACCTCCTCATTCTGTTCAGTGGTCCAGGCCATTCTCATCACTTACTGATTTTTGAATGGAAGCATGAAGCAAATAGGAAAGTGCTAAGCTCTAGGGTGGAGAGGGCAGATCTCTGGAGGATTCACATGCCATGGCCCAGGTCCAGCACAAGCTGCAGATGGCAGACTCCAGGGACCACTCTTCCCGGGGGGAGCCAGGAGCAGAGTCAGTTTGGGGTGGAGCATTCCAAACTTCCCAAGCTTCTCTTCCTTTTTTTTTTTTTTAAACTGAGCCTAAAGGAGTTTTTATTAGAATAGGTCTTTTAGTTAGAATTGGAAAATTATTTCTATCTAGGAAGAAAAATATTGTTTTTGAGATTATCTTGTTGTGTGACACTGCAAAGTAACACATAGACCAAACATCAAATGAATTACCATTCTTAGGATACAGTAAACCCAGAGGCAGGAGCTTGTATTATATAAAGAAAGTAGACATCAGGATAATGGGAAAAAGTTTTCCACTAAGAGGGTTAGAGATATGCTGCCAGGAATAATTAATATAGCAAAAACAGAAGAAGTTAAGAATTAAATAGGCAGAATCTCAGCGTTTCTGATTTTTCCCATGAGCTTGAAATACAGAACGACATGAACTCCCACTTCCTTCCCACTGAAGCCCTTTTGCTCTCAATACTACGGAAGTTCACTTACATGGTGGGTATGGCGAGGCAGCCTGCAAGCATCTTGTTTTTAAACCATTAGAAACACATTACTTTTATCTAGAATGAGAGGATCACAGACACTTGAGTAATAAAGCTGTGAACACAGATATAAAAATATATGTGTGTTTATATGCATATGTTAGGCAAATGGATAATTAAGCAAAACTCCTATTGCCCTTGGCGGTATCTTTCCGTGTAATTGGAAGGTGCTTGTAATAACACGGAAAAAGTCTCTTCTTAATGTTTGAGACCAACATCATGTAGGCTCCAATAAAACAATTCTTTCCTACTTCTGATGCTCCTTAGCTGGGTCATAATAAAACAAACTTAATATTTCCACCAACTGCTTTTCTCTTAAATATATAATATTATATAAAATAAACAAGAGCAAGGCAGAAAAAATTGGGACACAAACGCTAAGCACACACTTAGCCACTGAGCTATACCCTTCCCCTGGTTTCTCTCTTTAAAGTAGACAATTGCATGAAGAGTTATAATCACTGTGAGAACCTTGTGGGTCTAAGGATGCTGTGCCACGGTGCTCTCCTGATTTAAAATGCATCCAGGACTTTTTTTTTCCCCCAGAAACAAACTTCTCCTGAATGACAACACTGTGTTCTTATGCTCTAAATAAGAATGCAGATGGCAGGATACTGGGAAAGTTGTTAGAGACGTGAAAGGAGAGGGGTGCGCTGCAAGTAGACCAGGAACAACTTTGGAGTGAGACAGAATGACTGGAGGGTCTTGCCTCTGTTACCTCAGTGCTTCGCTGTGGGGTCTTTGTCAAATTACTTTTTGTGCATCATTGCCTTGTCATTACATGATGCAACAATTTGTATGTTGCAAAATTTTGTGGATATTGGAGACAATTTTTATAAAGAATGTGACAGGTGTTTCATAAATGTCCAAATGGGCTCTTTCAGGCTTTGCTCTGGCCCCATTTATTCTTGCTCATAACTCTACTTTGGATACAGAGAGCAATGCTTCATATCTTCTGCCATAAGAAATCTGGAATTGATGATCACTGTCTCCCCTCCGGTGTTAAATTATTCTTGATAAATGCTTCAGTCTCAGAAGTTCTTCCCCAAGTAGGGTTGCCGGATAAAATACAGGATACTGAGTTATACCTAATGGGACCTACTTACACTAAAAAATTATTTCTTGGGTGTCTGACATTCAAATTTAACCAAGCATCCTATATTTTTATTTGCTAAGTTGAGCAACTTAATCCCCAAGGCCTTAGTTTTCTAACTCCCCACTTTAAAAAAGTTCATGGCTCATGGCTTCCCCTTTTGGGAACTTTTGATACCAACACAGCACTCCCTGGATTCCTGTGTATTTCTAGATCTCCTTTCAGACATATCTGCAGTGGATCAGAGGATCTCTGGTGGCTTTGTAGATTCCTTTCTATCCCTACAATCCACTTTCTATGCCTTTGATCTTTTCAGCACTCTCAAACTTATCTCACTTATTCACTGAAGACATAAAATGGGATTTGGCTATTTAAAAGGAAGGTACATCCTTAGTCTAGAGACCTTGATTTTGGAGTGGTTTGTTTTAGGGGAAGGGAAGGAGCAGAAAGTGCTTATTCAGCATTCTCCAGATTGTGCAGATATACCCTTGCTTTCTCAGTTCTACAGTTGTTCCATCAAGCCTGAACTTAAGTTTCATGTCATTGAGTGTGATGATAAGGACTTGCCGTGAAGACAGAGAACCAGTGGAGCCAAAGATGAGTAAAGTGCTGTCTTGTTCTCTAAGATCTCACCAATGAATGGAGGAGACAGAAAAGCAAAGCAATGATGCCAAAGCTGTGTGATGCAGGCTATGGCTGAGGAAGGCCACGGAGGCTGCAGGAGCACAGAGAAGGGCACCTGGCCCAGAAAGGGAGGCTTGTGGAGGAACAGATGTTCTGTTGACCAGTTGATGAACTATTGGGTAGAGACAGTGGTAAAGGCATTCCAGACAGATGAAACTGTGCGAACAAAGGCTTGGCTGCATCACCAGCCAAGCATAAGCCAGGGCAACTTTGTTTTTCACGGCTGAGACCCAGGCTTAGATGCTACTGAGTCAGCATCCCAACAAGTCTTCCGGTTGTTACTACTGTTATTTTTTTTTAACTTTTATTTCCAACTCCAAGAAGAGAGCCAAAAAGAAGAAGAGGAGAACTATTTGGAATCATACATCTTTGTATCCATTATGTCTAGCACATCAGTTATGTTACACCATAAATTCATAGAAGACCAAACATGAAGAAAGTGTACTTTAAATGTACTTAAGGGTCAGGGAAAGCCCCGCTACAGGAAAATGCAGGAACCATCATGATAGGTACCAGCTTCCTTAAGGTTTACTTGAGTCACGATCTTACCATGCCCTGTTGTCAAATCATTGCCACACCAGTATCACGATGACCAGCTTCAGCCCGCATCACTTTCTGGAGCTCTGACTTCCTGGCAGGCGGTGGCATTAGACTGATCCTCAGTAACTATAATAGTTATATCTGCCTTTCCCTCAAACATTTGAAAGAGATGAAATCTCCTCTGATTAACACCTAGTTAATCCCTCATATGCAGCATGGAGCATCACAGAGGTACATACAGCATCATTTATTCTTTGAGCACACATGGAAGGCTGAGGACGTACAGGCCGGCATGCTGGGACGGGACTACAACGACAAGTGTGACATCCTCCGTTTCCTGCCCTTGCAGAGTCTGCTTCTCAGGAAAAGAAGAGCTGAAGACACAGAAAAGAGGGTGACACTTTAGGAAGGATCCAGGCCCGTTAGCAGGGTGATTCACCGCTCCTGGACACACGACACGGGGAGGAGGTCCTGCTTGCCTTGGAAGAGCAGAGGGGCGAGGGGAAGGAGCGTGGGACGGGCAAACCCAGCTTTCTGAGCCCTGGTTTCCTCCTCTGCGGGATGCAGATTATAGTGCTTATCTCTGAAGAGCCATTGTGAGGATTAACAGAGGCAACAACATATGCCCAGGGCTTAGCAAAATGCTTGGCACACAGTTTGAATTGCATGCCCCCTGGAGCCTTTTATCAGGCTGGTCCGAGGCTGCATATTCTTGAGCTTGTGGAAATACCGAATTCCACTCCCCCACTGAACCACCCGGTTGCCACTAACACCAGCAATCCCTCGCTTTACCCCAGACGCATGGACCCCCAATCTGATGCGCTCCTGCAGAATGCTCCCAAAGTCCCACCCCCTGGTCGCGTAGTCTTCTCTTGACTCTCAGATTATTTGTTTTGACACTTCAGTGTCCAGGAATAGAAGACTGTCTCACACAATCTGTCTTTGTGGAATATGATCTGGCAGGTTATTAAACGGGTTGATTTCGTACTCTGTTAGACATTTCCTGTGTACCATGCCTGGAATACAGAGTTGAAATACATTTGTACAAATTAATCGCACTAATTGTTACATATGTGAGGTTAGGGCCACGTGAATGTATTATGCAAACTTATGCAAAGTAGATGGAAATGGCATAATCACATACTCTTAAACGCAATTACAGTACTGGATCTCACCCAAGAAATGTGTTTTGAAGACTGAATTAGACTTCTCTGAAAGCTTGACTTTTATCAACTGAGACACAGCCTAAACCTTTTAAATCATCTGTTCAATTGATTTCTATTATAGTTTTAGTACCGGAATTGGCAATGGTCTCAATTTTCTTTCTCGTAAACTTGCTGGTCAAAGTGGGAGACACAAACATCTAACACAGCTTGAGGGAGAGACAAGGTATTAAGGTAAAGATTTAAAAGTTAATATGCTGTATCGTCTGGCTATCATATACAAATAACTGATAAAATCTACAAGGAGGTCATGCTTTAAACAAAAGATAAAGAGTAAATTCAGTCCTATGAAACAGACAGACTGGGGAATGAATGATGATACTGAAGATGAATGCTTTGCTTTACGATTCACCTTACGGGACCTTAAATATCACCTCTCAGTGTATTTAAAATATGACTGCCATTTGGAAAGTAAATAATTTATACAGAGGTTTTTCAGAAAATTACCTAAAATCATCAACCATGCAGTGTGACCCATACAAGATGTTTTATTGGAGATTCAGTTGAAATTATTGATCAAGGATGGCTCTGAAATAAAATGTCAGGGAAAGTGCAAACGTGACATTGCCTAGGTTATAAGAATAAGAAGATATTGTTATTTTTAATCTCTAAAATACGTGTGCAACAAACAAATACCACTCAGGGATTGAACAAGCTGAGATATTTGAGAACATCTGAGAGAAGGTGTTAGGATTCAGTTGGCAGAAGAAGAGATGGAGGGAATCTGGGTGAGACTTGAAGCAGTAAGGGCTGGATGCAGAGGCATGGTACCAGCTGGGCTCCTTGCTGCAGGGCTCGCAAGCAGGATGACATGTATTAAAAATTTCTTGTTCTAGGAACTGTGCTGGGCATCTTAATTGGATGATCTCTTTCAGCTCTCACCCTTGAGTTGTCATAGTACAATTGTTTTTTGTTTTGTTTTATTTTGTTTTGTTTTTGTTTTTTTTACAGCTGAGGGTACTCAAGCTAAGGGAAGCTGTCCAAAGACTGACTTTTGTCTAGAGACCTACACCCAAGTTTGTTTGGCTCTACAACCCAGGGCTTTCAACCATTATATAGATCAGTTAAAAAAAAATTCTGTTAGACCCAAGGAGGACTCTCCCTGTAGTGAGAGTTTTAAAATTCTAATACGTTGCTAAAATATTCAAGGTATTTGAATTCAAAAAAATTCAAGGCAATGTTTGCTTCAGGGAAAGCATATTTAAAAAGGGGTTGGCTCTTAGTTGCCTTGAATGATCCAGATGGGGCTCAGAGCAAACATGGGAGAATGTTGTGACTTTCATATTTGGCGAGTCTGTGGCAGTATGGCGGCTGCATTTCTATGGCACTACTGAAAGTGACCCGAGGATTTAAGTTTTCAGATGCGCCATTGCCACTGTTTACTATGATTAACAATAACCATGTTTTATGAAATAAAATACAGATTCTGTGGTTGGCCAATGTTTTATTTATTTTATTTTACTTTTCTGATTTGTGATTTTTTTTAACAAGAAGTCTCACCAAGCTATAAGAATGAAATCATGTTTAGTTGTATGTTTAAGAAATCTCATCATTGAAAATAAACGTACTCCAGACACCCAGGCTGTTTGGGAAGTTCTTCCGTCCATAAATGTTGGAGCTGCTCTTGGAGCATCTTGCACTCTGGGAAGTGAGCCCCCTCCTCTGAAGTCCTCTCTAGCCAGAGCCTCCAGGCAGCGTCTCTCATGGCAGATCTCATTGAACTGTCTTGTGACCATCTGCCTCATTGCCCTGCCTCTCTGTCTTTATTATCAGCCTCATGATTGAGTGGTTTAATTTAGTTATCACGAAATGTCTTTCCATTACACCAGTGGTTTTTGGTAATTTGTATCACATACTGTCATCTCTCTTGGAAATTTTAATTTGGTAAAACCTTCTCTAATGCAGTGTGTATGAAACAAACTATATAAAAGAAAATTGTACTGTATTGATTTCTCTGGATCTAATTGTTCTCTTGGGTTGTGGCGAATTTGACTGTCTGTTTTTCTCATATATACTTGTGAAAATCCGTAGAATTGTTAATAACATTTTACGTCTACACAATGCATTTTTTTTCAGTCTGACTGAAGACAGTAATAGCTTGAAATGATAATTCTGTTGTGTCACAGCTACTCTGTAGCTGGAACAGGAAAATATTTTTGACTGAAAGCAGTTTTTAGCTTCTCAAAGAGAATGTTAGGAGGAAACAGGCCAAGCTTATTTTATCCACTAAAAGAGCATATTTTGTTTATATTAAGATTATATAAGAATTTCTCATAACAGACTTACAGTCATAGAAAACAAACATAACTAACAAAGGGGAAGAGAGAGGGGGGATAAAGTAGGAGTATGGGATTAACAGATACACGCTACTACATGTAAAATAGATAAGCAATAAGGATTTACTGTATAATACTAGGATCAATATTCGATCTCTTGTAATAATCCATAATGGAAAATAATTTGAAAAATGTATACATAAATGAATTGCTTTGCTCTACACCTGAAACTCACACAATATTGTAAGCCAACTATACTTCAATTTAAAAAATTCTGATAAGGGCAGTCAATCTATTTAAAAAATAGCGTAGTCTGTGCCACCATAATAATTGATTCAGTTAGTTTAGGGGAAACTCAGTAATCCCCAGCTTTGAAATCTTACTGGGTGTGGGCTGTTTTGGGGTAGGGAAGAAGTATTTTTTGAAAATTAATAGTACATTTTTCTTTTCATTTTGACGTTACGTATTTTGTCACTGATGGTGCTTTATGTCTTAAAGACAGTAGTTTCCTAGTTTTCTTTAGGTTACAATAATTCTAAAATACCTTTTTTCATCTTTCAATTTCAAATTGTATTTCAAATTTTTGGTGGTTCTTTTGTAAATAGCATGTAGCTGTGTTGATACGATTTTTTATGCAGTCTAACAGTATTTCTCTTGAGTCCCTTTACAGTTAATGTGAGTACTAGTATATATGGAATTTGATGTACCATTTTACCATGTGCTTTGTATTACTATTTTATTATGGACTTACATTTTCTGTCCCTGGCCTCCGGGCTTCTTTTCTTGCATTTCTTTAGATTAATTGAAATTTGTCTTTAGAACAATTTAAATCTTTTTCAATTCTATTTTTCCTCTTTACTAGTTTTGAAGCTGTGTAATCTATATATGTTCTTTTAGTGGTTACTGTAGCTGTTTTAATATGGATGCTTAATAAAATTAAAATATCATACTTTTCTTGTGATAAATAAGATATTTTCAGGCTGATCACTTCCTATCAATATACTTGCTTTTTTTTTTTTGAGAGGAAAGTGTATGACAGTCTTTACTTTTAAATGAGTATCAGTACACCAAGTAATAACACGTGACAAGTTCTTGAATTCTATCATCTAGTAATTTTGATTAAGAGACACTGAAAGCAGCCCAAACAATTATACTAGTACTCATTATTCTAACCATTAGCCAGAAAGGACTGTTTTAAGGCTGGCTACTGATTCATGTAGATTACAAGTAATTATTTACTACTTTTTCATAGATAAAGCCCCTGACCTTCAAGAAAGCTTTAGGGAAAAAAAAATTTTAATCCCTTTCTTTCTTAAGAAAAAAAAAGTTTAACTATATCTAAGAAAGAAAAATTCAGTATTGATATATATGCTGCTTGAGCGAAAAGGCATAAGAAAACAACGTATATGCATTAAATTGCTAAGAAATATGAGGTAAAAAGATAAAAATCTTTGGATAAGCTCTAAGTTTGTATGAAGAAGCTAGATCTGCTATTCTGCATAAAGTGAAGGAACCTACTACGTAATATACAGAAATATAATTTAATGCCTTTTCACAAGAATGTAACTCAAGCCCTGCAAAAGCTTCCCATTCCATGAAGGCATCTAAAATGCCAGCCATGGAACGGCACGTCTTCCTTCCTCCCCTATCCGTTTATGCGGTAGTTTTCGTGGATTTCGAGCCGGATGTCGCAGACAAAGGCCAAGAGTTTATCCAAGACTTCATCCTTGTTCTGCCGGAAGTAGGTCTGGAGGACGGTCATCTTCTCCTGGGTGTTCTTCTCCACCTCAGTGCTGCAGCTGCCGTGGGATCCCAGAGCCGCAGCCTCCTTGGCCTTGAACTCCTTCTCCCTCTGCAGGCGGTACTGTTCGATTTCAGCCTGGGCTGCTTCTTTGGCCTGCTTCAGCCTCCGGTTCTTTCGCTTGCGGGCCTCCGACACCTTCTCTGCCGCCCGCTTCTCGGCCTGGAGCAGCTGCTGGATGCCCTGCGACTGACTAGCTATGGCGGCAGCTACTCCGAGAATATGCTTGCTTTTATAGCTCAGTATTTTATCTCTGCCCTTATTTTGTAAGTCCTTCAAATAAGACATTATTATTTTATCTAAAATAGTTGATGCTTATTTATATTTCTCACTTATTTATCAAACATTTTACTTACTGTTCCTTCTTACATTATTTTTCCATCTATCTGAAATATAGTTGACCCTTGAGCAACATGGAGGTTGGGGCACTGGCTCTGTACAGTTGAAACTCTGTGTGTAACTTTACAGTTAGCCCTCTGAATCTATGGTTCTGTGTCCTCAAATTCAACCAACTTCAAATCATGTAGTAGTGTAGTATGTACTTAAGTGAAAAAATCCACGTATAAGTGGACCCATGCTGTTAAAATGCATGTTGTTCAAGTATCAACTGTACATCCTTTAGCATTTATTTTAGCAGTGGTCTATTGACTAGAAATTCTATGAGTTTTTCCTCTGTAGAAATGTTTTAATTTTATGCTACTTGTTGAAAGATCAGTTGTATATACAACTAAGTTAGAAATTATTTTCTTCAGAATTTTGAAGCATTTGTTCATTATTGAGAAGTCTTTAAATTGGCTACTCTTTTGTGGATGATCTGACTTTTCCTTCTGGATACTTTTACAAATCTTCTCTTTCTCTGGTGTAATAAAGCTTTTAGCTGTTAATTTTTTAAAAAATCTGGGAAAACTGGACTTCCTAAGGATTAATGTCCATTAACCAGTCTGCTCATTATTTCTTTGAATACTGCCTTCTACCCACTTGCTGTATTAATTCCTTTGGAAGCTCCAATTAAGCTTTTGCTAAACTTTCTCAGTAAATCCTCATACATCTCTTTATACTTTTCATCTTCTTTCTGTCCATTCTACATAATGAAGATTATTTTTCAATTTCTCTTCCAGTTCACCAATTCTTTCATTAGCTGTATATAGTCTCAGATTGCATCTTTTTAACATATTTTGAGCAACAAATTATTTCTTGAGATTTTAGTTTAGTTTTGAATTAGCTGCATAGTTCTATAATGTCTTTGGTCATTGTCCATATTTTAAAACCATCATTTAATTTGTTAATTGGAGTATAAGTGACCTACAACACTATGTTAGTTCCAGATGTGCAACATAGTGATTTGATATTTCTATACACTACAAAATAATCACCACAATAAGTCTAGTTATCATGTTACCATACAAAGTTATTACAATATTATTGACTATATTTCCTGTGCTGTACATTTTGTATTTCCCTTTTTTCCTTTTTCTTGTCTGATTATTGTGGCTAGTATTTCCAGTACTCTGTTGAATAAAAATGGTGAATGTGGGCATCTTTGTTTTGTTCCTGATCTTTGAGGAAATGCTTTCATCTTTTCACTGTTGAGTGTGCTGTTAGCTGGGGGCTTGTCATAGATAGCCTTTATTATTTTGAGATGGGTTCTCTCTATACCCATTTTAAGAGGTTTTTTTTTTTACTGTAAGTAAATATTAAATTTTGTCAAAAGCTTTTTCTGCATCTATTGAGAAGATATGATTTTTATTCTTCATTATATTAATATGGTGTATCACATCGATTGATTTGCAGATATTGAACCATCATTGCATCCCTGGAATAAATCTCACTCGTTCAAGTCTTTTATGTATTGTTGAAATTAGTTTGCTAATACTTTGCTGAGAACTTTTACATTTATGTTCATTGGTTATATTTACTGTAATTTTCTTTTTTTGTTTTCAAATAGGGGTATTGCTGGCTTCACAGAATACATTCAGAAGCACGCCTTCCTCTGCAATATTTTTGGAATAATTTGAGAATATGTGTTAACTCCTTTTTAGATGTTTAGTAGAATTCATTTGTGAAGCTTTCTTGTTCTGGACTTTTTTTGTTTGTTGGGAGTTTTAAAATTATTGATTAAATTCTATTACTGGTAATTGGTCTCTCCATATTTTCTGTTTTTTCCTGATTATGTCTTGGGAGACTGTACATTGCTAGGAATTTATCCATTTCTTCTAGGTTGTCTGTTTTATTGGTGTATTATTGTGGTAATCATCTCTTACGATGCTTTGTATTTCTTTGGTCTCAGTTGTAGCTTTTCTTTCATTTCTTATTTTATTTAGACTCTCTCTCCTTCTTTCTTTATGAGTCTGGCTAAAGGTTTACCAATTTTGTTTATCTTTTCAAAGAAACAGCCCTGCTTCAATTCTCTTTTATTGTTTATTTTAGTGTCTATTTCATTTATTTCTGCCCTGATTTTTATGATTTCTTGCATTCCATTAACTTTGGAATTTTTTGTTTTTTCTTTATAGTTCCTTTAGGTGTAAGTTTAGGTTTACTTGAGATTTTTCTTGTTTCCTGAGGTAGGCTGGAAACTATATATTTTCCTCTCAGAACTCTTTTGCTCCATGTCAGATTTTGGATTGCTGTATTTCCATGTTCATTTGTCTTTAGGTATTGTTTGATTTCCTCTTCGATTTCTTCAGTGACACTTTGGTTGTTTAGTAGCATATTGTTTAGTCTCTGTGTGTGTTTTTTGCATTTTTTCTTATTCTTGATTTCTAGGCAAATACCACTTTTGTCAGAAAAGATACTTGATATAATTTCGATCTTTTAAAATGTATTGACATTTGTTTTGTTGCCTAGCACGTGACATGCCCTAGACAATGTTCCATGTACACTTGAAAAAAATGTGTATTCTGTTGTTTTTAGATGAAATGTTCTATACATTTGTATTAATTCCATGCAACATGTCATTTAAGACCAGTGTTTACTTATTGATTTTGTTTTGAGTCTCAATCGTATTCCTTATTTCCTTGTGTATTTTAACTATAAAATGCTTATTTTTCTTGGAACTTTGTTTGTGGATATTTTTTTGAGGTCTGGATCAAAGGCTGTTCCTGAGGAGAAAAGTTGCATATGCTTTAGATGTATTCCTGGACTCTCCGCTCTCCCAGGACAGCTAGCTTACATTTCCACTAGAGGTTACCTGAATTACAAATAAAGCATGAATTTGGATAGAAAGGTATCATAGCATTTTTTATATACAAATTCTCAGGTGAGAATGCTGATTTCAAGACTGGCATGTTTCTTTTCTGTTCTCATTTGTATGCCAAGTTTATTATTTATTAACTTTGCACTAAGGGAGTAACACTTTGCAATCATGGCCTTTTTGGCTCTCCCATGAAACTTCATCCTTCAACAAGTTCTAGGCTTATATTCTATTTCTACTACCCTCTATAGGCCTCAAAGTAGAAGCTCAAAGTTTCTATGGTTTGGTGAAGACGGTAAGGACAAAGATAACTTTGGTGCTCATTGACCTTCTTGGATTTCTGCTTTCTTTCTCTTACTAGTAACGTAAGCTTAGTAATGTGTTTCCAAAGTTTTTTTGTTGTTGTTGTTTTCATTGGGTCATTTGCAGTATCATCTGCTGTACTCCTAGAAATGAATTTTTCTAGCCTCTGTGTGTCAGCATTATAAAGGGAGTGAAGGAAATGTAAATCTCTTAGTGATACCCATTTATGGTTTATCCTTTCCTCTAGTCTACCCTCTCACACACAATGCCAGATCACGTCTGTGAAGGGAGGTTCAGAGTGATTCTTTTCAGTTGGTGAGTGGAATGTAAAACTTCAGTGGCTAAGGACTTGGTTAAAACAATTTATGATTGCTTCCAGCTTTCAAAAATCCTTCTTCCTCTGTGATCTCTAGGCAGAATTCATGTGCCTGAGGTTTAGTAATCATTGAATAAATAAGTGAAAGAATGATCAATTACTTTTTAAAAAAAAGTAGGTTTAAAATATCAGAAAGTATACACTTAACAGGTTGCAAAAGAAGCTCAGATTTTATAAATATAATTATGTATATACATATAATTATGTGTATACATTTTGCTATGAGGCTGTGGTTGGCATCACTGGAACAAAGAAATATTTCAATAGTTCATATAACTGTAGTTAAAATCTTAGTGATCAAATTTCTTTTCAAACTTTTCCCATATTCTCATTCTCATTTTTCTTTCCAAAAGTATTTTTCCTAAGTGGGATTATCATAGAAGCCTCTTGATTGGCTACCAATGTAGCAGGGCTCCATTTTTAACAGTAGACAATATTGTCAAAAACGGCTCAGTGCTTTAACAGCCTCCCTCTTACCAATGGGAGGCCCTTGTCTTTACCTTCCAGTGCCATTGGGAGATATTTTAGACTCCTACTCAAATCTCCACTTTGAAACTGCTTGGTCTCTCTTGACATCCCTTTATTCGTATAGCCTGGAAACTGGCCTTGCCTCTCTGTCTAGCCCTTTTGAGAAATACTGTATTTGATCTGTGGGTCTTTTTGGTCCCCTATGTTCCATCATCTCTGGATGTTACTTTTGGGTCCCTCTTGGCTCCAGGTTCTGAAAGCTGGATCAGCCTTTACTCCAGGCTTGGCACTGGCCCCCAGATCCCAAGACAGAACATGCCCACCTCCTTCTCCATAGGTTCTGGATGATTCAGGAAGGCAGACAGGATAGTTTGCGAAGGTGAACACATTTGATTCATCCACTTCTCTTGTTCTTATTCCTGGCTCTTCTTCCATGAGCAGCAACTTCCCCAGGGATGTGCTGAGAAATTCCAAAATCTCAGAGCTGAGTTCCTTCAACTTCACTACTGATAAAAGTTTAATGATTCAACCAGATTGAGAGACCCTGTTCTTCAGGATTAAATAAACAGAGGATTATCTTCTTTTCTTTGCTCTCTCCCCTTTCTTAAGCTTGAACCCTTCTAGGACATTTTATCTTCTTGTATAAATATCTGAAGATATTTTAAAAGTTGAGCTTCCTATCAACTCTGTGATAGAGATGCTTTCTTCTATTCATTAATTCATCAGTGTGGCTGAAACATGGCCAGCAAGAGGGAAGAGTGGTAGGAATTCAGGTGATAAGGTGGCAGGGGATCGGATAGCATGGAGCCCAGAGGCTGGTGAGACCTAGCCCCCTTTGTTTCATAGGACTTATATAACTCTGGCATATCAATGACAGAAAATCTGCATACTCCTAGAACATTTCAACCTCATTGTACCAATCTGGATCATCCAGGAGATTGGAAATACAAAGTGATGGGCTCCACTCCACATTCAAATAACAGTCGGCAGTAGACTTGAAAATCTGAATTTTTAACAAGCTTCTTGGGTGATTATTATGAAGCTGCACCAGTACTTCTCTGTAATCTGGTATTTGGAGGCCACTGCAGATGATGAAAGCTTAAAAACTGCCTTTGAGGAGATCAGCGTGAAATTGAAACCCTGGTAGGGAATAACAAACTTGCCCATGTTCTACCCTTTTGATAATGGTGCTAAGGGTTTATTTTGGGGTGTAGGTTGGTCCAGTGGAAGAAGTGTGTGGATCAGAAGAGCCTTGGAGAAGATGTAAAGGAGAGCAAGAAGCTAGACCAAGACTCCTGGTTGTTCACCTTTGAGCTAGGCTTACTTTTTTAACAGCTTGTTCCAGTGATACTGCTGGATGTCATGAGCACAACCAAGTCACAAATTTCTAAGAGCTAAAGGGTAGCCATCTTCAACGTATTATTTAGGGATCTCAAAGAAGTGCCCTGGCTGAAGGAAGGGGCTTGCAATAAAATACTGTATTTTCTATTCATCTTTTTCATCTATTGATGGAAATAAAGCCAAGTATAATCTAACTTAAGCCAAGAAAGTCAAATAGAGGAACAAAGTGGTATTTTCTTTAGTGGGTTGAATGGTGGTCTCTAAAAAGATATGTCCATGTCCTCTCCTCCTGGAACCTATGAATATGACTTTATTTGGAAAAAGTGTCACTGCAGAGGTAATTCACTTAAGGATCTTGAGATGAGATCATTCTGGATTATCTGGATGGGTCCTAAATCCAATGGCAAACGTCCTTATGAAATACAGAGGAGGAGAAGATACAGACACAATGGAGAAGGCCAGGTGAAGAGGGAGACAGAGCTTGAGAATTCCACAGCCACAGACCAAGGAAAGCCTGGGGCCACCAGAAACTGGAAGACAACACCCAGGTCTATTTCAGCCTTTATACAATTGTGGTCAAACTTTTCTTTTGTCTATGAGCAGTAAAGATCTTTTCATACACAACTTGAATTTGTAATGTTTTTCTTTTTATACAGAATTCTTTTTCTCTTCCTTTCTTAGCCTTTTCTTTTTTGTTTCATTTTGTCCAAAGAGACGCTTATGTCAGCTAATTTCTAGAAATGTACCCTTTCCCTGGCAGCTTTACACAGTGATGTCTCTCCCAAGATGCTTAAGCAAAGAACTGGATTGCCTTTTATTTGTTTTATTATAGAATCATTCCAATTAATAAATGAAAAAAATATTGATAGAATATCACCACTGAGGGATGTAGTTATTAAAGATCAATGGCTGCTGACATCAGGAAAAAAGAAATCATCAGACACAATGAGCCTCCCGATGAAGGAAGATACCACTGTCACCTATATTTTTGTTGAAGGAATTTATCTGGAGTTTGATCCAGAATCTAGGTCCCTGGAGGACTGAGAACTCTAATAGTTCTCTGAAACCACCTACCCCTCCAAGGACATATTGTCACATCAACCATGTAGGGACATAAGTGTTTACAGAAATACAGATGGTGGCCATGTTTGGACTTGTCTGGCTCTTGCTGGGTCTTAGCTGGCACACATCTCTCTGTCCTCATTCCTCAGAGTGACATTCAAGGCTGCCATCTTTGAGCTCCTTCCAATTTCCCCAGCTTCTCTCTGTAGCTCCTGTGTGTGTGACTTGGCTCACATGGCTTATCATACCTAGACTGTCCCTTCCTCTTCTCTACTCAGTGTAATTCTGTTCATCCTTAAAAGCCCATTCCCAATCTCATTTTCACTAGGGAGAGTCTCTTGACTGCCCCAACCTGTGGTCACGTCTCCCTACCCTGGACTAACTCAGACACTGCACGAACTCGGTTGGCATGGATAAGATCCCTTGGGTTGTTAATGCCCTTCTCCTTCCAGACAGAATGAACTCTGGAGGGCAGAGGCATGTCCTTTTCTCTGTATTTCTCCCATACCTGGCAGAGTGACCCACACTTACAGGAGCTCCTCCTATGGACTGAGTGAGCACTGATAGAGAATTTTTTTTATCTCTTGCTTAGAAAACTGCTAATCCTAACAACAGATGGCAGCTCCTCTTCCTAGTTGGTTCTTAACCCTTGATGCTGTTCTGGGATGCCTAATTGTTCTTCACAGATAGTTAAAGCCTGCTTAATTTGTTTCAGCGCTAAACAGGATCTTTGATTTATAGGAGTTTGGTCAGGAAGTAGATTGGGTAACTGGCTGCCATAGCTCTCCACTGTGGCCTGGCCCTCCTTACCTGTCTACCCACCAGCAGAGGGGCTGTGGGTACACATGAAAGGGCAGTTGGACTCCTCCTCTAGCAGACCAGAAGCTAAAGATATAGAAAATGCTAAAGCAATGCCCCTGCCCTGAAAGGCCTTGCTGTGGTCCTGCAGAACCTAAAAAATCAGGCTGATCCCCCCCGGGATCATCCTCTGCATGGATGAGAGAATGGCGGCTCCCTGTCATGTAGTGCTGGGAGGTGGCACCAGGAGGGGTCCTGGGAAAGAGAATGGCTGTAAATCTGGGCTGTAGAGTTAGAGGGACTGAGTTTGTATCAAGACTCTACTCCTTACCAGCTACTTGATCTCTCTGATTCACACTTCCCTCATCTGTAACCCGAGAATTACAATAGCTGCTTCCTGCGATGGTCATGAGGAATAAATGAGATCATGGATGTAAAGCATTGGACTGAAATCTGGCCTATGGTCAGCTTTCAGTAAGTGGATGCATCAGAATGACTGCCTTCTTATTTCACAGCGCCTTGGCCTGGCATCTTATGCATTTTGCCAGACGCCATCTTTGACTCCCACCTGTCCCTGTGTCCTGCCTGCAGGGATCCTTGCCCTGTTCTTACCTCCTGTAGCTGCATGCCCTTCTCCTAACCTCCTGGACTACCTCTTTCAGTTGGCATTGTCTTGGTGACCCCCGTTTCTCTTCTGTCCAGAGATCTGCCGTCATTGGGCAAACGCGACCCCTTTACTTCATTCCTTAACACCGATGTTTCCATAAATCTGTCCTTATCCAGAGTCTTGCCCATGGTAAGAAGGTGCCCCCATGGTAGCACGGGAGGGCTTTGGAGAGCTTTGCTTTAGCGGGCTCCCTGTCGGGGTTAAGCCACATCATCTCACGGCATCCTGAAAAAGGGAACAATTTAGGTCCATTCTGCCCTAAAAACTACAGCTTAATACAATTTTTTTCGGTGTGTGAGCTAGTGATAAAAGTTCTAATCTCTGCAAAGCATGAGAAGAAGTGTTAATACAGCTTGGGAAAATACCCTTCTGTCCTCAATTTCCTGGCACTCTCCGTCCTTTGCCAATGCAGAGCTTATCTTGCGAAGACAGTGGATTCCAGAGTGACACTTTTTAGTCCAAGAAATGAAATTATTTTTTTCTTTGCCTGCAGTTTCCTTGCAGTATTTGGGGGGAAGCATTTAGATTCTCAGGGGGAAAAAATCTTATTGATTTGGATAGCTCCTTTTCCCCTGCCCTTTCCTGCTTGTATTGTTAATGTTACTATTATTTGCAGTTTTACTATGGTTGTTGGCTTTATAAGGGCAGCAGAAGGGAATCTAATTTTGAGGCAGAAAAGGAAAATGGCTTGAAAAGCTCTTCCTGGAAGGAAATGACAGTCCATAGAAACTGAGCTGGACTCACCAGTACCTGCTCAGTAGAGTCACCTTCTTTAGATACTCTATTAGGATTCTCATGGAGATGCTAAATCTGGGTTCAGTAAGAGTGGAGGCATCATCATTTTCTGTGTAACCTCAGCATTTTGTCTACTTCCTGGGAAGGCTTGTTGGAAGAATTAGTAAATGAGTGTGCTGGAAATGGGTCCAAGCTCAGGCTTATCTTTAGACCCAATGCCTTTCTGGTGTCATTAGGGGTTTAGGTAGACTTTTATTTAGTTATTTAACATTTATTGATCATATTCAGAGTGATAAACACTCTGTCAAATGCAGAGGGAGTAAAAGTGAGGAAGGGAAGGGCCTTGCCCTGGAGCAGCTTGTATGAGATTTTTTCCTACTTTCCCCAAGACTATTCCAGATTGACAGTGTCTCCTTTTAAAATATTTTTTTATTTCAAAAATGAAAAATTCAAAGTAACATAAAAAGTAACATAAAAATCCGTGTACTTTGGTAATATTTGGTCATATTTTCTTTAGTTTTCTGAAAAGTAAAATATTACATACTGAAATCGTCTATGACCCCGTCCTCCTCAATCCAATTCTTCTCCCTCACCTTTCCTATTATTCTTTGCATCTGATCTCATCTTAAGTGTATTTTGGAGACTTTCATTTTAGTATCAGTGGTTATTAAATTCTATTTTTCCACCCACATTTTTGTCCTTTCATCTCTGTGTGTGATGTGCTGGGTGAATTCCTCAGTCTTACTTTTCAATTCACTGATTCTCTCTTTGATAACATCCAGCCTAGCGTTTATGCCAGCTATCACACTTTAATTCCAATGACTACTTTTTTTAAATTTCAGGATTTAAAATTGGATTTAAATTTCAGGATTTAAATTTTTCCTATGCACTCATTATTGATTCATACCTTTCTGCCCAAATATGTTTATTTTAAAGTTATTTTGGTATTTTTTTTTAGAGATTTATTATTTTTTATTTAATTGGGTGTAGTTTTACTTTCCAATTGCTAAGTGTGTTGACACTCTTTCTCAGTGTTAGTTTTCCTCATGTACTTTGGAATTGTTGACTGTTGGCTCATCTTGAGTGGGAGGATTCTCTTTTTCTCTGTTTGCTACTAACTGCAGTGGACGTGAGCCTGGGCCTCAAATCCCAAAATATCCTTTCCACCAAATGTTTACTCAGCACCAGGAAATGTCTCCAGGTGGTTTATCCCTTTTTGTAGTGTCTTTGGTTGATATTTAACTAATGTTTCTATCAATAACTCCTTTGATTATAATGCACAATAGCACTTAAATCAAAACATTCTGAATTGAAGCTATCCCCACCTATAGAGCTTTAATTAGATAATTCAGAAAAGATAAATAGCCAGAATCAAAACACACACACACACACAGCACTACCCTAAATTACATCTCAAAAGATTAATTGCTTTGGCATAATTGGAATTTGGAAGACTTTCTTCTTGTTTTTCATGTCTAAACTAACTTTCAAACTGTGATGGAAGCAGCAGGGCATGTAACCCAAGCTGGAGAATTTGGCTCCTGGTTAGAGGTTGTCCTGGCCAGCCTGTCACTACCAGTTTCTTCAATATCATTTCCCCTCTGGGGTTGATTTGACCCATTTTTTATGTTTTTTTAAATGTCATTATGTTCATTATGTTATTCTATATTATATTTTATGTATTCTTTATGTACAGTAAAATCCACTCATGTTAAATATACATTTGAAGAATTTTGGAATTATGTCAACTGGTGAACACCACCACAGTGAAGATATATGTTGTTTCCCTCACTCAGAAAAGACCTTTGGTGTCCCTTTGGAATTAATTCTTCTTCCAATGTCTGGCCCCAAGAAACCACTAATCTTTTTGTTACTATAGTTTTGCCTTTCCTAGAATTTCATATAAAAGGAATCACGGATTACATAGTTTTTGTGTTTGGTTTATTTCACTTAGTATAATATTTGTATCTTCCATGTTGTGTGCATTCATAATTCATTCTTTGTTATTGCTAAATAGTATTTCATGGTACGAATATAGCACAATTTAAAAAATCTATTTTCTAGTGAATGATTACTTTCAATTTGGGGGTATTATAAATAATGCTATAAACATTAGCATCCACATTTTTGAATACATGTTTTTATTTCTCTCAGGTGAACTCCTGCATCACTGGGGCATACAGCAAGTGTATGTTTAATATTTTAAGATACTGCCATTTTGTTTTCCAAGTTTGTGTTTCTTTTCTCCTGGTTAAGATACTTTGCCTAACTCAATGTCAGATTTTTTTCTCTTTGTTTTCTTCTAAAAGTCTAATGGTCTTAGCTCTTGATTTGACAGAATTTGAAAAAGCAAATTCTTCACATCCACAAGGATAATACCACTTCACATCCACAAGGATGGATACAATTTAAAAAATGGAAAATAACAAGTGTTGGTGAGGATGTGAAAAATTGGAACCCTATACATTGCTGGTGGGAATGTAAAATTATGCAGCTACTGTGGAAACAGTTTAGTGGTTCTTCAAAAAGCAAACAAAATTACCATGTGGCATAGCATTTCCTCTTCTATGTATATACCCAAAAAAATTGAAAGCAGGGACTCAAACAGATGCCAGTGTTCATTGCAGCATTATTCACAAAAGCCAAAAGGTGGGAACAATCCAAGTGTCCATCAACAGATGAATAGATAAACAAAATGTGGTTGATACCTACAATGGAAGAGAATTCAGCCATAAAAAAGCCTGAAGTTCTGATACGTGCCACAACATAGATAAGCCTTGAAAATATTATGCTAAATAAAATAATCTAAACACAAAAGAAAAAAACATTTCATGATTCTACCAAATGAGATACCTAGAGTAGTCAAATTCATAGAGATACAGATTTTTTTTTCTTTTGGTGGGAGGAGGTAATTAGATTTACTTATTTATTATCAGGGGAGGTGTTGGGGATTGAACCCATGACCTCATGCATGCTAAACATGTACTCTACCACTTGAGCTACACTGGCCCCTCTATGGAGACAGAATGTAGATTAGAGGTTACCAGGGCCTCGAGGGAGAAGAGAATAGGGAGTTGTTGCTTAATGGTTACAGAATTTCTCCATGGGGTTATGAAAATGTCTTGGAAATAGTGATGAAGGTTGCATGACATTGTGAATATAGGTAATGCCACAGAATTATACACTTGAAAATAGTTAAAATGACTAATTTCATGTTATGTATATTTTACTACAATTAAAAACCTTAATAATGTGATATACCCAAAGCCACTGGGTTGGCACAATTCTATTGGGTACACTTTTAAAATTTGATACACTTTAAATGGATGTATTGTATGGTCTGTTAATTATATCTCAATAAAGCTGTCTAAAAGTAGAGCAAGACACTTAAAAGTAAACCCCGTTTGCGCTATATGCCTAAACAAGGAACGTATAAGCCAAGGGAAAAAATGTTTCTTTCTAACAATTTAGCAGACACAACAGACTTGGGGAATCGTCTTTCTTCCAAAGTCCCCACTTTAAGAAGATTGCCGATAAACTCAGGTGTGTTTAGGGGAGAGTTAGTTTGATATAATATCACAAAGGTGACAGGTGACAAAGGTGAAGGGAAATAGACATGAGCACAATGCGTGGTAAGATGAAGATTATGGGATGCATGAGTTTGCCTTAAATTTTGTCACATGGAAGAGGATGTAGAAAACTTACATCAAGAACAGAAACAGTACCCACAGGTGGGATTTCAGGGAGGCAGATTTCAAAGTAAGAAGAGGAAGAACAGCCTTGGGAGGTGAAGTAAGGAGAGGAACGACCCTGGGGAGGCTGCAGCGGAAGTTTCAGGGGTTCCCGCGACCAGTCCAGAACCCAGCATGATCCTAGTTAGAGCTACGGTACAGAACGGTAGAGCCGAGCATTTAGGGGAGCTCCTGTCAATCAGGCTGATACCCCCGCAGGGTTCTGGACCAGAAGGGAAACTAAAGCAGTAGCCCAATTGTACCAGACAAGCAGAGGTGGGGTTCAGAGGAGGACCATGGCGTGCTGGCCCACAGCACCTCAGTGCTGTCCCGCCCCGGCACAGACTTGGCCTTTCTCCAGAGCACCTCCACCCTCACAACTCACCACTGATGGGGAAGGGGCTGCTAGGAAAGGGAAGAGGTGATGATGGATGCCACCTTTTCCACCTAGTTCCCCTTCCTCTACCAGGAACTCTTAGAAGATGCCTTCTCCCTGCCTTTCATCATGGCCTTAGGCAAATTAATTTCCCTCTTCACCCTCAATTTCCTTTTTTGTGAATTTGGGCTAATTCTCCCGTCACTGTCCTTTCATACCCGTTGTTCCAGACCCACTGAATGTATCCTTGTCCTGGGTTCCCCTATTAGATTCTGACCTCCTGATGTCCGAGCTACCATTCTCTTCCTTTTGGAGGTCACAGTGTCTAGTGTGTGCCATTCTCACGGAGGCTCTCAGGATCCTGGATAACCTCCCCTGAGTTCATTTACTCAAGGAGAAGGAGAAAAGCCTGCAATATTTCCCGGCCCCACTGTTCATTCCGTGCCTTGAAGTTTTCTCATCATGAGGGACAAAGAGGCTGACGATCTTCAGTTTAAACATGTCCAGTGATTGGAAGCTCAGTCCTTTCCAAAGACAGATATTTATTTCATCGTTGAAACTCAGCTTGGAAGAAGCTTCTTCCCCACATTCAGCCAAAGGGTTTTCTGAGTCAGCAGGCTTTACAAGAGGTTGGTATCCAGCACTGGATCTCCTGGTTTTTCTCTGTATGTTGGTGAGTGTCGAGGGGGAAAGGTGGGGAGGTGGGAGGCTCGAGGGGAAGGAGTGATAAAGGAGTGAAATTGGGGCAGAGCCCTCAAGAATATTCCTCCCATGATCGCTTGGGTTACCAGGCAGCTGTCTCCATCCCCCATCTTGGCACCCTTTCTGCACTGACATTGATGAAGGTGGTTCTTTCCTGGGGACAGTCATGCAGAGCTGTTCCAAGGCAGTTAAACATCAAAAGCAGACGGAGAGGCATGGGCATTGTCACACTCACACAGTTCTCCCCAGCACACCTGTCCCCTCCTCTCTACCACAATCCCTCGACTCCCTTTTCTGTAAATTGAGAAGCTTACAAAGCATACAACTTTAGAGGCAGGTTTGATGGTGTTGTGCGTGGCTACAGCTGCCACTAATGCTTCTTCAGGGAATTCCACATTGTTTCCATGTTTCTCCTGTTCCTTTTCCTGTAGCCCCTGAGCGGAGGCTTGACAGCTTTGGAGAACAGAGATTTACAAGGGGAAGATACTGTTTGGGCTCTCGCCACATTGCTTTCCCAGGGCTCCATCCCCTGTACCTTTGCTCAGCCAGTTGTGAAAACCAAGTCCTTTCTTTGTTTCTCCCACCACCTGGGTTTCTTCTGAGTTGGGGGTGTGGGTGAGGTGACAGTCCCAAAGAAGTCTTGAGAAGACCCAAGTAGGTGCAGTGAGCTCTCAAAGCGTTCACATCTGATTTCTAACCTGCTATGTACCATGACACCTGAGGGCGGATGGTAGGCCAGATAATGTTGACTTCATTCACAAATAAGAAAGATCACGACCTTTCTAGACCACAGTCTAGAATGTCACATCTAAGATTTCAACCTCTGTCTTTTAGCTCAAAACTGGCTATTCTATCTTACCATTCTGTAAAGTGTTAATAACATCCTTTCCCTTATGTTTAAAGCTTTAAAATTTCCACATTTTTTTTAACTTACAAATGCTCTGTGAAGCAGGCAGGGAAAATGCATATTAGATGTCACCCCATCTAAGAACAAGCTCTGGTGAAAATAACCATTACTTCCTTGGACATAGTCATTATCTCTAAATGAACTTAAATAGACACCACAGGCTGCAACTGCACCAGTATGAGGATAACCATATCATTAGTCACTCTAAATAGGGCATCTTGGTAGTAAAAAGGGGCACTATTAGTAATTACCCTGGGACAACAGGTGTAAACTCGGACCAACCCAGGAAAATCAGGACATATGGCCAGTCTCAGTGTTAGAAAAGAGAAAGGAAGGGAGGAGGAAAGAAAATGAACATATTTGAAAGCCCTAGTAGGTGTTAGAGTTTGCTAAGCATTTAACATAGTTTATTTTAAGGCATGGGTGTGATTGTGTACACTATACAGATCTGGAGAAATCAAGACATTTCTGGCAGACAGCATAGGTTAGTCAAGAGCACATTAAGAAAGAGAGTTTTTAGCAAATCATCCATCAAACAAATATTTACTATATGCATATATATGCACAGTTTTAGTTTCTGGAGATAAAGCCACAACAAATAAGGGCCTTCTATTTTATTAGGGGGAGACTAAAATTAAATAAAAATATAAGTTGTATGTATACACACACACACACACATATAATTTCCACAACCGGGTGATATTGAATGTGATGAAAAAGAATAAAGCGAGGTAAAGGGATAGACAGTAATGGAGGTGCTATGTTAAGACTGATCAGGAAAGGCTATTTAAACAAATCACTTGAAAAGAGACCTGCAGGATATGAGAGACTGGGCCACGTGAACATCTGAGGGACAAGTGGGCAGAAAGAAAAGCAAAAAAAGGAGCCGTGAGCAGGAGTTTGCTTGGTGCACACGAGGACAGCGAGGAGGCCGGGGGTAAAATGGGGAGAGAGGAAGGAGGCTGGTAGGTGGTGAGATCTGAGAGGTTATAAGGGGCTAGACCATGGCTCAGCCATGGCAGGCCAGTGTAAGGACTCCAGATTTGATTCGAAGACAGGAAGCCAGTGCAGATTCCCTGGCAGCATCCATCTCACCTCACATCCACTGAAGCAGAATCTGCAGGTGATTCAGATGCACGTTAACATTTGAGGAGCACCTCTGTATGTGGCTTCAGCAACGAGAAGCAGCAGCAGGTCTGATGGTCTGAGCTTCAGAGCAGCCGAGAGTTTTAGGAAGGAGAGAGGAGCTCTTGCCCGAATGTACTAGGAGGACCAGGACCACTTACCTCCATCCAGAAGCAGAGTTCAGAGGGATGTGGGAGAGAAAATGGCTGCTGCCTGAGAGGGTTGGTGTCCTCGCTGGGGAGAGCTGGGTTTCTGTTAGGGCAGGACTAGACGTTGAATATCTAAGAGATTTTGCTAATGATTGACTATGAGTTCTAGATGGCCCAGTGGGGAGATTTGGGGGACAAGGAGCAGAAGGGGATGGGGGAGATTTGGTGATATACAGAGTCACAAGGGGACAGAGGGCAGGGATGAGGCATGACCTGTGGTCTTGGGCTTTACGTGGTGATTGAGGGAAAGAGGAACATAGGGCGTGATGGGATTAAAGCTGACAGTCTTAGACAGTTGAGGGCAACAGGGTGGAAAGAAGCAGGGGGTGATCCTGACCAGCACAGAGTGGGGCTCCGTGGGCTCCTCATGGTTCATTTTGTTTTTCTCTCCCATCTAATCTCGGCTCCTGGACCAGGTTTAGGGACTCTTCTTTCTGTCTGGGGCACATGAGCTATGCTCCTTGGATGAGGTCAGGGCTCTTCTCAGACCTGTAGCCAAGAGCTTTGGGACCATCATATTCCTAAAGAACAGTGTTAAGACTAATGGGAGACCATGAGCTGACCTGAGCAAAGGTGGATGAGAGGAATAGAGGAGAAGGACTATGGACATCACGCCAGACTCAGAAGACCTGGGTTCCACTCCTGGCCTTTTCTCTTACTGGGTGTATAATCTTGGGCAAAGACATTTCACCTCTCTTGGCTTCAGTTTTTGTGACTGTAAGGTCATGATCATAGGTAATAAAATTGTGAAAATCATTGTTATAATCATCTTACAGGATTGTTCGGTAGACATTGAATGTCCATCTTGTGCTAGATGTTGAGCAAGATGGTACAGCTAAGACTGTGAACAAGACCCAGTCCTTTCACAGTTACGATGGAGGAGCAGTTGGCTGTAGGGAGTGAAATATGTGTATGAACATACTTTGTAGTGCGCGGTGTAATTGTAAGGGGCAATCATTAATGGAAGGATGGGAAGGAAATAATGCAGAGGCTGGTATTAGTGAAATACACTGAAGACTTCATTTGTCAATGGGCAAATGTCAATAACCTATTCACTACCTGGAGAGTTTTTTTTTAAAATATGAATACATGGACCTAAACCCCAGACATTCTAATTGAATTGGTATAGGGGTGTGGGGTGTGGGATCTGGACATTGGTTTTAAAAAAACTATACCAGACAATTCTCATAAGAATCCAAGATGGAGACTCACTTTGCTTAATGATTTGTCCCCCTAAAATGGAAGAGAGTTTTGCTCTGTGTACTGAGATCAGATTTAACCAGAGGAAGCTCACTTCTTCCCTGGATATCTGGCCTTGCATCTCTGTCCTCATCTCTAGGGCCCTGTGTCCCTAGAAGAAGTGGGATTTCCACACCTATTTGAATTAAAAGGAAGGTCCTTGAGATCAGGAGGTGATGAGAATGCCTGCAGAGCCAGCCTGTTATTTATCACAAACTTAAGACAGATGGAGCACTTCAGAGTCATTCTTACAACAGCTGAGTTGCCAAGGGAGGAAAATGAGCAAAATTAATCACCAGCAGGGAAAGGATGTCCTGGAGGAGGGAAGTGGTAGGAGCCATGCTTCAGATGAAGAGCCGAGGCCCTTGGACCAGCATAGGGAATGACGGGAGGAGGCCGCAGACCCGGCCAGCAGTGACACCTCTCGCTGGGACCCTGGGAGTCTGAGGCCCTCCGCAGCCAGAGACTGACAGTCTCAATATGTTCTGAGTGATGCCCTGTCCTGGCACTGGTGGCTGCCCTGCCCACTCCAGTGAGACACACGGCTGCCCTCCCGCTGCAGGCTCCCCCTGGCTCTGTCCCCAGCCTCTCCTGTCCAGGGCAGGAAGGGGAACAGCAGCCAAGGTGAGGCCAGGAAGAGCCAAGATGTCAGGTCACCTATGCACCCCGCCTGACCCGCCTCCTCCCTGTCGGCCCACTTTATAGACTGTAGTGTCTGTCTTGGCAGGCTGTTTCCTATCTGTTCCCTGCTGGGCTGGAGTCCTGCTCTGAACTTGGCTCTGACACTCTCAGTGCAGGCAGGAGGCTGCCCATGTATCCAGGTCCTAACAGTGACGTGGCAAGACCACTCTCCACTCTGATGACAACGCCTACCTGTGTCCTTCAGGGCAATACAGCCACTACTTTGAACTCCCTGGATTGTAAAATTATCTGAACTCACTGTTGCCTGCCGCACAGAGAACAGAGTTTTGAAATAGGCCAGCTGGAGATGTCCAGGGTAAGCCTCGGGCTATGAGAATGGGGGTCAGAAATAGATGGACATATTCACTGAATCCCCAGCTTCTGGGGCAGGGATTGGACCTGTAGCCAGGTGAGTGTCTCCAAGCCTACCTGGTCTGTTTGGACCAGATTCCTTGTCTGGTGTAGATACTGGGGTTGTGCCCTGCATCTTTCACAGACCAAGTATGACGTTACTCCAAGGTAACATCATCCCTGCCCGGGGCACGGTGTCCGGTGAGCCTCTGAATACAGATGAGACTGTGAAAGTGCTTTGTAAACAGCCCAGCGCTCTATGCATGCAAATCGTTGTTACAAATGGCACAGATTTCCATGTTTACTGTGAACTTTCCTCCTCCTCCGTCCAGCCCTGCATTGAAATCCATCAACCTCATATCTCAAGTGGGATGATTCACTGCTAAAATGTTTTAAATGTGGTAGGCTGAGCAGGGTGGGGGCCACGGAGTTCACCTCCCTCCCACTCTTCACTCTCCCCAGCCCTGCTCTTTGGCCACATTTTGTCTCCCATTCCTCACCGTGAGCAAGAAAACAGGGTGGGTGATCTTGAAATTTCCTTTTGCGTGCATGCCATTTGACCAGTTTGGCTTGCTTCTCCCTCTGTTCCCCTTCCCTTCCCTTTCCCTAGAGCTCTGTTGTTGTGACCAGAGCTCTGGATCTGGAAAGGTGGAGTCTCTGATGCACTTGGTCCCAGGTGAGCCGGCGCAGGATCACTCTGCTTTTGCGTTTCAGCTCTTACCCTGTCAACAAGTGCCCTTTCTGCCTTCTCCTTAGTGCCTCATTTTCCCCACTTGTGTGCTTCTTGTTGGTGATTATGACTGTTAAACTGGCCTCTAAACATACTGCTGAAGTGCCCTGTGGTGATCGAAAGTGCAGGAAGGCTGCGATGTGCCAGACGGAGAAAATAGGTGTGTCAGATCAGCTTTGTTCAGACATGAGTTACAGTGCTGGTGGCCGTGAGTTCAATGGCGGTGAATCAACATATATATTAAACAGGTGTCTTGAAGCAGAAACACTGATAAAATATAGTTACGTATTAATCAGTTGATGAAAATATTAACCCGGGGGCAGAAACTCGCCTAAGAGCAACAGTCCAGTGTTCACTAACTCATTTTCTGGGGTGACTTCCTCGAACAGAACTACTGTGAATAATGAGAATCTGCTGTACGTGTGCCGTCTTGATCGAGCACTGTAAGAACTTTATATGCACTTTCTCACTCAACTCTAACAACAATGAGGTAGGTGCAGTGTTAGTCCCATTTTACAGGTGAGAAAGCTGAAGTCCAGAGAAGTTAAGTAACTGGCCTCGTGTCTCACCTCAGAAGGAAGGACCAGGGCTGGCACACAGGCAGTGTGTCTGTGAAACCCTTTAGAAATGTATAAATGTTCCAATACACGTGATATATCATTCTTGTTATTAATTCAGGGATGGTCAACTCATCTCATTTGAAGTGACATTAGGAAGAGTCTCTGAGGAAGAAGAGTGGCTGGGAAGACCTATGCAGCTGGTCATCACAATGACATGGTGATGTCATCACAGTTAGAATCGTGCAGACCAGCTGGACGCTTAGGACTGAAACCATCTCTTGGTCTACGATTCCTGAGAGGCTAAATGCCAGTAGCACGAGAGACAGTCTGCGATTTAGCTGTAAAATGGCTGCCTTGTGGGAAAAAGGAACCGATTATACTGCAAAAACTCTAATCCTGGCTACAGGGTTCCTCCCTTTCAGAGTATGTCCCTCCTCCCCCTCCCACCAAGAGGCTTTCTAGTCCCAGGCTTTACAAAGGCCACATGTTGTCAGCAATTTATGAATATGAATAATGCGATTTACATTCCTTTGATTTAATATAATGATTAAGCTTCTTTGTACTCTGTTCCGATTCACTGAAATGAAACAATACATTTCCTTTAAAATCCTTTGTCCTTTATTAGTAATTTTTCCCTTTCCAAATTTGTCTGGCTTTGGCAAATGAAAGAAAGATAAATTTCACTTTGATTTGGTGGCACAGAGAGTGCAAAAGAGAATTAAAACATTAGTTAAAAGGTGCAAGGGAATTGAACTGGGAACAGGAATTAAGTGAGTTGAAGCAAATTGCCTTATGGTTGTAAATCAACAGGGATTCAGACAGATGTGAGGGATTCATTTCTGCTTCCAAACAATTATTTTTGCTTTTCAACAATAGCGCTGGGCTGTGTTCCTATGTGCATTTAGGGACTCCATAGCCAATCCTTAATTAAATGGAGGGGGCCCTTCTGACTCTGAGTATAACCTGATCAGTTGATTGTGGGCTGGGATTTGGGAATGATCGTACCCTTTCCCTCTCCTTCCTAACCTTTGGGTGACCCAGAATTCGGTCCTTAGTGAATTTCTCATTTAAGAATATATGAAAGAAAATAGATGCAAAGAGAGACTTTAGAAGAGTCAAATAAAAAGATTCAAAAGGCCTTATTGCAAAGGACCCTTTGCTGGAGAACAGCAAGACTGAATTGGGAGGCTGGAAGAAAAGGAACTGGACTATTTCTCCTGGTAAGGCCGCCAATACTCTTGGGTTCTAGAAGGAAGGGTTGTGGGAGCCTGGAGAAGGAGGGCGAATGCTCCAGGGACATTTACACTGGTCCAGAAGTGAGAAATGCACAACTGGATTTATCAAGAGCAGTGGGAGCCTCTCTTTTTTTTGTCCATTCCAGCCTGATACACCAGAAAGAAGCTGGGCAGGGCCACAGATCTGAGTTCTAGTTGGAGTTCTGTGAATCTGGGCAAAGAGTTTTTTTTAATTCCCTTGTATTTTTCACTCTGTGCATCTCAAAGGATTTTGATGAGGATCAAAGAGACAACATGTGTGAAAATGCTTTGCAAAATGTAAGATGTTTACAAAAATGTATTTCCTCGAACCTGAGAATGAAGTTCCCAAAGCCGGTTTTGCATCACATTCAATCAGTGTGAGCTTTTAAAAATTATATCTCCTCTCCTTAGGCTCCATGCCTAAATCACAAGGATAGGATCTGAAATCATCAAAAAAAAAAAAAAAAACCCAACAACCAAAAGCTATAGAAATGAAAGAATAAAAACAAAAATCCTTTAGATGCTGCTGCTGATAATGGTGGTGATGCTGATGGTGGTGATGATGGTGATGATGGTGGTGGTAATGAGGATGGTGGTGATGATGAATATAACAATTATGATGGACTTTTAGAGAGAAGAGGTGCAAGGTCTTGCTTGTGCTAATCCAGTGGAGTCTGATTGGGATCTGATCTCTTTCAGGCTTCAGGTGATAAGGAATCTTAGGTGACAGGCTTTCTTGGGGACAGACCATGGCTATTGATAATTGTTCCTTCTTTCATGAAAAGAAAAGTCAAGGAAATAAATATATTTTAAGGGTCTTTGTGCTGAGCATGGTTTTGGGTAAATTTCAAGCATGGAAGTGGCCCCCATGCACTCCCAGACCACTGGCCAAATGCCTGGCTGGTCCCAGAAGGTGGTTGGAGCCTTACTGGAATAGGGGACCTGCCGTTCTGAGCAGACCTGGAGGTTCTGTTGAGTGACAGCAGCTTTTCGTTCGTGAGGCTGTCTTCTCACACTTCTGTGTTGAGCTGGTTTGCCTGCCATCTTGCAAGAGTGGCTTAAATATCCGTCCTTTCTAGGAGCAACGCAGTGCTTCATCAACCAACTCTGTTGAAAACTTGAAACAGGATGCAAGGTATTGTGATTGAAGTTTCCGCAAACCCAAGGGAAAAAGGAAACAGAAATGTGTGGCCTCTAATTTAGTCTAAAGATCAATGCAGCGTTAAGGGGAACAGTCCCGCCAAGCACACCATCCCTGCATGCAGGGCTGAGCTTGCAAATCGGCTTCCACTTAAATCTAAAGATCAGAGCAGCCTGGAAATGTTTGGTTCTGCTCACTATTCCTTAAGGATCACAGCTGACTGTTTCAAAAGAGCTGCAAACAACTGCCTATTCATTTGCTCAGTCAATCTGTGATAAGTTTGTATCAGGAATCTCTCCAAAACTACTTCTATTAGGATCGCAGAGGTCACAGCAGGACATTTCAAAACAGAGTCTCCAAGAACATTTAGAAACAGGTTGCAAATGCACATCAATTATTTCCAGTTGATTAAAAAAAAAAAAGTGGGATTTTAACCTCATTACTTTTTTTTTTTCCCTTTTGATAAAGTTACTGCTGGTTGAAAACATTCCTTGGTGGAAAACGTTCCTTGGTGAAAAACAAACTCAAGCCCAGTTGTGCATCTTTTCCTCTAGTCATGAAAGAGAATGTGGAGAAAATGCACCAATTTTCACAGTCAAATTTAAAGAGCTAGTAGCTCCAAGAGGGTATGAAAATGGAGGAAGAATTTAAATGCAAGAGACAGTGACTGTACAATGAGCTCTAGGGTCCTGCCCTGTTTATTTGTAATCTTGCCTGAGTCTCAGAATTCTCAGTAGTTAAGACACTTCAAACCACAAAATCCTCCTTGCAACTCTTCTGGGTCTCCCCGTCCTGCTCAGAGAACCCAGATAGTTCAGCTCTGCATACAAGATGCTTCACGAACAGATCACTACCTGTGTCTCAAGTTCAATCCCCCACTAGTCTATTCTCATGACAAAATACTTGTAACTCCCAAATTTGCTTTCATTCCCACCTGAAAGCTCTTTTTTTCCTCCTAAGTCATCAATTCTCTTATATTTTCATTCAATTTCATAGAAAGAGTCATCAGACTTTCTCTTTAACATGCCCACCTCACTAAGGCCCTGTCCATCCCTTAAACCTGGATGGGTTTTCTTGCTCCTTCCATTATTTATTTGCTCTCCAATGGCTTGCTGTCTGTTGGCTTCTTCTGTTGCCAAATAGACACATGGTCTCTTTAATCTTGGGGAAGACGATGATTACTCATAGGCCGTGCACCTCCTCTCTCCCTTGTCCTCTGGTCTTTTGTCTACGGCAGTCGTCTCAAACTCATGATCTGCTTGTCATGGTGCAGAGCACCTGCCTGGTGTGCACACTGGTGTTTACCAGGCAGGGTTTCAGGAGCCCCAAATTCTGGTGTCCTCAGCCCTCAAGGTGGCCAGAGGACCCCTGAGTTCATCACACCTGACCTGTGTCTATGTGCCCTCGTATACACACAAAACCAAAAATTGCCCATGTATGTCGTGATGTGGAAAAGTTTGGGAAAACTGTCTGAATCAATCCTTCCTGACTGTTCAGTTGTTTTTCAAGCCCATTTCCTACTCTGTTGAAAGTCCTGTAGAATGACATCCTCATGGCAGAATCCGAGAGACCATTTTGGTCTTCACCCTTTATAAACTTTTCATCATTTGCCATATGCATGTTCTTTATCTTTGCCCCTCCCCTGGTGGCTGTGACTCTGGCTCCTTCGTCATTCTCTCTGACTATTCTATACAACAGACTTCACCCAATCCTTCTACCCCGACACCGATATTAACCCCAAAAGTGCTCCCCGGGAAAGTTCCTGCATACAGATCTAAGTCTGCTTCTCAGGAAACCCAATCTGTTAATGGCAACCTTCCTTGAATGTTGTAAGATGAGCTAGTAGGGTCTTTTCTGAGCTGCTACAGCATTTTATTTATATGGGTAGAATAGGATTCATTCCATGCAAATCAAGTTTGTTTTAGACTTCTGTCTCTACACTGGATTACCAGCTCCTGGAGAGCAGGGTACACCTTCCTTATCCTCTGTGTTACAGACCTAGCACCCTTTGCTCAGCAATGGACAAGTGCCTGTTGTTGGCTGAGTAGGAGCGCTCTTCACAACAAGTTCCCATTAGAAACAGGCTCCCCCTGCACCCTCGAGACTCTTACTTATCTCATGTATCAGTCTGGTTGGGCTGGATTATGGTGGTGACAATTCAAAGCCAGCATTTTGAAACAACAAAGATTTATTTCAGATTCCTGTGTCTGCTGTCATTGAGCTAGGCATTTTGTTCTGCTTTACTCCCCTTCCAAGGCTCAGGCTGACAGAAAAGTCAGCATCCAAAACGTTACTAAACTCTGTGTCAGGGGGAAAGAGACCTCGAAGGGTCTCACTTAATTGATGATGTATTTTGGGTCAGAGTGGTCATGTGACACTTCCCTTCACAAGTCATTGGTTGGAAGTCATCACGTGTTCCCACCAAATCATAAGGGGCCTCAAAGTGCAATCCATGTGTCTGGAAGACAGAGCTGAGAACATCTGGTGAAAGCTACAGTCTACGACTCATCTCTATACAACTGCCCTCACCCAGGGAGTGGTGGACCTTCAGTGTCTCCCCTCGACACCCAGAGCCCAATCACATGTTCAGGAGAATTGTGGCATCCACAGACCTAGTTCCTGACTCTAGCTGGCCTGGGATCATTAAGAAAGCCCACAGCAGAGATGCAGGAGGCAAATCCCTGGAGAAGGAGGGCTCCCCTGCCCTGGACCCCTTCTAAGGGAAAATCTGCCCTGGCCATGGACTTCTCCCTCTTGAAGAAATGGGATAAGAACAGAACGAATAAAATAGCTGAACTCTTACTGAAAATTTGGTTTGATCACGGGACAGAGCAGTCTGTCTGTGAAAAGCATAATTTTGATGCACACGCACAAGCCCAGGTACATGCACATCCGTATAGAAGCAGTTCTAAAACCGTACTTTTGAGTACATGCTGAGCTCAGACAGACCTAAGTGGTCCAACAAGGCCCCGCAGCAACCTGTGTCAACGATGGGCAGCTAGCCCAGCACCGGTTTTTTCTCTTAATTGTCCTTTTTGAGTGACTGAAATCAGATTTTAAGAATTTGCCTCCTTGAGTTAATTTGTGTGTAAATTTGCGTCACTCACAAAGAAAGAATTTGCTAGCCAGAGTTTTGCAGTGCTGCGTGCTGGAGTGTTACATGATGTGCGGGTTTCCTTACTTTTTTCCATAAAAAAACTAAATTGCACTTGTAAAGAAATTAAGGCATTTCCCCCGTCATTTTCTGAAACACTTCTAGGCTGGCCACAGAGGAAGAACAAATTCTGTTTATCTTTAATTGCTTTGATTAATTATTTGAAAGTTTGAGGAGGGAGTTTCAGTCTGGAAATTACATCCTGTAAAGGCTCAGAGGGTTCCTGGACTTTTATGTCTATTTTTGTACTTTAGAGCAGCGCTGTCCAACAGAACTTTTGTGATGATGGAAATGTCTGTATTTGCATTCACCATGATGGTAGCTGCTAGCTTCATGTGGTTATTGAGCCCTTGAAATGAGCTAGTGTGAAAGAGGAGCTGAATTTTTCATTTTGTTTCCTTTTAACTTATTTAAATTTCAATGCAAATGACCACAAGTTACAAGTGACTACCATATTGGACAGTGCATTTTTAGAAGCAGGACCCAGAGCCTGAGTAATCTGACAGCCTGCGAACCTTGCTTCCTGGCCTGGCAGTGGGGAAGCCAGTCTGCCTGCTGTGTAGACTTCACCTTACCCTATTTGTACCTCCCTAATATCCAACCACAGACAGGATCAGAAAAGGAGAGTATCTTTTAAAATTTATTTCAATTGGTTAATTTCAGTTGAGAATTCACTTAGAATTCCTTGGGCTCCTTAAATTTACTGGGCTCTGAGACTGTATACCTTGCATGGGGCTGGGTCACAGACAGAAAAGGGATCCCTGCCAGAGACCCTAAGACCTCAGGGGGGTGGCTTCCCCTGGATTCTCCCCATTTTCTCTGCTCTCCTTAGCCAGGTCACAATCCGATTTCCTTTGGCTGTGACATTAGTTCTATGCACCAGGGGAGATATATTCTATTTAGGTTTCTTTTCTGGAAATTGTGGATGTATTTTAGGCAGGCAGCTTGTCTTTTCCTCCTTGTCACACTTGGTGGAAATGAAAAGTCCAGAACATCGTCAAGACTTAGGAAACCTGGAAGGAGGTCAGTCAGATTCTGTACTTGCTCTTCAAACACCACATCCTCGCAACTCCATTTACCAGAACGGGGACTTGACTCTCTCTAGTCCCCAGCAAATTGGAGCTTAACATATGCAAATCCAGAAAACTCCTTTCCTGTTGATGGCTCTTAGGGCACATTTGCATCATGGAAGCCACAACAGGGAGACCAAAGGCTTAAGGAATTGCAGGTGTTGGGAGGATAAGGTGAAAAGCAAAGTCAAAGTTGAAAACATCCCACTCCTCATTGGCTCCTGGACACAGAATGAATGTAATGTAATATGCTTAACTGAATACAGTTCATTTACTTTGAACTAACGTGACTCATACTTAAAAATAAAAGCCGTTACTTCAAGGTAATAGGACTGACTTTTATACAACCGTGTAAGAACTGAAACATCAGAATGCATCTTCCCCCTTCAAAACGGACAGCTTGGGAGTGAAGCAGCTTCTCTGAACAGTACTGCCCAGGCTCAGCACATTTCGCATCTATCCTCTGAGCACACAGTGAACACATCTTTTTTGTACGTTCTTTGCGATGGTAAATCAGCCTCATTCTGTGATTGTGAGTTCAGTGCGGAGGAGTAGCAGGTGATTCTAAGGATCACATTTAATCACAAGTCAATTTAACTTCTTTTCCTCCTTTTTATTTTTGAACAGTCAGAATTGACTCAGAACACTCAGGTGGAGGCAAACTGGCCAGCACAACTTTGGCCGAAACCTGTTTTTTTGTTTTTTTTTTCTTTCCCCACACAATGTCACTTAATCTTCCCAGCAACCACATAAACAGAAGTGCAAAGGGGGAGCAGAACTTCCCTGCTCCCAGGTGCTAATCGAAGTGATTTGAGTGCTGATTGGATCGCGGTACCGGGCGTGAGTCACTGCGGGTTTAAAGTAAAGTGAGATGGCGCTGCTCTGCTTCCTCTTCTAGATGACAAGAGGGCCTGGCACCTTTCTAAGTGAGGAAACCTGGTTTCCTTGCTTTTCTCTGGCTTCTCTCTTGGATTCATGCCATTGGGCTGTCTTACATCTCGCTACCACAAGGGGGTCCTGGGCAAAACTCTTGTGGTCCATCACCTCTCTTCAGCCTCTCTCCTTCATGGGCCTGGTAAGGGGTGAGCAGATTTGGGATGTGGCTTTGGGCTTAGGATAGGAGGTTAAGACAGGCTAGGCTAGGCTAGGACACCAACCTTGACCACATGACACAAGATCCTTCGTAACCGAGTTCAGAGGCATAGGTTGCACTTACAGCCTCCCTGTGTCAGAATGCTGTGTGTGTCCACCTCCCCTAGAAGGTGGGGAGAGATGGTCTTGTTCTCCTGCTAACAGCCCTCTGGTCGTGCCATCATTTCTAGTGGTATTATCTTCCCCCCTTTATCAAAGTGGAAATTAATACTCAGAAAGGCTAGATAGCTTGCCCCAAATCTTAACTGGGATGTTATGAACTGGGAAGAGGATAAGGTCCACTGGCAGTGGTGTGCTGGCTGGCTGGCACCAGCACCCGAGGGCTAGTTACTGTCAACTCTTACCAAATTTGTGTTTAGTGACATCATCTTGACATCCTGAAATAATTCAAGATGTGAGTGTTTATACTATGGAAATTGACAAATGCTACAAATCAGATCCCCTCACTGTAGAGCTGGTTATTAAACATTTACCAGCATGCCACTGAGTCTACGTGACTTCAAGGTCCATATCCTTTTCACTTTTCCATGGTTAATGAAGAGTGGGGTTTCTACAGATTGGCTCATTTGGGTTACATGTACCATTATAAGACTGGGGTTTGCCCCAGTGCGGGCTAGGTAGCTAGGTTTGGTACCATGACCAACCACCTGAAAGAGAAACACCTTGGTATTGACTGTCCTTCCACATCCAGCTCCTCTGGCTCCATACATGTAAGCTGCCCATGAAAGGTATGAGGTGCATGTGTGCACTGTACCCTCACCTTGTACTCCACTATTGAAGGGTGGTGGGCAGTTAGTACTGCAGTCTTCATTCACATAAAGCAACAGAAGTCATGGATGTGCAGGAAGCATAGAGTAAGTATGAGAAGTGTAGGAACAAACATGAGTTCAAATTCTGAGCTAGATCACTCATTAGATGGCTTCGGGCAAGTCGCTTAACCTATACATGCTTCAGTTTCCTTCCACCTGAAGTGTGAAATCATCTTGAAGTAAAAGATTGGAGATGGTATATACATAAAAAAATACCTGGCACAGTGATTTTTATTAGGCACATAGTAAATAATCAATAAACAGTGACTTTTAAATGTGGACTTATACTAAATTCTCCTGCAGTTGATGGCTAAATTCTTATATATCCTGGTAATTCATGATATATCTAAGTTTGTTCTCCCAATTAGAAAACCATTACCAACAAAGACCACGTCTGAGTAAATCTACTAGCTTAGGAGTTCATGTTATTTGATTTGGACAGCCGTGGAGTGGTAAAGAGAAGGCCCTCTGAAGTTCAACTCATTCCAGCTTTGCTACTAAAACTTGCGATCTTTGAATTTCTAAATTTCAGTTTCCCCTTATGCAAAATGGGAATAAAAAACTCACGTTCCTCATAAAGTGTTAGGATTAACTGAAATGTTTATGAATGTGCTCAGCACATTTCTTGATACATAGCTTGGTGCAATGAATGATAGTAGTTTTATTTTACCACTATTATCAAGGATTTTCTGAAGTCTGATGTGGTGAGGCACACGTTTAAAGACAATCGTATTTCAGAGTCAGCCTGGATGAAAAGAAAGCACTGGATAGAGGATCCAGGGAGATCCTACCACCCTGAGAACTTGGGAATGGTACTGGCCAGCAGGTGTAAATGAAGACCCCAACTCCTGACTTAATTACAAAGATGGTTTATGTACAGTATTTTAGTAAAGGAAGAATGGCGACACTAACTCCACATGTTCTAGACGAGGGGCCAAGATCAACAACAGAAGAATGTGGGATCCTGTGTTACTATTGATTTATGTTTTGGGTGATGGTGTAGTAATTGCTCTTGCTTTTTGTGCCTGATGCTTCCTAGAAGCTGCGATGGATGCTAAAGGGAGGTGGGACAATTCAGCACAGATCAAGGTAATTGAAAGCGAATTTTTCACAGAAAGCCAAGCAGTAAAGATCAGCTTTCTTGTGCTGCTTTCAATGTGGGCATACGCATCTGCTTTTAATTTAATAAAAATGCCCATGAGGACAAATGATGCACTGCCAATTTTCTAGCCTCTTTGAAGAATTCCCCAAGTGTTAAGAGGCTGAGAAATTAGATTTAAAGGCTTACATAATGAATAATTTGGTTGCAAGTTTCTGGCCATTTCTGTTAAGCAGACCTGCTTTCCTGGGCTCCTCTGTGCCCCAAGCTGATGGCAGATTTATCTAAATTCTTAGTGGACCATGTCAGATTGGAAGGTATGGCTAACCTTTCACAGAGGTCCCAAACTCTTCCTAAAAATAGTGGTGCTATTGAAAGATTGCATGAGAAGGAAGAGACCAGAGTCTGGTTAAATCTCTGCTGTTCTATTGTGAATTCACTTTTTGTGGGTCAGTTTTTTCCCCCAAAAACTAATGGCATGGAGCACTAGAGCAACGGTAAGCCCCTTTCAGATTCTGAAGGAATGCACGGCTTCCCCCTCCGTAACAGAGCACATATACAAATGTATGTAATTTCAAGGTCTCCCAGAGTCCAGGCTTAGAAACTGGTTAAAGTATTGCAAGAGTTTCTATTAATTCTGGGACTGAGAGCACACACATTTTCTTAGGAAAAATTTAATGATTTTTTTCCATTTCCCCTGAGTTAGACAACCAAATGATACAAAACTAATTGTATTTCCTTGTTCTCACATCTTGTAAAACCTATTCTAATGGATGTTTGGTTCCACTTCCTAATATTTCCACAGAAATTCGGACTACCCAACAATGAGACATTGTACATTCTAATAGTGTTGTAAATCTTGCCCGTAAAGCAGTGAATTTTGAGCCAGAGAGTAGCAAGCTGGCATATTACTTAGTTTCGCCTTGTCCATGCAAATAAGTGGTATGCAATTTTTGACTCGTGTGCAAGAGTTTCTGTCTGGTATCCGGTGATGGGGCCTCAGTGACCCTAGTTGTAAATGCTGTCTGGTTCCAGGAACTTTGTATCTGTCTTGTGTGTTCTTACTGAGATGGGGAATGACAATTTTCCTTGTCAGGAAGGGTAACCACTGATGGAACCAGTTGGTGAGAATAATGTTCATGAACCTAGGGGCTGCAATGATGGCCATCCTCGGTTGGTTCAGATTCCCATTAGGCACAGACGGACTGGCTGTTTCCTAATTCCCGTGCTGCAGAGTTTCTATCTGATGGTTCTGGACGTGGCTGTTCCTGTGCAGGTAGGGGCGATGAGCCTGCTCAGCTGCCCAGGGGGTCTTGTCACTGTCCTTGACCTCAGCTCACAGTGGACTGTCTCCTGAGGAGTTTCTTTCAATGCCAGGCAGTGCTGACCTTGCCAGGCCAGGTGCTGACATGTGGAGAAGGTCAGGCTAACTGGAAGCTTTGTGTTCTAGTCCGAGGGACCAGGCCACGTGGTGGACTTCCTGTGGGGTTTGCTTAGGCACAGTCAACCCTTCCCTCTGGTCCTGGAGCAGAAGGTCACACATCTGGAGCAGAGGAGAGGCTGTTTCCCGCTTCTCCTCTCCAGATGGCTTGACCAGAAGAGCTTGGGGAGAAGAGGTCACAAAGTGGCTGGAGAATTACCTGAAATAATGTGTGAACATGTTGCACACATGGAACGGGGTCAGTATACTGTAGTTGAATTGGAACTGGAGTCAGGTCCTAAAGGTCTTCGAGAACTTTACATGGCCTTGCATTTTAGAACATCTTTGTTTCCACTGAATCAAGGACTGAAGTGGTACGTTAACAACTGCTTGGGCATCCAGCCTATGTTCGAGAGAGGGTGGAGCTTAGTGGATTCAGCTCCTCAACTTCACATTGCTAAATTGACCAAATTGGTAGCTTGATTCTACTTTTTACATAAATTAGGTGTAATTTTAGAGAAATCTGAAGCCTTTGTTGAAATGAGCAGTTGTTCCTTTTCAGGTTGAAGGATACATTACCTGAGGGGGATATTCATGAATTAATTTGGCAATTAAATTTTTTACCTGATTTAGTTAATGAACTCACTTGAAGCCAGGGATCTAAGACAGGACCTAGGCCAAAAGAATCTTCAAGATGGGAGCGCTGAGTAGGGCAAGGACTCAGAGGACCGGGGTCTACTGTGTAAGGCTCAGGGCAGCCAGCGGGTTCATATGGGACTTGGTCTGTTGGAGGGACCTCAGTAAAAGGAGCCAGCAGGAGCAGCTGGATAAGACTGGTAACTTCTCCCACCTGTGCAAGAACCATCCTCGTGTAATATGTATATATATGTGTATATCTATATCTATATCTATATCTATCTACTTTGTTTAAGAAAAGATTTCTGGAGAAAGGGTGGATTTTCAGAAAAATACACAAAACAAGAATAAGTTATAAATTAAAACAGAAATTGAGACAAAAAAACAGAAATGGGAAAAGCAGGCCAAGTCTAGGGGTAAGGGCTGGGGAACTGCATCACAGCATTCAGATCCTAAGGTAATCAACCCATCATCACTGCGATGGAGCTGACAGATGTGAACAGAGAAGATGGGAATCCAGGCAAATCCCGCTTCTGTTGTCACTAAGGAGAAAGTCTGTCAGTTCTTCAGAGGAAGCTGACCTTTTCCTGCTACTTCGCGCTGGAAGAATGTCTCGTCCAGGCTTCACACGCCGGACGCAGAGAGATACGGCGGACTGTGTTCTCCCAAAGCCTGAACAGGAAAAAGGGGTGAGTTTACTAGGACTATTGGCAGGGTCCCTCCCGGAAGCCACACCTCCCAGGTATTCCTCAAGGAGAGACATTCTGTGGGCAGCCACGGCAATGTGGTCCCAGGATATAGGCTTCCGATGGTTTACCCACCCTTTGTCTTAGAAATATTTACCTCCAAGTACATGTTTCAAAAATCCCACCTCTGCCACTTCCAGGCTGTGTAATATTGGGCCTCTCTGTAATTGGCTCACTTCTCTGAGCCTCAGTTTCCTCATCTGAAAAACAGGATGATTACTTCTTGGAATTGTTTCAAGGCTTATGGGAAAGATGGTTATTAAGGACTGTGCCCAGCTCCTGTTACATAATATATAACACATCACGGTAATAGCCTTTCATCTGACAGATAGCCTGCTGTAGAGAAAAATGTAGGATGCTGATTCTCCACCTTTTTGAGGACAAGGAATTGTTTTATTATTAAATATTTCACAGCCTCATAACAGTAGTTCTACTTTTAGTATCCCCAGATGGAGAAAATACATAATGATAGTAATACTTTAAAACAAGTTTGCAATTTACTAATCTTAATAGCAACTACACACACTTTCACAAATATAAAACATTATCTGAGTGAGGTACAAAGTGGGGACACGTCTAACTGTCAGCCTTCTCACCATCACCAGCAGCTCCGCCAGGGCTGGGTGGCCCAACGGCGTGACAGGGCCCAGGCATTGTCCTGGTGGGCTGTGTGGTGGGTCCGCACCTCCTGCCCCAGCTCTGACCCTACTCCCTCAGCCCAAACAGAGACCGAGGGAGGGAGGCCACGTAATTCTGGCAGCCAGAGCCCACTTCTCAGGAATTAAGGCCAAATAAGATCAATGGTGACATGAATTTTCTCAGGGGGGATTAATCCCCTTCATTGCCATGTGTACTGGGTTGTATAGTGTCCCCTAAATTTCATGTCAACCCAAAACCTCAGAATTTCCAATAAAGTCTTTGCAGAGATATAATTAGTTAAGATTAGGGTGGATGAGAGTGTGGGCTTTCAAGGCTCTAAAACCAAAGACTAGTTTGCTCAGGGAGAGGCCATGTGAAGACACACAGGGTGGAGCAGACAGAAGAAGGGAGGGAGCGGCGTCTCACTGCTCTTGATAAATCCAGTTCTGAACCCCTCACTTCTGTGTATATATATATTTATTGAAGTATAGTCAGTTTACAATGTTGTGTCAATTTCTGGTGTACAGCACAGTGCTTCAGTCATACATGTACATACATATATTTGTTTTCATATTCTTTTTCACCATAAGTTATTACAAGATATTAAATACAGTCCCCTGTGCTATACAGAATGAACTTGTTGTTTATCTATTTTATATATACATTAGTTAGTACCTGCAAATCTCGAACTCTCAATTTATCCCTTCCCACCGCCTTCCCCTCCAGGTAACCATAAGTTTGTTTTCTATGTCTGTGAGTATGTTTCTGTTTTGTAAAAAAGCTTGTTTGTCTTTTTTTTTTTAGATTCCACATAATAGTAATATCATTGAGGTATTTTTCTTTCTCTGATGTACTTCACTTAGTATGACAACCTCCAGGTCCATCCATGTTGCTGCAAATGGCATTATTTTATTATTTTTTATGGCTGAGTAGTATTCCGTTGTATAAATATAACACAACTTCTTTATCCAGTCATCTGTTGATGGACATTTAGGTTGTTTCCATGTCTTGGCTATTGTAAATAGTGCTGCTATCAACCTTGGGTGCACCCCTCACTTCTAGACACACGGGGAGAATGCCTTGTACAGACAGAGGGAAAGACTGGAGTAATGTGGGTCTGTAAACCAAGTATTGCCAGCAACAATCTGAAACCGGGAGAGAAGTACAGAACAGATTCTCCCCAAGAGGCTCCAGAAAGAACCAACCTCGTTGACACCTTGATTTCAAACTTATGGCCTTCAGGACTGTGGGAGAACAAATCTTTGTTGTTTTAAGTCACCTGGTATGTAGCACTTTGTTACAACAACCTTAGCAAACTAATATATCACGTATACTCATTTTTTTCAGAGTTTGTATTGATTTTTTTCTAATGATCAAAGTAGTAAATATTCATCATAGAATATCTGAGTTATATAAAATAGACTTATACACAAAGAAAAATAAATTATCCTTTATTCCTCCACTTGAAGATAACTATTGTAAACATCTTGGTGTTTATTCACTTGGACTTTTTGTTTGTATGTGTGTGTGTGTGAATTTATTTTTAAAAATAAGATTCAGATGGTCAGTATCTATGCTTCTGCACTTTACCTCTGCTGGGTAAAAGCAGAGACATCAAAACACTCAGAAAACACTCTAGACAATTTTCAGTCTTTCCCTCAACCAGAGAGTGGTCCAGTTGGCAGGGAGGCTCTCCCGTTTGTGACAGACAGATGCTGACATATGTCTAATAAATTTAGCACTTAGTTCTAGCTTATGTTCAACGCCACAGTGCCCAGGAGATAAGACAAAATTGGCATTATGTAAAACCCTTGACAGCCTCTGGGCTCCAGGACTTAGTGTGTCTTTATCATCAGGTCTGTTTACAAAGAAAAAGTCTTTGGAAAATATTCCCCCTGTAGAACAGGCTTATTTCAAAACGGCATATGGTGAAAATGTTACAGGAGCTGCGTGTAGCTTGTCTGCTCCTGACGGGTTACAGGGGGGAAATTGCTCTTGGCAGCCCAGAGTGGCCCCTTGAACTTGACCTGTTAACTCCCTAGCTGTGCCGGGGTGTGAGCTCTGTCTGCAGCTGGGGGGGGGGGGGCGGGGGTGGCGGGAGCAGGAGCAGAAACAGAAAGCTGCTCACTGCCTGTGAATGGCAAGCTTCTCTTTGGACTGGAAGGGGGTCCGTCTTATTCCCCAGTGCCAAGCCAAAGAGCCAGGTTGGCCTGAAGGGGCTCCAAATACTAGCAGTGATGGGGACAGGGTCCTCAACTCACCACTGCCCAAGGAGGCTTCACCACAAGTAAAGACTGATTCATCTGCCTCCAAGAGGAGGGGCAGACCTGGAACTCTTTAATGTGGGTGCTGAGGGCTAAGCCTCCATTTGCTTAACCATCAGCACAGAGGCTGGCAGCGGGCAGTGCCGGGCCAGCCCAGCGTGCACGCCTGGCAGGACTTAGAGGCTTGCTTTCTCTCGCTTCCTTTCCTCTCTTCCTTGCTTCTTTTTTCCTTTCATCCTCTCTCTCTCTCATCCTTTCTCTCTTCTTTCTTTCCTTCAATTAATTTGGATTTGTTGCCAAAATATAAAAAGTGAGAGATTTCATGTCAAAGGGGAGTGGGGGGAGGGGTTTTCTGGCTTTTCTAGGAAAAGGAGACTTGGCCTTGGTTACCTGAGTTTCTGCATGGCAGCTCCTGGCTGAGGCTAAGTCCCCACCTGTCCACTTCTCCACAGCTCCCCTCCCAGACTCCCCCTCTCTACCCCGGGGGACGTTCCGAGGTGCCCTGCTCACGGGACCGGGACATCCTGCATTGCAGGTCATGTCCTCATGAGCATCTGCAGCTCATAGTCTGGCAAAAGAGGCCTGGAGATGTCGCTCTCACTTCCTCCCACCAAGGTTTCTCTTACCTGTGGACAAGAAACCCCATCTGACCTCAGCTTCCTCACTTGGACGAGGGGACTGGGCTAGATGGACGTTTGCAGCCCAGAGAAATAATACAAATGCAGCTTTTTTGGAACTGGTGGCATATCCAGGGCCGAACAAGCGGTGGGAGGTTTCCACCTTTGATTCAGACAATAAGGGGTGCATTGTCTGTAGAATATGCAAAACTCCAATGAAACAGACAAAACCTCTGCCTGTTTCTTTTCACCAGTTGGTGATGAAGTGCTCCTCCGCACACACACACGAAAGTTTTGTTGATCTAAGCTCTAAGGAACTCTGCAGTTGCTGCTGAGTTTTCATAATATATAAACTTAATAGCATAGCTCATTAATTATCCTGTAATAAACATTGTAATTTTACATGGCAGTTTATTCTAAGAGCTCAGTTAGACAGTAGCTGCTCACACATGGGGACTCAGCTGGCTGTGACTGTTCCGAGGGTGAGTTTGTCATTGTTTGGAATCCTTTGAGTGCTCCGGGTGAGTCTGAGTTGCCCCTCCCCATGAGACTTACTACATTTTCCTGCCTTTCAATCCGTAGTTTCAAAATAAACAGTGACAGCCCAGTGAGCACAGAGAAGGGAAAAGAAACCAAAATTACTTTGAATCTGTCATTCTTTGTGACCACTTGGAGTTTTTATTTGTTTAAACATTTAAAATGATAAAAAGTGTAAACCATGTATGTGTGATACGTACATATATGTGTATTCCTCTATATCTGTATAAATTCAAACTTATTCATACATGAATAGTTTACTGAAATAGAATAATATCTATAAGCTTTAAATTTACTCTTTTTAAAAAACAACTGTTAATTGTTTTACTAAAATGAATCGTGGTGGTACCACTGTTGTAACTCGTTTTTTCTTGGTTTGTTCTTCAGTGAAAAGCGAAGATAAAACCGAGTTAAAACTGAAAAATAAAGCAAGGGGAAAAAAAATACATCAGCAGTATGATTTAGTAGTCGTCTAAATTGTACCCCTTGCAGACACTTCAGTTTTATTACAATTTACTTATTAGTAAATGGAGAATCATTTTCGTAAAATATTATACCACGATACCCAAAGAATCCCATTTCAAAACTGTTATGTAAGTATAAAGCTATTGAATAAATAATTGTGCTTTCCCTCCTTTTTTTGTAGTATAATACTTATTTTCTCTCATACTTTTCTTTTATTTTCATATTTAATGGTACAACTATATAAGCACACGACATTTAATGAAAGCAAATTTACACTGTGTTTCTTTTCCGGTCGATATTGGTATTCTTTTCATTCGTGATTATTACTGCAAATGATGCTGTGGCACGGGACCAGTGGGTAGTGACAAACAGCCTGCTAGGGCAGTCAGAGCCGTCTCAGGTGGGCAGCTGCTGAGAGCCCCACGTGTGAAGCCTGTGGTGAAGCTGTGCATTTGGTGGAGACCAGCAGGGGGTGCTGGAGAGGCTTGACTCCCTGCCTAGCTCCGCTGCCCCCAGCTTCTCCCGGGAGCCCCACGGTTCCAGGACCACAGGTGTGCGTCGAAGCATGGGAGAGTTCCTGCAGATTAACTGAGTGCTTCCTTTAAACTGCAACCTGACTGCTCCTGAGTCTGATCACCTCCGCGGCCGCTGCCCACGTCCAAGCCACCATCATCTTCCACGCCCCCCCCAACCCCGTCTACCCCCCCAAAGTCTCCGGACTGATTTTCTGCTTCCACATTTCTTTCTCTGCCGTAAATGTTCCGCCCAACGGCTAAGTAATACTGCTGAAAGTGAGTCAGACCAGGGCCACCTCCTGCTTCACAGTCCCCCGAGGCATCCTCTGGTGGGGAGAACCAACTCCTGCTTCACCTGGGCGAGGGCAACTCCCTACCGTCCATCATTCCACCCCGCCCCCCGGGTCCCCACGGTGGCAGACACCCTCCTCCGCCCTGCCTCTCCCACTCTGCCTGGCTTCTCCCTCTTCGTAGCTCGCCCAGGTCACTTCAGTCCTAGTACCTGGCATTTCTGCTCCCTCAACCTGGGCCTTTCCACCCCCGAGTCAGTGGGGCTCTCTCCTCACCCCTCAGATTCCGCTCAAACAGTCCCTCCTGGGAGGCATCCCTGAGCTGCCTTCCCTGCCCCCTCTCTCTAACCCTTGACTCACATCGTAGGACTTAGCATGACCTGATACCTCATTGATTTATGTACTTGTTTACTTACTGTTTAGAGCTGAATATTTGTGTCCCTCTTCCCCCCACCAAGTTCAAATGTTGAAGCCCTAATCCCCGATGTGATGGTATTTGGCAGTGGGGCCTATGAGGTCCTGACCTCCTTGGAATTAGTGCCCTTTTAAGAAGAGGAAGAGAGACCAGAATGGGTCTCTTTCCCGCCATCTTTCACCCTTCCCTCCTTTCCACTCTCCCTCCACCTCCTTCCCTCTCTGCCTTCCTGGTTCCCCACACCCTCCCACCAAGGGAAGCCTACATGAGATCAAAACAAGCCAGCAAGTAGGCTCTCAGCAGAAACCAAGTCTGAGGCACTTTGATCTTGGACTTCCAGCCTCCAGAACTGTGAGAAATAATTGTCTATTGTCTGTGGTATTTGGTTATGGCAGCCTGAGCTAAGACATTTATTTATAGATTTACTCTTACCTAATATACCCTGTGCATCAAGAGGACAGGAATATTTTCTCTTGTTCCCTGCTGTAACCCGAGAGCCTAGAAGAGTGACTGGCACATTGTGGGCCCTCAATAAATATTGTTAAATGGTTGAATGAATGGACCTCTGGGATTTCTTCTCCCATCCAAGTCCTAACCAGGCCTGACCCTGCTTAGCTTCCGAGATTGGATGCATTCAGGGTGGTCTGGCCGTAGACAGGTTTCTTCTAACCCAATGTTTCTGCGATCACCTGTCAATCATACATCTCCCGTGGGATGCTATGCTAGGAGCTGGTGTTTTCTCAAGAATTTAGAAAGTAGTCCTCATTTCAGCGATGGGTGGGGGGTGTCCCAGCATGAAGTGGAAGAGTCTTAGGTGGGTGTGTAATTATAGCAGCTTCAACCGTCGTTAAATTATTAAACTATATCACAACCAAGCAGAGTAGTCTGGAGCTAGGAGCGAGAGGGGCCAAAAAGGATTGTATGTAGGTCTACGGATGGCTGAAACGTTACGCGGTACACCAGAAAATGACACAACATTGTAACTGACCATACTTCAATAATAAAAAAAAGAAGAGTAGCTTCTCAAGGGTCTGTGACTTCTGGGAATGTCCCCAAGGCATGAGAGGTCGGAGATGTGTCTCTTTCCTCCACACGGGATGTGGTGGGATCTTTAATGAACGGAAGGCAGCGGCAGTGCCTTGAAACACAAACTCACCTTCTCCCAGATGCCCCCCCCCCCCGCCCCGAGTGGGACCTGCACGGTAAGGAGAACCCCAAGGGCTGTGGGATCCTTCACTTTGACTTGAGCTAAGTGTGATTAACCACTCCCTCCCCCAGTCATCACTCTTTCAGCCACTTGTCCATATCATGAAAGCAAGAATCTCAAGCCTTCTCTTGTTTAATTCATTCTTCTTAACTTGTCTAGCACTCATATTAGGTTTGCATGAACAGTAGTCTCCCTTAAAGAAAACATTTGGGTAATTTTGGTCGGGCCACATGGCCATCCCATACTGGCACAATTTAAAAAATAAAGGTCTCAGGTGAAATCTACAGGTATATTCACAGCATGCAGGCAAACACTACATGGCTTCACCTCTTCTCCTGCCTTTTAATATCATGTTAAAAAACTGAATAATAACTACATTTTGTCATTCAGCGATGTCAGCTAAGGTCATTGCCTGAGCACTTTTTTCAGGGAAAAAAAATCCCTTCCCTTTGAGGCGCCCTTAGGTCGTTAGGATGAGTTTTCAGCCACAGGAGGAGATTTCAGTGGAAATGCTGCTCCTCTGTTTATAAAGATAACCGTCACTCAATGCAGACAGCCAGGCAAAAGGACCACAGCAAAGAGCCCCAGTTAGAAAATGACATGTTGGGTGAAAATTTCCCTGAACAAGGCCCTTCCACAGTGACTTGACTTCCTAACACCCCCCTCTCTCTCAGGAAAGCAACTGAGCAGACAAAAATGTGGGAAGAAACAACAAAATCTCAGTTTGTTTTCCAGAGACCCATCCAGGGACCAAGATCTCAAGACCCACGTCATCCAGCAATGACTTGTGTGCTCTGCTTCTTACAAACAGGGGCATACACACACCCTGAATGGCTGTCCTCGGTCCCAGGCCGGTGGGGGTGGCTGTCTTGAGTGGACGAATGAAATTGTTTTGTTTGTATTCCCTTGGGAAGCTGGGAGGGCAGGTGGAGGTGGGGTGGGAAGAAACATGGGATAAAAATCCTCTTTTTTTCTTTTTCCTCTTCCCCACAACAATAGAGTCGATAAAAATCTGGTTCTTGCCTATTTTTATTTTGAAAAACCACCCTCCTTAGCCCTATCATAATAGGAGCTGAAGTCGGATTTTTGAGATCAGTTTGAGATTGGTAATCTTTGTTATAAACTCAGGCTCAGATAAGTCAAGATCCCAGGATTCATGGCAAAAACTAATCTATGAAGCTGGAAAATCGCTGGAGTATTACCCTCGTCATGGAAATTGAAGGAAGAGACTAGAAAGGAAGCTCTGGGTAGCTGCTGCTTTTGTTTCTTGATCGTGAGGATTGTTACACAGCTGTGTTCTGTGCAGATTCAGTGAGCTCTAGGCGTGTGATTGGTGCCCTTTTCTATATGGACGTCAGATTGCAAAGACACATTTAAAACTGTTCAGTCCTATGCAATAATCAAAACTTGCAGTTTCACTCAGTTACGACTTCTCCTTCAACTCTAACTAGGTCCTGTCACAGGTGGGCCTTTTGGAAAGGAAGTGTGTGTGTGGTGTGTGCGTGTGTGTGTAAGAGATGTCTGTGGTGTATGTGTGATGTGTGGTGTGTGTGTGCGTTGTGTGCTGTGTGTGTAGTGTGTGTGGTGTGTGATATGTGTGTGGCGTATGTGATGTGTGTGGTGTGGGTGGTGTGGGTGGTGTTTGTAGAGAAGACAGCTCCTCTCTGTCTTCCTCACCCATCTCTCACTCACTAGCTGCTTCTGACTCCCAGGGCAGGGGTTGGAAATTGTGAGGATGGAAAAAATGTAAGAAGAATCAAAACTGTCTAGGTTGGCGGGCATGACACTGGCAGAGTGAGTCTCACCGTTTCTCCTCCCAGAGCCCCATCCCCAGATGCTGTGAGTATTGGCTACTAATGGCCCAGTTTCCCCCTTTTGGAAGAATTTATCCTCGACCAGGCAGAGGCCCCTCTGCTGGATGATGTCCCAGTTTTGCCTCAACCTCCCCAAGTGTCCCCCCTTCCCCTACATCACAAGCAGCAGCCAGTGATCAGCTGACAAGGTGTTAGAAGCCTGGCCCCCTTTCCATGGGACAGAGCAGAACTGTGGGGCCAGTCAGAAGCTAACCACTTACAGAGACCACATCCTTCTTTTGTGCCCCCCTCTGTCCTCTCCGATTCCCTTACCTCTGTCCCCTGAGAGCGCTCTCTCCGTAAACCACAAGAACCCCCGAGCTCGGTGCTGCTCCGAGGGAGCCAGACCAAAGACAGCTGGCTCTGAGCGCTGCAAGCCTGGGGACAGTTGAAGGCTGATGTCCTCCCTGGGTTGTGTGTGGCTCTTGTCCACTCACGGGTGGTCTTTGGCCTGCAGATCCTCTCACTGGCTAAGGCTCTCCATTCCAGTGCACGGATCCCCTCAGCAGATCTTGGAAATCAGATGGTCCTCCACCAACATCAGTGCCCACGCATGGCCCACATCTACTCCTTGGAAACTCAGGGTACTTAGCGTGCGAACTCCAGGGAGCACGCTGCCTAGTGCTGTCACCTCTCCTTTACCAGCCATCCCTGACATTTTAAGGGTTGGTGGCTGAGAATAAGACACTAGTCCCCATCATGCCCCTAATTATGAGGAGGGGACGTGTGACAATCTCTCTAAGGCTTCCCGGAAGAGCCTGTGAGAGTTGGGTGATATTCGTAGCGCAGCCTGCTCCAGAGGGAGCCACAGAGATGTGAAATTATTATCGAGTGGCTTTTTGGATATGTTTATATCTGGTATTTATGTCTTGATACCTCAACTAAAACTTTCAATTTGACTTCCTGTTGCACCCAAATGTTTGAAGAATGCTTTCGAGATGTCCAGGAAAGGTCCTTCCCCTGTACAGTACTGTATTACTCATCCTTCCCTGACTATCCTGGTATCTTACTCCTGTAGTTTTCCAATGGGGCCCATCAGAGACTGAATTCTCCACGTGGTTTATGGGAAAATCCAGATGCTACTTCCTAGCGCTGAGAGGACCCAGGACGCTGCTCTTACCATAGGTGATACCCCAAGTTTCTTCTCCCACACTGCGTTACACACGTATGCAGTTAGATGTGAAGTTTCTGAACTAGATTGTATCTCAAGATGCCAGGGAGCTTCCAGGGGAGTTTGAAAAACTGGAAAGATTCTGCTAATTCTGCCTTGGCATCCTCGCTCCCTCCAACAAACTCTTCTGTTCCCACTTTCTTCAACTGAAAATACGGGAGTTATACTCTGAGATCCCCCAAGGTCCCTGTCACCTCAAATAGTCTGATTTTAATGATCTTGAACTCAGTTGTTAGGCTAATCAACGAGTCTGTTCAGAAAAAGTAGCTGGCGGGACATCCAGTCTCAGACACAGCCTCGGTCCGCCCAGCTGGTATTTGTCACAACAGTGTGATGGTATCAGGGGAAGCAAGACGTGTGAGCAAATGTCCCCTTTGGTGGAGGGGCTGTGAGTCTTCTTTTAGCTCCTTGGAACAGTCTTGGGGGAAAAAAAGGTTTAGCAACAACTGGAGGTCAGACGAGTCGGGCCCCTTTACAAATAGCAACCCTGTGTGTTCCTGTAAACAGATGTGAGGCAGCTCCTATTTTAGCTAAATCACCCACTTGGCAACTGGACAACAACAGTAAACTGATTGTTGCTGGCTTCTGTCTCTGTCAGAAAAAAAAAAAAAAGTTTCCTCCCAGAAGCTTCTGAGCTTTTGGCTTTATTAAGAAACTTGATAAATATAGTTCAGTAAGTGTGTGGTCCACCTCGGATTTACAGCCAGCTCCCTAACCTTACCAGAAAGGGTCACAGTGTCAAAACGTAGGCCTCGTTTTTTGCTTGGATTAGAGAAAAACCAAGAGAATGAGAAGCCCCTGGTTTCCTGACTCGGTCTCCCAGGTCTGGGGCAGCGGTCCCTGCCGGCAGCTCCTTCTGTCCTTTTCCGAGCTGCCCAGGCCTCTGCTCATGTGTGCAACCTTTTCAGAGACCTGTTGACAGGTTTGAAAATAAAGCAGGCGATGTAAAGAACAACACGCAAGTCAGAGCTATACGAAAGGCAACCAGGCTGGCGCTGCCGGGCCGGGATTAGCGAGGATCAGCTGTCCAGCCAGGCTGCTCGCGGGAGGCAGGCCTCCTCCAGGCAGAGATGCCCGGCTGCTATACTGGGCCCTCTCCATCCTTCTCAGATGCTCCCGGGGCCGTCCCAGAAGGCCAGGGCTTGAGGGCCAATGAATTGCCCGGATGAACCCCAAAGTAGGTGCGTGATGTGGTACTTGGGGAGTCTTTCCCCGAGGCCTGGTTCACCGCCTCTCACAGTGAGTGGCCAGGGGCAGAACCAGGGGCTGGAAGCCAACGTGGGAGGGGCGGACTGGGGCGGAAGGAGACCCGCCAGTGGTGGTCAAGCCCCGCGTGGCGTTGCTGGCTTTGGTCACAGGTCCTGTGCTTCTAGATCTTGGGAGAAAGAGTAAAGCTGTGGACTGAGAGCAACAGTCAGGGAGTCTGAGGTACACATGAGGTGACAGTACTCACACCCTGGGGGGGGGTTAGTGGGTCTCCACGTCCTCTGATGTTCCTACTTCTTTCATTCTGTTCTTTATTCACCCTGGTGGGCAAAATTAGTCTTCCTCCTCTAATAGTCAGGCCTCTTTGTACAATTACGTCAAGACCTCTCTGGGGAAAAAAAAAGCACATAAAATGTTCCTGGTATTGGGTACCAGGGTACACTCTGAAAGGCCCCAAACAATGAGAGGAGCAGGGGGCACTTTACAGTGGCGGGTCATTTATAAAGAATGCTCACAGTGATCTCATTTTTAAAAAGTGATGACCATTTTGGAGACCTTGTGTCCCCGTGCCTTCCCGTAGCTTGGTATATCTTTCCACTCCAGCCCTGCTCTCGTGGTGTAGAACGTGGCTGTCAGGTCTGGTGTGAACAAGGAACAAACCTTCTATAGGTGGGGCATTGGGGTTTGAGAGGTTACACCAATGAGATGGGGGCCTCTGGACTTCAGAGAGAAATTTTACAAACATGATTTTCCCTCTAACCAGATTGAGTGATTGCACCCGTGTCACAAAACCGTGAGGTTCACCACAATGTCAAGTACTGTCCAGTGATCCTGAAACACTGCTGAGACCAGAGTAGTTGGAAAACAGGACTGGAAATGGATTGCCGTTGAAAACAGAAGGGTGCAAGGCTCTCTGAGTGGTTACAAGGGAACTTTCTGTCTTTAGAAGATGTATTAACTGGGTGGAGAGATTGAATGTACGCTGATGAAAATCTAGAAAGCATCGCAATGGAATGCAAAGACTAACTCAGCGAGGACACGTGAGAGCCAGTCTTTCTCTCCTAACATTCTCTACGATTCAGTCAAACTAGGGTACAGGGTACTCCTTTAATTGTTCTGCACATTTCTCTCTTTGTTCAAATTGTTCCCTCTTTCAGGAACATACTTTTCTCAGTCCCCTTAAGAGCCAACATTTCTTGAGCGATTACTTTGTGACAATGTGCTGAAGACGTGTATCACACTGACTGTCTCATCCAATTCTCACAAGCGTGTTATGGAGCAGATGTTAGCGTATCCCCAACTTACAAACTGACATAAAAACACAGGGTACTTATCCAAGGTCGCGCTGGTAGAAACAGGCAGAACGGGACTTCCGTCTGGGACAGCTATGTCCTTAACCCTTAAGCGGGTCAGTAGAGAGAAGAATCCTTTAAAGACCAGGTTGAGTTCAGGGGACTTTCTTTTCTCAGGATAAAGAGCTCCCTTGCTGGTGGCCCCAGAGTCCAGACTGGTACTTCCAGTCCAAGGTGATATTCCATGCTGCCCTACACCAGGCCACCTATGCCCCGATGTGCATCTTTGTCTGGGTCTGACATTGACACATCGCATGTCCCCTGTGTGGCCCTAGTCAGGGCTCAACAAACGTCCCTGCTGATTTGACTAGTATATAAGCAAGTTAAAAAATGTGATCATTTATTAGGCTTCTGCTTTGTACATAAATTATTTCATTTTCCCATACAACTTCTATTACTCTCATTTTCCAGTGAAGGATCAGACTCAGGAAGATGAATGACTTGCCTGAAGTCGCCGAGGTAGAGGGACGGAGTAAAGAACCAGCTGCCAATCTGTCAGCTTCCAGAGGTCTTCTACTACGTGATCTTTCCTTCCAAGCACTGGAAGGGTGGGGAGGGAAGGATGTGTCAGGGCTGGATGAGAACTGGCAGGTGAACTTCTCATGGGATCAGGGCTTCCTGGGACCGGTGATTCTTTGTAATTCACAGCAAATTTCATGAAACCAAAGCATCAGCTGGTGGAAACAACACCAGCCCAGAACAAGCTAATTTTGAGTGCAACAGCCAGTCTTGTTGCTGCTCTGGAAAAATGAAATTTAGCAATTCTCTCCTTGATCCTCAAGGAGCTATCAAGTGCATGAAACATCATATGTAATCAGAGTCCCCGAGCCCTGGTGTCACTCTGCACAATTAAAACTGGGTTCTGCTATTCCCGGGAAACGTATTTTTAGTTTAAGCTGGGGTGTAATGAGATCTCTAAAAATAACACTGTGAAAGGTGAGGCTAAGCAAAGGGGGCCGAGTTCACCCGGTGCTGAGGCAATAAAACATTATTCATGGTCCATTTAAAGCTATGCAGCCCTGGGCCAACTTTTTTGCTTACACAGAAGATTGGTTCATCCTATTTGGACCTAACTCAGTTTCCATTGAAATGGTGGTGGTCTGAGCGAGAGGAACTTAGAATGCAGGTTATTAAGGAATCTCACCCCGGCTAAAGCACCTCGGGTGGGTTTGTCTCTGAAAGGCTCTGGTTACACACAGGCAATAGATTTGACAACTGAGTGTTGAGACCACCCAGCAGCCCGGCCAGCTCACTGCCCTGCTGCGTGCTGGCTCCTCTCAGAAGCCTGCTCCCCGGGTTTTTTGGCTGCAGTCATAACAAATGATCTCCCGGCTTGGCAATGGAAGGGTGTGGGCATGCCTGTAACCTCAGACACAGAATATGGCACCCGATAGCGTTCAGAAACGGTGATACGAGGCTTGGAACAGATGTGAGAAACTTCAAGATTTTAATAATTCAGGGATTTGGAGGGGATCGAGTTTTCCTGCACAGAAAAGCGCCGTATTAAGTGTACCACCCACAAGGGCTCCGGACACACGCGCAGGAGCGCACGCTCACACCACGCAAAACACAACCACGAGTGCCGGGTGCCAGGCTCCCGCTCCCTTACTTAAGGTAGACCTGACAGCAGCAGATGGTCATTCTCAAATTTCTTATCTCACCCTGGTTATCCAAAAACATCGTTTCTCCTGTCCTTGGGGCGGTACTGACGATGCCAAAGTTACAGGCTGGATGCTGTTGATGTCCTGTTGATTTCACTCTCTTTCGTGGCCATAAATGTTGTTTGCTTGCTTGTTTAGGTATGTGTTTATATTCAGCCTCCACCAAATACAGATTTGGGGTGAGGTCCTAGGCTCTGTTCTAGCCACGGACTCATGAATATCTTGCCATTGATATTGTACATGTACGTAAGCATGGTCCAGTAGAAACCAGTCCACTGTTGGAAAAATTGCCCAAAGCCCAGTTCTCATTGTTGGTGCTAGCAGGGTCCCAGAAGGGAGGTCAGCACCGTGCGGACTCAACCTACCCTGATTCTACACACAGAGTCTCAGTCAAAGGCAGTGCTAAGAGTGGACTCTGTGACCTTTGACATGTACGGTGCATATGACCACACTTAGAGGGCGTGGCCAGGTGCAGGCAAGAATGTGAATACGTTTAAGAAATTACTTTGTTTTTTGCTGTGTTAAGGTGTGTGGGGGCTGATGTGACCAATCACATATTTGCAAATGTGGGATCCTTTGTTTGATTCCTCATTATAAGGCTGAAATGGACTGTCTTCCTTGCCCAACCTCATCAGAGAAGCCCTGCCTTTAAAGGCAGTAGGGCATTTTTAGATAATCAAGTCCAACTCCCCTATTTTTTTTAAAAATTAAAAAAATTATTTAAAGTGAAATATAGTCGATTTACATTGTTTTGTTAGTTTCTGGTGTACAGCATAGTGATTCAGTTATATATATACATTATATCTATATATATATATACTTTTTCATATTCATTTTCATTCTAAGTTATTACAAACTAGTGAATATAGTTCCTTGTATATACAGTAAGACCTTGTTGTTTATCTAGTTTATATATAGTAGTGTGTATCTGTTAATCCCAGACTCCTAATTTATCCCTCCCACACTCACCATTTCCCCTTTGGTAACCATAGTTTGTTTTCTATGCCCATGAGTCTGTTTCTGTTTTGTAAATAAGTTCATTTGCGTCACTATTTTTAGATTCCACATTTAAGTGATGTCATATGATATTTGTCTGGCTTATTTCACTTAGCGTGATCACCTCTAGGTCCATCCGTGTGGCTGCAAATGGCCCGCTTTCATTTCTTTTTAAGGCTGAGTAGTATTACAACTCCCCTATTCGTATCACTGACACCAAACCCTGGGTTGGAGGAATAAGTTAGTCAACATCACTGGGTTTTTAGTTAGGACTTGAAGGTGTTTCGAGGCACAAGCTAACCTTTATTGAAACTTTCCTATTCAGTTCCATAAAGTAAGACCTGCCTCTCGCAGATGTTCAAGTAGTTCATCTGTAGCCCGACTGGGCTCCTGCGGGAACCCTTTCCTGCCTCGGCAGCAGTTCTCCTTCTGAGCACATACTGTTCTCATTCTTCCTCAACAAGGTCTTGTCTAAGACTGTCACCAGGAAAGGACCAGAGAAGTGTACACACACTCTGGCAAAACTGGCTGATGCTAGCTGCTTTTTCATTCAGGTATCTAGCAGAGATAAAACTAAACTCAGAAGTGTTAAAAATCCAGTGATAGGTTTTAGCCAGTGGGAGACATTTTTGGAGAGGGGATGACTGAAATGACACCACGGCTTGGAGATCAGGGGGCTCCACTCAGACCTGGCAGAGGACGGTGGGCCAATAGGTATGGCACCCACCACTCATTCCCACACTTTGCTAAAAGATAAAGAAACTGAAATCCAGAGGGGAGAAGTGAGTTTTTCCCAAGCACAAGGAGCTAGTTCATGACAGCAGGGTTGGGTTCCTAGGATTTACAGAACAGTGACATGGGCAAGACTTGACAAAAAAGTTTGTCATTGGTCTGCTCATTTTCTTCATTCTTTTTTTAATTTCTTTTTCTTTTTTTTTTTTAACATTTTTTATTGATTTATAATCATTTTACAATGTTGTGTCAAATTCCAGTGTAGAGCCCAATTTTTCAATTTTACATGAACAAATATATGTTCATTGTCACATTTTTTTCTCTGTGAGCTACCATAAGATTTTGTGTGTATTTCCCTGTGCTATACAGTATAATCTTATTTATCTATTCTACATTTTGAAATCCCAGTCTATCCTTTCCCACCCCCCGCCCCCTTGGCAACCACAAGTTTGTATTCTATGTCTATGAGTCTGTTTCTGTTTTGTATTTATGTTTTGTATGTTTTGTTTGTTTTTGTTTTTTTTAGGTTCCACATATGAGCAATCTCACATGGTATTTTTCTTTCTCTTTCTGGCTTACTTCACTTAGAATGACATTCTCCAGGAACATCCATGTTGCCGCAAATGGCGTTGTGTTGTCAGTTTTTATGGCTGAATAGTATTCCATTGTATAAATATACCACGTCTTATTTATCCAGTCATCTGTTGATGGACATTTAGGCTGGTTCCATGTCTTGATTATTGTAAATAGTGCTGCTATGAACATTGGGCTGCAGGTGTCATTTTGAAGTAGGGTTCCTTCTGGGACCTAATGAAACTTACAAGCTTCTGCACAGCAAAGGAAACCAGAAGTAAAACAAGAAGACAACCTACGGAATGGGAGAAAATTTTTGCAAATGAAACTGACAAAGGCTTGATCTCCAGAATATATAAGCAGCTCATACGACTTAATAAGAAAAAAACAAACAACCCAATCCAAAAATGGGCAGAAGACCTAAACAAGCAATTCTCCAAGGAAGACATACAAATGATCAAAAGGCACATGAAAAAATGCTCAATATCACTAATTATCAGAGAAATGCAAATCAAAACTACAATGAGGTATCACCTCACACCAGTCAGAATGGCCATCATTCAAAAATCCACAAATGACAAATGCTGGAGAGGCTGTGGGGAAAAGGGGACCCTCCTACACTGCTGGTGGGAATGCAGTTTGGTGCAGCCACTGTGGGAAACAGTGTGGAGATTCCTCAAAAGACTACGAATAGACTCACCATATGACCCAGGAATCCTGCTCCTGGGCATATACCCATTTTCTTCATTCTTTCATGATGTTTTTTTTGTTTGCCTAGTCTGTGTTCAGCAGGGTTTGGCACTGAATGATAAATAAAGGGAGACTGTTCCTTCCCTCTTGGGGCATATAATTAATGGGCAGGGACATTGAGGAGAAAAGATGGACACACAACACATTGTGAGACGTGGCCTGGAGCAATAGCATGGTGTTGCGAGAGGGAGTAGGAGGAAGGGGTTCATTCAGGTTAGTGCTCTGAGGGAATAACACTGGTGTGGTTACCAGTGACCTCCAGTTTGCTACACCCCATGGTCAGTTTTCAGCGCTGTCTTGCTTAGTTTATCACCAACATTTGACAGTTGATCATGCTCCTCCCTCTTGAAACACTCTCTTCACTTGGCCTCTAGGACGCCACTCTCTCTTTTGGTTTTCCCCCTGCATAACAGCTTCTACTTTTTCTTCTTTTTAGCTGGTTCATTCTCACATCATTGACTTCTAAAGATTGGAGTGCCCCAGCAACCATCCCAGTCTTCTCCCCTGAACTCCTAATTCATGTATCAAGGTGTACACTTGACTTCTCCGCTTGGCTGTGTAACAGACTCCTGCCGCATTTGGTATCCCAAACCAAACTCATCCCCAGCCTCATCCCCAAAACCCCTTCTCCCGTAGCCTGCCTATCTTAAGAAGCAGCAGATGCATTCTTTCAGTGGCTCATGTCGAAATCTTGGCATCATCTTTGAATCCTTTTTTTCCCACCCTTATCGTCCATTTCCAATACATCTATCAATACTACAGAGAACTCTATCCAGAACGCAATAACGGATTAACCACTTTATAATCTTGACCATCCTGGTCCAAGCCAACATCATTTCTTACCTGGATTATTGGAAACCTTCCAAACTCATCTCTCTCTGCCTGAATTTGTCTGTCTGTAATTTAATCTCAACACACCAACCCTAGCAGCCCTTTCCAAATGGAGTTTGAATCGTTTTGCTTGAAACATGCATCTCCTGCGGAAGGAAAGTCCAAGACCTCTTGGTGGCCTCCAAAGCGCTGTCCCCCCTGGACCCCTGCTATCTCTGCTGCCATCTCCCTCCCCTCTCTTCCTTTCTCACTGCCCTTCTTGCTTTTCCTCAGCCCTCTCAGGTTCACCCAGACTTGCTTGCTTCCCCTGTCCTTACAGGTCTGGCTCATCCCTTATGCTCAGTGGGGCCTTTCTGACCTCCGTGTGCAGGATAACACTTGCCCCAGAACTCTGTCTCTCATCTCACATTAGCTTTCTCCTTAGCACATGCCACCACTGGGCACAGTCTGCACTTACTGGTTTATTTGTTTGTCGCACCCCAACTGGAATGGAGATGCCAGGAGGGCAGGGGTTTTTGTCTGGTGCTTAGCACAGTGCTCAATAAATATTTTAAAATAAATGAATGAATGGTCTGGAGCTAAGATCTGAAAAGAGCCAGGTAAAGGCCTGGGGGTGGGGGAGCTGTGTGTTGAGCCCTTCCCCTGCAGAGGGAACCAGAGGCATGCAAAGACAATAAGGGAGTGGAAGTTGGCCCAGAGAACTTAAAAGAAGGGTTCGAATGGCCTGCAGTGAGGCTGGCTTGTGCAGAGCCTTGAAGCCGTGATCAGAAGTTCGGGCTTGAGCCCAAAAGAGACGAAAGAGCTGTAGACAGGCAGGGAGTTCTTTTAATGCAGAGGTCCTTGCGTGCTTGACCTAAGGCAAAGAGCTTGACCTGGAGAAAGTCATTGTCTATGAGAGGAGTCCACACACAGTTAACGGCGCAAACTGCCCAGGGAACCGAGGACACACACCTTTTCTTTGAGGGCGAGGAGAGGGACCAGGGACGTTAACGTTCTGATCTGACTGTCGAATGGTGAATGGAAGGTGAAGGCTGTGGTTTCAGGTGGAGGGAAGGCCGTGGCAGCAGCATGAGAGTCTGCCATCCCAGATGCTCAGAGGCTAGACTCACTAACACAAATGTGCTTTTCAAGGTTGGCCCTAAGTCTGGCTGGCTGACGCCCAGTTCACATCTTTTCACTACCCCAGGCTGAGACATGGTTTGGGTACCAGGTGGAAGGAGGCAGCTGGAGTAGGATGGAGGATCTTTAGGGCCCACAGGCTCCTGTTCAGGTAGGAAGAGAGCCTCCACTGTCACAGCAACATTTCACCAAAGAAAGTGAGGCTCAGAGAAGTGAAATCACTAGTTCAAGATCACACAGCTTGTAAGAGGCAGGCTCACACACAGTCCATTTTCTCAGGGGTATTATGAAAAAAGCAAAAGGGAATGTCATTTTCCATTGAACTGAACTGAGAACATACTCATGAACCTTGTAGGGATGGAAGATGTTGGCAATTAGTATATATTTTCCCCAGGATATGTGTGTGTATAGTATTTTTTTCAAAAAAATTCATAAAGGGCTCAGTTCTGCTTCTCTGGTTTGATAAATAAGGATTCTTTAGCAATTAACACTTATGCTCTTAATGAACAGTTTTTGTTTAACCCAAAGTAAATTAAATATGATAGATCCTTATTACTAATTATAGAGATCAGAGCAATGATATTAATCACTGTTTTGATGGGACAGCAGACATCTGTCACCCCACATCTGTCACCCCTTGAAGCCCAGTCCGAGTGGCAACTGATGCAGAGTTAACATCAATGCAAGTCCCACTCTAAATTCCTTGGTGGGCAGAGTTGATTACTGCTGCCCCCTCACCCCTCCCACAGCTGAGCTGTCCTTACTGGTAGTCTGTAGTGTAATTTGGCAAACCTCTGTTAGCTATACACATTTAAAATATGTAAAGATACAGCCAAATCAGAACTGAGAGACATCTGGAAGGGTCTGTAGGAGAGTTCAGCCCATTAGGAATGGCCTGTTTTGACCACAGAAGCACATCTTTACTCCTGGAGCTGAAAAGGACATTCAAGTTTCAGTTAGACCATTTCTTGAATTTGGAGCGAAACTTACTCAAGCCAACCCAGGCAAGATCCATCCTGGTATTCTAGATCAAAGGTCAGCAAACATTTTCTTTAAAGAGCCAGATGGTAAATATTTTAGGTTTCGTGGGCCATGTGGTCTCTGTCACAACTACTCAACTCTTCCCTTGTAATGTGTAAGCGGCTGTCGACAGTATGTAAATGAAGAAGCATGGCTGTGTTTCAGTGAAACTTTAGTTTTGAAAGCAAGTAGCTGGACTTCACCCATGCACAGTAATTTGCCGAACTCTGCTCTAAATCTCCAGCAGAAGAGAAATTTCCTAAACTGCTCTAGGAAGTTTTTATCTTTCATGGCTGGACATTCTTTACCGTGCCTAGTTCGTATCACTTGGCTGGGATACAAATCTTTCCTGTATCCTTTGGGGAGATGGAGGACATCTGTTTGGTGCCTCCTTTTGTTGGAAGGACTAATTCTGCCACGGGGAGAATGATTACAGATGAGATGTGCCAGGGCCTCTGGAATCAAAGGACGTGCTTTCATACCCTGGCTTCACGACTCACTTGCCGCATGACTGTAGGCGAGTTGCTAAACCAGATCTCTGCCTCGGATTTCTCATCTGCAAAATGGTTATAGTCCTGATGCTAAACTCATGGTACTGTTGTCAGAAGTCAATGAAATGCTGCATTGTAAAGCACTTTAGCCCCTGCTCCGATAAACGTGAGCTGGAAGGAAAAGGATGGGGTTGGCAGAGAGAGATAGAAAGTGAGATTCTTAACAAAAATGCATTTATTTGAGAATGAACTTGAAGAGCTTATTTGGAGATTTTAGCAAAGGGAGCAAAGACAGTCATGTTAGTCAACAATTGGGTTGATTACTGGCCTATCTATCACATGACCCTTCAAAATATGTATCCTTCTGAAATGATCATGCCATTTGTGTCCCCATTGCCCATCTCGCCCCACTAGAACATAATCTCCTGGAGGGGAGGGAACACAGGTTCCTGGCCCTCTTAACTCCAGTACCTAGGAGAGTTCCTGGCACATGGTAGGTATTCAATATATTATTGTTTAATGGAAGAACAAACCAATAGGAAGACTGTCTCTGCCAGGGAGTGCCCAGCTTCAAGAAGAATCTACTCTAGTGAAGAAAGAAGAGCCTGTTTCCAGCCACCCTTCATCATCAGGGTAAATTAATGTGAGTGATCACCCTCATGGAAGACAAAACTGCCAGTGCACCCTTCTGTGGCTTCTGAGCTGACAGAGGATTTCTGGTGTTATGGATTCATATTTTGAAGTCTTAACCCCAAGATGATGGTATTAGGAGGTCAGGCTTCTGGAAGGGAAGTAAGTTTAGATGAGGTCAAGAAGGTGGAGCCCCCATGATGGAATTAAGTGTCCCTAAGAGATGAAGAGGCTAGCTCTCTCTCTCTCTCTCTCTGCCATGTGAGGAGACAGTAAAAAGGCAGCTGTCTGCAAGCCAGGAAGAGAGTTCTCACCAAGAATCCAATCTACTGGCATCTTCATCTTAGACTTTCAGCCTCCAGAACTGACTGAGACACTTCGTAACTGTTACACCGAGTTTTAACCCTAACTCCCTTGCTTGATGATTCAGTATACAATCTCAGATGCATACCAGGAGGGTAATAAAGCAGATCTTTACAAAAACAAGTGATGGCTTGCCCAGTGTGAAGGATCTAGACAGTGATCACCTTTGTGAATTCTGTTTGTATCATTTTATTTATATAATCTGGACCCAATGCTGCCTCTATAGGAGCAGTGTCTATTAGGCAAGGAATAGGAATAGAAAACTGTGAGACACCTAGGAATAAGCCAGTTAAAATTTGTGCACAATTCATAGGTAAAAAGGGAACAAAGTTTATTTAAAGACCTTTAAATATACTTGTATAGATGGAGAACTATGCTATATTAATAGACAGGGTATCTTAATACTGTATATATGCCAGTTTCTCCAAAACTGATTCACTGATTTGATGCAACTTTTTTAAAAAGAAAAAAACTCACTTTAAAAAATGCAACCTGACAAACTGATTCTAAAATGTACGTGGAAGAGTAAGGACAAATTGTAACAAGATATTAATAAAGAAGGAAAAGTGTTGGAGGGAATTGGCCCTACCCAATTAATATTTAGTATTGTAATTTTTCCAGTTTTATTGAGAAATAATTGACATGCTTCAGTGTAGAAGTTTAAGGCGTACAGTAGGAAGGTTTGATTTACTTATATTGTGAAATAATTACCACAGTAGGTTCAGTTAATGCCCATCTTCTCAAATAAATACAAGAAAAAGAAAAGAGAGAAAAAAAGAAAAACATTTTCCCTTTGTGATGAGAAGTCTTAGGATTGGCTCTTTTAATGGCTTTCCTGTATCTCATACAGCAGTGTTAGCTATAAAATTATCATGTTGTACCTTACATCCCTAGTACTAATTTATCTTACAACTGGAAGTTTGCAGCTTTGACCACCTTCTTCCAATTCTTTCTCCCCTCGCCCTCTGCGTCTGGTAAGAAGGTGTCTGATCTCTTTTCCTATGAGTTTGCTCCCCCTCTCTTTTCTTCTTGATTCCACATATAAGGGAGGGCACGCAGTATTTGTCCTTCTCTGTAGATTTATTTCACTTAGTATAATGCTCTCAAGGTCCAACCACGTCGTTGCAGTTGTGTTTTTCTTCAATGGCTAATAGCAAGAGAAGGGCTGCAAGAGTTAGTCTCCATCTAAGAGCCCAATAAATGAACTTGAAAATTGAAAGTGGAAGATATTTTGGTTTTAGTTTTGGACACAGTTTCCATCATGGCTTCCTGAACACGGCTCCTGGGGCGTGGTCCAGGTGGTAGGACAGCCATTGGTAAAGCACAGGCCATGTCACAATTCTTAGCATCACTCTCAGCCGGGCTGTCTCTACTCAGGTTTCAGATTCCTGGTGTGTCTAAGTTTGGTGATCCAAACTTATATAAGTTGCTGAGATCTGGCCCAGAGACAGAGCAAAGACCTAATATGTAGAGTTCAAGCATCAATCCAGAGGTCAACTTTTCTCACCCATACGTTCTTAGAACTGCATAGACTTAGGTCTGTTTTCTTCCAACAGGCTGAGATTTTTCAAAAGTGGATCAATGGGAAGCCAATGATACAGAACAAGTTAAAAAAAAATACAAGTTTATTTTTCTTTGACCAAATTCATAGTGGTGGTAGTAGTAGGGGAGGGGGGAAAATAACATTTATTAAGTGCCTACTCTGTGCCAGAGCTTTATGTATACTATCACATTTACTTCTCAAAGCACGTGTTTCTCATTAAAAAGAAGGGGAAAGTGGGGAAAAAAACCCCTCCATTTTATATGTAGGAAAACTGAAGATCAGAAAAAGTACCTTGATCAAGATCACATATCTAAAAAGAGGCAACACTCAGTATTCAAACCCCTGTTTTTCATTATAAGATTCAGCCTTTTTCCACTACACCATCCTATTTTTCATCCATATTATTGGATTATCTTAGAAAAAAATTATTTTATATTGTACATCACAGTTTTAAAAATATGTATACAAGTATCATCTCCTTTAGCCTTCATATTACACTGCAAAGGAAGTGAGAATCTTTTACTTTATTACATTGTGAGGGAGGTGATTTCACCCTCAGGTTATAGGGAAGGAGGCTCATAGCAGTTATGTGAGTTGTCCACAGTTCCATGACTAGAAACTAGCAGAGTTGGAGTTATATCTAGTGAGTGTCTTAGCTAGAAATTCCGAACTCCTCCTCCTCCAGCACAGTTGTTCAGTAAACCTAAGACCACAGGGAATATGCCCTCAGCAACATGAGTCACCAGCAAGCATGCTCGGCACTGTGTTCGAACTTGCATCATCTGTCTGGCTCTTCGAAGTATATTGGAAGCAGCGATCAGTAGAGAAAAGCTAAGGTGGGCATCCTGCCAGCGGTTACATTTTGTGTGACATTAATAGATCATGTGAACCCTTTTGAATGTGAGCCACAAACCTTAAGATGGAATGAATGAATGGAGACGTGGTTCCTGTATTCATTCATATGCATTTAGTAATTTTCCATAATTGTATTCCAAAATGTAGTGGTGTGTGTATCATCACCTTATGTCTGCATCCTGCCACCATGAAGGGGGGGGGGCGGTTATCAGGATTATTAGCCTCAATTTCCAGTTAAACATTTGAGTGCTGAGTTAAGGACTTGTAAGGAGCCACTGACCAAAGACCTCTTCAGGATTCACTGGCATGGCCCTTCAGAAGCCCATGAGTTAGCATGTCTGGAAAAATGGCATCAAGTGACTGGTCACTTTGTGTCTCTGGTTCATCATGTTTTATTTTAGCATGTTGATTCAACTGGTGTTGGCTCTTGTTACAGGAGACAAAAAGAGAGATGTCTCTGCAGTCCATACTGCTCCCCGATGGGCAAATTCCTATAAAATATAAATTACCAAAATTATAACAGGAAGACACAGAAATCCTGAGTAGTCCTATGACCTTTAAAATTATTGGATGTATTGATATTTAAAAAATTTTCCCCTAAATAAAATACAAGGTCTTAATGATTTTTCAAGGTGGTTTTAGTAACACTCAAAGTAAATTTTAATGTTATTCAAATTCGCCCAGATAATAGCAAGACAGGAAACGTCCCAACTCATTTTATAATTCTAAAATCAGACAATGACTATACAAAAAGGAAAAAAAATTACCTTTCAATCTAGATCATATAGACGCAGAGATCCTTGACAAATTATTTCAACAAATGATGTATAAAAAATATAATTCCACAAATATCCTAATATCATAGTCATATTGAGTTACCCAAGGGATGTAAAGTTACTCTAATGTTAAAACTATATAACTATACTGCAATTAAAAAGAGTAAAAACAAAAAAACTATATGATGATCTTATTAGATGAAGAAAAGGCATTCAGTAAACTTCAACAAGATTCATGAAAAGAAACTCTTAAGAAAATAAGAATACAAAGAAAATTCCTTGATTTCATAAAAGGTAATCTGGAAAACTTCAGCAAACATCATACTAAATGGTGAAAAATTAAGAGCATTCTCCTTAAAATCAGAAACAGGATAAGAATACTTACAGGATATAATCATCATTGGTTGAAGAAAACATTTTTGCCCTATTTGAAAAAAATGCTCAGAAGATCTAAAGACAAAGTATTAGAATTAATAAAAGAGTTTAGCAGGATTTCTAGATTTAAACTCACTGTTTAAAAAATTGAGCTCTATATACCAGCAATAAGCATTTAGAAAATGCAATTTAAAAGAGACATCATTCGCAATCAAGAGTAAGTGACCAAGAATAGCCAAAACATTCTTGATGAAGTACAGGCAGGGAAAACCTGCCTTATGTGATGCTTAGGAAGCTATATTAATTAAGACAGTGTACTGGCAGCACACAACAGAAAAGCAGACCATTAGACTAGACTCAAAAGCTGGGAAACCTGTCTTTGCACATAGGAAAAGCTAGTGTCAGATTAAGCTTGCATATTCAGGGAGAAATGGAATAGGGCACTGAAAAAAATGTATTATGTATATTAAAAAAATTGGGCCCCTACATTTTACCACATACAAATATAATCTCTGGAAAGACTAAAGATTTAAGTGTGAGGAGCAAAGCCCTAAATATTTAGAGGGAACTTTTGTCTTATATATTTATAGATCAAGGATAAGGAGACAATTAAGCTAAACACAAATTACAAAACACAAGTAAAAAATGTGATAAATCGACCTACACTAAAAATGAAAAATTTCCAGTAAAACACACTATCAATAAAGTAAAAAAAAACCCCTAAACCCTTCACACATCTAGTGTGTTTTGTACCTAAAGAATTCCCACACTTCAATAATCAAAAGTAAAATATTCCAATAGAAAATATGTGAATAGGCATTTCACAAAGAAACAGAATTTAGAATTAACATAGGAAAAAATTCTCCACCTCATTGGTAATCAAAGCAATATGAATTATAACTTCAATGTAGTGTTGCTACACACTAAAATGTGTAATAATATTGAATGTTGACCAGGGCATAGAAAAACAGGAGCTTTCATACGCCGCTGCTGGGTGTAAACCACTCTGCAAAGCAATTAGCAATATTTGGGATATTTGAAGACGAGCATCCTCTAATATCCAAATATTTCTTTTTTAGATATAATGTTCAAAGAAACCATCACACTCACTCATATACAGGGAAATGTTCATAACATTGTTTGGCTGTAGCCAAAAAATACAGAAATAACCTGTGTCCTTTAACTGAAGGATGGCTGTGTGAGCCGTGATGAATCACACCACAGACTACTTGAGGCAGTAAAAATAAATGAATGCTACCTATAGGTTCAAAAATGGATGAATTTCACAGCTATAACACTGAACAAAGAAAGAACGTCACAGGCGCATGTGAAATATTTCCTTTTATGTAAATCCTGAAATTTGCAAAACTAAACATGTTGTTTCAAGATGAGCATAGATGAGGTGCATAAAAAACAAAGGAAGTACAGTTAAAAAATCTAAGATTTGACGACTTCTGAAGTGATCAAGGAGAGACATACGAGGGTGAAACTCAATGTTCCGTTTCTATGTTGTTTGGTGGGTGTGTGCATGTTTATTATGTTATTCTTTATACCTTACGTATAGTAGATATCTTTCACAGGCAAGAAATATTTTGTAAGATTTTAAAATAGGAAATTGATATCATTATTGTAAATCCGTGGGTGAATGAGCTGGTAGTATTTTTCCTAATGTACATTGAAATAAAATCAAGTGTATTAAAATAAAAAAATTTTTTTGTCTTTAAAACTCTCTCATACCATCGATGATACTCCTACCTCATGTATTATATCTCTGCCCTAGAGAACAGTGTAAGGAACTCTAAGTGGCCATAGAAACTGATGTGACCACTTTGGGCAGTTCAGCCATCGTTCCAAAAGCTGTGGCTTTGGTGACAGCAAAAGACATGGACAAGGTTTTATCCATGTTTCTGTCTATAGAGTGTGAGTGGCAAGCCGAAACCCCCAGGGAACCTACGAAGGGCATCACTGAGAGACGCAGAGGGATGAGAAGCCTGAAGAGCAGGCACCTTCTCTGCCTGAGGGGGCGCCAGTCACCTCCAGCTGCCTGTGGCCCTCTGGCAATTCCAGCCCCGCGCTGACAAGATGAACTTTTCCAGGAAAGCTGAAAAGTCAGATTTTATGTGAAACCCTCAGACTTTTAAACCTTGACAGTTCATTCAAGTATTTGAGAATAGACCCTGCATGTGACCCACTAGTCGGCAGTCTTGCCCTGGGAACCAGTACGGCCTCCTGCACTCAGTCGCAGGCACCCAGTAAGGCATTTGCAGAGGTACTGAGTGACGTGGGGCCCTGTTTTCTTGGCCAACAGCTGGGGACACACTTTGGGAGGTACATGGGAAAATGGCTGAGAATCCTTTTCTGTTCTTTCCACGGAGAGGTCAGGTCCACGTCTTCTCCTTGTACTAGGGGAGCTCCGGGACGGCTGGCCCAATTGACAGTAGTGGAAGTGGCCTTGTGCTGCCTTTAGGGACAGTAACCTTCCACTTCCTGTCCTTCAGAGCACTGGCCCTGGGCGAAGCCTGCTGTAGAGGACATCTCACTTCCCTGAGATGGCCGTCCCGGGAAGACGTTGTGTGGGTCCTCTAACGGGCAGTCCCGGCTGAGCTGAGCAGACATCCTTGCCACGGTGCCGGCCGCGTGAATGAAGCTGCCTTTGACTCTCCATCTGCCAAAGGAGGACCCCAGGTGTACTTACTTTGTACCACAAAGCACACAGGGATTATGCAACTGAGCCCTGTGTGAATCCCTGACCCACAAAACTGTGAGATATAATAAAGTGGTGGTTGTATTAAATCACTAAGGGTTGAGGTATTGTGTTATGCATTTATAACTAAACACTCTAAACTTTTTTATTTAGTTTCTAATTAATCCAACCATGAATCACTACCTGCTATGAACCTCACTGTGGGTTGCTTTGAAAGAGAAGACAGAAGATTTCTTATAAATACCCTGTTCATTCTCTCCAGGGGGAAAAAAAAGAGCCCTGGACAAATTCATAAGGAACAGTCATCAAAGAATAAAGTGTTTGAGACTGGGTTGGGAAACACAAACGCCAGTCTCATATAGTATGGCTGTACTGATGCAGGAAAAATGGACGTGGGGCGTGAGAAGGGCCGTGTCCCAGGCTTTGGTTAAGCCCCTGGGACGTGCCCCACCAAGTGGGTCCTTGGCTTCGTGCAGGAAAAAGTCAAGAGTGAGCCACAGTTGAGTAAAGGTAGCTTTATTTAGAGAGACCATGAGGTGTGGGGGTTGGGTGGTCAGATTAAAAGTAGGTACATACTCCATAGACAGAACAGAGAGAGAGAGGGGCAGCCACGAGGCTCTGTGCTGCTAGTTTTTACGGGCTTGGTGGCTTCATATGCTAATAAGTAGAAGGACCAGTCTAAGTAGCCTGGGGGAAGGGGCTGGGATTCCCAGGAAGTTGGCCATTTCCCTCTCTTTGACCTTTTGTGGCTAGCCTTGGGACTGCCAGGGCGCCTGTGGGCATGTTATTCACCATGCTAATACGTGACAGTGTGCTTATAATGAAGCTCAAGGAAGTCAAATCTCCCACCACCTTGAGCTTCAAGGCCCCCTGGGGGTTGAATGCTCAGCCATCCTGATGTTAATTGTTGTGTTGTTCCTTGAATGGCTGTGCCCTGCCCTCTTCCTGTCTCAGTACTAACCATTTGACCATGAAGAATACATTTAAGGATCTGTCTGTTACTCAGTGAATTTTAAAACTCTGCTGTCTAGAGTAATCAGGGAGCTTGTTTGAACAACTGTCCTTTGCTGTGGAACGTAAGGTATTCAGACACACGCATGATCTCTGAGTGAGGAAAATCCTGAGTGTGGGCAATAGGTCGGAAGTCATTCGATAACCCAACTGTCATCAATCAAGAATGCTGATGCCCTCTGCCAGCCGAGCTGGGAATAATGCTTTAGGAGCCTCATAGTTCAGGAGAGGTTCTGATCCCCTTTGAGAAGGGGCAGCTGCTCTATTTAAGTAGAAGAGATCATTTAAGTAGAAGGAGTGTGATGGTTTAGGAAATTCAGCAGATTCCCCCAGAAAGGAGGATGGGATGCTCAAGGAAAAGGTCTAGAGGAAACTCATTTGCATGAAAATTAGCGGAGCTCTGAGAGTAAAACCAGAGTTGGCTTTTAAGGGCACCAGCATTGGGAGGTCCAGAAGAGTGAGATTTAAACTTTATACATGGTGCGTGCGTGTTGGCAGAAGTTAAGATGATAGGACAGAGTGCCATGGTGTTAATACTGCTCCCAGTGGGAGGACAGGCACCCACCTGGAACGTGAGGGAGTGACTCCCGGACTGCATGGGGAACAAAGCTGATCGGTGGTGAGCAGGGCTGTGTGTGGGCACTGGAGGATGCTGTTTACATTGTTTTCCAAGATACTCCTCAGGGAGCACCCCCAAGTTTGTACTGTAGGGAGCTGGGATAATGAGTAGAACAAAATAAACTTTATTATGTAATGGATAGGGACTACGAGGAACAGAAATGTAAAGCTTCTACGGCTGGGAGCCTCGGACGAGATGGCAGGCCATGGCGGACGGGAGCCTTTAACTAGCTGAACAGAAGCAACACCTACAGCATCCATTGTAGCTGGAATTGCCATGACCTAGCATTACCTACCTCAGCAGGTACAGCAGCAGCTACAGAATAAGGCTGCCTGGAGGCCCGGCAGAGATCCACGTGGAGAACAGAGACGAGGAGCTCAAGGACTCTCAAGAGCATGACCGATGTCCCAGTTTCCTTGGGCAGATCTGCTAACATCCAGCATCTCCCAAGTAAAAGATGCTGACCTAAGTACTTAAGACAGGTTGAATGAGCAGCAATGCCTTTACCCTCAAGAGGCTGAGAGTCTAGTTCAAGGAAAGTTCACACAGATACTTTAGATGTTATACACTAAGTGTTGTAAGAAGAAGAGATTCTGAATGTCATGGGGACACAAAAAAAGAAGCACTTAAGCCACCTTGAGGATTAGGTCAGGAGGGGTTAGAGCTGAGAATGACTGAATCGAGTTTTCAAAGACATTAGCAGAAGCTGGCCAAGCAGTAGAGTTGCTAAGAGTGTTGCTGGCAGAGGACACAGTATTAGCAAAGCTACTGAGGTGTGAAATAGCGCTGCATGGGGGACGAAATACAGACTGCTGCTGGAGAGTGGAAAGTTCAAGGTCAGTTGGAGAAGACTAGTGTGAGAGGAGGCTCAGGAGTTTGGGAGAGTCGGGCTGTCCCGGGGTCAGTGGGAGTAGCAGGTAGAGCAGTGGCATAGGTGGATTTGTATTTTAGATAGAACATTCTGATGACAGTGTGTAAAATCGATTTGGGGGGTAGAGGACACAGGACTAAAAGCAGGAGATAAATAGAAAGCTATTTCCACAGTCCCAGCAGATTAAGAAAGACCCAATCAGAGACAGGCTAGTATCGATGGAAAGAAGGAAAAGATTAATCATGTAATCAGAAGGCAAAACTGGCCAGACTCATGACTTATTCATGAGAAGAGGAGGTCAAAGGGGACCCTCAGGTCTCTGGCTTGGACAACTGTGTGATGGTGGTGCCATTAATCCCACTAGGGGTGGTCCCAAGAGGAGGAGCATCCTGGAGGGAGCCTGGCGAGGTGCCGTTTTAAGATGTCAGCAATTACTCTGGTGGAAGCCCAGAAATTTTTTCAAAATTATGGTTTTAATGGGTACCTTTAACCCTGGTCAACTTTTCTCCTTCTGGAAAAGCCTGGGAAAGCAAGGATTACAAAATGTTATGAGATTTTAAAAAAATAGAGTACTAGATCTCTCCTACTAGGAATTTAGCCATCTCTCAATGTCATGTGCCCGAAGCACACTGGTAAGTTGTGTGTCACACATAGCAGAGAATCTGGAACACTACTCGGTGACAATAAATAAAGGCACATTTTTCCTTCTCTGAATACAACCAAAAACGTTTCTGAACAGCCAATGCCATAAATCCAAGTATTGGAACTCACAATTTTTGAAATTGTGAAGTGCTATGTTAATGCAGAGTCTCATAAAATTCCTTACTCAGAGGCTCTGTTTACTCTTGTTCTAGCTAACAGTTGGTACCAAAATAACTCTATAAATTTGAAAGCAAGAGGCAAGCATACAACCAGTAGCAAGATGTGACAACTGACAGAGAGGAGATAGCTGGAATCTGGAAAAGGCAGCCAAGAAATGACAATTCCAGTGCAGTGGGGAACAGCTGCATGTGGCAATAAGCTTGGGACACAGAGCCCAAATTGACAATGGTGACCCAGTACGATCAGAAATGGGTAATTGTGCTTCAGGTCTTTTGTCTGTTAAAACAGTGATCATGTGTGTATTTCAGACAGATTTGCGTTAAAGACCGGGGGCTGGGCGCATCACTCGGCACCCGGTCATCCCGCCTTTGTGAAACTTCCCCATTCAGACTGCTTGGGTGGCAAGCCCTTTTGCCAGATAAAATACAGGACAGCAGGGTACATTTTTATTTCAGATAAACAATAGGTGATTTTTAGAATAAGTAAGTCCCAAATATTGCATCCTGCAGTTTTATTTGCTGAAATTTGAATTGGGACATTAAATGGAGGTAGGAGGCAGCAAGAACGAGGCTACAGACACACACACACACACACACACACACACACACACCACATAGCAACAAAGGCCAGATGTGCTGAGTACGGTGAAGCTATGACTAAGGCAACTTTATGAAGGAATAGAAAGGATGCACATTCCATTCATTCATTCATTCATTCACCTACTAACTCAAAAATACTTATTGAAATGGAGGAAGGATGTACAGGGTGACAGGGTAAAGCATGAGATGGGGATGAGTGGAGACAGAGACCGGGGAGGTGGCTGTGAAGGGCTGAGTGCTCTCAATGAAAGATCAGGGAGCAGCAACTGCCAAGGCAGTGGGGTCCATTCTCCATTTTCAGTAAGTTTCTTGCCCCTGTTAATGCCCTTGGTGCTTCCCTGTCAACCCCGTCCCCCACGGTGGCCTCCGCAGCCCTCTATTTCTTGCAACAGAAGAGACTCATGAATGTCTGCAGATAAAACCAGGTTTTGGGCTGGAGGGGGAGCAAACCCTCCCCAGTAGGAAAACAATTTCTCAGAAATAAAAAGAAGTCTTTCCCGCAGAGGGTGCGCTAGCTAGGACTTCACTATTTGTTCGCTTTTCTTTACATTTAAAAGGTCATCTTTCCCCAGAGACTAGACAAGGAATCGAAGAGCCATTTTCCTAATTGGTTTCCCTGAATCCGGCTCAGCACGGTTCCTCAGACGGACAGTGTTCCCTGGGCCCAGGGCACGCTGGAGCCCCAAAGGATGCCCCCCTCACCAAAAATTTCAGTGTGCCCAACCTTTCTTTTTATCTTCTTCCCTCACCTCGTGATTCTTTGCAGGGATTTTATGATTAGGAAAAGGAGGCTCCATTTGCATGAAGTGATGATTTCCAGCTGATCTGCCTTCATCTGGCTGGGCTGTCATGACAAAAACGCCATAGACAGGGTAATTTCAACCACAGAGATTTATTTCTCACTGTTCTGGAGGCAAGAAGTCCCAGATCAGGGGGCCAGCATGGTAGGTTTCTGGGGAGTCCTCTCTTCCTGGCTTGTACTCAGCTACTTTCTCACTTTGTCCTCATGTAGTGGGAGAGAGAGGGCTCTGGCATCCCTTCCTTTTCTTATGAGGGCACTAATCCCATCATGGGGGCCCCACCCTCTTGGCCTCATCCAAAGCTAATTATCTTTCAAACACCCCACCTCCAAATATCATCACACTGGGGGTTAGGGTTTGGATATATGAATTTTGAGGGGATGTAATTCAGTCCAGTATAGCTTCTATCAGGCATGTTTTTAGACACAACTTTTCTTTTGCTAAAAGCACAGCTATTAGGAAGGAGGTTGAAATGTACTGTTTAGGACCTAAAGCTGTCTGAGTGGATAATGAGATTCCCTGGTGAGAATGAATCTGTACTCTGGTTAGGGTATTTCAATCCCTGAGTTTTGTTAACATGATTCTGCCTCTTAGAGATAGATCCTATGTTAAAAATAAATACAAGTTTCAGAGTTTGTAAGGCTGGGAGCCAAGCCCCGGATGATGGTGATTCAGGAAGATAAATGCCATTGTGAGTGTGAACCTCGTGGGGGATCAAGCCAAACTTCTCCAAGGGAAACTCCTTTACTGCTGTACACTATATGCCTTAAGGTGTAAACTGCAATTGGTTCTAAACCAGGTTTACCAGTGACCTTGGTATGGCCTTGAACTTGTCACTTTTTCCCCTCTGAACTTCAGTCTCATTACGTGCAAAAAAAAGGAATTGCACCAGATGATCTCTAAACTCTAAGATTCTGGGATTCAGTTGTGACTTATATAATATAGGGTTAATTATTTGCAGTTTATTTCAGAATAACATAGTTAATATGTAAGTATTCAGGGTAGAATAGCTTTTCATGGATTACTTTGTCTTGGCATGGTTTGCACTTTAAGGGACTGAGGCCAAGAATAGGAGGCAGTGTGACATGCTTCATTTCTTAACCTCTTTCTCCTCATATATCTGATCTGCAAAATATAGATAATAACTCTTCCTCATATGATTGTTTTAAGAATTAAATGAGCAAACACACAGTAAATAGTCTATTGATCAGTTTATAAGACTTCCAAAATAACCCAATGACTCTATGAAAATACAGTTGAACTTTGAGCCATAACAGAGGTCAAAGAACACGTTGTGAATAGCTCTTAGATTTTTCACCCAATTGTTCTTCACCAACCCCCACTCCCCAGAAAGATACATGAGTTTGGTGCTAATAAGTCTCTAGGAAGGCAGAGCAATTGCAAATATGAATCTCCAGTTCCTCTTCAGCTGGGAGATATCAACTCAAACCCTTTATCTAGACTTGAAAAGAGTTAGTCATTTTTGCAATGTGTGTGTTCTCATGCACACGAGGGAGTGCAACATTTTGGCTGAGTGTAAGAAAAAGAGCTTTAAGTTAATGTGCAAAGGAAAGTTTTGGTTCAGTCTAAATCCAAATCCAAATCGAAACACACAAGCCCCATTTGCAAATTGGAACCTGAGTCAAATCCCTCTGAGGCTGGCCTTTCTCTAATTAGCAGTGGTAGCCCCTGTGTCTTGCTAGGAACAGCCAGGGCGGTGTGTGCCATTGACAAGATAAGACTTTTTCCAGGAATAAAAAAAAAAAAAAAAAGCATTTCCTCTTGTAAAAAATGTATGTCCTTCCTTATTGCTGTTAATTACTTTGGAAAATATGGGAGGAAAAGAAGATATTTTAGGTGGTGGAATATGAATGTGAAAGAGGGGTATGCCTTCAGTTAAAGGGGCAATAAAAATGGAAAACAAGCTTAGTCAACTGTAGCTGTAGCATCTCCTAGAAATTTTTGCTGCAAAATTAAGTAGGTTCCCGGTAAAGGAGCCTGAGGGAGCGAAGGAAGGAAAAGGCGGTGTCTGATAAGATAGGAAGTCTGTGGCGCTTGGACAGGTTTAAAGGCAAAGATACAGGACTTTCATGTTCAGTGAGGGGACAGATTCTGGAGAAAGCTTTTCTATCCCAGAGAAACACACACACACAGTCCTTATACCAGTTAGCCTTCGCAGCATCACAAAACATCCCCAAATATAACGGCTTAAAACAGTGATTTATTATTTCTCATGGTTCTTTGGGTTGTTGAGCTCATCTAGGTGATTATTCTGCTGGTCTCATCTGGGGTCACCCATGCGTCTGTGATCACCTAGCAGCTGAACTGGGTCTGAAGGGTTTAAGATAACCTCACTCACTTGTCTGGAGTCTCGACACTGGTTGGCAGTTTTGCTCTTTCTAGATGGTTCTCATGCAGTAGTCTGTCCTGGGCTTCCTTACATAATGGTGGGGAATCCTAAAGGGTGAAAATGGAAGGTGCAAGTCCCCAGAAGTCTTATTGGCAAGTGTCACGCAGTGTCACTTCAGCAGTACTGTATTGGTCAAAGTCGGAAGGTCAGATTCAAAGGGAGAGGAAATGACTCCATCTGTTTATAGAGGGAGTGACAAACTCATAATGCAAAGAGGCATAGACACAGGGAGACATGATTTTTCAGGGGCCATTATTCAAACTGTCTACGTACTTTTACCCCCATGTATGAAGCTGGGGGAAATTGTGTGCCTACGATGGCATTCCTACAGTAAAAAGTGTTAGCCAAGTATCCCCAGCCAAGAGGGCTGGACTCAGCCTTAGGCAGTAACTGACCTACAACATGTGCTATCTCTGTCCCTTCTGCCAAACACTAACACTGTGGGTCTGGATTGTGTGATGGACTTTTCCTTGAGATTTGCAGTTCTCCTGGACATGTATCTGGAGAAAACTCTAACTTGGAAAGCTACATGGATCCCAGCATTCATAGCAGCACTATTTACAGTAGCCAAGACATGGAAACAACTTAAATGTCCATTGACAGAGGAACAGATGAAGAAGATATATATATATATATATATATATATATATATATATATATCTTCTTTATACACACACACACACACACACACACACACATACACACAATAGAATACTACTCAGCCATAAAAAAGAATGAAATATTGCCATTAGCAGTAACATGGATAGACATAGAGATTATCATATTTAGTGAAGTAAGTCAGACAGAGAAAAACAAATATCATATGATACCACTTATATGTGAAATCTAAAAAACAAACAAACAAACAAATGAACTTATTTACAAACCAGAAATAGACTCACAGATATAGAAAACAAACTATAGTTAGCCAAGGGGAAAGAGGTGGGGGTGGACAGATAAATTAATAGTTTGAGATGAAAAGATGCACACTACTATATATAAAACAGATAAACAACAAGGCCCTACTGTATAGCACCAGGAATTGACATTGAATATCTTGTAATAACCTGTAATAGAAAAGAATCTGGAAAAGAACATATGCACATGTATATCTGAATCATTTTGCTGTACACGTGAAACTAACACAACATTGTAAATCAACTATACTTCAATTTAAAAAAAAAAGATTCGTGTTTCTTTCAGATTTACCCCTAATCTCACTCATAGTTCTCTGGAGTAAACAGTTTCCTGCTGCTTTTTGGTGTGAAAGTACATGACACTAAAATGCAGAACAGAGCTCTGCCTTCTTCTTCCCTCAGTGACTCTTCTTTTATTTTTATATTGCATGTAATCTAAGATACAACTTTACTTCCTTGTTTCAGTTTCCTGAGGGCCATACTGTACGGGCTACAGAGCCCCAGTGATTGGCATCCCCAGCCTGAGTGGGACAGGCTTCGCAAGAAAAACTTGCACAGAGAAAAACCCGTGGAATGGAGATGCTGAGAACTCCTCTCTCAAAAGGAAAATGGGAGGAAATGAGCTATGTATGTCCAATTTACTCTTTGCAAATTTAACAGTCACATAATTTAGTCACCCTTTACTGGGGCAGAATAACTAAAACTGACAGAGAAGGACTAGAAGTTTCACATGATTGGAGTTCCTTCCACTTGGATGAAAACATTCAGCATGGAGAAGTTTTCCTCCAAACTTCGGTGCATTGGAGCTGTCTTGGAATATTATTGAATTAAGTCAGCTTGACTGGTTTGCTCAACACAAGAATACCTGAGGACTGTGCTCTGGATCAAGATCAGGTGGCAAAGACCTTGTGTACCATTTTGGATGGACTCGGGGAGCTCTGGGAAACATTACTGATAATGGTTCTGAGACCACGTCTTGGTTGGAAAGGAAAGATGGCTATGGTAATTTAGTAAAGCCTGCACTGGTCACAGTAATGGGAATCCATATTTGTCAGTCCTGGGATAGACCATAGAATGCCCTTCCTCACCTTGTCCTGGTACCCTTTACTAACTTTTCAATTATGGTGGCTTTCAATTATTTGTTTTATGAGTGTTTGCTCTTTTCAGATAAGAGCATATAATGTAACTCTTCTGATTCAGTTCCAAATGGGGCTTTTTGGTTTGGGGATGGCAGTATCTATGCCTTTTCTCATTTTTAGTAGTGATGCACTGGCCCTTTGTACATACATTCGTAAGTTATCAATCTGTTTATGTACAAATCAATAGAGAGACAGGAAGCTGGGTGAGTCCAGGAAAGCTAACACATATGAATCGATTCTCCTATTCCATAATTTAGATGTATGTTGTAGCCTCGTGCCTTTCCCTCCAGCCAGGATTATTTGTCTGAAGGATTTTTATTTGTAAACCTCTGCTGGGAGCTCTTAGCTGAAACACTGGTCTGGCTGGTCCTGATCGCCTGGTCACTTAGCCCAGGTCCCCACCACACAGCCACTCATGGAGGTGAGCCACAAGGTCATGAACATTTGGCATCCTGTGATTTTTTCCTACAGTCTGAGTCTGGGGTGAGATTCCCTGTATTAACCCAACAAGGGGGAAAGAGCTGATGGGTTAGCCCCTGTGAATGCCTTCTTACTTATTCAGAATGTAAAGGTTTTTAGTCTGAGTTCTACAGAACAGGGCTTCCAAAACTTAAATACACATAGGACTCACCGGGGGATCTTCCCAGTAAGCCTTGATTCTGATTCCTTAGGTCTGCAGTGGTGCCTGAGGTTTCTACACCACTAACAATGTCTAGTTCACGGAACTCACTTGGGAGAGCAAGGCTTTATAGACAACAAGAGAGAACCAGCTTTTTAAGAGCCTCATCCACTCACAAAAATCTCTACAATCATGCAACTCTTAACACTGCAGCCTTCCTCTTGGTTGGTAGGTGCTAATTCGACTGAAGCCCGTCCAAAGCGAAAGACGCATTGATGCCTGGAAGACATTTGTGCATTTGAATAGGCGGCAAATAGGTACAGATGGGAGAGGGTCATTCACTGTCTAAGTACAGAATTCTTAACTGGACAGCTCGAGACGGGGGTATATGAATGGTCCCCATCAAGAGACAGATGCCAGGAAGCATGCGAACTCCTTATCTTTTCTTGTTGATCACTTACTCCTTCACAACCAGTCACTTACTAAGAGGGAGCAATATTTATGTGAGAGGTTTGTAGACAAATGTCTCTTTCTCTATCAGTGGAACATAAAAATATTTTGTTTCATGAGTATAAATGTCTTTGGCTCTGCCAAAAAAGCTTTTTAATTTTAATTTTTTTTTTTTTTTTTGCTGGGGGAGGGAGAGGAGATGCTATATTTGTGTGTTGCTGAAACAACCAGTTGGAAAATGAAAAAACAAAATAACACAAACAAGTTGATTAAGTTTGCCTCTATGTCAACCCCCCCCCCCTTATTTGACTTCTTTTTGTTAATTTACTTTTGGGAAGAACAAACTTTGGTTTGGTTAGGCTAATATTAAGCTTTTGTCTTCCACTCGCACCTTCAACACATGCAATAAAAATGGCGTCATTTTTAGCCACTTCTTTCCTTCCAGGGGTTATTATAAAATTTGGCAAAATCATGAAAATAATTTCAAAGAAGAGATGACAGCAGTAACCTGAACATTCACTTCAATTTCTTCATCTGCTTCGTTACCAGCTCTCTTGGAAGCACTAATATTTTCATTGGCATCTTAAATTACGGCTGACACCTTTGTTTTGACTTTCCTGCACTGCCATAGCAGAGAAATTCTAAGGTGTGTTTCTTGTGAACTTTGGCTGTTTTCATGATAAGCTCTATGAATTAAATAATTTCCCCATTTGTTTACAAGATGGTTACAGAAGTACTTGCAATTCTTTCTACTTCCTAACATTTACATTAAAAATCCTCTGTTTCCCAATCTCATTGTCAAGTAATTAATGATCTGTAAACCAGTACTATGTGTAGCATGTCACTGCTGACTAACAAAACCCTGCAGGGAATTATTTTGCCACTTGAATTGCTGCTCTTGCAGTAATTTGCTTTCAAAGTTTCCATTTTCATGTTCTAGGCTATCCTAAGGAGAGACTGGAGGTTTCCAAATATGTCCACGCATACCTTGGTACGCCTCCCTTAAACAGGTGGAGTCTGATCCCTCCCCTCCATTCCCTTGAGCATGAGTTCAGCTTCAGTGACTCATTTCTAATGAATAAAATATTCTAGAAGTGATGGTGTGTGACTTCTGGGGCTAGATTATAAAAGGCACGATGGCCTCCTTGATCTCCATCTCTTGGATCACTCACTCTAGGGAAAACCAATTCCCATGATATGAAGACACTCCAGCAGTCTTATTGGAAGATGCATATGGTGAGGAACTAAGATCTCCTGTCAATAGCAGTGAGGAGCCCAGGCCTCTTGCCAACAGCTGTGTGTGTGAGCCATTTTGTAGGTGGATCTTCTAGCCCCAGATGCACCTTCAGATGACTGTAGCCTTGGCTGACATCTTGACGGTAACCTCATGAGAGACCTCAAGCCATAATCACCCAGCTTCTGAATTCCTGACCCATAGAAGCTCTGCAGGAAAATATATATTTATTGTATAAGCCACTAAGTTTTGGAGTGATTCATTATGCAATACAGGAAATATACCTACTGTTATTGAAAAGATATTCACTGAGGATGGCAGTATCCTTGAATATTTAGGGAAACTGGGTTATTTCAAGTATTAATATGCAAGCAGCTGTATGTTAAGACTAAAGAAAGCAAAGGAATAGAACCAGAATGGTTGACGATGTCTTTGATAAAAAGTCTAAACCCCTTAATAATTGTAAGTATTATACAATTTCCTGCATTGCTCAGGATGTGTGATGAGAAGGATAGAAGGTGTGGAGGCAGCATTTAGGGAAGGAAGTATGAGGAGTGGCTCTGAATACGTGTCATGTGAATTACAGGGCTCTTATGATCTGTTGACTTCATGAAATCAGAATGAATCTGCACACTAACTCCCCATCTCTTCCTCATTTAAACTATCAAGTCCCGGGTGGTTTGAGTGCAATGCTCTATACAGTTTACATTAGTTCACAAAGCAATACACAGGACGACCCTGCTGTGAGGACAACGGGTTCTCAAGAAGCATTTTTTCTCTCCAGTTTCAGAAACACCTCATAGTACAAGCTGATCCTGCTGAGTTTAAGTGGGAGAACATTTGTAGTAGGAAGTCTTCCCGTGCATTCCAACTCTTTTTGTTAGAAGGGGCTCAGTGCCTTGCATGTGCAATTCTTCAGAGGGGAGGCTGGAGCTCTGGCAAAAATCCCAAAACACCAAACGCCTTCTGTTTGGCTCTGAGTTAATTAGAGCAAACCAATTTTTCCTCTTTGCTATTTTCTTTTTCTCACCTTTGGAATGACACAATTTGAACTAATTGGCACAGGGTTGAACCTCATGGTCATATTGTATAGCCTGAGACATGTAGCCCTGGGTTTCATTGTTTTTAACAGGTTTCTTTTAGAATCACAGAATGTGAAGGCTGGAGAATGTCTAAGAAAATCATTTGGTCTAGAGGTTTGCAAATTGAGTCCTGCAGAGCCCTAGGGTTCCTCAGGAGTGCTCGGAATCACTCTAATTTTATCTCTTTTCATATAATTTTGTCCTTGCAGCATTTATTTAAGTATGTATTTCTGAGACTTTGATTTAAGATGCTTAAACTGAGAAGTTCAGAGAGATAAATGGATTTGTGCAAAGTCATGTAGTTCATGGTGATTGATTTGAGATGATTCTTCCATATGGGGTTTCAGCCTGTTTGGAGGGTGATCTTCAAACACACCATACCATCTTCCAAAGACCAGGATAAATGTTATACATGAGGGTCTTACAGGTAGAGCTGAGTCTGGATGTGAATGAGAAGGATGTGGCCTGTTTTAGATATCCTCATCCCTTCCTTCTTCCCAGTTGTTGACTTACATCATCATTGGAAAGATGCTTCTTCTTTATCTTGGCTAGATGTTTCGTTACTACTACTGGCATTTTACGTATCTGGTCAAAATCTTTTCTTTGAGAATTTTTGCCTTTCAGATAGAAATAATCCCTTTCTTAGATTTCATGCATAGAGTTAATTTTTCTATAAATAAAAAAGCCACTAAAACAATTTTGAATTATTAAAAATGTAAGTCCTCCCCTGCATGTCCAGGTGAAAACAGGATTGATTACTAGGCAATCCAAATTAATTAGTGTAGATGTTTTAATAAAAACAAAGAAAATGGAAAATATCAGGTCTCACAAAATATTGTGCAACTAACAAAACGTTTATAATTGCTTTTATATGTTGAATGCATGTCATGTACTAGTTTCTGAATTAACAACGCTCAACATAATTTAATAATATGATGCATACACTATACAATACACAATTGAATTTTCCCACTAGCTCTGTGAAATAGGTATTATTAGCATCGTTTTACACATGAGAAAGCTGAGACTCACAGATGTGGGTCTCCTGAGGTCACAATGTGCGGAATTATAAGAGGCAGAAACCCAAGTTTCCTCCAAAACTGTACTTTTAGTCACTCTCCTGTATCACTTCCCTGTTGCATATTGGGTGTCATGATGTAATCAAACGCAATAGCTTATTTTGTAGATCACTGTCAAGTGAAAAAAAATGTTTTGTGGTCTGTCATTTGTAGTCCATGAAGCATGAGATTTCCCCTTTTAGTGGAAGGCAGGATTTCTGGTAGGAGGGCAGCCAGAAGCCTATACCTGATTCACCTCATTCCACTTTTCCATTGAAGCAGCTCTCATAGTTCAGATGCCAGGTTACGACATCCAGAAACAGACTATCAGTCAATTGTTTGCTAAGCTCTGGAAAGAATAACCCATTAAGAAATACTTGGTGACAGAATAAATCGTCAACTTCTATTACTCATGGATGAGCAAACAGAAAGATATCATGAAACTGATGTGAAATAGTCTAGTAGTTCAAAAGTCTACATTGTCGGAGAAAAAAATGCCTTGTGAGGAAAAGCATATGTAGAACAAAAAAAGAAGAAAAATAAACTAGATGATGCTTTCTTTGTGTTCTCAATAAATATGAGAAAGCATGGTCTTGTGAAACAAAGGTTCAGAGATGAGAGAAAAGTAGCCCTCTGGAGTGCCAGCAGACATAAAAAAAGGATCTGATAGAGGTGAGGAGAGAACTCTGGGAACCTAAAATTGCAATAGCAGAATTAAAATATGTTTAGAAGATAAGAAATAGAATGGATACTGCAGAAAGTCAAGCCAATGATGTAGAGACAAACTACCTCTCTCTATGGATGCTGAAGAAATAGATTTTTTTTAAATGAGGGAGAAGAAGTTGATATGCAGAACAGTAAACCAATTTTAGACAAACAATATTCAGAAGAAAGAGATCAAAACAAAAGAAGAAATAAAGGAAGATACCTAGAAGAAAACTTCCTTGAGCTGAAATCATCATCATCATCATCATCATCAACATCTTCATCATCATCTTCATCATCATCATCTTCATCATCATCACCATCACCAGCATCTTCATCACAATCATGTGAGTTGTGATCCAAGGAGCTTAACATTTTCCAGGGCAAATTATTGATAGAGTATCACAGACTTGCACAATTTTTTTAAGAGTTAAAAAATGTTGTTCAACAAGGAAAAAACATTGTGCTGCCCTTACACTATTCTTTGTAATACTTATAAAAACTTTATAAGCAGTTTAAAAAATGTACAGTTTTGTTTAAAACTTTTAAACAAGAATTCTTCATTTAGACAGGAGGCTGTTGTCTAACATGTCATTCATGCTTAAAGGCAAAAAAGAAAGGCATTCTTAATTATGGAATGATTTAAAAGAAAAATAGCACTCTTGTAACCCCTAGGAAACTGTGACTGAAGACATATGATAGCTGCCCAGAGGATGAGTCAGACACTTTTACACAAGAATGGACAAATTTAATCATTAAAAGACTATAGTGTAAACTGAAAATATGAAGCACAAAATGTTAATTCTAAATAACTTTTATATTTATGATTTCAAAATAAAACACAAAAGTAACATGATACAAAAATTCAATAAGAATAAAATTTTGATTTCATAAATTATATTTACAAGGATTGGAAAATCAGAAGAATTTAAAGCATTCTAATTTCCTTTATTACATAGACAGTTATTGCAGGGTCCTTATTTTATAATTAAAAATTATGATTTAAATATGTTTTTGAAAAATTTTGAAGTAGATGGAAAACCATATATTAAGAATGTAATTAGTTGCATGTACACAATAGCCAACTAATAGTAGCTTAAACTAATAGAAGTTTATTTTTCTCCTATAACAAGAATTCCAGAGGTTGATAGTTGTTGGTGTTTTTTCAGTACATAAATGATGTTAGGTATATATTTACAAGTCTTGGGCCTTCCCTCATGCTCACAAGGTGACTGCTGTGGCTCCAGCCAGCTGACTGCATCCAAGCAGGAAGAAAGGGAAAGGGGAGAAAGCCAGTCACTCTAGATGGCTCTGCTTATATCTTGTTGGCTAGAACTCTTATCAAATAGCTTTGTCAAGTTTAACTGAAACACAGTGAGTGTTAAAAAAAAATTTGCTAAATGACTACATGAATAATACATAGTAGCTGAAATAGGTCAAGCGTATCTTTTAGTAAGTTAAAGACTACAAAACTGAGCTGAAAAAAAAAACAATACATCTAAAATAAAAAGACATAGAGAAGACACAGAGATAAATAGAAGTAAAATTGTTGTAGGAAAATGTGCCATGTCCCTGTCATATTTTGAAAGATTAGGGAACCAAAACTCAAGGACAATATAGAAAGACAATATAATTTAATAAGATTAAATAACGAATGTTGTTAAACAAGCATGGATTAATACATATCTATTAATAAATAGAATACATATTTAAAATGTTCACAAAACATGTACAATTCAAGAATACAAAGAAAACCTCAGGAAAATCATAGCAGCAGATTTGCTGGATCTCATGTACATGGATTTTTTAATTAGATAACTATTGCCAAACCCTTCGATACAAAAAGGAATATTAAGTGCCTATTTTCCCATATCCTTCCCAGAACTGGGTGTCATCATCAAATGTTTAGAATTTTGCTATTTTAATAGGCTTAAAATAATGTCTATTATAGCTTTGAACTGTCTTTCTTTAATTAACAAAGAGGTTGGGCATTGTTTCAAATTATATTGTCCATTTATAGTCTTTTTCCCATGTAAACTACTTGTTTATAATCATTGTTCACTTTACTATTGGATTTCTTCTCTTTTTGTGATTGATTGCTTAAGCACTTTGTAAAATATGGAATCAATCTGTCAATTTGCTATTTTTTTTTCTATTAGAGGCTGAAAATTTTTCAATAATCAAATGTATCTTTCTCTTCTGCTGTGGCTTGTGGGTGTGTACTCTTCATCTTCCAAATTGTTCTCCCCACCCCACCAGGTGATACTTCTGCTTACTGACATTTGAGAGCATTTACTATAAACTGATCTTAATTATAAATATATATGTGAAAATCCATATTTCTGTAAACAATCAGTACAGCTCACCCACTACAATGAAATAGAGTCTATGCTAAAACAAGAATCAAGAATGATGCTGTCAAGAATGATTCACTGTTAAGAAATCTATTACTATATTACAACATAGCAATATTTCAAAAGACACAAAATATGGTAATTTCAACAGATGTAAAAATATATATATATGGTACAGAACAACATATTTATTACAGATGGAAAGGAAACTCTTAGAAAACTGAGAACATATTTCTGTAGATGGCTAAGAGTAAGCATACTGAAATACTAGCCAGCATAATGCGTAATGGTGAAACATTAGGATAATTCCAATTAAAATTGGGAACCTGGCCAGGATTCCTGCCACTGCCATCATTATTTCACATTGTTATGAACATACTGTCCAGCATAGTATGGTAGAAAATGGAAAGAGGGAGCATGAATATTTTATGACAGAACAAAATTATCATTATTTGCAGATGACATAAGTAAATACAGGGAGAATTCAAGGAAATCCAACTGAAAATCTGTTAGAATTAAAGCCGTGAGTGTAATTTTGGAAACGGAATGTCTCAATTTGTTTGGGCTGCAGTAACAAAATATCATAGACTGGATGGCTTAAGCAATAAACATTTATTTCTCGTAGTTTGGAGGCTGGGAAGTACAAGATCAAGGTGCTGTCGGATTCAGTGTCTGGTGAGTCCCACTTCCTGGTTCATAGAAGGCTGTCTTCCTCCTGTGACCCCACGTGGTGGAAAGAGGCAGGAGCGGTCTCTGGGGGTTCACTTGTTAAGGGCACTAATCCCATTCAATGGGACACTACCCTCATGACCTAATCATCCCAAAGACCCCACACTGGGGATTAGGTTTCAATATATGAATTTGAGGGGGTGCGGCACAAACATTCAGTCTGAGCAGAGAGTCAGTTAAAGGTAAAGCTATGAAGCTATTTTTCTCTATAAACAAATAACAATCAGGGGAATTAAGGAAACAAAACAGTTTCTTAGTTTCTTTCAGAATACCAACTGAAAGCAAAGTCACTGCAATAAAATATGCATGGCGTTTACTTGAAGAAATATCAAAACCCAGTTAACTATATATGAAAGTGAAAAAATGAACAAGGGGACAGACTTGCCATGTTCTAGGATGGGATGGTTACATATTATAAAGATATTAAGTCTTCTCAGATTGACTTTTATCCTTAATATTATTTCAGTGACAATCTCAATGTGGGGAGTAATTTGGTAAAATGATTCTGAAGTTTACCTCAAAGAGTAAATGTGTAGGACTGGCAAAAATTATTTTGTGAAGGAATACCAGTGTGGAGGGAGGGACCTTCATCTGGTAGATTTCAACAAGCTTCACGATGATACTGCCATTAAAACAACACGTGCATCGAGGTTGGTTTCAAAATGCACTCAGTTGTAGACCCTTATCTGAGACTCTCGGGGCTAGATGTGTTTGGGAATTTAACATTTGGAATTTAAAACTTTAAAAATTGTGAATCACTATGCTGAACACATGTCATTTAAATAATATCATATATTAACTACATTGAAATACAGAAATAAAATAAATAAATAAAATTTGGATTTTTGTAAGATCATTTGGTTATATCCTAAAAAATACTTAATTCTTCCAGGTGGATCTGGACCAGGACCCCATAATCAAATATATTGACTGCAAAGAAACTGAATAGGTTACATCAAAGTGATAAACAGTCTCCTCTTGATTCAAGTCATATCTTGCTGCCCAGTGAATGCTGGCACCAAACTCATCACAAAAACATTTCGGTTTTCAGCACTTCTGGAATTGTGGGTTACAGATAGACCTGCATGTAGGTAAGTATGTCAAAGGCTGTGTTCCCAGGAGCTGACTCTGAAATGGAGATTAGTTTGCAGGCCACTTTTTAGGGAGAGCTGTTCCCATCAGCACAGAATGAGAGGATGGAAGTGAAATTGGCCAAAGGGAAGAGCTAAGCTGTGGTTTGTTCAGCCACAGGGGGAGGTGTGGGGCAGAGATGGTCCTCAGAGGTGTCCTGAATTGGGGTTGGGGGGGTACTGGACCTTTATACTCCCATGTCAACCCATGGCTGGATGATGGCTGCCTCAGGAAGATGTGACCAAGCCAAGGCAGGTTTTTTCTGCTGAGGCAATCCCCAAAAGAGGTCTGGCAGCTGAGGGCTGTCTTCCTGCAGCCTGAAGAACAAGTCCTTTATTCTTGAAGAGGGGTCCAAGTGATGCATCGACATTACAGGGTACATGGGAATTTAACGTATAATAAGGGAAACATCACAGACGAATGGATTAGGCAACAAATAGTTTGGAGATCATTGATCGCCAGTAAAATCCTCACCTCACAGTGTAAGCAAAACAGGCACAAGATGAATTATAAAGTTAAATATAAAAAAAACAAAACTGGAAAATAGGAATAAATATTCTCTAGTCTTTATAGTGGAGAAGGAATTATAAGTATAAAAGCATGGAAGAAATAACAAAGTAAAAGCAAAGATTTGAATAGAATTAAACATTTTTAAATCTAAAATTATGAAAACATTTGAAAGACAAAAAATGGAGAAAATACTTACAACATAGGTAATAAAAATTAATATATGTATGTAGGTACTTCTATGTAAATATATAACTCATATAAAGTTGATATGTATAGCTCATATCAATAAAAAAGAACACTTCAATAGACAAATGGGCAAAGATTATAAATTGAGAGTTCTATGAACATATGAAAAATAGTCACAAAATAAATTCAAAGAATTCCTAATTGAAACATTGAATTATCACTTATGTTTTGCTGATACAAAATTCTAGTCATTACAAAACATAACTTTTCATGTCAACAAGAGTATGCTATTTACCCAGTCAACAGAAGTATAAATTGTTGCCACTTATCTAGAAAACTTTTTGATAATTTATTCAAGAGCTCTAAAAATCTTTGTGCCCCATTTGCCCTGAAATTCATTTTTAAAAGAATATCTGCTAAGGAAAAACTCAGCAATTCAAACAAATATTTATTTAAGAAGATTTTCATTGCTGTATTACAAAAAATAAGCAAAGAATTGGAAACAATCTCAATCATGTAGAAAAACTTCATAAATTATCATGCATGCATGAAATTAAATGTCATAGAGACATTAATAAATAAAAATTAAATGATATGAAAATGGTTCTAAGAGTATTACAAAGAAAAGATAAAATATAAAACTATATGTAAAATATCTATCATCTAGCTATATCGATTAGCAATTTCTTTCTCTAACTCTAGCACATCTATTTATACACTTAGAAAAGGGAATAAAAATAATAAGCCAATATGGTAATGGTGCTTATCTCTATTAGGGTATAGTTAATTTATATTTTCTTCTCTATACACTTACTGCAATTTCCAAATGTGTAACGAATATGTTACCTCAGTAATAAAAGAGAAACAGAATTTTATTGTAAAATAAAACAACATGCAGAACTTTGTGTCCTGTGATCTCATGTAAACATTTTCAAACTTCAATGAATAGAGGAAATGTCATACACTATCTTGACTCAGCCAAATCAAAATTACATGTAAGCTTACTTGAGCTGCCTTCACTGACTGATAAGAGGTCACTGAGGATGAAGATGACTAGAGGAGTAGGCCGGCAGCAGAGAGGGACCTGGGTCCTAGGACAATGATCACAAATAGCCTTGAAACATCCTCTTCTTCCCTTTCTCATTCCAGAGGAGACGGCAGGGCTGCAGAATCGGGAATACACAAGGGCACATGGTGGCTTGCCTTCCTATGGGGTCGAGTATCATCTTGCAAATATCCAAGGGGTTTTCCTTAGGGCAGTGCCACCCATTGGGTGAAGTAAAGGGACAGCAGACCCTGAGAGGAGGCCTTGGCTGGTCCCTGTGGGCTGAGCCACTCTGGAACTGAGATACTGACCCTACGTGGTCATGAGGTTGTCTGTCTCCTAAAACCCCTGGGCAGGGATGACCTTTCCTGACTACAACCTCCACCCTGTCCCCAGGCGTGTTTACATGGGAGCCACTGCAGTGTTGCTCACACAAACCAACAAAGTCTAATGTACAAACAGACTGTTGCTGATGGAGGACACTCGGCCCATGTTTGTACCCACTCCTGGGAAGGGTCCTACTCTTTCCCAAGGCTTCCCTGTTCGTCCGTCCATGCCCATCCCGCTGACTCGGCGAGTGCAGCCCAAACCAAATATTAGACTGTTAGTCACACTGGAACATTCCTCAGTCACGTATATGAATAGTATTTGCAGTTTGGGGTTATCCACATGATCCTGTGCTCATTAGCACTGACGACAAAGAGCCAACTGTGTTCACAACCATATGAACATTACTCACACAAGTGAGATTTTATAAGCAAGAAAAAACAGAGAAAGACAAAGATGAAAATAAATGGAGTGAGGAGAGGGAGGCTGAGACAAAGGAGAGATTGTTGCAACTGGAAGGGTCTATAAAGGGCAGCCTGCCCGTCCAGCCCCAGCGTCTCATGGTTTCCTGGTCTTCGTAGTAAAGAGACAAAGTGGATGGTGCTGGGTCAGGGAGCTTGTAAGGGGCAGAGATGGGACCAGAACTCACTCAGGTTCTCCAATTCTCAGTGGGTTGTGTGTGCTCCAAGTTGCCCTTCTAAGCAGTGGGAGGGAAAGAAGGGTCTAGGTGAGAACTGAAGGAGAGAAGTGAATTCTTTGTTGGAGATGCGGATGAAGAATGTTGCCTGCCGTGTCAGTAAACAAATGATGTGGTCAATCACGCCATCAGCCACTGCAGGAGCCTCCGGCTGTGCACCCTGATGGGATTCAGGATGGGAAAGAACAGGATACTGGCCCTAGATAGTTAAGGTGCACATCAAAGGAATGATTTCAATGAGCCCAGACTCTTGCATCCTCCCATACATAGAAATGTGCTAAATTCATTAACTTGAGATATTTGGTGTTCTTTAATTAATAGTAATCTTTTGATGTTCTGAGTACTGGGTTTTTGTTGCAAAAAGTCCTATATATCCTGGCTCTTCCCTTACCTCTTTGGAGAAGTCCCTCAGAGCTATCTGGGACTCCACTGAAAAAAACAGAATTCTCAACTTTTAGGTTGTGCTTTTTTTTTTATTTCAGTTGACAGAAGTAAAGATAAAAGTAGTCACTTGATTTTCAAAATGACCAGGAAATGTCGTGATTTCAATTTTATTGCCTTTGGAGTCAGTGCAGCTGCTTACAAGTGGACACACACATCTTATTTTTCCCACATCCTCTTGGCCTCTGTCTGGATGGCCCTGTGTTTATTTGTGATGTGATGCTCAGTGAAACTGCTTCTCTGTGAGCACCCTCTCAGCCACCCTCCAGCTTTCCTCTGGCTCCACTGGGCTGCCTGGACTTAAGTCCTATCTTCTCCGAGGACTGCTGTGGCCCAAACTCTGTTGAGCTCCTTGTCTCAGACCATACAATCTAAAAGGACCAGTATCCAAGGCACCCGGTTTTCTTCTCGTGTCAGGTGGGTCCAGTTGGTGATGGAGAACCTTGCCCTTCACGACAATACCAGGACCGGAGGCCTGGCTGGGCATAAAGAGCTCTCCTTTCTATTCAGAGAACATAGATTTGGAAGAGCCCAGAGAAATCTGAATCAGGTTTCCCTAGGTCCTTCCCAAAGGAGATCAGAATCCCCAATGGTCCTCAAAGCTTTAAAGACAAGGTCTGCTTCTGAAACTTCATCATAGGAATTTGCAAACCTTCAAGGCTTGATCTCATTTAAACTCCCACCAGGTATGTAGTTCCAAGGATCTTGGCCAAGGGGTCAGGGCAGGTCTCCTGACAACACTGAGGCCTCCAAGGATATGACCCACAGCTTTCCTGGATCTCCTCTCATCCCTGGAATGATACAGACAGCAGAGCAAGAGCCTGGCCCAAGCCTTCATCATCTTTGTTCGGTGCCACCTGTCATCTCCCTACTGACCCCTCTCCCTAATGGTATTCCATCAATGCCTGAGAAATCTTGTTTCCGACCCCTCTTTCACAGTGCTATCAAAGCAGAAGCCTTAAAGGGGAAACATGGGATGGGGTCGTTCCCATTTCCACGGCTCCTCATGGCCTGGAGGAAGATACAGGACATTTCATTGTGCGCCCCCCAGCAACTCCCCACCTCATCTCCTCACACTGCCTGCATCTGTCCTTCAGTAGTGGCCACCAATCCAATCTGACCTTGCAATTTCTTTCATTTAGCTCCCTCTACAGACCTGGGAGAACTGCCCATTCTCTGCTGTGGGAAATCTTAGTGACGGTTTAAGGCCACATCAGATGTCCTGTCTTTGGGAGGAAGTACTTTAGAGCCTGGACCACCTTGGCCTGTGCACTGATCCTCCCATGGATGAGCTCTGAGAACATTGGGAAATGAATTATGCCCAAACTTGCTTAACTCTAACTTGTGGAAAAAAATCTACCTTATAAGATTGATAAAGGATAAACAGATGTATGTGAAGCCACCAGCTGGTACCTGGCAAGATGAGCCAATACAATTTTTTCCTCCCATTTTTCCTTTCTGTAGCCTGATTATCCATGGTTTCCTTTTTCCTCCCTTTTCTTCTCAGAAGGCCTTTCCAGACCCTCAGAGGGGTTAACTGTGCTCTTGTGCCACCATTTGGCAGGACCTGATGCTCTTGGTGGAGGTAAGTGCGTTGAAGGCAGAACCTTGTCTTACCCCAATTCCCAGCTCTAGCTCAGCCTCTAGACCAAGGCAAGTATGGACTCCTCCCCACCCCCCCACCCCGCAAAAAACTGGATGAGCTAGTGGAAGGTTGATGCAGGGCACCTCTCCAGTGGAAGGCAGGGAGACTAATTGCAGGTCATGTTGTAGTCCCTTAGTGGGAACCAGGCTATTCTCTATTTACTTCCTTGAATTCTAGGCCATGTTGGAAAAGACCTAATGGCTGAGAGTTAAAGAATCTTGGGAGTCTGAGATCTGAAAAGAGTGTCAAAGAACATCAGAGCTTTAAACTTGGAATGAAGCAGCCCCTGGCCCCATGTCCAAGGTGGAGATGAACAGAGCGAGGCCCCCCCACCTCACATTCATTCTCCTGGGCCAGGGCTCTCCTGCTCCTTCTTCTGATGCCCCCAGACCTCAGGGAGGAGGGGGATACTGACCCAGTAGGAATGCTTGCAAAATTCTCATTATCTGCATGTTTCCCAACTGCAAGGCTTCGGATGGTCGGGACAGAATCTTGACCTGCCTGACTGGCTGGACGTGGACATTTTGTAATGCGTATGAGATTCTGTATTTGATATGACCGTGTAACTCCACACCTCCAAGTGCTTCTCACACTGACTTCTCTGTCCTCGGACATACCCTGCTAAGGAGATAGCTCTCCTCCCTTTAATGAGAGGAAACCCAAAGCCCCGAGAAATGAAGCCATTCCCCGAGGATACCTCAGTGAGTCAGTGGGGAGGCTTAAAATAGAACCCACCTCCCTACCACTCCCACTTGCTACCCAACAGACCACGCTGTCTTCTGAGCAGAGGAATGCAAGCCCCATACATTCCTGCTGAGGACAAAGTGTGCTCCTTGGAATTAACCGTGGGATTCCAGAACGGGTGACGTGACTTAGGGAGGAGAGGGGAATGAGAACCAGGAAGATGAAACTGACTTTCTTTCCTTCTCTATTTAGACTGAACATTCACAGAGAGACTAAGTGTCCGGCGAAGGTGAGAGAATCCTTGTGCATGTCAATGGTTCTCCACATGAGCCAAGGCGGCACATCCACCATTGCCACGTGACAATGGCACTGGCGCCCGGTCCTTCCTGCATGACTAGCTGTGACTAGCAAGGGGAGCTCGGTCTCCTGATCCCATTTAATAAATTCTGCTTCTCACAGAGGCCAGAAGGACAACATCTTGTCGAGTCCCTAAAACGGTTCTGTGAGGTTATTACCGTCATATTTTTACAGCTGAGAAAACTGAGTCTCTCAGAGGGCAAATAAGTCATCTGAGTCACTCAGCTGGTCCGTGGTGAAACTTGTAACGGAAGTCAAGTGAGTCTTCTCCCCAGGGCTGACCTTTCCTCTTCACTGGTTATCCTCAAAGTGTGGTTCCTGGACCAGTGGTATTTGAATCATCTGGGAAATTGTAAGACAAGCAAATCTGGGCTCCAACCCAGACTTACAAAACAGAAAGTCAGGAGGAGGGACCCACTAGTCTGTCTGAACAATTCCTCCCGGGATTCTGATTAAGTATGAGAACCACTGCTGCCCACAGTGGTGCCTGGGGAAATAGGGAACAGCCAGCAAGGAGACGGGCAGGAGGTGAGGGTGGCAAGAACGGGCAGGGAACAGCCCAGGCCAGACAGTGTGTCACCAACCAAGAGAGGGCAGACTCAGCAGAGTCCCTCCCTGCCGTGGGAAACGCGGGCAGCCGAAGAGCATCGCAGCGGAGGTGCTCACAGTTACAGGGGGGCACGTGGGGCTGCTGGCGGAGGGGGCGTTAAAATATAGCAGCGGCGAACGCGGACTTCCCTCTTGCTCTGCTGACGGGCCCTGAATGTCCACAGGGGCTAACAGGAGGCAGAGAAGGGGCTAAAAGCAATAATAAAAACAGCAAGATTTAAAGCTAAGCCCGGAAAGCAAGAGAGATAAAAGAAGGTGTTGTGTAGCTTTGGTAGGAAAATACTAAACAGGGAACATGGGTGTCTCTTGTGGATTAAATGCCCCTGCCTTGCCTGGAAGAGTTCAGGTTGCTTTTTTTTTTTTTTTTTAAACCAGACCCTCATGCATGCTAAGCACCTGCTCTGCCACTGAGCTGTCACTCGCCCATCCCCCTCTAACTTTCTACTTCAAACAAACTGTTTGCAAGTAGACAGATTTGGCCCCGCTGATAATTTTATCACTGATTCTCTCAACCAGTGGGGGCGGGTGTTGGAATTACCAGGGATTCTTTATCAAAAGACGTATGTCCAGACGTTACATCAGAATGACTGAGTCAGGATCCTGGCATTTGAGGGACTGGTAGGGGAAGGTTTAGCCATTTACTTTGACCAAGCTTTCAAAGCGATTCTAATGCCATCGTTCACTGCACCCCACTCAGACACACACACTGACACAGACACCTCCAAAGCTACTATTTTATTTCAAAAACAAAACACAGTGAAACAAGAAGACCTGTCACCCTTCAAATGATACTTTCAGAGCATGTCACAGATGTGGGACTGCCCTCCAGGGGCCGAGCACCCCCAGGATCGGCTCTCTGTCTTCCTGCCTGGGTCAGGAGGTGCCTCCTGCCAGGTGCTTTGGACCAGCCACCACCCCCGGCTTCTGCATCTCCTGTTCTGGACCTCAGAGGTTTTTTAAACTAGAATTGGCTGGGCCAAACTGAGAAAAAAATGTTTTCATTTTGGAAGGGCTTCTGGGCCCTCTCTTCTGGGCGTCCCAGCTGGCGTGTGTGTGTGTGTGTGTCTGTGTGTGTGTGTAAGTACATCTCTCAGAGAGCTCCTCCCCTCCTCCCCCATTTCATTGTCACAGCGGTGGTGACATTTGTGTTCTCCGGGGTTGTGTTACACACAGAGCGTAAGAAGCCTCCAGGTGAAGTGGGGGAGGCAGGTGGTAGGAACCAGAGAGGCCATGGTGCTTAGAATGGGATTAAGGACTTAAGTCAACAGCTCTTTTGTTACCAAGACAAGAACAATGCTTCCAAAACAGTTTTGGTTTCTCCTTCCCTTTCTCTCTCTCTTACTTCTGTGCTGATGGGTGGAATCAGGAAGATACGGGAGGTTATTAAAAGGCAGATGTAGCTGACAGCTCTTGAGTGCACACTATTCCGTGAAAGGAACTGTGCTAAACTCTTTATACGATCCCTTTCACTGAAACTTCCCTTTGACAATCATCTGAGTTAGAGGCTATTATTATCCCATTGTACAGAGGAGAAAACTGAGGCTACGTACATTAGTTGCCAAAAGTCACACATCCTATAAGTTGTGAAGCTGAAATTTGAACCCAGCTTGGGCTGAATCATAGCATAGATGCTTTTCATTAGGATGATACAATGATACAGTTCAGAATTTTCAGAAGATTTTCTGATACAGATCTTTTCGTGTTCTGTGGCCGAAAGAAGAGGTTTCACTCCTACTGACGAAAGAAAGGTGGGAAGGAGGGAGAGAAGCCAGTACTTACTAAGCCTGGGGTCAGAGGTTGTTCACTTTTGTCCCTTTCTTTAATCATTGCAACGATCCTCAAAATTGTGTAGTATTATCTCTATTTTTGCAAAAGACAATATAGAATCTCAGGGGAGGCAAAGAATTAGCCTAAGTTTGTAAATTGGACCTGTGCCCTAGTTCACACTGAAACCCTGATCTGTTTCATGCCAGTGTTCCAGTGGTTCAGTTTGTGTAAAAGTGATTTTCACATAAACATCGGGGGTTGGTCATTTGTGGCTTTGATGTGACATCTCCTGTGGTCCCAGAGGACCCCAGCTCCTTTTATGGGATTTTACATGACATGAATTTCCAGCCCAGGTAGACTGAAATGTATTCTCTAAGCAACGTGAATGAAGTAGTCTATTTCACTCTTGTTTTAAAATGTGAAGATTCAGCCGTGTATCTACCTGAAACACTGGCTTTGGGCTTCAGTAAAGGACCGGAGGATGGCTTCGGAGTCCGATTTTATTAATATCTCTTCATGAAGATAGAAAGGAAAGCCAAAGCTGAGCTTTCAGTCTCTTTGACATGATTTTTTTCATTTCCAACAGTTTTAAATTAAAAAATGTTGATCTCAATTTATAATATGTCACGTGTACGCATGCATGTGCACACACACACACACACACACACACACACATACCCTCTACACACAGGAACCTAAAAAGCAAGGTTGACCTCAATGCAAAGCCACAGCAGCTTCAGAGACCCCACGTGACAGATGTCATGGGTGATTCATCCCCATGAATCACTTATCTCAGCTCACTGAGAAGTCGCATGACGCAGCCCACACTACAGAACCCATTTGTTCTTTTTGGTAAATCCCTAAAATTCTGAGCAGCAGCTGTTTTATTCCTGACACGTTCCATCCTGATAATGGCGGGGAGAAGAAGTGGCTGGTGTGTATTTTGGCTGCTGTTAAATAGAACCACAGAGTTCCCTTCATGGTAGAGGGGTCCTCCACCTTAGCCCCCAGCCCACTCTGAGATCTTGTCTTGCTTTGCTGGGCTCAATGCTGGTTCCTCCGCAATGCCTGTCTTTCCCTGGGCAACGTCAGTGTCTGCGTGCATAATTCTTCCAAGACCGGCCATCACAGTTACTTAATTCCTCAGCTCCAAAGTCCTTCAGCTCCACTTAACCCAGATGAGCAAACCCACGGCCACACTCTAAAAGTTGTCATGACCCAGAATGGCTTTACGTCTGAAGACTTAAAGTCTCTGACATATTCTGTCCATATAGGTCTTGTACTCCCTCACTGTCTACAATTATCCTTTGACCGTATTGAGACATACCCTTTGTCAAAATCTCCCAGTCCTTTCCCGGTTTCTCCCTCCATGTTAGAGGCTATGCCCTATTTTAATATCGAAACTGCTTTCATCAAGTCATCTATGACCCCCGCGTAACCAAATCCAAGGGTCAGTTCTCAGCTGTGACCTTATTTGATTTCTTACCATTTGTCACCGTGATCACTCTCTCCTTCTGGAAAGACCTGTATTTCACTTTTAAGGCATCACACCTTTTTGATTTGTGCCCTATTATCACTATTTGCAATCTTCTGTCTCCTTTGCTGGATTTTCTTCTCCTGATCTCTTAGTATTGGAGTGTCCTAGAGCTCAGGGCTGTCCTTCTTGTCACTAGGTAATGGTATCCAGTGTGATGGCTTCAATCACCATCCACATGCCAAGAAATCTTCACATATAGCTCTAGTCTGGGTCTCAGTACTGAACGCCAGGCTCTTACATTCAACTGCCTATTCCACGTTTCCAACTGGATGTCTAATAAAAATCTCTAACTTAGTACATCCGGAATCCAACTCCCGATCCTTTTGCACCCCCACTCACCAATCTTTCTCAGCGCAGTGAAATAGCAATTTCTTCCTTCCTGTCGCACAAGCCAAAAAATTGTCCTCGTCTTGACTCTTTGCTTTCTCTCACACCCCCATCTTGTCATCAGGAAATTTATCTTTCAAAACGCATCTGCATTCAACCACTTCTCACCAGATCTCCCACTACCAATACATTCGCTGGTCAAATCCAACACATTTCCCATCTAGATGATTGCGGGAGTCTTGTAACTGATCACTCAATTGCTATCATTACAGCATGCAAGAAACTTGTTGAGTGTTTCTTTTAAAATACCGCTCAGATCATGTCACTTTTTGACTTAAAGGTCTCCAATGGATAGACCGTAACACTGAACATTAAAACTAAATCCATATTGCCTCTAGAAGAAATTCACATCCTTTGTCAGATACATGTATTATGAATACATTTTTCTCAATCTATAGCTTTCTTATTTTTTAAGTGTTTTGACAAGCAGAAGTTTTTAATTTTGATAATACACTATAACTATTTTCTCTTTGATGATTAGTGCCTTTGACGCTCTCTATAAATAACTTTTGCTTAGACCAAATTCATAAAGGTATTGAGCTATCATCAATGTATAGCATTGTGTAAATTTGAGATGTACAATGTACTGATTTGATACACTTGTGTATTGTGAAATGATTACCACAGTAGGATTAGTTAACATCCCCATCACTTCACATAGTTATCGTTTCTTCTGTGGTGTGAGCATTAAAGATGTAGTCTCTTAGCAAATTTCCAGTGTATAATACAGTTTGTCAACTATAGTCTCCTTAGATCCCCAGATTTACTTATCTTATAACAAAATCTGTACCCTTTGACCAACATGTCCCCATCCACCCCACCCCACCCCCCCTCCCCCGCCCCTGGAGACTACCATTCTACTCTGTTTCTATGAGTCTGGCTTTTTCACATTCCACATAAAAATGAGATGACATATGATTTGCAAGCATTTTCTCCCATTTAGTAGATTGCCTTTTCATTTTGTTGATTGTTTCTTTTCGTGTGCAGAAGCGTGTTCGTTTTGCTTTTGTTATGTATGCTTTTGGTGTTATATCCAGAAAAGCATTGCCAAGGCCAATGTCAAGGTGATATTCCCCTATGTTTTCTTCCAGGAGTTTTGTGGTTTCAGGCGTTATAGCTAAGTCGTTACCCAATTGTGAATTAATTGTTGTGAGTGGTGTAAGATAGGGGTCCAATTTCATTCCATTTCCACTTGTACGAAATATCTTTTTCCATCCCTTAACTCTACGCCTCTATGTGTCCTTAATACTCAAATGAGTCTCTTATGGGCAGCTGATTATGGGGTCTTGTTTTTCAAATCCATTCAGCCACTCTGTCTTTTGTTTGGAGAATTAAATTCATTTATTGTTAGGTTAATTACGAATGGGTAAGGACTTACTCTTGCCATTTTATTAATGTTTTATGGCTATTTTTTAGTTTCCTTGCTCCTTTATCCCCTTTTTACTGCTTTCCTTTGTGAATTGATGATTTTCCCTCTCTTTATCTTTTGCGAATCTACTGTAGGTTTTTGCTTTGTGGTTACCAGGAGGCTTCCATAAAACATCTTATAAATATAGCAGTCTATTTTACACTAATAACAACTTCACTTTGATCTCATACAGAAACTCTACCTTTTTATTCCTCTTTTTATACTTTTGATGTCATAATTTATCCCTTTTTACATTGTGTATTTATTAAACAATTATTATAACTATCATGTTTTTGACACACTTGTGTCCTTTAACATTTTTACTGGAGTTAAGTGGTTGCCATGCCACATTACAGCATTAGAGTTTTCTGAATTTGACTATATACTTTCTTTTCCCACTGTGTTGTATATTTTCACACATTTTTGTTACTAATAGGTGTCCTTTCATTTCAGCTGGAAAAACTTCTTTTAGCATTTCTTATAAGGCAAGTCTAGTGGTGGTGAACTCCCTCAGCTTTCATTTTTATTTTTGGGAAAGTCTTTATCTCCTCTTCATTTCTAAAGGACAACTTTGCTGGATGGAGTGTTCTTGGTTGGCGCTTTCCCCCCAGCACTTTTAATACCATTCCACTCCCTCCTGGTCCATAAGGTCTCTGCTGAGAATCTGTGTCCTGATAGTCCTATTTCAGTTCCCTTGTGAGTTACAAGCTTTGTTTTTCTTGCTGCTTCTAAGATTCTCTCTTTGCCTTTGATTTTTGACAGCTGCATTTTTGTGTCTTAGAGAGAATCTCTTTAAGCTGAGCTTGTTTGCTGACCTACAAGCTTTGTGAACTTGGAAATCCAAATCTCTCCCAGATTTGAGATGTTCTCAACCATCATTTCTTAAATACGCTTTCTGCCTTCTGGAAATCTTTTGATAGTATCCCACAGATCATGTAGGAGTTCTCCACTCTTTCTCATTCTTTTTGCTTTGCTTTCCTCTGACTGGATAATTTCAAAGTTTCTGTCCTCTAATTCACCAATTCTTTCTTCTGTGTTATCCATGCTACTGTTGGCATTCTCTGTAGTGTTTTTCATTTCATATTTCATTCATAGTATCCTTCATTCCAGAACTTTTGTTTGTTTCCTTTTTAGATTTCTCTTTGTTAAACTTTTCATTTTGTTCATGTATCATTTTCCCGATTTTGTTGAATTGTCTTTCTGTGTTTTCTTGTAGCTCATTGAACTTCCTTAAAACAGCCATTTTGAATTCTTTATCAGAAAAATCACAAATCTCCACGTCTTTGGTATTGGTTACTAGGAGGTTATTGTGGTACTTCAGTGGTGGTATGTTTTCTTGCTTTTTCCCAATTCCTTGGAATGTTGCACTGCTGTCTTTGCATTGAAGTCACCTTCTCCAGTCTTCACTAACTGCCTTCAGGAGAGAAATAACTTTCATCAGCCCTGCTAGGGATTCTGAGGCGTTCTCAGACCTTCTGTGAATACACCTGCTCCATGCTTTTTGCTCCCTCTTGTGGTAGAATTCTTAAACTTACATGTCCTTTCTCAATCCTGCAACGTACCATATTGGTTGTTGACAGCCTCCCTGTTGCTTTACCAAGGACAGTGCTAAATTCAAGTTTATGGTTCCTCTCTAGCCCACAGATTCTGTCTGGATTTCTGTGTGTGCTCACTAGCTGTCTGCCAAAGATCAGTCTTGCTGCTTTCAGAAGCATACGTGGGTTTCTGGGTGAGGGTGTGTGGGGGAGAGGCACACAGAGCACAGGAGCTGGGGTGTGCCCATGGGTTAGCTGGCAGGATACATGGCAGTGCTCCCCATTAGCTTGCGGGTGGGCTTCTGGGTGGATTTTGTGATACAATTACTAGGCTCTGCATCACTTTAATGCCCTCTGAGAGTTCCATCTGCTGCTTTCCCAGCCCTTTCCCACTCCCTAGTCATGCAGCTCATGTTGCAGTGCTCTGTGCAGAGTCAGAGAGAAGTGTGCTCTGGCCGCGGCTCACACAGCTGGGAAAGCTGGGTGCTCCCTCACCTGCTCTCCCTTTCCTTGTGGGAGAAATCATGGGCTGAGAAGATCTTTCTTAGCCCTGAGCTACGCCACCTTGTGGGAGGGGTGGTGTGGGTAAAGCCAAACTGCTCTTCTTACCTTTTCCATTGCATCCAAACCTACACTTTTTTTTTTTTGCTCCAAAGATGTGCTGGTACACCTCCACTGGGAACGTGACTTCCACAAAGGCTTTCTCATCCACGGGTGACTGTCTAAGATAGATGGTGTTTTTCGGGAACCCCTGAACCTCAGCCAAGAGGGGTCTGAACTAGTTCACAAGCCCTTGCTGAGTTCAGAGGCAGGACTGTGGTCTTCCTGGTCCCCTTAGTGTGTGATGCTAGACTCCATGGGTCTCCTCAAAGGCGTTTTGTTTGTGAATGGATGCCAAGTTGTTGTCAGGGGGGCATGATGGGGTTGTCTTATTCATGAGGGCATTTTGTTTAGTCTTGTTGCTGATCTCTTTTTCTTTCTTTCTCTGATTGTTTCCTTGCTGTACAGAAGATCTAACCTGTATAGAAGGGTGCATGCAGAGATGGTGCAGGCAAAGGAGTTGACTACGCCAATTATCAATTTATTGCCTCTCAGCACCAAGTCCATCCTTCACTTCCTGTTCTGCAATAATGGAGATGAACCCTGTAAATATTTCTCCTCCATCAGCTGACATGACTTTAAGCTTTGACATTAGGGAGCATTGGAGAAATACTGCAAGAGGAAAGGGTTTCTCTTTCTGGTTCCGATCTGCTTGTTTCATCAGCCTCCTTCATGTTTTCTCTAGCACCCAGTTCCTACAGCCCATGAGCTTCTCTAGCTCCCAGTTCCTGGATCTTAGGGAAATTTTCTAGCACCTAGCTTCCATGGCACACGGTGACCAGCAGTACTGAGCAGCCAGCAGTTTTTCTGTGCCTCCTCAGGCAGCTCTGGGCTAGAGCGCCACCAGTGAGCTACCTCTCCATAAAGTTTCCATGTTTAGAATTCCCTATTCTTTACCTCCAGAAATATAAATTCTTGAAGTCCCAATGCAAATTTTGCCTCCACAAAGTCTTCCCTGATCCCTCCGGTCAAAATGCATTGTCTTCTTTTCTGCATGGCCACAGCAATTTACGGCTCTTTAACGTGTGTTCATCTTCTACTTCATGTCATTCTGAGTTGGGTGCTTATCTACCAGAGCACAAGAGAGATTAAGGGCTTAGGAGAATGGCTTGCAAATGGCAGGCATCCAGCGAATATGAATGAATCAATTAATATGGAATAACGCTGTATTAAACAATAATGAAATTGTCCCAGGTACAGTGTGATTTTGTGAAATAGTGTGATGTATACTGGCTGGAATAATCAAGAAGTTTTTATAGGGGAGTAAAAGCTGTTTATTGAAAGGTGTGTGGGATTAGGAGAGGCAGAAGGGTGGAAGGTAGGGCTGGGATAGACTCTATGGTGTCGAAAGGCGCATGATCAAGGGCTCTGTGTTATCTGTTTGAAGGGCAAGGAGACGACTGACTTCCCTGGAGTGGAGGACCTTTGCTGGGAACACATGGAGGCAACATATGTTGGGAACAGCTTGCATATGGAGGCAAGTATGGGCTTCAGAGGCTGTTGCAGAATGTTTTATGAGCTGAATCGCCCACACCTCCCTTACTCACTCACATATTTTACCTGAATTGTGTATCCTTTACATCATTCACAAAAAAAGGGGAAGGAAAAAGAAGAGGGTACCACTACTTTACCCTCTGTTCTCTGATTCCTGTTGCAGAGGAGGAAAATCTCATTAAATGGATAATCTTCTGGGATTTTCCAAATAGATATGGCTGAAGGTGGATAATGTGTCCAGCCTTCCCCCCACTGCTCACCCCTGACCATGATGTAATTCCCTGGATCCTCTGACAAAGATCTTTATTTATGGAGAAAGTTGGAGTAGATTGATTGAGGTCTTCATGCAAGCAATCCGAGTGTAAGGCCATCCAAAGCAGTGACCGGGGTTACTCCTTCCTTAGTGGGCATCATGTCTTCTCCTGTGCATCCATCCGGAGCTGGCTTGAGACTGGTGCACCTCCTCCCCGTCTGTGACATCAGGAGAATGGGGTCAGCAGTTGCCTAATTTATCCCATGATCAGCAGATGAACGAGGGATGGGATGGGATAACTACTGTCTAAACCGTTTTTTCTTATTTGGGATACAAACTCACTAAATCAAAACAGACTTCTCCCAGGACCTTGGGGGCCAGTGCAAAATCTCCTCTAACTCTTTGCATATCTTTTAGAAAATCATACTCCATAGCTAACCCTGGACGTAACGCCTATGCGTTCTTCTTTGTTGTCCAGGTCACATTTCTGTATTGAGGAGATACAAAGTTACAATAATTTAAACATAACAGAATTTTGTTCCACTCTCACCCAATAGTTCAAAGGGGAATTGTGTTGAGTTGGTAGGATATTTCTTCACCCCAGTTACTGAAAGACTCAGGATAAAATGTGGTTCTGGGTCCAAGTTGGCTGCTACATGTGTTGTCATTTCTATGCCAGCAAGAAAGGGGAAAATGCAAAAGACAAGAAGTTTTCCTTTGAAAGACATAATCTAGAAGTTGTAAACATCATTTCCACTTACATTCCATTGACCAGAACTGCATCATGTCCTCACTCCTAGTAGCAAGGGAAGTTAGGAAGTGCAGTATTTATCTGGGCAGACTTACACCCTGCTAAAATACAGGTGTTCCTATTAAAGGGAAGAAAGTTTGAATAGATCCTGGAAGCTAAATAGCAATTTTTTGTATCTAATGCCTTTTATTTTTAATTTAATTTTATTGAAGTATAATTGACACACAGCATTATGTTAGTTTCAGGTGTGTAATATAATGAGTTAATATTTGTATATGTTGCAAAATGATCAACACGGTAAGTCTAGTTAACACCCATCACCATACATAGTTACAGAATTTTATTTTCTTTTGATGAGGAGTTTTAAGATTTATTCTCTTAGAGTGATGCTCAGCATCACCAAATATTAGGGAAATGGAAATTAAAACCATGATGAGGTATCACCACACACCAATGAGAATGGCTACTAGCCAAAAACCAGAAAATTACAAGAACTTATGAGGATGTGGACCAATTGGAACCCTTGTGCACAGTTAGTGAGACTGGAAATGCTACCCCTGCTATGGAAAACAGTATGGCAGTTTCTCAAAAAATTAAAAATAAAACTATCATATGACACAACAATACCACTTCTGGATATATACTCCTCAAAACTGAAAGCAGGATCTCACAGAGGTATTTGTACACACATATACACAGCAGAATTATTCTCAATAGCCAGGAGGTGTAAACAGCCCAAACGTCCATCAACAGATGAATGGATAAACACAATGTGGTCTATCCATACAATGGAATATTATTCAGCCTTTAAAAGAAAGGAGATTCTGACATATATTTCAACATGGACAAACTTGAGGACATATGCTAAGTGAAATAAGCTAGTCACAAAAGAGACAAATTCTGTATCATTTGGCTTGTGAGCTATCTAGAGGGATCAAATTCACAGAGACAGGAAATAGCATGGTGGTGCAGGGGCCAAGGGGACTGTGAAATGAGGATTTGTTCAGTAAGTACAGAGTTTCAGTTTTACAAGATGAACAGAGTTCCAGAGATTGGTTGGTCAACAATGTGAGTATACTTAACACTACTAAACTGTAAACTTAAAAATGATCAAGATGGTAAGTTTTATTTTATGTACATTTTGCCTCAATAAAAATAAAAAATGTGGTAGTGTGGTGTGGTGACAAGTCTGGGAGAGAAAAAGATATTTGAAGTTAGCAGAGTTTTAGATGAGGTAAGAGAATGTTCTATTTTGTGCTGGAGAGGGTGTGGAGAAAAGGGAACCCTACTACATTGTTGGTGGGAATGTAAATTGATGTAGCCAGTATGCAAAACAGTATAGAGATTCTTTAGAAAATTAAAAATAGACTTACCATATGATCCAGTAATCCCACTCCTTGGCATATATCTGGAGAAACCTCTGTATTGAAAAGACACATGCACCCCAATGTTCATAGCAGCAGAATTTACAATGGCCAAGACATGGAAGCAACCTAAAAGTTGCAGATGACTGAATAAAGAAGTTGTATATACATACAGTGTAATACTACTCAGTTTAAAAAAGAATGAAATAATGCCATTTGCAGCAACATGAATAGACCTAGAAATTATCATATTTAGTAAAGTAAGTCAGACAGAAAAACAAATATCATATGATATCACTCATATATGGAATCTAAAAATGACATAAATGAACTTATTTACAAAACAGAAAGAGACTCACAGACATAGAAAACAAACTTATGGTTATTGAAGGGGAAAGAAGGGATAAATTAGGAGTTTGGGATTAGCTGATACACCCTACTATATATAAAATATACAACAAGGTTCTACTCTATAGCACAGGAAACTATATTCAATAGCTTGTAATAACCTATAATGAAAAGAAATATGAAAAAGAATATATAAATGTATAACTGAATCACTATGCTATACACCAGAAACTGACAACACTGTAAGTCAACTACATTTTAATAAAAAAAAAAAGAATGTTCTATTTTGTATGCATCCACATGGTGGCAGGAATTTTAGAAACTATCTTTCTGTGTAATCATTATTAATATTTTTTAAGGTAGATATTCATTTACAAAATTTTAAAGAAGAGACAAGCAAAATTCAGGGAGATTAAATAACTTGGACAGGCCCCCCAGATGGCCAGGGGTAATGCCAGGCTTTGGGTTCTACAAGACGTGATGTTTCAAGATGCCACATCATCTCTGTTGCAGGAGGAAGAGGGCTGATGCCTGAGCTCAGGGAGAACCACAGATAGGTCCAGAAGGGAGGAGCGGAGTCAGAAGGCATTCAGCAGAACTGCTGTTATAGAGGGAGAGATGCCTGGGATCAGGAAAGTGCAGTGTGGTGGGAGTCCAAAAGAGAATTCCAAGGAGGCAATGAATGGTCCCTAAGTGCTTCTGTTTATTTTTGTATAATTGCTTATCACACTACCTTTGTACTTAATTATCCCAGTTTTGTGCAGGAAAGAAAGCTAGATGGGTCTCATTTGCTTTAATTCTTCTTCTATTATGTTTACTCTTTTAAAGTCCCATTTAAAAAAGTCACTCTGTGCTGCTATTGAATTCTTTATTATATTGCTTGATCCCACTGAAAATACTCACCATGAGTGTCACTTAAAGTATGTTTTCACTTAATTATCTGATACATTACCCTAGGAAAATAAATTTACCCAAGTCGGATTCCACATTTCCTTTCCCTATTACCCACCTCTCCCATCACCTGCTACACGCACACACACACACACACACACACCTCATAATGTACTAGTTGTCTCCAGATGGTCCTATTACTCCCTAGGACAAAATAACAAGCATGTTTTTGAAGGGTAGCAGAATATACCACCCAAAATACATCTCTTTGGGTACTGCAGACCCAGGACAACTCTGAAAACAGAGTGAAAGAGAAATTTACATTCATAAAGGAAATTTCCATTTGTAAGCACTTCTTCTTTGTACAGGATAAGAAGGATGACTCTAAATTCCAAGAAACTCACATTCATAGAGAAGGCTCAGAATTCAATCTGCATAAAAAATCTTATTCTTGTTTTCGGTGTTTCTCCTGGTTCCCTCCTCCAACTAGTCTCCCCTCACCCTAATCTCTTTCTTTCCTCTTTAGCTGAAGATGTATTTAAGGTAGTGTCTTGAGCCATCTCAGGGAGCACCCTCCATTGGCAGAATGTGGGCCATCCCAAAAGATGAGAGGGAGAGAGACCAAGAGGTGTGAGACTGCTTAGTTTAAAGTAAAAGTAGACAGAGTGAGGGCTGTCTTATAAGGCAAGATAGACAGCATCCATGAACTGCAGGGTTGTTAGGTTTTATGATCTTGGTAAGGTCATATGCTAATGAGTAGGAGGATTATTTCAGCTATTTTGGGGAAGAGGTGGGGATTTCCAGGAACTAGGCCCCCACCCACTTTTTTGGGACATTTTATGACAGCCTAGGAGCTGTCATGGCACCTGTGGGTGCACCATGAGGCTCAAGGTCTACTGGAAGTCAAATCTTCCACCATCTTGGTTCTAACCAGTTTGTCCTGTCCTCGATTTCTGTGTGTTTCTCCAGTGGTTGTACCCTGCTTTCTTCTCTCCTGTCCCAAATCCAGGAGCACAGAGCATGGCCTTCCTGGATTCTTGTCCTGTACTGTTGTTCCTGGGCTTGAAGATTCCACTCTAGGCCAGATTAAAGATGTCATCTCCAGGCAAATCACCCCAACACTGTTCGTACCATATGATGGTGTGGAACAGAGGAAGGAAAGAGCACTGGGCCAGGAGTCAGGATGCCAGGTTTAGGTTCTTATGAGGTCACCAAGTAGCTGTGTGGTCTAACATCACAGGTTTCACCTGGTTGAGTAAGTCTCAGGTTTCTCATTTTAAAAAATGGGGTTAAATTCAGCAAATACTCTTCTATATGCAAAATTTTAGGGTATTGAGTGAAGTAGAATACATTTAATTCAAAAAAACTTATTGTGTGTCTACTGTGTGCAAGCCACTTTCAAGCTATATTAACTGAATACCTACTATGCTCCAGGTATGTTCTAAATGATATGGGAAGCATGGGATACAGAGATAGAAAAGGTTAAATAACAAAGCAGAACAAAAACTTGACACATTGGAAAGGAATTGACACACGGAAAGGAATAACTGACATGGAAAAGAATAATTAATAACAAATTAATGGCTGGATAATAAATAGATTTAGGACAGAGGGAGAGGAGGAGACACCCTAATGACCAACAGAGCTATCACCTAAAAAGACAAAATGAATATAAGAGTGCCGTGGAAGGTATAAAATGCTATAATATTTCAAGAACAGTATTATTACTTCAGACACTAAAAGTCTGCAATTCTTAATGCTGAAGTAGGACTATAGTAAGTGTTCATCCTAATAAACACTAAGATGTTCATCCTAATACATTCTAAGATGACTACACTGATGGCGTGTAGTGCACAGATGGATGGGGTGTGGATTTTGACATTGGGCAGATCTGGGTTCAAAATCACTCCTCTGATACTCATGTGACTTGGGGGCCATTGCCTACATTCTCTACCTCGGTTTCCTCATCTCTGACATCAGTTTAGTAAATTATCAGCCTCATCTGCTTGTTGAGGATCAAATGAGATAATGCTTGCCGGGTGCTGGGCTCAGTGACTGAAAGCATGTTGACTATTTTCCCTAGAGTGTACCTCTGTCACATTCTTGATGCCATTTCCAACATTGCTGGCTATTACACAAGACAAACCGTGAGCACAAGGATCATCTATCCCTCCGGAGGTGAGAGGGTGGCCTTAATGGGACAGGATGAAAATCAATAATGTCATCACTTTGGAGCGAGAAGCCAGTTGACCGAGCACAAAATGCCAGCAGCCTGACAAGGCAAAGGCAGCCGTGGCCAGGGGCAGCCAATATCGATTACAGTGATCTCAAAGCAATTAGCTCCCAGGCCTGCCTCCCATTCATTTGGCCTTCCTTGTCGAAGTGTGTACATTGAGGGCCACGCTGAACCACTGCTCCCTGGAGCGCTGGCTCTTTGTAAGGATGTCGCACCATTCTGCTGTCGGCTTCTCATCACACAGGGCTCAGCCAGAAGGAATTTTAGAATGTTTGGGGCACCCAGCTCCACAGGCAGGTGAACACAACTGGCAAGCCACATCACACTGTGATTTACACTGAAGTTCTGGAGACCTGGGCGCTGGTCCTACAAGAGTCATTTGTTTGCTGTGCGACTTTGGACAAGTCACTATCACTGTAGGCCTGTTTCTTTGTCTTTAAAAGGAAGAGGTGAAGCTAGAAATGTTCTTTCTCTGGTTTGATTTGGTGGGTGCATATGTGTGTATGTATATATGTGTTGTGTGTATGCATGTGTGTATGTGTGTGTGAGCATTTGTGTGCATGTGTTACATGTTTATATGTGTATGCATGCATGTACATGTGTGTTTGTATGCATGCATGCATGCATAAGTTGTGTATGTGTATGTTTATGTGTGCATGTGTGTGTATGTGTGTGCATATGTATGTGCATGTGTATATATGTGTTATGTGTGTATGCATGTATGTGTGCATGTGTGTATATGTGTGCATGTGTGTGTGTGTTCCCTCTGAGGAATCAAATCTAACAACCCATGACTTTCAGTCCCTCATTGGCTTGTAGTTTATCTTCAGGTCCTCAGCTCTTTCCCATCTTCCTCTCTACTTCCTGTCTTTAGAGCACAGGTACAGTCTGAGAGCTGAGAATGTGGGAACTTTTTTCTAGCAGGCTTCACTCAATAAAAATGGGCCTGGCACAAATCATATGCCAAGGAATGTGCTCAATGCCTGGGGTACAATATGAATGTGAGGGTTAATTTTATGCGTCAACTTAACTGAACCATGTGGTGCCCAGACATTTGGTCAAACATTATTTCAGATATGTCTGTGTTTGTGGAAAGAATTAAGTTTTGAATCTGTAAATTAAGTATAGCAGATTGCTCTTCCTAATGTGGGTAGGCCTCATCCAATCAGTTGAAGGCATGAAGAGAACAAAAAGGCTGAGAGTCAGTGAGTAAGAGGAGACTCCTGGCTGACTGCCTTTGGGCTAGGACATTGTTTTTACCTGACCTTTGGGCTAGAACTACACCATCTGCTCTCCTGGGTCTCTAGCTTGTTTAGTGTAGATATTTGGACTTAGCTTCCATAACCACCAAGACCTTACAATAAGTCGATATGTATCTGTCTGCCTATCTATCTATCTATCTATCTATCTATCCATCTAATCATCTATCTCTATCTACTATTGGCCCAGTTTCTCTGGAGAGCCCTGAATAATACAATGAATATGACATCCATGTCAGGAAGTGCTTCCCATGCCTGATTCTTGGTCTGCTGCTCTAGTAAGTAAGCTTCTATGGGATGGGAGGTGGGGTTTTGCTATGAAACAGTGCCCCAAACTTCGCTGCACATGAGCATCACATGACCTGGAGAGCTGTTAATCATCTCAATGCCCAGCTTGCACGCCAGACCAATTCAATTCAAATGTCTGGGGTGGGATCCAGGCATCAGTATAATTTATAGATCCCCAGGTGATTCCAATGTGTAGCAAAACTTAGGAATTACTACCTTAAAAATAAGACTTGAAGGTCCTTGGTGACTTTTGATGATTTCAGGTGTGTAATTAAACTTTGACTAAAATACCATAGGAAAAGCTTCAGCCTTCAGAATATGGAAGCAACTTTGGATGATGATAATTACTGTGAATTGAGCACCTGTTACATGTCACGCACTAATGTTGGACTTTGCACACATTAGCCCTAGAGCCTCACTTTATGAATGACTTAATTAAGCAGGACTCTGGGAGAGCAGCTGACTCTGCTGACTCCGCAAACATAGTTTTATGCAGAATCAGGATTTGAACCAAGTCTGTCAGGCACCAAAGGGTATGCCCACAACCAGGCACTCCACCACAGTGTGCTGCCCCTCCAGGTGAGGTACCCAGGCTCCACCTCACAATTTTAGGAGTGAAAACAAAGTGTTGGGGTCCCACTCAGTCCCGTTTTGCCATGAAGTGTTCCACGACTTACCTGATACTTTGAATTTCCCCTTATACTTTCTGAATATGCAGCTTATATCTGATTCACATGTTGTACAGCATTGGCTAATTGTGTGACGTCTTTTCGGCAAGCTGAGGTGTTCCTTGGGTTCAGGGGCTGTCTCCTTTTTTTCTTTGCCCTTGACGCCTTGAAGACGGGGGTGGGTACCTAGTAGTTGCTTACCAAGTACTTCCGAATTAACTTACGTCTAGGCACATAGCAGAGTCTTCCCAAATGCGTGGCCATAGACTGTAGTAAAAAGACTCATAGAATCAGAAGAGGGAGTGTGTAGTGCAGTTGGGAAGAACAATAATACTTGTGGACATGCTGGAGCCCATCTCTGGGTTCCATTTGGCCCCTGGCCCTCCCAGTCATTACCACATGGGCTTTTTTTCTGTACTGACAGGGTCTCCATCCTCATGTTCCCCTGCAAATACAGTATGTGGGTCCAATTGTTGCTTTCAAATATTTAGGGCAAATGATGGTTATGTTTGTTACCAGAAAGGTTTTCATATGTGGAAAACTGATGAGATCTAGAAATGAGTCATTAGGATGAAAGATATTCCACCGGTTTTTATTTCATTCATGCCTGAGGGTGTGGTGTGAATGTTTGTGTGTGTGACTGACAGTGTGAGTTTGTCTAAGGGGGTATTTTATGTCTGCCATTCTGGGCATGAGTGTATGTATTTGCGACTTTGGACCAAAGCAAATGCCCCTCCCTCTTTTTCTCACATGACTCCTGCAGGATGGGTTATTTAATTGGTTTGCTTCTCTTGGTTTGATTCTTATGAGTTTATTGGATCACACCTCAGCCCCCAGGGCTTCAGATTACTTCCTGTGATCTAGTCATTAGCACTGTTACTGCATTTTAACTCTCTTACCTGAAATCAGCCTGGTCATGGCAGTCAATTTTTTTTCTTATGGAAGTATAGTTGATTTACAATGTTGTGTTAGTTTCAGGTGTATAGCATAGTGGTTCATTTATACATATGTGTATATATAAATATATTTTCAGATTCTTTTCCATTATAGATTATTACAAACTGTTGGATATAGTTTCCTATGCTCTACAGTAGGTCCTTGTTATTTATTTTATATACAGTAGTGTGTATATGTTCATCTTAACCTCCTAATTTATCCCTCCCTGCCTTTCCCCCCAGTAACCATAATTAGTTTTCTATGCCTGTGAGTCTATTTCTGGTTTGTAAATAAGTTCACTTGCACCATTTTTTTTAGATTCTACATATTCATATAAATGATATCATAGATAATTGTCTTTCTCTGTCTGACTTACTTCACTTAATATGATAAACTCTAGGTCCATCCATGTTGATGCAAATGGCATTATTTCATTTTTTATGACTAAATAATATTTCACATATATATGTGTCTATATATGTATGTATCTGTATGTACACACACACACACACACACATTCTTTATCCATCCATTTGTCCATGGACATCTAGGTTGCTTCCATGTCTTGGCTATTGTAAATAGTGCTGCCATGAACACTGGGGTGCATGTATATTTTCAATATAGAGTTTTCTCTTGATGTATGCCCAGGAGTGGGATTGCTGGATCATATGGTAACTCCATTTTTAGTTTTTTAAGTCACCTCCATACAGTTCTCCATAGTGGCTGCACCAATTTCTATTCCCACCAGCAGTGTAGGAGGGTTTGTTTTTCTCCACACCCTCTCTAGCATTTATTATTTGTAGACCTTTTAATAATGGCTGCTCTGACTGGTGTAAGGACCTTGAAACAAATCGGTGAGGAGAGGTGAGCTCAGTGGTGCATTAATTCTGTCAGGGCTGGCATCCTACCAGGGTCAGACAACGCCTCCTGCAAGCTGACGCGACGGGTGAAGAGAGAACAGAGGAGCAGGTACACAGGCAGGAGACTGGGTCCAAACAAAGAGGCCACCTCCAGGCAGAGTCTCAGGACACAGAGCAGAACAACTTCTGGATATAAAGACTGCTCACAGACCCCCCCCCGCCCCGCCACTATCAAAGAGAATTGATGAGATGGTCTGAAATCTCCCGATATCCACTTCATCTACTACTTTTCTTGCAGCACCTCTCCTTCCTCTAAACTCTGTGTGCTGCTCCGGATGCAGTTTGCCTGCTTCCTAACTTGTTCTTTGCATATTTCATTGCTTCTGCCTGAGTTTTCTTTTCTTCTCCATGAGTGCAATTCCACAGATGCTTCCAGACCCAGATCAAAGAGCGTTTTCTTCAAGAAGCCTTCCTTGGGTCACTGAGCAAGGGCATCTCTCCCTCTCTTGAACTTATGCACCATCCCAAGTCTCTGCTGATGGCTGTCTGGTTTCAGAGCTACCTACACAGGGCCTTTCTCTCTAGAAATCTGACTACCAACCTCTTAGGAGCAAATCTCTTCCTGATTCTCCATTGAATCCTCAAAGTACCTGGCACAAAACACGGCTCAAAGTAGCTGTTCATTAAATCTAGTTAAATGAATAAAAGAATGAAGGTCTAATCAGCTGCAAGAACTCAGGATCAGTATTCTTGGTTTATACTAAATCCCACCACAATTACAGAAAACCATGTGCTCAGATAAGCTTCTCTTCTCCACAGCTACTCACCTTTATAATAAACTATTTGTGGTTGTCCAACCATAATGGATAAACGTTTTCCATTAAATCTTGCAATTAAACAAATTAAAAAAAAATCTTAACATTGTCGGATTTTGGAGCTGGAGCTATCTTCCTGTTTTTAGAATAATCAAGCAGGTCCCAGAGGAGCCAGGCACCCATGCTCAGGAAGCTCCTGGTGCTGGGACTTGGGGTTGGGGAGCGAGCACGGTAATGCGCGATGATGCACATCCGGGCGGGATGGCTTAGCCATGTTTCCCATTGATCACTCAGGGCTCTGCTGATGAAAGCAACCAGATCAAGCACTTCTGATGTGGCAGCATTGCAGAGAGGGTGTGGGGCCAGAAGAACTTTGATTTAAAAAGCAAGAAAAGAGGAGACAAGAAAAGAAAAGTCTCCCAAGCTGCTGAGTTACCGACGTTCTGGCTCTCTTGGTGAGGTAAGTGCAGACCAAGTGCGTAATGAATGCGTAAGCAGGAATATTTAATATGCATGATATAATTATGTGGTGTTGGTTCACTGATTTCTTAGTGTTCTTCTGCACATCTCTCTCGAAGGAGCAATCCCAGTGAAATGAGATTTTAATAAAAAGAATCCATATATTATGTTGTTCAACATTCAGGACACTGTCTGCCTTCCCCAGTGATGCTGGGCTGAGAACACAGTCCGGTTTGAAAATACGACGTTGAGATACAAATGTAATTTGCCAGAGCAAAATCATTTCTCCCCAGAATCAATTGAACACATGCATTTTATTAAGCTGTCCTTTTGCCAGACTTTTAACATTTTGAGGTGCTTCATCTGCTTGGGGCATTTTCCTCCAGATGCTGCCTGGGAGCTTTGTGTCATTACCTTGGGCCCCAAAGGTGAATTGTTTCTGAAAATTCAGCAGTCAATAATTTTGCTGCAAAAAAAGTTTCAGGACAGCTCACTGCAGCCTCCACTTTGATGCTCGCGAATCCCCAGGATGCAGTAGCTTTTACAAATGTAACACGTCAGCTGCCGTTGAAACCACTCTTACTCATTGGACATCCAAGTGGATTCTCCAAGCGAGGTGGACATCAGGGTGATTTCTGATTTCTACTCCCCTTTTCTGACTACAGGCCAAGATCAGAAATTCTTTGGCTGTAACGTTGTAAGCTGTTGCTAGTCTGTCTGTTAGAGTAAGGCAGCACCATGTATTGCTGAACTTTGACTAGCTCAGCAGTCTTTGTAGACATTAGCTGAAGGAATGCTCACACCCAGGGTTTGGAGAGGAGCATAAAAAGTCAAATGTCACCCTAGCCAGTAAAAGTGCATCTGTATCTACCCCCCCCCCCACCAGCAGCCTTGTCAAGAAATGGAGATGTGCGTGGCATCAATTTCCATATACCAGCCCTCCCCACCTACCCATACCAATCCAAGTTAAGGGATTCTGTGTGTGTGTGTATGTGTGTGTGTGAGAGAGAGAGAGAGAGAGAGAGAGAGAGGGATCGGATAAAGAGAGAGAGATTGAAGAAAGAAGAGATCAATGTTTTGGTTTGAGAGCTCTGAAATAAGGAGGTTAGCTTACTGTTAAGTTTCTAGATGTTCTAGGAAATATGGACCAGTACAAAGAGGAAAGAGCAGAAGAGCTCAAGCTTGGAGCCCTGAATTTTTACCCTTCCCTGTCTCCAATCCAATTTACAACCATCAGGATGTTCCTTCACCTCTTCCTGCCTCTGTTTGCTTAGCTATCAGTGGGGCTACCTGTAGCACGTGTCTTTTGTCATATGTGGATACGCTGAGTAGTGGCAGGAAGAGCTGGTCTGGGGAGAAAGAATAACTTCAGAGGGACCTGAGCCAGGAGGCTGGAGGCTTGCAAAGTCAGGGAGGAACACAAGTGGTGTAGAGAGTGGTGTTAGAGACACAAGTGGAGAGAGGAGCCAAGGGTGAACTCTGATGTCAAAGCAAATGAACACCCAAGGTGATGCGGAGTGATGGAGAACACGGCCCACCATGGTGGTAGCTTCCAGAGTGGAATCACAGGTCATTCCCTGGTTTATCAATTCCTTCCAGACAATCTTGTCCTGGAGATGCTCCTATCACAAAGACTGAAGTTCCAACAAGATCTAGGGTCTGACTGAAGACAGAATGGAGCAGCCAGCTTGGCTTTCTGGGCACAGTGGTGCCATCCCCACTCACCATCCAGGGAAGAGAGTGATGGGGCATCTATCTGAGCACAAGTCCCAAGATGTCTTGTCAAGTGCACCTGAGCGGGATTCCACAGAATGGCTTCAGGGCTAGAGTGCCGGCTTTCAGGAGTGGGCGAGGGAGATGGTGACCAAAATGCGGCAGACGGAGCTTGGAGGCGAGTGGGATGCAACGTTTAGTCGAGCTGAGTAATAGAAACTGAGACAGAGACAGAAATACCGTCCTACAAACTGGAGCCCCAGAGGGGTGAGAAGGTGTGATATGAGGGATAATAGTAGGTGAGTCTGTTTAAATATTTTAGTTTTAAATTTGGTTTATGGTGTAAATCTCCCCGTTAGAATGAAAGCATCGAGAAGCCAGGGGTTTTTGTTAGTGTTGTCAGTTGCTGTATTTCACTCCCTGGCATGATGCCCGGCACCTACAACGTCCTCAGAAGTTATTTGTTGAGTAGCTGACTCTGGGGGACCTGGCGGCTGTGTATCATTGTGGGGGGGAGGGGTCTGCATCTTTCTATGAAGAACCATGCTTTCCTCTGAAACGTGGGTCCTTCCGTGGCTGGCAAACCAGGTTGGGGCAGACACCCAATCTTTTCTGCTGCCGGGTTTGCCCTTCTCTGAGTTGATTTCTTTGGTCAGTTTGAGAGATGATAAACGATCACTATGGCTTTGGAATCATTAACTGTTGAATGAAAGTAGCCAACATTTAGATTAGTTACGAATGAGAAACTAGGGGCAGCAAGATGATTTTCATTTTGGTTAGCCTCCAGTTTTGTCTCAGCGAGTAACATGAGAGAGAGGGGAGAGACAGACTACAGTTTGGTGAATTCCCAAACTGGGTACTTGTTAGCCACTTAAGTAGACCAAGAGAAGACCGTCACATCCCCAGGCCAGGTGTGGGTCTGTCTCTCCTTAAGAGAACTCCCGTTGGTGAAGGGTGAGGGGTGCTTCAGTGTCATTGTGTTAGAGCAGGCAGACAGCCAGATATGAGCAGAGAGAGGAGGGCACCGGCCAAACGGCAGGAAACCATACAACTTGTGAACAAAGGGCATCCTTAGGCAGACAGGGAAAAGCAGGAAACTTGGGATGGAAAGAAATCATACATTTTGGGGTGACAAGTGTCCTGGAGGCAGGCAAAGAAAGGTAGGAAAAATCAGGAATCTCCAGTGTCCAAATATAACCTTTTGTTCATGAAGCCCTCATTATAATAAAATTAGCCTTGCAGATTAGAAGTACCCAGCATGCACCAACTAAATAAGGACAAAAATCCCTCCTCCCCTTGGGAAGGTGGAGCTGGGATGAAAATCAGAGACTATGACCCCAAACCCTTCCCTCCTCAATGAATATTCCACCCATGCATTTTTACACCCTGTGTAATCAACTTACCAAAGAAACTCAGGGTGGGTACTCTCCGCTTGAGAGCATGCCATCTTTCCCTTACTAAAACCTTACTTCACTTTCTTGACCTCCATGTCTCCTCTCTGAATTCTTTCTGTGATGAGACAAGAACCTAATCACTGTCAACAAAAGGGCTGTCACACTGTGGGGACAGCTCTGAGCCTAATAAACCTTCTAGATCCCAAACCTAGATCCCAAACCTAGAGAACTAAAGAGACCTCGGCAGACACACGAGAAGAGGGTGGTAACAGGAATCCTGGAGTCACACGCTGTCCTGACCCTTCCTCCAGGTCATTATCTGTCCTGGAGGACGTCATAACCTCTCCAGGCTTCCATATTCTTACCTTTAGGATGGAGCTAGCTAGCTTCCCTCACAACATTGCTGTGAATCAGAGGGGGAAGCTCTGGAAGCCTTGTAAGACTGTGAAGGATCAACTTATGCATCCCAAGTCTAGTTAACGACTGGGACTGGCAAATGTATTTAAATAAGTGTTTTTCTGGCTTTAGTGTTGGGACTATGTATGCAAGTCACACAGGTGAAGTAAACCCCCAGCGCTGTCACCTGCAACACGAAGGTGATGCACGCCAACTCGCACCGTTAGCGTGATTACCCGGTGGAGGAGGAGAGCGAAGCGGTTTCCTGGACAGTAGCTCTGAGGGCGCATCTTGGATCCTTAAGGAGTCGTTCCTGGGCATAACCACCACTCAGCTCATTGTGAACAGGGCAGAGCCGGAGGCGCTGGGCAAATCTGAGGTCTCCTCAGCCCCAGCCAACCCCGCCGTAGAGTTGGGTCACGAGCAGCATGCCACACTGGCGCTGGCGCACAGTGCCAGAGGCACTTTTTTTTTAATTGAAGTATAGTCAGTTTATAATCTCGTGTTAATTTCTAGAGTACAGCATAGTGACTCAGGTAGATATACATCATGTATTCCTTTTCATATTCTTTTTCATTAGCTATTACAAGCTATTGACTATAGTTAACTTCAGCCTGAATCCACTCTGCTAGATCCCCAAGGAGGGTTTTTCTCTTTACCGTGTGCCACCTGCCTCCTGAAGAGCTACAGAGCTTAATAGAAACCCACTTAACAGAAGCCCAAGGTGATCAATTTCTGAATGATCAGCTCACTCCCGGAAATGCCTTCCTCACACCCGCAGCTTGGGCGGCTCTGGTCCCAGCTGCTCTGCTGTCCCCAGGAGCTGGGGTTCCTGGCTCTTCCCGTGTCACTCTATTTTTAAAGTTGTTACTATTCTGGATGTGACTGTTGATATTTTCTTAGAAAGTTACCATTTTTTTCTTGGCAGTACACAGCATTTCTTTCTTTAAATGTCATGTCATGACCGCCAGGGTCCAGAACTTTTCCCAGGATAACTTCCCCCTGAGAGTTACAAAGGAAATCAGTGGGAAAACAAGATTTGCTTTTCGGCTGTTTTTTTTTTCCCCTCCCTTCCAGAAGGGGGATTCTTGCAGCTTTTCTAATCTGTGTCCTGCTGCAAATATTTAAATGCTGTATCTTCCCACCTGCTTTCCTATCACACAGGAGCTCGTGGCAAGTCTTAGAGACAGGACAGTTTTACAAATGAAGGAATGGAAGCTTTGAATGCCAGTGATTTTTTCAATACAGCTAGTAAGCAGAGAGAGGAATTGAACCTTGGATGTTTTGATGTAGTGGTGGTGGTGGTGGGTGTGATTAATTGCGCCATGTGACATCACGTCATGTATCAGGAGCTGACGTAGCCAAGCAGTTAAAACTGCAGGGCCCAGGAGACTGCCCAGCTGTCACTCTGGGTATGTCACACATCTCTCCCTGCCTCAGTTTCCTCATTGGTAAATGAGGATAATAATAGCACTTCTAAAATGAGGAAAATAATAATACCCAGCTCATACTTACATGTAAAATGCCTAAAACGGGGCATAGCACCTATTAGGTACTAAGTAATAAATCATTAATATTTGAATGTCTTATTAATCAAACTTCCCCCATTTGAATTTATGTTTGAAATTTAATTTTAATTTTATTGTATCTTATTTCATCCATTTATCTCTATTAAGAATTTGATTTTGGCATTTTGAATTGTAATAGTCTCATAAGAACAAAAGTCCAAATTATCAAAAGGTATATTCTTAACATGTTCCCTTTCACTCCTGTTACCTGTCATTCTCAAAGTCAACTCCTGTCCCCGAGGCAGCAGTAACTGTCACTAATTTCTTTCTGTGTTAATGCTCAGGGATTTTCCTTGCATATACAGGGCAGTATGAATGTTTATTCCTCTGATCCACAAACTTTTTTTCACATGAGCTGTAACTTACACTGTATGTTGTTCTTTCTTTTCTTTCTTAATACTAATCTTGAAGTTATTTCCATATTCCTGTATGTAGAATATTCTCAGATTTTTTCTTTTCTTTATATTGAATTTTATAACTGCATCATATTCTGTTGCATGAACACACCCTCCTGATGGACAGGTCAGCCATTTCCAATCTTTTGCTATTACAGTGATGGAACGGAATGACTTTGCACAGATGTAATTTTGCATGAGTATATCTGTAAGATGAACTCAATAGATGTCATTATTCAAAGAGCATATTTACTCTCAATTTGGATAGACACTATTACCGAAATTGCCTTCTATCAAGTTATGCTAATTTAAATTCTTGCCAGCAGTGTATGGAAGTATAAGAGTGGCTGCGTCCCTATAACTTTACCAACACTGGGAAAATTATGTTAAAACTTTAAATTGACTTAGGGAAATTGGTATATTTTTGTTGATGAGTTTTCTTAAAAACATGGTTTGGATAATCACTTCTTTTAGTCTTTATTTCTGTCATTAGAGAACATTTTTAAAGTGCTTTATATATAGCCCTTGCACATTTCTTAATGATACTTATTTCTAGAAATTTTATCACATTTTTCATAGTGTAAATGGTATCTTCCATTACCTTCTTTAATTTGTTGGTGTTTGCATGTATGAAAGTCATTGATTCCCACATACTAATTTTGTCCTCCATAATCTCACTGAATTCTCTCATGTATATAATGTTTTTTTCGGTTGATTCTCTTGGATTTTTTAGATATACAAGCATAGCTACAAATACTGATAATTCTGTCTTTTCTTTCCATCTCTCACACTTCTTTTGTCAGTTCTGTTAGCTAGTAATTTATTACAATGTCAAACAATAGTGATAAAATGGGGTCCCTTTTCTTCCTGGTGTTAAAGGGAACACTTGCAGTGTTTTCTCATTAAGTTTGGTATTGGCTACTGTGCTTACTTCATAAATTTGTCTTAGGGCTCTCCGTAGAAACAGAAGCAATAGAATTGTTCTGTTTCTGAAAGTTTATAATGAGGAATTGGCTTATGCAATTATGAAGGTTGAATCTCACGCCTGCCATCTGAAAGTGAGGGACTGAAGAAAGCCAGGGGTGAAATACAGTCCACATCTGATGGCTTGAGAACCAGGGGAGACCATGATGTAAATCTCAGTCCGTATATATGCAATTTTTTCCTGATATATGCTTATATACCTTATATAGTATTTGTCTTTTGCTCTTCCTGTTTTGAGTGCCTTTTATCAATTTAGTAAGTTGAATTATGTCAAATATCTTTTCAACATCTGAGATGACCAACTGCCTTTTCTCTTTAAATCTATGATTATGATAAATTCTCTTAATATATTTCCTAATATTAAACTATCTTAGAATAGTTTAACTTCCTGGAATAAATCCCACTTGGTTATGGTGTATGATCCTTTAATGTGCCACTAATTTTTTTGTTGTTTCTAATATTTCACTTCGCATTTTGCATCTAAATTAATAAGTGTCACTGGTATATGGTTATGCTTGTGTACTGTTGTTTTTTGTTATCAATGTTCTGTTCAATTCCTATAATGAATTTAGAAGGTTTCAAATTTATTTTAAATGTATTTACATGGAACTGAATTAAAAAAGTCTCTTGTGATTCTTTATTTTAGTTTGTGATTCTTCTTATAGCCTACAATTATTTTCTTCTTACTAGTTTTAGTTTTTTACGACCTCTCCAATTATTTTTTTTCTTGATTAGGCAATCTAGTAATTTATTCAGTTTTTGTTCTTGCTTTTTGTTTATTTATTTTTTTCTAAGGTCCAGCTTTTGGATCTATTTGTTGGTCCTACTGTTTTTTTCTGTTTCTTTTTTTTTTTTTTTCTGGACTCATTAATTTCCACTTTTATCTTTACTAATTCATTTCTTCTGTTTCCCTGCAGAAGCATTTTGTTTGTTCTTTTTCTAACTTCTTGAGTTGGATATTTAACCCATTTATTTTAATTCTTTCTTGCTTTCTGATATATGTATTTGAAGTTATCGATTTATAAGAATTTAAGGATAAAAAGGTACACACTTTGAAAGCATAACGTGTTACACAGCCCAGTAAGCATGTGTCCCCTGCCCCTTCTCCTTAGTGTCCTCCTCAGCAACTTTCACAGTGTTGGGCAGATACTATGTTCTCAATAATTATTTGATTCAACAAACGCAAACTAAACAAATACATGCCAGAGGATAGTGCTCCCTTCCCTTGTCCTTCCACCCTGCAATACAAGTCTCGTTGCGCCATATTGGTGAGCATGCCCCATGGACTTTGGCTTCAGAAGCAGCACTATGGTGCGTTAGCCAAAACGATTCCCTTGCCAGCCAAGTGTCCTGAGGATTGGCTGCTTGATTTCTCAACAGAAAAATATTTTGATAAACTGTTTGAGTTGGCACCAGTGCTTCCAGAGTTCTTGCTCAAGGGCACAGGGTTTATGTCCATCTGCAGATCTGCACAATAATGACAGCTTGTATTTATACAGGACCAATTTTTAGAAGAGTCTGGCATTCCTTACACTATATCTTTCACCCTCTTACCATCCCAGAGAGGCAGCAGGAAGAACAATAGGAACACAAGGAGAAACTGGAATCCAAAGTCTCTTGCCAAAGGTTTTTATGTCCTGTCAGTGATGGAGAGGACCAAGCTGTGTGTGGTCTATAACCTTTTCCACATGAATCTAGTTATTTAAAATAATATACATTATTTATTATTTTATACATGTGTGTATATATTATACACATATACATATTAAACATGTTTAATATATAAAATCAGCTTTGAGTCATCATCTACATACAACTCACCAATTTTCTGTGCACAATCCCATGAGAATTAACAATGTATGCAATTATGTAAGCACCAGGAGAATCCATTTCCATCATCCTCAAAACATTTCCAACATCTTAAAGAAATCTGTTGAGCCCCTTTACAGTCATACAATTCACCGTATTCCTGGCAACTGCGGAAATACCTCCTTCTTATCACTACAGTTTTGCTCTTCTTAGAATTTCATAGAAGCAGAATCATATACAACGTAATCTTTCGCAGCTGCCTTCTTTCACTTAGCATAATTCTTTAAAGCATGTTGTTGTATCATCAGTGGTTTGTTACATTCTAATGCTAAAAAGTGTTCCATTGTATGAATATACCAGTCTGTATAAACATTCACCAGTTGATGAATACTTGGATTCTTCACAGTTCTGGGTATTTAAAATAAAGCTTCCATGTACATTCATACAAGAATCTCTTTGTGAACATGTGTTTTCATTACTCTTGGATAAATGCCTAGGAATAGAATTGTGGGTCATATGGTATGTGCATATTGAACTTTATAAGAAACGAATTATTTCCCAAAGTGGACATACCATTTTTGCATTCCCGCCAGCAAAGGGAGTTCTGGTTCTTCTACATCCTCAACACGACTTAATTTAAGGCTTTCTCATGGGAATGTAGTGGTTTCTCATTATGAATTTAATTTACATTTCATTAGTATATAATGACAATGTGAATATTTTTATGTGTTTTGCCATTTGTGTATCTTCTTTGGTGAAGTATCTGTTCAAATTTTGCCAATTTTTAAATTGGGTTGTTTGTCATTTTATTATTGAATTGTAAGAGTTCTTTATATATTCTGAATACCAGATTTTAATTAGATGCATATTTGGCAAATATTTTTCTCGGTTTGTGGCTTGTCTTTTCATTTTACTAACAATGTTTCTCAAAAGCATAAGTGTTTGATCTTGATAAAGTTCAATAATTTATAGTGTATGCTTTATATACCCTATTTAATAAGTTTTTGACTAATCCAAGTTCACAAGGTCTTCTATATTTTCTTCCAGAAGTTTTATAGCTTCCACTTTAAGTTTGTAGTCCATTCTGATTTAATTTTTGTATATTATTGAGGTAAAGGTCAAGTTTCATTTTTAAAAGACATGTGGATATTCAATTGTTCCAGCATCATTTATCATGAAAATGATCCATTTGCAACCATTTTGAAAACTGCAGATCATATACATCGGATTCTTTCTGATTATCTGTATGGATGATTGTGTTGTCTGCAATACAAGCCCATTTTTTCTTCTTTATTTCCAACGATATGCTCTTATTTATTTGATTTCCCTTATTAAACTGGCTGAGACCTCCAGTACAAAGCTGAATAGAAGTGGAGAGAGTAGACATTTTTCACGTGTTCCCAAATTTAAGGGGAAACACTCAGTTCTTCATCACTAAGAGGTGCCTGTTGCCACAGAACTTGAAGGATGTTTAGGGCAAGATGTTTCTGAGGCTGTCCAAACCTATGCCAAGAGAGGACATAAGACAAAAATCTATTTGTAATTTATAAGAAAAAAATTCTCTGATACTCTTTCATGTCCCTCTGGCCACCAGATTTATGACAATCTTGTCCTTCCTCCTTTCCTAAGCTGAGACCTATCCAGAAGCTAGTTAGTTATCCTCAGGTCACAGGAAATACAGTGGTGGAATGAAGAAGAGATTCCAGACCTAGAATTTCAGGCTCTTAATCTTTGGGGCTGGGGTGGGTGATCAAGACAGCCTGTGAGCCTTTGTGGGAGAAACTTCACTCCAGGTAGGTCCAGCCCTGCTCCCTGGGAGAACTTTTGGTCCACTTATCCTCCATCATCCCTGTTCTTCCCCAAGGCCCTTATCTTGATACCAGTGCCTCTCCCTGCCAGTGTGGTGAGAGGTGGCTTCAAAGCTAAAATAGCTTTTCCTGACTGCGCCCCAGCCTTGAATTTCCATCTAGAAAGATCAGGAACAGGTCCCAGAGGGATTTTTCTTTGTTCATTTGTGTGTTTTTTATTTGTTTGTTTGTTCAGATATCTTGTCAACCCATAGTGGTTGTTAATACAGAGATCTTCATACTGAAGCAGAAAAAGGTCTTACCATCTAACTTCTGTAGCCCTTTTCCAGAGGCTTATGGTGTTGTTAACTACTAGGCCATTCGCACATACAGATGAAATGTCTTCCAGCACAACTGGAGGGAAGGGATCTAGTTGGACTTCAGAGGCATTTGGTTCTTTGTTACTAGGAGCTTTCCAATGAGACATAAGGATGGTTCATTGGGAAGGCAGAGACCAGGAGCTGGTTTATTGCAACAACAGCTGCTAAATGACAGATTTATTGTTCATCGGGCATCCTGAAGGTGGTGCCTTGGTACTTAGCTTCTCCTTATCTAGATGAACTGAGACTGAGATTTGGGGCTATCAATGTACTCCCAACCTTACACCATACTTTTTGGCGTCTTGCTCAGTGTATAATGCTGGTCTACTAGTTTAAGGTGGGAGTAGTTCTGTTCCCTGGACCTCATATGCTTGAAGCCCTATGGTCATCAAACTTTCTCTGCCAGCAAGGCCAAAAGGGCTAAGAGGAAGCTGATGAAAATATCACAATTCTGTTTCAATTAGTAAGTCAGCCTGGTCAACAAGAAAGATGCCTACAGATTTTAATTGGTCTCGAGGGAGGAGAACAGAATGTTCTAAGATGTCCTTGCTTACCCTGATATTGCATTATCTGGGCCACAGGGCAGCTGTAATCTTTCCCCCAGGGCACAGGACGTCTGCCTAGAAATAACATTCAAATTCAGTGTTAACCTTTTGACCACCGTGTTGCTTCAAAACAGATGATCTTAATGAAGTTAGCTTTAGAAAGGCAAAGTCTCTCCCATTTCTGAATAGGTCAGTCTTATTCCTAGAATACTAACCCCCAAGGACACAAATGTCAGAGAGGGAAACTCCAACCAGAAAGGGATCAGAAATAGCCTAGATGAAATTTACATCTGTGTCCTCATGCTATTCTCACTCATAATTCTAGAAGCCAATCCCTCTACTTCTCAATGTCTTACATTCTCCATTGGTATAATGGAGATGGTTGTGTCCTCTTAGAAAGTAATTTTGACTTAAAACCCTCAAGCTCATGGCACAAATCCTGACTGGTGCTAGGATATGGAAAGGTTCCACTCCCGAGTGATGCTACCATCTTCCATGAGATTTTCTCCTACCCACATTTTCAACTTGTGAAACGCACATGCTGCTTGTTAGTCAGGATAAGCTAAGTTTTGCTGTGGCACGAAACCTCCAAATCCCAAAGGCCTATTTCTCACTTTCAGGACAGTCTGATACAGGTCAGCCTGTTTTCCTTGGTGGCCACCTTTCAACAGTGGTGAGAATCTGAGTTGCTTCCATTTGGCAACTTTATCTCAGTGTTCTTTACTTCCAGCCATAGTGGCAGGAGAGAGAGGAGCCTACATCCCTTTTACTGCCTCCGACAGCAAATGCCACGCATTCCTTCACTCACATGCATGCCCATGAGCCAGAATTAGCCATATAACTTCATCAAAAGCTCAAGGAAGACTGGGGAGATACTCAGGAGCTTATGGAATATTTGGGAAGCACTTGTCACATGTCACGTACTCCATGAAGGTTATTTGTTTTGCAGTGTCCAACCCAGGCAGGGATTCCAAATGATGATAAAGCCATTCAACGAACTTGCCAGGTGCTACCAACTAGAGATACAAGGATACCTAAAACCCAGGTCCAGCTTCAGGCGTTCATAATTAGGAGATGAGAGTGGGAAAAGATGCAAATGAGTAAATTATTGGGATATATGTAATTTCCTGGAGAATGGAGGCAGAAGAGATCAACTCTATAGTAGGTAAGGATCTACGAAGGAACAGACATGGAAGATGGTCCTGCAGTTCTTAAAGAAGAATTAGGACTTCACCAGGTGTTGGTGTTGGGATGAGTAAAACCTGAAGTAGAGAAAAAGGAGCCTAGAGTCAGACTTCCCTTCTTTCTGAGTCCAAGTCAACAGGGGACACGCTTTCAGCCCACTGGGTTAGGCTTGTGCTTCTTAAAGGAATGAGTTAATAAATGCTGAGACCTCCGTTTCACAGCATCCTGATAGAATGGTAAAAATGAGAAGTCTTTTAGGAGAGGAAGTAGATAGAGTAAAGACTTTGAAGACAGAGCAGAGCAGAGGCCCCCACAAATGACTTCCTGCCAGGCTCACTCAGTGACATGTCAGGTGACACCACTGTCTGATCTGGTATTCAATTATTTTGTCAGTAAAGCTCTGAGGAAATGGTAGCTGCTCTTGCCAGAGAGTCCGCCCCTCTCACTCATTGTTTACAACCCTGTCGCCCTGAAAGACTGGCAATGTGGCCTAAGAAATTAGGATCCAAGCCCGAAAGCATTATTTCCATAAAACAACTGGACATATAGCAGAACCCTCTGGGTGGAATTATCTCTTCAGAGGCTTGGGGAGCTACTTTTTTTCTTTATTGAAATACAATATGGCGTTAGTTTCTGGTGTACAGCATAGTGATTCAGTTATATATACATATATTTTCTTTTTCATTTTAGGTTATTAAAAGATATTGAATGTAGTTCCCTGTGCTAGACAGTAGGGCCTTGTTGTTTATCTCTTTTATATATAGTAGTTTGTCTTGATGTGGGTACTTTCATAAAAGTTACTGATCAGAATACCTTGCATTTGTAGAGCATTTAATTATTTGCAAAGCACTTTTACATATCCATTAAGTAAACCAGTTTTAAAAAAAACAGTATTGAGGAAAGTGTGGGAAATGGGCACTTCTTGGTATCACTAGGAGAAAACATAAATTTCTGCAGCCTTTTTGGAAGGCAATTTGACAGTGTCTGCTCTGTAGCCTAGCGAGCATACTTCCTGGAATCTATCCTTTATGTTTGCTTAAAAGATGAAGATAAACACATCAGTGAGCTTGTTGCAGTATTATTTGAAATATTTTAAAAAATGAGGGAAAACCTTACTATCAATTGGGAATATCCAAATAATCTATTATATACAGGAATTATGAAGCTATGCATCTGTTAAAAATAAGATGAATCTGATGTCTTGATATGGAAAGATGGTCACAATAGAGTGCTTAGTGAAAATCCCAAGTGTGTGTGAGCATGCTGCTTCCTTTCCTACAAGACTTTTCATTTTTACCATTCATTCAGGATGCTGTGAAATGGAGGTGTGCATGTTGTGTGTTTATGTGCGTGTGTTGTGTGTGCATGTGTGTGTAGTCTGTATAAGAATAGACATTGCATCTACAATATCAGGGGGCAGCTCTTGGGAGTGCGTTTGAGATTGAGAAGGATGTTAAATATGTATTTCACATATTTCCTTCTGAAAAAGCAAAACTGACCTCTTGCCCTGCTTTAGAAGCAAGACAGGCAGGGGGAAGGCAAATAACGAGAACTGTCAGAGTCACCTGTCCCCATCTTGTCCCCAGGGAAATGAGATCTTAAGCCAGTTGCTGTAAGTCCCTAATTCCTTGCAAAACATTTTTATTCGGACTTTTACAGTGGCTGATATCTTTGTGTAACTTTGCATTTGTGCTAGTCATTTGTCAAAACTGCTCTTTTCCCAGCTCCCAGCATGAATAAATAGCCTGTCATGTGTCTTTTCTTTACATAGCTGTGGTATATGTTTTTTTTTTTAATTTGATGAGCTATCCTTCCAGAACTCTAGTTCTCAATCATGCTTGCACATTGGAATCATGTGAGGAGTTTTTAAAACTATTCATTTGTGGGTTCTAACCCTCCCTCCAAAATCTTGGCTTTATTGGTGTGGGTAGGCAGAGCAACAAGATTTTAAAAAATTTCCCAAGAAATTCTAATATACAACCAAGGTGGAGGGCCACTGTTCTAAAATTTAGGCTCACTTGTGGAACTTTTTTGCAAGTAAATGACTTATTTTTTTACATGCTTTTTGTCTCTAAATCTTCTTTTTGGTAATTTTTTTTCCAAATTATGTACAGTAATCATGTATTATTTTATAAATTCAGGAAAAGAATAAAGAAAAATGTTCCCTATGTAAAAGATAATCATATTGTTACTGATTTTGAGAAGTTTAGATTTTTTTCAACACTGTGAAATAGATGACAATTATGCACTATCTCCATTTATCAATGAGGAACCTGAGGCACAGAGAGGGTAGTTGATTTCTATGGTTCTGTAGTTCAAGTTCTATAGCTCCTAAATGGCAATGCTAGAGTCAAACCCATGTCATCTCACCTAAGGTCCTGGAATTTTTGCACTTTATTTCACTGCTAGCACCACAGGGCTAAGATCTAACCATAAATGAGATTTCTTGCTAACCAGTGGCAAGAAGTTGGGAAAAATGGAAAACCCAGTGGAAATAGTTCCTGGTTAAGAATGACAAAATTTGGGCTTTAAGTCTTACTCTTCCGCTATCAGCCCTGTGACAATCTCCTTACCTCCTTGGTCTCCAGTTTTTATCACCTTCTCCATTTATATCTGCTTGAACTCTCCTCTGTGCTGCTCTATATGGGGCAACCACTAACCACATGTGTCTGGCATGACTGAAGAATTGAATTTTTAGTTTGATTTAAATTTAAATTACTTTAGATTAAAATGTATATAGCCACATATAACTAGTGGACCTATCTTGGCAATGCAGGGTGATTTTTAGAGGACAGCCCACCCACCCAGAGAATTGTTATATCACAGGAAAGATGTTGACACTCTGCTTATAAATAGTGTAAAAAGTAAGCCAGACAGAGAAAGACAAATATCATATGATACCACTTATATGTGGAATGTAAAAGAATGATACAAATGAACTTATTTACAAAACAGAAATAGACTCACAGACATAGAAAACAAACTTAGGGTTACCAAAGGGGAAAGGCGGGTGAGGGGATAAACCAGAAGTTTTGGATTAACAGGTACACACTACTATATATAAAAGAGATAAATAACAAAGACCTACTGTATAGCACAGGTAACTGTATTCAATATCTTACAATAACCTATAATGAAAAAAACTGAAAAAGAATATATATAAATATATACATGTATAACCAAATCACTTTGCTGTACACCTGAAATTAACACAACATTGTAAATCAACTATACTTCAGTTTTAAAAAATGCTTGAGAAACATTACATACAGCACAAAGTAAAAACCATTCAGCGCGGCATTTCCAATCGAGCTGTTCTATCTGTCTCTGCAGTTACATTCCAGTGGTACCAGCACAATCATCGGGCTCTAAAAGACTATCACTTTTCTCATTCTCACATCGAATGCCTGGCCACCATTCTCCTGAATTCCACCCACCCTTCAAGACACAGCTGAATGTACCTCATCTGTGATGACCTTTGACTCTTCCACTCCTCCCTCCTCAGCTCCCCAGTGAAATGAATCACTCTCTCCAGCACTTCCAGCATCCATCTTATTACATTATGGTTAGTGAATCAGGTCTGATAGGGAGACAGTGACAGGCAGCTCAGTGCAGTGTGGTCAGTCTTCTGGTGGAGAGAGATCCAGGGTGTTCTCGGCACCCAGAGAAGGGACCACTGTAGCCAAGCTGGAGACAGTGGGTCCTCTGAGAAGCAGATGAGAAGACAGTGTAAGTGAGCAAGAACACTTATTAGGGGCAATGCCTGGGAGAGAAAACAGGACAGGAGCGAGAAGAGGCTGAAAGGACCATCAGACCACACTAAAGACATGCCCTGGACTTCAGAGCAGCATCTGGCCCTGAGCCAAGTATGCTCCCATAATCAAAGGCTGAGAGGTGCATTTATCCTGACCACAGAGTGTGATGCACTAAGTAAAACTACCTGTGAAGTCAGTTTACAAGTGATTGAGCGCTGTACAAATAACAGTTGTCTTCATTGTAAACCTCCAGGAATGAGTATTATGGTAACATCAGGAGAACATCTCAGACCTAACAAGGAGGCCAGCAGATGGAAATTAACCAATTAAACTACAGATGTTGTTTTTGAAATCGAATAAGAGATGGCATGAAAACATGCAGGCTTTGGTTTTGCTATCAAAAGTTCTTTCTAAGTAGATTTCTGTCTTGGATTTGGCAACTGGCGGGGCTGTGAAACTCCTTTCCCTTGGGTCTTTAAAATTGTAAACAAGCAAACAACAAGAGTTGAGGAAGTATCCGCCATGTGCTTATCCGTGTGCTGGATACCGTGGGGAATTAGGACCATTGGAGGAAGCCAGAGCTGTGGAGGAGCACATGGGGGAGGAGAGACCATGATCATAAATGACAGAAAGCTCAATGAACAGGACTAGGTAGGTACAACCCTGTAATGTGGAGAGACAAAACATCACCTGCTCTGACAAAGGAAACAGAGCCCTGCCCTTGACCAGGAAACCATGGGGACTCCACCCAAAGATGGTGCTGTCACTCCCCTAGTCAAATATAAGCAATTGGCAGATCTTAGAAATGACAAAAACAAAATTAAAATGGGAGTGAAATCAGTCAGATGGAATGCATGGAAATCTGAAATGAAAATATTATCATTAGGTGGCTGAGTAGGACCTTCCTTAAGTGTCTGGACACCGAGTCCCACTGGTCACCCAAGCTTCTGGAATAAAGTCATGTTTCACTCTGAGTTGCTGAGCCACTGACCTGAGCTTTACTCACCCTGTCCATGCTTCCCAGGTGAGGGGCAGTTTCCATGCTATTGCAGCCATAGATGGGTCTAATCGACACTCCCACCCCCAGACCTGGCCTCAGATTCCCTTTTCAGGGAGAGAGAGGCTCAGGCTGAGTCATCCCAGTGATAAACGCTGTAGTCACTCGAGGGAGGTGTCCCCAGCTGCCCTGGCTGGAGGGCAACCAAGTGAGTAACCCTGCCAGTGTCACGTGGTCCTGGAAGGAGCTGGCTTCTGCCCGGGCCAGGTCCGTGCAATGAGCGAGGTTACTAACAACGTACACACAGACCCTGACAGCGCCCTTGAGGGCACTGGAGGTCTGTCTGGGGGGCTTACAGACTGAACAATTGAACTGGCAGATGGAAGGCTTATGAGCCAGTGGACAGGCAACTGAAACTGACATAAGCGAGTTCCTAGAGAAGAAAGTTCCTGGAGAAGCGTTGTCTGGGACTCTCTGGGTGCAGATCTCTGGGAATAATCTGCTCCTTTCTCCACATTGCCTCCCCCTCCTCGGCACAGCTCTTGTGGCTGAAAAAAACTGCTAGCAGCTTTCTATCTAAATTCTGGACTTCCAAGAAATTAAATTACAAAGGCTCCTCTTGCCCGGGGAAGAGAGGGACAGCGATCATTTCCAAGGTTCGGAATGCTACAGAGGCTGTTTTCTGTTCAGTCCGTGTGAGGGGGAGATAAGGCAATGCACTTAGAGAATCAGAGTGTCAGGATCTTGGCCTTATTTCATAGGTCCCAATTAAATGTATTCAAAATATGCCTGCAATTTGCCCCTAAAGTTTGAAGCAGAATAGAACAATCTGTGACAATCCTATTTTGGTTTGTTTTTCTGGGAAAAAAAAAAAGACGGAGAACAGATAATAAAATCCATATTAGCTTAAGGAGGATATTCTGCAAATACATCCCCTACTATTATGACCTACCCCACACAAGACATATTCCAGCACATTGCATTTGAATCTCCACCTTTCTAAATCAACACTGCTTGGGACATTTTTATTTGCATAAACATATTTTTTACTTTAGTCAACTTACAACCATTCCTAAAAGAGGATTCTTTATACACAGTTGATAACAGAAAACAATTTCTTCCTATCTAAATTCTGGACTTCCAAGAAATAAAATTATAAAAGTTCCTCTTGCTCATTGTAACCTGGTCAAATAATCAGTATTCAGTAGAGCCAGCCACAGTAGGCTTTCTTGCAATAAAACTGCCTAGATAATCATCATTCAATTACTTATAGAAAATTTATTTTACGTCCAGCATGAGCTGGAGACAACATAACAGAGTAGGTGGCTAAGCTTTGAACCCCACATATCTGGGTCCCAGCTGTGCAATACACTAGCTAGTCTTACATTGGACAAGGTACTAAGTGTCTGAGTTTTTTCCTTAGTAAAATGGATATATTAATTATGATTTCATCACTCGTGGTAAGGATTCAATTAAATAAGTGAATATATGTAAAGTTCTTAGCTCAATGCCTGGCACATAAAAAGTGGCCAATAATTGTCAGCTCTTATTGTGATAAGGATGGAATGAGGTTCAAGAGATGCGAAAATACAGTTCCTAAATTTAAGACACCTCTCATATGTTCAGGAGTCAAAATCAACATTCATAAAACATGATGAACATTGACAAGTGGTATTGAAACAAATGCTAAATTGTTGATTCAGTCTGTTATGGTTATGGGACTTGCCAAAGGTCCTTGTGTATTTATGCACACCAATGCTGAGTAACAATAGGATATCTTCTGTGGATATTAAGTACAAAATTAAATTAATTACATTTTGGCAAATTAAACTAAATGTGTTGATTACACTGATTACAAATTGAATACAGAAATACTTCATGTATTTTTTTATTTCAAGTATTTCCAAATATTTGGACATCGAACAGAAGGAAAGAGGGCTATTCTTTCTTGCATAATTTAAGGATACATGTTGGTTTCATGTTGAGGGCATTTCCAAGCTGATGAACTAACAATTATCCTCTCTGCACAGTTTTCTTGTGGGCCTGAAGTTATTGTTATGCTGTTGGTCACAGCTCCCAAGAATGGGTCACAGATAAGAGGCAAAACTGCAAGCCAGGCCATAACCCATAATTGAGCACACATGCCTAAATTTAGACTTTCTTTCCTAAGTGAGTTTTTGTTGGGTGAGGGTTCAGGGAACACATCCATCAAATGTTGCTCCAGGCACAATGTCACCCTCCCCATAATTTCAGAGTAAACAAACCTCCACAAATGGCAGGCATAAAATACGGTAGACAGGGTCAAGACCATTAAGAGTCTCTTGCAGGACCCTCATACATGCACCAGGGAAAGAGGAGTCATAGCAGGGCCCTACTTGACAGGGAGATCACTGCCCTGAGGCATGGGACCAAAGTGCAGGACGAGATGTAGTGACTGCTGCGTGGTCAGGGATCTGCGCCCTTCCCCTTACCAGGCTTTGACATTGGACTTTTCCTCAAGGGCTGAAGCTGCCCTCCATCCCTCTACCCTATTTATCTGTCTCTGGATTAGAGCCTAGATATTCAACATAGTCTCCAGGAAGAAATTTAGAACCTGAGACTCTTGGGGTTCCAGGCGACCTTAAAGATGATCCCATTCAAGGACCTTTCTGAAGCGTGAATTCCTTCTGCTCCATCTTCCAAAGCAGTTGATCAGCTGCTGTGCAAGAACAGCTGCTGGTGGGGAATTGGTCCCTTTATAGATGCAGACTTCTCTCTCAGGACTATTCTTGCACGTATCGATCAGCTCCTAGATGGAGACACTCTTGGTGAGTGACTGTCCCACTTACCTCTGTGACCACAACGCCTAGTATAGAATCTAGCGCATAGCAAGTGCTTGTTGAAAATAATAATAACTAACAATTACCAAGTGCTTAGTATATGCCAGATCTGATATTCATCATTTCCCCCACCTTGTCTCAGTTAGTCCTCAAAACAGCCCTTTGTGATAAGTTTTCTATTTTTTTTAATTGAAGTGTAGTTGATTTACAATGTAGTGTTAGTTTCAGGTGTACAGCAAAGTGAGATACATATACATTTATCTATTCTTTTTCATATTCCTTTCCATTATAGGTTATTATGAATATAGTTCCCTGTGCTAACAGTAGGTCCTTGTTGTTTATCTATTTTATGTATAGTAGTATGTATCTGTTAATTCCAAGCTCCTAATTTATCCCTCCCCATCCTTTCCCCTTTGGTAATCCTAAATTTGTTTCTGTGTCTGTGAATCTATTTCTGATTTGTAAAAAATTTCATTTGTATCATTTTTTCAGATTCCACATATCAGTGATATCATATGTGATGTTTGCTTTTCTCCATCTGACTTACTTCACTTAGTATGATAATCTCTATTTCTATCTTTGCAGAATAATAAAAAATGAGATTCAGAGAGTCTAAGTAAATTGCCTCAGGTCACATAGCTAGTTACTGAAGTGAGGATTTAATACAAGTGTGCAGCTCTGAACTTGAGCACTTAATTGCTATTTGGGGGTCAATGAAATAATAAATAAATAAGAAAAAAGCAGGTGACTTGTATCTCCTGCCATTGATCTTAAATCTCCATTTGTGGCTGGTCGAATCCCTCTTCCATATGACATGAGTCATGTTTGAAGACCGCTTTGAATTGTCTTTGCCTCTTCATCTTCCTCTGTCTTTGTCTTTTTCAGGCTATGTATCGTTACTTATATGTTCCTTATATGAATGGTTTCAAGTCATTTCATGCTCCAAATATCTTATAGGGACTCAACGAATGAATTTATTTTCAATTCTTTCTTGGCTACTAACATCTCACTGTTTATCTGGTCAGATTCTAGAACTACTGCCCTTTCTCGCATTTGGTGGGCATCGTCCTGATGGGCTCTTTCAGTGGGCTGAGATTCTTCCAAGGCATGTCCAGTCGGGTAGGGTAGTTTTTGCATTGCAAAGTCAACCTCTAATTCTTCACTGACCACTTACTAGCTCCTGGGCCCCACTATAATACCTGGAAATACTAAGTAATAAGACTCTGCCCCATTATCCACCAACACACACACCTGGCTTTCCCACAGATGCTGCACTGATGAATCCCGATGCATTCCCCCTCACTTTAAGGCCCTGGACCCATTCTTATGGATTAAATGTCTAAGAAGACTGAACATCTGAATTCTCTTCCGCACTATCTAGGTCATGTCTCTGTATCTCTATCTGCATCTACCTCTGTCGATCTAGACCTTTACATCATCATCTCACTGGATACTCAGAACAGCCCTTTCTAAGATTTGATGAAAACATCCTAACTCAGCTACAAGACTTACAAAGGAGATGCAACCAATCAGTGACAGATCAAGAGCCATGACAAGGACCCCAGATTTCTGGCCCCCAGTTCATGCTAAGTGAGGCATGGGCACTAGAAGGCAGCTAAAACTTCTGGATCTAGGCCACAAGTCATGAGCAGAATGTTTGTTTGCTTTGTGAGGTGAGGTGTCCCATGGCATATGGAAGACCTTCAATAAACACTTCTTGTCTGAATAAAAACCTTAAAAAATGCACTATAAAGTCTCCAATGTCTAAAAGAAAGTTTCATTCCTTCATTCATTCACAGAGAGGCAGTGAGCACCTAGCATGGACATAGTAGTGTTCTACTGGTGCCATGAAACTACAGGAATGAGCCATTCCTACATAAGGAGGATATTAATGATAAGAGCTGAGCTTTGCAATGCTTATTATGCCTTTGTACAGTATCATCCTGAGCATCTTGCATATTGTAATTTATTTAATCTTTACAACATCTTTTAGGAATGAGCATATGATTCTTATTCCTACTTTACAGATGAAAAAGCCGAGGTGAAGAGAAGTTAAGAAATATGCCTAAGGCCACACAGCACGTTTGGCAGAGCCAGATTTTAACCTGGGCTCTCTGGCCCCAGGGTCCATGAACTTAACCCCCAGTGCTACACACTTGTCAAAACAGGAAGAAAAATAGCATTAAAAAAATCCTACTCCTTGCCAGGTACAGACCTAACTAGACCCTTCTGCAAAACATTAACTGTTTCCTCCTTACAATAATCCAGTAGGCTGATACTTTATCACCATCTTGTTATTAAAGAACGTTAGTGACTTTCTCAACACCACCCAGCCAGCAAACTGCAACGGGAGTTGGAAATGACAAGGGCTGCAGGAGATGGGCAATAGGAGTGCCGAGGGGGTCCACGGGAGGCAGATGTCGCTTCCAGACAAGGGAGTTCACAGCCCATTCTCTGCCCCCATCGTCATCCCCTTTGGCTCCCTATTGTCTTGGCCCATGGGTGGAGTCGTTGCTAAGGACTTAACCTTCCCTTGGTTATCTAGCGGACAGCAGTGGCCAATTTTGGAATCTCAAGCCCTTTGCTTGTGCTTCTAGCAGATTACCTGGGTTAGACTCAAGATCCTTCATCTAAGGTTCATTCTAGAATTACCTGGTATTTCAGTCATAAAGCAGAGGTGCTTTAATTTCTAACACAGAAGTGGATTTTCTCTAAGGGCACATTTCCAGGGATCTGAAGGCCTCCTCCTTTTTCACAGAGAGGGGAGGCACTCAGGGCAGGCAGGCAGAGACAAAGGTGCCTCAAGACTCTGGTCTTGAGGTGCTGCAGAGCAGTGAGGAAATCTGTTTGCCATCGTTTGGCAGGTGAACACATGGCCTCGGAGCAGAGCCCGGGTTGTGTGGTCTTCTCGGTGGACAGTAAGCTGCAGTGGCAGGGCTGTCTCTCAGGATTAAGCTCTTAATTGCACCCTACAGCTGTGGCCTAGGATGGGGGTGTCCTCAGTCAGTAAATGAAGCAGAAAGCACTGGTCTCTGTGTTCCTTTGACGATGCGATTTGGTTGATTCTCCAGGAATAAACAAATCCACAGGGCTACCAAAAGCCACATGAGTGTTATCTCAATCTTAAAGAAAACTAAATGCAAAAGGCATTGTGTCTAAACGTTGACCAGATGTGTGAAAAACTTATTTTAAGGAACGGTACTGTGACTCACTGAGCAATAATGCCTGGGTCCTGCTGTTTTAAATTACCTTTTGATGGTTTAAAATATCCATGTGTTGTTCTAGTGGGAAGACCACATTGGAATGTCGGAATCTGAGTTCAGGGTATGAATTTTAGACGGAGCATTTCTGTGCCTAAAGACCACCACTCAGGGGCTTAAGGACTGAGAGCCAAGTTTGACTCTGTGTCCCAAGTTCTGGACTTCTTTATTTTATTTTAGTCTCCTGTACATCTTATTATGCTTTCTGTCCACTTCCTCTGCTAGGAAACTGGTCCAGGCCTCACCCCTATGTCCCCACTTCTAGGTTAATCTTCTAACAAGTCCCCCTGCTCTCCATCCTCCTGCCACTTCACATAATGCTGCCACACAACTCCTTCCTTCCTGCCTTCCTACTCTGCGTACGTTCTTTCATTCTGTCTTCCTTCTTTCCCCCTTTCTTACTGGTGAATGTCTAAATCCTGTGCCATGTCAGATAATCCACTGGAATTTTGAAAAACGAGGAAGATAGCCTCTGTACAAGGCTTACAGAGGAGGAGGGGGAAGAAGGGTGGGCTTAATAAACTGAATGCTTGTATCTTCCACAAACTTGTATGTTGGAACCTAACCCTAGAGTGATGGTATTTGGAGGTGGGGCCTTTGGGAGGTGGTTGGGAAATGAAGGCAGAGCCCTAATGAAGGGGATTGGTGCCCCTTATAAAAGAGACCCCAGAGAGATCCCTTGTTCCTTCCACTACATGAGGTTATAGTGAAAAACAGTCATCCATGAATCAGAACACGGGCCCTCACTAGAAACAAATCTGTTGGTGACCTGATCTTGGACTTCCAAGCCTTCAGAGTTATAAGAAATAAATGTTTGTTGATGATAAGACACCTAGTCTATGGCATTTTTCTTACAGCAGCCCAAATGGACTAAGCCAACAGATAAACCATTAAGTGTAACACAAATGTTGTAAATTCTACTGTAGAAATGTACATGAGGCTCAGGTGGGAAATCCAAAGCAGAGGGTGATTGTGGAAGGCTTTATAGAGGAGAAGGTATTTGAGTTGGGTCTTAAAAAGATAAGTAGGTGTTCTCAAGAGAGAGAAGACAGAAGAGAACATTCCATGCAGGTGAGGGCCTGAGACTTGAAGCAACCTGTCCTTTAACAGGATTTGAAGATAAGGTGGTGAAAAATAGGACTGGAGAGTTAGGACAGGCTAGACTATGTTGGGTTGTATACGCAACACTAAGGCCTACATAGTTAGGTACCAGGGGAGGATTTGAAGAGGGGATCGATATATTTGGATTTTCATTTTAAAAGGTCACTATGGTTGTGCAGTGCAGGGTAACTGAAAGAAGCAAGACTGACAGCAGAGTGAAGACAATTAGATATGGAGCCCAATGGTCCATAGGAGAGATGATCAACTCCTGAATCCAGAAAGTGGCAGTAAATTTGAAGAGAAGGGATGGGTAAGAAAAGTGAAGAAAAACAGAATCAGCAGAACATGGGCAGTGGCTGGAATGGATGCATAAAGGAAAGAGAACTGAAGTCAACTCCAAGTTAATGAGTGACACCAATATCCACTAAGCCACAGGAGGTAAGAAAAATAGAGGAGCAGATCACAGGAAGTAGAATCAGGGATGGATTGTATCTGAGAGGCCCAGGAAACACTGAGGCAGACACGTCCAGCAGGTAACTGTCAATACAGACAAGGTGTTCTCATGAGCTCTGATCTTCAGCTACAGATTGAGAGTCATGGTCAAAATGCTGTGTTTAAACCCTGAGAGTGGGTGAGACCCCCAGTGGAGAATACAAACAAAAGAAAAAGGCCAAAGATAACCTATGGGATGTCAGCGTCTAAGAGCTAAGACGAGAAGGAGAAATCTGCAAAGACTAGGGGGAGAACTAAGAATGAACTCTGTCATGCAAGCGAACGAGAGTGTTTTTAATAATGGCCGGATAGTCAAGTGTTATAAAACTGATGAATCACATGAAATGAAGGCAGATGTTTCATATCCTCTGCTCCTATCACTTTCAAGGTTCTTAGAACATCAATCAGGGTCATTTATGATTGATGTCAATTTCTTTGCTCAAAACTATTCCCCACTTCTTCCTTATACTGGCTTCTTCAAAGGTGCCAGATTCCTGGAGGCTTACTTTCCCTCCCCACGTCTGATCGAGCTCCAGCCTTCCTGCAAAGCCTGCTCAAGGATTAACTCCTCCTTGAAGTCACCCACTACTGTGATTTCTCTCCCCAGAACATTGTCAGTGGAAGTTCAGCCTCCCAATAGTCTTTGATATAAAGGATTTTAAGCTTTATCCCTCCGGTGACCAGGTCAGCAGACTCCCACTGCTATCAGTTAATGTCTGACCAAGACCTTCCAGTATCTGAAGTGCTCTCACATATGTTTTCTCTTTTAGTTCTTACAGTATCTCCATAAAGTCAGAATTAACATCATCTCACTTTACCTTTGAGGAAACCAAGTTGACATAAGGCACAGATCATTCAATGGTAAAATCTTCATAAACCATCTTAATCTTAATAAATATTGATGATGATAAAGGAAAAACTATTTCTTCCTAGCAGCAAAGGCCAAAACTTTTCAGCTGACAAGACGTATTCATCTGCTATTGCTGCTATAATGAGTTAGTAGAAGCTTAGTGGCTTAAGACTGCACATTATCTCACGGTTCTTAGATTAGAAGCCCATGTGGGTCTCACTGGCTAAAATCAAGGTGTGGGCAGGGCTGCATTTCTTTCTGGAGGATCTGGTGGAGAACCTGTTTCCTTGCATTTTGCAGCTTCTGAAGCCACACCCATTCCTTGGCTCATGATCCCCTTCCTCCATCTTCAAAGCTAGCAATGTTACATCTTCCTCACTGTTCTTCCATAGTCATAGCTCTCCCTGACCACAACTGGGAAAGGTTCTCTGCTTTTAAGAACCCATGTGATTAGATTATGTCTGCCAGGGTAATGCAGTATATTCTCCCCATCTCAAGGTCCTTAATTCAATCACACCTGCACCTTTTCCGCATAAGGTAACATATTTAAGGGTGCCAAGGATTAGAATATACACATCTTTGCGAGGCCATTATTCTGTCTACTGCAGATGAATTTTCCTGGCCTTTAGTTAGTTCTTGAAATATTGTGGCAATGAAAGAGAAAATGATGTCACTTTCTCCAGGATCTAAGGTACCTAATATTTGGAAGTGAACATATTTTTTACATTTTATGTAGGTGTTTAGAAACTTCATGTGAAAACTGGGAGCCAGTAAGGACACTGCAACATTGTGCTCAAATGGTTCCCAAATCTGTATCCTAGTCATGATACGCAGCCTAAGGGGTAGACTCATATTTCCAAATATCTTCACCTGACTATTAGCCTGTTCAGCTAAGCTATATTTACAGAGCCACAGATAAACTTCAAATGCAGCAGGTCCCAAACAGAATGCACTGTGCCCTAGTCCTTTTCTCTTCTTCTGTTTCTAAACCCTGTTAATAGTCATCATTCACTCCTTCCTCTGATCACTGGGGTTAATTTCAGCTCTTCTTTTCCCTTCATCCCATACAGCCCATGGACCAATAAACTCTATTACTTCCACCTTAGGTCTGTGTCTAGAAGTTGGCTTTTCCCCCATTGTCAGTTCTTTTTTTATTACAGTGTCTTCATTTTATACCTGAATTATTTCAGTAGAATCATAACTTACTTCTCTTCACCAATTTTCCTTCATTTTAGCCCAATCTTTACTGTTGAAGGTTGTGTTGCCAACATTAACTTTCCAGAAAAACCAATCTGATCAAGTCTTCCTTCTTCCAGAGACCCTTCCTGAGGTCCTCATCACCTATACAAAAATGTCTAAGGAAAACATGGACAAAGTTTGCTTCAAAGCAACTGGGAAATAGCCCCTTTGTCCTTTTCTTTCAACCCATGTATCTATCAGAAGGGCTATGTGACTGTATCCCATGCACATCTTGATTTCTTTGGCCAGGAGAAGACAAACTGTCTCATAATGGTACGTCTGATGCTTGGACAAACGTGTCATTTTCTCCTAGCTCCCACCAAACATCTAGAGAGGAGATAACTCTCTCCCAGCCCATGCCAAAAAAAAAGGGCACCCTGGAGCTTGTTTATCCTGGCTCTAGGATTGACTGCTTAGGAAGTATGCAAAGCCAATAATGACTAATGTCCTCAAATATTACTTATTACTCATATAGCATAATCACAATAAATACTGAGAGGCCCACACACTATTTGTTTTGCTATGTGAACCACAATTCGAAGTCTACCCAGTGTGGCATCTCCAAAGAAGAGCTATTAACTTGCTGAGCTAAACTATACATAAAGAGCAGTCAATTGTATGGATTCTTTGCTCATAATTTGCAGCTAAGTTCCAATTAAACCTGTGTTGTATTCAAGCAAGTTAAATTGCAGTGACAGTTGAGTTAGGGAAAAAAATGTAAAATGACTCTGTCTGGAGCCCAGGTAGACTGTAGCTTGCACTGATCCTGATTAGAGAGGGATGTGAAGATCGTTGGAATTATAAAGCATGAATCAATACACTGTCTATGAGAAGGCACTGTCATACACGTCTAGACAACAAGGACCTTTTGAAGACTCACTGTTTGCAGGGGCATTGGGGAGATCTCCAAAAATACATACAATAGAGTTTATGACCCCAAGAATTGACACTAAGGTGAGAGTTGTTGCCATGTGACACACCAATGGCATGCTGAAGTGACAGTTTAGGTAATTCCAGTTGTCATATTGATCAGTTGCCTAAGAGTAGACAAGGTTGCTTGAGAATTGATCTGGTTTCCTTATCCATCATATAAGGGGTAATCACACTTGGCCCTCTCCATCTTTACAGGACAGTTACACAGTGGCTAATGTCTGCTGAATGCTAAATGTGTTCCCGCACCATCTGAAATGCTGTACACATATTAACACATTCAGTCTTCACAACATCCTGAAAAATAGGTGTTATAATCCACATCTTGTAGATTATGAAATTGAGGCACAGAGTTTCAGTTACTTGCTCAAGTTCACATGGCTCTCCCACTGATGGAGATTACTTTATGAACTGCTCATTTCTTATTACACAGCTCTGAGGCTCAGAAAGTTCTTTCTGTGCTGAATCCAAGTCTGCCTATAACTCTTACCCAGTTGGTTATGGTTCTGTCCTCTGGATCTAAACAAAATAGATTCAGCTGTTCCTCCCCATGTCAATCCTTCAGTATATAAGGACAGTGGCCATGTCTTCCCTCCAGTCTTCTTTTGTCTAAGTCACCTCGGTTCCTGAAACCATTTCAAATCTATCCAATTTGGAGAGGTCCTTACTCTGCTATTATCTGAGCAGGAGACACTTCACCCTTATTGTGTAAACAGGAAATGTTCCTACTGAGCATTGAGCAGATGACTCCCCCATCCTGAACAGAGGAAAAAGCTCATTTTTGTAGTATTTCTTTGCTTCTTCTTACACCATTCCTGTAACAGCAAGACCCATAAATATATCTTATTATCTTCAATAATAAAAACAGCTAAAGTATATTATGGCTTATTACTTGCCAGTTAGTTGCTATTCTATGACTGATGTTTTAATGTACTTAATCATCACAACAAACCTGTGGGTTAGTTGCTGTTTTTATTTCTGTTTCAATGAAGAAACAGGGGCACAGAATAGTTAGGACTTGATACCGTATTACACAGCATATGGCTGTGCAGTGACTAGCTACTCATAAGGAATAGTGACATACAAGTCCCACAGTGGCTTGGAAGAGGATACATTTAAGAAACTCATAGAGCATGACTTTCAATGGATACTTTTAGTATGCACTTGGCCCTTTTTTGTGTGAACAACATTTTGTCTTATGAATATCTCACACAATTCTCAGATTTTAAGTTGAGCGTAGAAAGAATTAAGTGCGTCCTAGAACTCAGATAACACCAAGCCTCCAGGGGCCTCTTGTCAACTTCCACTGACATTCCACCAGCCTGGTTGATCAGGACCTGCCCCAGGGATGAGTCACAGGTCAGCTGGAGCTGGAGCTGGAGCCCTGGTTCAGTGGGGAAAAGCTATTGTTATAAAGGCGTGAATGTTTGCCTCAATCTCTAGGTCCCCTCAAGTATGTGTCATGATATCAAGGGTGGCATTTTGTTGCTGCAAGATATTTTTATATCCTGGAAACAATGAGTAGAGAGATAAAGAAACATGGATAAATGATACATAAATAGATATTCTATCTATATCTGTCTGTCCATCCATCTATCTGTCCACATATCCATCCATCATCTATGTATACCTGGCCTTTGTAGTGATGGTATATATTTCACCTAAGATGATGGGCTTTTGTTTGTTTGGTTTGATTTTTTTCTGGGGAGTGGAAAGGTAATTAGGTTTATTTATTTATTTATATGGAAGTACTGGGGAATGAACCGAGGACCTCATGCATGCTAGGCATGCACTCTACCACTGAGCTATACCCTCCTCCCTGGATGATGGGCTTTTCAAGTGAAAACATTCCTGTAATTGGGCACAGTTCCCACCCCACAGCATGACAGCACCGAGGGAAAGGGAGGTCAGAATTCTGAAGCTAAATCCCTGGAATAAAAAATGAGCTGGGAGAGCACTGTGGGTGACTCATACATGAAGTTAGAGGTGAGAGAGGTCTGCAGAGGGAAAAAGAAAGGAAGAGACAAGCTTGTGTAACCCAAAAGTCCAGGGAAAGGATGCTCACACCAAGCCTGGCCCCAGGACATAAGATGTCCATCTCCTCAACACACAGCAACCCTTCAATGCCTGAGGCACGATCATATGGATGGTGTCTAAGGTAGCAGCTTGAAGAGGATGAAGAGAAAACTCATCCTGCCATAGGACGCTCCGTCCAGGACTCGAATCCATTATCCCTACTGATCTCAAGATACAGTCTGCTATTTAAACCAGTGGGGAAAGAATTTGTCGCTGGGTCTCTGAGTAACTGCCTACTAGGTAATGTTTTTGGGAGGAGGGTCAGCGTGGGAGACTGGTCACCTTGTTTCCCAGTGATCCTGCCCCAGCTCGGCCTTGGCCCCAGTGACACTTGTCTTTTCATTTTCCTTCCTTTTTGACCCTCACTGTCCCCCTTCTTGTCACCCCAGTAGAGAGGCTCCGCTGGGGGCTATAGCACTGGGGACACTTCCTTGGTTTGCCGTATGAAGGAGAGCTACCTTTTCCTGCTGAACTGTGCCCCTCAGCACTGCTTCCACTGCTTCCTCTGGAATGGTGCCGCTGACGTTGGATAACTTCACATGCTGTGGCAATGAACTTGCAGACAAAATGAGTGTATCCCACTCTGCCTGGTGGTATCTCACTTTATTTTTTCAATGCTTTAAATGAGCGGAGCCTCACTGTGGGAAAAGGGGCCTGCATTTGCTCCCCTTCATGACTACGCCAAGGCCCAGCAATCATTCCATGTCCGGGACCAAGCTAATGTGGGAAGTGAGAACAAGCCGGGACCAGCTTCCTGAGTCATCCGCCAGCTGTCTGCACAAACTCAGAGGCAGACCTGAGCTGCTTTCATGATGAACCGTGATGCTAGAAGAAAGGAAATCCAGCTGGGTGAGTCAGTCCCAGGTGGGCTCTTCACACAGCAGCATCTGGAGCCTCCATCCTCTGGACCGCTCACAGAACACACTCAATCTGGAAGTCGTTAGAATGTAAGCCCAGAACACCCTGATGTCATTCTTAAAAGGTGACCTGATTCCAGAGCATAAAGCTGACCCTCACACGACTCTCCCAGACTACACCCTTATGGTCGACCCCACATTTCCAGCACTTGCGCTAATCTTTTCACCACTGTCCTGTTTGGAATAGTCTTTGTGTTGCCTAAGTGCATGAATGAGATGCTGCTGAGCTTACCTCTAGCCATTCTCAGCTGTTTGTCATAGCTTCTAGCTAACCTGCTTATTTCTATTTAAGCCAAGATTAGAGGGCTGTCTCCTTTTCTTTATCCCTGACTCAAAATAGATGCTGCTATGAGCATCCAGAGAGGTCACTGGTATGTGGTCAACCAGTCCCCTCCACGTGGGCTCAGGCACTGCAGAGCACATGCTCACACCTGAGCTCAGATGCTATGCATTTCCTCCATCAGCTGGCTCTCCCTTTCAGTAGGAGGACCACCAGAGGTCTGGCACATCACAAGGGAGACCCACTGGCCCACCTGCCCTTCACGTTGCCTTGTGATACTGACCATCCTGGGGCTGTGACACTAATAGAAGTTCGGTAAGCATCTCTTCAAAGTCAGCAATTATAAGGTAGTTGCCAAATAACTTTAAAGCAATGCTAGCAGGTCTGCTTCAAAGCAGAAGGGCCATCCGTTTTCTTTTCTGTTCTTTCTCACCTTCTTTCTTTTGTTGTTGTTTAAGACAGATTTTCAAGCTCTACCTTAGACCTATTGATTTAGTTCAATAAACGCTTGAGGTGATTCTATTGTGCCAGCCAGTTTTGTCCACCAATCTAAAATGGCTTTCCTCATTTTAATTGTGTTGTATGAGTCTACAAGTACATGAATGTGACTGCGGGCGTAAACTTGGGTCTACGACTCTCTGATTGTTTTAGTCCCCTGGTTGGGTTGATCATCCTCCTTCCCTTTGCCTCTTTACCGTGAGTCAGGCATAAAGAAAAGTTGTGCTGTAACTGCCGTTCCACTTCTGCAGGCTGACCGTTTGTTTGTGAATGAGGTGACCAGATGTCTGTGTCTGTGCTTTCTCCTTTGTAAAAGCAAGTTCCTTGCGTTCTCCTCAGACCATGATTTATCCGCCAAAGTGTTCACTGGAGCAGTAGAGCAGACAATATTGGAAATCAATAAATTCCAAACATCAAGAATTTATCAAGGATATCAAGGTATATCCCACAATGCAATACTACACTGCTGTAAATTACATTTGCAAAGAATTTTGCATAAACAACTCTTCGCATAGTAAATACCTATGGTACAATATTAGCTGAAAAAATAGTGCACAGCATTTTATGCAGAATATCTCAACAACTTAACATATGCATGGAAATACCGTAGATGTAGATTCACTAAAATATAACAATGATTTTCTCTGGGTGGATAATTTTAAAAATATTTTAATACAATTTCTCTAGATTTAAAAAAATTCTTACAATGATTCTATGAATAACTTTTATATTAATATGTCAAGGGTGATTCAACAACTTTTACGTGGATATTATGAGAATAAAATGAGATAATGGAAGGCAGCTGAAAAAATGTGGGTGAGCACTGTTGTTTTTGTGGTGATTACTCAACTTTAGGGGAAGCAGCAATAAAATTTTAATTTTAAGATTATTCAAGAACAGATCGTACCACCTCCTTAGGCGGGTGATAACTGCATGCCAAATTAACACATCAACCTTGCAGTTCTGTTTCGAAGGATGATCTCAGTCCTTAGAGCACCTCGGTGGAGAGCACTAATGTGTACCTCAGAGGTGAGGCATGCTATGTCTCAAGCTCCTGGTGTCCATCAGTTTATCTCACATTGTCCACATCACTCCTGGATGAGAGTAGACGTGTTTTGGCTAGTGAGTGTGCCCCATGGCCAGGCTCATCCTCTCGGGCTGGTCCAGCCCTGACTTTGGTGATTGTCCCATCAGCACCTTGAACAACGGGGAGATCTGGAGATGGGCAAGCTCTGGGTCTTCCACCGCCTTCTGCTGTGGTGTGCATGACCGAGCATGACCACTTTAGGAGATGACATTTGCCCCAGCCAGATGCTTAGCTCCGATCTTGCTTCCTCTTCCTTCGTGTCTCCTAAGGGGCATAATCTGTCTCTAAATTTAAACTGTGCTATCTTAAAATACATCCCCACTTCTGCCAGGGTTTTTATTTTTCTCCCAGATGACATTACCAAGGTTTCTATTAATACAGATAAGGCCAAGTGGCCAAACATGGCTCTCTGCTCCTTTACCGGGGGAGCCAGGGTTCAAAGTGGACAGACAGGAGTTGCTCCTTTCTTTTCTCTGGGAAACACCATGGCAGGTGGCACAAGCCATCTGGGACCAAGAGTGCTTGCATCTTACTGTCACATTGCAATCAGCCTCAGCTACCAGCATTGCACCTCTGGAGAAGAATCCGTGAGAAGATAGGGTGAGCAGTAAAGCCCCTTAAGCCTGGCCAGGCACCAGCTCTCCAGCATATCTCCTGCCTACAGCTTCCGATTCCTACCATCCCTTGCATTACTAACCCTTCCTGACATCAGGAAGATACCACTACTTGAGCAACCTAATGGCCCAAACACTGCTGTGTCCTCACTCTGGCCGCGCCCCAGGGAACACACAGGGAAGAACTCGATCCTCATCCTCACTGATCTCTGCCCTTAGCATCCAAGAACCTCTAAGTAAACCCTGCTTACTCCAATTCTAATAATAGAGACATCGTATTGAGCGCTTACCATGGGCCAGGTGCTCCAAACATATAGGATTAATCTGCACAACACTAAGGTGGCTGTTATTCTGTTTGGCAGACATGGAGACCAGGGCTCAGAGAGGCTAAATAACTGGCCCCAGCCATGTACCTCAACAAGGTAGCATCTGGATTCAAACACAGACCTACTAGACTAATTCTCCTAAACCGGTTTCACTTTTTTTCAAATTCCAGTGTACTGTATGCAAGTATTTTCAAGACAATTCAATAACTCTCCATCCTCCAAGGGCAAAGGAGTGAGGTCCAAGAAGGGCTACCCTTATTTGCCCCAGGCTCACTCCAAGTGACCTTAGTGAGCAGGACATCGATTTGCAGTCATCCCTGCTGAAACTGAGAAGGACCGAAATGACACCTGAGCTTCCCTGGTAGGGATCACCCTTTCTGGGACTGAGGATATCAAGCAGCTTCTTACAGGGGAACTCGAGGCTGTGCAGTACCATCTTATACTGGAGTTTACAAAGGCTGAAGGAATTTGGTTCTAACATTACCAGCTCAGGTGCCTCTTGCCAGAATGGGTGACACATGTCCCTCCTGAGATAACAGATGACCCATAGCAGATGCAAGTTTGTGGATGAAAAAGACTTTATCGAAAGATTCAACAGCTAACGGCTCATGAGAACCACACAAGGACTGGTAGACCTGATTGTCATCCCAAGACTTGGACTGCACCTCCCTTGCTCAAAATGAATGCTGACAGGTTCTGGAATGATCTGTAGGCTAGTGACATGGAGTGTGGGAAAAGAGTGATTGTCATGACGTTGAGGGCATCAGTTTTGCTCTGAGCTCCCTCCTGACTTCCTGCCTAGTGTCGTAGCTGCCCTTCTGATTCAAATGGGAAAGTTTGGGGAGGAGGGGAATCAAGCCAAGTGTGATGGGGGAGGACTGAGAAGGGCACAGGGGCTTAGATTCCCATGGGCCCCCATTCAGGGCAACCTAATGAGGGCAGCTCTTCCCGGAAGCCAGCATCATAGCTGTCTAGACTGTCCTACGGACCAGGGATCAAGGGTCCTGACCAGCAGCCTTGATTCTGCTTTCACTTAAAGCACTTTTTTTTAACTTCATCTGCCTTTTCCTTCCTCCATCTTTGTGTGTATTTTTGGTATATATTATCAGAATCCTACTGCACAACATATTGTGAATTAATACTTAAATATTGCAGTGAAGGTAAGGAAAATGGAAAACATAGTCCCCACAGCCTGGGAAAAGCTGCAGTTTTGCAGAGGGCATAGACGAGTTTCTCTAGAAATACTAGGAGCACAAAACATACGTACAACTCTGTGTGGTTTCAAAGGAGAAAGAAGTAACCTCTCTGAAGACTGATGCTTACATATAAAAATCCGGCACGTGGTGAAAGAAACATCACAGTTCAATGGAGAAATGTGGGGTGATCCACACACTACGGTGGTATGAAAACTATTAGCATTTAGGGGAGAAAAATCAGAACAAGGCTTCCCCTTCAGACATACAAGAAAAAAATAAATTAGAGCTAGAAAAAATGAATTAACTACTTAAGAAGAAAATCACAGACGAACAAGAAGATAATAACAGAAAAAAAATCATCTAAAACCACAAGAGGTAAAATCTTCTAAAGAGTAAAAGTAATAGAAGAAGTCTCTAAGGAATCTGGTAAATTACAGATTTGGGTCCCTTAAAATTTAAAGTTTTCTGTGGTTAAAATCTTCACTAAAATATAACATAAATGAAAAGTTTTTTTTTTTCCAACTGATTCAGAAAAAAAACTACTGCAGACTGGACTAGCAAATGGTTAATTACTATCTTTATTTGTCTGCATCGCTCACAGCATTGAGCAGGCCATCCCAGCAGTGGAATCGCTCCATTTCACAGGTAAGAAAACTGACAGAGAGCCACAAGGAACTCACCAAAGGGACGAGAGAATTCATCACGGAGTTGGATCCGGATTCAGGGACTTTTCCTCCTTTTTGTACCTTTAATCAGCCGTAGAGCCTGGAGTTTCTTCCAGCAGGGACCGAGGGAGTCAGTCCTTCTCCAGAGCAAGGAGGGTGATCGACCACAGCCCGTGTGGACTCAGGTCTGAAACAAACTCTGCGAAAAACTGTTTTGAAAAGATTGGAATTTTAGAGAGGTGGCTATTTATCTCAAAGAAAGTAAGTAACAGTTATCAATGAGAACTGAAAGAAAGAACTATAGGCCAAAAAGAAAAAAAAACCAAACAAACACCAAAAACCCCTATATACATTGTTATTCTTTTACATGCAACCGTTCTGCAATACAATGTTGAAAAGACAGAATAGATGGTTAATTAAAATCAGAATGTGCTGATAATCCTGAAGCAAGAGTTTTATCTAAAGTCTCAACGTGTGTTAATATTTAGTCTTTGATAATAAATAAGAAAATTGTTATAAAATTATTTTGAGGTGTTTTGGAGAAAGACACAGTAATTCATATATATATATGTATATATATATATGTAGTTTCTATTCCAGGATGCTAAACATTGGGCTGAAGCTATTTATTTTTCAGTCCTTGGGCTACATGTGTATACACTTAGGTCATAATGACCTGTGATGTGTGCATCCTCCTGGGAGAAAGGGGGCAGGGTGACAAGGTGAGCTTTATGAGTCAAAGTCTGGTGGATAATGACTGTCAGAGAAGATTGAAAGAAAAATTTCCGTCAGCCTTGAATGCAGCATTCAAAAGCAGTATTTCAATCAGATCATTTCATATTTTTACTGAGGAGTCTTTTTTTTTTTTTTAACAGGGAAAAGATATATATTTGTTCTAGTACGTGAAGGACAGAAAAAAATGAGACCCATGAGAAATGATTTCTTCCAAATGCAGATATTTAATTGATCGATTTGGAACTCTTTTACCACGTTGCTGCATGCTAATTGCAAGTCATTTTTAAGCAGAATCAGCTTGGATCACAATTGATTTAATGCAGCAGAGCTGGCCTGCCCAGCGTGGGAAGGACTTGTTCATGAGCGCCCCAGTTTTACAAGGCCCACGGAGAGAGCATTTATTTGGATGAGGCCGAACAACAAAACTAGAACTCCAGGGATGACACGGACCTTGGCAGCCTTTCAGAAGTGACACGCCAAGTCTCTTCCCCCTCCTCACACCCCTACCGCCTGGGGTCTCAGACTGCTGTAGCACCCTCTGGCCACAAGCCCTCCCCATTGGAGCTCTCGTCACCCTGGCTTCCATGTTCAAAATACGCCTTCTGGGAGGATGGTTGACGAACCCTTGGTTTAACGTACGGACTCCAGATGTCCAGTGGTACTCCATCACAACTTCATCTTGCAGGGTATAACAGGGGTTTGTCTTCTTTCTTTTTTGTTTTGGTTATTTCAAAGAGTACCTAAAATTCAAAACATCTCAGGAGGAGCAGTTAGATGTGTTGCACTGAAAGGTGATATCTCGAGGCTTTGTAAGCTCACTGTGAGTAAGAACGCCGAGTGGAAAACAAGAGTCATGTTGAGGCCAGGAACCCGGATCCTGGGCATAGGAAGCTCATCATGAAGAAGAAAAAGGGAGAAAGAGAAATAGGACTGGCCTGGGCAGGCTCTTTGGACCTGGCTGACCTCCTTGATAAGGGACTGATCCCTGATTTGGGGGTATTAATACTTTCTCTGTTAGACTTACTGGGCCACTTGGGAAGGGAGAATTGTTCACCATTTATATTTATTAACTATAAAATGAATGCACTGAGAGGATAATTTTGCCTCTCCAGTTATTTACGTGCTGAACTTGGTAGCATCGTAACTGCTTATTAAGTAAGCAGTATGGTGCGTGCCACCGTAACCCTCATAGCTGCCTTCTCTATCTGGTATTTTCTTCCAAAAGCTCTTCTTTGGTAATATGCAAAGCACACAGCAATGTCACTGAATGTTTTATAAGCAATTTTAGAAGCTTATAGTGTATTAACATACTTGATAAGTTCCAGAATAGGACCTTTCTGTGGCATCATTGAAATTAATGAATGGTGACACCTGTGACTCTGTATATGACTAGGGAATTCAGTATGATTGTCTATTTTTCTACCAAAGATAAAGCAACAAATGCGTGCTGCTTTTAAGTTTAAAGTTGACTTTAAATTTCCAGTTACTGAAGGTGTTCCTGAGAGAACAGAGTTGTGCAGACGTCACGCAAAACCAGTTGGTAATAAAAAATAGGATATAGGCTAATTATTTCATTTGTTCACCACTGTCTCGTATTTGGATTATTTTCATGCGAATTCACTGATTTGGGGGGTGGAGGAGGATGGAACTGTTGTATTGTTAATTAAACCACACATTTATCTACTCAACAGTTTGTTTTAACTGAGCACCTACTATGCATCTAGCACTGTACAAAGCTCTGGAATTGCAGAGGTGAGTAAGAGAGGGATTTTTCCTCAAAGGGCTTATAAAGGAGCAGATGGCAGAGAGTGAGAGAGAAACAAGCAAAGCGGTAGAGGAGCAGTCGGAGACAGCTGGGTCTCCGGGAAGGCTTCCTAAAGGAGACAGCGTGTCGTCTGGCCGTAAAGGACGAGTGCAATGTTCACGGGGAAGACCGGGGTTGGGGTTTCTCAGGGGGAATGTGCAGAATGCACAGAGGTTCAGGGGGTGGAGGAGGAAGTGCAGCAGCAGGTGGTTTCTTTGGCTGGAAAACTCGCCCAGTGGTGAGATGTTGGGAAGGAGGGAATGACCTCCCGGGGAACCAGCCTGTAGAGTTCTGTGGTCTCTTGGTTAGAAATAAGGAGCTGCTGTAGGTTTCTCTGAAAACAGGGTGATCAGGTCTGTGCTTTAGGCCAGTTTGGATGAAACAGAGACAGGAACATGTGGTGAGGGGCACGATATGTCTCATTTCAAATAGTTTAAATCATTTTGAAGTTTGGATGGACTTATTCTAACTCATCAAAAAGCATCGTGTAGAGAAGAAATGCATTAGACATTCAGAGGTCTGAGTTCTAGCCCTCGTTTTGCTACTAATTAGTTTTGTGTTTTAGGATGAGTCACTTCGCGTCACTGATCCTCACTGTTCTCATCTGTGTAGGGGAGGAGTGTGTGTGTTGATTACTAAGGTGGATTACTTGAGTACTGAGGTGAGTTGTATGATCCCGTGTGGTGAATATCTCCATCACTTCCTCCTTTGGTGCTTTCATCTCAAAATTTCCACAGTGATTTCAATAGGCTATTTAGTTACTTCTGCCTTGTCCTAAAGTAAGCTATCTGCCTTGAGATGCCTAAATAGCAATGTACCCTTCAGCTTGCCTCTCATTCTGTCCTTAAATGTGTCACTTACTTTACCCAGGAAAAGGAAAGGGCAACACGTTACTGACACCATGTTATGGTTTCTAATCTTTAGGGCCAAATGGACTAGACCACAAACCAGCTTCCTTTTGTGCTGCTCAAGTGTTCTTAAGGACAGCCAATAACTGAGTCAAATGGGGAGGTAGCAACCTAGGGACAACAAGTCCAGGTTGGAAGAGACAGTTCACTTGTTCTCACTTCCAGGACGTAACGCAGCTCAGCCTCTCCCCTTTTGACATAATCCTGGCTGTCCTGCTAAAGCCAAGACACATTTTCCAAAAGAAAATGATTCCTGTTCAAAATGGAGAACTATTACCAGGCTGAAAATTATGTAGGGCAAATACACATGGGTAAATATACTACACTGGAAATTGCTTCTATAAAGTAGTCAACGCTTAGAAATAAATGAGAATTCTATCAACTAAAAGACGACGTATTTGGAAATAACAGCAGTCGGCTGCATATTTTTAAACTTTTTGTCCAGATGTTTGTCTATAGTTTTTATATTTTATGATTTGATTTTTATTTTATGTTTAATTCATAAATAGAAATTTCTCACCAACCCATCTAGTCTACGAAGAAAAGCAATCCTTTTCCAGGCTGGGGGAACTTGGCAAAAAGAACCATCAAATGCAGTGATTCTTAACTTTTTCTACTCTCCCATCTTAACCAAGAGCTTGTCAAGTCCACTCTCTGACCATGGTTTTTCACAGACAGATGTTTTCAATTTATCTTCCAATATGATGTTGACTCAAACAGTTGGCAGATTTATCATTTCTCCATTCTCCCCCGCCACTCATTTTCAAGTTTTAGAGTTTCCCATTTAATAGTTGTAGCGGTGTTTTACACTTTCTGTAAATCTCCATAAAGTTTCTAAACCCAGTGCCATTCACGTTGAGAACTACTATCTAGCATTCCCCTTTGAGGACCTGAGTGATATATTTCAGAGTTCTGTGCTAATTAACCCTCTGCTTGAGCTAATGAGCAGGTATGATGCTACTTTTTAAACTTACAAGGCTTACAGCCTAATTCTTCCCACTGGAGGACAAAGTTGGGACAAGCAAGGTCTCCTCTTCAAACCCAAGTCTTACCTGGGAGCCCTGACTTTGTCTAACCCGGAGACAAAAGCAAGAGGTACCTGAGGCTTCAATTTTACCCTCCTCTCATCCCTGTGCTGTGGAATCACATAGGAAGCAGAAGCTTTCAGGCTGGCATCTTCACCCTTTCCATGACCCCTTTTCTACTCTCTTTGGCCACCAGGAAGCTCACCTACCTCTGAGCATCTCTCACTCTGACTACTCTTCCCAGCACTGGATTGCCTTTTGCTTTGTGTTGCTTCCTGAGTCTGCTATAGACTCTTAGGTCATCAGACTCCTCGAACATAGAGTATTTCCATGTTGTTTTAGGGATAGTTTGGTACGTATCTCAGTATTTTTTTTTTTTTTACAGTGGTAAGCACAGAGAGATGTCTGAGTGTAGAATAACTAAACACAATTTTTTAAAAAAAGATCAGAATTAACTAATTCCAGGCACACAACCCAGTCTGCCGCCTCTCGAATGTTCCTAATATAGACAAGATAGAAGGGTATCAAAGCTGTAGTCAAGTTCCTGAGAAGGAGATTGAAAATAGGCTCTGTGTGTGTGTGTGTGTGTGTTTGGTCTCAGAGATGTCTTTGTGAAAGTTCCATGCTTAGGAAAATAAATATTCTGATTAAAGGACATAATAGGTTTATACTTAGGGGATGCAGATCTTCTGTGTGTCTTCCATTAACGAGGAGACCCAGAAAACCTAAAGCATCTCCCAAAGCAAGAGCCTCCCTGTTGGCCACCAACTGTTGTACAACCTGAGGATGTTGCTGTCCATCCATGGGCCTCCATGTTCTCATCTGAAATGTGCAAAAGTGGATGCAATGACCTTAAGTTCCAAACATGGACCCTAAGCACCAGCTCATTGCTGCAACTGTCTCCACCCTTCTTCAGAAACTTAGTAAAATGCCCACATCATCAAGTGCTCCTCTATAGTTCAAGGACAGAGTAGAGCAATACACCTGGAGCTGCTGAAGTGTTCTAGGCTACCTCTCTCCTCTCATCTCCTCCTTCTCACTACAAATGGGGGACTACATGCCTTCATGCAGCATTTGTCTGACATCTACTCTTTCCATGTCATAACAGAAGCTTCAAAGCTAAGCAGCCCTTCCCCACATTGTCTTTGTAAAAATATAGCTGTGTTCAGAGAGATCAGAGTGTGTCCTGTGTGAAAGAGCAGGACCAGCTATGTTCCTGCACCACAAGGATCTGGGGTGGGACCTTGGGTGTTCATGCTTCTGCCTTTTCTGAGCATGTCAATTGAACTAACATTTAATGACCATCCTCACATGTCTAGGGTTATACTTGGCAAGTATGAAGATATTTGAGAAGCAGACCTACCTTCTAGAAACCCACGACATAGTTAGAGATACAAAGCAAAGTGGGATTATGGGGTATGTGGAGGTCCAAACAGCACTCCAGCCTCCAATGACCTGGTATATTGTTTGATGGTCTCCAGGAGGAAATAGTTTGGTAGACTTTGAGACCAAGAACCAGGCCTGTGAAACTGGTTTTATATTCTTGAAAAGGAAAGAAATATACCAACTTACCTCAAAGAATCACTAAAGGATTAAAAAACTCACCTTGATGCCTTCTCTGTCCAAGACCCTAGGTGGTTTTCAGTAGACAGACATGATTTTGTTTGGAACCCTGGTTGATGCCATATAAATTTAACCCAAATTAACCCAACCTAGGAAACTTTTTCCAAGATCCTGGAGAAAAGTTTTGCTAGAAGATCAAAAGCAAGGCCAAACTTTGGACACCTTTTACCTGAACTGTAACGCTAGTGGGTTACAATTATGTATTCCTTCTCTATGTCAACCATAATTTGATAGCAGCAGTATGCAAGCAGAAATCATCAATGCCACTGGTTGTCACAGACAGGCAGTGGGGCAGAACACAGCATGGGTAGCAGCAATGAGGAACTTTCCATAGTGTGATGGAAACTGTCTGTGCCCTGACCTGGATCTCCTGCACTTCCCACTTCAGTGAACAAGGACCACCTTCCAACTGCCAACACTTGCAAATTCTCTGCTTCATAGCTTGCTCTAGCCACCAGAGGCTGGTTTGCCCACCTGTGCAGCAGGCCAGAAATGCCAAGGAATTAATGCCTCTCTCACAAGAGCTCTTGACCCATGTTGATGGAGTTAGTGTATTAATATCCCACTTGCCCTGCCACTCCGGTGATATCCTGTGAAATGTGTTCCACAGAGTTCTCCAGCAGGAGAGGAAGTGGTAACTTTGCCCAAAGTGGTAACTTACTCCCTAACTCTTTGCTGGCTACCTTCTTTTCCCTGTCTTGCATCCCCACTACCCCCAACCAGTGTCTCCTGCAATCTTCTCTCAAATAAACTAATTACACCCTAATCTTTGTCTCAACATCTTCTGCAGGTGAGGAAGAACTCAAACTAAGACAAATCTTCAACAAGACATTGCAAGATGCCTGGAATCAGGCAGGCAGAAGAATGGATTAACATGGGAAGTCATTGGGTGTTCAGCAAATCTGTGGGTTGGAGACTCAGGGCTACAAATGAGTTTTATCACCACCAGGGTTTTTACCTCCACCATTGCTTCCCCTCCTACAGGAAGATGTGGCTTAGGGAAGCAAGGGTTTCAGAATGTGGAAACAAGCGATTACAGAAGTAGCAGAAAGGATGGGGTAAGGCAGGAAGAAGTAGTTTTCACACCAGTATGCCCAGGACGTGCTTGACTTGGCAGGCTGGCGAGAAAAAGTGTGGTGGATTCTTAGTACAGTAGCTCTAAGAGATTGTCTTGGACTTGGACTTGGTAAGCAATTCTGTAAGGGCCTATTTCTGAAGCAGGTGTGACATTTTTCATACACAAGCCAAACTTGTTCACAAGACAAAATTGGCCTTTTCTTGCTTTTTACCCACAAATATATGGGCTCCCAGAGTTTCTCCTAAAGCTGTTGAATCCTTGGGCTGTCCTCCTCCAAGTGCAAGGAAGTGGGTCCTCAGAGCCACGAGGACCCCAGATGGTGGTCCGCAGGCATTAGGATTTACCAGGTCTTTCTCTCTCAGCATCCTCTGCTGGATTTTCAGCTCTGTTCTTAACTTGGCTATTTCCTACATGAGCTATGCTATAAAAATAAACCAGTGATGGCAACAATGAGAAACACAGACTTTAAAAGAAAGATAGCAACGGCAAATTGCCCGATTATTCTGCTTAAAGTCCCCTGAAATCCAATTTGAAGAAAATGGTTAGTAACCCTTGATTCAATAACTTCCCGAATGCAACACCCCCAGGTCTCCCTACCTGCTATGGGTAACTTTTCTTTCAGTTAGTTATTCTTTTACTCCTGTAGGTCTTTGCTTCTCTTCCTAAGGCACCAAAGTTTGGTAACTGTGTTTGGGTGACCTCCCAGGTCTGCTGGCTCTTGCTCCTACATAGTCTACTTGCTGCTTCCCAACCAGATTTATTGTTGGTAGGTGGTCTGGAATTCAGCCTTCACTCTGGGGTCCCACCCTGGAGGGCTGGACCTCATGTTGCAGGTCAAATTACTGCCCAAATGCATCTGGATGCTAAAGATGCATTTATCAAGTTCTGGTTAATTAGAGTTGAATGTGATTCACAGAATAGCAGGTATGAGGGATGGAATCAGGAAAGAAGCATGAGGGCAGGCAGAGTATCAACACTGCTGCCTCAACACAAAATGGGTTTGTGTCAACACAACTTCCAAGTTCAGCAACCTTTATCAACAACATGAAAGGGAAGGGTTAGTTGGCATTCCTCAAGCTGGCTTATCAACTGAAAATTGAACACGACTTTGTTGGAGGAACCTTTTTGAAAAATGTATTGTTAACATCATCATCACCCTTGAAGACATCAAACAGTGGGCTTATCTGGTACTTCCGTCTGTGACACCCTAGGATCAGTAACAATAGATATAATTTCATCTTTTTTCCTTCCATTTCAAGGGAGGCAAAGAAGAAGAATTTTATCAGGATATTGTATGAGTGTGTTGTCGATGGTGCGAACCAATGTCACATAGCTAAGTCAGTGTTAATGTCTTCATTCAACTGATGGAAAAACATAAATTAAAAAATTGTAAGATTTTTACACTGCTATGATTTAGACTCTATGGGTACCATACTTTCAGGCTCATTGAGTTAGACCCTAGTTGGGAAAAAGTTATTTTCTGGACCAGTGATAACCACTGGAATTTTTAATAGGAATTTAAAAATCTTTTTATTGTAAATACTGATCCATTATTTTAAATAATACCATAGTCTTGGATTATGGTTATTAGTAATTATAAATAAGTGAGAACATACTTGAAATTTGAATACATGAATTTCATCGACCTGAAATTACATAGCAAGGACCCAATGTATTATGAATACCTTGTGACTATAGGAGTTCTCCAACTGATAAAGTAATTTTGCATACATTTCATGTTCAATAGCATAAAGAAATCATATTATTCTAATTATATAGGTTTGAATAGTAAGAGTGATAAAACCAACCTGCTGGTAACAGATATAATCAGTTCTCTTTCCTTAGCCCTCCCTTTCACGACTCCAGTGACTCCCTTGAGGACCTGACACGGACAAGAAAGTTCTCACTGACCAACCTCTGGGATTCTTCACACTAGTAGAAACTGGACTCCTGTTCTTAGCAGTTGTTCCTTTCTATGGCCAGAAATGAGTTCGTACTTCAATTGTTAAAGTCGCTCCAAATGTCTACCATTTATGCCTGGTCTACTTGTCTTTAGACTAACAAAACTTACACAGAGCTTGACAACCGTTAATAAGACAATTTCCTAGCTTTGCAGTATTCTCCAAAATAAAAAGGAAAAGAAGTATTAGGGCTGTAGTTATCAAACACCTAAAATCAGGTCCCAAACCAAGGTTTTTCTTCACCAGCTGGTTTTCAGTCAAAACATGGTCACACCTGCCAGCGATTTCTAGCACATCATATTTTCAAGGGTAAGAAAAACATATTTCTAACCCTCAGTCCCATAGTCGCAGAGGTAGGCTGATGGAACGATAGCAACATAATTAAACACTTGTGGTAGGTGAGGTTAAAAATAGCCATATTTTTAAGAACCTGGCTTGAAACTCCCATCCGTTTAGGACATCTAACTGCGTATATATGAGCCGTAGACCTTTAACATTCTCTACTCTTGGTGTGTTGTCTTTGATGCACATTATAGCCCTTCCTGCAGATGTAGGCCACTTTTAATTGTTTTAGAGTCATTTCACTCTTAGTAATCTCTTTCAAGACTAGAATTACGTCTTTAAATTCTCTTCCATCGTCCCTGATGCCAGGAAGGGAAACAGGGATAAATGCAGGGTCTGTAGTTAGAATACAGGAGTTAAAATTGCAGCCTGACCCTTCACTAGCAGAGGAAGATGGGCTTACTATTTAGCCTTTCTGAGCTCAGGAGCCTTGTCTGGAAAATACAGATAATAACATCTCCCTCCCAGGCTAGTTGGGAAGACTAAATGAGAAAGCAGATGTAAAACACTCAGCGCAGTGTCCAGAGCCTGGCATTTTGTAAGGGTTGTTTGGTGGATCCAAGCTCCCTCATGTGCCCAGCGCTTGGGAGATCCTTGCTGCATAAATGTTCACCCCACACACGCACCCTGGACTTGCTTTTTACCCATAAAGATGTGTTTTAACCCAGGAAGAACTGCTTTGAACCATCTCAGGGTTAGAGCCATCTCCCCTCTGTGATTCTGTTGTCCTATAAATGGATCACCTATCTATTGGCTCCTAAAGGCATTTGGTCTTCTCAGGAGGATGTGATCAGGCCAGTGAAGTGAGAAAGCAGTGACTGCTTCCCAAATGACAGCCCACATGAGACTCCTTCTTTTAATTACTAGGTAGTTTGCAGGTGTAATTGCCCAGTAATTGACTGAATGCATGTAGTGATGTAGTGACAAGGTGTGTTTATAAGTCACTAGCTGTGGAATAAATGATCCGCTGATTTACGTTCCTCCCAACTAGTGGTGGCTTAGGTTTCAAAGATCCAAATGCCAGCTGCCTTGATTGGGGCTAAAAGCACCTGACACATTTATCTTCGGTGTCACCTTGAAATTCACTTCTTCCTCTGTCCTTTCTGAAGGGCACTCTGATCATGGCCTAAAGTCATTTATTTGTTCCTCTGCTCTGCCAACCTCAAGCAAGCTTTACTTCAACAAGTATGCGAAACAGTCCTGAGGTTTATTCATCCTTCCCTTAGTAGTACACTAATCAGAATAAACCTGGAGAAGGTTGAGTAGGCCCAGTCTGCTGTGTCTCTGTGACTTTTAAAGTGACCCTACGCTTCAGGGAGACTGTGTTGGGATGTCTCATTGGGGCCAGACATAAGGAAGTCATTAAGTAAAGAGTCATCAGATTGAAGCATGTTAGAATTTTTCACTTTTTTTTCTTTTTGCAGTTCAGTATGACCGTTAGACTATTTGTTTTTGATGGTGACTTGCTTCTTGCATATGAAAGGCATTGACTCTGAGGGAATCAGAATGTAGGTTTGCAACTGAATACCAGCAGCATGTGGTCCTTGTGATCAAGCTAAGGTTTGGGGGAAATTAAACGCATAGTGTAGTGGAAAGTTCAGAGTCTAGGCCCTGCCATCTGTGACTTGCGTGACAACTTCCTTCCACGCATTCGGCCTCAGCTTCTCCATCCAGAAGATGATGGGTTTGAAAAAGATCAGTAACTTTCATAGAATGGTATCTGCGAAACCCTGGGGCTCACATCCTGTTAGGGTCTGCTCCGTTCCTATGTTACTTAAGAGGCCAGCTCCAATTTCATGTGTCTGCTACTCTGGGCAGTAATTTTTAGTATTTTAAAAGTGTCTTTAAATTATGTTGGAATCCCACTGGACTAGGTGATCACACTGTCCCTCTGGTTTGTTCTTACCCTCTTTGGAAGTTAAACTCATACTCCAGGATGTGTATGTATGTGAGGCCCAGAAAGGGAGGGAGAGAGAGAGAGAGACAGTCACTGAGGGCAAAGAAGTCCTCTTAGTTTGCCCTCTGTGGGCAGCTCGAGAGAAGGCAGATTTATCCTGGCCTGATGGTCAGTTTGGCCACACGGCATGGTCCAGTGACAGGAGGCCTTAAAGCTTAGCTTCCTGGTGTTACGTTTGGTTCCTACGTGTCACGGCCAGGACCTGGAAATAGTCCCCCAGGAGTAAGCCCACACTCATACCTGTATCCCCATGCAGCAAGGTGAGAAACAACCAGCTTCTCTAGGAAGTGGAGAAGCTGGGGGGCCCACAGCCTTGCCTCTGCCCTCAGACAGCATCAGTTGCTGAGATAGCATCTCTGAGGATCCCTCCTCGCAGGAAGGGAGGCAGAGACATCTGAGAGCCCAGCATGTGACCTGGGCAGTCACTAAGGAGGCTGTTTAAATGATCTGATGCTGTGGGGTTGGAAGCTGATATGGCTCTAAGTCAGCCCTCTTTCCAACAGGCCAGTGAGCCCTCAGGAACGAAACCATCATAGCTACAGACAGAACCAAGAGGTGTGCTTTCTGTGCATGTACCCTTGAGTCATAGTGGGAATAAAGTCTGTGATCTCACTGGACTTAGACACTGTTATCACTTTTTGCTGGAGACCATCCTCTGGAGTTTGAAGGACATCGTTCAGGTGCTCAGAACTGTCCATCCCGGGTGTGGTCACCTCCACATCAGAAGGCGTTTCCTTTCACTTCTTCCCGCTCTAAGAGCGAGATTTATTTGCTTGTGTGTTTGAGGGGTAAGGCCTCTCGAGATGGTCTTCCTCCTGCATGGATGTCATCGTGTGTGACTTGCGCACATGGACTGGCTGCTTGGGGACTGTGCCCGCCCTGGCCTGTGAACAGACGGCTCCTTTTGCCGTCCAAGCAGCAGCTCGGACTAGACTGGACACGACGAGTCACCCTCCTCCCTTCGGGACTCGATGTCCTGCCAGGAGAGTGCTTGCAGACAGGTATCCCCGGCATGGCTGCTGCTGGCTCCCTGTTCCTCTCCTGCCCCCAAGAACATGTCCTCACTTCCCTGGGTGCCAGCAAAGAGCCATGTTCTTCGACACCGTGCTCCTCGCAGGTTGACATGGTAGTAAACATTGAGTCACAGCCAGAGAGTCTGGATACTGGAGGAAGCAGCGCAGTGAAGATGACCTCACAGGCCATGGCTGCCAAGTGGAGACGTGAGATGTCACCGCTGGCAGCCACGGAGGGATACAGGGAAGGGGGAGATTTTATAAAACGGTCTTGCGGACAACGAGCTGCCCGTTCTGTATGTATCCCAAAAGGTCAGGCTGGGGGTGGCTGCGCAAGAGGGAAACCACATCACAAGGGTGCAGACCTCCATCCCAGGCTGGATGAACCAGGAGGAGAACGAAGCCCATCCCTGCCCTCTCTAAGTGTTAGTAATGCGAGGGAAATTGCATTATGCGACCAAACTGTGCTGCATGGGCAGGCGAGGGTGGGAGGGTGCAGAATGTTGTAAAAGGTACTCAGCATTTTCTTTTGGTTATCTGAGGTCCCCTGCCCCTAACAAGAGTTGAAGGAAGGCGAGTTGCTGGTGGATGCTGCATATGGTTAGAAAGAAAAAGATGGTAAAAGTGCTTGACATGGAATCTATGTACTGACAGAGGAAGATTGCAAAGCTTAGTGGTAGTGTCTGTATCAGAGTCTGCACAATTACAATGCAATCACATTAGATACCACTAGGCGCATTATACTTTTGGTTCGTTATGCACTGGGTGCATTTCACACTATGTGCATTAGAAACTAGGCGCATCATAGGCTACAGGCATCATAAACAACATGCAATATGCAGTACACCCATTGTAAACTATGTGCATTACACACTACACACCTTATACATTAGGTGCAGTATACACTAGGTGTTCAAGCTATGTCATAACGGACAGAGGGCAATAGGCAGGAAGAGCAGACAAGGAGAGAAATGAGATTTGTGCCTTCAGGGTACTTGGAATCTAGTTCCATAGAAGCAGCTAACTCATAACAGCAAAGGAACCTTTCCATGCTACACGGGATGGTTCTCACTATTACATGTGCTAAGAAGTCCAAGAAGTCTTCAGGGAGAACTTGATGGGGTAGGAGCTGGAGTTCAAAGACTGTCTAGGGTGTACATGGAAAGCCTCTACTGGGGACATATATAGTCAAAGACTGGACAGCATCTTAATGGATGGTAAATCCCAGGGCCACTCCTACAAAGACCAGGAGCAAGGCCAGGATGCCTACCACGTCCATGTCCACTTAACATCATTCTCAAGGTACCAGCTGGTGCAATTAGACCAGGGAAAATAATCATAGGCCAATAACTCTGAAAAGAAGAAATAAAATGATTTCTACTTGCAAAAGACATGATAGTATCCCCGAAAAATCTTAGCAAATTAGTGATAAAATATCTGTGAAGGAATTCAGCAAGACTGCAAGATATAAGATTAACATGAAAAAACTGATAGCATTCACATACCCGAATAACCATGAGAATCTATAATGGATGAGAAAAATGAATTTACAATAGGAAAAAAGGGTATAATTAAATATTAATAATAAAATTATATCTCATTAAAAATATATGTCCACGTAGAACTGTAGATGTTTGTGGCATCTTTATCCATAATAGCTCCAAATTAGAAACAACTCAAATGCCCACTGACTTGTTTCATGGATAAACGAATTGTAGCACACTCACACAATGGAACACTGTCCACAGTGACAAGGGATGGATTAGTGATTCATGCAGCTATGTGGATGAATCTCAAAAGCAGTTTGCTAAATGAAATAAGCTAGACTAAAAGATTCCTTACTGTTTGATGACATCTATATGAAATTCTACAGAGTCCAATCTATGGTGACAGATCAGTGGTTCCCAGAGCCCAGGGCGAGAGAGAGGAGATTCACTGGGCATGAGGAAAATTTGGGAGCAGAGGAATTGTTTCATAACTTGATTGTAGTGGTGGTTATATAACCATCAACACTGGCCCAAACTCATTGAATTGTACACCCCAAATAATTGATTTTTACTTTGCGTACATTATACCTCGATGAAGTTGATTTTTTGAATTACTTTACTCCTTACTAGAATAGTTTGTTTTCCAGAAGTTCCCAGAAAACAATCCAAGGCCATCCTGGAGGGCGGCTGAAATGGAAAGAGGGGTAGCTTTGTAAAAATAGCCTTGTAGGGTGTTAAGATATGAACTAGATGTTCTCAGGCAGAAAATCCAGTGTCACCAGGTCACATCTCCTGGACTTACAGGTTTTGAATCTCAGCATTTCTGGTAAAGCTCAGAGTAGCTGTAGAGGAAGTAAAAAAAGGAGAGAGCAGCACCAACTACTTGTCTCTTGCCTTATATATTTGCTTCATGAGTAGATGATGTTGCCAGGGATGCAGATGGGAAGATGAGGGTCCTGTGTGTGTATGTAAAATTCCATTTCCTTTTCTCCCTCATGTCAAATACAGGATTATTTTTGTCCTTAAAGAACCATATGATCCTAGTTTTACAATAGAACTATTTGCCTTAACAGTTTCCTCTTACTGTAGTCTTAACCCCATCCCCAGTGGAGAAGAAAATAAGGGAAATTGCTTTTTCTACAGAAGTTGTGACTCTGCATATTCACATACATGTTCTTTCACATGTTTTAATATGAAAACCAATGCTGTCTATGGAGGTTCAGTGAATTTCCAGACAATATCATTCTGAAAGTTAAGTACTTCCTTGGGGAATGGACTTAATTCTTAGATTCAGCTTCCTTTGTCCTCATTTCCTTCTCTTTTTTTAAATGGAAATATTGTTGATTTACAATGTTGCATTAGTTTCAATAATATGTGGATTCTAAAAAAAGATAACATAAAATTATTTACAAACAGAAACAGACTCACAGACATCGAAAACAAACCTATGGTTACCAAAGAGGGAGGGGGGTGGGAGGGATAAATTAGGAGTCTGGGATTTGCAGATACACACTACTATATATGAAAGAGATAAACAACAAGGTCCTCATTTCCTTCTTTAGTTGCGTCTTTCTCACTTTTCTCAGGACCATTGCCACGGTGAGGAACTCCAAGACAGCACGCTGCTGTGACAGCTGCACTCTTTCCTTTTTATCTAACATTGAATTAAGTTAAATTAAGACCTGAAACTGAAACTTGAAAGTAAAGGGTGTTCTGAAATGTCTAATTTAGTTCATGGATTACTCCTCCTCAGCCTTTTGGTTTCTCACAGTTGGTTTGCATGTGAGCTTTATCTGTCTGATGCTATCACTTTACTTCGTTGCTTAGAATCTTGGAGCTATTGTTGGAGTTGCTATTACTATTGCTATTATGATCCATTTAAAGATAGTGGGGATCCAGAACCCCCCCTCCCCCCCGTCTGTTGTCTGTAACAAGGATGGTCTCCTTCCTGCTCATCTTATTCCTCTCTGGACTCGGAGGAGCTGACTTGGCCTCACCTCTGCTCCTGCTCTGTCTAGAGACACCTCAGCGTTGCTGTGTTCATTCACCTGCTGCCCCAGCACATCACTCTGCCCCATTCCACCCCCGTGAGCCAGGCTTCCAGCCACATGGGGTCCTGACTCCAGCACACAGGTGCTCAGAGCAGCTCAGGAAAGACAGAGCTCAGGAATCCCCAGTCTGGCCCCACTTGGGGCACATAATCTATTGATTCTCCTAATGGTTGACAGCGTCAAGGACCACCTTCTGCCCTTGACTTTCCCTTCGTTTAATGTCGTCTCTGTCTGATGAATTTCAATTGCTATTCCTTCTTCCATTCACTCATACATTTTTTCCATTCCTTCATTCACTCAACGTTTACTAAGTGCTTGCTATCTGACAGGCTTACATGTCACGTCCTCCATGAAGTTTTCCACAACTTCCCTAAAAAGACTTAGTCACTTCCTCTCTGTCTTCCCACGGTGCTCTGTTCACACCTCTGATTATGTCTTTTACACACGTCCCAGTAACGCCTTACCCGCCTCCTCTACTCTGTAGACCCATCATGTTCCCACTGGAAGGGAGAACCAGTCTTACTCGGCTTTGTGCCACTGATGTCTGGTGCTCTTTGAGTGCTTATTGATGAAAAACGAAAAACAAATGGAAAGAGAGTGATGAACTTCAATAGAGAGGCTCTTACTGCCCAGAGAGGCAGCAAGGTTTTGTGGTTAAGGGCATAGCCTCCAAAGTCAGACACCTTGGTTTTCATTCTGGCTCTAAGATCTACTAGCAGGATGATCCTAGGCAGGTAATTGACCACTTTGTGCCTCACTTTACACCCTTGAACAACAGTAATAATAATAGTACTTCCTTCACAGTGTCACTGTGAGAGTTAAATAAAATAGCACAGAATAAACATGTAGAGTGTGCTAGGCATATAGTACATGCTCAGTAAATGGTAACTCTTGTTGCTTGTTCTTCTTTCCCTGTGGATTTGATTCTTTTTGGTAAAATGCTTATGCACTTGGATGGCCAGTTGGTTGCGTGTCAGATGTGGAGGACAGAGAGAAATTCAGGTTTAATTTTCAGGGAAAAGCAGAGAGGAGAAGTCAAGGAATTTCATGCTTTGCATTTATTCTCCCAGCTGGACTCGAGCTGTACCTCCTGATGCTCACTTCCAAGCTCTATAAGGACTCTGGTGCAAGAAGAATGCTGGAATAGAGTCAGATGGAGCTGTGAGGGGAATTTCTAGCCAAAGAAAATACAATTGAAGGGTAAATTATATAATCAAATAGGAAAAAAATTTGCATTTTTCTTATTTAAAAGCAAAGTGGGTTGGGACAGGTTTTGCTACATTAACTGCTAAGATAACTATGAGATAAGCGACCACGTTTAAGGAGCTGGCAGTAGGTCCTACTCTGGAGGCCTAATTTTGATGACCATTTAGGTCATCTCAAATTTTGCCTAGCTTCTCAGTAAAGAGTAAAAATAAATGTCGAATGACTTTCTCTGAGATTCCATCAGATGCCCCTCTCTGGTCTCACCACTCTAACCAGTGCTGGCCCTCTTGGTTCACTGTCACACCTTTGATAGTAACTTGTCACAGAACTCTTGGAATCAGTCAAATGAATCATTGAAAAAGTGCCCATAAACATGGGAAACCACTTGGATAAAAATGGATATAAACAGAAACAGATTCAAACACACAGAAAACAAATTTATGGTTACCTGGGAAAAAAGGGGTGGGAAGGGACAAATTGGGAGTTCGAAATTTGCAAATATTAACTACTATATATAAAATAGAGAAACCACAAGTTTCTTCTACATAGCACAGGGGACTATATTCAATATCTTATAGTAACCTATAATGAAAAACAATATGAAAGGAAATATATCTGTATAATTGAAACATTATATTGTTCACCAGAAATTAATATAACATTGTACACTGACTATACTTCAATTAAAAAAAAATAGATGTAAGAGGAAGAGTCAAAACACACAAAACGCTGCCCCCAAGTACCAGTGCATGGAGGACACAGGCTTCACACTGGACTGGGGAGACTGGGAAGAAGAGTCAGGGAGCAGGAGGGGGCGTAGAATAAGCACCGTGCAGAGCAGCACGAGGGGAACTCAGCGAGCTCCAGGCAAGTGGGGTCTAGACTTGCTCACACCCCTCCAACTGCCTGCTTCTCTTTTCCTGGATCTCCTGATGTTCAAACTGGACATAGTCCAGGTTTAGTCGAGTAGTAAGAGTGATGCAACCCCCATAGTCCCCATGTTCCAGCGTCTCTTCTGAGAAGTCCACATTTTTGCATGAGATCATTATGAGCTAAGTCAGGAAAGGCAGGGAGATTTCTAAACTGAGCCCTAGAGTCCGTGGGAGGGCTCTGGTAACCAGAAAAAGGGAATTACAGCGTATCAGTGTATGTGGCATAGAGTTTCTCAACACTTCATTGATTTATGCTGGCATGGTTCACCTAGAGCTGGGGCCCCCTGAGGTTTATTTGTATTGATTACACCATCACTAATAAGATAGGGAGATGTAATGGATGGCAGATCTCCAAACCTGAAATTAAAGAACAGGGTCCATGCAAGCCAGCCGTGCCTGCCGCTAGTCCAACCCAACAGTTGTTAATTGCACAGTGTTACAAGGAGGCACTCGGCCGGAGAGAGAGAAAAAAAAAGAAAAGAAAAAAAACAGAAAACTAATGAACTGGTATCTGGTAAACATCAAGGAGGCCCAGCCAGGCACATAGAGAAAATCTAAAACCTACCTGCATCTTGAAGTGTGGACTCACCATTTCAGAAGCCTGTCCTGTTTTGGGCGTATCAGGTGCATTCTTGGAAGATGACTGTTACAGATATTTGGGATAACATTTGTTGAGGCAGTAGGGTAGACAGCCGAGGCGGGTGGAGAATAGCAATGCCTCTTCTGGGAACTTGACTTCCTGCTGCTTCTCCAGCTTATGTCTTGAGAAGAGTAGCTCAGAAAGCAGAAGGGGTCAGCTCACCTGTCCTTCACAAGGACACGCTGCCAGAGTCGGGCCCCGCCGCCAGTGTCTGCCTTAAAAGTCTTCAAGCAAGAGTCTGGTGGTGGATGCCTCTGCGAGATCATCAAATTTAAATCCACTGCTCTTCCCCAATCATGTGCCAGAAAAGACCCCCCCAAATAAAGGGCTATACAAGGATGCACATGAAATAACATGTTCTCCCAGACCTCTGCCCGCCCCTGTAGCACATCTGCGTGTGGTGGTACACTAAGCACAGGGTAGTTCTAAAAACGCACAGTGTAAGCAAAAAAGGATGGGCTGGCGCATCCAAACCCTGGGTCCAAATCCTGACTCTGCCACTTTAAGAAAGTTGTTTAGTGATTTCTGATTCTCTGTTTCCTCACCAGCAAAACGAACAAGAACAGAAGCCTCATAAAAGGATGTCACCATGAATCATATTACTATATCTAATCATGGTACAGCAGCTATCGTAGAGTAACGGGTCCTCAGTAGATGAGAGTGGGCATTCTTGCTACTCTTCTAGAGGCTCCAGTTAAACTTCAAATTGCCTCTTTCTTTCCCATTTGTCAAAGCCCCAGGTCACTGCACCAATTGCACATGTTTCCAGGGAGATGCATCGCCTGATTGTAGAGCTGATTTGGGATTAAGGCTCAGAGGCCTGAGAGTCTATTCTCTCAGATTCAGGTTCTAGGGTAAGTGACCCCCACACAGGAAACAGTCTCAATGACGACAATCATCCCTCCCGCTGACTCCAGTCTCCTGGGCACCAGAGACTTCTTCCCCAGGGGAGAGTCAGGCCAGAAGCTCTGCCCCAGCCCATTAAAACTCAGTGGCTCTCTCTCAGGGGCCAAGATCACCGGGTGAAGCCAGGCAGCCTGTGATAAACAGAAAAGCATAAGTTTTTCTTTGTGGTCCATTTTAAAATTACTAATTCAATCTATTTACTTGAATGTAGGGTCACATGTTAATTTTCAGTCATCCCTGCTGCCTTTCTCTAACAAATGTCCTGAGTATATAGGAAAACATCCTGAATCTGTGGAACTCAATCCGTCATCAGTGCGGGTCCACTGCTGATCCACCCTAAGCCGCTCTCTGGGCCAACTCAACAATCATGATTGGATTATTTCACCACCTGACTATACTAGCAAAGCATCTATGTCCTGCCATTAACATTAACATCCATCTATCCATCCCTCCATCCATCCATCCATCCAACCGCAAATCCACACATCATATGAAGCTCTCACTATGTGTGGATGCCTTCTTGAAGCTGCAGATACTTGAATGAGTATGAGATCTGTTCTGTTAGAAGAAACATGAGAGTATCAGGCTGGGGGTTAAGCCCTCAATCTTGGTGGCCTTAATCTGTCCCTAGATAGCCAATACGTGTATGGAATGTACAATCAGTCCAACACCAAACTGAGCCACTGGAAGTGTTTCTCTTGTGCCCACCCATGGTCACAGACCTCTGCTTGAGCCTCTAAAAGCACCAGACAAACCTGGAAATGCTTTAGAGTAGCCCCCTTCTCGCTGACATCGGGGTTGGAGAATAAAGAATACTTTGCAAATCAAGCAATTTCCCTCTCCTTATCGGTGTGTTTCACATTTCTTCAGATTTTTTTTCCCTTAAATCAAAACATAGGTACATATTTGTTTTCAGATTTTTTTCCAAGAAGCTGTTCCATTCCAGAGAAAATCAAAACTCTGGCTGGCTCTGCCGGGAGGCTCCTGGTAGACCTTGACCATTTTATCTTCAGGGGAGGACAGTATAGAATCTGTTTAGCCATGTTCAGGGGGTAGGGGTTGGGTAGTGTTTTTCCCCAGACAAACGCAGGCAGCGAATCCCCCTGAAGGCTCCCACAGCCAGGCCTGCGAACATCACCAGTGACCTGGCTGATACAAAAGCAGCGGCGTTTCAGTGGCCTGTCTGATTTCGCTCTAGCACAGGTGGACAGCATCACGTGATGTTAGACATCTGGAGTCTGCAGTGCCTGAGATTCTCGGCCCTTTCTTTAATTATGCATTTGTTTGAAATTCACTCCACAGGCCTCCCCCAAGCCCCAGATTTTAACCTGAGAGTCTGTTCTTTTCGGTCTGCAGCTTTATATTTCACTACTGTTTTGTGCTACAAAGTCAATTTTCCCCTGTAACTCTGTTTACATTGTGATATCTTACTTACTTTTAGGATGTCAGAGACAATCATCATACTTTTTCTCTCTTTAATAAGCCCTCCTAGGTAGGTGTTTATGACACTGGAGCCTAAGTTTTACTGGTTTTTCTTCTTGATGTCACAACTGGGTCAGCATTAACAACACAGAGGTCCCCACCTTACAAAGGTGACTAAGTTCCTAATGACAGCAAAGTACAGACAAAGCTGGTCCAGGTGTCGGGTCGCAACTCATAGGGTCATAAGAGACAGGAAGTGAAGAGAGGGCTGGAGCAGCACTTAAAATGCCTTTCATGTTTATCGATGCTGAGGAAGTGATTACAATTAGTGATGACTAAAGAGAAACATGAAAGCTTTTACTGTTAATTCTTAATTCTGTTACTTCTGTTATCACCACCATGAATGGAAACTCTATTGAAGGAGGAAGAAGGGGGAGCTTGGGGTTGGGGAGCAGGGAGGAAATTGGGTGGGTCGGTGCTAATAAAGGTAACTTGAGAAACAACAGACTCTCCATTGTCTGTTCAAAAGGGAAAGTGATAACAAAGGAACACAACTTTGGGGACCTGCTATGTGTTGGACACTCTTCTAGGTCCTTTTTCTGTGTTACACCACTGAATTCTCAAAAACCTCGATAAGGTAGGAACTATTATGATCTCTTGGGGAAATAAATTGCTGTCACCTTGCAGATAGAAGGGCAGTATTACAATTAGAGAGATCGATAGAGATATTGCATGTAGACTGTGTGCAGAGAGATACATTCAGATCAAAGCACCATATGTCAAGATGGCAAACCTCCCTGGAGACTGACCTTTCCCTGAGCTCATAGTTTAAACCAGTGGCCCAGTTTAGAAAGTAACCTTGTGTCTCTAGGAAGAGTCAGGAACAAAATCAACTGGATAAACACCCCAGAGAAGATAGCCGATCTCAGATAGGTATCTAAGGCCAAGACTAAGTGTATGATCCCCTAGGAAGCTGCCGATGGGGCGTAACTTACAAGGAGGGAGAAGGAAGAAGCAAATACCTATGTGTCACAGGTCCTGAACTACAGGAGACCCCAGCTTTCTAATCATCTTTCCAATTTAATTTATTAATAATCTCTCAAACTAGCAGAGCCGGCACACATTAGGAACTCAATAAAAGTTAGTTTCCTTATTTATTTGGTAAGATGCAAATACTCTTATCAGTAAAGTACACCTTCCTAAGAATTTATTTGTAAGATTCATTCTCAAGAGTGTGTTTTGCTGAACGAGAAGGAGTAGAGATTTTGGAGGTACCAAGCCCCCGGGGGGTGGAAGGAGCAAACACTGCAATTAAGAGGAAGGATGTGGGAAAGACAGAGTGGCCCACCTAAAAGATACCTCTCACCATCTGCCCCCTATTGCCTGGGGCAGCCCTGGGGCCCCACCTGGTGCCCACGCCCACTCGGTGGGCATCTGGATGCAGCCACATTAGTGCCGCAGCGAACACACGTGCCCTCACTCACACACCTTATGCATGGCCATGTGTTCACTTAGCAGAAAAGCCACAAATGATTCTTCCAACTGAGGGGCCATCTGGGCAGTAGTTTGTGCGTATAAGCAGGTGCATCTGGCTTTGCAAGCTCTCCCTGCTTGCTGCACAGCATGGGAAGGTGCGGAACACTGATGGTGCTAATATTTAAATCCTTTCCAAATACTCAGCAACCTCTCACCCTTCATGAGACAGAGACCTCTCCATATTCCACTATCCTCTCTGCAGTCAGGCATCTTAATCATAGCAAACCTCCCTTAACCCCAAGGGCACCTCAACAACCAAGTAACATTCCCAGCAACCTTTACCTGTTAGCCAGTGACTGTGGTCTGAAGGGTTAAGCTTGCTTTCATCTGCATAGCTCTACTGCCTGACACAGCAAAGGTGTTCAAAAGTGAATTCGTAAGTGGTTTTACTATTTATTTACTCTTACTGATTACTATTTATTTAATATCAAAATATTCATTGAAAAGTGCCAGTCCCGTACCTAACATTGAGTTAGGTACAGCAGGAAACTAAAACAAGCCTTTTAGAAGTTTACAAAGCATTTACTAATAAGACAGACAAGTAGAAATAGCAAGGTATGATTAAATACTACAATTAGTCATCTATGTGTTATCTGTGTTTCTCAACCCTAGCTGGTGAATTGCTTGTGAAGCTTTGTAAAACCACAGATGCCTGTAGCTCGCCCACAGACATTCTGATGAGGTCTGTCTGGTCAGGGTCTATATTTTTTAAATAGTCCCCAGGTGATTCACAAGAGTATCCAGGATATGAATCACTGTAACAAGTGCTAAAGAATACAGTTTAAAGAGATGCCAGTGAGAGCCCGACTGGCAGGAAAACCTTATGATATAATTGGAACTTGTTTTGAACTTTGAACCAGAGAGGGGAATTAGATGGGCAGTGATGGAGAAAGGAGAACATTGTGGATGGGAAGGCGGAGTGGAGATACTATGAACAAAAGGAATTGGGAATCAAGTTGATTTGTATTTGCTGAATGTCCACCATGTATTGGAGGAAGGATGCAGAGGTTCGTGTCTAGGGTGGTACCACCCGGCTACATGATGGAGGAAGGAGCAGCCTTGGTGACCAGAGGAAGGACACAGGGGGGACGTATCCTTGGGCCAGAAGCCTGGAAAATAATGCCCCTTAGTTTGTGCCCACAAAACAGCCAAGAGTAGTAGCTCTCAAACTTGCCTTAGGGAAAGGTTGAGCTGGACAAAAAAATGCATGTGTTCTAAATTGAAGATCATATTATTCAGACTCTAACATGAAGCAGGTGCCTGTGCTCGGAGCCCCAGGCTCTTGGAACTGTTGCTCCTGGGGCTTCACCTTAACAGTTGACAGTCTTCCTGGCCCTCCTCAATTTTCAGATTGTCAGATGTCTTTTCCTTGATGGCAAAGTCGTTTGCCTTTTGGCTTCCGTTCTGGGGAGTCATAAAGAAGCTGGCTGGGGTCGGGGGTCAGGGTCATTGGAGGTAGGGTGGAGGTTCAAACAGAGGAACCAAAAAAATCTTAAGTGAGAAATGCTATAAATGGAGGGTAAGGGGGGGGTGGATATGCCTGGTTCTTACCTGTTAACTTGCAAAATAAGATAATAAAATAGAGATAGTTGTTGATGTTGTCCCAAACGATCAGGTGAGATTGTTGACAGCACCCACCGAATTTCGTCAGCTCGCTCATGTGCGTATTAAGGAAGGTTGCTGTGCATGAAGTCCTTTGAACAGCATTTGTGGGGACACACCTGAAAATTATGAAAAAAGCAACTCATCAGAGCAACTCAAGACATACTGATACTTTGCTGATTTCCTCCACTTACCACTGGTCTGTTTTGCTCCCCAGCTGAGGGCAAAGAGAACCAACCCCACAAAACAATAATAACAAATAAGAACTTACAGAAAATTAGAAGGTAAGACCCCCCAAATCCCCAGGGTCAGGATCGTGAGACGTATGTTGGTGTCCCGTCTGCCTAACAATGGAGCTGTTGTTAGAGCCGGAGGAAGCAGCAGCAAGAAAGACCTAAGGATCATGCCCAGAGGCAGAGCAGACAAAAGAACAAGTTTCCCAGGAAAGCAAGATGATTCCAGTTTAACTCATCCAACAAAACTCTTCCAAGAATGAAGCCAGAAACCCCAAGTGCATCTTGGAGGGAGCTGGAGGCTGTCCCATTACAGTGACGCCAGCTGCTGCCATGGGTGCCAGGGCCGGAGTCATTGTCTGCAGGCTTCGGTAGATGGCACGCCCATGTCTGTTCGGGGCAGGCAGCAACCTAAATTAAGGTAATTGTCTGGGTCCCCTGTTCAGATCAGACACGGGCCAGGCCCTCGTAGTGAGGATGTCTGACAAATCCCAGCTTGCCCCCTGCTTTCCCTCTACAGGCTTCCGATCTCTACAGCCAGATGCACGGGTCCCCTTAACCTCTGGCCTCAGTCCCCAGACCAATGTAGGCTCGAGACAGGAAGTACTGAAGCAGGCTGAGTACCTCCCCTCCTCCCAGCAGTGGCACCTTGATACCGAGTCATTCTCCCCACGAAGGCTGAGCCAGCTGACCGGGCTCCGCATCTTACCTGAGTCTCCCTCACTCTTTTTTTTAGCTCTGATGCAGCCCAGTGGGCTTCCTCCCTCTCCCTGGGCTGAAGTTCTTCCATCAAATAACAGCCCCGCTGTGATTACAGGGCACTTATATAGAGGCTTCTCTTGGGGAGATATTGGGTTGAACTTTCTGACCTGGGTTCTGCGAATGTAAAATATTGCCTACCATACCAGCAAACAAAGGACACTGCAGCCATCTGCCATCAGCCATCACCCACTCCCACCCCCAACGGTGAGCTGGAGGGAACTCAGGGTGGAGACAAGCAGGCTGCCTGCTGTCAAGCTCTCAGCCACGGCAGCCACCCCCAACAGTGCCCCTGAGGGGACGCAGGATGGGAAGTACTGGATGCTGGCCCTTGGTAGCTAAGGTACCTGTCCAAGGCATGTTTCCAATGAGCTCAGACTTTGCACCTTCCCATACGTAGAAATTGCCAAATTCCTTAACTTGAGATATTTGTTTTTCTTTAACAGTAATCTTTTGTTGCTCCAACCATCTGGTGTTTGTTGCAACAGCTCTTATATATCCTGGCTCCTCCTCTGCCTCTCTAAAACAGTCCTGCAGAGCAATCTGAGAGGCCAGGTCCAGAGCTTAAGTCCTCAGAAACGTCCACCGAACAAAGCCTAACTCTCAACTTCGACGTTGTGCACTTTTTTCAGTGGACAGTTCCCATCCCAGTGACTTGCTCTTGACAGTAACTCCCCATCGGAGGGAGGGTCGGGGAGGATTTAGCTCTGAATCTCAGCGCAGTGCTGGGGCCTGGATGCCTGTGGACAAAGCTACCAGAGGCTGGCAGCCGGCCCTGACTTCCAAGAATGACCCACCCCCTATTCCCAGCAGGCCCTGCTCACCTTTTGGCGTGGTTTCCCACTCCAGTCGGGACACCTGGTGCCAACTGTTCCGTTGAACGGGAGTGTGGAAGGCTGAGCTCCCTGCCCGTGTGCCTTCCCTGAATCTCTTTCAGCAGGGGGGCCTGCCCCACCCTGGAGGGCACGTCTCATGCCAAGTCTCAGTCCCTTTCCTTCCTCTGCTGCGCTGAGGCCAACAAACCTTCACACCTTCCGATAAAGCCTGACATGTGAGAAGCCCACGTGGGAATGTCAGATAGCTGAGAATGTGGGGTGGTGGGGAGGCCTCCTGCCCAGAACCTAATGTTAGAGTGGGCAGATCTCTAGATACGCGCAGAGAAATGGGGGCATGCGTCAAATGGCAGAAAACCACACATCTTGTGAACAACGGGGGACCTTGGGCAGACAGAGGAAAGCAGGATCCTCTGGACTGATAAGAAATCACACATTTTGGGGTGACAAGTCCTGAAGGCAGGTGAAGAAAGGTGGGAAAAGTCAGGAATCTCCAGTGTCTGAATGTAACTTTTGCCTGTTATGCCCTCATTACAATAAAATTAGCCTCTCAGATTAGAAGTATCCATCATGCACCAATGCCATGATGCTTCTGATCCAGACTAAATAAGGACAAAAATCCTCCTCCCCTCAGGAAGATGTGCCTGGGATGAAAATCGGGGAAAATGACCTCCAAGCTCCTCCCTCTTCAATGAATATTCCACCCATTCATTTTACACCCTATGTATCCATGTTGCCAAAGAAACTCACTGCAGCTACTTACCTGAATTTGCCCACTCTCCCCTTGAGAGCATCCTATCACATAATAAATCCTCACTTTACTTTCTTGACCTCTGTGTCTTTGAATTCTTTCTGCGACGAGACAAGAGCCTACTCTACTGCAACACTATCACCCACCTCTCTCCTCCCTGAGGATGCTCATTGATAAAAGATACCTGTATTGTTAAATGAAGATCATATCAGTTCCATTTAGGACTTTTTGTAACAGATAGAATAATGTAGGAAAACTTCCTGTTTCCGACTCAGAATTAAAGACAGCTGCCAGGCTGACTTATCCACCCAATTCCAGGCCAAGATACTGAGGAAAGTTGGGCTTCCCTGCTCTGAGGGGGCCTCACCAAAGGGCTCACCCACAGAGACTGACAGCACAGAACCCATTGCTCTGGGAACACAGGCTAATCCAAGAGAACTTGGGACATGGGGGAGCACATAGAAGCAGTGACCTTGACTGTTTAAAACTTTGTCCAATAGAAACATGGCCAACGATTGTTTCATCAATATTACTGCTCACATAAGTCATTCCTCTTCCTCTCAGGTGGAAAGTTATGGGAATGAAGTGAAGCCTGGAAATCCCCCCAGCCCTTCCCCCACATGATGAGTATTGGAGGCAGCAATGGGCTATGGAGATGATGTATCTGGGTCAAACGACATGTAAACAATAGAAAGAGTCCTACCTCCATGCACTGCTGGCATTCTGTCTTCCTCCTGTGTGTCACTTTTAGCAGGCTGCGGCCAAGAAAATCTCTGTGGTGTAGCCTAGGGTCAGCAGTCCACCTCTGCAGGCTACATCCCATCCAAGCCCCACCCTGCACAGGTCAAAGCTGCTGCACAGATTGGTTCCTGGGCACTGGATAGTCAAGAGACTTCTGATGGTGATGCACCCAGAGCAGAATGACACAGTGACAAGTAGATCTGGAAAATCAAGTTTTACCAAAAGTCTGATGAGCACATGCTTTGCATTGTTCTCACATCCTTTTCTGTGAGGAAGTTTTCCTCCAGCATTCCACGGTGCTCCATCCTGAGGCCAGGGAGAGATCTAAGCCTGGCCAAGGTTTTTGAGAAGTTGACCTTGATGCTCTGGGGTTCAGAGGGTCACAGAGTGGGTTACAAGTAGCCTCTATGGGTGGAAATTGGTTTCCTTGGAAAAGAAAAATGTGCAGGTCACCCTTTTCTTGGCAGCCACACACCAGAGACTATTTATAAAAGTTTTAGGAAAAGACAATCCCCCACCCACTGGCACAGTTACTGGCTACCCTTTTGGAAACAGACAGCCAGTCTGACTGAGCTCGCAGGGCAGGAGCATAGCAGGGAGGGTTCACAGCCTCAGACATGGTCCCCTTCAGAGCCATTGTTTTGATACCTGGTGAGATGGGAACTTCTTAAGATTATCCAGGACTTAGGAAGCCTGACTTCATTTTAACCCTTTCAGAAATATCTCATAGAATCATCCAAAGCTTGCCTGAAATCTCTAATTCCTAGATGTCAGATTGAGAAGTCATTTTCAGCTTTATGCGGTCAAGGGTTTCTACTTTCTACTCCTTTCCTATGGTTTAGTACTGGAAATGTATCCTACTCTTGAGTGCTTTATCTCCTCCATTGGTCCTCAAAATGTGGCGCCTGAAACAGAAGCACTAGTGTTCTAGAAATGCAGAATCAGATACCCTGGGGGTGGGGTTCTGCAGCCTGTGTTCATCAGCTGTCTAGGGGGTGTCTGATGCATCCTTGGGTTGAGAACCACTGTTCTGGGGCAACAGATGCTTTTGGCTTAACTCCTGCCTCTGATAAACTGTTGGGTTCAGACATCCAAGAAGGAGAGTTTTCAGGCAAGTTTGGGCCAGAGACCAAAACATGATCCAGTCTTGCTTAATATTTAATCAATACACAATTATTATTCAAGTCCTTTTTGGGAGGCTGCACTGATCACTAGAATCTATGGCTAGAACTCAGTTCTCTGGAACTTAACTTGTCAAAGTCCTCACAGTTACATTTTATCATCTTCATGTGCTCCAGATTCTATCAAATAATTTGGTATCCTTGGCATGATTCTCTTTGTCAACTAGCTCTCGACTGCTATTTCTATAATAAGATCCACTGAGAGAGACACCAAATGCTTTGTTAACGATCTATTCTATCCACGCTAATGAAACCCCCATTGTCGACCAAAATTGGAATGGTGTCAAAGCGCGTCATGGAGTTTTCTGAAAGGTTTCTTTGTTTCCTTTACCCACAGCTCACCTATTTATACCCTGTGAGGTCAGTTCTATCAGCTTTGGGTGCATTGTCTCACAAGTGAAATTAGTTGAATGAAAGGGTTATTCTGTTTACGCTCCATCTTCCACGGGTTGCTTCACATGTCAGAGACCTCCAGGAACCTTAATGTGTCTCCAGGCAAGGGATGCCAGTAAAAATCAGGCAGGGAGAGGAAAACCTTACCTGATCCCAGAACTGTGTCCACCACCCTGGTTATACCTTCTGCTCCCTGATTTGGCTTGACTCGCTGTTCCACTCCTCCAAATGGGAAAGAGCTATCAGAGCCCTTTGGCATGAATTTCTGCTAGTAGCCTGCTTCCCCATGCTGCCCATCTCTGTCTCCACATCTCAGACCAAATCCGACACATCTGTGAGAGCTCCTGTGACTGACCACGCTCACCTCATAGTTTATTTCAGCAAAATCCCATTAACTAGCTCAATGTGTCTCAAACCTCAGTGTGCATTTGGATCACCTTGGGGCAGGGTGGAGGTGGTGGGGGTCTTGATATAATACAGTTGTTGAGCTGTACCCTCACAGTCTCTGATTCAGTAGATCTGGGGTAGGACTCAAGAATTTGCATTTAAGAAGTTCACAGGCAAGGCTGATACTGGGACCACACTCTGAGAAACCTTGTTGTAGACTGGCTAATGGCAACATCTGGATGTGTTCTGATTATGGAGCCTCAATACCCTTCTATTCTCAATGGGTGCAGTGCTTCATTTATTCCTCAGTTTCATTCATTCCATTTACAGCATTACACCTCTTGCACGTTGCCAGGCAACTGTGATCTATTGTTTGAGCAAGCAAAATTACTACAAATCTCATCATCTTCTCATGACTTTTGTTTGGTGCAGAGAATTGACCTGGCTTCCAGAAAACAACACACCTCCTTGCCAAAAGTAAAACCTTTGGAGGGTGTTAAAACCACACGATATCCTATAGAAATTCAGTGCATCCCATGATATCTACTGATAGACACCCAGACACATGTAATAGGATTATAGATCAGCTTCATTTAAGATAAAGTTTGCTGGGGGAGATCAGAACTGCTCCCTATGGGGCTTAAATTAGGTACAAAGCAATTACCTTTAAGCAACCAAAAAATTGGCTCTATAAAAATTCCATTTCAAATTAGCTCTTAACTACGAGCTCATTACCAGTTACCTTCACTGCGTAAGAGACAAACAAGTCTCCAGAGATGGAAAACATGCACTCAATTTTTGAGACACTTTCTCAAATATGGAAATTGATGAAGCCTTACATCGGATCTCTCAACAAGCATCAGCTATTTCTGAAGACTTTCTGACCTTCCATTCAATGCTCTACCTGGAAAGACAAATCTGCCTATTCCTGAACACAAATATATTTGTTTTTTAATCACTTTGAAAGTATTTTATGCAGTTTTTAAAGGTTACTTTCCATTTATGGTTACTACGAAATATTGGTTATATTGTCCGTGTTGTAGGACGCATCCTTGAGCCTGCCTTACACCCAGGAGTTTGTACCTCCCGCACCCCCTGCCACCTTATATTGCCCGTCCTGCCATCCCCACTGGGAACCACTGGTTTGTTCTCTGTATCTGTGAGCCTGCTTATTTTTTGTTATATTCACTAGTTTGCTGTAGGGTTTCACTTTTGGTGATGGTTCAGTTGTATAGTATTAACTACATTTTCTTTAATTCCATTTCTTTCTCAGTGTGAGAATTTTAAGCAGCTTTTATTAAGAGCAAACACATCAGTTCAACAGACTTTTCACAAAGGGGGCTTCTTTGCCTGACACATGGAAAGAGCTTTGTAAGTGTTTGTCAATCAAAACATTATCAGACCATTAATTCACTGATTGCTTAGTTTGTAAATTAATGAAAGTAATTAAATTTTACACATGATTATAAAGTCACCTGGAGGCCATGGTCTAGAGATCCCTCCTTCATGTGAGAACCAGAGACATTGCACATCTTTGCAGAAATTCACTGGCCATTTAGATTTTCTCCTTTTAAAAAAAAAATCACAAAATTTGCCCATTTTTTTCTATTCACCTTTGTGTCTTTCCCTACTGATTTGTGGAAGTCTTTGGAGATTCTGAATAGAAATCTTTTCTCAGTTATATATATTGCCAGTACTGCTCCCATAGTCTGGCTTAGCTTTTCAATTACAGCACAATCTTGACTAAAATCCTCTCTTGGGTTTTCTAAGTAGAATTTGGGTCCTCCAAAAGTAGTGACTTCCTTTCATTTTCCATGGTTCCTCTTATTTTTCTTCCAAGCTTTATTGGTTTGGCCACAACGTCTAGAACAATTAAGATAGTGATGATATGTATGCTATGTTAAGCAGAGTACGTGTTAATCAGATGAATGAATATTGTTTCTGGTGAAGAATGGAATCAAGTTCTGTGTGTCTTGCTCTGTTATAGGAGTCATCAGTCCTTTCAAGCCATGGACTGTCTCTTTGGAGCAAAAGACATTTTCACATTTTCCATGGTACCCATATGCATTTGCACTTGTGTCAATAAAACCTCTGCTCTTTTCTGCATGGGATGTTTGTTTTTATGCCCGATAGTGAGGATTCAGTAGTAGAAAATGTACTTTTAAAGGAAACACATTCTTGTGGGTCATGAATGGATGGATGGACAAATGAATGCACGGACACAGGAGATGAATGACAAAAGGGCCTAAAAGCAAGAGGACAGGGTATGACATTTGGAAGGAGGCCTACAGGGCTGAGGTTTATATCAAAGAATATTCTGTAAAACTAAATAAGATCTATGTAGTGGCTATACAATGGAAAGCTATTATTTGTATTAGTAGCGACCACCATCATGATACTGTCAGTATCTCCACGGGAAATTTCTTGCCACTGGATTGTCCTAAAACTCTCTTCAGCCTCTCCGTGGGCGCAGCTGCAAGGAAAGCTGCACCTGGGCTGCCTCCTGTTTTCCGTGAGTCTAGTACTCCAAAGCCACGTGGGCCTGAGCACCACGCACTCACCTTCATGTTTTCATAACAGCTACGTAACGAGTGACCCACAGTAAGTGCTTGATACACATTTAGAAATTGAAATTATTGAAGTGGGAGAAATTCTGAAGACTCCTGAGCTCAAAAATGATTTACTCAGAAAACAGTAACAAAGAGAATCCTGTTGCTTCCTCACATGTGATGTGAGGATGTGAGAGGCTTTGCCAAGAGATGCAGGATGATATTCGTGTTTCCAGAGTTGGGCATCACTGAGCGTGGAAAGTGTGAAGAAGAGATGTCAGAAGTCTCGCTGAGATTCCCCAAGATGCACTTTGCGAAGCACAGACTTGAAAAACAGGCAGTACTGCTTCTCTTGTGGGGGCAGATGGGGAAGGGTTTCCTTATATTTTTGAAAGGTCATTTCATCCCAGCGTGATTAATTCTTTTAACTCGACTGTTGGAGAAGAATCGGTACCGACAATAAATTGTAAAAGCTCCGTCTGTAGACTATCATCAACCTAAAAATACCGCTACACTCTAATAATGTCAGGGCTTAACCTGTTAGGGGTCAATTCTGGAAAAACAAGGCACACATTCAGTTGTGTCATGTCCGCCAACCCTCACTGTCTCATCAACACCTTTCCTGGCATGCACAGAAGACTTCATCAGAATTGGACCATTTCATCAGGTTTTTTGTCTGGTTATTTTTCCCCCCAAGTGTCCCCAGAACATTCTTTGAATCGGTTTTCTCTGTCCTCTGTCTCTGCTTCCACCCTGAAGCTCATATGGTGCCAGAGTTCACCTATTAAGATGCATCTTGGCCGGACAGCACCAGCTCCCTGGGAGCCTCACACTGACAGGAGAGTCTGACTCTGTGATTTTATTACAGCCATTACTCACCTGCAGGAGACCGAGGCCAGGGAGGCGCACTGACCCCGGGAGCCACTGCCAAGTACGCAGTTGTATCATTAGTTTAACTTTGGACTGCCTAAAGACACAGTATGCTGCCGACTTAGTAGCGAAGTCCATCAGATCGGTGGCAGGAGTGTTTCAGATAAAGAAAACTAGTAACAAAATGTCTGTTGAGATGGAGACAGTGGGTACAGAGGGACGGCAAAACCAGATAAGGGGGCTCATTGAGAGTCCACACAAAGCGGTGCTTCTCCACAGCGGGACTTGCCTAAGAAGGGCGGCCATGGGTGGGGAGAGGATGGTAAAAGATGGGTGTATACAAGGAACCAGAAGTGGTTCCCAAAACACTGGACAAGCAATAGTGAGGAGAGAGTTTGGGGTCACTGTGTCCTGGCCCTAAAGCCCTGTGATTTCCGATCCGTGTCTGCTTTGGGAAACAGGAAGTACAGGACAACATATTACCACTGACATTGTCCTCTTTCAGTAATTTGAAACAAAATCCCTAGTTCTTCTTTCAGAGAACAGATTGGGTTCAAGGCATCTGAATGTAATTGTGTTCACTCTCTGCTCCATGTAGGTGACCAGTTGTCCTTAACCTGGTGTGATTTTCCTGGGGGAGGAAGATGGGCAGGGACGAGAGGGAACCATCTTCAGAATCCTGGGGGTCTGCATCCACCCTTCCCATTTCACCCACCCTCTCTAGGGCATCAAAGATAGCATCAAAGGGCACCAGTAGCATCAAAGCTATGGGAGGAGCCAAGAAGGAAGCGTAGCTGGAACACAGGGTGGATGTTCTTAGGGCAGGGTGAGACTCTTTCCAGTTCCCTTCTTTCACCCTCTATGCTTTTTGTTTTCCTCCTGGAGAATTATTGCGGTCACGAGACTCAGAGGTGGGTGTTAGTGTGTCAGGTGTGCTGTGTGCTCTCAAGGTAGAACACAAGGATCTCTGACACTGAAAGGCAAAGAAAGGCCAGAACGAGTGGACCCAGTTCCAGGCTGGGAAGCCAGGGGTCTGGCAGTGTCTCTCCCAGCTACTGGAAGCAGGAATACAGCCTGGGATCTGGGCTAAGAGCAATGCGTGCTTCATCCCTTGGGGACCTCAGAAGTGGGACAGCAGAGGGCAGGGTGCTGTGAAGAGCCAGCAGAGGGTCATGCACCCCAGAACACCACAGGGAGTCATGAGGCTGTTCCTGGAGCCAAACAGCAAAAGTCTCCAATTCCTTTACATTAGCAGCTAGGAGTATGGAAAAATTGGTAGATGTTTGTTTTTTATTAACAAATTAACATAAGCATTTGGGGAATGCCATTAAATATTTTTAAGATATAATTTTTACTGACTAATGTGTGTTCCATAATTAATCCACTGCTTTTAAAATATTTTTCTAATATAAATAATTCTGGGATGAACATCTGTGTTATGTATTTTTCCCCATTGCTGAAGTGAGATTGAAGGATCAAAGAATGGAAGTTTTTAAAGACTTCAGATGCATTTTCCTAATTGCTTTCTAGAAAAGTGTGCTAGCTGAGACTCCCAGCAGCTGGCAGAAGAGGATGGATAAGCTTGTTCTTGTGACTTAGAGTGTGGAGTTTGGGGAAAGAGGAACACCTGATGATCCTGGATCTCTGGGAATGGTGAATGGGGGGTTGGGGAGAGAGAGTATCCAGTCTCCTTCAGGGGTGTCATTACCCTCAACTGAGAAAGAGGAATTGAGGTCACACTGGATGTAAGACACAAAGTACTGCTTTCCATTTACATGTCAACTTTCCTTCTAAGAGACAATGAGGAAATGAACTTCAAAGAGGAAATCAACCAGGAAAGAAAGCGAAGATGGACTAATCTCTCATCTGGGAGCTCCTGGGGAAGGGCAGAGGGGGTTATCCCCAGGATCTGGGTAGAGTAACTGGTGCCAAGGCAACCTCAGGTCTGTTGAAGATGGCACGCTGCTTATTCTTGGGTAGATTGTCCATTCGTTGACCATGAATTGTCCGTGAGCTGGGAGTTTGAGTTTGGTAGATACAAACTATTATGTACAGAACAGATAGACAACAAGGTCCTACTGTACAGCACAGGGAACTGTGTTCAGTGGCTTGCGGTGTCCTGAAATTGAAAGGAGTATGAAAAAGAACATGTGTGTGTGTGTGTGTGTGTGTGTGTGTGTGTGTGTGTGTGTGTGTGTATGGCTGGGTCACTGTGCTGCACTTTGGAGACTAAAGCAGCATTGTAGATCAATTATACTTCAAAAATATTTTTTAAAAAATCTTATTTCATGCTTTCCTTCATTCAGCATTAACGGAGCACAAGGGGTCAGGCACTGTAAAAAGAAGAGTGGAAAAGGGAGGGTTCCCAGACAGGTGTGTCCGAGTAAAGTCATGGGAACAGGAACAGTTGCCAGACAGTTCCAATACAACACCCAATCCTGCAGAGTAGAGCAGTTACCCTGGCGTGAGTTTAGGAAGACTTCACGGATGAGGACCCTTCTAACCTGTGGAGACCAAGTCCTCTTTGTCCAGGCAGAGAAGAAGAGAGGATGTTCCAGGGAAAGCACTGAGAAGTCAAAGTCTCACTTGTTTGGGATTATGGTAGTATAAACCATGGTGTCACTGGGGACTTGGGGACAGAGGAGGGCAGGGTCACAGTGACAGGAAATGAGGCTGTAAATGGAGTTAATGTTTCTATTGTAAACGTCTGTATTTTGTTCAAAGGGCTTTAACCTCTCCTGTAGGAATGGGGAAACCAGAGAATTGCATTTATATAATCCATGCTTCTGTTATAAACAGATAACAGGGGACAGAGTTAATGAGATGAAAAATAGGAGAGCCTGGGATGGGAAGTGACTAAAATCATGACATAAACTGATAACATAAAGACATCACCATGCACAGATTTTGTGGGTAAACCTATTTTTTAAGCCAAGGGAGAAGGAAGAGAATATATGGCAGAAATGACCAGAAACCACGGATGAGCTCATGGTAGACAGTGAGGAAGTTTGAAGCCAGGGAGGCTGTCATTGCAGAGGATGAAACACAGCCAAGAACATCGCTAAATATTAGAATAATGTCACTATTGTTCCCTTACCTATGACAGTTGACAGGCCAGGGTGATCTATGATCTTTCTGGGGCTTTTATTACGTTCCCATCACTGTGCTGCCTTCGCAATCCACTGCCTCAGGGAACATTTGAGATTTGAATTTGAAAATGAGATTCACAAAATTAGATATTCTTCATAGTTTCCTTATTCTTTCTCCAGCTCCAAACTGACTTCTAACAAAAGGTTGTGAAGGATGAGATCTCTGAGTCTTTTAACCTTCAGCTATGAGATGGCTAAATTTTCAGTCCTCAAGCAAACATTTCAGAAGTGACGTCCTATTCTTTCATTAGTTGCAAATGTATGCTCTTCTCTTGGAGCACCTGCATGGGAGGCAGAGCCTGCCTGGGGGAGTCTTATGACTGGGCTCTCAGAAAGTGAAGGGAGGGGCAAGGAAATTTTAGAGGGTGTTCCGGGGTCAAAGAAATCAACCAATTAATGGCGCAAGGAGGCTGTGTTGAAAGAGGTTCAGTTAGGCAAGGAGCACAGAGAAGTTATTGCCTGGAGGAAGTTCAGTTCAATGAGAGCTTTGACAACGTGAAACCAGGAAGTGACCTTTAGTTAATCAAGCCCTGAAGATGTGAGGACAGAGATGAGCCTGAGGAAAAGAATGAGTGACGAAGATCATCCTGAAAAGGGAAATTCAAATTCCTTTTTCTCTCTTCTTATCATGTGCTCTGTCAGGCTGGTTCTCTGTGTCACTTGGATGCCTGGAGGAAAAGGGAAAAATTTAATTGATGACTCGAACATTTTCATGAAGGCTGAGGCTTTACATCACGTAGATAACACATCTGATGTATGAAGTGACCTTCCCCTTCTCATCCATGTTGTGACTCTGCGTCGCCACACAGTACTTGCTGATTGCCACCTCTGTAGTTTGCTTTGCTCCCTGGTGTCTGATCTTGCCCAGAAACTTAAAGACATCATGTCTACCTTGCCAGCCACCCCTGCCCCCAACACCAACCAAACGTGGGCCGCTGACACCTTCGTCTATTTCATAGCCTTGGAATCCAGCCTCTGGCCCCAGCCAGCCTTGCACTGCTCTTCCTGACTTTCAATTCCTGCTTCCATCCTTGTTCACAATTTGGATTTGCCTTTAGGCAACACAGAGTACACGACCCAGTGCAGTGATGCCCAGCCCCCAGGACATTTCATCGCAATATAGGCACCAGTGAGCAGAGTTTCAAGTGGCCTCCCAGATGATGCTTGAGCAGGTCTGCTCATTCCATGGATGACTTTCCAACACCAAGTTGGTAACACTTCTAGGACCTCGGGGCATCAGGCAGGCCCCCTACCACTGGCTCTTCCAAACTGCTCCAACTCATTTAGCAAATGTTTGAGTGACCTCAGGGTTGTGCCTTTGAATGGACTGCACTCTCTGAGGTGTTCCAAAGAATGCAAAATCCTAACAGAAAGGAGGAAAGGTCGGGAGACAGGGAACAAATTTTTTGTGAGAACAAGGGTTTCTCCATACCAGGGGCTTTATAGCCAAAAGTTGCTTCATTCAGCTCCACTCAGTATCCTATCCTCACTACCGAGCCAGCTTGAACACGAGTGTACAAATGTGACCCAGGTGACACTCACTAGAAAACTCAAACAGTGAGCAACTTCTCAGAAAAGAATGTCTGATGGAAACTTTATCTTCCTGAAAGACATTAAATGAGGGAGTGATGCTGACAGAAAGCAGTGTTTATGAAATGTACAAAAACGAAGTTTTCATTGTGTTTTATTCAGATGTGAATTTTTCTTTTACCTGGTCCCAGTGCATCAGATCCAATGAACCAAAGGCTCATGAGATTGAAATCACCCAGTAAATAAAGAGATCCTTCTAGGGTCCCAGATATTCCTGGTAAAAGGAGCCCTCACTCCCTACCAGCCATTAGTGATGTGATGACAATTCTTTTATTTTCTTGTGGCAAAATATGCACGACATAAAATTTACTATTTCAATAATTTTTAATTTTTCAGTTCTGCGGCGTAAAGTAAAATTCACATTGTCCTGCAACCATTGCCACCATCTATCTCTGGAATATTTCCATCTTCCCCAATTAAACTGCTGTCTTCTTAAACACTGATTCCTACTCCCCTTTTCTCTCAGCTCTAGCAACCACCATTCTACTTTCTCCCTCTATGAATCTGACTCTTCGAGGTGCCTCACGTAGGTGCAATTACAGTATTTGCCCTTTTGGCTGGCTTATTTAACCGACAGTTCTTAACTACCATCTTCCTCTGTCAACTTGTTTACGTCACATAGATCCAGATATACTCCCGGTGCTGGTGGAGGTCCAGACGTCCCTTTTCAACACCATCAGTGAACCAGCAAGTACTTATTGACTCCCTACCGTGTGTTTAGCAGAGGGTCGGGTGCCATGAGAAACAGAAGAATTTTGAAAAATGTACCACTATTTGCGTCCGTAAGAAATTTCTAATTTTGTAGAGCTGGAGGCTAAGCGGACACACACACAAAAGCATGTGCACACAGGTATGCAGACAAACACACACCTACACACATGTAGACACCCATACTCATTGCCTCATCTATGTGGTAATAAAGGCTTTAAAATGGGTGGTTGCAAAGATGACTCCTGAAAGATCAACACATTTTAGGCACGTCCACAAATATTTGGGGACACAGTATTTGGTGAATTGACTTGGAAATTTTTACTTGGGCCAGTGGTTTGGGTAAGCTTTTTATTTACAAAAAAAAAAAAATCTAAATAAATGTTAACTATTGAGGGTTTTTTTGTTTTTTTAATGGGAAGTGGGAACTTCCTCACACATCTGTTTCTCGATGTGTCTATTCACTTTAGATATTTCATTGTATGCCGTTAAAAAGCAGTCAGCTCTTTGCCATCTGTACTGAACAGCTGCAGTTTCCTTCCTATTCAAGCACAACATTCTATTACAGAGAAATTGGCATATTGTGTTTGCCACTTGCTTTCTGCATATCCCTGGCTGTGGCTAGAATAATTGGGGAGGGAAAAGAATCTTTATGTCGCAACTCCTGGGTAGGTCAGGTGACTCCACGTGACACCTGTGTCTCCTCGTCACCAGGTTAGTATTAACTTGCCTAGCTTCTTGAGACATTTGTGCACAATGTTATTTATGAATAGAAGGGAATGTATAAATACCCATGGGACCTCCTGGGAAATGTACTGGATTGAACACAAATATGTGTCTCTGCTCCTTCAGAAATTTTATTAAAATGAGAGAAATATACAAATCAACAAGGAGAAAGAGATCAGGAAAGATACCTCACCAAGTAAGAAGTATCAGTAAAATTTGTATCTGAGAACAGATTGAGGAAGGAGGCACAAGAAATAAGTCAACTTGATTTGCAGGTCCCTAGAAAACTTTAGGGATTGGAGGCAGTAGGTACCCCATGAAATGACTCAGCCCCTGACTTACTGGTCTATGATAAAGCCGGATGATGAGAGGCAACGCTTAACCACCACTCCAGCACACAAATGTTGCCAGAGCTTCTAAACCTCTCTCCCTCTTTCTTAAAGAAATATTTTTATTATGCATGGAGCATTATGTTTAATGTAAATAATCTGGAAAATATATTTTAAAACATAGAGAAGATATGTATATATAATATATATATATAGAAAGAAAATTGATTCAATTATGAAAATTTTTTATAGCAGTAAGTAGAATATTGAGTGCTTAATGCCCCCTTACATTTCTAGTAATCAATATAGCTTAGTTAATATTCCAGATCTGTTTCCTCGAATTTAAGGTGCTAAATGAAAAAAATTATTGTACCTTTTGAATATATCAGAAGGTCATTAAAAACCACTGGTGTGAACATTTGGCCTTTATCACTGAAGATCAATAAAGCCAGCCTTTTAGCTAGACCCTAATTGGACTTGTCACCTGACTCTCCAGCTGGGAATAATCACAAACGAGCATCATCAAATAATGTTAAAGAATAGCTCACAACAGCAGAGATGGTTCCCAGGGTGACCAGACCCTGCCAGTCATTCTTTCATTCATTGTATGTTTGAAGGCTGGTAATTTCAGAGAAGACAGTATCTCAATCACTCTTGGCGTTTTCCTCCGTGGAGTCAGGCTGTGTAACACCTGGAAAGGAGGGAGGGCAGAGAACACAGAAAAGAAAGGCATCAGCAGAACTGGGGCTGGAGGGTGGAGGAGAAGAAATATGAGCAGTTTGTGGCTGTTGTTACAAATTACCGAAGTGAGTCACCTCTTCTGAATCACTCCTCCCTCCCGGGATGAGGCTCTCTGAGTACCTAACCCCAGCATCCAAGTCTGTTTATAGCCAGGCAGCTGCTAAATGAGGCTATGTCGGAACTCATGTCGCCCAAACCTTTAATTACAGGTGCCTGTGGTTAAAACTTGGACCTTACCAATCCGGGAGATCTTATGTGTCTGTGTTGGCTAATTGTTAAGTCAGTTTTGATACCCAGCATTCTGATTGACTGAACACTTTATTCTGCATTCAAATGGGCCCCATTCACTTTCCGCCATGCCAACCCCATCTCCCCACTGCCCCCTCCTGTCACCTCCTGATGACTCCTGTCTTCTGCTCCTGATCCCCATCTGGCCTGGTAAAATGAGCCTGGATCTCTAAGGCACTGTAAGCATTCTTTACCAGAAGCAAATCCCTAAAACAACTAGGGAAAAGAAGTATGTCTGTTTTCTCCCAAGATGTTTGTACTGGGAAAGAGGGAGAATAGAGATCTAAGTTACTGAATGCTTAAAATATGTGCTCCCTGTGCTAGAAGCTTTACTTTTACAGTATGATGTATTCAAAGCAACAGTACTATAGAGCATGCAATGCTAACACAGGAAACAGAGACCCAGATGGGCTGAGTTGTGACCCCAAATCACAGAGCTAGTCAGTGGCCAAAGAAGAATCTGTTAATTCAGGTCTGCCTGACTGGAAATGTGGCCCACACAACGGCAGACTCTGAGCATTAACAAATTTGTGGTTGATGGGAGCCCTGAGGACAAACTGCATGGTTGTTATTATGCACCATGCACAGCAAATGAGGTAATGCATTTGAAAGGGCTGCGTAACTATACAAATATTATTACTGTTATCATGGTTATATTTATTACCTCTTTGCTGGGGGTGAGACTGCACACATCATAGAATAGCCAAATATTTAGAATCACTAGTCCCCAGTGAAGCAGAGTTAAGATTGTGACAAGCCTCCTTAACAGAGCAGAGGCACATCCTTGGGGCACAGTACAAATTCTTGATCAGAAGTCTAAGCTTCATGGAAACCAGAGTACCTGTCTTTTTTCTGCCTCTCACATCCTTTATTTTTTTTCCTGTCTCACTTAACTGTAAGAGGGCCCATGAATTTGATTCATAGTCTAGAGTAACAAGTCAGCTTCAAGGCTATATAACAAATACTATCCAAGAGTATGGCTATTTATGATAAAATGTGACTTTAAAAGGTTAATGTTTTAAATATGTAACCAGCTTTTAAAATCATTAATAAAAATGAAAACCTTTTAAGATCGAAATACAGTTGACATACAATATTATGTAAGTTTCAGGTGTACTACATAGTGATTTGACATTTGCATATATTATGAAATGAATACCATGATAAATTGTAACCATCTGTTCCCATACAAACTTATAAAATTACTATTGATCATTTTTCTTACACGGTATGTTACATCCCCATGGCTCACTTATTGTATAACTGGAAATTTGCACCTCTTAATTCCCTTCATCTAGCCCCACCACCCCCTTCCCTCAGCTGACCACCTGTTTGTTCTTGTATCCATGAGACTGTTTTCATATTGTTTGGTTTGTTTTGTTTTTAAGATTCCACATGTGAGATCGTATGGTATATGTCTTTCTCTGTCTGACTTATTTCACTTAGCATAACACCCTCTAGATCCATCCATGTTGTTTCTTTTTTTAAGGCTAACAACACCCTGTTATATATATATACACACATCACATATTCTTTATCCATTCGTCTATTGATGGACACTTAGATTGCTTCTATATCTTGGCTATTGTAAATAATGCTGCAATTAACATTGGTGTACACATATCTTTTCAAATTATTGTTTTTATTTTCTTTGGATAAATACCCAGAAGTGCATCTGTTGAGAGGATCATATGATTTTTACTTTTCAATGTGTTAATATGATGGATCATATTGATTGATTTGTGGATATTGAACCATCCTTGCATCCCTGAGATAAATCCTTTTGATCGTGGTGCATAATTTTAATGTAATATTGAATTTGATTTATTAAATTTACATTCATCAGTAATATCAACCTGTAATTTTCTTTTTTTGTGATGTTTTTGTCTGGTTTTATATCAGGGTGATGATGGCCTTGAAGGATGGGTTCAGAACCATTATTTCCTCTTCAACTTTTCAGAATAATTGGAGAAGAGGTGTTAATGCTCATTAAATGTTTGGTAGAATTCACCTGGAAAACCATCTGAGGCTATCTTGTTCTTACATTTGAAAGATACCCTCCTCTCTCCTCATTTGCTAAATGCATGAGAGATTCTAGAAGACAGTGGAGTAATGTCTTCAAAGTTGTGAAGGATTTTCAGCCTAAAATGCCACACACCACCAAACTATCCACTGACCAAGATGATGATGGGAAAATAAAGATTTTCAGATGTGCCAAGGCTCAGAATTGCACCTCTCATACACCTTTCCTCAGAAAGCTACTGGCTATAAACAAAAGAGTAAACCAAGAGGCAAAGAGTATTCCTAGGATGATTCCAATGATAAGTATCTGGACAACAGATGTGCATCTGGCCTCTAAAGCAATCAATGAAATTAGAATAAGATGGTAAATTACTCCAAGTAAGATGCCTTTGGGGAATATGAACAGAACTCATTGATTTTTTGATGTATTTAGCAATGTGAGAAGTTGCAGGCAAGTTTGAGGGGAAAAAAAATGATACGGACATAGAAAATTTTACAAACAACAAAAACAAAAATATCTAATTAGTAATCATACAAAAATAAAATGTTGCACATGCAAAAAATTAAATCTAATCATAACATACTACTTGTCTCAGCCAAGAAGAGCATTTTCATAATCATAATAATGTCCATGTTGACTCTTGATTTAAATATTGCGATTGCATTCTAATGGGAGAATTATGAGAGGAGAGATGGTGAGAGCTGTTGAGAGAAGAATGTTAGATTCTCAGCTGCCATCTTATGTAGTCACCAGTTTGGGTCAAAAAACTGATAAATTGAGAGTATTATGTAGTATTTTGTAGAAGCATATAATTTTGAAATATGGAAGTAATTACATAAAATAGTCAAAAACCTGAAAATGTCTGCCATTGGAAGTTGGGCTCTAGAGCAAGGAAGAATGGGCAGGGGTCTTCTCTCTTCTCTTTAAAGTTTTGTATTTATCCTGTAACTGTTTTACATATGTGTTTTATTAGTTTGGTAAAAATAAAAGTTTAAAGCATCTGGAATTTCAAACAACAAAAGTCCAATAATGGACTTGATTTGTTTTCCTGTAATCGAGTATTAAACCTCTTTAATATGATTGATGTGTTTACTTTTTAATGATAAAAAAATGATAATGAGATGATGATACAATTAAAAATCAGGGCACAGAAATATATTTGGCATATGATCCCACACTATTAAAAAAAATTGGTTGGAAAGAGAGATACATAAGTAGAGATGAACTCTATATTTTCAAGTGTTTGCACAACAAGGCTTCATCACTTTAATGAAAGAAAAAGAGTTACTTTTGTAAAAGCATATGGTGGCTCATTATTAAGTGAATATTCATTCTTTTGTAACTCTGCCAAGGACCAAACTAAAGAAATTAGTTTAAAGTGCAGGAGGGGAGATCCCAATTAGGCATAACAAAACAAATGTCACTAAATTTTGAAACTGGATAGCTGGGAAGGTCACAAAAATATTTTAAAATAAGATAGACAAACATCTTAAAATATTAGTGCTGGAAAGAAACACCAGGATGACCAATTTCAAGCCAATACTCTACAGATGAGGATACTGGGTGTCATAGAGTCTATATGCCTGTCTAAGGTCATGAAGCTATAAAGAGGTTGAGGCACAGGTGGATACCAGCCTGTGGGCAACAGTGCTGTGCTCTTTCCACTTGTACTATGTGCCTATCCTCCATGACTTGACTTCAGTGTTATTTAAAGGTCTGAGTGTGGACTTCATATATCTCTGTTCTTCAAGTCTGTTTCTTCTTTTGTTTCTACCTTAGCTCTTAATATCCTTTCCTTTCTGGCCTCTCCACAGAATGCTGTACTTAAAAGCATAGGATATTGCCTAACGTTATATCTTTTCACCTTCCTATGCAGCCATGCCTTGTCAAGGTTTTGTGTCTTCTCTGAGGGTGACATCTTCCCCCAGACAACCACTGTCAACTTCTGCAGGCAGGAGCTTTCTCAGCATATGCTGTGGATCAACATTCTCTCTCTGTATAAGTACACCTCACACTTCTTTCAAAAATCAAACTATACTTTTGTGTTGCCTTATTCTGTTTGAATCATTGAATTTAAGCAAAAGTTTCTACCTAGGTGTTTCTGTGTAACTTGTTTTTCTGGTGGAACACAATCAGGTTTTTAGCTTTGTAAAACTGGCTTGACTTTTGGAAAGAACATTAAAACAGTCTACTGGGAAAATGATATTTGGTCCAACCAATAGTTGGGAGAATTCATAAATAAAGTACTGAATTCATGAATTTTCTAGCTTCTGCTCCGTTAGTTTGGTCTTGGTGAGCTCTAAACCCAGATTTGAACTGGTGTGGAAGTGGTGGAGTTTCCTTAATGTGGGTAGGCAATGTCAGTGTTGAAAGTCAAATGTATTAGCTCCTGAAGGCATGCACCAAAGGTCACATTGCCCTTCCTGCCTCCTCTTTCCCACATTCCCTTTCATTCACTCGTAACAGCCATTTATTTAGCACCAGCTATGCCAGACAAGATGATAGACTTTGTCAACAATGATGCACATACACTGTGTACAGAGAAAGACAGTTCCCTTGTTCTCAGGGTGCTTATGTTTCTTTATAGTCCAAGATCCTGTCTCTACACTGGTAGGTGCACAACAATGATAGATGGTGGTAGTGGTTTCCTGATCATGTATATATGTATGCACAGATGTTCGTATGTATGTATATAACTGTCCTAGTCTGTTCTATCAGAACACAGCAAGAAAGCCATAAACGTAAGAATAGGGCACAACCATCAGGAGAACAGAGTGTGCAGCTGACAAATTCTGTGAGCAAAGAGGCTGAGGATGGGGAAGGGAGTAATAGGAAAGGAAAAGAGGGTTAGAACGCTAATAAAATTTTGACAAGGCAAAAGTTGACTTATGAGAAATTTTTTCAAGAAATATAAGGTAAGGGGGGAGGGTATAGTTCAGTGGTAGAGTGCCTGCGTAGCATGCATGAGGTCCTGGGTTCAATCCCCAGTACCTCCATTGAAATAGGTAAATAAACCTGAAAAAAAATACAAAGTACTAAAATATGGTTAGTGTTACTTTAAAGTGCACTTTGCCTATTTATTGACTTCTATAACAATGGGAGTAGTTCTGATTTGACAGGCATTTAACATAAAAGATATCATGGGCTAATGAAAAATAATATTTTGATCTTTAAAACAGAACTGACATCTGACATAAGACCTTCTGGGGAAAAAGGAAGTTGGTTTCTGGGTTGCTTCTGGGCCCACAAGGAGGTCATGACACCACCTCTGACTAAAAACTCTCCTGTATTTTTATTTTTTATTGAATAATGGAAGAGTTTCCTAGTGTATAGACCTAAGGTCACTTCAGCTATGCTGACATCTTTCTAGGAGGACACAGGCTGGACTCTAGTAGTTTTTGTGTGTAATAAAATATTATATCTACACATTTGCCTCTGGCATGAATCAAAAGTCGCTGGTGATTTAATTAAAAATAAATCATCTCATTTGTGCTGACTCTTCACTCTAGTGAGGATTAATTTCTTCCCCCTGGCAGAGTTGGGGGAGGCATTAATTGGATGGATGAGGAGCGGATCCCTTGGTCCCTAACAAAGACCAGCCCCTTAAGATGAAGGCTTTCCACACACAAGGCCAGGGGATGGGAATTCAGATACAACAATAACACGTGATTCAGGAAGGGCATATATAGTCCCCGGAGGCCCTTGGTGATGACAAGGCTTTTTCTCCAGATGTGATCTACAAAATAATCTGTCACTGATAAGAAGACTTGGAGACTGCACATAACAAGGGTAATACTATTCGCTGGCAAAGTTTTAATGAGTATTAGCAGGTAAGGATGTAAAGCTCCCATATGTATGGATGGCAAATAGAATGTGCTCAATAAATAGTACCTACGAGAGCAATACAATGAAATATAACAGTCATAATAATATTAATAGTAAGTACTCGTAGTTAGTAGCGGTCATAGTAGTAGAAGTGATGGGGCTTGCATTTTCTAGAGCCAGATATAGTACCTGTTTGCTTGTTAAGTTGATCAGAGATAAACATAGTAATTAGGCAGCAAATCTATTTGTTTTAATCAAGTAGTTTCTTGACTGGATTAATTTAATATCTGACTTAGTCAAATGGGCACTTTGAACAACAGAGGATAAAGAGGGTTCCCAAATTGCATAACGACCCTTTGCTTCCTGCCTACCAGCTGTGAGATAACCATAAATAACCCCCATGTGGGCAGCAGTAAGTCAAAGGTCTTCTCTTGGAACAACCCCCCACACACACACACACATACACACGTGACATGTGCAGCCAGCCCTGCCTGCAGCCCCGCCCATCTGATGGACGGGCCTCTTGGCAGGATGGCTTTCTTCTCCAGGGCCTCCACCTCCCCTGTCCCTCCCCTCTTGCCTTCCTCCAAAGCCCTCCTGTCTTACGGAGCAGTGCACCCCACAATCCAAGACTTTTCTGGGCTCAGCACTGACCCCCTCTTCCTGTCCAGGGGCTCTCTCGTAGCCCTCTGCTCCGAAGATCGCACACTCCACACTGAGCTACACGCTGCTCCCTGATGTCCCCCAAGCTTTCCCAGGTTGCAATCTGCAGCGCCTCCCCTCCAGACACAGGAATCTGGGCTAATCCACTTCCGGTCCTGGGCTAATCCACTTCCGGTCCTCGCTGCTTCCTCTGTTCCCCTTGCTCTTTCCCTCTGCCTCCTGACTCTCCTATTCGCCATCATCTTCCTGAAGAAGGCAAGGAACCAGGGAACACAAACTCAGACTCATGGTCTAGAGACTCCTTTAAAGTTTAAATCTACCCTGTGCTGGAAGAGATACTCTTGCTTGAGTAATGGACAAAGTTATCCTAAGGGAACAGGGAGTCCTGCCTGCCTGACCTTGTTTGACCATATTGCTTGAGGGTCCCCGCCTGCTTAATCTCGTTTCTGCAAAGTGCTTTCTCCACCACAGAGAAGAATGAGCATGAAAAGGACAGTCAATGAGGAGAAGACAAGAAGCTCAAAGAATAGATATAAGGACCCAGCCAAGACCCCAAGGACGGGAGTTCCTACATCAAGCCACTTGGGCTTCCGGCTCACGGGCTAGAGCACCCCTTTTCCTTCCCCTTGAGTAAATACAGCAGCCTTGCACTCTGTCCCTCTGCCTCAGCTGCAAATTCTTTCCAGTTGTCAGGCGTCAGGCAAGAACCCATGTTTTGTGGGATCCCCATTCTAGGGGCGAGTCTTGCACCCACTAACATTCCCACCAGCTTCCACTCGCCTGCAGCCCTGCCCCACCCGTGCCCCTGCAGGGGGAGCAGAACAGCATGGAAAGGACTTGGGCCAGGGAGCCTAGAGGGGCGGAATTTGAGCCCTGACTCTGCCCCCTTTAAAGCTGGGTGACCTGAGGCAAGTGTTCCGTGTGTAACGCTGGGTGGTGGCTGAGAAGATCCCGGGTAAAGGAAGGAGCCCACTGTTCAGCACAGAACAGCTTCATTGCCTTTCTGTTCTTAGTCCAAATCTCTCCTTGGTCCCAAAGTCTTCCCCAATACTTTTTATCCCTTGATTCCATTCACAAACTTCTAACGACTTCCTGGTGCTGTTTTATTCTCCAAACGGACTGTTAGATTTGGGTTTGTATGTAATCTATATGTCTTCCCTGTCATTGTGTTTTATGTCCTTGTCATCCAGTTAAACTTATGAGCTCCTGAGGCATTTGTGTTTACTTGTTCAATATATAAAAAATGGTTTATTTATTCAGTTTTCACTGTATGCAAAATACTGCGGGAGAGAAAAGATGAATGAAATATAAGCTAACCCTGTCTTCAGGAAGCACTTACTTCGGAGGTAGAGACAGACAGGTACACGTTTGTTGGCCCTACAAGGGTAAGTCCTGTCTGAATGCCCTGGGGATTCAAAAGAGGGCGACCTCATCTTCGCAATGTTAATCAGAAAGAGGCTTCAGAGGCAAGGGACCAGATGAGTGGGCCGGGAGGATGAGGTGGGCTGGAGTGTCAGGGCTGCCGTTAGGTTTTTTTTTTAAGTCACAGCCGAATTTCAGCATGAGACACGTTCAGGAAATGACTAAGGACCCTTTGTGGCCAGAACATAGGATCTGCATGTGAACATAGTGGGAAATGTGTCTGCAAAGAGGGGCTGAGAGCCGTGAGTGAGAGCAGAAGAATGAGCTGTCTTCCGTAGATGAGGGGCGGGGTTACGTAAGGTGAAGAGGAGAGTTTTTTAATGACAATTAACCTGCTTTTACAGACAATAAGGCTTCATAAGGAGAGCTCCAGGAGGGTTGGAAACTATTTGGAAGGCCTTGGAAAGAGTCTGGGGCTGAGGCAAGGGGAGCTGAACCAGGGCAGTAGCGAGTAAACGGAAAGGAGGTAAAGGGATGGATCATTTGAGACATCGCTGAGCATGAACCAGCGGTTTGGCAACTGATTCATTTTGCAGGATGTGCGTTTGCATCATCCGTGCAAGGGCACCCATTAACTCCAGCAAGAGTCCCATCCCTAGCCTGCTATTACCGATGGGGCCTCGAGTCAAGTCATCCCTGCTCTCTCCACAAATGTAATTACATGCGACGAAAATTGATGTAACGTGGTTAGCCCACAGCAGATGGGTTATTCCAGTGCCACTAGCATGACATCAGACTTCTCTGAATTTGATTATAATAGTTTGGAACTCCCCGCAGAGGCATCATGTTAAATGCTCTGAACCCTGGCATCGTTGCGTGCTGTTGAAAGAGAGGGTTTGAACCGACGGATTTCCTTTCCTTTCCTCAGCTGCTGGGGTACCTCCTGTGTACCAGAATAGATGTCAGGCTTCTGTTGAGGGTAAAAATAATTTGATATAGATTCCTGCCCTCGGGAAATGTACAGTTTTATAGGATAGACAGATCTAAAAACAGATAATTAAAAATACATGTAAAAGAAAGTGAGGAATGGTGAGGGCTACACGATACAGGACTTGGATCTTAAGGGAAAACTGGCTCCTGATATTACACTCATCTCCTTGTAAGAAGAAAGGAAACTTTAAGCAGAGAAAACAGCACACAAGCTACCAGATCATAACAGAGGTGAGCCTGGGCTATTTGGGGACGAAGGATAAAGTCACTGTGGTTCTATCACAAGGGTGGGTGTGGGTGACAGGAAACAAACGAGAGGAGAGGACAGAAATCTGGGTAGGGGTCAAGTCGTAAGAGAAACTGTATGATGACTTCACTTGGGATTTGTACTGGAGACAACAGGAGTCACTGAGGAATTAAGAAGTATTTAGTGGTCTCATAAGGAAATCTCAAATCTAGAAATCACAGCTAAAGGAAAACAGTTTCTCTACTTACAACACTTTTGACACCAAATGTGTGGGCAATCCATTTTCCAACCCTCTGGAAACCAACGAGGTGTCCTATAATTTAATGCAATTCTGACACTAATTACTGGAGTTAGTGCCAGATTCCACAGGTGTAAAGGCTCAGTCCCACACACTGCCGTCACCTCAGATGCCGGGCACAAGTGACGGACCCCTGGGCTACCCGCACTTCTGACGCACTCGACTGCAAAGCCGGGGCTTCCCATAACTCTCTGCCGCAGGCTTGGAGTTGTCTGGAATGACTCAACAAAACTCAGGGAAACATTTACTTATGTTTCCTGGTTTATTATAAAGGGTGTGATAAAGGATGCAGATGAACAGCTAGATGAAGGGATACCTAGGGCGAGGTCTGGGGGAGGAGGTCCCCAGCACAGGCACTTCTGTTCCTGTGGATTTGGGGTACATCATCCTTCCAACACGCCGTTGTGTTCATCAACCCACAAGCTCTCGGGACCCCATACTTTAGGGATTTTTATGGAGACTTCATCATGTACACATGATCAATTATTCACTCATTTTCCAGTCCTTCTCCTCTCTCTAGAGGATGGGGGAGGGGAGGGTAGGACGGAAAGTTCCAAGCCTCTAATCACCTGCAGGACAGGAAGCGGAGGCCTGAGGACTGGAACCCAGGTCTCAAACTCTGTCTCTGTATCTCTGGGTGCTGGGGGAACAGTGCCCAACGGCCCATCATCGTTTTCTCTTCTATCCCTCACTTACTGGGAGAAAGTCTTTCTGGAATTGCCAGAAATCCTTTTGCTCTAATTTCCCACCTGACATAAAGTGAGTGAATGGCTATCACTAAGGAAAAGCAGCATTTGTAGCTATGAGCGTCTGATGCCCTGTCCTCACGGGGCCCCCTGTAGAATTTCTTGATTAGGTCATCAGATCAAATCCGGATGAGCTCGGAACATTGTTGCAGGTTTATCCAGACCTCTGAACTCTTGAATCTTCTCTCATTGCAACTTACCACAGGGAAAGAAATACAGGACTGTATATGGAAGGGGTTTTAACTTTAAAAATAAATTTGAATTAAATGGCCATGATTTTCCTGGGCCATTCAGGCTTCTATTTTAAAACAAACTGCCTTTGGTTGAATAACAAGGAAATCATGTTTACATTTAACCTACCCTCCCCTTTCCCTGCCCTTCCTCTGGTCACACTGGTTTACCTGCAAGCTGTGGCCCCTTCATGGTGAAGGAGATACACAGGGTATCTCCAGAGACTTGGAAGGAAGTGCCTTAAAACTCGTGTTTACAATGAGGCTTCCTAGTCTTTAAGGCACAAGGTGCTCTGGGGTTTCCCCTGTATACAGGTGTGTCTGCATAGGTAGGGCTGCCACTAAGCCCCACGGGGGTACCCTAGGGGTGGTTGAAGTTCTGAGCGCCAAGTGGGGGCCCCCTGGAAGCAGGTTAAAAGGCAACACTTAATGATGGAGTCCAAAGTTTGCATAAATGCAAACCATGGGGAAAGCTTTCACAACAGTTAATATTTTAACGTGGGGAAAGTCAGTTGTTTTGTTTATGGAAGTGGCGTAGAGGAATGGGTTGGGTTGAAGGCAGCAGCTGGAGAGGGCACCGGATGGACTCAAGGGTGAAAGCAGACCATGCGGCTAGGTCTCGGGGAGTTTTCAAATCTTTCTTAACATGTGAACAATGCTCACACAGCCCGCGTCACCACCATTTCTATTTGGATGTTTGTTGGTTGGTTGACTGGTCAACTTTCGCAGGCTCTTGTGTGGACGGGATTGGGATTTCTAGACCTCGTAGACAGGAAAGCAAATGGGCATTCGTGCTGTCCTCTTGGTGTGCGCATAGCGCCTTAGCCATCAGTCTCAACCGACCACCTGTGACCTGCAGGAGGCCCCCGCTGATCCTGGCTCTGTTGACAAAGTGTGTCTGCACTGGAAGTAATTAAAAGGGCTGACTGCAATTGTCAGAGCTGCAAGGACCGAAACGCTATCTCTCACCAGGGCAAGAGTAATAGCCTAGCTCCTTTGCTGGGGACATAATGAAAAAGACGGGAGGGAAGAAAGCGCATTGTCAGCAGCACAGATAACATGCGTGTACCTGGGGTCTGGTTTAAATGCATCGTGATATCGGGAAGCACATTTCCTTATCTTCAGGTCTATTTAGCAGAACAGAGGAAATCATCCTGGTGCAACATTTATTTATCTTGATGTGGGTCCCTAGTAGTAACGACGGGAGTTCTTTAGAAACTTCTTGAGGAGGTCATTGGTCTTGCCTGGACAACTTACTCAGGTGGACACAAGGCTGGTCACCTTGGGCATCTTGCAGAAGGGCAGACCTGAGGAAGAGCATCCAGGAGAGACCCTTTTCAGGACTGAGATTTTTAAAATAACATTTCATTCGAAAATAAAAGGGTTTCCCGTCCCTCCTCCCCATTTGAGATACAATGGCAGGTAATGGGAAAGCAATTAAAAGTAGTCTGGGAAATGCTAGGTTTAAGGAAGCTGAGAAAGCTTTACTCCAGAACATCTCAGCGCTTGGACCTGCTCTGTGACCCTGCAAGGGGGTGAGAGAGAATGCATTAGAGAGCATTTCTCAAACTTACTTGACTATAGGCTCTTCTTAAGGATGGAGCTGTTTGCCAGGTTAGTGTTTCATGGGATGTACTTTGAGAAATGATGCTTTTAGAGCAATATTTCCCCCGTCCCCATTGGCCTGTGGGTTCTTTCCTAAAGCCTTAATTTTTACCTTGGCCACTTTTCTTTAAAAATAAATTTTAGAACTGTTCAGGCATGGCCAGTTCAGTTACATTCCTAGGTCTCTGAAAGACCTTGTCCTGGCCTTTGGCTGGAGATCGAGGACGATTTATATCAATCACTGGTCCCATCTTCCTGTTTCTACTGTACCCGCAGGCTCTCAGATGACAAACCTGGCTTCATCGAATGCAGGTCATTGTAGCTGGGTGCTGGGGTCTCAGTGATTCCGGTCCTCACCACTCTAAGGAGCTGGGGGACACTCTTTATCACGCTGTGATAGTTTGAGTTAGGAAGGGAAGAGACTTGGGGAAAATGGTTTCCCCAGGAAACAATTAGCCCCATGCTTTTTATTCTTTTCCAGTTTTTCCTTTTAAATATGTCTACTTTTTCTGGCCAATTTAATCTAAATAGCTCCCCTCATTTCTGCTTTGTGATTTGGCTTGCAGGATGCCAGTTGTAAAGTCTGAATGCGTTTTGCACCTCACCCATTTTTGTCACGGTCGGGGGCTGGCAAGGACTACAAGTGGTTTTGAGTTTTTGGCACTGAAACAAACCACTTCCCTCTCAGACTCCTCCCTTTGCCTCTCCCCACTCAAATCCTTGTGACCAGTTTCTCCAGTTCCCTCTCTTTTAAATATTAATGGTGGGTTCTGTTTTCCTGGTTGGACCCTGGCTGATGCAGGTATCCTGGAAAGCAGATTGCCTAGCTCAGTTCCTGCCCTCTGCTCGTCACCTCTCTCCCCTGGGAACAGCTTTGTGTGGAAGATGCAGGTGAAATCTGGATGGCGGCTGTCATCCAGCCCAGGATCAGCCCATGGCCAGTTCAGCCAGCCATCTGGAACTTAGAAAGGCCTGACACCTGTCTACCCCGAGTTCACTTTTCCTCCTAGCTGGAGGAATTCATTCATCATTCATTCATACATTCATCCATCATATTTTAGCAAACTCTTCCATCATATTCTAGAGAACCCTTCTATCTGCAGAAAACATTGCTGGAGACCCAATTAGGGAGAGCAGGATGTGAGCTATGAAAAGCACAGACGCTTCCTTCAAGTCTAATGTCAGAATTTCCCAGGCCAGCTGTGCTGAGATGTGATGTCTGGAGGAACTGGGGAGGGGAGATCACAGGCTGGAGGGCTCTGCCCCGATGCCCCCGAGCAGTTGACTCCAAGGGGCCAGTTGCTTTGCTCAGGAGGCTGGTGGATTGTTGAAACATGCACTCCAGCACACGGCTGGGGAAGAATAACGTTCTGCATTTTGTCTGCTGCAAAATGGTTCCACTCTGTTATCAACTCAGACACAGCCTCTCAGGTCAATCAGCTGTGACCTCTCCATGCCTCAGCGAAGAATGGGCAAGTCAATAGTGGTGCACAGACAAAAGATTTTAGAAGTCAGTATTTCTGAGAATGAAATAGACAGGGGAAGAGTGCATATCTGCCTACAGAACAAGACTGCTCTTCACTGATGACCTCGTAGCTGCACCCATCGTGAAGCCAGCACCACGCCAGGAGCTCTCCACACGGGGTCTCACTGTGTCCCCCCACCTCTGCCAGGTGAGCATCTGCTAATCCTCGTTTTACAGATGAAGAGTCTAAGCCTGGATCAAAGTCTGTAATTTGACCCAGAACATGAAGCTCCCGTGAACCCACGCCCATGGGATTCTCTAGTTGACTCTCCCCCAGACTGCTTTTCAGTAAAGTTTTCGTGTGAGCATCCTGGGTTTCTGGGTCACATACCCACAGTGGGTCTGGAAAGCAGGCTAAGTCACTTTGATGGTGCCAGAGCCAGAAAGAATGAGGAAAAGGCAAAATCAGTGCTGGAAAAACAAAATCACCAGTGACAGAGCAGGACCACGGGGCCCTCGGTGGCTTTGGGGTCTTCTAGTGTGCTTCTTCCTTTTACAGGGACAATTGTGAGTTCACACTGTGCCTAGGGGAGCCGTGGGAGACAGGAATGGCCTGGGCCGAATCTCAAAGCTTTCCTGGAAGAGGGTTCCCCATCACCGGTGACGCTGTGCTTCTGGAAACCCAGGATGATGGTGGAAGATGTGGACTGTGCCACTTACCAGCCACGTCAAGTTAGAGGAGCTACTTAAACTTTCTGAGCCTCGATTTCCGTGTCTATAAATGAGGCTCTTAGGAATTCTTCCATCACAGATTTGCTGTGTGGTTAAATGAGGGGCTATTTGTAGAACACAGCACACTTGGTGCCCGCACAGCCAGCTGCTCGCCTTCTCATTTTTTCCTTAAGCTCTCAGGTGGCCAGAGAGCACGGATGCCCTCTCTTGTGGACAAGATGTGGCTCTTTCAAAAACGCCAATGACCAGTATGGCCAAGGCACACTTGGCCCCCGGACCATGCTGCAGGACCTCAACTAACACTGACCCCTTGGGAGAAGGTGTCCCCCAAACTCTTGAGCTGCCAGCAGGACAGCCTTTAGACCCAAAGCCATACTGGGGGCCTACATGCACCCAGAGCAGCTTCTGACTTTGAACTCTAAAGTGATGGCCACGTGCTCTTCTTGAGGTTTCCTGGCCCAGGTGCACTTGACACCCCAAGTTTCTCATTCAAACCCGGTGGAGAGAGGACAACTGATTCTGGAGAAGTTAGTGGCAGAAGCGGGGACTGGCAGGGTGAGCAGGCACTGCATTTCCCCCCTATTTTCCTACCTCCTCCCCTTGGGGACAGGCATGCCACACACATACACACATGCACACACACGTACACACATGCACACACCTCCTGGCTCACTCCTGTCCACCATGTCTTCGTCCCTTCCTGTGACTTGCCCCTTTTTCTCAATGTCAGGCTGGATCCAGAACTTTCACTGCTTCAGCTTACCTCTGGCCTTGCCATCCTTTCACTGGAGATTCGAGCCATCTCCAGACAGCATTTTGGCAGAGGGGAGGGAAGGAGCCCACACGATAAACGCAAAAGCTTGACGCAAAATCTATCTTTCTGTGATGGGACTTTGGAGCTTCCACTCGAGGCTGACAAATTAAACTGACTCTGTGCGGGCACCAGTCAGCGGACTGAGGATGACACTGCATTTCCGAGGCCCGTTCACAAGATGGCCGAGGAGACAATTTATCATTTATTTATTCCAATTTGGCAACTGACGGCGGGGCCCAGGTCGGGGCGCACGCTGCGCTCTGGTACTCGGCTCTGGTTTTGAGGCCTCTGCCTCGCTCGCCTTTACCTCAGGCTCCCTCTTCTGCTCAGGGGGCTCCCGCCCGCATCAGGTAATGATCCTTCCGAGACAAGGCGACCGTGATGGATGGATGAGCAGTCTGTAACTGGGCAGCGGCCAGGTGACATCACATGGCCTCACTCCACTGCTTCCCCAAAGGGAAGTGGGTCAAGTGTGTTGAAGCAGAAAGGCCACGTGTGGCTCAGGACTAGGCTGTGGTCCGTGAAGCAGAAAGGATGACCTGTAGGCAGGATAGAGGCCCAAAAGTAGGGTGTCTGCCGAGGGTCTGAGCCCCTGTATAACCCAAGGCCAGCAGGGGGTCCCACACCAGCCTCCGTTCCCTCATCTGTAAAACGGACACAGGTACACCTAGAGAAAGCACTATTCTCTCTACCTCCAGAGTGCGTCTGCAAAGGGGCCAAACGTGAGGGCAAACCCAGGCTCTCAGCTTGCCTGGGTCTTAGGGACTCCATCCTCCTGAATATCGTCTTAGTGCCAGTCTGGATGTAACAACGGGAATCCTGCCTCAAGAGACTCTTAATTGCGAACTCACATGAAAAGGCTGGTTTTTTCACTCACAGAAAGACAGAGGGTTAGAGGTGTGATGGAATTAGTAATGAAGAGATCTCTAACACATGTCCAGGGCAGGGGACGGGGGTGGGATTGTGGATTGTCCACCAAGTGACAGAGGGTTCAGTGGGAGGAGCACGGCCTCAGGGAAACCCGAGAAGCTGGTGTATTAATGACTGCTGTGTAACAAGTAACCCCTAGACTGAGTGGTTTAACACAAAATGATCACCTGTTATCTTTCATGGCTCCTGTTCATCAGGAATTCAGGAGCTGCTTGGCTGGTGGTTCAGGCTGGAGGTCTCTCACGAGGTCAAAGTTGCAATCAGATATTGGCCAAACCCTGGTCTTTGTATAAATACTTGACTGGATGTGTGGGATGTTTCCAAGATGGTCCAGTCCCCTGCCGCAATCTGGCACTGGCTCTTGGTAGGAGGGTCCAGTTCCCATCCACATGGCCTCTTGTGCGGCCGCTTGAGTGCTCTCCTGGCAAAGTGGCTGGATTTCCCAGCTTACTGACAGATCTCAGAGTCAACGGCAGAGCCTTGGAAGTCACATTGCTGCTGCCACTTCAGCTGCATTCTTTTGTGGTCACACGAATCACCTCTGACTCACTGGGGGTGAAAGCTGCATAAGGATGTGGATGCCCAGAAGTGGGGGTCCATGGGGGCCACCTTGGAAGCTGGCTACCACAGTGGGCGGAAATGCTAGCTGAAAATCCAGGCAAATTGGACTTGAAAATGGGAGTGGCAGGGGAAGGATGAACAAGAGCAGACAGCTGTTAGAAAGGGAACTTGGGGGACCAGCCTTCTCCAACTGGAGCACGGGGTACAAATCCATGCAGAGAAGACTCATCACCATACGGAGCCTGCAAAGGAGGTGATGAGACTCAGGTCACAGCACTGGCCGGATCCCACTTAGGTTAACTGTCAGGGGGTTTGTGAGCCAGGCAGGGTCCCGTGCTCATCCCTGGGCCTGGCTTGTCTAGGAAGACTCCATGCAGAGCCCACTGGGTGGGGCAGAGGTGGCTCAAGAGCTTCTCTGTTCAAGTCAGGATGGGTTTTGGAAACAGAATGGGCGTCTGCACAGGGAAAACGGAACATCTGGGAACTTGGAAGTGGCAGAAGAGTTGGCACCGACTGTCCTCTGGCTGGCGGCCGGGTTCTGCCCAGTGTCCTGAGGAAGTACAGGACCACCCACGACTGGCTTCGGTTTTCAGTGTGAACAGACGCCGGGTCCCAGAGAGAGAGCCCTGAGGATGTGCACGCAAGCTCGGAACCAGCAGCCAGTCTACCTTTTTTATGCACCTTCACCCTCATCACGTGGAATTCGTCTCTAAGATTCCCCCCGACACTTCTACCTACATCTCAACTTTCCAAAGTCCTTTCAACAACATCACCTCCTTTGGGCTTCTGAGCACAAGCCGACACTGGAGATGAGTTGTCATGACTGATGTCACCAAACAGATGAGGAAACGGAGGCAACCAGACAGAGGAAGTTCTGTCCAGACATGCCTGATGGAGCTGAACACTCTGGCCTTGGTCCAGGCACCCCTGAGCTTGATGTCAGCTGAGCAGCCCCACGGAAGTGCTGGGTGCCACATGCCCCCGGGTAAAGGGACCGATCTGGGACCCCAGATGATGGACCTCCAACCATAGTTGTGCACATTTTTATGATTTTTTAAAAAATATACCTCACCATCCTTCTCTTAGCATCCTTCTCTTAGTGAACATGAGTTCACTCTGCTTCTGGCTCTGAGCACAAAGAATCTCTGTTTGAGGCTTCCTTTCAGCCTTTTAAATCGGTTGTTTCCTACTGTCAAATGAATTGCCTATCATCTGCTTGACTTGACTTTTCCAGCAGTCTCAGATGCAGAGTGGGAAACGTATTGGATCCTAGATGTCCTCTTAGTCAAGGTCCTTTCCAGCCCAGGATGATGAATGAACCAGGGCATCACCCCAGCCAGGCACTCTGGCTAGAACTCCGTGTAGGCAAACATGTTCGTCAGAGTGCGTGCACTTCTGGGGTCCCTGTAGAGCAGTGCCTGCCTTCTCTGTGGAGGTGAGGTTTGCGAGTAAACAGAAGAGGTGAGTGCTGTCAGGTTGGACTGGCCCCTCCGCCCCGTTGTGAGAGCTGGAGGGTGATGGCTCTGGGGTTTCCTGTCCAGGTCAGGATCTTCAACTTCCTGGCTTCCTTCTGGTTTGGTTGCAGGGAAGTCATCTCCTGGGGGAATGGGGAAGAGCTAGCCTTCTTGAAACGGCCACCGGGTGCCAGGCATGGAAGCAGGTGCTCCCTGCAGAACGCTTCTGAGGGGCGGGCTCCCTGAGCACTGTGTACAGACGAGGAGGAGGCAAAATCACTTGCTCGGGACCCCACCGCCCACTATTTGCTGGACCTGGGGTTTGAACGTAAGCCTCTCGGACTCCTCTGTTCACACTTTCTCCAAACATGTTGTCACCCTGGGAAGGAGATCTGAAGTCTTCAGATGAAAGTTTCCCCCTGTAGAAAACGATACAACAGTGGAGCAATTGAATGTTCTGGAAAGAAGATTTTGTCCTGCCACCTTGCTCTGAGACCCAAAGCAGGAGAGGGGGGAGTCTCCCGGAGGTGGTGGCCAGGCAGTGAGAAGGGACAATGTTTATGCAAGGCGGCGGCACCTCAGGGTGGTCTAGCATTTCTCAGAGCGTGGTCTACAAGTTGGCCTCTCGTGATGTGGGCACATTTTTTAAGTTATGAAAATGTCTGTACATCTGGTTTCAGCCTGACTTAGTAATCCGCTTACATAACCTCTGTGCCTCCCCTCGGGGGCCCAGAGGGCCGGGAACAGGAGTTTTACGAACATCCTGCTGTGTCTAACCTGCTGTACCTGAGAGTATCTATTGCACTAGCCCAGGTCGTGCCGCTACCACACACGGATCCGGCCAGCGCAGGGGTTGGTTAACAACTGTAACCAGTGAAACCACAGCGTTTTGCTTTAGCAAAAGGGCCGGGAACCGGAAGCAGGTAAATCCCCTCCTGCCCCCACCCCCGTGCTCTCTCCTCCCTTCTGTGAAGTTCGAGTCGGGGGCATTTCACTCCTCTCTGTTCCCGGGGCCAAACTGGGGGAGCCCACGAGCCTCGTATTTAGTTCCAAACACCCCTGGGCTACATGTGGGTTTCAGCACTTCCTTACTGGGGGAAGAAGCCGTAACTGCTCACTTCTTCTCCTCCTCTCTTCTCCTGTCTTTCTCTGTTGTTTCTCCTTCTTTAAAGAACCGTGGTCTTTCCTGGACCACTCTTTCCAAATGGACTTATGCTGGTCAATTCTCGGGTGTACTCCTTAACCAGAACTACGTTCTATTTCCCATAGTTGCCGGAGAAAGCTGAAGTGGTCCCACTGGTTTTCCTGAGAGCATCGTAATGTTTCAAGTACTTGTCCTGTATTTCTGCCCCTCCTCCAATTCTGCCACTCTCCATAAGCACATGACTCACTACTGAGCACATTGTAAATGCTGAAACATCATTAACTAATTAACTAGTTTCTTAATCCCATTTTTCTCCTTTTTTGTTATCACAAACCGTTGTGGGTGAGATGTTTCTCTTCCCTCAGAGAAGTTGCCTGTTGACTGGAAAACTCAAAACAGGCACAGCTTCAGAGAGTCACAAATGCACTAGCATCTCTTCACAAGGGACTTTCTTAGGTACCACAGGGGGAGAGCTACCCCATGGTCCTCCTCCCCAGCCCCTGAGCAAAGAGCTCTTCACTCACTAGCTACTGGCAATGTCAAGGGCTGCCAGCTGAGCGCTGAGAATGGTATAAGGACAATCAAATTGTTGAGACTGCTTTCTGTCTGTGAGTATTTTGCATTTAAACATGGGTTCATGTTCACTCTCTCATGTGGCACTCACCAAAAAAATCCTAAGGCTGACATGGTGAGTGTCTGCACCCATTTTGCAGATGGGGGTCTCAGATGTTAAGTGATTTGCTAAAGGTTGCACAGGTGCCAGATGGTAGAGCTGGGTCTGGTGAGTAGATGTTCTTCCAAGGACCCCTGTCTACCTGTCTTTCTTATTGGAGGCCACGTCAGTCACTTAGTTTATGGGTCAAAAAATGGCTCTAAGAGAAAATATATGTCTACACGAAAACCTGTAAATGAATGTTCATAGCATAATGAACCAAAACCAGCCCAGATCTCCATCAACAGAGGAATCAGTAAACAAAATGAGATGCGTCCATGGGATGAAACAGTCATCAAAAGCAACGAAGTACTGATCCATGCTACAAAGCGGAGAAGCCCTGAAAACGTTATGCTAAGTGAAAGAAACCAGTCCCACAAGGCCACATGGTGTGTAGTCCCCTTACAGGAAAGTTCCAAGTAGGCAAACGCACAGAGGTGAAAAGTAGGCTAGTGTTTGCCAAGGACTAGGGGCTGGGCGGGGGCTTTGTGAGGTGTCTGCTAATGGGTGCAGATTTCTTTTAGGAATGATGACAATATCTTAAAATTGATTGTTGTGGTAGGTGGTGCAACTCTTTGAATAAACAAAAACCTACTGAATTATATACCTTAAAAGGGTGAATCGGATGTCATGCAAACTATATCTCAATACATTGCTATTAAACCCCAAAAAACTGGTTCTGGGCAGTGGTTTCTTCAGGACTCCAAAGCTCCTGGCCACTTTGACCTTGTCATAGGGTGGGACATTCCTCCAGCTCCTTGCCTGCTCCAGGTTGTGGGGGGGAAATCAGGCACCGCATATTCCCAAATACATACAGCTAGAAAGAGCTTCTGTGCATCTCAGACAAGCATTCAGATCATCTGGTGATCATTATAAAATACAGATTCTGATCCAGCTGGTACAGGATGCAGCCCAAGATTCTGCGTTTCTAACGAGCTCCCGAATGGTGTCAGGGATGCTTCTGAGCACCACACTTTGAGAAGGGAGGGTGTAGACCCCATGACCAGGTAGTGGAAATGTTTACTTTCTAGCTGCTGGTTTTGCCACATGAGGATGCAGACTTTGACTCCAAAATGCCAGCCTGTACCATTGAACCAAATATCAGGCTTTTTTAAATGTATGCCCTCCGATGTCTTTTCTCTACTCTCCAATCAACTGTTAGGTGCTAATAACGGAAGATTATTGACCAGAGCTACCACCCGACTTGGGGCACGTTAATCTTTGTGGAAAGCACCTGACGACGTGTTTGAATAATTTTTCTTTGAACTAATCAAACTGGGCTCTCTGTGTTTGCATTAGAGGGAAAACCCCGAGTTGCCCTAAGTTTGTGCCTCTTTACTTACGACCCTACATTTTAAAAGTACAAGATTAATTTCTAACTCAACACACCAAAGGACGTTCAGAAGGCTTCCTCAGAAGGAGACAAAAAGCCAAAAGTTTGTGAACTTTTCAATGAGTTGAGGTAGACTTATGTATATGACTGAATTTTTATTTAATAAGCCTCTGTTACATGGTTGCAGCAAACAAGACCTTGCCTATCCATCAGCGAGGAAACTACATAAAGGGAAGAAGGCACTGTCTGTGCCCTCAGAGGGACCTGGATCCTAACGGGGAAACAGACAAACTCACCGAGAAAAGCAAGAAATGAAAGCGAGGGCGAGCCCCATTTGGAGCGGAGAGAGTGCTTTGCGCCTGCTCTCACTGTTTGGTTGGCTTTCAGTCTTCTCTCCAGATTTTGCTGATGTTGCTGGAAAGCTCAAGAATCCTGGACATCCTCTTAACCTAAATAAAAGTGCCATTTACACAGGCTTTGCTAAAGGCATACAAGGCGAATGACAGCAATAGTGTGAAGCTGTGGAGCGGCTCTTGAAAGCAGCCCTTTGTTGTCCTCCGGCTGGCTGGGATCTGAGGCCACAGGGCCTGTGGGCCTTTGATGAACGGAAGAGGACTGGGTTCCACATCTTAGAAGAGCTATAGATGTGATACAAAAAAAAAAAAATCAGGTTCAAATGCCATTCCTGCCAAGGTTTAGATGTCTGACAATCTAGCTTTGTACACCTGCTGGGCCTTTATTTCGTCTCTAACATCAAGATGATTATACTAACTGCTTCACAGGGGTAAATCCAGGACGACATGGGCTCAAGTATAGAGCAGGGCTTCGTGAACTGGAAAGCACTCTAGGATGTGAAAGATAATGAGGGTTTTTCTTCCCCCATGTTCACCAGGCTCACCCGTCCCTCTCCTCCCCTCAGATTTGCCAAACGTCACCGACCATCCAGCCACCGTTTCAGACAAGCTAAGTGAATGTGGGCTTTTCCTAAAGACAATGTGATGTGACGGTGATCAGGGGCCTTAGGTCTCAGTCCTGTGTGAATTCTCCGGGACTTCATTTCTGCTGCTCTAAAATAAAGGCCTTGACTGCATTTTGAAATTCTCTCTTTGCTAGAGAAATTTCTACCCCCCAGAGCAGGCAGGATTTCTATTTGGGGCACCATCTCCTCTCTTCTATAGGGAGAAAAGTCTGCAGTTCAGTTTTTTCTTCCCTGGGTTTTTTGAGTCTAAGTCCTTATTTCCCACCAGCTGGGAAACTAAACGCTTGGAATTGCTGTGATAACTCCGCTTGGTTAATCATCATCCCTTTTTCGTCATCCCTTGAGAGTGGGAGTCTGCATCCACTGCAGGTCCTCTGCCACCCCCTGCCTAGGAAGAGCCGGGGCGACTTATCAGCCCCAACTTTTCAGCTTTTCAAGCCAGTCCGTGCAGATTTTCTAATTCTTCTTATCCCCAGCCAAATAACAAGCCAGACATGGGACAAACTCTTGATAGGAAAAGTATTACTTTTAAATATGGCCAATAAAATAATAGCTGAGCCAGCAGATCCTTTCCTGATAAAGGCTAGTGAGCATCTCCAGCAGAGCTGCTGTTGAGAAGTTTGGTTTTTTTTTTTTAAACTCAGCCGCAATTAACCCTATCCAAAACTTGCCATCTAAATTCTCGCCTCCCGAAGGCGAGACAAATATGCATAATACAATATGCAGGCATATATATATATGCTCCATAAATTATTTTCAGGTCTCATTTGATGGTTCAAGGCTATAAATCCACTTTCAGGATGAAGAGATGTTCATAATTACTTCCATAGTGTTCGATATTTGCCAAGTGACTTGTGATTATTTATTACGTGGTTACTTTACATAGAACAGGGTTCTCTCTGATAAGAGAGAGCAGAGAATGAAGTCTGGGCTGTTATGAAAGCTCAGAAAGATGGTTTTGCCATCTTCTGTGGTGTCTGTGCTGGGAGCCCTCTCTGATGGAGACCACTGTGTGAAGCCTTATTTCCTTTGGTGTCTGTCACCAAGCACCTGTGGAACAGATAAGACAAGCTGGTGCTAAGTTTTAACTGCATAGCTGGGACCAAAGTCTTCTTTTCTTGACGTAAGGCTGCAACCACTTCCCAGACTTTCTTTCCTGTGAGGATGTCCTTAATTTTTTTTGTTTGGTTGGAGAGGGGCAGATAATAAAGGTTTGGATTTGAGGAGACCTAGGTCCTGGCCCTACTCCCTTACTAACTAGCTGTGTGCTCTTAGTCCAGTTACTCCACTGTTCTTGATCTCTGAGCTGTCTCTTCATGAGACTAGAATGACCACAGCTAATGTGTCAGGATATAGCAAAATTTCTTCTGCAAAAATAAAATAATGCGCTCAAAAGCACATTGAAGATGTTGGAAGTCCATCAGGTGGTGTTATTATTACTGTTATTCAAACAGTTTTTCCATCCCATCCTATCAGAAAATTGAAATTCCTTGGTCAGCATCCCTGATCTAAATTTTTGGGGGGAGGGGGAGGTAATTAAGTTTGTTTGTTTGTCTGTTTATTTTTAGTGGAGATATTGGGGATTGAACTATTGTTAAATAATATAACAGCCACGTGACTGCAGAAGAAGAGAGTGAGAATGGAGCAGAAAAAAAATTATTTTAAGAAATAGTGGCTGACACTGTGGAAAACAGTATGGAGGTTCCTTAAAAAGCTAAAAATAGAGTTACCATATGATCTAGCAATCCCACTCCTGAGCATATATCCAGAGGGAACCTTAATTCAAAAAGATACATGCATCCCAATGTCCATAGCAGCACTATTCACAATAGCAAAGAGATGGAAACTACCCAAATGTCCATCGACAGATGACTGGTTAAAGATGTGGTACACACACAAATACACACACACACACACACACACACACACACACACACACACACAGACACAATGGAATACTACTCAGCAATAAAAACGAAGGAACTAATGCCATTTGCAGCAACATAGATGGACCTAGAGATGATCATATTTAGTGAAGTAAGTCAGACAGAGAAAGATAAATACCATATGATATCAATTATATGTGGAATCTTAAAAAAATAAAGACAAATGAACTTATTTACAAAACAGAAACAGACTCACAGACATAGAAAACAAACATGGTTAACAAAGGGGAAGGAGGGGCCATAAATCAGGAGTTTGGGATTAACAGATGCAAACTACTATACATAAAATAGAGAAACAACAATGTCCTACCATATAGCACAGGGAACTATATTCAGTATCTTGTAATAATCTATAATGAAAAAGAATATAAAAAAGAATATATATATAGTATGTATGCTGTACACCAGAAACTAACACAACATTATAAATCAACTATACTTCAATTAAAAAAAGAAAGAAATGGTGGCTAGAAAGTCCCAAGTTTGAAGAAAGATATCACTTACAAATTTAAGAAGCTTGAGAAACCTTAAGCAAAATGAGTACAAAGAAAATCACACCCGGGCAATTATAGTCGCACTGTTACGAGCCAAAACTAAAGAGAAAATATTTAAAGCAAACAACGGGGGAAAGGAAAGATAAGAAAGGAAAAGGAAAGAAAAGAAGAGAGGCGATCTATCAAGCCATCAAAAGATATGAAGGAAACTTACATTCATACTGTTTAGAGAAATTAGTCTGAAAATGCTACTTATTGTGTAGTTGTATTCCAACCACACAACAGTCAGGAAAAGGCAAAACCACAGAGGCAGTAAAAGGAATTAGCAATTGCCAAGGGTTTGGGGGAGCTGTACATAGGTGGAACCCAGAGGATTTTTAAGGCCATGAAACTACTCTGTATAATTATAATACTGTAATAGTAGATACATAGCATTGTGCCTTTATTAAAACCCATAGAACGTGTAACACAGAGAATGAACCCTAATGTAAACTATGAAATTTAGCCAATAATGATGTATCAATTTTGGTTCATCAACTGCAATAAATGTGTCACACCAATGCAAAATATTAATAATAGTGAAAACTATGAGCAGGGGAGAGAAGGTATATGGGAACTAAAATTACTCTAAAGGTTAAAGCCTATTAGATAAAAAAAAATACACATGGAAAAATAATAAGAAATTAAGACTACTTCTCAATAGAAAAAATGGAGATCTGAAGGCACTGAAACAACGCTTTTAAAGTCTATCAACCAAGATTTCTATATCCTAAAGAAAAATAGCCTTCAAAAATAAGGATAAAATAAATACCTTTGTAAATAAACAAAAGGTGAGACATATACCAAGAAGTTAATATCGGAAATGAAATATAATACTAAACCTGCTCAACCAAAATAAGTGAAAAAAATTAGAGAAATGGAAGAACAAAAAAAAATGGAAGAGAAAAATGAAAAACAAATAGCAAGATAGTAGATTAAATCCAACCATATCAATAATTTCATTCCGTGTAAAAGCTTAGAACACTCCAATTAAAACGGAGTAATTGTCAGACTGAAAAAAGCAATACTTAATTATATGCTGTCTAAATGCAAAGTATGTGAAACAAACATTATGCATATAAAACTGTGTGTCTATATTAATAATCAGGCAAACTAGACTGTAAGACAAAGTATTAGTGATACAGGGAAAGATTATGTAATGATAAAAGAGAAAATCATCAGGAAGATGTAACAACCTACATGTAAATGCAACTAATAACAGAGTTGTTAAAGAGATATGAAGCAAACACTGACAGAATTAAAGGAAGAAATAGACAAATCCATCATAATAAGGATTTTAACACACGCTGTATTAGCCAGGGATCTCCAGAGAAACAGAACGTGTGTGTGTGTGTCTGTGTGTGTGTAAAAATTTATTTCAGCAAATTGGCTCATGTGATTTTGGGGCTGGTAAGTCTGAAATCTGCAGGACAGACCAGCGAGCTGGAAACTCAGGCAGGAGTAGAGATTGGAGTCTTGCTCTTAATGTCTGTCGGCTGATTAGATGATACATTATCAAGGAGAATTTCTTTTGCTTAAAATCGACTACTTTTCTTAAAGTCAATCTCTTACTTAAAGTTAACCACATCTACAAAATACCTTCAGAGCAACACTTAGATTAACGTTTGATTAAATAATGGGATAATAGACCCTAGCCAACTTGACACCCAAACTAGTAATTACACACCCCCTCTCAGTAACTGATATAATGTATACACAGAAATTCACTAAAGACAGAGAAGATCTGAAAAACAGCATCAACCAACATGACCTAACTGACATTTGTACAACACTACAGCAAAAATCTTCAGAATGTGCATACTGTTAAAGTAAACATGGGGCACACGTCAAGATAGACTATATTCTGGGCCATAAAATGAATCTCAATAACTTTCAAAAGACTAAATGCTGACTTGGCCACTTACTGACTGTGAACTTGGGCAAATTAATACTCTTCTGTAACTCAGTTTTCCTCATCTGAAAAATGGAAATGGCAATAAACACTATCATTATTATTGTGCTGTTATGATATTTTATGAAGATTAATTGAGTTAATTTACGAAAAACCCTTTGCAGAGTATCTAATAAATGGGATCTGATAAATGGTCAAATACAAAACAGTATTATAATGACAGTGATGATGATGATGATAATGGTGATGCACTGGCCCAAATGAAACATAAAATTCAGTGAAAGTCAGCATATAATCTATTATTAATAATAGTAATAATCCATTTATTCAGCAAGTGCTATTGAAGTGTTAGTATATGCCAGCATCTCTATAAGAGAAGAACAATGGTGCTAAAACTGTCACTGTCCCCGCTTCCACGAAGCTTGTCATCTAGTGGGAAAAAAATATATAGCAGAAAAAAAAATGTGACAATGAATATATATATGTTCATATATAACTGAAAAATTGTGCTCTACACTAGAATTTGACAACATTGTAAGATGACTATTACTCAATAAAAAAAATGTTAAAAAAATAGAACAAATTAGCCAACTTAAAAAAAAAATCAAATACACCTTGAGATGAGTGATGTGAAGGAAAGGTTATGATTCCATCAGAGCATATCAGGGGAAACTAACATATAAGGAAGAAGAGGGTTCCAGAAAGAGAAGAGAATGTGTGAAGGCTCTGCTGACATGCTGGGAGAAGACCCGTGTGGCTGGCATGAGCCAAGAGGCAGGGAGGTCTGTGCATGATGAGGCTGTAACTCAAGACGAGGCCACAGTTCATGGACCACAGACTCCATGCCATGTGCTTGTATTCTTGCATCCATTCTGAATAAATACTTGAGTGGTTTGATTTACTGTTTTCAGCAGTAGTAATTTCCCTAGAGCTTGGTTTAATTAACCAATAGATTTGTTTTGTTGTTTTTCTTCAGTAACATGCCGAGATTCATGTAGGGAGTAATGGCTTTTTAAAAAGTAACTTTAACAGAATATTTGGTAGTTGGACACCCATCCTGGTTTTCCCAAGTGGAAATACCTATTCCAACAAGGAGGTGACTGGTTGAGATGTTCCTCTTTTAAAGAATTCTGTGAGGGGCATAGATGGGGAAGGGAGATAATAAGGAAGCAGGAGACCAGTTACCTGGAAAGAGGGCTGGCTTGGCTATTTCCAGACAATGTGGCTTTGGGTAAGTTATTTAACTTCTCTTAGCCTCAGTGTCCTGATCTGTAAAATGGGAGTAAGGACTTCTAATACCCCAAGGATGAGGGTGAAGATTGAATAAGGCTACGCAAGGGAAGTGTTTATCTAACACCATGGCTGGCGTACTGTAAATGCTGTTATTATTCTTGCTATTTTTGTTAAGGGCAAAGTGAAGTGTCGTCCTAGGAGAGAGCTGGGGGTTAACAGAGAAAAGACTCAGAGGTAATTGGCTAAAGCCAAAGTCCAGTTATAAGAATGCAGCCTCCGTGGGGAAAGGGCTGGAGGGTGAGATCAGGACCCACATTCTGAGCAGCACAGAGGATCCTGGGCATGTGCCTTGGGGAGCAGTCCCTCCTACCTGCAGCCAGATTTATGCTGGAAACTGGGCACACAGCAGCACACCAGATGGCCAGGAGCTGAGCAGGGGGAGATGAGAAGCTGGATGCTTCAACCTGCCCTCTGTCGGCCCAGGGAGTCTCCAGCTGAGACACAAAGCACCAATGAGGCAGAAGAGTGATGGAAATTTCTAGAATGGGTCAGGATCTGTCTCAGTGCTGACTGCTATCTCTCACTGAGCCAGGCACGGTATTGAGTGAACAAACCAACAGAAGGCCAATGCTCAAAATGAACTGAAGTTAAGGAGAATAAACATCGACTTTTATTTATTTTTTTGTTTATTCTTGTGTTTAAAGCAAGTGCAGCAAGGACAGGAACTGACTCCTGGAACCTCTTCGGTAATTGTGTTTAAGTCAGCGATTTGAAGCTCAGGCTCTGTGGGAAGATGGGAAAAGCTCCTGGACTACTTGCTATGTAAGAGGTATCCATCCGGGGTGGGGTCCGGGAGATTCTGCCAGACATTGGGGATCTACCAATCAGCAAGACCAGTAGAGCAGCTACTGTCACTGCGGTGGAAAATGATGAAACTATAAAATAAGAGAAAGGCTGTCTGTCCTCGTGTCTGGGAGCCATACCTTTGTCTGAGGGATGAAGAGAGTTGGTCAGAAAAGTTACTTAAAACATGCAGACTCTTCCCCAAATTCTCTTTCCTGAGAAGCTTAAGATAAACTTCCCTCCTCTTCCTCTTCCATCATCTCCTCTCCTTTCTCCAATTCTTTGTTCTCCCGCCCCAAAACCTGCTCAAACTGTCTCTGCCCTCCTTTTGCCTAATCTCCTCTTTAATCTTTCCCCAAAGACTCTTCGCTTCTCCTGTAGAGTATCTGACCCTCCTGAGACTTCTCCAGTTTGCATTGTCAACCTCTTGAAAATGTTCAATTTTTCATCATTCATTTTTTCACTCTTATACATAAAACAAAAATTATTGAGCATTTGTAATATGTACCACGCATTGAGCAACTTTTCATATTTTCTAGTCACTTCTACCCTATGAACTATAGGTTCTGGTATTTTCCTGGCTTTACAAATCAGAAAACTGAGTGGTAGGGAAATTAAGTAACTTGCCCAGGGTTACCCAGGAAGTAGTGGCTGCCAGACTCGACCTCGGGTTAGCTGATTCCCAAGGCCACGCTCTCAACTATTATGCTGCCTTGTTTCCAAGTGATGGTGATTCACCCTGTGACCTCTGGATGACCGTCACACAGGAAGGGCGGCATTTCCAATGTAACAGGGGTCACAGGAAACAAGCTGACCCTGTGCATAAAAAGGGCAGCTGTGTTCTTTGGTGGGGTGGGGCGGGTCCAGGGGCCCTGCTACCCACTGTGGAAGTGATGCTCGGACTCAGCAAGATGACGGATAGAGCGAGCTCCCTCATCCCTTGGGACAGGTCTAAGCAGGGTGGCTTACCGCAGGAAGAGGAAAACACTCGAGGAGGCCTAGAAGATGGTCTCGGGAGCTGGCATGGAGGATACAGGAAGCGGAGATCCCAGCCACTGGGCTGGTGGGCCGGTGTCTCAGCATCCAGGAGAAGGACACTGCAAAGCCAGGCCATCTTAGGTGCCAGGGCAGCAGGAGAGAGATGGTTTCAGTCGTGCGACCACACTCCTAACTGCAGGCAGCCTCTGGCAGGATGGGCAGCTGTGAAGGTGGACACTAACGCAGAGGTAAGCCAGGCTCAGGGAGTCCATTTTTTTTTAACTTTTTAAATTCCAGTTTTATTGAGATACAATTGACAAACAGCACTGTATAAGTTTAATGTGTACAGCATAATGATTTGACTTAATATACATCAAGCAGTGATTATCACAATGTGTAGTGAATGTCTGTCAACTCGTATGGATACAAAATTAAAGAAGTAGAAATTCTTTTTCCTCTTATGAGAACTCTTAGGATGTACTCAACTTTCACACACAACATACAGCAGTGGTAACTATGTTTATTATGTTGTACATTACAGCAGGGATTCCTTTTTTGAAAATCGGTCCATTTCTTTGGTCATCAGGTACTCATGGAGGTGCAATTCCTGTGTTCCCGGGTCCAAGTCTGAGTACTGAGCATCCAGGACCGAACAAATCCACACATGCCTCTGCTCAGTGGAGATTTAATTTGTGCCACTTTTGTAGGAAAGTGACCAAAACGCACCAGGTGATGATGGTGATATGGACAGGCCAGCCTTGAAGCACGGTGAGAACTGCCCAAAGAATTAATCAGGCAGCAAATATTCACCGTAACAGGCTTCTTTGCTGAACAGAGAAGCTATTCTGGAGTCCTTTCAAACATGCACCACAGAGCGATCCCTGAGTACGTGCCAAAGGGAATCCAAGTAATCCGAAGTGTATTTATGCCCAATTTTTCAGAAATTCACCCAGGATAGAGAACAGGCTGTTCCACTGAGTAGGTGCTAATAAGGTGGCCTCATTTCCGTGGCTGGCACTGTAATACCTGGTGGAGTGACTCGTTCCACAAGTCATTTGATGGTAAAGCCAGTCCAAACATTGCAATTAACAAATGCCTAGGAACAACAACCAGAAATTAGAGTCTCTAATATTAATTGCGTAACCCACTTTTCTGGTGACCTTGAACAAGTCATTTCACTTTTGTAAATTTCATGCTCCTTTCCTGGGAGAAGAGAGAATGCCTGGGACAATTTCTAAGTTCCCTTCCCAAAGGGACCTAGTATTTCTGCTAGGCTCCAGGAAGGAAACCACTCCAGGGCATTAGTATGAATGGAATGTGGTTAAGATGTGTGCCAGATGCAGAAGAAAAGACCCCAAATCAGCCAGAGGGTCCCAGCTCTGAGAGCCAGGATCTCGGCATCCTCCTGGTGCTCCAGGTGCAGGACGATGCAGGCTGTAGGCATCACTCACATGTGAGATGCTTTGTTTTCCTCCCTGTGGCCTGAGGACATGTTGTTCCTGACCGTGTGTATGAAGACTTGAGGTGTTTTCAGGGCAGCAGCATGTGTAGGTGGCACCTTGGAGAATCAAGTGCTCTGCATGAGTGAATTCCCAAAAAAAACAGCCAAGCTTATTTCTGCAGACATCAACTCTTCCTTCACTAGGTCTAACCTATTTTCCCCAGGGCTGGTATGAGGAACACCCACTACTCTTCTGTGCTGTGCTATGGTGATAGATGTGGTTTGTTTAGGAGTATGGGTCTGACCCCAGACAACTGGGGACTTCCCATTTTTTATTTTTTTGCATTCTTTTTTATTGAAGTATAGTCAGTTTACAATATTGTGTACTTTTTATCTTTAAAGCTGTTGTTTGCTTCCTTGCTTCTTTGTTCTTGCTCTTCCCTCTGCAGTCTGCTGTCTCACTGCCCTTGCTCTTTTGTTTTGATTTGCGTTCGTCGGTTTCAGGCAGAACTGCCCAGTGGAGAGCCTGAAGGCGACTCCGCGCCTCCTTCCCCTGTGTACATTACCTGAGCTTCCTGACAGCTCCTTTCTCAGAATGAGGCTTTTGGAACTTTCTATCACGATAAGAAGCTGAAAGGCTGATCTTCACTGGTTATTTGGGTATGAAAACCTGTATTTAGACATCAAGAATTAATTCGTGAAATTAACAACTATTTGCTTTAATGAATGTCCCGTTTTAAGTAAGGAGGCTGTGGGCCTTGAGGGAAAATCAGGGATTGGCAAGTCAGGTTAGGGCCTTGCTCTATGAAACGTGAAAGACCACTTCCCTCCCTGAACGTCATGCTCTCTTATTTGCAAACTGAGAATAGGAACATGCACCACGGAGCTGGTGTGAAGTTCAAGTGCGATCAAGTGTCTGACGACACTTTGTAAAGAACAGCAGGGAATACACTGGTAACCATCATGAGGACACAGCGGTGCACTGTAATAATTTGTGGGTCTGTCCCGTCCTCTAAACTGTAAGCTATTTTAGGGCAGAAAGTATGCCTTTTATCTGAGGGTGACATTCAAAGTATTTAACAACTCGCAGGGCGTCAGCCAATCAGGTTGCACACTGGCCTCAGCAAAGCAGATGCGGGCTGTAAGGAGCCAGAACGCCTCCGCCAACGTGCAGACCGGCCCTGCTCACACCCTCGGGAACCCTCCAAAGGGACCAGTGCCTACCTTGCACGAAAGGGATGCTCAGTAAGTGAAATGAAGACATTATCTGCTTTGTAAAACTTTTTTTTTTAACTCATGAAGTTTTCAGTGGAACTTTCAGCGTAAAACTATATCTCTCTCTCTTTATTTCCCCAAGACTATTTTAGGGGCATATGATCTATCCCTGCCCTACTTGACTTCCCCACAGAATATTTTTTTCCAAGTTCAGTTCCAGGTACTAATCCCTGAATACCTGAAGCCTCTTTTCTTTTACCTGAGTTATGGATTCATTAACCCAGACTTTTTGGAAATGTTATTATTAGAACTTTAATCACCCATGTCCTCCTTTTAAGTTCTTTCTAAAATTACTTTCTGGCAATAATAATTATGTCAATCAGGGGCCAGCCAAATATAGCTGTGGCCCTTGAGCCAAATCAAGACAGGAGTTTCCAGCCATAATCTATTATTTCGCACCAAACGGCTGTGCTAGTTTTCCCCGACCCCCACCCCTACCCCCACCCTCCCTTCTCTGTCCTATCTGTCTTTCTTTGGCATCAAGTGACAACAGCAAATGGAGTCCTAAAGACCAAGGCAGAATGTCAGAACAGGGTCCTTCTTACCACCTATTGTTATGCTGGAGTCTGGAGCCAGATTCTGCAAGTCATTTCTTCAAGGAATGCAAAGGCAAACATGAGATGGTAAGTCAACAGGGTCTAAGTCAAGGGCAGAAGCCAAAATGGCAGTGCTGTGGCTGGAAGGCAGGGACTGGGAGAACAGTGAGACTAGGGTTGGAAGAGAGAGCAGTTAAGAGGTTCAGACATGAAGAGTAGACGACACAGGGCACAGGTGACAGGACTCTCATTTTGAAGGATAATCTCAGCCCCAGCTGCTTTGATGTGAACCAGGAGAGCTGTGGCGAATGTACCAGACGCAGGGAAGGAAGCCACAGCCAGTAGAAGCATTTCATCAATGACTCACCTGACTCCCAGCCCCTGCAGCCTCCCGCCTCTGTCACAGGAGTTCTGTGGGATCCAGGCTCTGAGATCACCTTGGCCGCAGTCAGACAGCATCTCGGGACCCCTCTCTCATCACCTCGGCTCAGTGTGAGGTGAGCCAAGTTGGCCCTTTCTGCTTTGACTTCATTCATTCATTCAACAAACATGTACTGAGAGCCTCTTATTTCCCAGGTGCTGTGCTGGGGTTTGGTGTGACAAAGATTCTAGCCCTAGGAGTAAGGAACTGAGAAGACAGACAAGGAAACCAAAAATCACATTTGTAGGGAGCAATGTGCTTCAATAGTCAGAGGTCAGATAAAGGGCACATGCCAGTAGTTCACAGTACCTGGCTTGTGAGGAGATGACTGCGAGCTGTTCCAGGGTGTTTCCGTGGACCATAAGGGACCATTCAAGGGTTAACCAGGGGAGTGAGGGGTTTAGATTTGGGCTTTGATAGCCCAATAGGGCAGCAGTGTGGAGAATAGTTTGCCCGCAGCCTGTGGCAATACCCAAGCAAGCTTTTGGTAGTCTGGACTAGGTTGGTGATAGCGAGGATGGAGAGGACTGGATGTGTCTCAGAGGGATGTTGGGAGAGTGTCGACTAGCCTGGTGAATGATGGGCCAAGGAAGGTGAAGGAGGTGTGGGGTAAACTACCCTCTGCCATGTTTCTGGCTCGGAGACCTGGTAGGTGGACGTACCAGCTCACTGAGGAGGACAGTGAAGGAGCAGAAGTTGGTTTAGGAGGTGAGGTGATGGGTTCAGTTTGGGGAGAGATGTCGATGGGTTATTGACATCTGTCAGTAGGAGACTGGACATACTAGTGTTACCCAAAAGTACGTGCTCTGTGCACCGTGATGCAAAAGCGAGGCCAGAGAGAAAGTAAATTAATACTTTGCTCGTTTCAAAGAGAGAAAAAAAATTCAGCTGAGCTGAATAGCATGCTTAATAATGTTGTTTATTTGCATTCTGACGCAAGCTGCTTCTCTGAATTTAGACCAGCCACAGTCAGTGTGTGGTCCCTCACTGGTCCACGGACCACATTTTGAAAAGCTTGGGTCAGGAGAGTCTGGGTACAGGTAGAATGTCAGTGTGCAATGCTCTTCTCACTGCCTGGATTGTCCTGCCTCCTTCTTCGCTTCTCAAACTGTCCTCCTCAATACTTAACGGAATTTTTACTTACATTTCCTTTTCATCTCTGAAAGAAAGGTTCCCCCTGACTTTCTAACACTTGCCCTTGTCCTGCTGACCCATTCACCCATCCTCTCTCCTCCAGGACTTGGTGCTGACAACTGCTTTCTTCCTCTCTTGTACCTTCTGCATCTTATTTCAACCAGCAACTCAACTCAGCATCCAAAGTGCCCAAATCCTCCACTGTGAACCATGCAGAGTCCCCTGGTTCTACTGTTATGGAGTCCAAACTCATTCTACTCGCTGCTCGACAAGCCAATAAATCGGGAGACGAGGTGTTGGGGAAAGGAATAACGACTTTATTTGGAAAGCCAGAAGACTGAGAAGATGATAGACTAATGCCCTGGAGAACCATCTTACCCAAGTCAGAGTTCAAGCTCCTTTTATAATAAAAAGGGAGGGGGTGTGGTTGATTGTTGCAAACTGCTTGGTGCCGAATCCTTTGTTCTTGCAGCTGTCCTTGTGGGCCAGGTCATGATGTTCCTGTAAACTTCCAACAGGACAAATGTTATTTTCTATTCTGCAACTTTTTATCTCTTGTGGATGGCAAAGTATTGTACTCTTAAAGGTCAGAGCCTTGAGAATGGGCTCTCTTGAGTATTTCAGGCTGTAGGCAATATTCTTTTACCAAAGGTGCAGAACCACCAAGACTAAGCACAGGAAACAGAGCCCAGGGTTCGAGTCAAAGAAACAGATCTCTTATGGAGTCAGATTTGCTCTTCCCTACAACACTACCACTTCCTCCGTCTGGCTTTTTAGCTCCTCCCTTTCCTTAATCACAGAACTTCCTGAAAGGGGTGGGTCTTTGACACTGTCACCTCCATTGTCCCTTGGCTTCCACCTCCCTGCCTCTCTGCAACCTGCTCCCAGTTGTTATGCCCAAGTCTCTTCTCTGACCTCGACCTACTAAAATTCCCTACAACGTTGGGTGCTTTATCACTCTTTTCTTGAAACTCCCGTTTCTAAGGTCCTCTTTTTCCTGGTCTTCCTGCATTTCTCTGACTGTTTTCCCACAAATTCTTCTCCTTCCACAAGTGCCTTGCATATAGGACCAGTGTATTCTTTCTGGAACTATTATTGAAATTGTATTCCTGGGTAAGCCACTTCAAGTCTGTAAGTTTGGAGCTTTGTACTAGGACACTTGCAATGTCTACTCCAGGAACAGTTTGATTCAAGAAACGTTTATTAAATGCTTTTTACATACAAATCAATTTGGGAAATGTACTCAAGAAGTCTGAATGCCATTTGCAGCAACATGGGTAGACCTAGAGATTCTCATGTTAAGTGAAGTAAGTCAGACAGAGAAAGACAAATATCGTATGATATTACTTATATGTGGAATCTACAAAAAGGATACAAGTGAACTTATTTACAAACCAGAAGTAGACTCACAGACACAGAAAACAAACTATGGTTACCAAAAGGGAAAGGAGGGGATGGAATAGATTAGGAGTTTGGGATTAACGTATACACAGCACTATATATAGGATAGGTAAACAACAAGGACCTACTGGATAGCACAGGGAGCTACATTCAGTATCCTGTAATGATCTGTAATGGAGAAGAATATGAGAAAAAATGTATATGTATAACTGAATCACTTTGCTGTACACTTGAAGCTAATACACCATTGTAAATCAATTATACTTCAATCTAAAAAAAAGCTTGAATGACATTAGGAGTCAAAGGTCGCCTGCCATCTGCAGTGTGACAGCAGCCTAACCAGCTACTGCAAGCAGTCTGTGGAGTGAGGCAGTGCTAGTCAGGGTTCTCCAAGGAAACAGAACCATTAGGATGCGTGGAGATATAAATAAGAGACTTGTTAATTGAATCGGGTGGCGCAGTTACGTGAGCCCCAAAACCCCACCGTCTGCCGTCTGCAAACTGGAGCACCGGGAGGGCCAGTAACTCAGTCTGAGTCCAAAGGCCTGAGAACCAGGGGAGCTGATGGTGTAGCTCCTGGCTCAAGGTCAAAGTCCTAAGGCATAAGTCCCAGAGTCTGAAGGCCAGAAAACCAGGAACTTCTATGTCCAAGGGCAAGAGAAGGGGGAGAGAACTGGCCCTTCTTTCAACGTTTTGTTCTGTTTGGGCCTCCAAGGGATTAGATCATGCACGTTGGTGCAGGTGTCTTCCTTACTGTGATGATTTCAACGCCAGTCCCTCCAGAAACCCCCTCGTAGGCCTCACCCAGAAACAGTGCTTTGCCAGCTGCTTACTTAACACATAAACAGGCAGCAGACAAATAAGCAAACAAGTAAATGTGATCAGCCTCGTTCACGCTCGCTTTTATTTAGCTAGCCCGCAGCTATTCCCTCTGCCCCTACTCTGTGTCAGACATCATGCTAGCTGTACAAATATAACCACTGTTGCTAATCCTCGCAAAACCCTGGAAGGCAGTGTTATGATTCCCATTCCAAAAATTAAACTGAGGCTCCGAACGAGTAAGGTATCTTCACAGAAGGAAAAAAAAAAGAGAGAGAGAGAGAGAGAAGTTGGGATTGTACTTTGTAATCTGTTTATTCATGCACTTTCTGGTTTAATGTCTGTTTTCTCTTCTAAACTGTAAACTCTTTGGAGCAGAGAATATGTTAATTTTGTTCAGTGCTGAATCCCTAGCATCTAAAAGATAAACACAGGGTAGGTTATGGGACTGAGTAACAAATTGATCCAATTAAACACCAGGGCCTCTGGATTCTGAGGCCCGTGCCCTTTGTGCTAAAAGACTTGGTCCTCTGTAAATACTATGTGTGTGTTACAAACGTTTGGGGGGACACAAAAGAGAGTTTGTCTCATTAATGAATTTTTGAGAAGGTTTCCATGTCCTTTTGACCAGGCCTTGCTAGAGAGCATACACTCTGACAGGTAAGCCCAGATGGCCAAGCAGTGTCGGGAGTGAGTTTAGAACGGGTGGGCAGAGGGGTGCAGAGGCCCTCACTACAGCAACAGTTCTAAGGAGCCAAGGAGATGGATTGAGTGCCTGGCAAAAAGTGTCCAGAGAACTAGGAAATTCACTCCCCCCTTGCCAATGCCTCCGGGGCCAGCTCTGGTGATCTGGGGCAGCACCAAGAAAATATAATGCAAGCCACAAATGCAAACAATATATGATCATTTAAAATTTTCTAGTAACTCCATTTAAAAATGGAAGAAGAAAGGGGTAGAAGTAGTTATAATAATGTTTTATTTAGCCCCGTATTTCTAAAATGTTATTTCAACATGTAATCGATACAAACTTATTAATGAGATATTTTGTCCTTTCTTTTTTCCTATTGATTCTTCAAGATCTGGTATGTATTTGACACTTACTACCGGTAGAGGTTCATTCAGACTAGCCACAGCTCAAGGGCTCAAAGCCACGTGTGGGTAGTGGCTACCATATTAGACGGTGTGGGTCTAGATATGCAAAGTGTGGTTTGTGGACCAGCTGCATCAGAGTCCCCGGAAAGCACGTCAGGAAATGCAGAATCTCCAGTCCCACCCCTGACCTACTGAATCAGAATCAGAAGTTTAACCAGACACCCTGGTGATCTGTGTGTACGAATCTGGTCTAGGGAACAGGCAGGGAACTTCCAGTCTGCTAGAAACTGAGAGGTGTAGTTCATGGTCGAGCACTTCACACATTCCTGAGAAAGAGCCAGGGAAACTGAAAACATTAGGCAGCTGCAAAAATAGAGTACATTTTTGTGTCCAATGCGGTTTTGTGAACCGTGACCTCTTCATTTTGCAAAATCCACTCCGTAGGCCCTTATGCTGAGATCTTGTAAGAATTCATCGGTATGTCAATTAACTTGGGAAAGCAAAAGCAACAAGGAATAAATATCTGCAACAAGATGTCAGCATTAATTTGGGGATTTAAAATCGCTTTCTCAATACATGCTAGAAAATTGGGAAAGCAATCTGTACTTACTGTGGAAACTCCTGATGGGCTCAAAAATTTGGGATGTTTAGATAAAAATTAAATATGCATTTGGGGGGAAAGCAGAAATATTCATAACTTTCTTCCTTCAGGCTAAATGGACACACATCAGAGGCTCAGAAGCATATCTCAGATTTATTTTTATCTTTCCGATTCCTAGATGTCTTTAGAATCCCAAAGCCAGAGCTTCACTGGGTTTTTGTTTTTTTTAACTTTCTCCTAATAAATTATAGTTGGGGGAAGGGGCAAGATTTGTTTTCCTTATTAATTAATAATCATAACTTAGGTTTTCCTATTAAATTTTTTTCTATCCCAGATTTATTAAGTGTATTGTCATCACCTTTTCAGAGTAGTTTTAAACTCTTGGAAATGAAGGCACTCAAGGATGGAGAGGCACTCAGTTCAGTGTGTCTTTAGTAATACAGGACAGGCATGGAGAGTTGTTGGCACTTGATACAATGCTCATCTCCCAGACTTTGGTTTACTTTGTCCACAAAGGGGAAGAAGGATGTATTAGTAAGAGTTCTCCAGAGAAACAGAACCAATAGGATGTGTGTGTATACACATACACACACATACACACACACACAGGGAGAGGGACAGATGGGGGGAGAAAAAGAGAGCACTTTTAAGAAATTGGCTCATGTGAGTATAGAGGCTGGCAAGTCTGAAATCTGTAGGATGGGCCAGTATGCTGAAGACCTAAGAAGGGCTAAGGTTGTCATTGAAATCCAAAGGCCATTTGCTGATAGAATTTTTTCTCACTTAGGGGAGATTAGTCTTTGGTCTACTGAGGCGTTCAACTGATTGGGTGAGGCCCACCTATATTATGGCGGGCAGTCTGCTTTGTTCAAAATCCACTGATTTAAACATTGGCCTTATTTCAAAAAACACACTCCCAAAAATATCTAGAATAATGTTTGACCAGCTCTCTGGGCACTGTGGCCCAGCTAAGCTGACACTTGAAATTAACTATCTCAGATGGAGATCACAGCAGCTTGGAAACACATAGGGAAAGCTCTGCCTCCTCCTGAGAGAGAGGCACAGTCTGTTCCTCCTACTGTGAAATCAGAGAAACGTGTCTTTGGGGTTCTCATAGGTTTGACTAGAGCCTCTGGGCCCACACTTGGACTCACTCAGCTTCCCCAAGGGTCAGTACTAGCTCTTTTCATACTTGAGGCCCCCTGGCCTGGCACAGAAGCAGTCAGTTAGTATCTGGCCCAGAGACATCAAGATGGGAAGCCCTACTGCTTCCTTCTCATCCCAGGAGTGTGAGCGCAGCCTCTGCTGGGGACAGCTGGACTGAGCTTCAGTGCTACCTCATTTGTTGGCTGCAAATTTTCAACAACTCCTTTCTGGGGCCAGATTCTGTTCTAGTCTATTTAGCTCATGAAAACAAAAATGTCTGGTATTGGCAGCATTTCCTCTACTTGACCAGGCCTTGCCCTTTCTCTGCCCAAGCATACCTTTCCCAACCTTTTTATCGAAAATACAAGGGACTAGTTTAAAAACAAAGCAAAAAAAAGAAAGAAAGAAAGAAAGAAAGAAAGAAAGAAAGAAAGAAAGAAAGAAAGAAAGAAAGAAAGAAAGAAGGAAGGAAGGAAGGAAGGAAGGAAGGAAGGAAGGAAGGAAGGAAGGAAGGAAGGAAGGAAGGAAGGGAAAGAAAGAAAGAAAGAAAGAAAGAAAGAAAGAAAGAAAGAAAGAAAGAAAGAAAGAAAGAAAGAAAGAAAGAAAGAAAGAAAGAAAGAAAAAGAAAGAAAGAAAGAAAGAAAGAAAGAAAGAAAGAAAGAAAGAAAGAAAGAAAGAAAGAAAGAAAGAAAGTCTCCCTCTCAGTCTTCCTTTTTCCTGCCTTCCTTCCTTCTTTTGATTCTCCTTTCTTCCTTCTACAAATCATCTCGATGACTGGAAGGTGGGAAGTGGGAAAGGAAAAGTTTGACCTTTAGGGGATGCAGTCACAAATTCTAGATAAGCTAGAAGAAAACACCGGTTCAATATGCTGGCTGATCTCAATGAGTGAATAACTAAGTCTCTAATTTATCTAGTTCATACTCTGGAAAACTCACATAACACATGGGACCCTGCATTGAAAGGAGAATCAGAATTTATTGTCATTTCTGTTCCATGCAGAATATACAGAAATCCCCTCATTGGACGGGTTGCTGTCATGAATCCAACCTAAAGTTCAGATTAGTAGTTTATCAAGGGGCAAGAGTTTTCCTAGTTCCTAGGAACAGGGATTGCAAACTGAAGCATGAAAGAGTTCCCTGTGAATGATATATTTTAGTGTGATTCTATAGAAAGGGGAGATAGTTGTTCACTTACTCAAACATGCCACATCCCAGGTCAGTCTGTGCATTGGCAGATGAATAAAACACAGTCCAACACTTCATTTGGTTATGTTCTGGTCCAATCTATTTATCCTAATTCTAAAGTTTTGTGAGCTGGAGGTTTAGGGCATCCATTCTCCCTTCTCTAAGATTCCAACTTGAGCTAAAAATGCCATCAATTCCAATAGCAATTTTTCTCTTACCTAATTGAATATGTTGAAGTGACTTCACCTGACCTGACTTGAATTCACTTGAGCACCTACTACCGGTACTGCGGACTCAGTACTCAGCACACAGTGAATACTTCAGCTCACCCAGGAAGGGACTCATCCGCCACATTTGTACATTCTTGGCACTTGCAGGCCATGAGTGCAATTCTAAAGTGGTGGGTTTATTCACCACATAAATTGGGATAATACTGAACACTCCATCTAGGTAGGAAGTCTCAGGGGACACAGGCCACCTTCAGAGAACACTAGAAGCAGGACTTCTCGGGTCCTCTCCAAGCACATCATCCAACTCCTAGGAACATGAGAAACTTGTTGACTTTCACTTACAGGTCTTGATGAAATGCCTCTTTCTGGATAAAAGCTATTTATTGGCATCAGTCATATGCTAGACAATAAACACTGGCCAAGTCCTCTGTCAGGGAGATGAGCACAATGAAATAGATGCCTTTGAGTGCTGGAAAAGGGAAGATGTTGAAAGGGAAAAGGAAGATACTTTCATTCTGCTCAAACTCAGTGAAAAATATGGGGACATTTTCCTAAGCATGGAAGATGCTCCTAATGTACAGAGTGCTGGCAAACACAGCAATGCAAGTATTGGGTGGGTCATCATCTGATGGATTATAATGAGCAAGATACTGACATTCTCATAGATACTAGGGGAAAAGAAGAAATTGGAGTTAAACGGTAAATGGAAGACCATGGTAACAAATAAATAAGTCATGGGTAAACAATGGGGATCCCCACAGATAGACAGTTGATTCATATCTGCATGAATAATTCAGAAGAGGATTGAATTTATGGACTTCAGGTGTCCCTAAACTTCCAGCTATCAGAGAAGACCAAATCAGTAGCCGGAAAAGTGTCAGATGAGCCAGAGTGCACATTTGGAAAAAAACCAACAATTCAAGGGTATGTATAAGAAGAATGCTAGTTATTCATCAATTCATTCATTCATTCGCTGACTCATTCGTTCATTCAACAGAAACATACTGAGCTCCTGTGCCAGGTGGTAGTGAGGGAATGGCACCCAAGATGTGGTTGGCAAGAGAGGTGTCACAGGCCCTTCCTTGAACCTGCCAGTTGAGCCTGCAGCAAAATCCAAACACTGACAAAGTTTAGAGCACTATTTGGGAGGATTCTGGAAACAAAGGGGAAGTGTATTCTTTTTATGGCTGAGTAATATTCCATTTTATAAATATACCACAACTTCTTTATCCAGTCCTCTGTCGATGGACATTTAGTTGCTTACATGTCTTGGATATTGTATGTAGTGCTGCTATGAACATGGGGGTGCATATATCTTTTAGATTCAGAGTTCCCTCCAGATACATGTCCAGGAGTGGGATTGCTGGATCATTTGGTAAGTCTGTTTTTAGTTTTTTGAGGAAATACTGATGGACCTGGAGATCATCATTCTAAGTGAAGTAAGCCAGAAAGAGAAAGAAAAATACCATATGATATCACTCATATGTGGAACCTAAAAAAAGAGAAAAGAAGACACTAACGAACTCATCTATAAAACAGAAACAGGCTCACAGACGTAGTCAGCAACCTTATGGTTCCTGGGCAAAAGAGGGTGAGAAGGGATAAATTTGGGAGTTCAAGATTTGCAAATATTAACTAATATATAAAAATAGATAAAAAACAAATTTCTTCTGTATAACACAGGGAACTATATTCAATATCTTGAAATAACCTTTAATGAAAAAGAATATGAAAATGAATATATGTATGTATATATATGAATGGGGCATTATGCTGAATACCAGAAATTGACACATTGTATCTGACTGCATTTCAACTTAAGAAAATACTCAAAGGAAACTTTGAAAAAAATTAAAAAAAAACAAAACAAAACAATACAACAAAGTGGAAGTTTGATTCGGTCCCAAACAAGGAGGATGCGGTCATGAGAGAAACCACAGGAGGACATAACAGACGTTCGGGAGAAAGTAGAGGAAAAAACAGCAAATTCTTCTGAAGAGGCAATTAGAAACATCCTGGAAGCCTGGAGGCTGAGGGGGATATGATAGAAGTTTATAAAATCACAAAGACCGTGAATTAAATAACACATAATGTTTAAAAGCAGATGCTCTGGTGCCGGATTGTCTGGGTTCCAATGTTGTCTCTGCTGCTTTCCAGCTGTGTGACTTGGGGCAGATTACTTAATCCGTCTGCATTTCTGTTTCCTCATCTTTGAATTAAGACCAAAAAATAAAGTACCTACTTATGGCATCAAAGCGGATGGGAAGACTGAAATGAGTTAATACACTGCGTGGCTTTCCACAGCGCTTGGCACCAAGCAAAACACTGACAAATGCTATCTGTGGTCACTTTTTCCCCCCAAGTGCTGAATCTTTAGAATCAATTCAGTCAATGTTTAATTGTAAAGGAAAGAAGGCACATTACGGCACACTTGGTCATCTAAAGGGAACTTGTAATATCCAGAAGCAGTGGGTCTTAACCTACTAGGAGATGCTGAGAAGGTTAGATTAGTTATTTCCTGCTAGACCTGAAACGAGTCCTAAGGGGGCACAGGAATGCTTGGGGTGCACGTTTACTTATCTTTGCACCCCGCAACATACACAACACAGTCTGATGCAGCCTCCTGGGGCTGAGTGAGTGTGGGTCTGCAGGCGTTTCCTAATGAGAAAATGATTGCTCAGCTTGGCAAAGGGGAAAGTGTCAAGGCTTTGATGTAGCAACACGTAATAACAATAATAGACCATCCACTGCAAAGCAGAGCATTGCTGGAGACCTAGGGCCAGAGAGCGCACTTTTGTTTGTTGTTTCCATAAGGAAAGAAGTTGGTGTAAGGAGCCACACACTTGGGCCTAGCCACAATTCTCTTTTGACAAAAGCGTTTGTGAGGCCGTAAATGGGGGTGGGGGGTTGGGGGGAGTTGAGTGGAGGGGAAGGAAAAACTAACTGCCTGGAAAGGGGATCTCTCACTGCAGCTGAGACAGAGAGCTGCTTAATTCCCCCATGCCAACTGGTCAGTCATCTCCGCTACTGCCAGGCTGGATTTTGAAATGAGGGCTGAGGTCAAGTCTTGAGCTCAAGCATGGTATTGACCATGCCCTCTCCATTCTCTGGGCCTCAGATTGGTTTCAGGTAAAAGGATGGACCAGGTTTAAAAAAAAATAGAACAAATAAAACAACCAGGATGTTTTCTTCAAATGAAATCTTACTTCGGAGTTTCAGGAATAAACTATACACACCTCAAGTGTGTGTGGCACCGGGGGTGGGGCTCAGGGCTCCATCAGCCACTGCTGCTCCCTCTTCAATCACCCCTACTTGCATTGCATTCCCCTCCTCTGGCTCATCCTAACACAGTTTGAAAACCACTGGCCTAGATAAACTCTGAAGTCCCCTCTGGGTCTAACATTCTGTGGTTTTTGTGCCTTTGGCACCAAAGTGACCTCAAATCAAACGAGTAATTATAGGCTCTCGAAGAGCACTGTCCAGTGGAAATATGTAAACTGCCTAAGTTACGGAAAATTTTCTAACATAGTCTAAGAATAAATAAAAAGAAATAGGTAAAATTAATTTCATTCACATATTTTATTTCATCCAACATACCGAAAGTATAAATAATTCAATAGGCAATCGATACAAAAGTATCTAAGATAGCTTACATTTTTATATAAAGTTTTCAAAACCCAGCGTGTGTTTTAAACTTCCAGCACATTCCAATTCAGATCTGCCACATGTCAAGTATTCAGTCATCACAGGTAAGGGGCTACCACACCGCAACACACACGCACAGAACCTTAAATGCCTCAGAGCCTTTTCCTGAGTCACAAGTGCCCCCTACCCATGAATTGAAAGGAAAAGACCTGCAGGCCTCCTGCATTCAGACTCATGACAGTGAGACACGTGGATGGTCCTGTCTGTTTCCATCAACCCACAAGCACTGCAGGGGCCCCATCTTTCAGAGGATCCTTTTCATCAGCCTCTCAAGGTCTGGAGGTGTCACAGGATGTCTCAACAGTCCGGCTTCAGTGACCTCGACTGCTCGATCCCTCACTTTTCTATCCCTCAGTTCACTCCCCACTTCTTGCTGCTTTAATATCACTTTATCCTGCAATTTTTTATTTCTAAATGTTCTCTAAGCCTTTCTCTGCCTTACTTCCAGTACCCCCAGGAATCCACTTTGACCCTGAGTATTATTCCCAAAATCTGGCTCTTACCTAGTCCCTACCCTCTGCCATTACCTCACACATTTAACCATTTGGGTGCACACACAGTCATTTAATATGTTTGTTCAGGCTTAATTATATTATGTCTCTCATGTTGGCTTAAGATATCTTCACCTTTTTGCTTTAACACACAGTGCTTTGCACTGAAAGGAACAATCAGTATTTTTCTTGTGCTGTTTGTTTGTAGGAACAAAGAAATGGCTCGGTACAATTACGTTAGGACTCTCAAGTACAGTAAAGAGGCATCACTGTTTCTTTGGGACTGAAACTGAACATTAAGGCTTTGCTGGTTATTTGTATCCAGATCAGTTTCATGATCATTGGCTGGCTGATAGTGCTAATTTTAATCTAAGGGTAGTACTTCAGATAGTATTTCCACATTTGTGACTCAGAAAAATGGAACAAAATCACCCCTTTTTGTACAAAAGAAGCCTAGAAGAGTAGTGATTAAAAAATAATCCATCTGTAACCTGTTTCTTTTACCACTATAATTTGAATTTAAACTATACATTTAGATATGCTTAATTTAAAAAATAATTACATCTTTGCATATGTTAATAACATGTTTATTCCATGTTTCAGTCTTGATAAATGATGAGGGATTTTGCCATCTTTCCCAATTTTTCAGCCTGGATGGCTTAGATTTTTAGTCAATTAATTATAATAATCCACTAGTTTGAAACTATAATAAAATAATCATCTCATTAAATGAGTTACAATTCTTTTTGTAGTTAGTTTCCTCTTTTGGGCCTTGTAGAGAAGGCTGTTAACTATTCTGCAATTGTATAAATTCTTACTTTGTTTGGGCTTAGATACTGAGGCATTAGCAATGAGTTCATAATTTATAGATCTTCAGTACCTTTAAATACAGGCACCCCATTTCCTGAAGCAAAGACACTGCTTCCTTTACCGAATGCTTTTTATGAGCAGAGAATCCTTTCTTCCCCCACCCTGAGTTCTTGCACCAGAACTTTTTACTTTTTCTCCTGAGCTGGGATATTACTATTTTACAGCATGAATACATAAAGTCAGTGCCTTTGGATGAGCAGATACAACAGATGAGGGTCAGAATCAAGACATATCCAGAGCTCTCCAACCTCGAGTCAGTGAATGTTTCTCAATAATTATCTATGGTTAGGAAAAGGCAAGCTATTAAAGCTCCAGGGTTGACCCTCTGGGAAGTTTTTTTTTTTTTCTGATTTCTGTGGAAGTTACCAGAACCCACCTTTCCTGGCCAGGACGTGCTGATCCCCAAAGGTGTAAGGTCCAAATGATGTGCCCTAACCACTAATTAGTTATCATTAAGGGGTAGTGTGTGTGTGTGTGTTGATGTGTGAGTGGAGCTACAAAACTCCTTTGCTGTTAAAGATGATTGTATGCATTTATTTCTATTTGAAACACTGTTGTGAAACCTGGGCTGTGTATGTATGTATGTATGTATGTATATATATGTGTGTGTGTATATATATATATATATAAAATATATATATATATATGTGTGTGTGTGTGTGTGTGTGTGTGTGTGTGTGTGTGTGTGTGTATACCTAAAGGGATCTCTCAGCTCATTGAGCATAGCTGGCTGGCCGACCAAGGTTTGGCATCTTCAGATTTCAGGTCTGCACTTAAAGCGATTACATGACTATGTCGTCGCTGCCACTTAGCTTGCTTATCAGGCTTGGAGCCCGAAGTATGGCTCTTAACACCTTCAGTCTGGTAAGAGAGAATCATAGCCAAACATTCTACGTGCTCATATGTATTACTTCACTGGAATTATTGCACTCTTTCGCCCTTGCCTCTCTGAGATAGAACGGGAGGGGTGGGGTGTAAAAGCCCTATTCCTTCAGGGTTCTTCAAACTCTCTGCAGTTCGTCTCCCCATCTCCACTTCTGTTCGTACCCCAAGACTTTCCTGCAGTTTCCCTGATACTTCCCTGACGATGCGCAGGAGAACTCGGCCCACCCCCGATCCAGCCTCCTTCTGCTCCGATGAGCGCCTCGCCCCGCGACCACTCCTGCGGCGAAGTCCAGAGAACCCAGAGGGGAGGAGCCTCCTCCAAGACACTAGGCTGGTCACACTCAGTCTGATTATTTACACTCAGCTCCGGTTCCTTTCCGCCAGCCGCTGCTGTTCCAGAAGCTCCGGGGCTGGCGGTCCTCCGCCGACAAGGGCCCTACGGGTGGCGGGCGACAGCCGAGGCGCGCGGGGCAGTGGGGCTGCGGGCCGGCGGCGTGCGATTCTTCGGGACGCGGCGGGCGCGGCGCTGGGCCCCTCCCCGCGGAGTGGGAGAGGGGGCGCCGGCGAGCAGGGGACCCGGCCCCCCGCGCGTGGCGGGCGCAAGGCGAGCCCGGAGGACGCCGGGCCTACCGGGTGGCGCCCGTGCCGCCCCTCGAGGCGCACTCCCTATAGCTTCTGGCCTGGGCCCAGGGGCACCGCCTCCGAGCAGCCCTCCTCCGTGCTGCCTTGGTGCTCCGGGTCGAGCCCCGGGAGGCAGGCGAGGGAAGCGGGGGCGTGACCGGGGCGCAGATGTAGGCGAGCCAGAGGGCGCCACGCCACCGCCACTCTGGGTAGCAGTAGGGCAGCCGGAGGGGCAGCGACATCTGCGGGCGGGCGGCCGACGCTTCCTGGCGGCGCAGGGCCGAGCGGGGCCGCCCAGAGGACGTGGGCCGCCGCGAGGCTGGCCGGGCCTCACTGCCAGTGGACGGACGGCCGACTCGCCAGCGGAGCGGGAGCCCAGGTCTCTACTGCGTGGCCCCGGGCCCCGGACGCGAGAAGAAGCGATGCCCCCGGCAACGCGCCCACGTCCGTCCCGAAACAGGCGGTTCGGCGACGTCAGTGAATGTGCAGTTGGGAGTTATCAAGTCACCTCGAGCGACTCGGAAAACCTGTTTTTCCCACTGGGGGCAGTGATTATTCTTGTTGCCTCTTGCCTTTAGAAAGTTACTCCAACACGTTTGCTTATCCGTCCAGAATAAGAAGGGAAAATAAATTGCGTGGTCTGTTTCCGGATGAAGGGGTGTAGGGGGATCCCGCCAAGTGGGCAGAGTCAGTTTTAGCCGGAGCGGCGAGTCCAGCCCATTGACAATTCAGCTCCGGAAAGGGTTAACTGCATCCTGCTGGTTCGGTTTACATGTAAATAGAGAGCAGCTGCTCCGCGCGGGCCCCAGTTGGCCCTTTTAAGTTTTTGATTGGTTGCCAATGACATCACCGCCCGTGTTATAACACTGAAGACCCAAAGCGGCGTCGGATAAGCCCTCCTTAAAAAGACAAGGCCACGCCCCTTCTCCGCCCCCTCCGGACGCCTATTGGTTGCGGGCTCCTGCGAAGTAGCGGTCAGCTTTCTTCGGGCTCCTATTGGCCCAACGCGCCGTCGGTCGGTCGCCGGCCCGCCCCCTCAGAACCGTACATTTACAGTGTAGCAAAAGAGAAAGTAACTATGTTGCTGCTGGAGATCAATGAAGCCGAGTGAGTGAGGGCTGAATGTGCGAAGCCATAGCTGAAGAGGAGCGCCAGATGGTGGAGGGTTACACTTATTTATGAAGTAAGTGGAAGTCACCGCGGCTACTCCTGAGAGCCCGGGAGTGTAAGGCGGTGGGGTGTGTGTGTGTGTGTGTGTGTGTGTGTGTGTGTGTGTGTGTGTGTGTGTGTGTGTTGCGATGCTCACAGAGGAGCCACAGCAGGTGAGGTTATAGGGTTCTGGCTATTGGCTCCCGCTGCCCTGTGCGTTTACTCTCTCTGCAGTCTACTTGGATTGGGGCGAAGAAAAAATGAGGTTTGTTGGGATGCTTTGCGGCAGTTTTAAATGTCCGGGGCTTGTTAGTACGCTATGTTGCGAAGGGAGATTTTAAGTGCCCCAGGAGTGGGGAAGGAGCATTCTCTAACCACTGAATTTTCTTTCCAGCCCCGGACTAGAGGTGGAAGGACGACTAGCGAGGGAGAGGGGATAGCTCAGTATTTCTCTGGGAGGTTTCCTGGGCCAATCTGGACGGTTTCACGGGCAATATATACGCCCGAACCTCTGCTGCAGGGATGCAGAGCTCTTTATACACTCCATGTGTGTGTGTGTGTCTGTGTGTGTGTGTGTGCGCGAGCGCGCGCGCGCACTCCGTGTGGATGTGGGGGTCCCAGCTTGTGTCTCCGAGAACAGGCTTCTGCGTCTCTCTCAAAGGAAATGGACTGTTGGTCCTGGAACATACCCTAGCAGGTAACACAATAGCAAAGACTTTCAGCGCTTGGTCCAGCTGGGAAACAGTTATAGCTTCTGGAATAGTACTTGCTCTTCAAAAAATACTACGCAAGGGAGGGAGGGAGAGCAAGGGAGGAAGCTCGGCAGGGAAGAAAAGAGGAGAGGGAGGGAAGGGGTTGGATCCTTCTCGCCCATCCAAAGGTGGGTGAGAGAAAGCCACGTTGGTGGGGATCTGTGGATGTGAGAGGTGTGTGCCCCTATGTGTGTGCCAGTGTGTGGATTCTGCCTGTGCCACTTTGGCTGTGTGTCAGAGAATGGTGACAGTCGTGTGTGTAGATGGATATTCTATGACATTCTTTTTTTCCAGGCAGCTCTTAAAGTTCGTTTAGATGAGTGACTCTTGCAAGGGGTTTGGTTTCTTTTCTGTGTGTATGTCTAATAGGAGAGGAGCCAGCAGGGCCCAAGTGTGGAGTGCCCCTGTGTCTACGGGGAGGAAGGAACTGTCCCTTTGCAGGCGCCCTCTCGTGAGACAGGAGGTGGACCCGATGGGCAACTCTTTACTTCCCACAGGGACGGGCTAATTGGAAAGTCTTCTTAATGAATCCATCCTCTTGAAAGGGAGGCATATCTGTGTGAGACTGAAATATTATGCTTAGCGGCTGCCTCCCATTGAGAGAAGGATGCACAGTCTGTGCCCATGGGGAAAAGAAGGAGGGAGGAGAGTTGAAACGGTCTTTTCCTTAAAGGCAGGAGTGGAGGGGGTGGTGCGGCAAGAGAGCAAATGGTGATGGATCTGCCAGGGTTGCGATTTCCAGACCTGACTCCTTGGCTTGAGGCTTCATTTTAGGAGACCGGTTTGTAACGAAATAGGAAATGCAAATTAATGTATAAGAGGCTAGTAGGAAACATGGGAGGTTTAAATATGACTCTGCTGTGCTTTTTAAAGGACTCAGTAGAATGGAAAGTAAGACTAGCTTGTAGTTAAAGAGAGTCACTTAGGGGGATGCTTTCATTTTGACGTGCAGAAAGTTGACAACTGCCCCTGATGTATATTTAGCTACTGTATATTCCCGTGAGCCATGCCAGTGCTCTTGGTCATTCCTTTGCCTTTGCAGTGGGTGACGGGATTAAACGGAAAGTATGCACAGGTGGACGCACGGGTCTTTCTCGAGTGGTTGCAGTATACTTCTGCCCAGGAGATGAGGCCCTGCAGAGATGCCTCTTATGAACCTTCCCTTCTGCCTCCAGCTTTTCTAAATCTGTGTGTGTTTACCTTCTCTAAGGCTGAACTTTGATGTAGGTCCATGAAAGGTTGTTCATCCACATTTGCATGGACTTTGCACCTCACCTTAGACTCAGCAAGCAGTTGGGGTCCTCAGGTTGACATCCTCTTTGACTCTGTAGCCATGAGGTTCAAGCTCTGAGAGTGGCAGGATAAAGGGCTCTCAGGAGGACTTTGCTCAGAGGGGCGCAAAGGCCTTCCCTAGGGATTGGATTCGACTGCCTTTTGTGTCACGTGACTTGATTCTTTCTTTCCCCCTCCCCTTCTTTACAGACTGTCTTGAGTTCTTCTTGAATTGCCAGTTTTCAGCCTCCTCATGCCTCCGTCTCCTTTAGACGACAGGGTAGTGGTGGCACTGTCTAGGCCCGTACGACCTCAGGATCTCAACCTTTGTTTAGACTCTAGCTACCTTGGCTCTGCCGCCCCTGGCAGTAACAGCCATCCTTCTGTCATCGCCACCACCGTTGTGTCCCTAAAGGCTGCGAATCTGACGTATATGCCCTCATCCAGCGGCTCTGCCCGCTCCCTGAATTGTGGATGCAGCAGTGCCAGCTGCTGCACTGTGGCCACCTACGACAAGGACAATCAGGCCCAAACCCAAGCCATTGCCGCTGGCACCGCCACCACCGCCATTGGAACCTCTACCACCTGCTCTGCCAACCAGATGGTCAACAACAGTGAGAATGCAGGCTCTCTAAGTCCATCAGGTGGGGTGGGCAGCCCCGTGTCAGGGACCCCCAAACAGCTAGCCAGCATCAAAATAATCTACCCCAATGACTTGGCAAAGAAGATGACCAAATGCAGCAAGAGTCACCTGCCGAGCCAGGGCCCCGTCATCATTGACTGCCGGCCCTTCATGGAGTACAACAAGAGCCACATCCAAGGAGCTGTCCACGTTAACTGTGCCGACAAGATCAGCCGGCGGAGACTACAGCAGGGCAAGATCACTGTCCTAGACTTGATTTCCTGTAGGGAAGGCAAGGACTCTTTCAAGAGGATCTTTTCCAAAGAAATTATAGTTTATGATGAGAATACCAATGAGCCGAGCCGAGTGATGCCCTCCCAGCCACTTCACATAGTCCTCGAGTCCCTGAAGAGAGAAGGCAAAGAACCTCTGGTGTTGAAAGGTAATGCCCCCGCGCCCCCACCCCCAGCACAGTCCTGATGCGTCCGGGGTCACTCTGGGTTTTCTCGTACAAGTACCAGCATTCTCTTTCCCCCGGGCTGCACAAGACTAGAACTGACTTTCTTCTTCTCGACTTCCCTTCCGTGCCTTTTCTTAATTATCTGAATGTAGGGAGAGAGACTCCTACAGTGGACGGAAAGCCAGAAGACCTGGGCTCCCGTCTAGTTGGGTTTGTCACGTCCCCTCTCAGAGACCGTTTTCTCATCTTTCTAAAAAGGGGCTTTATGACACCAGATGGCCTCTCCCATCATGCCTGGTCTGGTAGCTCTCTTCCCATCCGTAACTCGTTGGAAAGTTCTTGTCTCTCAGACTTAGCCAAGGCTGATGGCATGGAGGAAACAGCAACTCTGGTGAACAGCAAGTAAACTGACAGGTGCCACTTCTTTCTGTGGGAATTCTTCCTCTTTCTCACCTCTCTGAATAGCTGGGATGATCTGTGACTTGTAAAGTGACTTTCAAGAAGGGCAGAGATCCTTATTCTCAGTCTCCTCAGAAAGTATCAGTTCACCCCAAACATCCGTTCCTCTGTCAAAGCTCCAAGGGACAGTCCCTTTTATGAAATACTCCCCAACCTATGATTCCTTCGGGCCTCACCTGACAACCGGTAGCATCACGGCTCCTCCTGAGATGGGGGGTGGGCCACTTGCCCCAGGACACGGAGCGCAGAATAATTGGGATGTCAGAGTTGCTGAGCACTGGTGGGAGGAATGAACTTCCCGCTGTTCTCTGAGCTCCTTGTGCACACTGCTGCTGAAATGAGCAGAGGAGCCCTCGTCCTGTGCCCATCCCTGGTGCGCCTCCTTGTCCTCGGATGTCATCTGTTGGCACCCTGCACATCACTTTTCCTGTTTGGTGTCTTCTGTAGGGTGGTGGTGGTGGTAGTGAGAGATAGTAAACTTCTTTCTTCTTTTCTCTTGTATTTTGAGCCAAGGCACCCAGTTGGGGCCACCTCGTTAGCCAGTCTCCTGAAGTGTGTTGACCCAAGGCATGGCTGGGTTCCTTTGAATGCCTTGAGTACTTAAATTGCAACAAGCCATTGGGGTGGGCAAGATAGTCATTAGTCAGGGCGGGCCAGCTCTGCCATCCTTCTTCTCTTCTTCCCAGCGATGCATTCTGCCTTGGATTAAGCAGTGTTCTTAGAAATATGGTTCAGAATTTCTTTGCTATCATCCCGCCTGCCCACCCTCACTGCCTCCCAGTTGCTCTCATCAGGCTCAGCCCACACAAAGATGCAGCTTTCCTTGGGGCTGGTGGGCTCCGAGGGAAAGGAGAACATGACGGAAGTGGCATCCGGAGGGTTCCAGCAGCACCCAGTCACTTTTTGTTGTTGTTGATGGGTTATGGATCTGACTTCAGACTCTCAGATTTCCTCTGTGTACCTCTGTATTTTATTGTTTTATATCCTTGTTTGCCTTCCCAGATGGGTTACCCAGCTAGTGTTCTGTCACTGTGATCTTGGCTTGTCTTATCTATTTGAGATGAGAAAATACAACCTACAAACTTCTCTTTTGTAGTCATCTGTCTTGGGGAGCCAAGAGAGGGACAACCGGTGGTCTTAAGGGTAGTCTCTTTGCTCACGTAGAGTAGATGGTGTTGAGCAGAAGCAGGCCTTTCGTGTCTGTGTGACCTGCAGACAGGCATCAAGCAATACAAAGGAGGACGACCCTGGACTTGAACACGAAGGCAATTGGGAGGACTTGTAGGCTCCACCCTCTGCTTTGCAGTGGGCATTGTTGCATATGGGAGTGGCTTGTCAATTTCTGGGAAATGAATCTCCTAGGTGTTACTGATCAAAGTGGGGTTCCTTCCCCCCTCTCCCGTGGATGCAGCTGAGAGTCTGGGCAGCCTGAGCTTACTCCTCAGTGTCAGTAAGACTGCCTCCATGGGGCGGGGCCGGACCTGCTGCTGACCTCACCACTGGGCGCCCTGGGTGGCCGCCGTGCGGGCTGATCATTTTCGGGTTGGTGAGACACAGTGGCAGTCGACCTGGAAGACGCGCCGGTGGTGGAGGTTGGATTCTTTGTAGCTTGGGTGGGGGTGGGGGTCTTTCTTCAGTTATCTGGGAATTGGGTTGAAGACGTGTAGTCCAGGAACAAGGGGTCTGCGATCTAATTCATTTATTGTTTCCTCTCATTAGTATCGTGATCTCTTTTGGGGGAATAGCCAAAGTTGGGACCATGCTGGGAAAGAAGGGAAAGGGATCAATGTTAGAATGCCCCTACTTACCCTTTCCTCTGGGGAAACCAAAGGTTAATACCATAGCACCATTGCGGTGAAGGATGGGTGGGCATCTTTCAGAAGGCATGGCCAGCAACTTCTCCTAGGTTCTTGAGTGGGTCAAGCAGACCATTCTGGTCTGGCCTCTCTGCTGAGGGTCTATTTTAGTACTCCCCTCCCTTGGTGATGTAAGATTTTATTTTAGCAAGAGTGGGAATGGCACCATTTTGGAGTGAGTGATTTTTGCAGGCAAGATACAGTGGTAGGGATGGTTAGAATCAAAGGTAGAGACTTCTAAGGCTCCCTTAATTTATTTTCAGATATTTCAGTACAATCTTGGGTAGTTTATGGCTAACCCATCTGATTCTCTGGTTTATGTTTGTAAACACTGGTTGCTACCTTCCCTGTCCAAGTTTTATGTGCCCCTGTTTCAATGCCACGTTCTCCATTTTTGGTGCTGCCTGTCAAGTAGAACGGCTGCTCAGATCCCATTTTAGTAATGCTGTGTCAGGTTGGGAAGAAACTGATCAGAGGCGCAGAAGCCCCTGGGATTAAGTTACTGTTCTAATTTACAGTCCCCTCCCCGTTGTGACCTATGTCTGAATCTGTCTTTTATTCTCATCTTCTGAAGAATAAATGGCATCAGGCCGGTGCTTCTACTCAACCTGGCAAAAATGATCCAAAGGAGTAAATATTTAGAGCTTTGCAAAGCCTTTGAAAGAACTACAATCCATTTTACCTGAAGTTGATTTTTAATGTGATTTCTAACCAAACTGAATAAGGAGGCGAGGCAATTCTGGGCTTTCCACGATGAGGGCTACCATCTTTGTTATGATGTTTATAAGGCTCCCTTTCTTTTCAGCAAGGCTGGATCAGAGAAATAATTCATCACTTACCTAGGTGGGAAAGCATACTCTACTCCTGCCTCCTCTTTAAAGACAGTCTATGCGTTGAAATTTTATTGTAGCATTTTTTCAAATACGCAGAAAAGAGTGTAATGAGTACCCATATACGTATCACCTTCGATGACTATTAACATCTTCCCTTCCTCTTCCTTTTTATGGTTGTTGCAATATGTCATAGTATAGACCACATTCTACTGTATTTAAATAATTTTCATGTTTAAACGTAATGTTTGCAAATGAAGAAGGCTGAAAATCATTTATAGTATGGACAACATTTTCATGCCCATTTCTGAGAGCTTTTCAAGCTTGGAATTCCACTATAACTAAGTCGCGATCAGCTCTCTGGAGAAGCGTCCCTCTCTCAGAGGGGGAGGTTTCCAGGCACCTCTTTGGGGGACTGTAGCTCCCCCTTCCATGTGGGTATGTCAGGGCTTGTGCCTGTACCTGCTCTGTGCTGTCACAAAACAAAGAGAGACTGGCTGCTGCAGCCTCTGACAGACCTGCCTCTGTATCAGAGGCATTTATTGGGGGGAGGGGGCTGGGGGAGGAGGAGGAAAGAGCATCAGTTTAGGAGGCTGATATGTAGCAAAGTTTCCATAATGTAGGAAGTTAGATTTTTATGCTCTCAAACTTTCCATCATAACTCTTGAGAAATGAACAACCCAGGCTGCACATCTTCCCATAGTCAAAAAAGAGTCTGAAGTTAACACTTGTAGGCAATGTCGAGTTTGACGACAAAGTGAATGGCCATGCTCAGAAATCCAAGATCCTGGAAAAATATCCTTTCAGTATTCTGCTTTGTTGTTTGTGTGTGTGTGTGTGTGTGTGTGTGTGTGTGTGTGTGTGTTGGGAGTGGGGAGACTTCCTCTTGTCTGTTAGGAAGTTTTCTTTTTTTTTTTTTAAAGACCTGTGAAATAAAGGCAGAATCTAAAGTCACAAATTTAGTGTTGCTGTTCTGAGCTTCTGTATATCATCCACACGTGATGACATTAGCCTTGTAGCCAATGGTGGAGACATTCAGGCAGGACTTGGGACCCAGCCTGTCTGAGTCCTCACCTTGCCTCCCTTCTTAACTAGCTGTGTGCCCTTGGGCAATTGCTTCTTCCTTTACTTCCCTACTTCCCCCTTTACAAAAATAGGATATAACAGCAGCTCTCTCATAGCGTTAGTTTCAGAATTAAATGAATTAATGTGTGCAAAGTGTCTAGAACAGTTCCTCATACATGGTAAACACTCAGTAAATGTAGCTTTATATTATTACTACTGTTGGAGGAACAGGAATGATGGTGGCAGTGAAAGTGTAATTTTGGCTCCTCTTCCAAAGTAGTACAAATCACAAGCTAGGTGTAGCACTGTGTGTGTGTGTGTGTGTGTGTGTGTGTGTGTGTGCGTGTGCGTGTGCGCGCGCGCGCGCTGCGATGGCCTAAAAATAACTTGGTGACTGTTACCTAATTTAAGTAGGATACAGTTGGAATGCCAAGTAATTACAAAGACACATTGGGTCAGGAGGGCGCAGTAATTTGGGCCTATCCTAGAATTATTTATTTGTAGGGGAATTTGTAAAAACGTGATGATAAATCTGTCCAGCTCATGCCCCATAACTAAATAATGAAAGCATAAAACTACTAAGCTTTGCTTTTCCTGGCCTCTCATCAGGCTGATTTATTTTTGGAATAAGGATTGTAGTCTGACTATAAAAGGGTCGGTGGAAGGAGGGGGGGATGTGTGCTGCATTTTGAGAAGTTCTGGAAGCTTGGAGTTGTGATGAGATGAGACGTGAAGGGGAAAGGAGGGAAGTCACTGAAGGGCCTGCTCATTGATTTAAGTCAGTCTGAACCTTTCCCTGAGCCGGCCCCCACTTGCCTCTACTCTCTCTGAGCATTTGCAGGGACTGTCCTTCTTCCGAATTAAAATGTAAGTGAGGAGTCTGTTCCCTGTTCACTGTGTGCTCAGCGACGCGGAGTTCAGCTCACCTACACCTGAGCTGAAATCGAGGCTCTTCCCTAGACCCACTAGAGGTGTCCTTAAGCAACTGGGGTTGCTGCTCTCAGCCCGTTTTTCTCCATCGTAAATCAGGGGTGCTTCCAACATCACAGGATGGATTGAGACAATGTAAACAGACCATCTGGCACGCAGATAGCCCTCTGTAAATCAGGACCCTGGGCTCTGCTCGCCTACCCCCAGGCCCTTTCAGAACCCTTTCCATCAGTCAGCGGGGGCAGGGAAGGGGTGTCTGTTACTCTAAACACAGTGCTGTGGGAACAGGTTAAGTATGAGCCGCTCGTCCTCACCAGTTCAGATCAGTGAAGTTACCCATCTGGCTTGTCAAGGACAAGTTCAAGGAACTCCTCTCCTAGCACTGGTAGAAAATGCTTTTAGATTAGAAAAACGGGGTCGGGGAAGGGAGGTTTGACAAAAGTCCCAGGAGCAGAAACTACCACGGAGCCTTGTGGTGCGCATGCGCTCAGGAGCTAGCCGCGGGCCTTGGACCTCCGACCTGGTGTTGTCAGTGGCCAGAGCTTCCCCGGCCCAGCACCGCTGGGGAGCAGTTTGGGCATAAAAATGTGTGTGTGTTTGCAGTCCCTGGGCAGTTTAACTCGAGGAAGTAGATAAGGGTACACGACCCTGTGACCGGTGGGTGGGGTGGGGGGCGTGGCACTGGCGGGGCAAGCAGAAATTCTAATCCAGGAGGGGCCATCTCACCTTTCTGAACTCAAGAATCCTAGGTTTTAGAGGAGGAAGAATTAGAGGTCACGTAAGTCCAAGAGTCTTCACTGTAGGCTGCTCCTTGGAATCGCCTGGAGCAATTGCAAACCTGGGAGGCTCAGTGCCCACCTCCAGAGGTTCTGATTAAATTGGTCAGGGGTACCACCAGAACATGAAGACTTTTAGATCTCCCAGGTGATTCTAACTTTGGGAACCATCCATCTAGCCCAGTCTTCTCACTCTGCGGTTACAGAAATGGGGCCTGGAGAGGCTGATCGCTCATCTGAGGTCACGTGCATGATTAATTTCAGAGCCTTAGTGCAAAAGTAGGTCTTGCTAGGTTGATAGATGTGTGTGTGTATTATTATCTGATTATAACAGTATCTAGTGTGTAGCATACAAATATAAGTTATTTAATCAATCATTTTGTGTATTGATACCTTTTTTGTTGAATTTTGAGATTTCAGTCCCAAACTATAAGGACCTAAAGTCTAAGATCTTTTGAAACCAGCAAACTCATGATTCTGATATTTCCCTGAGTCCTAGAAATATGGGACAGATACTAGTGACGATTCAGTCTCATCTTCTAGGGAATTTAACGGTTTAAGGAAGAACTGGAAAACATTTATTAAAATGCATTCCTGTACCCAAGTGCCTCAGGTTTCTAGGGACTTTTTGGTTCGTTGGTCTCCACGGATGTACAGCCTTGTGGATACAGGAGATTCACTCATTTGTTCAACAGATAGTACTGAATGCCTTCTACGTGCTAGGCACCCGTGCTCAGGCTAAGGCATCAACCATCATGACTCTTATAATGTAAACGTTGGAATATACGGACCATATACGGACCAGCTAATAGCCCAGATTCTTTCCACCTGGAAGATGATGTATTTGGCCTCTTCATCCTCTTCTGCCACACGGTCTTGTTTAGGGAGCGGTTTATCTTCAAGAAATCTCATTCTCCTGGAAAGTACATGTTTGTGTGACATTTGGCATTTTTATCGTTTCTTTTTCTCTTTTGTGGTAGTGTCTGGCCTCTTTTAAGCACATCTTTATGGGCCAACAGAATTTCTTTCCTAAAACTTGATCTGGTAAGCATTCTCTTTTTTGTTACTATTATTTATTGGTTTTTAATGGAAAAGGAAATATACCTCTTCTCTCAGCCTCAGAAGCTCATGGCTGACAGACCTCCTCCATGCATTGGAGTGGAACTTTGTAATTTGAACCTCACTAATTTGAGATACGTTGCTGATAAGAGCAAGACCCGTGTTTATTTTTTCCTGCATGCTCTCTATGAAAAGGGGACATGCTAAGCAAACAAACATTGTACATGGTATTTCAAAGATAAAGTTTTGGCCTGCTTAGGGGAAAAAAAAAGAATTTGCAAGTACAGTTAAAAACCACTTTAAGGGACAGGGCTGGTTTGAAAACACAACTGTCTGTCATTTCAAAGCCCATGATATTTCCCCTAAGCCATGTGGGTCACTTTGAGGCAAATTTTTTGTGCCTGTGTATCCATACACTCGACATTCACGTCACATAACCTCACTAATTCAGAAAAATTGGTGGGGAGAGAAAATGATGCGTATGAACCACAGCCTGAGTTTTATTGTGGATCATATAGAAATAGACATTTTATATTCAAGCTGAGGTAGCGCCCTTTCTAATTATGAAGTCTGACTCTAGGTGCTGAGAGGAAGGCCTTAGTATCCTTTTTTTTTTTTTTTGACCAGCTAATGTCTGTATCATCTATTATTACATAAAAAGTGAGAACAAGTGGCTCACAGGGAAAAAAAGGTTTGCGGATTCACCAAATTATCTGTATTGCCTTAATGTTTTATTTGTGGTGAAGCCTACTCGTCTCTCCCACCAGCACCTCAGGACTAGAACTTCGTGGAAAGCAAAGCAAAGCAAAGCTCTTCCTGAGTGCTTCAACAAAGGGTTTCGTTTTCTTTGTCTTGCCACCAACCGGACCCCCAGTCAGGCATCTGTTGCCTTTCAATTCTCCACCAAGTAAAAAGATGAAATTGCCTGGTCCAGGGGGCAGTGTCAGGCTGTCCTCCCATTATGATGTGAGCTCAGCTGATCTTATTTTGTGTCCCTGGGTAAAGAGGCTGTCACCACTTTGCGGCAGAACATTATCACCCACTCTTTAATTCTTCATACTTATTCTACGGGAGAAACAATCCCACGTTCTTTGAATCATGGCCCTGAGGTCCACTACCACTGGGCTGAACATCACCAGCTGTTGCTACTGGCAAGTGGAAAGAAAAACAAATTGGGAGGAGAGAAAGGAGGAGCCAGGGAGTAAAGGCAACAGCGCACTGTGAGGGCAGGGGGTGCTTTCAGAGTCAGAGAGACTGGGTATCTTCTGGCTCCTGGACTTGAGTCTTGGGTCCCAGGTTTCAAGACTGTGAGTTACTACCATCCATTATTACAGAATGTCTGCTTCCCTCTTATAATAATAAGATGAGACAGACTTCTAAGGGGGGTTTCCTTGAAGGGACAGAGGATATTTTCTTGGGTCTTATTTTTATTTTTCTAGTCTCATTAAACAGCACATTTTTTTATGATAAGATTTTTAAGAATGGTCCGATGGTTCTCATAAAATGGTATTTTAATCGAACAGTGGAACACCATTTAATGACATGTAACTACTCTGAGTCTGATCAACCCATCATCCCTGAAATTAGAAAATTATTTCCCAGAGAGTTTGGGGAAAAAAAATAATAGCTATTGAATGCTTTCCATGCACTGGGCATTGGGCTGTCACATATGTGTCTTACTTAATTCTCAATGCAGCTGCTTGAGAGAGGTTTGAGACGCTCAGTTTTACAGATACAGAATCTGGGGAACAGATTAAAGATTCTTCCCCAGATCATTAACCAGTGAGTTGCAGAACAAGAATTGGAACCCAGACCTAAGGATCTCAAAGCCCAAGTTCTTTCTAGGCTGGCCACGTTCTTATTTACAAGTGTGCGTTGTATCTCAGCCTTAGGGTTGCTCTAACTGTCCTTTATCTCTGATTGCCCTCGGTTACAATAATTTCCCCTCCCCCCCATTTTCTCATATCTCCTCAACTGAAAATTCCAGTGCTAAGAGTGACCAACTCCGTGTCTTCAGAGAAGAGCTGGCTTCCCAGTGAGCTCAGCCTGAATTATATCCCAGCTTTTGGAAACTTCAAAGTTTGGTCACAGCCAAGGCTTTGAAGTAGAGTGAGAAATCAGTGAAAGAAACTTTCGAAAACTACAATGATTAATTGTAGCATTTATGAAATGTTTGCTGTCTCGCTGACTCTGTGATCAGAGCATGACATTTCATGGCAACACCCCAGTCTGCATATGAGCGACTGAGACTCAGAGAGGTCCAGGCACTTGTCCAAGGTCACTCAGCTGGTGCCTGGTAGAGACCGGGCAGAGCGCTTTTCTGCTTCTGCCTCTGCTTGGTGCGTTTTCACCGTGGGGAAATTTAGAGGGCATTCTCTTTGTAGCCTGTGGAGTTGGGAATGCTACTTTCTTCTTTTGCACATGTTAATGCACTCACTGACTTTGTAGAATGGGAAGGCAGACAGGTATGGAAGTTATATATCATGAGTAAGAAGGAATGTTTGATGGGGATGTATGATTACATCCCAAAGACTCTGGTACCCAAAGATATTTGATTCCTTATGTTTTATATTCATTATCCATTCTATTCATGTGGATAATAATATTAATTATGTTTTTTTTCCCCTCAAGTGCGTGAAGAGAGAATCTCTAGTTGGTTATCATTACCCTTTGGGAAAGGGAATTCTCTGGGATAAGTGAACAAGAATCTTATCAAACTATTTACTATGTACTGTTTACTGTTTTCTTTTCTGTGTTCCTCTCTTTTCTTATCTTTCTTCTTTCTTGCCATAGTCTAAGCTTACAAATAACTCAGATAATCTGGGAGTGTGGCAGGAACAGACCCCAGAGAAAGCATAAGTAACCCCCTTGAGAGATAGCAGAAGGGACCCCTGGGAACCCTGTGCTTGAAGTAGCATTCGTTCAGGCAGAATTATTGAGCATTCGTTTCAACTGTCCCATTTTACAGATGTGGAAACTGATCACTTACCCAAGAGCACATAGATAACAGAACTGCTATAGGATCCTTGTTTCCTAACTCTTAGTTCAGATCCCCGTAGGAGTATATACAATCCTTTGATTTGATTCAGGGTTGTTATTAAACAGGCAAATCTTGGGGGTCCAAATGTTTGGCCAGGTTACTTCATGTTTTCTTTCCTTTTCTCTTTGTAATGAATTTATTAAGCGCCTTCTCAATGAATTGGTCTGCTGATTTGCAGTTGTATTCAGCCCACCTATTAGAAATTATCTTTTATAGCAGAGGAAATGTCATGTGGAAGGTAACAGCACAGATTCGAGAACTGGACTGTGAGTTTAAGTTCTAACTTTGCCACTTATTAGTAGCATGAACTTGAGCAAATTCAATTCCGTGTGTCTCAGTTTTCCTACCCATAAAACAGGGAGGGCAATGACAATGCTCCCATAGGGTTAATTGTGGATTAAATTAGATAATATGTATACATGTGCTAAGAACAATGCCAGACACAGAGTAGCTCACATTTGTTGAAAATGTACCATGATTTTAATATCGAATATCTGTAATAAAAATTCATCATCATATACTTATCTCCAAGGGGCATATGAGTAATAAAATTCAGTCAAATGAATTGACATTGCCACTGGTGCCATGTAATAGAAACCACTCTTCCATGCCTGGTAGATTTTTTGTCGTTGTTTAAAGGTTTGGAAAAACCCAGTGTTTCTAGTGGGATGCCTAGAAAACTGCATCCATACTTTTTTCTGAATCAGTTCCAAACAGGAAAATTACATACTAGTGCTACGTGAGGAAATCTTATAAAATTAAGTCTTAGCAAAGACTCAGTGATATACTCATTGTTGGAATCTTAAGAAAATTTAGACAAAAAAAAGAAAGAGACTCAGATGACATACTAATCCTCCTGACTGGCCTGGTTTCACTTTGACAGAGTCTCTTCATTCTTTACCCATATATGTGCCTATTTTGCAGAGGTTTTCATATAGAAACTGAAATTCATTTTCACTTTATACTGCAGGTACTTTTGCTTCCGGTAAAGTCATCACAGGTTTTCTTTAAAGGTTATCACATGTCTTATTTTAGGGATGTGTCCCATTTTACTTAACTAACTTGCCTATTAACAAAGTTAAGATGGATTCCAAGTTTTTGCTATTACAAGAGAAACCTCCAGAGGGAATTCCTCGTTTGAGAGCCTCTCCACTTTCCCGCTGAGGAATGGAGGGTCGGGGCCAGCTACCTTGGGTTTATTTTCTCCCCCTAACCCCCCTTTATTTTTTTCATCCCAGCTCTTCTCTTCAGAAAGCAAGAGCCAACTGTCTGTTAAAGATACTGGTGTGGAGGGAAGTCTTTATCTTTGATCACGGGTCTTTGCACAAATTCCGATTGTGTGCTGCAGCACACGTGCCCTAAGGCACGTGCTGTGAATCTCGGACTTGGAGGTTGGTGAGCAGAGGGAGGAAGTGTGCAGGCAGCACTCAGCACTGTTCAAAACCAGAAGTGACTGTGGACACGAATGATCTGGCCAACACCACCTCCTTGTTTCATAAGTCTGAGTCACTCCCAGTTTTATGCTGTTGATAAGACACTTTGAAAGGGACATCGTTACAAATAACAGCAGAAAGGGTTAGACCTTGTGAGATGCTGTGTGATACGTGTTTGTGTCCCCACCCCCCTTTTTTTAAACCCTGGGGTTTTAGTGCAGTGCTGAAGTGTTCGGAGTGCTTAAGCAAATGCAGTCAAAAGAATACATCAGAACGGAAAGACAATTCCCATTAGTTCTTTTTGCCAAATTAAGGTAAAATGCCCTTTAAATAGGACCTAATTCTCTGATAGATAATTAGCTTGTCTTTCCTGATAAAGTATGTAAATTGGATTGAATTTATTATAATTAATCTTGCATATTATGTAAAAATGCATTCATCTGCCCTTATTAGGTGTATCTCTTCGTTCCTGCCTTAAGGGTGACTCAGAACCCCCCCTCCTCCAACTCCAGTGAGAACTGAATGAATTGTATCAATCCCAGGGTGATGGGCAGCTCTCGGATACAAAGGTTAGGAGAAGCTGAATGCTGAGCACCACCATTCAAAGGGACAGAGCTTTCATAAAAATGTCTGTGCATCTTAAAAAACAAAACAAAACAACAATGACAAACTTCGATTAGGTTTTGAGTCCTGAGAATCACATGCTTCAAAGCTGCCTGAGTAATTACCTTGAAATCAGTCTCCGACTAGTGACATTCTTCTGGATTTACAATGCGGAGCATTTTCCAGGGGAGTGAAGAGTGGGGTGATTGGCAGGTACACTTGCTGGGGTGTCTGGGCAGTGACTGTGGGAGGGGGCCCGAGGAGGAGCAGAGGGGCCGCTCAGTGACTCCAGGAGCCCAAGCTCCTCCCTGTAGTTTCGCCTCCTCCCCACCCGCCAGCCGTTCAGAGTTTTCTGAGACTCCCCATCTGGCTGCATTCAGGGCTTCTTGTCTCATTGAAAGCTATTGTCCAGGGTTGCTTGATTTTGCCAGTATCAAAATGTGTGTTGGGGAGATGTGGGAGTTTGGGAATAAAAGAGCACACTGTGGATAATTCATCCAAGAGCCTCTCTCCTCCAATTTGAAGTGTTTCTTTTCCCGAGAAGAGAGCAGCTATTTGATATTCTGTGGGGGCTGCCTGACACACGGCGTAGTTTAGTCAATGATCACTGCCTATACGTGTGTGTGTGCATGTGAACACACACACGTTCATTAACGTTTGTAAAATGGGGACGCTAATGGCACCGAGTGTTAACTCATTTCATGAAGATAACAACAGTTATCTCTATCTGCGTGCCCAGGATGGTAGCCACAGGTCACACGTGGCCACTAAGCTCTTGAAATGGGCTACTCCAAACTGAGCTGTGCTATACACATAGGTACACACTGGATTTCAAAGGCTTTGTATAAAAGAGGATGTAAGAGATGCCACTGATAATTTTTTCAAGTTGATTACATGTTGGAATGATATTATTTCAGCTGTGTTGAGCTAAGTACAATATATAATTAATGTTAATTCTGCCAGTTTCTTTTTACTTTTTTAGATGAGACTGGGCACATTCAGGGTGATATGGCCATAGACCTCTTTTCACTTTTTAAAATGCAGCTACTATAAGAAGATTTGTGATATAGTAGCTGGCATCACATTTCTATGGAATGGTGCTGATCTCCATATAGTATTAAGAATATCATTATCTACTTTTTAGATAAGGAAACTGAGGCTCAGAGAGGTTAGGTAAATTCCCAAAGTCACACAGAAGAAAACCAAGCTCAGAGCGGTCTGACTACAGAGCCCGTGTTCTTCCCCGGGACAAAACTGCTCTATGATGCAGAATTTGTCTGGCTTTTGCTCTTGGTGGTCCCTGGGAGGTAACCTCTGGTTACACCTGATCTTATGCTACTGAGATGATTTAGAACAGGGGTGGGTCATCAGAAAGACTGACAATATGATTAGAGGGTGGGGCCTTTGTATTGGCCTGACCTCCTCCTGAGAGGGAAGAAGGGGGCTGAAGATTGAGTTCCGTCATATGAGCAATGGTTCAGCCAATCATGCCTCCGTAACGAAGCCCATATAAAAACTCAGCACCAAACCTGGGTTCAGCTTCCTGATTAATGAACACATCGGTGCCCTGAAAGGGTGAAGAGCCCTTGAGGGCACAGAAGTTCCCCGTTCAGGACCCTCCCTGACCTGGCTCTAGGGTCTCTTCTTTTTGGTGATCCTGATTTGCATCCTTTACATAAAACCGTAGCAGCAGGAAGGCTCTTTCCTGAGTTCTGTGAGTCACTCTGGTGAATTATCCAACCTGAGGCGGGTGTGGGAATCCCAGAATCCTTGGTCAGAAGCGCAGGTGGCCTGGGAGCCCCTGGACTGGGGCTGGTGTTGGAAGTGAAGACAGTCTTGTCGGGAACTCTGCCCTTAACTGGTGGAGGCTGCTGACTCCATGTTGTTAGGGTCAGAGTGGCCCTGCAGTTTGACAGGAAAAGACCGTTTGTCATCTGGATGTATGCTGTAGTGGTACACTATTTGGGAAAGCGATGTAGTCTCTCTAACCTCACATCTGGGTGACAGTGGCCAGTTACACCCTAGACTGGTAGAATGACTCCGTCTTCCAGAAACAGCGTTTGGCCACTAGGCTCAGCCTGAAGACAGACAGGGTAGGCTCTGACAGCAACCACCACGCCCAGAACCTTCCAGCCTGCAACTCTTGGGGTCCCCTCTGCTTCATCCCCCAGGCAACACCACATGGGTGGCGGGGGCATATATAAGTTCTGTACCTCCTTGATATCGAGATTCTTAAATATCGGTGTTGGGATTCAGAGCCTTATAGGAAACTGACATAGGGTGATAATGTGAGTGCAAAGTGTTGCGTGACGTTTTGTTTTTTTAAATAATCTGTGTCGTTGAAAGTTTGACTGTTGTAATGTGTTCTGTTACATCTTAAGCACTGTGTTCAGATCAATTGTCGTCTTTTATTTTGGGGATTTTGTTTGAATATTTAAACCATGGTTCTACATGTTTTCTTTGGCTGTTTTGCTTTGGTTTCTCCTTCCTGCTTAAAATAGACACTGCGTCTCCCCCGTGGTCCTGCTAATCGTACCCTTCTGTTCATGCTCAGGCCTGGCTCTTTTCCCGCAAGGCCCTCCTAGGTCACCAGCTCCTAGAAAGTGGACTCACTGCAAGGGCATCTTGGGGCTGCTCCGGAAGGCACATTTCTAAGAAAAGATAAACTTAAGCTGTGTAGTTATTGCCAGAGAAGGGTCCTTTACCGATGAAAGCCAGGAATGAAACAAAAAAAGCTTCTCGAGTTGGAGAAGAGGTGTCTTGAAATGCCCAAGATGACTCGATTTCTCCCTGCCTGGGCCAGCTCTGGGCATGTTTCGTCCTGCCACTCTGCCCGGCTTGCTCTTCAGAACTGTTCAGTGTGAACTCTTAGGCACTCTCAGTAGCTGTGAGAGTTCAGCCCCAGTTTCTAAGAAGGAGAGAGGATACATCAAAACCAACCACAGAGGCACAGAAGACTGGGTGTTTTCCTCTCACGCTGTGCCCCCGAGCATCTCACCTTCCAGAGGACCAGAGGCCCTGAGGCCCCTTCCCTGTCTCGTAAGAGCACCCGGAAAGTTACCCCTGTGGAACAAGAAGGGATGTAACCATCTTTTTTTTTTAGAGAAGAGGAAAATCCTGTGTTTGAAGAAAAAGCTCTTAAGATACGATTATGTTTTGAAATGGCTTCGTGGTTAAGGAACTTGCCTGAAGGTGGCAGGTTTAGTGAAAGGGACAAGAGGAACCCAGAATTCCTGGTTTTAGATCCAACGTTTAGTCCCTTCGACAGGAGGCAGAAGAAACAGCCCCGGGATGGTGAAGATACTGTGTGAATCCATCTGTTACCCTCACCGTGTCTGAGTGCGCGAGTCAGTTAGCCGGACCAGGTCTTGTTGAGTTTTGTGCTCTCAGTACTGTGCCCCCAGCCCACACTTAGTGCTTAACAAATGTGTGTGGAGATGGACTGGGGTCCCCCGACATCCCTCAGGCCGAGCGCTCTCTCCTAAGTCTTCTTTTCTCGTTCTGGTTTTTTCAATCCCTTTATCACTTGTGTAGAATGTCCAAGGAGGATGCGAGGAGAGAGGAGAAGGGGTTAGAGGCCACCAGGTGTGAATTGTCTGGGACCCCAGCCGTCCCCTGATGTGGCTATTTGTCACACTTACACCTGACCCTCCTGCAGGCTGTCCGTTTCCGTCAGCCTTTCCGGCCCCGCTTCCCAGCCAGGGGAGTGACAGGATTTCTGGGTCCTCATGCTAAGTTCACCTGGCTGGCCCCAAACCTGCCCTGCCCAAGTCACAGCCAGATGGCATTATTCCTGACGTCTTTAAAACGTGTCTTCTGCCAGGAGTTTCCTAAGTTTCCTCTAGTGTTCCTTCATCTCTCCTCCTTTCTCTCATTAGATTTATCTTCAGGGGCTGTATATATTTCAAAAATTGTGTTAATCTCCTAAAACCCTAGCATTATGCCGAGCAACACATAACACAAGCTTTACAACTAACTGGCCCTCTCTTGTCTCATTCCGAAGTTCGTTTACTGGAGAAATATTTAATGAGCACCTGCTATACAAATCAGGTGTTGCTCTAGGTGCTAAACAGTGAAACTTACATTTTCTATTAATAACTACCAGTATTAGCTGATTAAGTCCTTGCAATAACTCTGTTGTTGCCTGTTGGTACTATTATTAGCCGTATTTTGCAAAAGAGGAAACTAGGATTCGAGAAGGCCAAGGAACTCAGCCAAGATCAGACTGCTGGAAGGTGCAGAGGCCGCCTGAGCCACAGCGCAGTGATGCTGTGCTTCCTCTAAAACAGACAACAGCTCGGCTTTCTTGGGGTCCACGTTATAGTACTAACCACGGAGTGATGATGTTAACAAGCATTTCAGAGAACTGATGAGAGAAGACGACAAAACTTTGAAACGCCATGATTTGGTGAAAGAGCTAAGGGAGGAGGACCGCTGTATGTGGGACGTCAGGGAGGACCTTTGTGAGGAGATCCCATGTGATGTGAGATCAGAATCACCTACGTGAGGATCTCGGGGAAGGGAGTTCCAGGAGGAGGGAACAGCCAGTGCAAAGGCCCTGAGGTGGGAGGCAGATCACCCAGGCCTCACCCACCCTGTGACAGCTGGCCTCGTTCTTGCTGTCATTTCATCAATGTCACTATATCCAAACTGTGCTGAAGTAACAGAATGCTGGAATTGGGAGACACTTACAGACGATCCAGATTCCTGATTTTCTGCAGGTGGCAGAAGAGGTGGCAGAGCTAGCACCCAAGGTGACTTGAGGGTGGAAAACAGGGCTGCTTTCCAAGTCCTTTCTGTCAGGACGTCTGTCCCCCTGAGCAGCGTTAGGCATGGCTTCAAGGGGATGTGGGTGGGAGGTCTGATGGTGCCAGAGGTGGGGTGCATCCCAGGTCCCCTCTCCTTCCCCATGTCCCAGGCTGAACTGACCATGACTTATCTGGATTTCCACTTAGCCTCAAATGCACGTCAGCATTGTCTAATCCCAGCCCGCCTCCTCAGAGATGTACTGGCCTCTTAGTTGTTCTGTTGTCCCCTTCATCCCAGAAGATAGTCCATGACGTGGGGTCATGCTGGCTTTTGACCTGATGGAGACTCGTGTATCTGTCAGTGCACAGAGGCCTCATCGGGCTTCAGACTGACCTCCCCAAGCAAAGCCCTCATGCAGGGGTCTGACGTTGGCATGGCTGGCTGGGTGAACCCCTGTGCCAGGAGAGCTCACACCTGCTCTCTGGGGCAGTTTATACTTAATGCTCAGCCTTGCTTCATATTCTTGCCAAGTACAGAATTCAGCTCAGTGACTTGGGGAAGTTGTTGCTATGCCTTTTGTGAACTGAAAACCTTGGTTCAGTAAAACAATTCACATTTTGATGTTGACGCTTGATCCTTTCCCCTACCGCTTCCTGAGTTCCCTAAGCCACAGCCCTTTGACCTCCAGATCACGTTAAGACACATCATGGTCCAAGCTGTTTGTCTGGACACGGGGTTCATGCACAGCGAGCCGAGATGCACACAGTGTTCTTTCCTGGGCGCTTCCATACACTTTGTTGTGATGGAACCCGCCCGGGTTTCACTAGTGTGACCTTGTCTTGCTTTCTGCCTTTTCTCCCTCCTCTTGTCATGGATGTTTTTAGATGACCTTTTATGAGAGTAATTTCCAGTGGGATGTTTCCCAGTAGAAATATGTTCTCTCTGGAGGCTGGCTCTTTGAGATTTCTAGAGATTTATTTAATTGGACTCTACTTAAATCCCATTGGGAAACATACTTTTGCTGTGAAGTTGTGATGTGTTTAATTTGGAGTCGAAGATAAATGTTGGTCCTCAGGGGAGGTGGGTTGAGCAACAGTATCCCTTTTGAACAGTGGGCTTGTTTAATGAATAGATTTACTGGCTTTTCCTCTGTTTGTTTGTTTAGCAATGCTTCGTTATTTAAACTTCTGCACTGAAAAAGCAAAGAATGTTTTCCCTCTTCAGAGAGTTAAACAATAATGGAGAGTATCTGCTTGGGCTCTTGGGGAAAACATGGCTTTGAGTTTTACAGCACTCTCCTCCTGTTAACATTCTTCTCTCTCCAGCCTTCTGGTATGATCTCATGGATTTTTTTCCCATCCCTTAATCTGTCTTGATGGATTAACAGGTATTGAGTTTTGCAGCGAACAAAGAAGGCAAAGCCCTAACATGGTATTGAGTGGCTTCCCAAATACACAGAAAGCTCCAGCTAAACTGTTCTTCGGCCCAGAGAGATGCTTGGGGAGGGCATGGGTCAATGCTGACCCACAGGGAGGGTATAACTGATGAGGAAGCATGTGTCTTTGGGAAGAAGTGGGCTCCTGGGCTTGTGGCTGATTTGTGGAATGAAGGTTCTGGAATATCCCATGGATTTGCCCCTTAGGAGCATGCCAGTCCTTCAGGCAGCATCCTTGTCTTGACTTTGGACCATTTCTGGCTTGACTTTAAGATACGGCATCACCTTGGGTTGGCTCCCAGAGGCCAGGGTCTCAGGCAGTCCAGGGGTTTTGGTATGGTTCTTCAAAAGTAAGAATTATAATTTATATTTTAAAAAAGGAAGCTATCCTGGGAATTAAAAGGGACCCTGTGTTTGTCTGCTGGGGCTGCCACAAGAAATTACCATAGACTGGGTAACTTCAACAACAGACATTTATTTTCTCATAGTTCTGGAGGGTGGAAGTCTGAGATCGGGGTGCTAGGATGGTCAAGTTCTGGTGAGGGCTTCCTGGCTTGCAGATGGCTACATTCTTGCTATGTCTTTGTCCTCAACGGGAGAGAGAGAGAGAACAGGGGAGAGAAGAGAGAGGCAGAAAGAGACCAAGCTCTCTGGTGTCTCTTCTTATAAGGGCACTAACCCCCATCATGAGGACCCCACCCACTCTTATGAGCTCATTAACCTAATTATCTCTCAAAGGCTCTATCTCCAAATACTGTCACATTGGGGTTAAGGCTTCAGCATGTGAATTTGTGGGAGAGACACAATTCAGTCCCTAATGGGGATAAAACATGTATTCTGGCAAAGAAAGGGTATGAATTTTGTCCAGGGCTTGAAATATAGGTACATTGCACCTAAATCTGATGAACTTTTTTCTAGCTCTCTTTTTCTCGCCCTTGTCCTTTCAAACCCGTATCGATCACATACTATGGACTTCTAAACATTCAGGGGCCTCCCTGAACTTAGGATAAAATCGCAACGGCTGAATGTCCCTGAGAGGCCCTCTGCGGACTTCTTTGCCTTCCACTGGCCACTCTCCAACTGTCTCCCCTGCATGTTCACACTGCTCCCCATCCTCCATCCCTCTGAGTCATTGCAGGCCTCCTGAGTGTCCTGCCTTCCCCACCCGCTCCCAGTGTGGTTCTATCTGCCTCCGCTGGACTATCCTCCTGGCTCCCTCCCCGATCCCTCTTTTCTAAACCAGTCAATCCCTTCTTATCACCAGAGGAGTCTTCCGTGAACCCTGATCCAGTTAGTCCCCTCTCCCAGCACCCAGGAACCGGAGGGCACCTCATAGCCCTAATCATCATTAATCATTACCTTTTTGTTTGTGTGTTTGTATATTTATCATCCATCTCCTCCCACTGGACCCTGACCGGTGGGGAGGGAGGGAGGAGGGGAGACGGAAGGGACATCTTCAGCCCGTCACTCAAGTCTATAAGTGGCTGGGAGGGCTTGCTCCCAGTGAAACGTGCGTTCATAGAACTGGGGTGGCTGAAGAAAACCCAGAGACTTGCGCTGCGTGTTTATGACGTTCCTTTTGCCCGGGGAGCTGGTTGGTCTGGGCGGACATAGATGAAGTCTAGACATGGAGGGTTAGAGAAATCAGAGGGGAATCTGAACTTGCAAGTGGCCAGGAGCCTGAGGCTGGAACATGGCTGTTTTTCTTTCCCCTCCATAAACCCAGCCTGCATTTGGACAGTCGCACTTCTTGGTGGCAAGCTGTTCACGTGATTGACTCCCAAAGCCCCTGGGCGTCATGAGAAGAAACACTCTCTTTCCTCGGCAGTTTTGTAAGTGGGAGTGCGGCTCAGTCTAGGGGTTGATGAACTCCCTGTGAAAATGAGACTCTCCCAGGCGGGGCTTTGGACAGACTCGGGGGATGAAGGGGGCAACTGGATCCCCAGAAACTTCTGCTCTGACCAATCCAGGCTCCTCCTGCCCCTCAGGCTGAGCAAGTGACTTGGGGAAGTCAATTACGCCCATCCCCTGCCCTCCACGTGGTGCTTCTTGCAACCTTTTGGAGGTAGAATGGGGATCGTGGGTGTACAGATGGGGTTCTCTGCATGAATGGAGCCTCAGGGTGTGGAGGGCGGGGACGGAGACTTGACCACTTTTCCCACCCCCACCCTCGACTCTTTCCAAAATAGGTTAAAAAATATTCTGTGGATTCATTGGATGTTTAAGATTCTAGGGTATTCCAGGTAGCATCTGCTTCTGTCCTGTTTTCCTCCTGAAGTTTATGGGGAGGCGGGGAGGGACGGAGAGGAGCCAAGACAGGCCAAAGGGTGCTGTTCCTTAAAGTCGCAGTGACTTCTGCAAAAATCCAGGGCTTCCTGGCTGTGGGAATTCTGTGATCTTAACAGTTTGAAAAGTCATCTGCTCATTAAAATAACACAAAGCTGCTTAATTGTTGTCTTTGTGGAAAATTACATGACTGTCATCAGCTGTTGCTTCTGGCAGTGCTTTCTGTTCTAATGTAAATAAATGAGGTAACAGATTTAAAGACACAGGCTGTATTTATGTGCTTGTGAAGTAGCCTCTCAAAGATCTGCCCGTGTTATTCAAATATACACAAATTAAACTTGTGGAATCATAAACACTGGTTACTCATTAAAGCCTTAAAGCAGGGATGGTCAGAAGGGAGCAATAGATGTGTATCTCCCTCCAAGGGTGCTAACCGGAAGCTGGCTGTGTGTTTGTGTGTATGTGTGTGTGTGTGCGCGCGCGCGCACAATCCAGAGCTGCTTCAGCAGGTTGAAATTTAATCCCTGGCCCTTTTCTGCACCAATTCTGTAGTAAAGGGACTTATATGCACCTGGGGCAACTTCTTTTTTGTGTGTTTGTTTTTGTTTTGCTTTATTTTGTTTTTAAAGTAGCTTTATGGAGCTATCATTTATGTACCATAAAATTAGCTCATTTTATTTTTTATTGAGTTGGAGTTGACATACGATATTACGTTAGTTTCAGGTGTACAACACAGCGATTTGATATTTTTATACATTCCAAAATAATCACCATGGTGAGTCTGGTTACTGTCCGTCACCCTCCAGAGTTATTACAATATTATTAACTGTATTCCCTATGCGATACATTTCATCTGCATGACTGGTATATTTTATAGCTGGAAGTTTGTATCTCTTAATCCCCTTTATCTATGTTGCTTGTCCCCCTACCAATGAAACAAATGAACAAACAAAACAAAACAGAAACAAACTCATTAGATACAGAGAACAAACTAGTGGTTGCCAGAGGGGAGGGGGCAAAGGCGACTTTGAGCTGAGGGTGAGGTGGTGGAGACGGAAAGAGAATCTTTTAAACTTTGACAAAAACATGCTAGGGTCAGCATTTCTTGGAAGGCATACAATTAAAGCTTCATTTTCAATTTTTGCAAATCATAGTTCCCAAGTCATGGGAACTTTCTGACTCAGTTCACTTTCTTGAGGGAAATATTTAGGCGGGATTTAAAAAAAATTTTTTTTTTTCCATTGAGGGCATTACAAAGATTTTTATCAGTCAAAGAAGGAAGCAACGTATTTTAAAACATGAGAAATAAAGAGCCCCCAAACAAGTTAATAATTGAAAAGAGTTGTAGAAGTATGTAGAATCAAAAATTTAGCTGAAAGCACGTTGTAAATTACACAAAGATGAGGAAGGAGCGAAAGTTCTTGTTTTTAGTTCTTGGTATTTATTGTAGTCAAATATTAGCTGATTTCCTGAATGCTAGATTTTATAATCTACCAAATTGCTGGGGTGAAAGGGATGGCACATAATCTGAGGGAAACAAAAATGAGGTCCCTGAGTTGCAATGATGCTACAAGCAATATCTATTTCAGGTAAGCATCAGTAGTCTCAAGTATGATTTTTGTCCAGCAGAAGAGCCAACGAAAGGATTGTATCATGAACTCAAAAGTTGAGAAGACTCTGGTATAAACTTTTCACGAATTTTCTTTTTGTTCTCTCGGAACCTCACTAAATACAACTTGGTTAGATTACTATTAAGTAAAAGGACAGGAGTCCTCTTTAGTCTGTTATGGGAAGACAGTTTGGGGAGGGGCATTCTTGAAGTAATTCTCCTTATGTCATTAGGTAAAATAGATACCAGAGAGATCCTTTTACTTCTCTTTTAATTTCTGTAAATTATTCCAAAAAGAAACTGATCACCCGTCCACGACCAAGGGATCAATCAGTTCCCTACAGCTTTTGGTATCAAACGTATCAACAGATCACCTGTCTTCCTGTGACACAGCTAAATCCCGTGTACAAAGGGATTTAAATAAGACTACCCCAGCACTCTTCCCCTGCTGCCTTGTAGAGAGCAGACTGCCTTCTCGAGTTCGCTTTTAAAATAAATCCCTAGAGAACTTGTATCTCCAACCAGAGAGACCAGACAGTAAAAAAAAAAAAAAACTCCATGCGGCAAGGGACTAACATATATGCAGATATATCTTCCTGGAACACTTAATGATATTTATGCAAATAATCAACATGTGCTCAACTGAATTCAAGATCCTAATTTTTTTTCAAAGAGTGTTAAGCTGTATGGTAACTCCTTGCTTAAGTTTTTTCACGCGTTGGACATTTCACTTGTGAGCAATGAAATGATGTGATTATAGGGGAACTCCTCTCTGACTCATGGTCCCCACCAGCAAAATGATACAGCCTCCCTTAATTCCCCTTAGAGAAGAATACACGTTCCCTGGGGACAGGATCGTAAGACAGTTGAGGTGACACCATCTGGCGTTGAACTTGAAATCATTCCTACTACAAAATACCCAGACCTGTCTAGAACCTATGAAGACAATCTGATGGAAAACAAGATCTAGCTAATATCCCTAATCTTTTTCCTGTTAAGGTGATGATTTTCTGCCCTGAAAAGTATGAAACAACTCTGACCCCTTCTTTGGGAGTTTCGAGTCAGGAAGCCTGATGTCAGTTCCAAATTATCCAAGCTCTGTTTCTTCCACAAGGATCCTCGTGAGAGTGGAATCCTGACAGTCGGCTGAGAGGGACTTCAGTTTCCACGGAGAACCCACAAAACAGCATCCATGAAGACCCACTTTACACTAGTTATCTTTCCCATTTTTAGTGATGTTATCTACCTCATGTAGCATTTTACCCACATTAAAAGCCTGTGAGATGGATACTGCTGTTAACTCCACATTATAGATGCAGAGATTGTGGTGCAGAGGTGTTAAGTAACTCACCAAGGTAACACAGTCAGTTCGTGATAGGAGCCAGGATTCTAAACACAGACAGTCTGGCTCCAGCATCTCTGTTCTTAACCACTATTATGAAGTACCGTTTTACTTTAAAAAACTAGTCACCCGGTAGGAAAAGCTAGACAGCAAAAAGGGGCAATCGGTATACTTACAGCAAGCTTGTGGAAAAGTCCAGCTTGAGTGCCCACCCACCTTTCTTTGGGTGTTAATGCTACTTGCTGACCTTCAGTGAGAGTTTTCCTTAAATTTCTGGAAAATGCCCACTTTTCAACTTACCATCAAGCCAGAAACACCTGTGTGCAAAAGAGCTGGCCATCTTTGGAATATGGAAATCTCTTGTTGATAGATTCTGCAGTTGGATGTGGTTTCTTTAAATTGCCACCCAGAGCACTGCTTCTGAAGCACATGACGCAGGACCCTTGTGTTTCTAGGCCAGCAATGGCCAAAACCGCTCCAGGGGCTGAAACACGTCCACAAAGAGAGGTTCCCCACTGAAACTAGAATCCATGGCCTCCGGGGCACCACCACCTCGCTGATCTCCTGTTGGAGGAAACTAGCCAGTTGGATGGCTACACATTGTTTAGGGGTGCTGGGCAGTTTTCGTTGTGGCCATTCGGAATCATCGTGCTGACCATACTCATTCTGGCAGAGAACCTGGTTTGGAGATAAGGTTTGAAATGTTTGCTTCCAGCATTGTTGCTCCTGCCTAGAAAACGTTTGCACTGATAACTGTGGGCATTGAGTGTCCATGGAGACGACTCAGCCTGCTGGGGACATGGGGGCACGGGGAAAAGGGGGACAGAGAGGGGACAAGAGGGATTTTATTGATAACATCCAGTCTCCTCTGGAAAAGCCAGGACACCGAAGCCATGCAGGCTTTATTGGGAAAGCCGGGACAAAGAAAATGACGTCAGAGGTACTCATTTAGGAAGGAGAGGGAGCTGCTTCTTTCTTTATGAAGAAAAGTCTATTATTTAAACTCGAAAAACTGCTCAGATACCTTGGTTTCTTGTTCTTTTTCAATAAGCTTTTAAAAATAAAGATTCTGGAAAATTAGCTTCCTTATCATTTAGAGTCTTTATATTAAGTAGATTTAAAAAAAAAAAAGAATCTTTAAAATGGTAGTTTTCCCAAGCAATGAAAAAAGTGCTTCATATGTGCTAGATACTGTTTCAAAGTATTTTTTTTAAGTCAGTTTAATCGTCAAAACCGTCATGTAAAGTAGGTGTCTTTGTTTTATATGTGGGGAAATGGGGAAACCAGGAGATCAGAAACTTGCACCAGGTCTCAGAGGTAGAGTTTGGCGGTGCTGGGATTCAGGCCCGAGCATTCTGACCTCAGGATCACCGCCCCGCGTTTAGGGTTCTCGGGGACCTCTGGGTGCCAAGATCAACTGGCAGTAAGGACGGCAGGGATAACATTGGAGTAATAAGACATTATTTGTCGAATGCCTGATTATATATCAAACTGTTTACCCAGGCTTCCTGTACCACAACTCTATGGGGAGGTGACATTTTTATCCATTTTACAGATTGGTATACTGAGGCTTAATGAAGGAAAGGGATTTATTACAGGTCTCACAACTCTCATGAGACAGCATCCCGTTTGCAGCCTGGGTCTGCCTGCCTCTACCCCTTCAGTGAAGCCACCAGGCTTCACTGCCTCTACTTTAGTTGTTAGTTATCACGTTGTAATGTTCCTATATAGTAATGACAAATATGAAATAATCAAAACTCCTCATTAAGTGGCCAGTCTGTTCAGGCTCTAGTAGGCCACGATGGAGTGGGGTAGAAGAAAAGTAGTTGGAAGAGAGAACCATATTAGCACTCCTCCTTCCCTTTACCCCTCCCCGGCTTCCAACCCCAAACCCCTAAGGGAAGGAAACCATCTTCCCTGCAGACATTTCTCTCTAAAAACCACCAGTGTGAGCTTCTACTGGTTCATCTGGCCGTAACACCGTCCCCAGAGAGAGTTCTTTAACGGCAGCATATAGATGTGCACAGCCCTTAATGAGAACTGATGCCGCCGCTGGTCAGCAGACTGGCAATTGAACAGAGTGTTTGTTCCTATCGCTCCATGAGAGTTTCCTTGTTGAGCGAATATGTGTGAATTAGAATATTTCCTTTTCTATTCACTCTGCCTCCAAATATGCGATCAACAGAGTTCCCACGTGGCTTAAACATACAATATACACATAATTTTGCATGTGAACACCCCCTGGGATTCAGAGCATTCTGTGTCTGTCTGTCTCAGATTCCCTCCTCCTCCCTCCCCCATGGGTTTTTTTCCCCCCATTAGGCAAATGGAAGGCCCATGCCACCTGTTAGCATTACATCATTGGCTCCCCAGAACACAGTTGTACCAAAGGCCTTAAACAAAGTAGTTCTTCTTGTATTGTTTGCACTCAAAGAGCTGATATCATGCCAACTGATGTCATTGTATGTCTTTGTGTAACTGCTATGGCAACTGGGCAGGTGGGGAGCCTCCAGCTGATGTCATTGGGAAAGGAGGTGTTAGAGACAGAATTTTAAAAAGCTGTATGCTGCTTTTTTCTGTGTGTGTGGTTTTCTGGCATGCATTTTTTTTTAAGCTAGCTGCTTTTAAGACAAATTACAGCCTGAGTACCCTAAGTAAGAACAGAGAGAACCCCCTCAACCCACCCCCTTCAAGACTTCTTTTGAGTTTTTTTTTGTTGTTCTGTCCTCTCATCTTATATGGAAAAGTGTAACAACTGTCTTTTTCTTAAGGGGGAAAAAAAAAGTGAATTAGGTTCCCATCACAGAACCAGTGTGGAACTCTTAACTCAGATTTTATGGAGACAAAGCTGAGCAGATTTTAAAACAACTCTTTAAAGTCTCTTTTGTGGAGGTGACAGTGGGTAATTTCAAATTTTTGTTTAGATATTCACTCATGAACTTTTTCTGGTGGCTTCCATTTCTTCTGTCTACTTTAAAAATGATCTCTTTGGATCCAAGAAAACTTTTTTTAATCATTATTTCATATCAGAATAAACTAATAATACGTCAAGCCAGAGTTTAATTCTAGAAATCCATTAAAATGAATTTATAGTTCCTGTTCTTCTTTTCAAAAAGCGAAGGTAGGTTTCAACACTTACAGGTGATCATAACATTACCCCCATCGTATGAGCTCTGAGTCATTGCCGGGTATACATGAAAACACGACTTCTCTGGTCCATGCGACCCACGTGCATTGGCTCTAAGCGGCCCTGAGACTTGGTCTGGGTTACAGTCTGGGGCTTCCTGCTGTGGTTGCCAAAGATGAGACTCAAAATGGAGAAGGACATATGTTGGGTTCAGAAACCAGCGGACAGATAGACTTCCTGTATTTATTTCAACACAGCCATATCCTGTTCACACTTTATGTTTCCTCCCTTATCTGCTGAAACTATCAAGACAGAAGTAAGGCATCTCTCTGGGCTGGGGTGGGGGAATGTTGGTTGTGGTGGCTTTCAGCTTCTAGGAGATCTCCAACTTCCCCCTCTGTTCAAAGGGAAGGCCAGGGTGTATCCAGTGGATAAGAATTAGAACTCATTTGGTAGTAATAACATCAACTCAGATTTCATAGTCCTTCCATGTATAGTGTGTAGCTTGACCTTTGTAATAATCCTTTGGGCTTATCCATGTGTGCCATGCATCTAACAGATATTAAAGAAAAAGTTGAAACAATAAACTGTGATCCAAAAATTTCCTAACTGAAACAAGTGTTCTTTCTTGCATGGTTCTTCAGCTTTTGAGCACATGGATGGTGAATGTTTTTGAATTGGCTTTTTTCATTTAATATGAAGTAGAAACATTTTCTTAATTCTCACGTTCCTTTCACAACTTTTAATGGCTACATAATATTCTGTTGGGTAAATATGACAACTTTTCCCTTTAAAAAAATGCTTTTGAATTTTACTTGGCTTTTCCAGAAAACAGATACTGCCGTTGCAAACATCTTTATGCATCTAACTGGATATCCTGGGACAGATGATTTCCTTAAGACACCTTGCCATGAGTGACACGGCATTTGATGAGGGGGAAGTTTGCACATTTTACATGCACTGGTTCACTCCAGGCTCCCAATCACACTAACAGGTATATGCCATTACCCTCATTTTACAGATGGGGAAATTGAGGCACAGAGAGAGAAATTAACTTATCCAGGTCACAGACTGAGGAAGTGGTGGAACTGGAATGATAGCCACGATAATCTGGTTCTTCCAAGGTCCCTGCTCATAACCACCCTGCTGTACTTGGCGCAAACTTGGCCTCCCGGGTGATGTGAGCTTACGAAGGGCGCAAGACACGCCCCTGCACTACCCAGATACTGGCTGAGATCTCTGCCAGAGGAAGTCATCCGTGCCTTCCTGGGCGCCCAGAGTACAAGGTTCTATATAGGCCACTGAGCATATGGCTCTTTGAGGCAGATCAGATTTGCTGCTAATGAAATTTCCTGATGCTTCATGGAACTCTTTCCAGGGGCACATGCCCCAGTTTGTATTAAGAGCACGTTTCCAAAGTCCTGCGTGTAGGGATACCTTCAAAGTTTGCGCTGGGTCTTCAAATCGCCTTTTGTTTGTTTTGGTTCTCTTTTCTTTTCTTTTTTTTAAAGGTAGTAAGCAACCACGCACACTCATTCCTATGGGGAAAGTGGCGTTTTCTGCCAGCTCGGAGGTTCTGGGGCGGTAGTCATTCTCCCTTGCTGTGTTTTTGTTCCAGGTGGACTTAGCAGTTTTAAGCAGAACCATGAAAACCTCTGTGACAACTCCCTCCAGCTCCAGGAGTGCCGGGAGGTGGGGGGCGGCGCGTCCGCGGCCTCGAGCACGGGCACGCTACCTCAGCCCGTCCCCAGCACCCCCGACATCGAGAACGCAGAGCTGACGCCCATCCTGCCCTTCCTGTTCCTTGGCAACGAGCAGGATGCTCAGGACCTGGACACGATGCAGCGGCTCAACATCGGCTACGTCATCAACGTCACCACGCACCTGCCCCTCTACCACTACGAGAAGGGCTTGTTCAACTACAAGCGGCTGCCGGCGACCGACAGCAACAAGCAGAACCTGCGGCAGTACTTTGAAGAGGCTTTCGAGTTCATCGGTAACTGTCTCCCCCGGGGCTGCTCATCTCCCGCCGTCCTTTCCCCTCTGGCTTTTGCTTTGATAGCAAGTCCAAGATTTATGCCTGTGTTGCGGAAAAAAAAAAAAAAAAAAGCTGCTCTGAGGTGTTCTCGGGCTCGGCCACCTGGTGCAGCCAAAGTATGCTCCCCAGTCATAACCCATCAGGTGTATGGGAGCCATCAGGTTGGATAAAACAGAACCATAATTCAATTGGGTTGGGGTCTTTCAACTAGAAACCCTCATCCCTCAGGTTCTCAAAGGAAAGGGGGTAGGGGTTAGCACTGAGATGCTCTATAATGTAACGTCAAAAGAACTGGTGGAAAGTAAGAATTTGGCGGCCAGAGCAGATGGCGCGGTTTTGAGGTCTGCAAGCATCCTTCTGAGCTTTGCAGGCAGTAAAACACAGTTGGCCCTCGGGGTCTGCGGGTTTCCCATCTGAGGATTTGTGGATTTGGAGAGCTGACTATACTGTACCATTTTATATAAGGGCCTTGAGCATCCATGAATTTTATGGGGGGAAGGAGTGTCCAGGAACCAATACCCCACAGATCCCAAGGACTGGCTGCATTGTGAATATGATACCACTTCCAAAATCACCCTCCCCTCCTTTACTTGGAGTTAAATTAATTTGCATCTGGTACAGCCTCTTTCCATGAGGCTGGGGCGAAGGTAGTGCTTGCTACATGGGTGTTTCTGAAGGATTTTTCTCAGTAAAACATGATGTTGCAGTGGACATCTTTATGCATCACATCAGTGCAGAGGAGAGAGAGAGAAGTGCAGGGGGCTGAGGAGTGTTTCCCTTCTGTTTCCTTTGTCTCAGTTCTTAAACATGGGGCCGCCAAAGGGCACGAACGTGAGTGCTAATGAGATGGCCCTAGATTTCCTTAGTTTACTCCAGACTCATTGAAGTAGGAGCCAACAAATTGCATAGCCCATGTTGTTCCCCAAAAAGGAAAATTCTAGCAATAGCAGGCTTTTAATCTCCAGAAAGAAGCAACGGCCAGCCTAACCCTAATTCTAAATGTGGACTTCCATTGCTTCTGTAGCCTCAAACTGTTGCAAGGCTCAAATTACCATTTGGGGAGCACCTGGCACCTCGCAGGTACGCAACGTCTTTTTTTTTCAGGTGACTCCAATCTTTCTTACCATGCAGAGGTGACCCAGTACTTTTCCTAAATATTGTAGCAGATTGTTACTGGCCTCTGTCTCAGGAAGAAATGTCTCAGAATAAACTCTATGAAATATCTTATTTAGAAAACCAAAAGATAAGCCCCAAACTGAAAAAATGTATTTGCAAAATACATAGCTGATGAAGGATTTGTGTTCAAATTGTACCAAGAACTCTGGAACAAGAAGCCCCATCAAAAATGGGTAAAGGTTGGAACAGACACCTGGCCAAAGGAGATACACAGAGAGTAAATGAGCAAACAAGGATACACTCAACATCATGTACCAGTAGGGAATTACAAATTAAAAAGACAATGAGATAGCCCTACACACCTATGAAATGACCCCTCCCCCGCCAAAAACAGACACTACTGGTTGATGAAGAGTGAGGAACAAGAGGAAGACTCCTAAAAAAATAACAAAACGAAAAACTAAGTAAAACAGAACAAAAATGAGGAGCCCTCATGTTTGGTGCTCCTCTGTCAGGAAAAAAATAAAAGACATAACAAACAAACAAACAAAACCTTGGGTTTAATAGCCACCCATCAGGGTAGGTGGATGTGCTGCAGAGCTGGCAACTCTGGTGACTTTGCCCAGGTATTTCCTTTCTAACTGTGCTTTCAACACAGGACCATGCAAGGACAGTCTGGAAGGAAATTCTGAGTGGTCACTGAACTCAGAAAAGTAACATGACTTCTCCAAGGTCTTAGGAATTTTAGTATCAGAGAAGGGGCCAGAGCCTGGTGCCTTTGACTCCAAGGCCAGGGGCCTTTTTGCAATACACCAGGGCAGTGTTTACAAGTTCCTAATGGGCCACATTTGTGGTTGCAAAGATAATCTAGATTCTTTATTACTAATCTCTGAATCAAACCTTGAACCCTGGGAAAGAAAATTTGTCGCCAAGTAGATGAGGAACTTCCTGGTAGATACATGATGTTATGCCTGCAATTTTACCTGACTTAATTCCAGTTGGGGGAAGTTAGGAAATCGTTTTCCACTTAATGAGTAGCATAAGATATGCTTGTTCTAAGAGGATTTCAATCAAAGCACCCACATTCCTTGTAGATTATTCAGGCTTACCTGGTTTTTGCGGAAGGAAACAAAACAAATAGTAAATAGCTTTTAACTTGGAAAACAATTTCCCATCATGGCCTGCACAGGCATGGTTTTTTATTTTCATTGCTCCATCATTAGATAAACTGAAATCTTACAGTCTTGCTTTAAGGAAAACACAGCTGGTTTTATAAACATAATAACATCCGCAGAGAGTGTAATATAAACTAAGCAGAGTCTAGGTTTAGGGTTTAACTCTGCCCATTTATTTATTCCTGAATTGGGTGATATTATTCCCATGCTCCCTAAGCCTGCTTAGGGAATGTTATTCCCATTATTCAGACAGGAAGACTGAGGCTCTGGGGAGTCGTGACCCACACAAGGTCCACCACAAGGGGGAACCAGTGGTCTCACACCTAGCACTTTGTGGCTCATCTTCTTACCACCAAGCTTGCCAGTCTTCAGGTGGAGATCATTAAATAGTATGTGCTCAAGAGAAGAAATTGAAAGCAGGAAATACTTTCCCAAAATACTATTATCTATGAGAAAGAAGCTAAATCTCTAGATTTTTAAGATAAAAACTTGCATGATGTTTCTTTCTTTGGTCTATTGGTGAGTAGCCGACAGAAGTAGTTTATGTTAGAACGCTCTCTCTCCATTCCTGCTCTTCAACCAGTTGGTAATTTTTGCAGGGATGCTTTCTTTGGGATGATTTTAGTTTAGAATGTCATTAAGAATCCATTTAGGCAGTGCCCACAAGCTCTTCTCCTGGGCTTTTGATATATCTGAAAACCTTTACAGTATTACCTTTTCCATTGTGCTGGATTCTGAGCCATCACTGGAATTCCTCCTTGTTCTGCATCATTGCCATGTTGGAAAGGCACGCGCGGATGTGGAGGGGTTGGAACTGTTCAGATGTAGGTGACACCCTATGTTTGAGCCCTGCAAGTCTTTAACTTGCAACAATAGGGTTTTCTAGTGAGAAGCTGAACATAGTAACTTTCTAGTTGAGTTTTGTTCCTTCTACCTCCTTTAGAGTTTCATAAGACTGAAACTCTTATCCATTCAACACCAGTTCCTGTACAGAGCAATTCTATCGTATAAAAAGGAAATTTTTTTTTCCTCTATCACAGGTGGGAGAGACATCGTCAGTAGCACTAGTTTTGATAAATCCCACGACGTGGTGATAGGAATTAACGTCCTTCATCAGAAAGCCCTCCTGAATCAGTAGCTTGCTTAACATTTAAGCTAATTGGGTCGTGACTCCCACTTCACTTGGCCGCCATCACGTGTGAAGTTAACTTTGTGAATGACTCATTCACCCTGTCTTCTCTTTAAATGTAGAAATATAGCTTCTTATATGTGCTAACATTGCTGTTAGCCAGTTCTGGACGTAGTGACATAAACATACACAATTAACTGGTAAATTATACTTTGATTCAAAACCGTTTTCATGAATTCTTTCTCTACAGCATATGGCATTGTCGAGTCGAGATAAAAGGTTAACCTCTCTCCTTCCCTTTCTCTTTCTCCTTCTCTTCGCCTCTTGCCTTTTTCCCTTGCTCCAGAGGAAGCTCACCAGTGTGGGAAGGGGCTTCTCATCCACTGCCAGGCGGGGGTGTCCCGCTCAGCCACCATTGTCATCGCTTACTTGATGAAACACACGCGGATGACCATGACTGATGCTTATAAATTTGTCAAAGGCAAACGACCAATTATTTCCCCAAATCTTAACTTCATGGGGCAGTTGCTGGAGTTTGAAGAAGACCTCAACAACGGCGTGACACCGCGAATCCTTACACCAAAGCTGATGGGCGTGGAGACGGTGGTGTGACGGCAGTCTCGCTGGAAAGGATTACTGTTCTCCATTAGGAGACGAAGAGGAAGGAGGATGGATTCGTTCTTTTCTTTTCTTTTTTCTTTCTTTCTATTTTTTTTTAAGATGGGGATAAAGGTTGTGAATGGAGACAAACTTGTTTAAAAGCCTTTTTATTTTTAACAAGTGTGAGAAGAATTTAACTTTTGATGCCATTGAAATTTACTTCCCGCGAACTGACAAAGCAGGGAGGCTAAAGAAGTGATTTTTTTAAGCCGACGATAAAAATATGATCAAACTCGTTTCTCCCCCTTTTTCCTTTTAAGCTATTTGTAGAATTTACGATGAATTAGTCTGTGCAGGTTCATAGACCGAAGATGCTACACTTTAAACCAATTAAAAAGAACCAAAAGTTAGTAGACAAGACCTTGAATCGTGAAGACCCGGGATCTGCCTGGACGGTCCACACAGAAAACAAAAACCCAACCAAACCAGGCCCTGTTGTGCTCAGCGGTGCAAAGAGAAGACCAGGGCAGCTTAAGTGGTCTAAGAACTCTTCACACTCGTCAAAGAGGCAAAGGATACTGTTGATTTTGTGTGTTTCATACTCCGGATTATTTTTCTCCCTTTCTGGGTTTCAGAGGTTTTTTGAAATAGCAAGGAACTGACCATTATACCATATGCCTTCACTGGCTTCTTGTGCAATAATGTGGTGTTTTGAGTGTGCAAACGAGTTAGAGCTGGCAGCCGAATGACAGACAAATAGTGCAACGTTGCCAGTTTGGAGATAGAGAGGGATTAAAAGAAACCAGTTACTTTCTTTCCCACCTTTTCCCTTTGTTTAATTTTCTTTTCTTTGATTTGACTCTGGTTACAGTGCCATAAACCTTGTTACATATGTATATCAGAATGTAAAAAAAAAAAAGACAAAAATTTATTTAAAAATATTTTTCGCAAAAAAAAAAAAACTTGGTGTGTTTCTGTTGATTGTGTAAAAATTTATTTTCATTATATAAATGAAACTCATTTGGAGATGTGTCTTTTTTCCTCCTCTTTCCTCCTCAACGTAGGCTTAAGCATCTCTTACCTCTGGTAACTTGTACGTGTTACCCCAGTGGAAATAAACACACATTTTCACACAGGGGAAGAGCGATGGGGAAGGGAAAAATACTCTCTGGCCTCAGTGTGAAGCAGAGAGAATTAATAAGGATGTAAAAGAGCTCCAGTCAGTCCAGTCATGATCCCCTCTATTGTCACAGCCCCACCATCCACTTCTGCCAAAGTAATTCCTCTTACAAACCAGAAGCCTCGGGTAGCATCTCCTGAAAGGAGTGAGGGGCCTCGACACCAGCCTCTGAGCATTGGTGACGAGGTCACTGCGAGATTAATTGGTTAGAAGTCCGTGATCTCCCCAGTGGCTCTTTGGTAAATATTTGTGACGCTCTGCCAATTAAGGGTCTTGACACCCCTCCGCCTCCACTGTCATTTTCTCACTTGGCATCTTTGGTGACAGTGATCGCCGAGTGTGCATTGCAACATGTTGCTAGTTCCTACTCTTCTGCCAGTGAACTGAGTTCATCTTCGTAAGCGCGACTTCGCCGTCACACCTGCTGAACGCATAGCTGGTGTTCCACAGGTTCCCAGTCCACGGAGGAGCAGTAAGGGCTGGGTAGGGGAAGAATACAATCCACGTGTTATTTTATGTTTTATTAAAATAGATGCCTAGAGGGAACTGGCTACAAGGAAGATTCACAGCAAACTGAAATTTGCCTGGGGTTAGTAAAAGAGTTGAAGAATTTGAGCATTTTCAATTCTGTAGGACTTCATTTAGAGATACCATTTTTGTGAACATTTTCTGACAAATGTGATGATGGAATATGTTTTGACACTTAAAAAAAAAGCTTTTCTAGTAGAAGTGATTTAACTTTTTTTTTTTTTTACCAGAACAGTAGAGACTGAATTTAACAGGAGTTAACTGAGAGCTGTTTTGAATTATTTTGGTTTACTACAAAGTGTTAAGGTGAAAAGCCAGTCTCTTATGGTGCCTTCTGCTCTTCAGACTAACAATTTTCTTTGTGCTAGAAGATATTTAAGGAACAGGGGGTGATACATCACTGGTAATTTAAAATACACGATGATTTACTAGATGGTTCTTTTGGTTTATTCTAAGTCCAAATGTTAAAGTTCTGATAGTGTAACATTTATTCCCTTTCTTTTTTTCCTTTTTTCTTTTTAACAAAACAAGGCAAAGAATCAATATAGTTTCTCTTCTTTAACTACAGGGAAATAATTTATGTTTTTTGAACTTTCTGATTTTGAGAACAAGACTGTCCTGGGGCAGATAGGAATCCTGCCAACCAGCATACCAAGAATTCTGAGAGAGACTCAGGTCTTTTTCGCTAATCTGTTTTGAGTCACTTAGCCTCTCTTTCTTCATGAGGAATGTTAACCACTTCGTGGAAACAATATGGGTTAGCCGAGCCATTGTTCTAGGAAACAGACTCCCTACGTTTTGTTACCGAACCAAACTTCGATCTGCTCACCCATGCAGTAAAGCCAGTCTGCTGACACCAGGTCGTGGTGAAGGAAAGTGCAGTGTTTATTGCAGGACACCAAGCAAGGAGTCGAGGGCAGCTGACACTTAAAAAGCCCTGACTCGCTGATGGGTTTCAGTGAAGCATTTTTAAAGGCCAGGTGAGGGAGGCGTCCCAGGGTATGTGGTCAGCTTGTGCACAGTTCTCTTGTTGATGATGAAGTAGCAGGGCGGTGTCACAGGGGTTGACATCATCAGCCTGTGGCTTCCAGGGGGCCTGGGGGCTGTGTGCTCATGATCATTGAGTAGTTAACGTCTTCCGTTTGCCAGGAGTTACAGCATCTGCAGAGCAACTCAGGACATGTGCCTCAGACACTATTACATGGGTGCTGCAGAGAGGATGTAGAGCAGCGGATACGGGGGAGAGGCCTGTGCCACGGAGGCCCCACAGGGTCCTGCTCAGTTAAAGCTTCTGGGCCTCAGTGGTCCCTGGGAGCTTTGAGGCTGAGGTGGGAAATTCAGTGTTGTCTTCTGAGAAGCAGAGTCTGACTGACAGACGCATGCATCGCTCTCAGAATCCAGTGAGGGCTGTTTCATGCCGGATAAACTTAACAATTTAATAGAATGAGCCTATAACTTACCTAATTAAAAAAGAGCAGATGCAACAGGCATTGCTACTTTACATGAAACAGAACGGCAGCTTCAGCTCCTCTGTAAGCATTTATTTCCACAGTTAATACATTTCCAATCAATGGATGTTAACCAGGATATGGAGTTCATATTTCACGGAAAAGCCTGTGCCAGCCGCTTTTGAATAAGGACAGGTAGGGTAGGAGGTGGGACAGGGCAGCTGATAAATGGAGGCCATGAACAAGGGGAGATATGAAGGGAGAAATCTACCGAACCCATCAATTACATATTGATAGCGAATGAGGAAAGATAACTTTCCAAAGGGTGATAAAATACAGGGAATAGGAGAAACTGGGAGCTTATAATTAAAAAAAAAAAAAAACAAAAAACGACAACTCTCTCAGAGTAAAGAGCTAGGAAAACGGAATCATACTTGTGAAGTTAAGATAGAATGCTGGTAAATGGCTCAAGCCAAACTGAATAGAGATCAAGCAATAGGGTCGTCACCCTGTTTGTGAGTAGGCTTTGGTAAATAAGCCACAAGACATTATATCTATGTTTAATTGCCCATGCGTGTAACATCCAATCTCAGGAAATATGGATTGATGTTGGTTTTAAGTTCTAATTGGAGACTGTTGTAATGTGTGGATATGTGTGAATAAGAGGTGAAAAATGACGAGGAAAGCATTTAGAAACAACTGTCCAAAATTAAATCTGTCTAAAGAAGACTTTCTGACTTTATGGAGTGGAGACTCTGAATGCCAGGGTTTCCTTCGTTCCCAATTTCTTCCTCTGTGACAACCTTTGCCAGTGTTTGGAGGAAGACACGTGGGATAAGACACTCTGCGCCTAGTGAAGAAGTCAGTGGGAGTGTGTTGCCTCCATGTGAATGATGGGCTGAAGTCTCTGTGGGTCAGCAGAGCTAACGGGGACAAAAGGTGGGCATGAAATAAAGGAGAATGAGGAAGAACTGGAATTAGGAGGGAAAACCAGAGCCCACATTTGCCTTTTACCAACCTCCATGATGTGGGTGACTTTGGAGAAGGATCTCGTGCCCTTTCCCACGTTGCGGAATGTATACGTGGTGCAGGACCTGTGAAGCAAAGGAAGAGCTCTGGAGAGAGCTTTAGGGGCTGCAGTCACAGCTGCAGCCTTAAGTTGAGGGGAGCTACCAGGTCAGTGAAAACTTGTGCCAGTTACCATAGTGCTCTCTTCAGAGTGTGACGGCTGCTGCTTCACTTCTGCCTTCCAAATCTCATGCAGATTTCTCTTAAGGCTAACCTTGACCCAGTGTGAGACAGGAAAAGGAATTCTGGGAAATGCAGTTTCTGATTTAGCTAAGTTGATACTGGACAAAACCACCACAGTCCATTCCTTGCCAACTTTCCGTCCATTTACACTTCTTTGAACCATATATATGTATCTTCCAAGCAAAGACATTAGAAAATGATGTTTTCACCTGATAAGATGCCACTATCACCTCTGCATTGACAGGACACTAACCCTTCCTCCAAAGGAGAATGCATGGCCTCATGTGCTAATATCCATTTCGGGGTGATGTTCGTGCCTCTTGTACTTGAGATCCACTCTCCCTTTGATATCCTGTAATTTAAAACTGAGATATAAGGATATTATAGATTAAATTGCATTTGCCAAAAAGATGTTTTTGACATTTAAATCCCAGACGACATAAATGTGTGATCATATTTGGAAATGGAATCTTTGCAGAGGTAATCAAGTTTTTAAAAGGTCATATTGGATTAGGGTGGGAGCTAATCCAATTACTGGTGTAATTGGACCAATCCCTCTTATAAAGAGGGAAACTTGGACACCAACAAAGGAACCAGTGCTGGCTGATTATACTAGAAATGGTCCTATTTCAGGGGGTTGGTGATCAGTCTTTGTTCTGGGTGGGTTGGATGCTCAGCAGTGGCTATAGCCAGATTAGACATGATAATGGAAATTCACGTTGCTGAGCCCATGCATAGCCTCCATCTCTGCCACCATGGCTATTTTGTTCATGAGCCCGTTGGTCCAGGACAAGAGTGATTGAAGAAAGAGACTTGACAGAGATTCACAGAATGTGTCACCTTGACCATTATTAAGATCCTTCTATGCTGAGGTTGAGCTTCATTGAACAGTAACATGGTCAGTGCCATTGAGGGAGTTCTATCCATTTACTTCTTCCCCAGACTTTTCTGTCACCAATTTTCCAATGATGTTTCCTTAAAGTCCTTGATTATCCATATAAACCATTATCTACTGCTTATGAAGCAAAGTAGATTTATATCTCCGGCTATCTCTCAGACAAAATGAACAACCAGGTACACTGCTGGAAGTTCTGCCCACTGGGAAATTTTTCCTTCCACACTATCATCCTTGGCCACCCCAGCATGGGTCTGCAGTGATTTAACCATCTATTTTAGGATGATACCAGGATATCACACAAAACTCTGCAATCAAGGTCAGGTATTTTTCTTTCAGTCTGCTGGTCACAGAGAACTTCCCATGAAGTCATAAGTGTGAGTTCAAGGAGGTAATGTAGCAGAAACGAAGACCATGAGCATTTGGGGCACTTGTTTATTCAACTTACTTGTATCTGATTTCACATATTCCAATTCCACTTGATAATGGAATCATGTTATTCCTGTCCAACTTAGAGGCTTGGAGGGTCAACAACATTTAGTTGTTTATGAACAATTTGGGTTGCATTATAATTTGATGGTCCATAATAAAGCTTCCAGCTTCAAACTGCTATTCAAAAAAGGATAGTTTTTCAGAAGAAGCTGTCATAGTGTTGTTCCAAAATCCTAAATGTCTGCTGTGTAAGTCACCTATCAGATGAATGGCTTCATACAGGATCCCTGTCTAATACAGACCCTTCTAGTACCATGGGATGTACTGGATTTAGATGCAAGAGCAGCTTACATGACAGTCTTGAACTATTGCAGAGACTTTTCTTGCTCTGGATCTTTTGTTTCTGTACCCAGTTCCAATGTGTGGGTTTTTTTTTTTTATCCTATATCAAGCTATTTTTGGACACCAGCTGGGTGTCCTACAATTCAACTTATTCCTGACACTACTTACCTGAAGATAATGCCAGATCCTGCAGGTTAAGGGCTCCGTCCTACATGACTATCCCTATATCCCACTCCAGTCACCAGCCACAAGTCTAGGTTATTACCTGTGCTTCTGACCAAACAGCTATAGATTGTGGGTTCCAGTGATCCCCTCCTTGAGTTTGATTAATTTGCTAGATTGGCTAACAGGACTCAGAGAAACATTGTACTTACTAGATTACCAGTTTATTATAAAAGGATATAACTCGGAACAGACAAATGGAAGGGCTGAATTGGGCAAGATATGGAGAAAGGGCATTGGAAGCCACTCGTTCCAAATCTCCATGGGTTCACCAACCCAGAAGTTCTTCAAATCCTGTCCTTTGGAGTTTTTAATGGAGGTTCCATTATGTAGGCATGATTGATTAAACCATTGGCCATGGGTGACTAACCTCCCAGAGGTTCAGGTTGGGGCTGAAAGTTCCAACATTTTCATTACATGTTGGTTCCCCTGGCACCCAGCTCTCATATTTAGATGCTTTCCAAAAGTCATCTCATTAACATAACAAAATACACCTTTATCACTCTCATCATGAGATATTCCAAGTGTTTTAGGAGCTTTGTGTCAGCAATGGGAACAAAGATCAAATCTATATTTCTTATTATAAATCACAATATCTGCAGGAATCCACTCAAATTAATGACCTTTCATTTTACGTGGTAAATAGATTGGACTAGCATTCCCAAAGAGTTGTTTTCTCCAAAATCCAGAAAGGTCTATTAGACATTGTGCATCTTTCTTAGTAGTAGGAGGGGTCAGATGTAGCAACTTATCCTTTACCATGAAGTAATATCTTGCATGTTCCAAACCACAAGACCTCTAGAAATTTCATGGGGTGTAGACCCCTGAATTTATGGGATTTATAACTTGCCTTCCAGCATGAAGTATCTTAACAACATACTTGGAATAGTTAATTCATCCTCTTCATCAGGTACTGTCAGCACGATATCATTAACATGATGCACATGCATGATGTCTTACAGGATGGATGGACAGTTAAAATCCCTGCAGGCTGGGTTATGACATAGGACTGTAGAGCCGAAAGAGCTCTGAGGTAGGACAGTGAAAGTGTATCAGTGGTCCTGCCAGATGAAAGCAAATTGCTTCCAATGGTTTATGGGGACAACAAACATTTCCTGTAAAGGGCCAGATAATAGATACTTCAGGCTTTGCAGGACATATTGTCTCTGTTATAACTACTCAACTCTGCACTTGGAGCACAAAAGCTGTCACAGACAATATACAAATGAAGGAATGTAGCTATGTTCTAATAAAGCTTTATTTACATAAAAACATCTGGATTTGGTCATCTGGTCATCTAGATTTGGCCCATGGGGTCTAATTGGCCAACTTTTGGTCATTATTAACAAGTAAAGAGAAATAGATTGATACTATTCATCTGGTGCCAGGAGCTGTGCTGATTTCTTCCATCAATGAAACCACATGTAAAACAGCAACCTCAATTGGAGCCAACACCCGATTGAGATCTTTTAAAATCCTCTATGATTCTTAAAAGTTCATCTGTGTTCTGGATAGGCCAAATATGCCAAATAAATGGAGATGTGGTAGGAATGACCAGCTCTGCATTTTTTCCAGTCCCTGTTTGTGCCACTGATGTCCACAATTCATTCAGGAGTGCTGTGTTTCTGTTTACTATTTTGGCATGTAGCTTATTGCTGTATAAGGAACTATTCCAAAATTTAGTGGCTTAAAACAATAAAAATAATTTGTTCATTAAGGTGAAATTCAGTCAGGTTCAGCAGAGACAGTTCATATCTGATGAGCTTATCAGGATAACAAACATCATCGAGGGCTGGAGAATCTATTTCCAAGACAGTTCTTGTGCTTCTTATGTCGACTTGCAGCTCAGCCAGGGTGGTCCACTGGATATCCTGGTTCCTCTCCACACCGGCCTCTCCATGGAGATGCTAGGGTTTCCTCAAAACAGGGCAACTAGTTTTTAAGAATAGATCGTCTAAGAAGTCTGGATAAAAACTGTAAGGATTCCAAATCACCTAAACTCAAAAGTCTCATGTCACTTTTGCCACACTGTATTTATCAATTGAATCATTAACGTAAGCTCAGATTCAAGGGGAAGAACATTAGACTCCACCTCCCGATGAAAAGAGTAGCAAAGAGCTTGCGGCCATCTTTAATCCACAACAATTCATTTTACACAACAAAGCCAGGCTGTGAAAAAGTAGCCTACAGAGGGCAGTAGTGAGGGAATCACAGTGAGGAGACCAATATTTTTCATTTCTTCTGTTAATTTCCTTAAATGGTGCTGTGGTTCAGGGATATAACTTGAACTTTATTTACTCTCAACAAAAGATTATCATCCTCCATCCTCCACGCCCAAGCCTGGAGTAATGGAGGTAAAGGGCATCAGGGGAGAGTTGTGTCTAATGGATGATTGCTTCTGCTTCTTGTTCTGATAGGAGTTTGGGGTTTCTAAGAACCAAGCCACCCATCTTCTTACTAAGCAACAGTTAAACTTGCTAAATCACAGTCTACTTCCAGAGGATATTTATTCTCTGATCACTGGCTTTGTACATATTTCAGACCCAAAACTCTGGGCACCATGTTTTTCTCAATCTTTGCACCAGCACCTTTTATTCAGTTAGCACATGAGTGATTTAGCACCTTGGAAGTCCAAGGTTTGTTTGTTCTTCGGTATTAGTGTGATTTGTGATGGAGAGTACCTTGTTGGGCTGGGGGGATAAATGGGGAGATGTGATTAAAAAGAATTCCCTAAAATCCAGTTGTCTTTGGTGCCAGGATAAAGTTGAAGTCTTTAATCGTGAGGCTGCTGAACCCTCTACAAACATATCTGATTATATAATCCCTTTAAGACATACTTAAATTATAATTATTTCCCTCTGAATCATTTCATGAGTGAATAAACCTGAGGTTCAAAATGGAAATGATCACTTAAGTCATCTTTTTATTTTCATTATTACTGTTTTCACCATATGGGATAAGTATGCTTTCTCCTCAGGACAAATGCCAACCGATATGTCTTACAACATTAATCACTACATTCTTTTCTTAAGGATTCCTCTTGTATAGTAAAAATAAATAAATAAATAAAAAGCTATGTGTAACAGTCCTGTCCACCAGAGTGGCCAGGACCCAGCTCAACCTGCTAGTGAGCAGGCACCAGCTCCAGAATCCTCCCGGGCCCCATCCTGCTCTCCAGGAAGCCTGTTCTAGCCTCTGGACCAGCCTCACCCACCAGGGGGCACACACCAGGTGCAAGAAAACTGCAGTCCCATAGCGCATGGACCTAGCCTGCCCACAGCAGGACAGACCCCACCCTGAGACCAGCTGGGCCCTAGCCTTGCCCACTAGCAGGCCAACACAAGCTTCAGGACACCCTATATCCTATACCCAACTGTTTCAGGAAGCAGCCTCCCCCTGGCTCCCACCCCACCCCACGACCTGACATCAGTTCTAGGATCCCTGTGCCCTGCAACCAGACACCAGGAACTGGCTCTGCCTGCCAGGAGTCCAGCACGAACCTCAGGATCTGGCTTCACCTACCAGTGAGTGTACAACAGCCCTGGAGTCTTCTGGACCCTGACTTTACCCAGGAGGAAGCCTGCATAAGCTGCCGGGCCTCCTAAGGTTCCACAGTCAGCTGTTCTATGACCCAGTTCCACCAACCAGCAGCCAGCAGCCTCTGCACAAGACAAGGACTGGACGCCAACCAGACAAGGGGCCAACCAAGCCTGCCAGGCCACCCACGTAGTCAGCACACCACAAGCACAGGGCCCATGCAGCCTCCTAGGGGGGACCCCTGGAGCATGTGGCTTAGGTGATGAGAGGGGACTGGGCTGCTGGGGTGCATAGGACGTCTCCCACAGAGGGCTACTTCTCCAATGTCAGGAAACGTATCGAACTTACCAGATACACAAAAACACAAATAGCAACTTAGATAAAATGTGGTGGCAGAGGAACATATTCCAGATGAAAGAACAAGACAAAACCCTAGAAGAAGAACTAAGTGAAGCGGAGACAGGCAATCTCCTCACGAAGGTCTTAGGGTAATGATCATAAAGAGGGTTAAAGAACTCAGGAGAAGAATGGATGCACAGAGAGAGAATTTAGAAGTTTCTGGCAGAGTTAGAAAATATAAAGAACAACCAATCAGAGATAAAGAATACAATAACTGAAGTGAAAAATACACTAGAAGGAATCAACAGTAGATTAAGGACACAGAGGAATGGATCAGTGAATCAGTGAGCTGGAAGACGGACTAGAGGAAATCACTGATGCTGAATTGAAAAAAGAAAAAAAAAAGAAAAGAAATGAGGAAAGCTTAAGAGAGCTCTGGGACAACATCACGCACACTAATATTGGCATTATAGGGGGCCTTAGAAGGATATGGGAGAGAGCAAGGGGAAGAGAACACGTTTGAAGACATAATAGCTGAAAACTTTCTTAGCCTGAGGGAAAAATAAAACGTCCAGGAGGCACAGAGAGCTTATACAGAATTAACCCAGAGAGCAATATACCGCAACATATTACAATTAAAATGACAAAGATTAAAGATAAAGAGAGTATATTAAAAGCAACACATAACATAGAAGGGAACTCTCATCAGACTACCAGTATAAACCCTGCAGGCCAGAAGGGTTTGGCATGATATATTTAAAGTGATGAAAGGGAAAAACTTACAACCAAGCATACTCTGCCCAGCAAGGCTCTTGTTCGGATTTGCTGGAGAGATCAAAAGCTTTACAGACAAGCAAAAGCTAAAAGAGTTCAGCACCACCAAATTAGTTTTGTAAGAAGAGTTAAAGAGACTTCTCTGAGTGAAAGAGGAAAGGCCACAACTGGAAACATAAGAATTATGAAATGAAAAACTCATTGGTAAAGACATACATACAGTAAAGGTAGGAAATCATCTATGCACAAAGCTTGTAGGAAGGTGAAAAGACAAAAGTAATAAAATCATCTATATCCACAGTAAGCAGTTAAGGAATACACAAAACAATTAGATATAAATTATGATCTCAAAAAGAGTAATCTTGTGAGTTCAAGTGCAAGGCTGTTAAAATGCATTTGAAATTAAGAGATCAGCAACTTAAAACAATCACATATAGAGAGAGACTGCTATATAAAAGCCAAATGGTAGCCACAAACCAAAAACTTGGAATAAACAGACACACAAAAAAGAAAAAGGAATCCAAACACAACAGTAAGTACAGCCATCAACTCATAAGATAAGAGAACAAAAGAAGAAAGGGGAAAAAAAGAACTACAAAACAACCCCAAATCAATTAACAAAATGGCAATAAGAACATCCATATTAATAATTACCTTAAATGTAAATGGGTTGAATGCTCCAACCAAAAGACATAGAGTGGCTGAATGGATACAAAAATAAGACCTATATATATTCTGCCTGCAGGAGACAATTCAGATCTAGAGACACACACAGACTGAAAATGAGGAGACGGAAAAAGATATTCTATGCAAGTGGAATCCAAAAGAAAGCCAGAATAGCAATACTTACATCAGACAGAATATATTTTAAAATAAAGACTGTTACAAGAGACAGACAAGGACACAACATAATGATCAAGGGATCAATCCAAGAAGAAGATAAAACAATTGTAAATATATGCACACCCAACATAGGAGCACCTAAGTATATAAGACAAGTACTAACATGAGTAAAAGGAGAAGTCAACAAGAACACAATAATTGTAGGGGAATTTCCATTACACTTACATCAATGGACAGATCATCCAGACAGAAAATCAATAAGGAAACACTGACCTTAAATTACACATTACATCAAATGGACCTACTTGATATATAGAGAGCATTACACCTGAAACAGCAGACTACACATTCTTTTTGAGTGCGCATGGAACATTCTCCAGGACAGATAACATGCTAGGCCACAAAATGAGCCTCAGAACATTTAAGAAAACTGAAATCACATTAAGCATCTTTTATGATCACAGTGCTATGAGACTAGGAAACAACTACCAGAAAAAAATTCCAAAAAAAAAAAAAATAAAATAAACACATGGGGCTAAATAATATGCTATTAAACAACCAATGGATCAGTGAAGAAATCAAAGAGGAAATAAAAAGTATCTAGAGACAAATAATAATCAAAACACATGATCCAAAACCTATGGGGTGCAGCAAAAGCCGTTCTCAGAGGGAAGTTTATAGCAATACAAGCCCACCTCAGGAAACGAGGTGGTGCTGCGTCTGCCATCCCCTGGTACTTTGCAGTTAAGAGAGGGTGTCACATGGGTAGTTTGGATTGTCTGAAGCCCATGAGTTGAGAAAATCTAAAGAACTCAAAAACGATAGCCCGTATAGCTTATCAGAGGTGGAGAAACTGGGCGAGACTCACCAGCTGAGCTGCAGTGACCTGAGGACTTGCTTCCTGGGTCTTAGTGTTTTCAAGTTCAGAGAGTGATCTTTGTGGCCAGAAAGCCCCTCAAAGCACCCAGAAAGTCAGCAATTGCTTTTCCTGTCTGAAGGAGCTGACCTCTGCTGAGGGCAGCTTCTGCCAAAACTTGACTCCTGTGGATCTGCCTAGGATAGAGGGTTGCCTGCTGTCACACAGGCTCCCTAAGGTCAGGTGACTTGGCAGGAAGGAAAAGTGGGTTCAGAGGAGACAGGTGTGTAGCTGCAGGTGCACACTAAGCTGCCTCTCCATCTTGAAGATGTCAGTCACCGAGCTTTAGATTAGTGGGGAAGAACCCCTGCAATTACCAGTAGCCACAAACACAATTGAATATCCTAAATCAATTAGGAGAGTCCCCAGTATAGAACTATTAAATTCTCATTCCATATCTGACTTGATGGATGGAAAGGACTTGGCCCAGCAACTCACCAAAGGACCCTCAACTGCACACATCTTAGGGCAATGCCCAGAGGCCTGGTTGCAGACAATTAAGGGCTTCTAGACTGAATATCAGATGAGCTGAGTTTACCCAGATACTATCCTGGGAACCTGAGAAGCTGAAAATTTTTCAGATTGTCGGGCATTCAGAAACCCAAACAAACAAGCAGCTAAGCATTGAAGCAGTCACTTAACCTCCTAGTCTCTTCAAACTGGCTGAAATTACCTGGAAAGTCTGCTTTTATTCACTCCCCTCCAGTGAGCCAACTGGAGGTATAGCCCAAGCTTTCATGCCCCTGTGGATGTCCTGGCTACCTTGTTAAAAAGCAGGTTCTGATTCACTAGATGAGAGATGAAGACTGAGAATCTGCATTTCTGCCACACTTTTAGGAGTTCCGAAGCTGCTGATCCAGGGGCCACCATTTGGGTAGCTGGTCTCTAGGGACATATTTCACAGAGAGGTAATTATCATACCGCCTCAGTGGGCGGCCACAAGTTTTCAAGATGGCACCCTCTGGGACCTATTGTGAGCCCTGCCAATGGGGCTGATTTTATTCCCCACACTTCAATTTTTAGAAAATAGAGATGATAATAAAATCTGGGAAATGGAGATAATAATACCTACTCTTTCTCAGGCCCCTAGCCATATCCTGAGAAAATGATTTAATGGCTGCGAAGTGTTTTCAAATCCAGAGTCCTGTGAGCTCCTTACTTAGCAGTACCTTTTTAAGATGAAGCCCAGAAAAGTGCTTCATAACGATCCAGTGTCCACACAACTGGTTGGCATCAGAGGCTGTTGCAGTTACATGGATGGCATCCTTGCTCACCCTGTTTGTTTGTTTAAGTTGTTCAAGTTCAGGTGTAAGGTTTATGCTACACTCCTTCCCTGCCCTCCGTTCTAAGCTGAACTGTCCCTTTTAATGGGCTGGTGGAGAACTAGTGGCTTGGCTACTTAGGGCCCATAAGTGTCAGGATGCTTTCCTGGGGCTGACGTGGTTTTTCGCTCCTGAATTGTATCTGATGGCTAGTGCGTGGCTAAGAGGCCAGGGCATTTTTAGCTTTAGTTAAGCAACACCAAAATCCTCCAGGTTGCAGCTAAATCCCTCTTTGACTGCTCTTGGAGTGCTAGCTGAGGGCACTGTGTATCCTCAGCGCCAAAGGCGCCGGCACAGATGGGGCAGCTCCGGGCTGATTCTCCTATATTTAACACAGGCCTAATTACCCACAGGTCTCTGAGTGAGGAGGGCTGATGAGCAGTTCAAGCTCCCTGCATAGAAATAGCCCCAGAATAGTTCCAGTGTTGTTTCTAATTGCAATGGATGAGCAGACTGTCTCATTAATCCTTCCCCATCAGCCTGCAAACGGGCTGCCCCAGAATAGCCCTGATCCCAGCCAGCCCGCAGCCGGCTTCGCGGCTGGTGGTTTTGTACATATTTGGAGACGGAAGGTACTTCTCCCCAAGGATGGATGTGCGTGTTTGGGGGCAAGGAGTAGTCTACGAATTCTGGAATCTTAGGTCAGCAAAGGGACAGGATGCAAAGAGGACTACCACACGGGGGCTGGAAAAGCCATGAAGTAGCTGAAATAAGACCTTCAGATGTCCCCAGTGTGTTCTTGTGCCCTTTTGCCTCTACGGGTGAATATTTCATTCCGTTCAGTTCTCCTTGCTCTGCCCTGTCTGTCCCTGCTCAGTGATTTCAGTTATAGACGCCTTAGGATGGAGGTGCCGCTCGCAGGTTTCCACATGCTCGTAGCTTCACAATGAACAAAGGTTAGTTTCCTTTATACACTCACACTGTTAGACCCTCACCGCAGTCCTGTAGAGGTTAGCAGTGATGAGCATTACTGTCATTATACAAAAGAGGAGATTGAGGGCTAGCAAGAAACAGTTTGTGAGCACCCCAAGATCGCAGAGTTAGCAACTGACAGACCTTGAACAGGAAACTAGATCTCTTCTCTGATGGTTCTGGGAAATACTCATTTTCTTGTTAGAGAAATATGAAGTCTCATGGTCAGGATGATACCGTGGAAAGAGAAGACTCTGGAATCAGATTGGGATTTCAACCTCTGGGACTTTGGGCATGTTGTGAGGGTTAAATAAGATAATGCACATAAAAAAATCCCGAGTCAGAAGAGTGCAAGTAAGCTGAAAAAAAAAATCCTAATTCCTCAACACTAACTATTTTGTACTTTCCCTTGGGGAGGAGATAAACCTTTCAGAGCCCAGGGTTCATAAAGTATTATGGGGTCCAGTCTTCCTTCCTTTTGTCTCCCTCCTTCCATCTGCTCCTTTTCCTCACTTCCCCTCCCAGCCATCCCTGGGCCCCCTGTATGTGCATCAGTGGGAGATGCGGCAATTTGGAAGTCAAGTTGCCCTCAAGTTCCAGACCATTAAATCCAATCAACTATTTTTTTTTCATATCCAACTGCCTCTACAGTGTAGAGGAAAACGGAAGAGGGTTAAACTGAAAAGAGAACTATATGTAAAATTTATTGAGCAAGATTTTGGTTCTAGGCACTCAGATGCTTATATGTTTATATGCATTTATATTTTAAAGTATGCATGTGTATAAAATTGTATTTATTTATTATATTATATTGAAGTATAGTTGATTTACAATGTGTTACTTTCTGGTGTACAGCATAGTGATTCAGAGATATATATATATATTCTTTTTCATTATAGGTTATTACAACTTATTGAATATGGTTCCCTGTGCTGTACAGTAGGACCTTGCTGTCTATCTGTTCTGTATATAGTAGTTTGTATCTGCTAATCTCAGTCTCTCAATTTACCCCTCCTCCACCTTCCCCTTTGATAACTGTAAGTTTGTTCTCTATGTCTGTGAGTCTTTCTGTTTTGTAAATAAGTTCATTTGTGTCACTTTTTTAGATTCCACATATAAGTTGTATCATATGATATCTGTCTTTCTCTGTTTGACTTCACTTAGTATGACAATCTCTAGGTCCATAAAAGGGTATTTCATATTCACAAGAAAACCGTGAGGTACTCTTCACATGGTAGAAAAAACGTTCAGCAAAGATAAATAACTTTATTTAAAGAAGACAGGTTATTGTCTCAACTTATCATCCAATATCAAGAAGGAAAAAAAAATAAAGATGAAAAACAAAAATGATAGCTTTGCCCAAGAACACATAAACCTATGCAAATAAGTGTGGACCCACAATCTATAACCACAGATCCTTAGGGGACACATGTGGTTATTCTCTCTTCCACAAAACCGAGTCCTTCACAACCTTTAGACCCATCTTCAAAGTCACTATCTCTTTGAAGCCTTCCCGGATGCTCCTCTCCCTCTCCCCATCCCTTGCCCACATGGATTGGTCTTTTCCACCTTTGTGCTTCCAGAGTGTGTTCTATACACAGCACAGCTTGCACAGCAAGACTGCACTGTAACTTAAAAGATCACAGGTCTCATACCCACCTCTGGTGAACACCTTCAGAGGGCGGACGCCTGCAGTGCTTGACAAATCAACTAAGAAATAAACAGAAAAAGCCCACTTCTAGAAAAGAGGAGGCACTCTACAGTAACAGCTAAGTTACTGAGTATTCAGCACATCCCAAACACTGTCTCCATAAAGCTTTCCACAATGCTGCTCACCCAGTCCTGATAACCTCCCTCAAAGGTAACCATTATTATCCCTACTCTCTCTCTGTCTCTTTTCTTTTTTTTGATAGATGAAAACTTTGCAAAGTCTAACACCTAGCTTGGTCAGGGCCATGTGAGAATGGTGGGGAAACAAGATCAGAAGCCCAGTCTGTGTCACTCAAAGCCCTTGCTCTTTAGTCTCAATGTTCAACTTTCTTTTTTGTCAGCAGATGTTGGCTTCTTTGTTGCTTGGGTAACTGGATGAATGAATGAAAAAAGGAAACAAAGGGACAGAGGATGGGTGGATAAGTGTGCAAATGAATGATCTTCATCAGTCCTCTCCAACTCTTCTATTCTTCTGTGGGTTTAACATCCCGATTCCATCATCTCTGGCCGGTACTGATCTTCTGAGACATTGAATAACCATCCCAGACGATGTGGTACTCTGGAACACTGGTGGCATAAATTTCAGCACTGCCTGAAAGCTGATTTTCTCAGAACATTGCCCTCCATGCCCAGACCTGCCTGTGACCTTCTGTGATGCCCAAGATTTTATTCCTTTCGATGAGGGCTAGTAAAGTGCAAATTCCCATGGGAGGAGCTGTACATTTATTCATCATCGGCCATTAACCTCACCTCCACAAGTGCTAAGGGAATGTATTCTTTCTCTGTGGCTGCTCTAACAAATTAGTACAATCTTGGTGGCTTGGAGTGACAGAAACATATTCTTTCACAGTTCTGGAGACTAAAAGTCCAAAATTAGGGAGTCGTGGGACCACACAGCCTTGGAAGTCTCTCAGGAAAAACCCGCCTCTGGCATTTTTCAGGTTCTGGTGGCTGCCAGCTTTCCTCGGCTTGTGGCTGCATCACTCCTTAGTCTTTTCATCACCTTCTTCTCTAGGTGTGTCTGATCTCCCTCTGCCTTTCTCTTGTGAGAACACTCCTGCCATCGCTTAGGCCTACCTGGATAGTCCCAGACAATCTCCTCAAGAGCCTTAATATAACCACACTGTGCTTTTCCATAGGAGGCAACATTCACAGGTTTCTGGAATTAGGGTCTGATGTCTTTGGATGGAGGGGGCACTGTTCAGCTCACTAGGGGGAACTCTAACCTTCCCTTGGGAAGATGCAACCTTACACTTCCTCTCCAGGAACTCAGTCCCGGGATTAATTAAAAGGATGAATAGTCTAGTGCTTTGAAAATCACAGGCTAGGTTTCTAAAGCTCCGGAAGGAATGAAACATAGTGAACCCTTCTGAAGATTAAGGCATTTGGGCACATTTCCAGCCCGGGTATTTCTGTAGAGAGGAGGTGTGGATGGGAAGGAGTCAGCCAGAGAAAACCTAACAGCCCTGAGTAGAGATGAGACACTCAGCATGAGGGATTAACAGGGTGCATGGGACACTACGGGGGTGATAACTGCCTACATCAATTGGATTATCTCTGAATTTAAATTGATCTGTTTAATAAGGTGATGATGAGCTGCAAGTCGAACATACACCAGTATTTAAATCCTATTAGTTTGTGTGACCTCTACCAAGTGACTTGGCCTTTCTGATTTCCTTAAAGGCTAAAGTTGGAGTGATCCTACCTCCCTCAGGGAGTTACTGTAAAGACTAAGCTGATGTATATAATATAGTCTTTAGAATGAAAAGCATATGGTAAATATAGAATAAATGTTGGTTTTCCATCTGATTTGAATATCGTGACCCCATGAAGACCTTTATATTGTGGGTGAAGATTTTGGGCTTTTGATCTAGTTAGTAATGGTGAGGTGTCCTTCAAAATTCCATTTTAAGAGGTTTTATGGACACCAATAATGAGATAAACTGGCTTTAAACCCATGTGCCTCCTGACACAATGCATTCAGGAGGGCACAGCATTATCTGTGTTTCACCTACTGAAAATGTATTTTCAAGCCATCAATCTTGAAAATATCCAATAAACACAAATTGAGAAATGTCCTATAAAATAGTCACCCTATATGTTTCAAATATATTAAGTCATAAAAGACAACGAAAAGCTGAGAAAATCTTCCCATTTAAAGCAAACTAAAGAAATCCTTTCAATTCCACCTTTTTTTTCTCTCCATCTATCTCCATGTTCTTATACAAGGAAAATATGAAAAGCACATATAACATATATGAACCAACAAGATTTGACCAATAAGCATTTTGAGGACATCCGCGAAATCTTACTTCAAAATGGAGCTACCTTGTGGATTCTGTGCAGGGGAAGAGTTAGAGAAAATAGCTTAAGTCATGTTCTCTAGAGCAATTAGAGACCACTGTCCTCAGATGGACTCTCAAGTTTATAGACAAAAGAGGGAGTTAATAAAGTTGCCACAAAGAAACGTACAAAGTTGTCTGTGTCTCCGGAGAGATATTTGGTTGAGTCATTCGTAGCATCAAATTTAGATCCTGGGTTTGTTTTACGTTTCTTAGGTGTTGTTTCTGAAAATGAAAAGGCAAATGCCACTGTAACTTTTGTCCTTCAGTCTCCTATCAACCCTTTCCCCGCACCATGTGTGTGTAAGCCCTAAGAGATAACACTAAAAACTTCTTACTAAGAAAGTTGAGGGGTTGTTGTCTATTAGTTTATCATTGGGAGGGGAGAGGTCAATACTCATGTTTTTAACAATGTTTTTAATAATCTAGGATGACAGAAATAAAGTATCTTTTCCTTGCAAGTAAATGCAGCTTTTTCTATTAATGTATCATGGACGGGCTTCATTGCATTCAACCTTGAGAGACCAGTGATTTCCTAGCGGTGGGGTGGGGAGTGAGCTGCAGAACTGGAGCAGTTATTTAATAAACAGCATCTCACAGCTGTTCCCAACAGGAAATGAGGAAGAATGCTACAGACAACTGTTGGGATCCCAGGCTAGGATGCCACCATGCCAGCGCTTTTGAATACAAAACTCCCTTTGCCAAAAGACCTTGAGACATGTTGGGAGAGGGATGTCAAAAGCTGTTTGGCATTCCAAAAGAAAGCTGCCTCATTTTATTTTCCCTGTAGATTTGAATTGTTTGGTGTTTGTGTAGAGAGGATGGAATGTATTGGCTGGATGTAGACAGATTGAAAAATAGGGGATTAAGAAAGGGAAGGGACAGATTATCCATTTTCCTGCCTTCTGGCCAGTCACTGTCCAAGGTATTATAATTGATTGGCATTACCTAAAACTTTATTGCCAGTGTGTCCTTCCAGTTTAACGAGGAAATATAATGTGTAGTAAGATATAAGTATAAACCACACCTGAATGGGCATGAAATAGTTACAGGGTAAACTACCACACTGCTCTAGCCCAAAAGGGATGTATCATAGAAGGATAGGGGACATTTCCAGGCACTCGTGTTGCTGCAGGGGGTTGGGGTGGGACTCAGATTTTACCAATCTGAGAGGTTTTCTCCCTTGTAGAGAATGTAGTAAAACATCTCCCTGACATCAGAGCTACAAAAGATGAATGGGGCAACCAACTAGAAATAATAGTGAGAGCAAAAGCTAGAGTGTTATCCAGATAGGGAGAGAAAAGGTCTTCTCTGCTAATAAAGAACTGGTAACCCATGGCTTGCTAAGGTTGTTGAAGCAAACCCCAGCCTCCTCAATCACATCTTGGATGGAGATTCTCTTTATGTGCTTGCTCAAAGTTAGGTTTGAATTTGGAGCCTCAGCATGAAAATCAGATAGAAGCAAGCAACCATTCTGGATGGAACTGCAGAGGGAGAGGCTAACGGGGTCACCCAAGAAAGGATTAAGGAAACGTCAGTGCTGCAGTCTAGATGATTGCAGGATAGAATTTCCAGGCTGAACTGGCTAAAGATCTTCATGTGAACCTTAGAGAGAGGCAATTGGAAATTAGTACTAAAATGTTATTTACAGTGTTACTGGGTGAATATAATGGTACTAGAGTGACCAGTACACAGAAGTGGCTCTAGAATTTAAATACAGAAAGACTTAATGTTGGCAATCTGGATGGAGGAGCTGGGATCCTTAAAGTGATGCTGCATTTGCACAGTAAGCGTAAGTCTTTTACCTAGGTTGCACACCTGTTTGGGATAACTTGGGTGGCTATATTGGAATGGCTTGGCCTGAACTCTATTGTTGGGTGGCCTCCAAAGATTCTCCCAAGTAAATTTTTTGTCCTACCCACAAGTTCCATACCCTAGCGTGCTTTTAGTTATTTTCAACGTATCCTTCTGTATAAAGCCCTGAGCATAAACACCATTTGGGAGGTATTGACATGGACAGACAGTTGGTCCCATGTGGACTCCATGGACAACTGCAGTCCAGAGTATAGCATCCAGTGATGGCAAATCATGCAAGTGGCTTTCTGACCCAATGCTGCCTTAACAAGGCTTATTTACACTGAAGGGTGCTAAGCGTTATGTACAGAAACTAAATTTATACTTTAAAGCAGTGGTGGTCTCTCACTGAGTTGTTTTATTTGGTTAGCAATCTTCCTTGCAACCCATGCATAGTTTTCTGGGGAACTTCTCTTCCCCCAAATTGCATGGTAACAGCACTGTGAGCCCAGTAGCTACCTGGAGGTTGTACTACCGGATGGGGAATGGGGACTTGAGCAAGATGGGCTATTTATAGCTAAATCTCTAGGAATTTAGAATTAGGCAAGAGATAAGAGGTCAGATTCTCTCTGGGTAGCTGGACATGTACTATGCAAATTTGGGAGATACTGGTGTCTATGGCATGTGAGAGAAACAAAAAAGCAGACAGACAGCATAAGAGAAAAGAGCTGAGGGGTAGAGAGAGACCTGCCTGGATGCCTGGCAATTTTTCAGTTCTTGATTCCCATCCTTTTCCTCGGGGCGGGCTTATCTTTTCTTGACTTCTCTGAGCTGTTATCGGATCCTTACAATACAGTATTTCCCTCTTGCTGCTTAAGCAGCCATCAAGGGTCCTCCTTGGAAAGTGGCTCAAAAATACTGCTTATAATCCCAAGAAATTTGAACACCTGCCACCTAAGAAGTAGATCCACTGTCCTAAGAATGTTACTTGCTTCCCTGTTGGATTCCCCCGTAGTTGTCTCCAGAGGCCTTGCTGGTGATCATTATTATGAGTTGAGTCCTCATTTTAGAGACTGAAGAAGAATCAGTGCCATATACACATGATCACTAATGATTCAACTTTACACCGTGAGCATATGCTCCAAGTCATTGGGCCTCTTCACCAGATGGCTGGAGAGTAAGCAGGCATGTATCACAAATGCCTGGAAGTGAGTTTTCAGTCTTCAGAGAAAATAAGAGATTGTCATTCATCTCAACGTACTCTGACGGCCACCTAGTGAAGTCGTGATGGATCAGTATCAAATTTCCTAAATGAAGAGAATGAGTCCTAGAGCACTGTGTGTGTGAGATCGTTTGAGAGAAGAATACACAAGTAAATGCCCTTTGTTAACCAGCTCGTGCTCATTCACAGTTTTAATCATAACACATACTCACTAAAGACGACTTCAAAAACAGAAAAATTGAAGCTATTTACCTCTTTTCCCCTGTGTACATATTTTGGTTTATTTCCTAACACATATTTTTTTCTAGGCACTGTTTAAATATGGTTGTCATCACTCTGAAAGTACAATTTTGTACTTATTCTTGTTTAACATGATATTGAAAGTATTTTTTGAGTTATTACTTAGTCTTGCTGACCATTTTTAGTAATTGCCTAGTGCACCATCCTGTAAAAATATGCTCTGTTTAGTAAAATATGGCATATTGTTAGATATTAAGGGCGTTTCTGTTTTTTTCATAATTATGGACGTTATCAATGGTATATTTCAAATGAAGAGACATTTTGCCTAAAACTACCACCAAGGCTGCTCTTTCCTCTGACTGCATGACATTCTCACTTTTCTCCTAACCCAGGTCTGCTACTTCCTTCAAGTCATTTTGTCTTCACTAATGGCTGATTGTTCTTGAAGATATTAATTTTGTTTCTTTTGTAATGACTGTACTCCATACCCACTAGCTCTCATCTGTAAGGCTTCTGTCATGCTCTTTGGCATTTGTTCACATGTGGCTTTGCTTGTTTGCTATTTTATTGGGTCTTCCCCACCAAAGCACCTACTATGTTGTTTAGCACATATTAAAGTTTAGCAATTTCTTGTGGAAGGAGAAGATGGGAAAGGAATGAGAAAGCAAAGAGGGAGTGAACTAGCACTGCTTCATAATTTTTACTAAACTAAGTTACAGTTTTCTTATTCCTTGAATGACCAACACCAGTTTTGCAAATCATGTTATCTGTTATCAATATGCTTCAAGCTTATCATGATCTCTTTATTTTTTATGCCATAGCGAAATTTCCTAGTTTGATGCCTCACCAGTATCTACCTTTTAGGTACATATCTCAGTAGGGCAATATATTATGAAAGCTTACAAATATAACATCTTCATGATGGGGCATGTAATGACCATTTCAACAGGCTCTTTATCCATGAGCAAGGGATTCAACACACATTTCTTGTTTCTGAGACTCTAAGATACATTAATTCTTGAAGTAAGATTTTTCTCTGGGTGTTTTTTCGTTTGAGGATTTCCCCCTACTGAAACGTCATTTTTTAAAAGGCCAGCAGACAGTTGAAAACATACCTCTGAACCCTTGTTAAATTGGTTGGATTTTTAAGGACAAATCACTAGATCCAAAGAGCAGAAACATAGAAAGAGAGAAAGGACTTTTCCTTCAAATTGAAGGGTGATTCTATTGACCATCTTGCTGTAGGTCCTATGTTTTGAGTTTTCTTTTTATTTTTTAACTAAAATATTAGATCTTTGAGTTGGAAAGGAAAAGGAGAGCAGAGACTGAGGGGAAGTTTAGTCTTTATGTTTCCCCTTTTGATGAGATTAATTGATCGTCACCTAATGAGCAAGCTTCCTGTTTCTATGCCTTCTCATCCAAGCTCCATGGGCAGGACATCCAAAAACTGAGCAGTCTTGGGCCAAGCTTACTCTGAGAGGCAGATAAACCCACGCAAGTTAACCAAAACCACATTTAACTGTTTACCTAAAAATTATTGTAATGCATGATAATTAGGCTGAATGCTATGCAGTTTATATAAATAACTACAATTAGTATTATTTTTATACAGGCTAATCACATTTCACATTTGTTTTCCTTCCATGTTAGCTATCCAACATTCCTAATCAGCATTAATATAGAAAATGTTGCCTAAAGCTGTGTATATATGTTAGTTCTCATTTTATTCACATTGTCTCTCTCTAAATGCCTCTCATTTCAGATCATGAATGATATTTTTGTAAAAACTGTAATTGTGTTTGGGATTAGTATCTCAATAAAAAACTTTTTTTTTTTTAAATAAAAGGGAATAAAGTAGGGTTGAAGGAGGACTTGGAAGAGTGAGGATGCTGGTGATAAGGTAAGCCAGACTTCCTGTTCAGCCCCTCTGGCAACTGAGAAGGGTCAAGTGATTTTGGAAATCGAACACCTCTGCTTTGAATCCTAGCTCTGCTCCTAACTAGCTGGGCTGGCTGTGCTTACCTCTCTGGTCCTCTCTCATTGTGCTCAGCTTTCTGATCCTCTCTGAGATAGTTTGGAAAAGGTGCTGGATCATATTAGGGGCTTAGGAAGCATTAGCTCCTTTGGGACACCCACATTTGTTCATGTGTATTCAATGTAACAACATTTATGGAGCACCCACGATGTCAAAGGCATTGATACTACACATTAGAAATATAAAAATATATATGATGTGGCACCTACTCTGAAGCTGCTCATTATATATTGAGAAAGCTTTGGGTTATAATTGACTTAAAGCACAATGATGAGAAACTATGTTTTTTGTTTGAAAAATGGCAATGTGAGGTGAATTGTAATGATCTAAATTGTCAGTATTACATACAATGCACTGCAAATGGCAAGAATCCACAGTGATCATATACCATAGCTGTGCCACCCTATACGTCAGATTTCCCACCTGTAAAATGGGAATAATAGCGCTTACCTCACTAAGAGTGTTGTGCAGAGGAAATGAATTACTACCTGAGGAAAATTAGTCGCTGGCACATAAAAAGTGCAGTAAGATTGTTAGCTGTACCCGTTGCTCATTTCACAAGTGTTGAATGAGCACCTCCCATTTTTTCAGAATCTATTTTAGACTCCGAGGCTACGGCAGTGAATAAAATCGATAGACACAAAGTAAGATTTCGTTATTCCTTTTGATTTGCATTTTCCTGTCTAACAGTGCATTTGGTCATCTTTTCACTTACAAAATTGCCACTTCTCCTGGCATTTCTATGGAATGTCTATTTATATGTTTTTATATATTTTTGTCTACTCTTGAAGTTTTTGATCATTGTTTAGTATGCATATTAATGCCTTTCTGTGTTACAAATCCTCTTTACTCAAATCTCTGGTGTGTTGGTTGACTTTCCATGTGGCATCTTTTCCCATGTGATTATTGTTAATTTTTACGTTGCTAACAGTTTCTACCATTATTGCATAGCTTTTAGAGTAAAAGATTTAGTTAAGTTACATTGGACCCGTAGTTTCCAAAATATTTCTAACAAAGATTTTATTGCTCAATTTTTCACATTTAAATCTTGATTTGTAATTGACTTGCGAATATGGTGTTATAATGGGGTTCCATGTTTTTCTTCTAGTTGAAGAGTAAGATACGCACTTTTTAAAAATACCCCATCCTGAATTTAAATGAATATTTAACCTCGTGTATATACACTGTATGTTCCACTTCTGAAGTATTTATTCTGTCTACAGATCTGTTCTTATGCCCATGCCATATTGATCTGATCACATTTACTTGATGTGTGTTGATCTCTAACAAACCAGATTTCCCTCAGTCTTCTTTTTCAGTTACCTTGGCTCTTCTTGGACATTTTTTCATCCATATTGGCTTTAGGGTGATTTTATCTAATGTTAAAAAGCAGGACTTCTAAATGGAATTGCACTAAATTGATGTGCTAATTTTAAGAGAATTAATATTGTCTTTGCCTTCAAGAACATGGTACGCCTTTCCTTTTTATTCAGATCTTATTCTTATATTTTAAATAACATCTTATAGTTCTTCCCATACAGGTGAATTTCTTATTAAATTTAGTTAAACATTTTATAGATTTTGCTACCATTTTAAGTGAACTAAGTTTCCCATTTCCAGTTGCTACTGTTAGAGGAAAGAAAATGTCATGATGAGTTGATTTCATCTTGCATGCTGTCACTTTCCAAAATTATTCTGTTAGTTTTTATTAGGATATCTTGGATTTTGATTGGTAAAAAGAGAGAAAAGTTTCTTTTTACACTATATTGATATCAGCGATTTTGTGTTGTTTTCTTATTGAACTTATTAAAGCCTCCAGGGAAATGTAAAACCTAATGACGATAGCAAACATTCACGTCCACTTTCTCTTTTTAATTGGAAACAGCTTATTTTGTTTTTCAGTATAATGTACTGTTATTTAGGTATATATTATTTATTTTATTTAAAATGTTTCTTTTTATTCTTATAAATATTATCATAATATTAAAATAATATATTAATAATAATATTAAAATAAAATTCTCTTTCAGAATCAAGGGTATGATTTTCCTACCAAAATACATTGGTGTGTGGGTTTACACTGATAAATTTCTTCGTATTGAAACTCTCTTGCATTCCTGGAATAAATCTTGCATAATCATAATGCAGGATTCTTTAGTTATAAGCTTGTTTTTTTTAAACCAGGGATTCTCAGAATCTTTCATCAGGTAATGATTCTTTGACCCCCTAAGAGAATCTTCCGGTAGGAACATTTCCCAGGTGGATTTGGTTTCAGAGACACTTTCTTATGCAGAACCTATTAACATCTCTCAGAATGTGTCTTGGGAAGTGTAACACTGAGACTTCCTGCTGTTTTCTGTTGTCCTGTATGCATGTAGTGTGTATGACATCCTGAGCTTTAAGCTTTTTCACAGGTGAATGATAATGATCCAGACAGAAACTCCCATCTCCCATTCCCAATGGAGCCATCCCAGTTTCCCAGAGTTGTTCCTACAGATATCTTTCTACCTGAGCCCTGTGCACTCTGGGCAGAAAAATCAGCTTAATATCAATAAGAAGAGATGGTGATTATTCATTTTCTAATGATACCTAATGAATTAATTGTATAATGTAAAGATGATATTTTAAGGTACATTTTCTGGAGAGCCATAAGATGTTAAGCAACTTTTATTTCCAGGTTGCATAGCAAGAAGCAACAGAAACAAGACTGAATCTGGTCCACATCCTCTACGTCTCAGCACAGGGCTTCTGCATACTGTAGCCTAAAGGAAGAGAGGCCTTTCAGCTCTAATAAAGTAAAACCTTGAGGCGGGAAATCCTAGCAGACTTGTTTCACCTAGTTGCCTTGGTAATTACTTTTCCCATGCGTTTTGACATCCATCTGCTTTAATCACTAAATGATTGTTCCCACCAAATGATTACCCTTCTCACACCCCAAGGTCATAGAAAACAAATGTCAGGAGTATGGGCTCTGGAGTTAAGTGCCACCTCAATTTACTGTTTGACGACAGACTAGTTACTTACTTTGTGCCTTGGTTTTCTCATCTACAAAATGGATGCAATAATAGTATAAACTTCATAGATTTTATACGGATGGGGTGACATAAACCATAATAGCTTAGAACACAGTCCAAACATAGAAAGTGCTCAGTGTAAGTTAACCACTGTCACTATCACTATTGTCAGCCCTGCATCAGATAGTGATAGACAGGAATCTAGGCCCCCCTCCTCAGACTGCACTCTTATCTAAGCTAAATAACTTTGTCCCTTAAATCATTTGTCATATAACAGGATTTTGAGTCTTTTTTTCTCTTTCCAGTTTGCCAGCAATCCTTTGAAAGGGAGTGAATTAGATGTAGCCCCGGCAAAAGCTGGTACAGTACAACCAATGCACTGCTTCTTCTAGAGGTCACATTTCTAGAGGCTCAAGATAACAGTTTTTCTTGGCAATCACATCATTCTGTGCATGAGTGATCCTCAGTAGAGAAGAAGTGCGTGTTGGTATCACACAGGCAGTCTGACTAAACATCTCGATACGGTAAACCTGAAGCATTAAAAGAATCTGTTATACCATCTATTGACTATAAAGCTCATCAGCATCTTCCTGGCTGGTAGTGATAATCTGATGCCCCCAACCATACCCATAGGCAGGTGCCTACTCCACTTCTCTAGTTGTACCTAAAGCCAGCTTTGTTTCACCACATGCCTGACTACTAGCTAGCTATCAGGCAGTTTAGAGAGATAAGAGGAAAGAAAGAAAGAAAGAAAGAAAGAAAGAAAGAAAGAAAGAAAGAAAGAAAGAAAGAAAGAAAGAAAGAAAGAAAGAAAGAAAGAAAGAAAGAAAGAAAGGAAGGAAGGAAGGAAGGAAGAAAGGAAGAAAGAAAGAAAGAAAGAAAGAAAGAAAGAAAGAAAGAAAGGAAAGAAAGAAAGAAAGAAAGAAAGAAAGAAAGAAAGAAAGAAAGAAAGAAAGAAAGGAAGAAAGAAAGAGAGAAAGAAAGAGAGAAAGGAAGAGAGGAAGGAAGGAAGGAAGGAAGGAAGGAAGGAAGGAAGGAAGGAAGGAAAGAAGGAAGGAAGGAAGAAAAGAAATCTACTATACCTGACCTTTACGATTTGACCACATACAGAGTTCTGGTCAACCCATGTGTGCTGCTAATAATATAATTCTAATTCAACTTGCTGATAAGTTAAAAATTCAGCCAATCCAGCTGGTTATTCTGTTGGGGTGACTAGTTGGATACATTTTTCACCTGTATTACAGTAACTGAAGTTTTTAGGCCCTGGGTTTACATAACCTGCACATCCTATGCTTATTTGATTTAGGTCTGGTCTCTTCACAGCCTGTTGGGATTATTGGACGACATTCAGGCGATAGAATTTTAGGGTAAATCTCAATCGTTTTTGGACACACAAGTGTACAAAATCTAAAGTCAAAAGAAAATAGAGAAAAATAATTCAGGATTGTGATATACTGTCCCTTCCCCAAGTCCCACAAATAGAGGAGACACTTACAGAATAAGATAGGAGTCACAGTGGTTCTCATTTGTTGAGTGACTACCATGTGTCAGGTATGTTTTTACATCATCTAACTTAATGTCCCACCACCTCTATTAGGCAGGTATTGTATTCCACATAATCGTTCAGGAAATCAAGCCTCAAAGAGCGTCTTTTTGTTGTTGTTCAAAGTCTCATCACTGGTAATTAGCAGAGTTGGGACTCATATCTACGTTTGTCTCCCTCTAAGTCCTCATTTATGCTAATCTATCTCTCCTTTGTGACAAATTCACCTTTAAAGATTAAAAAACTAAATAACTAGAAAATAACCAACTTATGAGCTATAAAAATATTGTTTTCTTCAAGAATAATGCTGAGCAAAGTGAATTATGGTTGTTTTTGAAAGAATTACGAGATTAATGCACAAAGGAGGCTGTGACTCCAATCGTTTATATGAAAATGGTGCTCCCTTTGATTTGTCATGTAATGCAATTCTTTCAATTAATCTAAATTGGCTTCTTCGGGAAGCTTTTATTAGTGACAGAATGAAAATCCAATTGCCTTAAGTGTCTTTTGCAGGAAGCCAACTCCAGGCTGTGCGAGCTGTCCTCTGGACAGGTGTCTTGGTCTCTGTTGGCACTGGGGAATGGGGAGAGAACTCCTGGCCAAGGGTGGAGACCTTGCACAGCCTATGGTTCAGCCCAGCCCCGTGCTCTCTCCATATACTCCTTTTTGAGGCCCGAAATCTCCACCCTCCCCTCCTCTCTGTGTACTCAGCTCATATTGGGTTCATGTTTCTTTTTCTCAATAAAGCCTTGCTCAAAAATAACCCACCCAAATTGTCCCACATTGAGTTTCTCTTTTCCAAATTATTCAAGCATGTATTGCTGGAATCATGCAACTTGGCATTTAGTCATTTGCTGTCTTCTAGTATTGTCCTTAAGGTCATAAATCTTGATTCTACTATAAGTCATATAAGGTCCTAAGGGGGAGTAGCTTTCCAAGCAACACTGAATTCGAAGACACTAGTCCAATATCACAAGTTATTGGCTTGACTTGAATTCTCGCCTATTAAGAAATAAATTAGGACTGAGTCTGAGGGAGGCTCTGAAAGTCTGAGGAAATCTGTTCTCCTTGATTAGCTAAAATATGGTGGATGGTTATAACCAAAGCTCCCAGGGTACTTTTTAGTCCTTTCTGAAACCTCACTAGCACCCCGAGCAGACACAGGGTTTCAAGCCAGTCCATGCACGTCCTCTGCCTTAGCTTTTCCCAAGGCTTTGGCTTAGGTGCACACTGCTCCACTTCTATCGGAACCATAGTTCAGAATCCAGCAACCTCTCAGCCTCGTGAGCCTCCGCTCGTGGAATGGCTAGAAGATTTCCAGAGCTCTCATTGTAAAAGGATGGTAAAGGAAATCGAGCAGTACATTTTCCGTCACGCTCGTGTGAGGACAGAAACGTGAGCCCTTTTGAGCCCCTGCCAAGAACAGGTATGTCACCCATCTTTAACTCAGTGACACCAGGTGTGACTGCTGTGTGCTTAGCAGGGGCTGCCATTTTTCAGGGCTTCTGAAGCACGCCTTTCTCCTTCCTTCTCATCACTGGAATCACGGCACTTTTCTGCTGCAAAGTGCAGGCCATTCTGCATCCCGGGGAGCAGCTCGGAGGAAATCGGTGTAATTAAGTGCTATTTCATAGAGGACTGTGTGGAGCATAGCGTGTCATTTTGGGGATTAGCACTGCAATGTCCTGGAAAATTATGAGTGAAAAAAATTCGATGGTTCAGTGGACATACCTTGCTTTGATTTCAACTTCTGTCACAAAGCAGTTGCAGGGCCCTGGTCAATTTATCCACCTTGTCTGAGAAGGAATCTTATCCATCCCTGCATGAACAGGGATGCAGAAGTCAGTGAGGAACCCTTCCAGGCCCTCTGAACCACAGTTTCCACGGGGCTCGTTCTTTGGCTTCTCACTGCGCCAGATGTACAGTAGCCGTTCAACCAAGAGTTGTTTGGCTGATTGATTGTGTGGCTCTTAAACTGACAGGGATTCTATAAACAGCAGACACTCCTCTCCTCAAAAGTAAATCTGAAAAGTGCCTGCCGGGTTTGGGAGTATCTCATGGCCTGCAACAAATAATGGAGTGAGCGTGACTGGAACGAGAACAGACCTCGGGAGTCCTGGCCCCGTGGAGGCTCTCCTGGATGGAGATGCAGGCCTCCGGTCCATGAGAAGGACGGGAACCCAGGATGCTGAGCAAGTCCTCCTCCCTCCCGTTCAGGCAGCACATTTGGAATCCATTTCCAACCTACTCCGATACCAGAAACAGGCTGGAAAGTACCAAATGAAGTGAGATAATCAAGTTCATCCCATAGCCAACAAAGGAGGCCATCCAAAATGCAAGAACAAATAAAATGAAAACCTCTGGCAGAGCACAGAGAAAAAGGACTGCATTTCAAAAGGGAACTAAAATTACTTTTAATAGATCTTTGGTGGAACTGCCGAGAGACCTCAATCTCTCAGCTCTCTGTATTATTTATTAATTGGGCTGGCGTTCTCCCTGAATCATGAGTGCTTTAGAGAATTACGCAAGCTTTGGGTTGCAGAATGCAGCCCAGGAAAGAGAAGCCTTTGCCTGGGAGCCATTTCTTCGTGTTTTTTTTTTTTTCCCCTCATGCCTTAATTTCCTCATCAGGGAAATGGGGAAATGCATACAGACACTTACCACGTCTTTCCTTCTCAAAACCACCTCAGTTAGGCAGTCACTGTGCAGTGACAAGACTTTTCACCTCTCAGATTTAATTGTGAATTTCTCCAAACAACACTTATCTCAGTAATTTTCACTTGTAGCTCATAGGTCAATCAACCTGCAGGAAGAGAGACCTTAAGCATGAATTTTACTGCAACTCAATCTGTGGCTGCATGGGCAATTCAGATGTCTGACGGATGCCACTTGATCTGTAAGACGTCTTTTAGTCTTAAGCAGATTAGTTGCATAAAGTCAGACCTTGGGGTCTATCCTGGCTTTGTCACCAGCTTGTAAAGTCTGGAACAAGTCAACATATTTATTTTTTCTGACCTGTAAAATGAGGAGATGGCCTAGGTGCCTTTTAACATCCTTGCCAACTCTTACAGTCTATATTATAGTAATGAAATTTGTGACACTGCTTCTCTTTCAAGAAGCCAACAAAATATTGGCTTTAAAAGCACAGAAGAAAAATGATATCTTTCCTTCACTCCATTAAGAATAATCCCCTGTTGCCAAATTAGTGACATGGTAAATTGAGGCGACAGCATTCAGTGTTGCTGCTTGGCCAGCACAAGCTGGTAATCAGTCCCAGCTCTGCGAAATAGAACATTTTCTTTGAAATAAAGTTACTACCAGTAGTCTCAATAATAATGTAAATCTAGAAAAGATGGAAAAAGATTTTTTGCCTACATTGGTTGTTAAATAAGCAAGAATTCGTTTGTTTGTTTGTTTTTTAGATTCCACATATGAGCGATCTCATATGGTATTTTTCTTTCTCTTTCTGGCTTACTTCACTTAGAATGATATTCTCCAGGAGCATCCATGTTGCTGCAAATGGCGTTATGTTGTCAGTTTTTATGGCTGAGTAGTATTCCATTGTATAAATACACCACATCTTCTTTATCCAGTCACCTGTTGATGGACATTTAGGCTGTTTCCATGTTTTGGCTATTGTAAATAGTGCTGCTGTGAACATTGGGGTTCAGGTGTCATCCTGAAGTAGGGTTCCTTCTGGATACAAGCCCAGGAGTGGGATTCCTGGGTCATATGATAAACAAACAAACAAACAAACAAAAACAAAGCGTAAATACAGGACAGAAATAGACTCATAGACAGAGAATACAGACTTGTGGTTGCCAGGGGGGCAGAGGGTGGGAAGGGATAGACTGGGATTTCAAAATTGTAGAATAGATAAACAAGATTATACTGTATAGCACAGGGAAATATACACAAAACATTATGGTAGCTCACAGAGAAAAAAATGTGACAATGAGTGTGTATATGTCCATGTATGACTGAAAATGGTGCTGAACACTGGAATTTGACACAACATTGTAAAATGATTATAAATCAATAAAAAATGTTAAAAAAAATAAGCAAGATTTCTGTTTAAAGCTAAAGCAAGAATATGTCTTATGGCCAATGTCTTGTCTGTATATCCGCTTGTCTGTCTGTCTGTCTGTATCTCTCCATACCAACCCTCTTACGTCTGGTCATGGGTCTTTAATCTTGAGTTGGATAGACTGAAAATTCCCAGATCAAAAAAAGAAATCACCCAATCTTTGTATATCTGTAACGCACATTTCAAACATTTCTTTCCATTTGAGCCCTGAGCCAAAGATTGAGCTGTGTTTTGTTCGTTTCATTTTCACTTATTGGATGGTAGTGAGAAGAAGGTGTAACCTTCTTGGCTTTTGCTACAAGTGAGAAGGCCTAAAGAGGATTTAAATGAGATCCCACCAAATGATGCTACTTTTCTATTTTATACAGATGAGTTACAGGATTTTTTTTCCAGAAATCGAGAGAGCTGATGCCCGAGGAGCCACTGCAGGGAGGAAATGCTCTATTAGACTTAGCAGTACTGCTTTAACTCCTGCATAGACTTGTGTGAAATGGCAGGGAGTGGGGACAATCAGAGGATAAGGAGGGAGGGGAGGGAGAAGGACATGGCATTGTGGCAGGACCTGAGAGAGTGAGTGTATCTGTATGGAGGAAGAAGCAGGCAACATGAGGAAGAAATACTGTACATACAATGCTTGGCAGTGTATCTTGCCAACTAAGCTCATGAAAATTTGGGGCAAATGAGACCATCACTCAATACACGTATTGAGGCCCTCTGTGTGCATTCTGCAGGAAAACGTTGAAGCTACAAAAATCATATAATTATATTTTCAACTCAAGAACATTTCTTCAACATCCAACAAGCTCTCTTATAGGCTTGGGGAAAATGGAGGAAGAGAGCTGGAAGTAGGCAGCACCTCAAACAGGGTGATTTGCGCTGCGCAGTCCCCGAAGGGCTGCACTCCCAAGGTTGATGCAATCTGCAGTGGCTCAGCCAATTCGACTTTAAGGGTGTGACCACGAAGACATGTCCCTTGACATGTAAATGCTCCTTTCCAAACTGAATCATTCTTTCTTTTCTTCTCTTTTCTTTTCTTTTCTTTTTTAGATTCCACATAAGAGTGGTATTACATGGTATTTTTCTTTCTCTTTCTGGCTTACTTCACTTAGAATGACGATCTTCAGGTCCATCCATGTTGCTGCAAATGGCATTATTTTATTCTTTTTTATGGCTGAGCAGTATTCCATTGTATTAATATATCACAGCTTCCACAAAGGATAAGTGCTGGAGAGGATGTGGAGAAAAGGTAACCCTTCTATACTCTTGGTGAGAATGTAGTTTAGTGCAGCCATTATGGAAAACGGTTTGGAAATTCCTCAAAAAAACTAGAAATAGACTTAACATATGGTCCAGCAATCCCATTCCTGAGCATATATCCTGAGGGAACTCTAATTTGAAAAGACACATGCACCTTGATGTTCATAGCAGCACTATTTACAATAGCCAGGCCATGAAAACAAGCTAAATGTCCATCGACAGAGGATTGAATCATTCTTTTTCAAAATGAGTTCATATTCTTGTATATTTTTGTTATGCCCTTCCCATGTTTTACAATGACTTTCTCTTCTTTATCATCCTGGAAAACTCCTACTTATATTTTAAGACTCACCTTCACATCTTTTCCAGATGACATTTAGCCAGATCTCCATCAGCTCAACCATTTCCCTCCTCCCATTTTTCTGTACATGCCTAATAGCATCTTTGAAGAACATCGAATTCCCAGGTATTGTTCTGTGGTTTGTAACTAAATATCATAGCAAATCTTGGTTAATAACAGTTACGCTGAACATCATAAAGCAATAATTGCTACTTTTATATCCTGTGCTCATATCTTAATTTCTTCATCACCTTTAGCATTTTCGGTATAATTCAAAGGCATGACAAAAAATGCTGATGTTTCATCAGTATTTCTTATTTGATCAAACTCTTAGTTTCAATTTTTTTTTCAATTGAATCATATAAATTTAAGAATTTGAGCAGCTTCTGCTCAAAATCAGCAGGAAGTCATGGTCAAATTGCTATTTGATGCTTTGAAAATTGTCCTGCATTATGCATGTATGAGACATACCAGATCTCTTTGCTTTGAAATTTCTTCTATCTGTTCCCAGGGATTTGGCAGTTTCTCCTTTCTTCAGTTGCTTTGCTTAGTGTGTGCTGGGCAATCCTTTTTCATGCATCTCAGGAACAAAATGTAACACAGCTTAATCTACTTGGGATACATTCCCTTCTCAGATCTGGTAATATATTCAGTAGCTGCTTTGCAAGAAAATATGGAACTGTAGTTCTTTGTCTAACATCAAAATGTACATCACTAATATAAGTGTGCACCCTGCTGATATATTTCCATGCATTCTGCATCCATAATAACTTAATTTTCATGCCAAATTATAAGGGAAACTTTTGAAGACATTTCACATGGCAATTACCAACATCTGGCATCTCAAGTGAGGTAGTAAAAATATCAACATGTATGGTCAGGCTTGTGTAGTGACCACCACACCGCATACTGCTTCCTGGCCAGTGTGGTGGTTAAATGCTACTGATACTATAAGATAAATTTCTATCTCAGAAACATCAAAATGAGAAAAAAGTGCGTGTTAGAATTGATGAGATGTGATAAAGACTTATGGAATACAGCCAGAGCCTCTCTTGTAGAAAAAATCCATAGCTCAGACATTGACATCATGAAACAATAAAGAAGAAAGCAGAGTGGTCCACTTAAGAAGTTTGAAAAAGATGTCAAAAGAAGAAACAAAAGTAAATCTAAGGAAGGTCAAAGGAAGAGATTGATAAAAAAAAATATATGGGAAAGTTAACAAATTAGAAAGCCAAGCTGTCCAACTGCCTTGGCTAGCATGCTTCTTTGGTTTGGTTTGAGATTTGCATCTTCTAATCACGTTAGTTTACTAAGAATTTTATTTTCTTGGAATAAATGTAGAATTGAATCAAATGACCTTTCCTTTCATCATCTACTGAAATGATCACAGGATTCTTCCCTGCGATCTAGTCATACGGCACAGATTAAGTCCCTAGTATTTTAACATCCTTGTGTTCATGGGCTTAACTGCACTTGCGATGACTTATCAAACTACCAAGACATACCTGGATATATTATATTATACTGTACTATAGTTCACAATATTATGTTCATAAGATAAATATTCAGCTTTAGCAGTTGTGACTGGTGTAACTATTGTCCTGGGTTTCTGAGTTCTTGCATTTCCTTAACATCAACCTGACACCCCTACAGCAGAGACAATAGTTCTACTTATTAGTACATTGGTTATAAAGCTGCAGTAATGATAAGGTACTGGCAGAAGACTATACAGAGCAATAGAAGCTTCTAGAAATAGATTTATAAATATTGATATTCTCATAATAATTAATATTGAAAATTTAGTATATGATTTTTTTAAACGACTATTCAAATTAGTGAAATAAGAATAGATTGGATTTTAATATATCTTCCAAGGTAGTAACGTCTTCCACTCCCCGGAACTTTCCATCAACCTCTCACAGGGCCTTTGCCCTGTGTGCTGGTAGTGGGACTGGCATTGGCAGGGTGGGAACCACCCAGGAATGTGGAAATCCACAGAGTGAGAGGGCAAGGCGGTCTTCCCTGCCATAACACATGCATCTCCATTGTCACTGGTTACTCTTAGCATTAATCTCTTTGGGGGTACTTTTTGACAATCTCATGTAATTATATTTCTCATTTTTCCAGGGAAAATTAGGACAAACTATAGATTATGGCCACTTATCTATTATCTCAAGCAATTACAATTACCTGTGTTTCTTCCCAGAAGATAAACTATGGATTTTCAATAAGGGATTAAAAAAAAAACTACAGAATATCTGCAATATCATTTTGAAAAGTTCCTTTTGTTTAGAATGTCTGTTGTTTTGTAGTATTTCTATTAGAAAATTTTCTTTCTAAATCCTTACTTTTCAGAACTCCAAATGAAAGGAAATTCTCAGTTGCACGTCCCCGTTACTATATCTATTCTATGTAAATTGATTAAAAAGTCAGAACACTCTTGCCATGGTGGCAGGGACTGTGCCAGAGGTAGCAGTCATCTCTCTCTGTTATTTATCCCCAAAGATAAAGTGAACTATTGAGATAATTGGTTCCCCATCTTCAGACAAGGGACAGTGGTAGGACCAGTGATACCGGATCCTACTTGTCTCTGGAAACGGCAACAGGTAATAAGGATCTTTTGGGCAGATGTTCATTTGTTGGGACTTGAAATTCTCATGTCATTGAAATGAAGACAGTCAATGTAAGGCCTTTTCCTGAGAGAGGAGGCAGTCCTAATTTCGGAAGAATCAAAAATGCCACAGAGGGGAGAGACAAGCCCCAGATTGCTAAAACTGGTGGAGCCACAGTTCCAGCTCCAAGCTGGAGGGTGGTGGAGAAAGAAAGACGCCTGGGCGTAGCCTGAGGGAATAACTGTCCATTCCAGGGCGGTGTGGGTACGCTGTTGGGGGTGGGTATGGGCCCCACGTTGCCTAGTCTGCGGTCCCCTTGCAGGTCTATGAAAACACACCCAAGCCTGGGGATCTGGGGGCACGGTCAAGACTTCTCCTGACTGGGTGACCTCCCTGGGCCCCCACACCTGCCTTTCCAGAGAAGGTCTCCTGGGGCCGCTCCGAGGTGTTGGTTGCTGGGGAAGACAGTGTCTATTGCTATACCAGAGTGGAATTTTGGTGTGAACAGATTCCCTGAAGAAATAGTAGGGAATGGATATAAAATCACTTTAGAAGGTTTTTAGTAGTAGACTCTTAGTAGCTTTATTTTAGTAGATTTTTCTTCTAGGTAATAGAAGAAGAGAAATTTCAGAAAGAAGATGTGTTGTTCAGTTTTCCAGGGTACCATAAATCTCAGTTAAAAATCCTGGTCATCCTTTAAGATGTCCCAGAAATGCAGACTGTGGTAAGGAGTGGGACATCTGGATCAGGCTGGTTCCCAGCACAGTGGGTTAGAACACAGAGGACCCTGTGGATAACACCACTGCAGCCTGACCACTGGCACTTGTCTAAACAGACCCTAAACTTGAAAGTCAGACTGGCGTCTCAAAGTTGCTATCACTTCCTTGGGTAAACATCTCTTCTGAACAATTATAAACAAATTACTTCATCTGTAACACACAAAGCCACTGCGGTCTAAATCATATAATCTCTTTCTCTCCCTTCCTCTTTCCCTCCCTTTCAATTTCCCCCACCCCCACATCTCTTCCTCCCTCTCTCTTTCACACACACACACTCTCACACACCCTTCCTCCTCCCTTCCCCTCCCCCTTCTTCCTCTTCCTCTTCTTCCTCCTCCTCCCCCTCCCCCCTTTCTTCTGAAGGAACTGGAGATTGAGCCCAGGATCTTGTGCTTGCTAAGCACACACTCTGCCACTGAGCTATATCCACCCTCCATACCCCCTCCACCACACACACACTTTCTAAATGCCCAAATAACACGTTTTTTCTGTCTAAACTAGAATAGTTTAGAAAGTATTTTCATCTGAGTTTAAAGCTTAAGTACTTGTATGTACTGTTGCAAAATTCTGAATGTGTGATTCTTAGTTTAATGAATGACATTTGGGATTACCAAAAAAGCCCAAAATCATCCAACCTCCTGTAGGATAACTCCTGTTTTATAGGAGCTAGGATTTTCGAGACTGAGTAGATCAAATGCTATGAAGCGGGAAGAAAGATCACCTAAGCTACCTGGCGGAAATAGGCCATAGCTGCCCCTCCCCACCCCCAGTCACCTAGGGGCTCTGCAGAGGCTGTGTGATGACAGGACGCTCCTCCCATCCCACAGCCTCGCGTGGCTTGTGCCCCTAGCTCATTCTGATCTTCCTCAATGCCAGCTCCTCACCCAGTTTCATTTGTAGTTCATAAGAATTTTTACCGCTTGCAATGACAAATGTATTTGTTCACCAGTTTTCCATCTCAGTTATGACTGCCCTTCATTGTCCGACATTCAATATTTTAAATGCCCTTGTTGAATATATTATATTCCTACTTTTTACTTGTTTCCACAAGGAGGATAAATCCACTCTCTGTTATTCTATCTTTTCCAGAAGTTCAGGATTCCATTTTACTTTAAAAATTTCCTAGATGTTTCTTATTTGCAGTCAAGTATGGGGACAACATACCTAAAGAATCAAATGTCATGAACAAATAAATAAATGCTGATATGAATTAAGCCATGAGAAAAAATAGCTTTGTCAGAGTTGCTAATTCTCAATATAAGAGGGCTAGTGCCTCAGAAGTATTTGACAGCGTATAGTCAAAAGAGTCTTCACATGCTCTGATCACTTCAACATCATTGTACAAATTTTTATTTACAACTTATTTTTTGTTTTACATGATAATATCATTCACAGGTTTGGGAAAGCGATTCCTGAGCATGGTGGTGCGCGGCAGATAGCCACTCCTTTTAGAAAATAAACCACAGATTGAATATGTTTTTCTGGTTTGTGAACAAAAATGAGGGGGAAGTTTCAGGACGATTGTCAGATACGCTCTCCCCACTTGCTTTATCCCCTTCTTGGGGTTTATAGGCAATAGGAACCCTCCATTAACATTTATTTGTTATGTGACAATAAAATGTCTTCTGTTTGCTCTTTGTCAACAGATGAAAACCATATATGCAGCATCCATAGTCTCAATCAGAGGCAAGTACTTCACCAAATAAGGGTGTACAATTATAAAATGCAAGACAGGGGAGGTGGTGGTGGAATAAAGGCCACAGAATAAATTGCAAGAGGTTTGACAAAGGGAGACTTCCTCAGACTTGATCATTGGGGTTTAATTGGTTATTTTGAACAAATGAAAGGAAGGGACAAGAAGTGCCTGAGGTCTGGACTCTGGCTCCTGGGGAAAGTTCCAGGATCGCGGGCAGAGGTAGCACAGATGGAAGATGAGGTGACTTTATACACCGTGTGCTTTTCTCAGCAATCCCAGGGCAGTATGAGTGACATCCAATTCATTTTCTCAGCAGCAGTCAGCAAGCACTTCCTATCCCCTATCGTGTGTAGAACCATCGGAGAGACACTGTAGGAAAGAGAATGATGTACAAAACAAGGTTTCTACCCTGAGGAAGCTAGAATAGAACTAAGAGTACAAGCCTGGTGAGACAGCCTGGGCATTGCCTAGGCCAGCATATCCAATAAATTAATACAAAAAAAAAAGAAAAGTAGAACTCATACAGTATGTACTATATATGCATTTCTTCATTTATTCTTCACAGGTTCCCTATGAAATAGCAATTAATACTATGCCCACTTTACAAATAAGGAAAGTGAGATGCAGATGGTTTAAGTAACTTACTGTCTTAGTCAGCTCAGGCTGCCATAACAAAATATCAATACACTGGGTGGCTTATAAACAACACATATTTATCTTTGACAGTTGCGGAGGCTGGGAAGTCCAAGAGCAAGGGCAGATTTGGTGTCTGGTGAGACACAGTTCCTGGTTCAAACTCAGCCATGTTCTCTTTGTGTTCTCATGGCAGAAGGGGACCAGGGAGCTCTCTGGGGTCTCTTTTGTAAAGGCCCCGAATCCATTTCACAAGGGCTCCACCCTCGCCACCTAGTCAGCTCCCAATGACCCCACCTCCAGATACCATCTCACTGGGGAAATAGGTTTAAACGTATGAATCCGGGGGAGACACAACTATTCGGGCAATAGAATCTCCCTTCTGATATGTAGCCAGTAAGTGGCAGAGCCAGGATTCAAATTCAGAGAGTCTGACTCTGGCGCCTTACCTTTTGACTTTCTGTATTCACAGTCTATCACAAAGGGTTGTCAGGTTTGTGATTTCTTTTTCTCTCCCAGGAGGAGGACTCTGATTGTGCTAAGTTGGAATAAGCACTGTCACTTCTGTCTTATGTCCTCTCTTATTCATATGAATTTCTTGGGCCAAGAAAATCTTCAGATGGAAGGAAAATTCATAGGCAGTTGCAGAAAACTAGTGAAGACTCCTATCCTTTGGCCCACATGTGCACACCTTCTCCACCAGAAAATCAGTCCCATAGGAGAGACTGTTTCATGCTTCACTGTTCCCCGCCCCCAGCACATAAGACAGTGTCTGGCCCATAGTAGCTGCTCAGTAAATACGTGCTGGATGAAACGAATGAAGGTGGTGAAGCCAATGAGGAATAAGGAGGATTCAAAATAACCCTGCCTGTGCTAAATTTCATTTTTCTCCCTCTATGTCTCCATCACATGTCATCCATCCAGAAACCTGGTCCATTGAAGAGTTGCCCAAGAGAGAAATCCATGAGCTTGCAGGGGACAGTCTTCTTCACACATAAGGCCACCTCAGGACACCCAATGTGGCCTCACATTGCCCTGAGGTTGGCCCTTCCCCCAGGCACGATGGAAGCCAGCCTTGCTGAGTCGTTGGAAGCACTGGAAATAGCACCCACGATTTTTGGATCTGAGCCCATCACAGTGTCTATCCACTGGATCAAGTTTCCCTGTAGAGCAGTCGTAGGGCAGCTCCAGTACTCCCAAATCCACTTTCAAATCCACACTCTCAACTAAATAATTTGCTTCATATTTCCCAAAAAAGTTCCCTTAGAAAATGTGACAAAGTGTTACTCTTGTTGCCCTGGATAAATATGTCCCTTTATAGGTAACAACCAAATTCCCAGTTCAATTATCAGCTGCCCTGCCCAAGAGGGGACACAAAGCCACAGCAAGCCAAGATTCTAGTTATAAAACCCACTCTCTGGCATCATACATAAGGACTCACTTAATAAGTACTTAATGGTGATAGTGATTTATACTTCGGCATAGACCAAGATGAGCAGAGCGGTGCCTGACTCCCTTCCAAATACAATGGTTTGGTAGCCAGTTGAGGAAGAGGGATCAGGAGCCACAAGGGCAAACAGAAAATGTTCCTGGTCACTGAAGTCCACAGGAATTATGGCTCCAAAAACTTGATCTCTTTGTGTTGGTGATACAAAAGTTCTTTCAGGTAAATATTTTCTTTTATGTCAATACCACAAAATAGCCTGCAACATAGACTTATGCATGGAGTAACTGGAATTTTAGTGTGTGAAGAATCAGGTTGTTTACTTAATGTTGGATTAAAAAAATATCAACCTAACCTCACTATCCAAACTCACCACACGATGTCAAATTTTCTAGAAGATTCATTTAATGATGTCATTTAGCCATTTATTTAGAGAATTAGTCTTTATTAATATATTTCTCTGTACTCCAAGCTTTGGGAAATAGATAAGATGTGGAAACCAAGCTTCCTGGACTTGAGAAATTGATGATTAGAAATATTAAGGAATTCTTCAAAGTCATCTAGTGATCAGCTAGGAACAGAATCAATCTCTCAAATTTTTAATCACTTTTGTTCAATATTCTTCCCATCATGGTGCTGTTTCCCTTTCTGAGTGTTCCAGTCTTATCAGCATTTGAAATTTTCCATTTTTTTAGGGTGTTTCCTAGGGTCTATTTCATCCTCATGGAAGGTAGCAACACCAAGATGCCATGTAGGAGTCACTTTTGCTTCCTTACTCCCACTTGGAAAAATATACGTCTTACTGTTAGGTATTTTCAAACTCTCTATTTGTGGATAAATCGCCCTGAAAATACAATGAAAATACATCTTTGAATGTTAAATCAATTTGGGTAACTGATTATTCCACTCCCTTCCTGATTTTAACTTAAGGGTCAAAACAGGTAAAATTCATACATAACACCTTTTTGATGGCTCAAATGAATGCACTGCGATGAACAGTCATATCTTCGTCCTAGTTCATGTAACATGATGCTTTATAAAATATGCTTCCAATAGAAATATGTAATACTGCTATCTGAAAATCCTGGATAACGTATACTTGTCAGTAAACTAAATTGCCTGATTTTTTTCTTTAAAAAAAAAAAAGACTCTTCCAATATAAAATTACAGAAAGAACATCATTGGTGAAAAATAAATGAGATATTTGAAGTTTATTCAGTTTGATTAACCCAGGCAAGAGACATTAAAAATGAGGTATAATCTTTACAATTGTTGATTCCTCAGGCCATCCACTCTCCGTACTTTTGTAAAATTCAGCATTATGTTTTAAATCTAGTTACCACCTCCAGTCTATGTATATTATCTTGTCTGCTCCCTCAATAGCCTTACATACATCTGTCTCAGGAATTGCCACATGGTTTACGTATTCATATCTCCAGCTATGGTGAGCTATTACTGAGAGCAGGATTTGGTCTCATGCATTTGTGCATCTCCTGTGTTTATCAACAGAGCCACTTGGTTTCGGCTGAGTAAATATTCGTTAAATGAATAAAAGTTGGAATAAACAAATGAATAAGTAAGTATTGCCAGTTGATAATAATGAAAGTGAGTAACTATCCCTGTGCCTCCAGTTGCTGGAACATGAACAAAGCCTTTGTACACGGTGGGCCATTCTCAAAACATAGCCCGTAAAATCCAAGTCTCATATGAAATAGCATAACGGAAAAGATCAGAAAAAATACTGCTGTAGGGCATCCCATTTTCAGCAAACTCCAGAAAATACAAACTCTTCATCATTTGGGGAACCAGAGGGAGATAATGGTCCAATCTCAGCCAAACAGTGCTATTAAAATCACTAACAACTGAATCTATGTGCATTCCAGTTTCCCTTGTGATTCCAATTAAGATCCCATCAAATAAGTGAACTTATCATTTTGCATCATGGAGCCCTTGAAAACTGTGTACAGTTCAAGCTGGCATTTTCTCCTCTCCCTGATAAGGAAGGAACATGATTGCATCACCCTGATTGCATACTTAGCTCTCAAAGCAGCTGTATAAACATTATAAGCCATATAACAAAAAAGAAAAAAAAGAGTGTAGAGGCTAAAATCCAAGGACACATTTCTGAAACAGAGCATCCTATGGACAGTTGATTCTAACTGAGAGATGACTCAGAAATATGGATCCAGTAGAAGAGTGGGTGGTGCAGAAGAGGAGGAGATGATAAATCTCTCCCCACTCGGCAATTCTAAAGTCATAATCTTGGTTCATAGGCCCTTATGTGAACTTCCTTAGTGACAAATTTCCCCAATATCAGGCTGTCCAGGGTAGCATCGCTAGGATGGGAGTATGGGAGGGGGATGGGCAACTGTGTGTTAGACATCCCTTAGAGAGATCAGATTTCTGTTACCATCTTTCTACCTTTTAGAAGACCTCGCTAAATGGCCAGATGATCTCCAGAATACCCTAGCATAACTTCCTAGCGATGGCAGACCACAAGTGGTAACCGAGGGCCCCCCTTCTGCTTATATATTAGTAGTTGGTAAGAGCTCTCAGACGATGGCATCTTTTTGTTGGAATTAAAATGCTGTCACATCTGACTAGTTTGCATGACCTTGAGTAAGCTAGTTCACCTCTCTGTGTCTTGTTTGTGTCTTTATAATACGGGGAAAATAATTGCAACTACATGATAGAGTTGATGTGAGAATTAAATGTAATAATATCAATAAAACACATCAGGAGCATAGTTATCCCCCAGTAACTGACAGCCACCATCATTACTGTTCTCATGTGCTGCAGCTGCTGTTCTAATGAAATTGATCTGTGCAGCATCTGGGCTGGGGTGCTCCCAGCAATGAAAAGTGCACTCTTCTCTCCCTGATAATGCTGCTGAGAGATGCCCCAGAATTACAGGCAGGGCTGCCAACAGTCTCCTTTCTAAGCAGATAGAAGGCATTTTCTCCTGGAAATAAATGGTGGTTGAGTCCCCAAACAAATACAAGAATCTGCTTTAAGATGTCGGTACAGTATCTAAAAAGGTTACGCTTACAGTAGAAAAAGGGCAGAAGATCACATAGAAAAAGGTAGAAAATCCAAAGATGGCATTTTAACTAGCTTTTGGGTGAAGCTGGCTTTTGTAAGCTAGTCCACAAACCTGCCTATAACTCTTAACCTGTATGTTAGTTAAGAGCTGATTGTAATCGGAATGAGCTTGTTTGTGTCTGGGGGGACTTTAATACAGCAAGGTGTGTAGGATAAAGAGGCCATTTCCACTTTACAGAGATGGCAACTAAGGCCCAAGGAGGCTGGCACGCTCACAAGGCTTCACAGATGAACATAATACCAACGCTCCTGGTCCAGGTGAGACCCCTGAGCTCTCCGGAGACAAAGGAGCAGCTCACGGCTGCTGGCACACACTTCTTCACGGACCTTCTTGAATGTACCCCCCACCCCAACTCCCACCTCCTTCATCTCTGATCTGTTATGTTTCTGTTTCCCTTCAAAATGTCATCTAGAAATTTCAAAAGAGAATGGAAGGAAAGCCACTGCAGTGTTAACTGTGGCTTTCTCTGAGAAACTGGATTATTGGTGGTAATCACTTTCTCCTTTGTGCTCGCCTTTATTTTCCAGACGTTCCACAATGACTATCCTGTAGGATGATTACTTTTAAAAATTCTGCTCCAAACTTCATAAAGCCTCTCTAAACTAGCCCCGTCTTTCTCCAACCACCCCACTCAGCCGGAGGTCATGGATTTGGCTCTTGATAATCTGTACACATCCTTTCTTCCCTGTTCCTCTTCCTTCCCTTCCTCTTCCCCTCCCTCCTTTTTTCCCCTTTAATTTCACATTATATAGCAGCATTTGTGCCAAGAGATTTAAAAATTAGACAACAAAAACCTACCGTACAGCACAGGGAACTATATTCAATGTCTTGTAATAACCTATAGTGGAAAAGAATTCAAAAAGAAAAAATACACATATATTTTTATATATAAGTGAATCACTTTGCTGTACACCTGAAACTAACATTGTAAATCAAATAACTACATTTCAATAAAAAAAATTTTTTTAAGTTACTCAAGTGGCAATGAAAAGACTCCAGTTGTTAAAAAATCAAACAATATCATGGTTGGTGCAGTAAAAGTTAAAATATGCTCTCATAACTTCTTTTCTCCTCAAATCCCATTCTTCCCTACCTATAGGTTGCAACCACTAAATTTGGGACATATTTAAAATTTTTCACCTGTAAATTTTTCACGTATGTGTAATTGCTCACAGATTATATGTATATAGATATTTGTATGTATGCCTATTGCTGTTTTTTTTTTTCCTAAATAAACCTGAAAATCTTTTTTTTCCTGCAAACAACTGTAATCATTGCCTTGGAATGTTAGCGTTTGACTGTGAGTCAAGGGCCCACTAGTAAAATGACCAGTTAGAAGGGCCATTTCTTAGAGTATCCTTGTCAGAAGGCCATGGGCCATGGGCCATGGTGACCTTCACACAACTTCAGCCCCAGTCCAGGCCTCACCATGTGGCCACACAAATGACCTGTTGGCTGTTCAACCTACTGATGACAGGTGCCAGTGCCATGCATAACATGTGCTCTCCAAAAACAGGACAGAGAAAGGAAGGGTCTCATGTCCAGCCTTCTGGGTGGCCGAAGATAAAATGTTCATCCCTTTAATACTTAGTGGAAACAACACTATTTCAACTAACATCACCTGTGTCCATACTGACAGTCACACTGAGCTCTTTGAGAAATCAGCTAGTTGGTTTGATCAAAATGGTAAATTAAGAATCTCTTGAACAGCCTTAATCCCAAGAAATCTGAAGAAAAATGGTGAGAAGACTGAATGTGTTTTGCAGGATGAGATCTGGTTATTTCAATTTTCTGAGGCAGGTTTTGCCTGAGAATCTCTCTTCTCTCAGCCTTTCTTACTTTTCACCATTTGCCAGACTCCTGCAGACATAAGGGATTCTTGCCTACAATTCGGAAAGCTCTGATGAAAGAAAACACTGGACTCCCGCTTTCTGCCTCCTATTTCCATGACAGAAGAGAAGAATGCTTCTACAGGAATTGATTTAGGAGGACGGGTTCTAAAACCAGAACCACCCAGCAACTGTATCTAAGTGGAGATAAGTAACTGATTTCGGTGCATTCGAGGGAAACCTGACTATGGAGTACTTACCCAAAGAAGATGTTCATCTAGCAAGCATTTATTTAGCTGACCTCCTGTTGTCTTCGTGCTGCCACATTAGGCCATGTGGGAGGGGTCCGCTATGGTCCTCGACATAGAGTAGTTTGCAAGTGCTGAATGATGGGGTGATACAGGTGATATCTTCCCTTGGGCACGCTCCAAATCTCCTCCCTGCCTTGATAATCCAAGTTAAACTTGATATCATGACTAGCAGCATTATTTTTACTACTAACTAAAAGCACAAGAGTAGCAGTCTGACAGAAAGTCTGATATTTGATTATCAATTGAAATTTACAGAGGATAAAATAGCAACATTAAAGGAAAATTTCACTCGAATCATTTCAAATGCCCCTGACATAGGTATATGCCTAAATCTTGCAGAAGCGTATTTGTTGCTTCCCTGTGAAAGGGTGCCTCTTTTTACTGGTTGATTTGTAGGAAAAAGCCATCTAGCTAGTTGAGAAGAACCTATTTATACTAGATTGGAAGAAGTTGGAATAATGTAGACTAGTGTGGAAGAGGCAAATTTCAGATATGAGCCAGCCTATGAATTACCGCTGAAAACTTCCTCAGTAGTTCAGATCCACTTCTGAACTCTATCTCATTTAAATTATACCATTTTAGTTGTGGTTATTTAGTTGTTACTGTCTCGCAATTTTTTTGTAGTTCTTACTTGTGTTTATGTCTTGTCTCCCCAATCAACCTCTAAGTTCCTTAAGGACAGGCACAATACTTATTTGCATTTTGATGATTTCTGACAGAGTCTTTGGTACTAAATCTTCCTGGGGTTGGCTTGGCCAGCAGCTGCTGAGAAGCATGCGGCTGAGTGTGAGGAGTCAGGATGCACATGCATCCCTACGCCTCGCCAGGACCCTTGCTCAGCTCTCCCGGGGCTGCTCCATGACCCCATGGGAGGAAAGCATCCTTTGATGGAAGAGCCGGCCTCCTGTGATCTGTGTATATCCTGTCCAGCCTGTGACCTGGGTCTCCAAACTTTCCAATTCACCTTCCAAGTCACACTCAGTTCCCTGCACAGGGAATTTCCTCGGGCTGGGAGCACGTGGACTTGCGCCCACGTTCCTGGATGCCACAGTTACTACTTGGCCATCTCTAAGTAGAGTATGAGTGCCTGGAACATCTGGGCTGCCTTGGGACCAAAGTGACTCCATCATGTGCCCAGCCTCCCTCATGTGACCTCCTCATGGGGGCAGGCCAGGTCGCGGGTGAATTGGAACTATTTTTGAGAAGGCCATTGGCAGAAAGTCTTCTTCTCCACAGCCCAAGTATCCCACATTCTTCATTCTCCAGGCCAAGACTGAGTAGAGTGATTGAAATAGGAGCCAGAGAGGGAGCAGGGCCAGAGTGGGGAGGGAGAGTACCCGACCTGGCACGGGAGGAATCTAGAGCTGGGGACTGTCTATTTCGGGTCCCTGTACCAACTCTGAGTGTCTTCAGGGGCCTCCTTGCTGGGGTCCATGCCTCTGTAACATGCAGTGGGACAACTTTTATCCACCCACTGGGAAGTGGGGGAAACACTTAAAAAATATTGCACATGTAGAAGTGCTTCCTACATTAAAAATTTACTAAAATTCATTCAGTCTCCAGGGGACTCTCAGCTGGACAGGTGCTGGGCATGAGCGGTTCTTCATTATCCACCTCATTTATATGGTTGTTGAAATGTTCTGAGTTGAATCTCTTTAGTGACTCACATTGAAACCACCATCCTGAGAAAGAGAAAGAGAATCTTCTTGTTTTATAGAAACATAGGTGTGAAAAGATGAAGTGACCTACCCAGGATTACAGCGGAAGTTCACAGCAGGGACAGGGCCTGACCCTAGAAAAACATCAGTGCTATTTCCATAGGCCCTTGTGTTTCCTGAAGGCATGAATCCATCTTACTTTCAGATAGTCATTAGTTACTGCTCAGGGTACCCACTTCCCTCTCCTTTGAGTACATAGAAGATGATATATTGCCTGCCCCCTTTGTGGCTGAGTAAGCCTGTAACTAGTTCCAGAAAGACAGAAGACTTTAAGAGCCAGTGTATACAATTCACTGAACTCTCCCTCTGCTGACTCCACAAGCTGAGATGCTTTGGATCCCTAAGTCTCTCCATCAACCTGAGAAAAGCTTGTAGTATGAACAAGAAATAAACCTTCGTCATTTCAAGCCACTGAGATTTTGGAGTTGTTAGTTGCTGCAGCAAAACCTAACTTATCCTGACTGATACAGTCCCATGAAAATGATTTTAGAGGTCCCAGAGCAGGATAGCATCAGATTTTTTATTAGAAAAATCCCAAGAGACAATTTTACATGAAGGAAGTTGAGGGCCAGTTGCCCTGATCTCCACCTCCACTCAGAATTCTTTCTATGTCACTGTGCCTTAGAGTGGATTTAGTCCCGCTGAATTCTGAGGCATGGCTCTTTGTAAGATATTACGAGCTGGCCTTTCAGTTACCGCTCAAATATCTCCTTGGAAACCTCTAGTAATTGGGAAGTTGTCACACTTCCAAAACATTTCCTTTCTTTCCTTTTCCTCTTTCTTTTTTTTCCAGGAATCAGTGGTAAAAAAAAAAAAAGTTTTCTTTAAGCTAAATCAACAATTTCCTGTAATGTATATTCACTTGTCCCTGTTCTTTCCTCCAGAGCTATGAAGAACATGTGTCATTCTCTGTTTACGTAATCCTTCTAAATCATTTAAACAGCATGAACAGCCTAAATTACTTATCCATGTTGAATGCTTCCCAGCTCCTTTTCTCACTCCTTCTGTTGAATTATTTTGAGGTCCTTTATTATTCTATCTTTTTCATCAGGACAGGTGTAGTCTGAAAATAAACTATTAAAAATATGGCTCCCAGGAGCACACTCAGTAATATAGAAAAAGTCTGGCTTGAACCATGTGAAGTGAAATGTTAACTGTTGGGTTCTAAGTGTCCTAGATCCATTAAACCTAAATTTAACAAAAATTAAAGAGTCCAACTTAAATCTGTCAGTTTTAGATCCTGATTCTTTCATTACAATATTAGCAACACCCTTAGATTGGTGCTATTCCCCAATTTTAAATACATGCTCCTAGGAAATCACCACAGTCATTGACATACATAATGTTGAGCTGGACAGGGGCCAGATGGATTTCTGAGGAACACCAATGAAGACATCAATTTGACAGTAACAATTCTTTGAGTTCAGTCACCAAGCATTTGCATGTTCTCCTGGTTGTATTACCACATGGCTTGCACTGCCCTGTCTGATACACAAGGTATGAGAGAGAATCTAGGACTTCAAATTACATAATACGATGTTTCCTCTAGCCCCTCAATCTGCCATCACAATGATAACCTTCAACAAAATGATACATGATTAGCTTGTTATGCTCTGCTTTTACTAAATCCATACTGGTTCCTTGTGACCACTTTTCCATTTCTGAGTACCCATAACCTGTTCCAGAATTCTATTTAGGATTACTAATATGTTTGCTGGTTTACCTATAGTTTTCCTCTTTGGAGATATTGTGCTTTTGTTTAACCCACATGTGTTCTGTTCCTCTTGATGAAGGCAGGCTGTCAGTTAGCAGTATCCTTATACACCCCTTGGGTATCCTGAGATAAAACTTGTTATAACCAACAGACATAAAAACACCAAGAGCAGATTGTACTTTCGTGTAATTCTCACGTATTCTACTAAGTATTTGTTCTATTCATTTGTCTAAAAAAATCATTCTACCAGAGAAGATGGGTGAATTAGTAATCTGAGATTAAGAATTTATAATCTAGTGAACTCAGGGAACTAGATTTCTTGCTTTTAGGGGGGTCTATGAATTTGCATGCACAATTTTTGTGAATATTTACTGTCTGCCTCTTTCTTTCCACTTTTTCCCTCATAAACCCTTTGCCATCTATGGTCTATAGCTTAATAAGATTCTCTAAAGGGTCTATGGCCTTTGATATGTTAATGGAAAAAATAAATTATCTCTTGTCTTTATCCCTGGTGCTTGGCTGAATTCTGTATAGAGTGGGATATTCAATAGATTTTGGTTGAGTAAGTAAAAGAACACTTCAGCACTGGTCTGTCTTTTCTAAGAAAAGAAGCTACAGTTTTCTCATTTTTACTTATGCTTCAAATGTGTCTTAAAAAAATAAAGAATCCTTTCCCCTCTCTGAGTGCTTTTTAAGCTTTAGTTTTTTCTGACAGTATGCTTGTGTACATGCTGTAATCTTTCTTTAATAAATTCTATTGCTTTTATGATCTTCTTATCTTTGTTCATATGAGTTCATGTTGATTTCTCTAATTAGAATAATTCTTTCCTGTCCTCATGGGATAAACTTTATGCATGGCTAAGAGCCCACTGGTGGCCTTGACAGTATGCTACTCAGATCTCCCTTTCTGAGCACCAGTACAGCAAGGAGCATAATTATTGACAATCCCCAGGCCATTGTGCTTTCAGATCCACCCCAGTGTTCATGTAGAGGCCATGCATCCCTCAGGCTGTTTCCAGCCAATGCACAAAATAGTGGGGCCACTCTGGAAATGGTGGGGCTACTGGAGCTGGGCCATTCAGGCCACTGATGGACATCCCCAACAGGCAGTTCCTGCTTAGGAACTGCTCGTTGACCTCCCTGAGGTTTTCTCAAAGCCACCCTACACAGCTATCTTAGTATAGTCTAGCTTGACTACTCTACTCTTTTGGATGAATTGGTTCCTTGCTTGTTTCTCTGATATAAAAAGCTGTGATGGAATGGAAGGAGGAGGTCAGGGGTGTCAGACCTAGAAGTCAACTTACTCCTTACCTTTCTGGTCTTTGGCTTTCCAAGCTCTCACTGGGAAGGATAGTGAAACCCAAGCCAAGCACTATTCCCATTATACCAATCATCCTCTCTTTTGGGGTCCCAGAAGGTGATTAACTTTTCATTTGCCTTGAGGTGCTACAGTCTATTTCATTTAGTTTTCATCAGCAAAACTGATACCTGAGATGCTGAAATTTACCATTTTCCCATTTCAGAATGTCTTTTTCTACCTCACCCATTATCTGCTTGGGAAAAACTGGTCAAACCTCAACAGATATCTGGAAAAGAATCAGTGATTAAAGATTCTTGTGTTTGAATATAAATAGTCGTTTTAGATTTTTCCTTGGAGGAAAAGCTAACTTCTGATGTTGCCTAAGATGGGACCAGTCAGCAGCATGTCAAATTCCAGTGTTGTCAGACAAGCACAGAATCCTCATTTCTAGGAAAGCCAGTCCCCAGCTGAAGGAGCAAGTAGGATGAAAAAGTAAAAGACAAAAGGAAACAAAACCCAAGCCACTAGCATTTGAAAAGGCAGGCACTTTGATTTCTCCATATGATCTTTGAAGCACTGATTGTTAAAGCAGAAATAATCAGAGTTCAAGATGCAAAGTGGTGATAAAACAGAAAAGCCATCATAAAACACCAAAGCCAATACTGAGTGAAATGTGATTTCAAAACAGACAAACTATTACAGCAGTTATTGGCATGTTTGGCTGTCTACATGCCATCGAAAGTAAGAAGTTCCCAAAATGCAGGGGATTATTATTAGTCTCTCTAATTACTAAACCAAAGTCTTTTTTCCATATTCTATAAATTTCTGTAATAAGCACAATAGGGGAGAATCCTTTTAAGGCTCCTGAAAACACTTCATTTCAGAAACCCTCTATTTGACCAATGACCAAGGTTTGTGAGTTAGTCAGGCCTCCCTCTCCAAATCCTACATTTGTTCTGGTCTCAGGGACAAAATGCCCTTCCTGTCTCTACATGTGGGTTTACAGAATAGATCCACATATACAGTAAGCCCATTACTTTCCCTCCCTATAATTTCTCCCTCAGTTTGCTTCCTGGAAATAAGTGGGTATAACTCTTTGTAGGACTTTGGAAAAATCCCAAGGAAGAAGGGACAACCCAAAGCACATGCATGAAGATCTGCTCAGCTGGATCAGATACCAAAGGTTTCATTTCCTCACCAAAGATGCACATCCTATGTACCTATTATTATTATACACCAGAATGAACACACATGGTTGTCCAGAATTACAGAACCCACGTAGACCTGTCAGTGATTTCTGCATTTCTGCAATGCTTCTAACATCAGAAACATTTGCACAGTCTGCAACTTGGAGAACTGATTTCTATAGGCTTTATTTTCTTTCTGGAAAAGCAAACTTAGCTTAAATGTAGTCTGATAATAAACAGAAGGCTCAAAATAAAATAATTTTGCTCCCTATATATGAGGAGAGAGTAAACTACTGTGTGTGAAGCGGGTGGTGGGGGACAGTCACAAAAATGCTTGAATGAGTTATTCAAAAAGTAATCAGCAAGCAACACATGAGTAATTGTGTGATAACAAAAAGTCAGAAAGAAAAGGATGCAGAGTTGGAAGATCCTGTTCCTAAGTTTCATCATCATCTACCTCCTCTATTCCCAGTTGTCATTTCTTTTAGCTCTTGGCTTAAATATCACTTACCTAGGAAACCGTCCCTGACTAGTCCTGCCCTATGGTGATTACTCTCTTATACGTTTTGTTTAGCATTTATTCAAGGTTTGGTCCTAGAGCATCCCATACGTGCTCAGTGAGTACTTTTTCCCTAGTTGTCTCAGGTAGTGGTGGTGGTGTAGGTGATGATGTTTTCCTGATCAATGAGAATTTAAAAAGGGGAAAAAAACTGTGAGTAGAGGCTGAAGGCCTATTTTTCTTGACTCTCTTTGCTTCTCGTTTTTATCCTCTTCTGTGTTTAGTACCTAATAGATGTAAAATAAGCACCTGGTCACAGGTAGACATGTGAGCTCCCTGGAACACACACCAACACCGAAGTCCTTGCCACTCCATGAGTCAGTAATACGACATCACCTAGAAGCTTCTTGGAAATGCAGAATCCAAGGCCCTACCTCAGGACTAAACTCTGATCTATATTATCAGGAGATCCTTGGGTGATCTGTATACATATTACAGCTGGAGAAGCACTGGTTTAGAAGACACTGATCTTCCAAGTCTGTCCCTCCCATCTACTTTCACATACCACTTAATTGATAATTAACCATAATATCTTGTCTTTTCATGCCACTGGGCTTTGTAAAGCCATGTAGAACTTCAGTGGGTCCCATACATTTTATTCTATCTTGGGCTGTTCAGTATTGCTTCATCTATGCTCATATTATACGCTCAAGCAGATCGTTAAGTTCCCTGGGGGTAATTTCTGTCCTTTGTGTCTCTTTAAGTCGTGATGGTGCTATGCCCATTGTGGTAGACATTAAAAAGTAACAGCTAAATCTTGAGAAGTGACTACATGTCACATATTTTACTAGGCACTCACACATTGTCACATTAAAAACAGTAACTCTATGAAGTGGCTACTCTTTATTTCTTTCTCTTTGTAATGAGAAAACCAAGGCCTTAAAGAAGTTAGTAAATTGTTAACTGGAACTTGAATCCACATCTGTTTGACTCAGAAGTCTGGGCTTTTAGCCACTATGTTGTATTGTTCACTGATCGATTGATGAATAAACAAATGTGTTCGGTGTTAACCTGATACAGTGGGACAGAGACCAGCTTTCATCCACCCTGGGTGCTGTCCTGATAGAAATATTTCTCAAGGGAAAAGAAGGAATACTTCCTCCCCTATAACCTCCCCAGTCTTTGCTACATCCTTTCTATCCCAATTTTCTCCCTCCTGCTGTTTTGTTTTTGTTTTCTCTTAGTTTGAGTATAGTCAGTTTATTATTAACTCCCTTCTCCCCTCTTCTCTCTCTTTCTGGTGTAAGACCTCAGTCCGTGTCCTCCCCTTGTGTGAGTCCTCCAAGGCCAGCACTTGGCCTGGCCTGGCCGAGGGGCACCGCACGAGGAGTTTTTCAGGTCACAGACGGGGCTCTCTCCGCCCGAGTGGACGTGTTTGTAGAGCGGAAGGATGACCTTTCATTCCTGAACACCCAGAGGGCCCATCAGTCTGTTCTTGCTCCACTGAGAAAAGTGAATGAAGTGCTTGCCTCTTAAAATGAGAGTAAAGAATAAGTAGCTATAAAGATACACAAACCCCGAGCCCCTCAAAGCCCGGGCAGCGCTGCAGCCCTTTCTGTCTGAGGGCGCCCCGTGGCTGGCAGACGATGGAGCCTTTTCAGACGTCTCCTCCGAAAACGTGGAAAATCACTTCACTGGAAAGGATGCCCGCCAGGCCAGTGAGCAAGAGCACATTTGCACCCCCGCCGCACGCTGCCCCTGGCGTGTTCTCTTCTCTCGGAAGCGCCGGGGCCAGCGTCCCCACTCCAGGGGCTGGCAGGACGCTTACATAACCATCACCTGTCAGGAGCTGCTGACCTGCCTTCTCGTCCTGGGCAGCCACACCACCTTGACGGACGGGATCGTGAGGCCACGGGGCGCCCAGGGTAGCCTTGTCAGAGCAGATCCTGCAGGAAATACGGACTCCAGACCGGGCCAGAGGCCAGACGAGACCGTGCTCTGGGAGAACACCCAATGGGAAACAGTGCTGGGGTGGGCTCTCTGACTCCAAAGGGCTCCCAAGGATGTGCTGATGTCACAGCAAAGCAAAAGCATCAACTACTCCTGCCTTCAAAGGCCAGTAATTCCCGCCCTATGTGCACTGATGACCATAATTAATATTTCTGTGTTCAGGAACTTTCAGTCCAACAGTCTTCCTTAAATCTGGGAAGTACTGACCTAGAAATCAGGGAAGCTACACGGACCATTCAGCTCTGGAATTCGCTAACTGCACAGCCTTGGGTAGGTCACTGGCTCTCTGAGGGTTTCCATTTCCTTATGTGACAGGTTGCACCAGCTTTGCTGGCCTCTCAGATGGCTTCAAATTCTAGCATTCTCTGATTCTGGTGACCTCAACTTCAGCCTACTGGTTCTCAGGCTCATCCATCCCATCCTGAAGAGAAAAAGAGATGTGACTAAAGGCAAAAGCTTGAGGCTTATGCCACAGCCTTCCTTCTACATCCTTCTACATGTTTAAATTCATCAGTGACAGCAGAATACAGGTAAACACAGGAACCCCTGTCAGTGTGCTTGTACATATGAGGTTTTCCCATATGGGTTCATTCACTATAGTTCATCCACACTGGGCTCTAGCCTCCCCCTCCTGTGAATGAGGAGGAAAGTTAAAAACCTTTCTGGAAGAAATTGCCTTCACCCTCCAGCCACTGACCTTGAGTGTTGAAATTCAATTAAATTAGGAGAGATCACAATTAAGATGCAACTCAATGATTCTTCACTTTATGTAAATGAGATTTCTGATTGCAGAGAATCAATAAGTTAACTGTGTTTAAGCAGCTCATCAGAAGCCTATCTAAGCATTGTTTCGTCCCTTCTTTGCTAAATCCCTAAACTCAGTGTTCCAGTGTTACTGGAAATTTGAAGAATGAAATAATGCAGCCACTCAGCTTTTCCCGGGAATGCATTAAATAGTACGGCTACACTGATGCTTTTCCAGCTCAGAGCTTACTTGATTTCAGAGTGCCACGTGCAGCCAGGGGAGGTTCTTTATAAAGGCCACTCTTATTCAAACACCTGAAAGAATTCTAAAGTGATCTGAAAGATATTTCTACATCCTGTAGAGGTGAACCCTTGGAGAAGTCTGCCCTCATGTCACCAGTTCCATGCTCTGTCAAACATATGTTTTGGTCAGTAACTCAAAACACAGAAGTAATAGTCATTACCCCTGTAGGGAAAGAGAAATGAATTTGCAAGTAACTATTTAGAATCCCATTGGTAGTGAGGTCATTTGAAACCAAAATCATAAGGACTTGTTGATCTATTATTGCTACTGACACCACAATATTGTATAGCAAACCACCCTCAAACTTAGTTCCGTTCAGTAACAGGCATTTATTATCCAGTTCACAGGTGTGCAGGAGAACATGCTTTGGCTGATGTGAGCCGATCTGGCCAGCGGGCCCTGCTGCAGGCTGCAGGTTGGGCTCCAGGCTGGAGATCGGGTTCAGTTGCTCCAGGTGTGTTTTCTTGCCCCAAACCGAAGGGGCAGCAGCAGCCAAGGAATATACTTCTTATGAGGAATCACTCAAGGATGCAAGACAAAACACATCGTATGAGCACATTTCAGGCCTCTGCTTGAAATGCTAATGTTCCCTTTGTCAAAGTCACATGGATGGTCCAGTGTCAGTGGATAGAAAAACACACTCCATCCGTAATGGGAGGGGAGAGAATTTTTACTAAACAGTCACCCAAACTATCCCAAATGTCTTTAGCTCAGACATTTAAAAAGCCAATGGTAACAGCCAGGACATTTCTGATTCTAATGATACAAGTTTTCTAGGTTCTTAAAAAATAAGTAATTTATAGAGATATATAAATGAAGTAGATACTTTTCCAATAGCTTGTTTTTTATTGAAAATGTTTTTTTTTTCCTTGAAGTATAGTCAGTTTACAGTGTCGTGTTAGTTTCTGGTGTACAGCTTAATATTTCAGTCATACGTATACATACATATCAGGCCTATTCTGGGCATAGGAATAAGTTAGAGCCAGTCCTGGGCTTGGAGATTTCCCGGCCCAGCAATCCCAAGTGTCTGGCTCTGACATTTGAGGCCTTCCACCATCTGTTCTTCCCCACAGCTGGCCTCACTGTGATCAGTCTTGAACTTTGGCAGCCACATAATACTTCTTGCTTACACATCTTCCACCAGACTCTCCCTCCCTTTCTGTACCTCACAGTCCAAATTCCCACACCTCTAGATGGAGCCTACAGGTAGCATGGATCATTGGCGACTTCCTGAGCTGCAAATCTGGTGGCCTGGATCTGCCACTGCCTCTGTTCCCCTAGTCTGAGTGACCACAAGTTTCAGAGATCTGAAAAATGGCCATCAGTTGTGTTCTGCCCTGCTTACTTTTTCTTCTGAGTCTCTTTTCTTCATTAAAAGAAATTTAATTGTGACAAAATATACATAACATGTAATTTTACCATTTTAACCATCTTTAGGGTACAATTCAGTGGCATTAAGTATATTCACATTGTTGTACAACCATCACCACATCCATCTCTTTTCATCTGCAGACCTGAAGCTCTGCACCCATTAAACAATAACCCACTTCCGTCCTCCCGAGCCCTGGCAGCCATTAATCTACATTCTGTCTCTCTGAATTCGACTATTCCAGGTACTTCGTATAACGTATTCATGTAGAATTTACCCCTTTGTGACTGTGTTATTTCACTTATCAAGGCTCATATATGCTGTAATATGTGTCAGAGCTTTCTTCCTAAAAGGCTGAATAAAATTCTACTATATGGATGGATACACCACATTTTGTTTATCCATTCATCCATTGATGAATACTTGGTTTGCTTCCACCTTTTGGCTATCACATAACTCTGCTATAAACGTTAAGTGTACTAAATATCTTTTAATCCAAAGTGTCCCCCCCATCCAATTCTCCCATTTCCTGACAATTCTTTACTGAAGAACTAATTACTTGAACTTCACACTTTCCCTTGCCCAGATTTTGCAGATTGCACACTCATAGTGCACTTCGACATGTTCCTTTGTTCTCTGTATTTCTTGAAAATGGGCAGCTGGATCTAGAGGCTTTGTCAGTGTTGAGTTTAATGCCTTTGGCAATATTATAGATGGTGATGTTATGGTCTTTCATCAAGGCACACGTGATGTCTGGGTTTTGCTTTTGATTTCAATGATATTAGCCATTGATGATATAAATTCTTTGGAGGTTGAAAACTGGTGATATTCCCACTCATTTTGTTTTCATCTATTAGCTAAAATACTTTTATTAAAAAGATGCTCCCCTGCATCTACTACTTAGTTACCTAGTGGTGTAGCTCATAGAGGAAAAGCAGTATAAAAACTTGATTCTTTTCTTTTTATTTACCCAGTTTCAAAAGCAACCAGTTTTTACATCATTTTAAACACTCTTATCAACACAAAAAGTTTAAAATATATTATGAATTTCAAAACATCGTGACTCATGTATTGAAGCTCAGATTGTTCTATCTTTGACCGATGGAAGTGTTTCCAAGTTAGCTCCAAGTTCTATCTATCTATTTACCAGCCATCTATATATTACTGCCTGTGTTCATAATCGTATTTCCAGTCCAGTTCAGAACTACAGAGCTTTTATTTAACTTGCTGATGTTACATCTGTATCTTCTTTCTACCACACCAAAATTCTTGGTTCTGAATGACGCAGGGGATTGCAGAATTAGAATAACTCAAGGTTACTTGTTTTATTTCATATTCAATATCATAATCTCAGAATACTAGTAACACCAATTATGATTAATGAAAATATTTTTAAAATTATATAATGCTATCCACCTGTCTACTCCAGGTTTTAAATAGTTGTACTCTATCTACGTTGTGAGATCATCACATATTACAAACTCTATTTTATCCCTTAGGTAATCGTAGTTCTCCTAGTATTAACACACCAACAGTCCTTGCACCAATGTCTGTGTAGTCACTGTGGCTGTCTGAAGCATAGGAAGGGCTCATGGGAAGAACGTTTCTGGGTTTTTGCACACTGATGGCGGTTTTGTCTGTGCTCTTGTCCCTTCACACTTGGCTTTCAATTTCCTGCTACTCGCTTTTAGCTGTTCACTGTCTTTTTCTCACACAATGATGGTGTTCAAAAACGGTCATCCAACATTGTTATCTTTTCATCTACTCGTTTCTCCCTACCTCTGAATTCTCTGACACGTCATTTTTGCCAGGGCATCCTTCACCCCTCCACTAACCCCTGGGTGATAAGAACCTGCCTTGTGTTTGCTGGAATGTGTCTTCTGAGCCAAAATTCTCAGGAACCCGCTGTATTCTTTTAATATCCCATTTATTTTTTAATTTTAGCAATGTTCCTTTAAAATTCTACTGTTTATTAATTATTCTGTTATTTTTCTTTGATTGGTTTCTTTGGCAGCTCCTCTTTCTGTATTTTAGGGCTTCCTTTTCTTTTTTCCAATATTTCTAACTTTCTTCGACTCATTGCACTTTTGAGAATATTTTTTTCCTTTCACTTTCTGTTTCTCTTAAGGCAGTTATTTGTTGTGTTCTTGGCTGTTCCTTCCAGTTTAGTTATTTTCTGATAATATTTTTTCTTTTAGTTTTTTGGACTCGTTCTTGAGTTCTGCCATCTACTTTTGAGTTTTTCTACTTATGACCTATGTGTGCTTCATGTTTTATAGACTTTCTTAACTCTGTTCAGTTGATTCAAAAATAGTATGTCATAGTTTTAATCTATTTTTGGAAGATTTATTTCCGACGTGCTGTCACTGTTGGGGTGTTCAGCTTCTTACTGTCTTATTTCATTGTCTGTAGCATGTTACTCTGCTTCCTGTTTTCTATTTTCTTAGAGGAATTTTGTGTGGCACTTGACTTCGATATTTTTCTGTAGTTTATTTTCCTGTGAAGTTATTTTATTTGCACTTTTAGGCAAAGGCTGAATAGTTCAGATAGCATCTTAGCTTATTCTTACTCTTGTCCTATTTTTTTTTTTTCCCAGTGATCCCTCTTGGGTGTCTTCTGTGAAACTTTGAAAATAGAGAGCTGTTGCCCATGCCACTTTAATCTAAATCTTCCTTTCCTTTGTTGCTATTCTTCTTACACTGATCTATTTTGATTCCACCCTCTGTGGTTTATCCTAAATCTGGCCCCCTGTCGCGGAAGGATGCTCTGGACGTCTAGTCTCAAGAGTTTCCCGGGACTAGGTCATGTCTGCCCTTGAAAACCCGGCAGAGATGCTCTTGTGGAGTGGCAAAACCTCCGCTAGGTTCACATTGTCCACACTAATTTCTAGTGAGGATCTTTTGGCTGTTTTGGTTTCTCCCACTCTAGGATCTTTCAGCCTCCTTGCACTTCCCCTTTTCTTTTTCTCACACAAATGCCAACATCACACGGTCTTCTGTGGGCCATTGGTCCCCAGCTGCTTGTATTCCCAGGGACACTTTGTCATCCAGTTATGTTGCAAATGCTTTCCATGGATTTTGTCTGCCTGTGTGCTACCTCTTCACTTTTTCCACTTCAGTGTAGGGGGAAAAAATCTCACTTCCCCAAGGTAAACCTTCCTCAGAATTGTTACATCTTCACCCAAGCCTTTCATTTCAATTCCTCTCTAGGTCTCCAGGAATTAAAACAACAACAACAACAACAACAAACAAACAAAACAAAACACAAGGACAAGAAGAGCAAGTCATTTTCATTGGGGGTTATTTATTTTTTTCCTGACTTTTTAAAAAATATGACTTAAAAGAGTCAAAGTGACAACATGGAAACAGTTACAACTGAATGATCTCAGACAAATTGCTTGGTAAATGGCTTTGTGAAGCTCAGTGGATTAGGTCCCAAATAAAGCCTCACATATGGGGAAATGGCAGGTTTATGCACAGACCCCAAAGAGGACTGAATTTATGTGGCCATTTCTTATATTTAGTCCTTCTTTTTTCTTAACAGTGACTATATGCACCCTGAAGTTTTCTTGGCCTTCTAATGCAGGTTTAGAAAACTAGGGGAAAGAACAGAGTCTTGGAGCAGAGAGAGAATAATTATGAACTGTTCCTCAGTTACTTTAGAAACATTCCCCTTTTACGGAGCTACCAAAATTTATAAAAATAGCTTTAAATTGTAATGAAGGGCTGCTGTTTTCCTGGCCTCAGATGAGCTAAACTCAAAATCTGTGTTTAGGAAAATGACTGAAAGTGTATTTGAGCCTGAGTCGTGGTTTTAGGACCAAGGCTGGACAGAAGTGGGTAAACTTTCTTTTAGACTTTGAGTATTTTGACTCATCTTGGTTGATACAAACCATCACAAAGCAGTACCTTAAACCAGAAGCAACCCCTGATCAGGATTTGAGTATTCAGATCCTTGAAGTCATGAGGAATGAGCAATTTTCTGCCAGTATATTTATGATGAATGTGCATTGTAATCAACTCTGCTTTCACACTTTTCAATCTCTTGAAAGGCAAGGCCACCTGTAAACCAAGTCCCATAGATTTTCCAGATTATCCAGGGTATATGCAGCAAATTAAAATGAACATTAAGCGTGAGCCCATTGAAAGATTGCATTACTCAGCAAGCCTTTGAAGTGATCCATTTCTCTCCAAGATTTATGAGCTGCCTGTCAATGAATTTAATTGGATGCTTATTGAAATTAATGGCAGTGGCAACTGATTGAGCAGGCTTTACTCAAGCTTTGTTTTCATTGTTTGCGGCTCTTTCCCCTTATTTTGCCTTTCCATGTTGCATGCTGATGACCCATGAGCAACATGGATGGGAAAAACCCTTCCATGGAATCAAGAAATGGCTCTCCTCACCGTCCTTCACAAAAGGAAAAGATACTGCCGATGAGAGAGTCCTTCCTATCCCCAACTCATCACTGTTCAGGGTTTTTTTTTTAAGCCCATTTTCATGCACAGCCTTGGGGGTTAAAAGCAGAAACTCCATAGGCACACAGCCTGTGTTCAAATTCCTGTCATCTGTGTGGTTTGCTCTGTCACCTCAGCCAAGTTCCTCAACAATTCTCTTGCTGCAGCTTCCCCACTTGTAGGGTAGAACTGATAACAGCCCCCATAGTCGGTAGGAATTTGTTACTATTATTTGGTTCTCTAAGGGAGAAGCATGTTATATGAATATATTTTATACTTCTTGAGATTAACAAGCAATTATACTGTGAAAACTACAATGATATTATCAGGCTCTGTTTAATGTGACAAGTGAAAGCCTGGAGAAGTAGATGTCCCCGCCGTAAGAAAAGGGGACATGTTTGTTCCCCTGTTTCTTCTCCCTTCCACACTTTGCCCCCAGCTACTATTCGGACATATTTTATAGTCTTCTTTCCAGGGTTCTAAATATCCTGCAAATACTAGAGTAGAAATGGCAACGGAGAGGGGGTGGGAAGAAGTAGAGGACAGCGTTCTGTAATGGATTTTCTTGGACTTGGGGCTAACATCACAGTTTTCCAAACTCTCTTGCATTTTCACCTTCGTTTCTTTCTTTATTCAGTGAACACGATTATAAACTGGGCACAGAGCTAGATGCTGGGACTTCAGAGCTTATTTTTAGGAAGTGCATCCTCAAGAATCATGCTCACCAGTGAAGAGAACAACATTGAACAACCTAATGCTTCCAGCAGCACGTAGCAGAGTGGTTACGTGTCCCGATGCTGGAGCCAAACCTGGTTTGAATCCTGTGTTTTGCAACTTAAATGTGGGTCAAATTACTTTATCTCTTTGTGCTTTAGTGTCCAACTATTAAACGGGGTTGTAATAGTACTTAGTATTTTGAGGATTAAATGGATATATATATATGCTTTTGGAACAGTTTCTGGCTTATGGGTTGACATTAAATAAATGTGTGCCTTTATAACAACCATGTCTCCAAAGTTTATTTTGGGAAATTGAGGAACAAAGATAAGGGGAAGCAGCTATGCAAGGTAGATGATGAATTTGTTTGTGGACATGTTGAGGTACTTTCTGAATGCCCAGCTGGACAATCCTATCAGGTGGTTAGTTGGTCACACGGATCTAGCCCTCCCACCAGTGTTGTTGGCTATGGGTAACCAGGTGAACATCAGCGACATGTGAGTGGAAGTTGAAGTCATGGGCGTGGAGGGAGCCACTCAGGGAAAATGCAGGATGGGAAAGGAGATGGTGGTTTAGGACAACAACCCTGGGGCAACATATATGTAAGAGTTGTGCAGAGTTAGAAGAGCGTGTGGAGGCAGAGGCTTGGCTAAAGGGACGAAGAGTAGGCAGGCGCCTGTGAGGGAGGTGTGCTGGTGAGACGCAGGACCCCGGTCACCGGCTGCCTTGGCTCTTCTGCACCTGCTTCTCTCTTAGTCATCTCTGGCCCTGAGCTTTGACTAACCAGGTAGCCAACAACTCAGGACCAGCTAAACTCGCCCAGGGAGGGGCAGAAGGAGCTGGGAGGAGGTGACGATGACTTGGGCACTGCTTCTGTGACCCTTCCCTCCTCAAACACTGTGCCCTTAACGACACCTTCTGGATTGATTCTTTTTCTCTTTTTTAACAGTGTGGACAGTTTGACTTTCAATATTGGATTTGTCAGACTCGACGTCAAACATTGTACATATCATACACCCCAAAACTTGACTTAGAGGTACAATCCTCGTACGTGGGGAAGCACTAATTCTCTTCTCATTCAGCATTCAACTTGAGCAACTTCCATGGGCCAGGAAGTGGGGAATCAGTGGTGAATCAAAGTCTAGAGGAGGAGACAGACTGTTAAGTAATTGTAACTACTAAATTATAGCAGGGGAAAGACAAGATATCTGAAGTAGACAGGGGCGGGGGGTGGTCCTGAGGGAGACTAAACTCTCCAGCTATCCAGAAAGGAGTCCTGGATGAAGTGATTTTTTACAGTAAGAGCTAAAAATGAATAAATTTTATTCAGGAAAAGGAGGTAACAAAGGGAAGTGTGTTCCTGTCAGGAGGAATAGAGTATACAAAGGCCTGGAGGCAAAGGAGAGTGAAGCAAAGCCTTGAGGAGCTGGAATTAGTCCAGTCGAGCAAGAGCATCTTACAGCATGAAGTAAACCCTACAAAGACAGCTGGAAGGTTTAGCCTGGGCTGGATCGTCCAAGGCGAAGGGCTTGAGTTTACGGGAGCTGGGAATTAATTGGAAGGAGAAGGTAAAAAATGGCTCCAAGGACTTTGCATCAGACAGCTTGGTGGTTAATGAGGTTATTGACTGAAACAGAGGACAGGAAAGGTGAGATTTCATGGGGGCAGGGGAGGGAGAGATGGTTAATTCAGCTCTCGCCACGCTGATCTGGGAGTCCTGCCTGCACCTACAGACTTGAGAGTCATCTGCCTTTAGATAAATTGAAACCACAGGAGTGGATAAGATCTCAAAGGAGTGGGTGCAGAATGAGGAGCAGAGAGAGCCCCAGATGAACCCAAAGAAATACAGACATTTAAAGGACGAGACAGGAGCAAAGACAGAGAAGGGCGAAGGAGAAAGGACCACGTGGAGAAGAGCCATTACAGCAAAGGAGGAGATAAAGTCATCTGCTGAGAACGTGGGTGCTCGGTCATCACCCGAACCCCAGGGCCCTAGCGTCCCGTGGTTTGTCCAAACTGCTCAGAAGAGCGAGTGTGACATAGATTATAATCTGTCCCAGAAGGCTCCCCACTCCAGCCAGAGGAGGATGGCCTCCATCGTACAGGCATCTACTCTAGTCCTGACGGCTCTGTTCCTGAGGAAGGCAAGGGGCTCACAGGGACCCCTGTTGGGGAAAGAATGTATACCTTCTAGTCTTAACACTATGGCAGCAACAGCCTGCAAGATGTTTTTAAAATCATCAAATCTCTAACATTTCTTCGAAGGCCATTCTTACTGAAGTGAGACTTTCCATTTGTTCTGTGGAGAATCGGTTCACTGTAAAGCGTGTTTCTTGCTTTTTGACTGCTGAAGATGTTTCCGTCAGTGACTCCCAGAAAGAAGTTCCTAGTACTTCTGCAAAATATGCAATTGACGCAACTGTTACGAAAGCGGACATAATGAAACCTGACTTGTGACGATACAGTATCAGAATGAGGACCTGCGAAGACAAATCTGAGCTGTCTTTGAGCTCATATCAAAAGCCCAGGAAGGTCCTGCATTTAATTTTTTTTTCAATCAATGCAGAATGTGTTCTGGCATTTTTGGACAAAGATACTTTTATGAATTTTCTACTGGCCCAAGAAACTTTGGGGCCACAACCTCAAACAATAATAAACAAAAATATGGAGAAGAGCTGAAGGTCCTGAATTTTTGATCTATAATAGAAAATATCTATTTTTAATTCTATAAATGGTTAAGTAATACTTATTCTATAAAATGGTTAAGTAATGGATAGTTGTTGATTTATTCAACAAATATTTACTGAGTGTAAATTATGTTCCTGCTTGGACTAAATGTTAACTATAACCCTTCAAAGGATTTCACTGCACTTAGAACAATAAAATTTTACCCTGACCTGTAAGCCTCCCATAATCTGTCCCTGTCTTACTTTTGGGATCTTCTGCTCTGTCTCTCTCCCCAACACTCACACCTTCCTAGACACACTGGCGTTCTACTTCACGGTCAGCTGCACCAAATGTACTCTGGCTCCAGATTACTGTCACTTTCCATTCTGCCAGTCCATAAATTTCATCCCCTATCTCGTCTCATGGCTGACTCCATCATTCAAGTGCCAGCTCCAATTTCCTCCTGGTTCTAAAGTCACCAATCTAAATTAATGCCCCTTGCTCAGGCACTGCATCATGCAACCTGTTTATTTGGCTGGAGACACTCAGCACAATCTGAAATCATCTTGTTTACATGATTACCTGTTCTCTCTCTTCAAAGAGAATGTCAGCAACCTGAGAGCAGGAAGTTGGTTCTCTTGTTCAAAGCTATATTCCCCAGTGCCTGGAATGGTCCTAGATTAGAATAAGCATTCAATAAAAGTTTGTGAAATGAATGCATGAATAGTGGTTACGAAGAAAATGTAGAACTATGGTATATGGTAAAAACCTAGGTAAAAATGTTAAAAGAAAATGTAAAATCTAGGTTAAAAATATTAATAAATAAACAACATTCAACATTGTATGTACACAGTGAGTGCAACAATATGCCAGCAGTTTATGCTTTCAAAATCTGAATAAATATACACAAATACCCACACACACACATACAAATGTGAAAGATGCCAAAATTTTAACAAAAATTAAAAATGCATTTAAAATTTTTTTAAGAAGTTTTATGAAGGCTCACACTCCAGTATGCAAAAAGCATTAGCACTTTCTTTCTTTTTTTTTTTTTTAACAAATAAGGAACTCAGACACATTACAGTTACATGGGCAGCTCTGGGGCAGTTTTTCTGGAAGCAATTTTCACCATCAAACAACCCAAAAAACACATGCATATCTGTTACTCACAACTCCTTGTAATGTACTAGAGGGTAATTCTCATTGTTTTCCACCTAAAGGGGGCGGGGAATGACTGCAATAGGAAAGCTACCTCCCTCAGAATAACTTCCCACTGGTGGGAGAAGGCGGTAGTGGACATGGAATGTGTCTATAGAAAAAAATCTTGGGAAAACACAGACAGCAAGCAAGGGTGGCTTGTGTAAGAATAGATGCTGGGGGTTTTCTCCATGGGAATGGGTGCGAAAGCATCATTTGCTGGAGATTAAAAAGAAAGATTTATACTCGGTCAAAATTGAGGATGCTGGCTGCACACCTGACAGTATGTTAGGAGTCATTCCTCCTCAGAAGGCTCCTGTCCCCTCCAAGATGGTTCCCAGTGACCCGCACCTCCTGGTCTTCACAGTTGTGCATGATATCCTCCCGCAAGGGTTAGTCTCTGTGACCAAGAGAATATGGCAGAAGTGAAAGTATGTCTCACTTTTGAGGTTAAATTATAAAAGACGTGTTTTCCACTTAGTCTCTCTCACTCTCTCTCTCTCTCTCATCACTTGCTCTGGGGAAGACAGATACCATGTCATGGGCCATCCTGGGGCATAGCCCACCTGGTAAAGAGCTGAGGCCTTCAGACAAGAGACGGGGAATCCTCTTTCAAGTGCATATGGACTGCAGGGTTACTTACATTCCACCAAATGATCTGTGGCTATAACAGGAGAAGATCGTGCAGTTCCTGCTTTTAAGGAGCTGGCAGCATTGGTAAGGAAACAAGAAAAAGGCGCAGCAGACGATAGTGAACAACTCCAGACAGGACGCAGAAGCCCTGCTATGTGACAGGGTACAGCCTACATCCTATTTTTAGAGGCATTAAAAAGACTAATGAAGTCAGAAAAGCTTCAAGCAGAAGCCACATCTGGAGAGCACTGGGAGACCAGCAGTCTCGATGCCAGTCCCATTTGTTTAAGCAACCAAGCGCCTCGGAGCCAGCACATCATTCCTCTGGACTACGGTTTACTCGTGTATAAACTCGGAGCAGTCTGGGAGGATCACGGTTTTCCAAGGGCCCTGCAGAGTCCTGAGGGGGTAGGAGGGAAAGGGAGGCCCAAGAACAGGTGTGACTACCAGTCTTGCATCCCAGGTTTTATCTGACCATTCATCGATGGGCGTCTCATCAAAGTCTTAGTGGGACAAAAAGTTCTGCTGCTAAAACAATAATAGAACTGAGGCTTGAAAACATTGGATGTTGATTTCTGAGGGGCCTTTATAAGACAACAGCTGAAAAGTTGTCAGGCAAAGGGACGGCTCTGGAGATGGGGAAAATGGATCTTCAGCGTTTCTGTCTGTAACTTGTTTTATGGTCCCAAGCCATGGGGTCTCTGGACATTGTTAAGGGTGTCACTGCCTCATTAAAGCCCCTCCTAAGGCAAGGAGGGTTTGACACAAACAGGTGACCTTAACCAGCTAGCACCAGCCTTCCAGTTATCCAGTCACTTCATGCAACATTCTTTCCAAATGGATGGCAATTGTCAAATGCTACACTTGAAATGTCCAGTGTAAACCTGTGGTGTCCATTTGGGCAGGTGCTTACCACACGTAGCTATTTACATTTTAGTCCATTAGAACTCAATAAGTAGTTAATTATTAATGAACTAGAACGTTATGCCCTCAGCTAGCCTAACCACCTTTTCCGTGCTTAGCCGCCACATGTGGCTAGTGGCTACCCGCCTGAGCATCACAATATTGGGATCCAGACTATGCTCGTCGCCTCAGGCTGTTTCATGGGCCGGCACCGAAATGAGAAATAAGCCAAGGAAACAGACGCAGTCACTCTCTGGCCGAGACCTGTGTCAGTTCTGTTTCTCGGACAAAACTGAACTCCTCCCTCAAGAAAATCAATGGAAGATGGGACCATCCCCAAGGCTGCTAGTGTTATTTATTTATTTAAGTGTCAGCTGGAAAGACCAAGGCGTTTAAGCTGTTCAGAGTAAGAGGCTAAAAGTCAAGCTGAAAAGCAATGAGAAATCAGTGCTTAATGGAAAACGAGATGGAGTTGGATATAAGCCAGGGAGGACTGGCTCTGCCAACATGCCTGGGCACCTGGAGGGCCAGGGCCCACGAGGAGGAGAAACCCGCAGCTGCACGAGCTTGAGAGAGACTAAAACCCAGATGCAGACCAGCCCCATAGCTGATGGCGATGGGATGATCCGCCCGAATCTAGCTGCCGGTCGGAAGGGAGCAGGGCTTTCTCTCTGGAAGAGACCATCATCAGTGTCTCAATAATTTGAAATTTAGGGGCACCCGATCTATACCCATCCTATTTCCTGCTTTTCAATGTAACATTGTATTGTGATCCTTGATGCATGTAATTAAATATTCTAAAATTTTCAGTGGTTATTACACACCCAGCAGTGTCCCAAACACCTTACAGTCAGTACCTTAAACCATCCTTCCAACAGCTGCACCGGGGGCAGGTGCGTTAACTTACTCCCAGGGCTTTACGTTCTGGGACCGGGCTGTGAAGCTAAGTCACCTGGTCAGAGAATTTGCGCACTAAACCCCACAAAGTACTGCCTCTCCACCTTGAATTATTTCAATCACACAAATGCCTCCATGATATGAGGAGAGAGAGAGATAAACCACATTTTCTTTTCCCTTTCCTTTTCAGCATTTTTTCCCCCAGTTTTAGGAGATACAATTGGCATGCAGCGCTGTGTAAGTTGAACGTGTACAGCATAATGATCTGATTTACACAGATTGTGAAATGATTACACCATGAGTTTAGTTACCATCTATTATTTCATATAAATACAAAAAAAGAGAAAAATTGTTTCCTTGTGATGAGGACTCTAACAATTCTTAAATACATCATGCAGCAGCATTAACCATACCACATGTTCCATATTTCTACTTCCCATTTTCTTTTATAATCACTACTACAAGTTTAAGAATATAAACATTGTATTAAAATTGAAGAGACCAATCTGATTCATTGATGATCACTTTGGTATTACAGATATGGATTTGCCTCTTAAAGTTTCAGTAGAATATTGCTCTTTGTTTAGAGATTGTATTCATGAATGGTTTAGTGGCTTGGAGTTTTTAAAATGCTGACTCAATCATGAAGACGATGACTCAAAACACGGAGAACACACATCACTGAAATAAAATATGACTGTGGGAAATTCATACCTGAAATTTATACCTCAGATGACACATTAATTTTCAGGACTCAACTTATTGTATAAGACTGCCTTACACAAGGAGACGTCTTTCAAATGCACTTAATGACAACCAGAGGCATATTAACATCAACTTCTCTAGTGATGCTTTCTGGGCCACTCATTTGCTAACTGCCTTTGCTCTGCCCGTTGCAGATACACTGCTTCTGCTCCTGACCAGCCATGGATCAGCTCCTAGTGGTTCTCATTAAACCACTCTTATGCACGCCTGGAAGCCCCCTGTGGAATCTCCCCATGAGTCATGGACCACATTCAAGCCTTTTCTACTCATTTCTTGTTTGAATCCTTCCAGATAGTATATCATTGGGGGCATAATGTTAGGAAAAACGGGTTGCCTATTGAAGGAAGTGATCCTCTAACTTCTTTTATTTAGAGTATTTCTGATTCCACTTCAAATTCCAACTATCCTAGAACTCCTCCAAATGAATCATTCTTCTGGTTTTTTTTAATCCCCTTCCTTTGCTCTTAGAGCCCCAAATCCCTATATCACAGTTTTTAGTTATTACAGAACTAAATAACCTTAAGACTGGATAGTAGACTGTCTTTAGAAGGCAAATAAATAAATACAGGACATAGGCAAAGATCACTCGCACACCAGAAATGGCTTATTTGATGTTTCATTTCTCCAAAATCTATGGACTTATCACGCTGCTATGAATAATACTAATCATCCATTAAAGACAGCTTTCTGTGGGTATCTTGTGTTTCTCCGTGTCTTTTGAGTAAGGCAATAACTACCTTTTTTTTAAAATATGTTTTCTAGGATGTTTATAAACCATCTTGGAAGATACAAATAGCATCTCCCTCTAGAACAAAGAGCAAGTACGCTTAGTATCTGTTATAAAAGATGAGTCCCGTGAACTCAGGGTTCCTCTCCTGCCATGCAAACCCACTATGCCTGCAGACATCATCTGGTCCTCTTTGTGCTGCCCTGCAGGGACTGGTGCTTGAGGAACCAGCACAAAAGTGCTCATACTCTGGCAATTGCTATTGCAGTGACAACCAGCCTTTGTCTCTGAACCAGAAGTCTCATGAATTCTAGCATCATTCATGAAACTGTGGCAGGCTAACTTGTTAGTTTGTGAGTAGTGTAAAGGAAAAGTCTTCAAAAAGACCCTATGATCCTATGTAAACTGTAAGATAAAATAGACACTTTGGGGCATATAGCATCTTTTTGACAATGATTAATGCTCCAGAGAGAAAAGAAAGAGGCAGCTCATAGGCTGAGCTACTTGGCTATGGTCCAACTTTACTCTGGTTTAAAGAATAGTAAATTACAGTCCGTGGGCCATCGCCAGACCGTGGCCAGTTTCCGTGCTTCTGGGCTAAGAGAAATTTGTACATTTTTAAAAGATTGTAACAAACAAACAAATAATATGTGATAGTGACCAATGTGGCTTGCACAGCCTAAACTGTTTACCATCTGGACCTTTAAAAAAGAGAAAAATGTGTGTCAACCCCACTCTAGATACCTGCAGCCTTTCCTTGGAGATCACAGAATAAGAAATGTATATATATATATATACACACACACACACATACATCTTTAATTTCCAGAAAATGAGTCTTGTAATTCTTGTAATTCTAACATGTCTCTGAGCAAAGAGGAACTCATTTCCACCCCTGTCAATACCTATGCTCAGGAGACAATGTATAATCACCCACAAAACCCAGAGAAGTACAGAGGAGGGGGCTGGGAGATTAGGCTTAGGGTCTAATACTTGCAGTGATGGAGGACACAGACCACTCCCAAGTTCACAGGTGTGCGTGAACAGACAGGACACTTCCCCTAAGAGAGATGGACTGGAATACGGTGTCTGGCTTAGAGTGGATCCAGTGGCCAGTGGATGACAGAACAGGAAAGTATCATTAACATATCAAGACAGCTGATGTCTTGACTCATGACCTCAGTGGTGCCCCTTGCAGGCCAGAATATCAGAGCTGGGCAAGGACCAGAGTTCTGTTTCCACTATGACTATGATCTAGGCTCCGACTGCCTCGCCACCTCAGTTAGTTGAAAGGAAGCATGCACGTTTAGGTGAATGAGTTTTCTTATGGGTTTTCTTTTACGGCTCAGGAGAGGTCCCGACGGTCCTTGGCAAATCTCCAGGGACAGGGCATAAAGCTCTGTCAAAGGTAATTTTTCTTTTAATTTCCCCACAACACCACGTTGTAAATAATGTGCACTGTTCTCTTCCCCTCTCTGAGTTTTTGCACATGCTCTTCCCTAGACGTGAAATCTCACCGACATCCCTATAGCTTCTAATCACTTACTTGTCCTTCATGTTTCTGCTCAAACAGCATTTCCACGGGGTAGGGGGGCTCTTCTGATTCTCCAGAATAAGTTAAGACTTGCCGTGTCCTGTTTCTGCCGTGTGCTGCGTCTTCCTTTCATAACCCTCGCCACACTGACGATACACGTGTAGTATTTCTCTCCCCACTAAACCACCAAAGCCCACAGCCGCAGGAAGAAAGAGTGCTGGTCTACCATCGTACTCACAGTGGGTAGCACAGTGCTCGGGGCAGAGGGAGAACCCAGATTGTGTGGATTGAGTAACAGGAACAGGGAGTCATTCTCCCACTTCAGAGATGAGGAGAGTGAGGGTAACATGGCTCAGAAGGATTCAAAACGAGCCCAAGGCCAAAAAATGGTGCCTGACTTGGATTCAGACCCTGACCTTTTGAAAAGAATCAGCTTGTTCTGCGTTTGCATATCTGCCCCTGTTGAATTTAGCAATACTCTGGTGGGTCCAGTTTCTTTCTCTAAGTTCGCATGGGGACCCTCCAGCCTCTGAGATCTTAAGACTTGTAGGAGTTGCTTAAGCTATGAGTAAATGCAAGTTTTATTTAAAAGATTGTCCATTCATGGAAGAAATACATCCTTTCACATACGGAGCTGGGAGAGTTATGTTGGTGTAATTCAGAATGGACTCTTGGCTCTGTCCCGTCGTCCGTGTTTGGGATGGACCATGACTTTGATAAATGCTAGTGAAGAGGCTGGGGTTGATGACTGGATGACAGCACTCCAGATTCATAGGTCCAGAGCACGTGGGAGTTTATCAGTCCCATAAATATTAGGTGCTGTCTCTCCCCTGCTCAGAAAGCTCCCGACTCTTTCATCTCAGTGCTTTGCTGCCTCCTTCAGCACACTGCAGACTTTTCCAGGGATGTTTTATGGTTCATTTAAGTTGCCACTCACGTCCACAGGCCAAGGTTGGGGGAAGGGAAGAGAGAATAAAAGGCCAACCTATGAATAGTGTTCCAAAGGCCCGCGCGCTTCTGCCCACATCAATTGAGCCCTACTCTTTTCACTGCCTGAGTTGCTCCCAAATTGTGACAGGTGCTGAAAAATATACATTAACTCTTTCATGTCATGAAGACTAGAAGATGTTAGGGTCAGATGCTCAAAGAGGAAAATGCATGCCCCTCTTTGGAGAGGGAGATGACTTCAAATTTCCTGCTGGCAAGACACACAGAGCTAACGCAAGTGATTCAGATGACATGTTATCTCAGAGCCTAGCAGGGAGACTTCCATAAACTAGGGCTTGACGAGATTTTGTTAGACAAATAGATGAATAAAACATATCCATAACACCCTAGGACAAGCTAACAAATTCTTCCCCAGCACCAGGCCCTGCGATCCTTCAGCTCCAGCCCCCTGCCTCAACAGTAGCCCTTCCAGGTCTCCTTGTAGCCAGAATCCAAGAGCCTTCTGGAAGATCACATGTAAAAACTACAGATTTCAAAGCCATGAGAGCAACTGAGAGATTCCCATTCCAATATTAGTAACGATTTCAAGCAGACTGCCTAAAATATCGACATCTGCTTCAGAAAAAAGAAAACAAATAAAAAACAAAAAATGTTGATCCTTGAAATATAATCACATGGTTGTGTAAAGAAATGGTTTGCAGACAAGGACTAAACTGTACTTAGCTCTTTTCAGTGAACTCATCCTTTTACCAATTTGTCTACATCTTCCCATTTGTAGCATTAAGTGAACATGAAAGGAAAATATTAACCCAAAGAAATAAAAAATTTAGGGGGAGAATATAAATCCAAATAGTGCTACTAATTTATTAAAAAACTACAAATGAGTGTTACCTGAGCTGATGTCTCACCTTAACGTTCATTATCACAACCCTGATCTTCTTCACAATATCAATGTAATAAATAATATATATAATAAAATGATGACCAAATAATCATGATGGTTAATAATAATAGTGCATATGTGTACGTATATCCCTTAAGTCTTTTCAAATATTTTTCTTACACGTCATTCTCCCAATCACCCTGGGATGAGGAGGAGGTATTTGATAAGTGAATAAAATGAGGTGGATGATTTGTATAGCTAAGGTCACCACCAACAGAACAGCAAGATGCATGCTGGTCTTTATTTTGTTCTAGAACATCACGCTCTGATTCCACTATCTGACTTACACTATTTTGAAAGAAAATCGTAAGAACTCACCTTTTACATGCTGTTGGCCATGTTAGACTAAAGCCATGTCTCCTCTCTCTGCTTAAGTACGTCCCTGGGCATCCCAGGTGAGGTTCTCAGGTGCTCTTTCTCATTCAGTGCCCTTGCCTGAGTTAGACGCTGGTGCAGCACATACTGGGCCCCAGGTAAATTTCTAAGTCTTTTAGACACATCCACTTATTTACCCCCACCACAATCCTATAAAGTAAAGAAAGTGAAGCTTAACTTGGTTAACTGACTTAACTAGATTACAGATTTAGTTCAGGGATCCAGAAGATGAAGGAAAGAATGTTATACCATGGGATCCCAGGTGTCCGAAACACCACATGTTTCATCTAATCTAAGACATCCTAAATTTTTTAAATTCACCATTATTTTATATTCCTCTACAAAGATAAGGGGAAAAGAGCTGCCAATTAAAACTATGGCCCCACATTGTCTAACAGACACATCCCTATTCAGAGTTGTCAAAATTTTATCCCAAAATGTGTATTTTTTAAATTAATACAGTAAAATGCTTGGAGCAGGATAATTCTCACAGCCCCTTGGTCTCTAACTTCCTGTCATGAGAATATAACCAGCACTAGCACGGAGAAAACCAGTATAAAAAAAAATCTCAAAAACACGTGCTTATCGAAAGACTCTTTTTGTACCTACGGAATTTTTTTTTTAATCCTTTAAGATAAACTGGGGTTTGATTACTGATGTTTTGGTATTCCTGGACTGAAAAAAAATGTTTTCTTCCCCTTACAAAATTTAGAATACCTGGAATCTGTAGTAAAAAATATAAAGCAAAAGATTTGTCTCTGATTTCCCAGAGACAGCATATCAGCAAAATATGGCTCTGTGATAATCTGCATGAGACAGGATTTGTCTTTGCCTCTTAAGTAGGTTTCTCTAAATAATGGATTAGTGCAAGGTCAATGAACTTCAAAGCTCTGGTATACTGACATTTTTGCCTGAGTATAGTGCAATAAAATAAACATAAACTGGTGAAAATGGTGCCCCCATTCTTTAATCATGAAAAAAAAATTTATAAGACAAAGAAAAATCAAAATATTGTTAGAAAATATTTAGTGGTGAAAATAAAAATTCAATATGTCAAAACTTATGTAATGTAGTTAAAATGGTACTAGGAGAAAAATTTAGAGCCTGGTATATAAACTTCAAAGGAGAAATAAATAAAATTAATGAACAAAGTTTTCAAGTCAAGAACAAAATTAGAAAAAAAGTAAGATGAGGGAAAATAATAATGCTAAGATCAGAAATTAAGATGTAGAATACACATCAAAATAAAGATAAGAAAAAATATAATATGTTTAGTTCTAAAGATGAACAAAAATGAGAAACCTATGACAATGTTAATTAAAGCAGAAAGAGAAGACACAAATAATATGAGAAAATTCTAAAAGGCACTTAACTAGAGATAACACAGTTTTCAAAAATAATGCTATGAAAGATTTTATGACAAGAAATTTGAAATATTAGAAAAAATAATGTTTTTTTTAAATGCACTCAAGAAAACCTAGAAAGTCTTGAAAATCTTATAACCATTAAGCAAAATAATCAATATAGTACAGTCAAGTCTCTAAAAAACCAGAGCAAACAAAACAACAGCAAAATCATGCTGATTCTTATAGACAAGCTTATCAAACTTCAGAGGAAATATTTGTATCATCTACAAACTGTCAGAAAATAGAAAAATTAGGAAAGTGTTCTAATACAATTTATGAGACAAGGATACCACTGACAATAAAATGAGTCAAGACCAGTCCAAAAGAGAACAATGTAAGTCACTCTAATTTATAAAAACAGATTCAAAAAGGTACATTTTTAGTAACTGAATCCAGTAATTAAAAAAAAAAGAAAAGATAAAGTATAATTATTGATTTGGTTTATTTTAGAGAAACTTTTTTATTACAGTTGGACTATTAATTTACCTCATTAACACTTTAATGGACAGAAAGTGTTATCTTAATAGATTAAGAAGGCATTTATATAATCAAAAACCTATTTGTTTTAATCCATTTTATTAATTTAATTTTACTCAGTAATTATGTAAGTATATAAACTTAACAATATTTGTAAAATAAATATTCTTTTTAATGTCAAAAAACAACAAATAGATGTCTTTTAATGATGTTTCTACTCAACATTGTATTTCAGCCTCTAGCCAGTGTAATAACGCATGAAAATAAAATGCAGCTAAGACATTTGGACAGGGAGGAACACAAATACTGTTTTTGCATGCTAACATTATTTTTTACAGACAATTCAACAATATGTACATGCAAATTATAAACACTAGTAAACAAGGTTGCTGGATGCAAGATTTTTACATAAAAATCAATAGCATCCCTATACACTAGCAAAAAAAATGTTTAGGAAAAATAATACACTTACAAAACATGTCACAAAAGCAATGAATAACAGAGGAATAAATCTAACAAAGGATCTTATTGTTCAGAGTAAACCATAATCATTTATTGAAGCAGATAAAAGTAGACTTACAGTAAATAGAAAAATGAATTTTATTAATGGATAGGAATACTTAATATCACATGGATGAAAATTATCTCCAAATTAATCTATAAATTCAATACAATTATAATAAAATTACAACAGAGTTATGGACAGAACTTGACACAATGATCCTAAAATTTATATGGAAGGATAAAGAGTTAAGAAAGACAAAATAAATGTGAAGAGAAAAAATTACAAGGGGGATTGGCATTATTCAACATAAATATTACATATAAAGTCATCATATTTAAAAAAGAATATTATTGACATATATTGGGATCAACAGAACGATGGACCCTAGAAGGAAACCCAAAAATGTTCAGAAACTTTCTGTATGACAGAAGTGGCATTAAAAATAGTGGAGAAAGGATGGACTGATTAAAAATGGTCCTGGACTTCAGATTCATCTGGTGCTGAATTGAATAATGCATCAGTCCATCCCTACAAGATCTGGAGGTGTTTGGTTCTGCACACAATTCTTACTAGATATTCTTAGCTTGGACTGGGCTGATGCTGCCCCATAACCAACTGACCCTCTTGCTCCTCAACATTAGTTTAGGTCTCCACTAACTCCAAGCATTCATCAGTAGTAGGTTGTTTGAGGAAGAAACAGCTAATGATTTCATGTCTCTTTCCAATTTCCCATGTATACATGGGTCCAAAGTTGCTTAACTCTCATGAGAGCAGAATGGAATAAATGTTCTAGAAGGTAGTGGAATATGTTGTGCACATGTCCACAGCTTTCTCAGTTTCCTAGAGAAGCAGCCTCAGCCTGGAGACCACTTTGCTCAGGGGCTGAGCAGCTGAGGTTGGATCCTGAACCCCACATGAAACAGCAAGCACAAAGGTAAACAGTAAAGAGCATGCCCTCGAGAGGTGCCAATGGCAGTTTTTAATGAAGAGGGAGAGATGGAAACTCAGAGCCTCAGTCTGCTGTGACTCTGCAAGAAACTTTGGTCCTTCTTGGACTCTGCCATCCTGTACCACACCGCTGCCTCTGCCCCCTCAACTCAAATCGTTTCCCTCCTTTGTCAGGAAGAGGGCAGGGACCATTCCACCCACGCGCACTGATCATGCACCTCATTTGCCTAAAACTCTGCAGCGTTCTGTGGAGTAAAGAATGAAGTGATGCCTCAGTTTTTCCTTGTCGTCAGGGTTCTGTCATTTATTTTCTTAAAGGGGGACTGTACTCTGTGACAATTCTAGGGAGAGATCAGGTGTTAGAAAAATATAATTTTTTAAAGAAGAACTTTCTAAAAAACACTGCACATTTCTCTGTCTGGGTGAAGAGAGCAGCCTCACATTTTCCAGGCTAATGTGGGCTCGTCACACAGACCACCGGCAACCTGGCTGTGGATACAGATAGAGACGATGCGGGAAAGAATGCTGATTAAGCAGTCGTGTCTGAAAACCACTCTGGCAGTTGACTTCTTGAAGAAGAGGACGAAGAGAAGGTTCTGGTGCCCTCTGTGTTTGGCTCTCACCTCTCTGCTCAGCTTCAGGGCTGTATTCTGCACTGTCCATTAGCTGTCTTTCTGGATGTCTGCTGACCTCACAAAGTCCAGGTATTAAAAATAAATTCATCTTCCAACCCAAACATCTTCCCTGTTTCTGTTCAAGTCACTGTCACCACAGGCTGAATAACCTCATGCTGATTTCATTTCTACATCATCCTTGTCACCTACACCTGCTCAGTTGTGAATCTGACAGTTCTGGCAGTGAAATGTTTTTCACTTTTACCTCCCACCTCTGTTCCCATTGTCCCCAGCTAACTTAGGTCCTCATTAGCTCTTATCTAGACCTTGCTAGCTGCCTCCTAATTGATCTTTTGCAGCTCATTTTTCCTGCCTTCAGTTTATCTCATCCACTCCTGCCAGATAAGCCTGCTTAAAGCAGGACCCTGATGGGTCACTCACCTGCTCAAATGTCTTTTAAGACTCCCCTACAGCCTGCAGAGCAGAGAGCATCTCTTCAGTCTCTGAGGCCCTGGTGATCTGGCCTCACTGCTCTAAGACCTCTTCCCTTCTGGCGTCCTTTATCCCTGCTGTGCATCAGTCTGGTGGGTCTTGGCTCATGTCTCCTTTTATCTAGAATGCTGTTCTACCAGCTGTAAACTTTTACACCTTACTCATATTTTGAGGCCATCAAATGAGACTCCCCCTCCATGAATCCTTCCCTGAACTCCTCAAGTTGGAGGTGAACACTGCCCCTTTGGAACTCATGCAGTACTCAATCTTGTGGCATTTATGATTGTTTATTTTTTAACCATTGTATTCATTCATTCATTCATTCAACAAAGTAGCAAGTGCCTTGATGGCAAAAACACCACCACCAGCTCAATGACTAGCTCTTGAAATGAAATAAGCTTGCTTGCTCTTTTGGCCATTTTACATTTTTTTTTTTCGTAATGATGGAGAAGACGTCATAAACTGTGGTAATAATGTGGCTACTCTGCAAAATCAATTCACGAATTCAAGTCTGAAGTTGAGAACTTGAACATACTTTTCTCTTCAACCTTTAAGAGAAGTTTCTGTTCCATCATTATTATTGTTCCTTATGCTCGTCTTGGAGGAGAGCTGCCATTTTGAATGTTACTGACAAGTCATGTTTCATGACAACCTTCTCATCGTCTTGTACCCACTCTTTTTTCTTGCAGGTTCTACCTGTTGATGGGGTGTGAAGGAGAGGTAGTGCTTGCCGCTCGAAGAATTCATGCTAGTGTGATTTGGACAGGCGTGACTTCAAAGCCAGCACATGCTTCATCATCACCAAACACTTCTGAAAACATTACACCAGGTCACGTTTTCCTCAAACCTTTTTTAGGTTTGCTTTGATCCTTCTAGCAGGCATCGGGCAACACCTCTAATTTTTTTGTAACAGGAAGGATGCAATAGTATTTGTGATCTTCTTCAAAGTTGGAAAATCCAATCCTTAGAGACCTGCTTTCTTTCGATCCTGCAGACAGTGGTCTTTATTAACTCTGAATGCAACTCTAGACTAACCGGCCTCCAATAGAGAAGCGTCTTACAAATGTTACCACAATTCACACCAGCATTGTGAACATAGTCAATAGAGAGGCTAACTTTAGAAATGATTTTCATGAAATAGTCACCTTTCTTACAGTGTCATGATTTTTAAATGTTTTTATGCGCTTTTAATTTTTTTAAATAATAAAAGCTGCAATCTGAATAGTCGCATAATTGATTCAGGTGTAAGAATTTATCTTTTTATTTAGCCAAAGTTGAGAGTATCCTCTAAGCTCTTCAAAGAGGAGCGAGTATAAATCAACTCTGCAGGACAAGGCACTGTAACATCAGCACATTTTTATTTGACTTCAAATTTGACCAGCTGTCTTTGTAAGCTGAATCTATGTGACACAAATTATCCTGTATTATACATATTCAGTAATATTTTCCCCTGCTTTCTATTTTTCCAGCAAGTACAGATCTCTCTTTTTAAATATATTTTAATGTCAGCATAAACTTCTTACATTTGCTTCTTTTCCTTCACCAAAAAAGACAAAAATCAAACAAATCAAATTAAATCCAAATAGAAAATAAGGGAAGAAATTCAAACCTACATTTAGTTTGCTGTGTATATGCAACAACTACAATAATTTTGATTTCTGCCTGTTGTTAGTGTCACCCTACGAGCATGGCATGAATTACGGGCGCACCTCCCAGTTGGTTCTCATATTTGGCTTGTGTGCTTCCTGTGTAGCACCATCTGAATACAGTGCTGCTATTAGGAGTACTGAAATATGGAAAGCTTATATTTTCCCTTCACAGAATGATTCCAAACCACCTTGCTTTTTTAATTCTCACATTTCCTGGCAAGCAGAATAAAAGTAATTGAGATAACAAGGGCTTCAATTGACACATTCACCCCCATTAGTCAATTTTCATTGAAATCCTAACATACACACACACGAATCAGTAAATAACCTATGAAATACGATACGTCAATAAAGAGATTACAATTAAGTTGATCGTGGGGTTATGGATTACAAAAACGCTATGTAAGCTAGAAAGTCACTGTGGCCTGACATTGAGAATAATTTGTGAAGGAGAAACTAGAGATAAATTTGAGAAGGGGCACAATTTGGGGGAATATGAAATATATTCCCAATGGTGGGTATCATTTGAGTGAAGGGCAAAGGGTGAGCAAAAACAAAGCAAGCCAAAGAATGGCTGATTTAATGGCCCAGGGGTGATTTTGTACTGGAAGCGTCCGTTACATTCCCCATCACATACTTCTTTCCTGAAGGACCTTCTCCATTCACAGCCTAGAAAGGCCAACCTAAGTACACTGGACAACCCACCCTTTACGCAGCTACCTTGGCTGATGGGCCAAGGGTCCCACAATACTGAACCAATTAGATTTCTGTCTCAGAAGGGAAATGCTCAGAAACAGTCAGTCAGGGTTGAACACTTGAGATGGAAGGTCATGGGTTTAGGGACTGAAGCTTCAGAACAAGGACTAAGCAGATGTGTTGAGAAGGAACTGATCTGGTAGACTCATGGAGGGCTATGGAGCAAGTAGCTGCCTGAGGATGCTAATTTCTGTGAAGTCCCTGCATATTCTCTGAGCTTCATTTCTTTAACTGAGGTCAGCATGAGTGATTTTTTTCCCTCTTGCACTAAGTAACCTGAGACAATGCTCCTTTCTGGGTCCGCATTAGAGTCACCTTTATTTTTCATTAACCTCACTCATTATTTCTAATCTCTGCCATCTTCTTTGCTGTCACTACAGCTATTTGTTGATCTCTTTTCTTTCTTATTTCCCTTTTCTGTTTTTCTCCTGATCTCTTTTCAAAAAGGGCTCTCTCTCAAAGCAACTTTACTCCTCCAGTGGTAGAAATGCAAAGGGAAAAATGAATTTCAAAAGAATGTAAGTGTATTCTTTTGATGTGGTTACTGTAAAGTATTTCCAGCCATCATCTTCTCTCCAAAGAATGAGGCACAAGCCCATCTCTGAATATATTTTTCCTCTACAAATCCCTTAATTACATTTTTATATATTTTATCACAAGATCCATTCCTATGAAATGTTATCCTACTGTAGACATTCACGTTTACTGCAGACAGGCAACCTGCGAAGATTGGCTCTGACTCTTTCAAACAATCACAGTAGACACCTTTGGAGTCCCAGTAGTAAGACGAGGATGTTGGGTATCAGCCACTCTGGATTGGTTCCTGAATTCTGACTGCTCTCCAAATTAGCAGCCAATCTCCTGTCCTTGCATACTTTTTACCATCACTGCTGTTTTGAAGACTTCTGCTAAAAAGTCTGCTCACCCATCCTTTCTCTTCCAAATTAAATCACAGCTTCTCTGAGAGAGAGCATCAGGACTGCCCGCTGGTCTTCACACTCCCTACATTAAAAGTGTTGAGTGCCTAGCTCATGCAGATCTCCTATCTTCTGATGGCCACCAAAGTCAGGTCACTAGCAATGCCCAGGGGAGCTGCAGCTCTTGGGTAGGATGGTGGGACAAAGCTATACACTGGCCATGGAGACATGGTCACTGCAGCTCTAGATTTATACAACCAGAGCTTGAAACCAATACTAAGAGAGGCCACCAGCCTGCAACGAACTACACATTCATCCATCGTGCTGGCCTGCGGGGAGTGAGGGGAAATGAGAAATGGGATGGAAAGAATGCAAGAAGTATGCTCTAGAGTTTTCCACAGCAGTGGTCTGTGTTTTCTTAGATTCTGTGTTTGTCTATTTGGCCTCCATTAATTACAGAGCCAAACTAACGGCCAGAGTTCCTTGCATTTCTCTTGTGATCCAGCTACTGCAGGCATACAAAATTCACAACCATAAACTGTCCAGCCAATCCCCGTCCATACCCCCAATTATCTCCTCTATCCAGTTCTCACACATCAAGCCAGTGTTTTCCCAGACCTAAATCAACCCAGGGCCGGGTACCAAACTGCGAGGGACAGGCTCCATGCCCCAGAACCTGCTGGAATTATTCAAACTGGTCTGTTCTAAGCTGTTTCCTCTGCCTTGCCTTGCCTTTCTGGTGGAAACTCCAATAAAGGCAGTGGCCACTGCCTTCCCTTCACTCTCGCTTCTGCCTCCTTTCCCAATCTGATGCCTTCCCGTGTGGCCCTGTGTGACATGGCACGGCATGGCCCCTTCTCCTGGGGACTCGAATAAGTAGTAAATTCTTCTTTCAAGTCATCACTCAGTCACCTTTATAAACCAAGACCTGAGAACACGTGAACTAACACCTACGCACAAATCAAGTAGCTCACCCACTTGCTAGACGAAAATGCAGAATAAAACTATAGATTCCAGAAGAGTAAAAGCCACCCTCTACTTTGCTTCCTTTGATGCCAGTTGGAGTGCGCATACAGCAAAACTTGCTAGGAAGCTAATGATTTCTACGTTTCTTTTTAGAATGCTCCAATACAAACATTGTCCACTGCCCAATATTCCAGTCCTTCCATTCCAAATGTATCAAGCTCATCCAAAGTAAGGGGCTGAGGTTAGGAGAGTAAGAAGACAGTAATTTTACTCTCAAATCAGTGCTTGAGGCCTGAGCTCAAAAAGTAATTCCTTGCACAGTCAATCACCCCTACGCTGGTTGGTTGGTCAGACAGTAGTTCTAATGGAATGTTCCTGCGGGGAGCACCGGGGCAGATGCTGGTGAACCAGCGGGTGGCTCACCGTTCATTAAAGATCCTCACAATGTTTCCATGGGAGGGGAAGTGTGATGCAGAGATGACTAAATAGACAGTCAACATATGGAGAAACTGCTCTGTTATGGCTTTAAGAAGCTATTATCTTCCTGGACAATAAAAATACATGCCTAGAGACACTGATTGCTGCTGGTGCTGGATAACACCTACTAGTCTGGCCCGACGCTGTGTAAGGATTCTCAGATATACACATAGAAAAAAGTAACTGGTTTCTGCCCAGGTGGCATCTCTGGGTCTGCTGACACCTTCAGATTTGACAGAGAGAGAGATTGGAAGAAAGGGTCTAATTTTAGGCAGAATGGGAGCTGAGGGCATGTGGAAATGGATAGGCTGGAGAAGTGTTTTTAAATCATCTTCTCAGATATAAAGCTGAGTGATAGGGAAAGCTGGCTGTAACCTGAGCAAGTTACTTTGTCCTTGAACTCTCGTCTGTGACTTGGGGATGGTAATAATTTTTACAGGAGACAGCAATGTGGACCACTTCACTTTGTGTATGTTTGATAAATATTCACTACTATTTTTTGCTACCTTTACAATGTTATCCATTTCCTTGTACCCGTTCCCTTTTGAACACAGAGAATCAGAAGAGCTCTGGAAATGGTCCCCTGTTTTGTACTAATGTCAGTCTATTGACAGTGATGTTATCAGCTAGGAACGCCGGGGGCCTCTACTGCTGGTGGCGAAACCCACCCTCCTAGCAACACATTTCCCGAGACTCATAAGCCAATGTGGCTGGACCGGCCTTTGTGGTTCTTATTATGATCACTACACTTATCTCAGCAGCAGCCACCAGGGAGCTTTGAAAAAACAAGATTTATTACTCATAGGTCCTGGAGGGTACAGGGCATGCTCGGGGCCACACAGTGAGGTCTCTGGTAGAGAGAGAGAGCTTGGACCCAAGGTTATGCTTTCATTGGGGTCAAGGATGGGTTGCCTAAGCTTTCACAGGTTCTTTGTTTACTGGTGAATTTTTTAAAAAATGTGACAATGAATATATGTATGTTCATGTATAACTGAAAAGCTGTGCTCTACACTGGAATTTGACATATCATTATAAAATGACTAACTCAATAAAAAGAATGTTAAAAAAAAAAAGAGTATTAAAGTGCAGGAGAGGAAAAGCTAGTAATTAGTGACCTAGGTCACACAGGGCTTTCTATAAGATGAACTTGGTGCTTGGGGCAGCCTGGCTCTATATCTAGTTGCATAGCTGGTAACATGTTTATTCAAGATGGATGTCTTGGAAATGGGTGCCTCTGCAATCAGAAGTTTAATGCCAGGCACTCACATTGCAATCTGAAAAGCTAACTGTCAGGCACTGCCTCTCTTTCCTGTGTTCTGGCTTAAAAATGGCCCCTTCAAATATCAATTCCGGCATCTGTGGGCTGGATGGTTTGGGGAAATTGATGTAACCTCATACCTTATGTTCTTTGCTCCTGTGAAAAGGGAGTAAACATGATGCTCCAAATGTGCTGGGAGGACTAAAGACTAATACACCTGGAGCACATTCCTGGAGTCTTATTGCTCCATTTACCTGGGCAGGTCACTTCTCTCCATGTGCCTCGTTCTTTCCTCTGTAACAAGTGGGTAATGATGTGCTTACTTCACTTCGGTCTGGGGTTTGAGTCAACATGTGGAGAAGACTCAGTAGAATCCTGGGAAATAGGAAGTGTGCAATAAACAGTGGTTATTATTACAATGAGTGCTCTGGACATGAGAGCTGCTCGGCTTCACATGAAAAGATGATGATGATAATGATGATGAATACAGGGTTAAATTCTCTGGTGCCTGTTCTAAAGAAGACAATTGTTCTGGAATATGCAAAGGTTTGGAACTGAGCAGTATATCTTCTCCTTATAGACCTATTTGGTGAATAATATTCTTAAGAAAATTCCCACCGCCTGAATATTGAGGGGCTGACTGCTGGGCACCCAGGTGAAGTAGCTGAACAATTCCACTTGGAGGAAACAGTCTCCCTCAAATGTGATACCCAAATCTATTATTTCTCTAGTCCCTCCTTCCAGTTTCCAAGGGAATCATTCTCAATTTTCTTTTTTTTCCCACCCCCATTATCCTATATTTAATTATTCACCAGGTTTTATAAATTCCACCTCGAAGTAGACCCAAACCAATTTTCTCCTCTTTTATTTTGCTTGAACGTGAACTGTACCTTTAACAGCTCCCTTCTAGGCAGGTCCACTCTCCATGAAGGATCCTTCCATCAGCCAGTTGTGCAGACACTGCCCTGCGACCTGGCATGTTCTCCACATCTCATCTTGCTCCTGTGGCAAAATCTCTGCTTCAGGTCCAGATGCTGCTCTGTGCCCGCTTTCCCATCTCATGTCCATGTGATGCCAAGCTGCCTCTTGCTTCTCAAGGCTGTATTATGCTGGATGAAACCCTAGAACCTTGTAGCCCATCTCCAAAGCCACAGGCCAGCTTTACCCAATCCCACAACCAGGGCTGCCCATTGGGAACTCCAGCTCCTGCCAACGCTTCAGCCCCACCTGCCCAGGAGGGAAGTCAGACTCACCCTGTGCCTCTGCTGCTCTTTCGTCTTCTCTCATCCACATTGTTGTAACTCCTTTCTAACAGGTTCCCTGGGCATCAGTTTCTCCCCAATATCTACTCTGTTTCTGGAAGCAGAGTAGATAATATTTTGTTGAATTCAAAATATTCAACTGGTTTTGAATATTCCTGTTCAAAACTCCAGCCTCCAATGCCTTCCCAATTCCTTCCAAGTCAGGTCCAGATCCTGCAGCTTCAAACAGACCCTTTTCAATCTGCTCTAATCCCTGGACACCCTGGCTTTCTTATCCTTTCTGGAATATGCTGATCCTTTGATCCCCCACCCCCTCAATCTTTGAAGACACTGTTTGGTCTATTCTGCAAATCTTGCTTCCATTTTTCTCCTTTTCTGCTGCTTAGCTGAATCCTCTTCTGTTTAGTTGAAGCCTCTTCATGTTTCAGGACCCAGCTCAAATGTCTCCTCATTGTAAAGCCTTTCCTGATTCTTCCAAAAAGAATTCGGCTTCTGCTCTTCCATATTCTCATAACATTCTGTTAATATTGCCTTTAGATATCTCTTATTTCATTGTACAATTATTTTATTTTTTGTTTGTACGTATTTCATTCAAAAATACATGTTAGGTGTTTATTGGGTTTCTGGCATCTTCTGGGCTGAGGGGAGAGAGAAATAAACACACCAGTCTATGTTCCTGCTCTCATGGAGCTCATGCTGTAGAAAGAAAAAAAAAGACAGTAAGTGTGACAAATAAATAAATGAGGCATGTGCAAATTGTGATAAACACAGAGAAGACAGACAGGATGAAGCAATAGTAATTAGGAAAAAAATGATGTAGACGTGGAGTGTGATGGTTGATTTTACAAGTCAATTTGACTGGGCCATGGGATGTCCAGCTTTTTGGTTAAACATTATTTTAGGTGAGTTTATGTGGGTGTTTCTGGATGAGATGAATATTTGAATTGGCAGGCCAAGCAAAGCAGATTGCTCTCCCCAGTGTGGGTGGGCCTCATCCAATCAGTTAAAGGCCTGAAAAGTACAAAAAGGCTGAGTAAGATTTAGACTGGAGATATACTATGAGTTCTCCTGGGTCCTCAGTTTGTGGACTGCAAATCTTGGACTTCTCAGCTTCCATAAGCACATGATCCAATCCCTTTATAATAAACTTAGATCTGCATATTTCCATCTCTATCTGTCTGTCTGTCTGTCTATCTATCTATCTATGTCTCCAGTTGATTTTCTGGAGAACCATGACTAATAAATGGGTTTAGGGAAAGTCTGTCTGAAAATATGACACTTGTGCTGAACTCAGGAGAATGAGAAAGAAAAGGCATAATAAGAGCTAGAAAAAAAAATAATTCCAATAAAATGGAATATGACAGCAAAAGCCTGAGGCCAAAAAAGCTAACATGAAGGCAATGAGCATGAGATTATATCAAATAGAGAAGTAGGGACCAGATTGTTTGGGTTTGATTGAAAGGGAAGGAGCTTGAAATTTTTTCCCCTGAAAGCATTAAAAAGCTGAATAACTGGCTTTAAATAAATATTTATGTGAGAAATGAATTAATGGCTAAGTAGTTATTTCCCAAATGGTAAAAGCAATTTGAAAAGTCTAAAAAAGAATGACACCAGATTTTTTTCCTTATTCCTTGATAATTTTCACTTAGAGGGCCTGGCAGATGGGGTCAAAGAGGGGCGGATGCAGATAAAAGTTGGCCATGTCATCTCGGAACCGCAGAGGTGACAGATGTGCAGCCTTGATATAAATGAGTTTCCTGATATTTTTGCAGTTTTTTTTTAAAACTGTTGTTGCAGTATACGTGTGCACTAATGCAGACTCCATTTACCAAAAAGCATAAGCAATGAATCATCCACTCAAGGAACAAGGAAACTTCACCTCCTCCCAGGAAGCCGGCCACAGCTTTACACAAGAGCACCCTCTTCTGTGCAGTTACAGCCCTAGACTTAAGAGAACCAGAGTGAAGGCCTCCTGCAATCTCGCTGCAAGACCCGTCCTGACAGGGTCATAGCTCAGGAAAAGCAAGTCCTTATTGGCGTCTATCTTTTCCTCCACACTCCAAACGGCCATATAGTGCAGGATCTGTCTGGTGCACCTGCCTAAGAATGTGGACAAGACAGGGAGTGGGGTTCGAAACACTTCATTGAAAGAGAAGGGAAGAGCTTTCCATCCAATAAAAGTCTCCCTCATCGCCCAGCATTACAGGGATTGTCCAGGACGTGCAAGTTGACCAGCCCTGGGAACGAGGGGAACAGAATGATGCCCAGAGTCCACAAGGCAGAGAGATGCGCAGAGATTAAAAGGGACAAGTCAGTGCAAGTCCTGCATGAACAGCAGATTGTTTTGTGCTTTGAATGGAACAACTTTGAGACAAGGGAATGGGGCTCTAGTAGAATCCTGTCCTGCTTTGAGTAGGCTTTTTCAGAGACGAGTCCCTTGTTCAAGGGAAAATTAACTACCATGGGGCACCTAGCACTGAGTACTCACTCAAATATTTACTGAAAATAAAAGTACTGGCTTCCCATGTTTTCCAGAATAGGGAAACCTGAAACTTCGTCAGCCACATACGTCTTAGTTTATTGCTTATTTCAGATAACTAAGGCCGTCGTGTTACTGCACATTAGAACAGCCACAGAAATCTCAGGAAGTAAACAAAAATGCATTTATTTAGCTCACGGGGGTGCTGGTTGACAGCCCAGGACTGTTGGTCTCAGCTGGGCTCACCCAGGCATCTGCCACTGCCTGGGGTCAGCTATGGGGCTGCTGATCTGGGGTGGCCTTGGCTGGGGAGGTTCAGTGCTGCTCCCTGTGACTTTCGTTTTCCTCCTGAGATGAGCTGTCTGTCCTTGGCACATTCTCTTCACGGGAATAGGTTCAAAAGGGTAAGCTCAAGCAAGAAGACACTTTTCAAGACTACAGCTTCATGGCATCCCACTGGCCAAAACAACTCACACAGCCAAGGTTGCCACTGATGGGGTGGGGAATTCTATTCTTCCCATGGGGACACTGGGGAAGGAGTAATTATTTCTGAACATGAATCTAATGTACTACATAAAACCTTTCTTGTAAAGTGAGCTGAGGCAGGACAAGTTAGCACATGTGGAGAAGAGATCCCAGGACATGGACACAGAATCCTGGCCAACTGAGTGTCTCCTGAGGTTAGCTTGTCTCATTGAGTCTTGAAAAGGATCCAGTGAAGTTGATAATATCAACCTTGTTTTGTAGAGGGAAAGGTTGAGTCTCTGAAGAGACACAGAAAATTGCCAAAGACCACTGAACCAGGGAGTTGCCGAGTCAGGACTTGAACCCAGATCTGATCTCTTCCCAGTCCTGTGCTCTTAACCACTGTGACTAAGGTCTCGGAACCGCCCCCCTCCCCAGGAAGTATCCCTGACTGCTCCCAGTTGTTCTCTTTAGGCGAACAGAAATCAAACTTAGCCCCTTTTCCGAAGTCCGTCTTTCTTGTATTGGAATCAGCTTCCTTGTCTCCTCCCCTTGAGACGTGCCCACTTTGCTGCTCATCTTTCTGGTCCCATTTCTCCAGCTGCTCACTTTCCTGAGTGTCCAAGGATAGGAATGTCGGAGATAAACCCACCTGGATGAAAACATTCAGAGAATATTTTAATAAAGGAGCACATTTTGGAATAAAGACAAGTGGCCAAAACAAACAAATAGCAAGGCTTTATATCTGTGCTAAAAAGCAAAGATGAAGTCTTGGAGAAAGGTAAGCAAATCTGGTTGGTGCAAATATCAAGTGGTGAACTGGACACCCCGATCATACCATACCTGGTTATTCAGCTCATTTTAAGAAAGAAACAGAAAACAGAAATACTTAGAGCTGACCAATTAGAAAGGTGAGAAAATCCAAAACTATATCACTGGAAGAATTCTTGAACACATTCGGGCTTTTCAGGTGGCGAAAGAGAAGAGATCTGTTAAAACATGTAAGGGGCTACCATGCTGGACACATGAAGTTTTAGAAGACAGAGCTAAAACTGAAAGGTAGAAGTTAAAGATTTCTACACAACTTGATAATTAGAGCATGAAATATTAGAACTGTCAGAACAGAGCTCAGATTTCCTTGGATGACAGTCCATTCTATTGAAATTTCAAGGAAAGGGTGGATAATTACCTCATAAAGAAATGATCAAAGACTTTAGAATTGGAGTACACATTGGACTGGCTGAACTTTCTTTTGAACTAGCTGAACATTAGTATCCCTTCCAAATTTGAAAATGCCATAAAATCCAAAGAAATCAATTTTTATTACTATAAACACAATAATAGTAGTAATGATAATGCTAATAATTCATTCTTCTTCTATTTTGTACTTTGGAACATACCGTCATATACTCAAAACCATTTTTGTGGAGACACGAGGAGGGGTCTGAACCCTCCCTTTCAGAGATGGAGGGCTGGTTACACTCCCCTCCCCCAGTGTCCCCAGGGACCCACAGTACTTATTCCGGACACTTGTCCTCAGGTAATTTTTCAGCTCCCTATCAACACTTAACAGCTTTGATGTCCCCTATGAAAGAAGACTAATTAAAACAACAAACCTCGCATTGATTTATTACCAGGTGGGTGAAAACAATAAATAAGCACCACAGGCTGGTGTATTTGTGTCTCTCTGCTGCCCCTCCCCCACCCCGTTTGGGGACTGAGGCAGTGGGGGAAATGGTGACATCAGTGCAGTGAATCTTCCCTGTGCTCCCTCCCCACCAGGGTCTCTTCACCTTCCGTCACCCTATCTACCCCGCTCTCGGATCATGGGACCCTCCCAGAACCTGGGAGAAACTCTTAGACTTGACAGAGGGATTCCTCACATCACCCAGACCCAGGGCACATTTGTTATCTTCTGCATGCCACAGATGAGGAAGCCACGTGCCCCAGAGGTTAGGTCATTAACTCAAGATCACACAGACTGGGAGTTCGAAATTTGTACATACTGACAGGCATATGCAGAATAGATAAACAAGGTTATACTGTCTAGCACAGGGAAACGTAGACAAGATTTGGTGGTAGCTCACAGCAAAAAAGAATGTGACAATGAATATATGTATGTTCAAGTATAACTGAAAAATTGTGCTCTGCACTGGAAATTGACACGACATTGTAAACTGACTGTAACGCAATAAAAAAATATTTAAAACAAATCACATAGCTGCTACACAGATTATTCATTAAACCCTGACACCGGAAATGACCAATAATTCTTCTAAAAAGCTTCTTCTTTTTTAACAGTAACTGAAGTATTTGAGCTACAGCTATTCAGTAAATATTTATTGAACATCAGCCACACGCAACGGGTTGCTCTCGGGGCTGAGAGATGATAGAGCAGAATGATAGAAGTAGGCCCCTCCTCCCAGAAAAGCAGGAAGACACTCAGGGAGCGACCCTCTGATGCCACCTGTAGCTCCAGCACCTCTCGGCACTCCCTGGGAATCTGGCAGGAAGGCACCAGAAGGCTGCCAGGCCCGAGGTGTGTTTAAGTCCAGGATCGCTTACTGATTTACATCATTCCCCCATTTGTTCATTTAGACCCTCTCTTGACCTCCCTCTCTCCCTTCTTTCACCTCGTCTCTCTTCTTTTCATAGCAAAATCCTCATGGTATAACATACACCCTTATGTTTTTTTGTAATGCGTACTCTTTAGCAACTCACATTTAAATTATACAAAGTTGGACTTGGCACAAAAGCCCCTTCCACAGATTGCCTGAGACCAACCACTCTGATATTTCTACCTCTGCACCATCAGTTCTCCCTACGCCCTTGCCGTGTTTTATTTTCTTCATAGCACTTACCACGCTCTGAAATGCTCTTATTGGTGTGTTGGTTAGTTAGTTGCCTGCTTTCCCTTCCACGAGAACTAGTCTTGTTTATCGTTGTAAACTTAGGACCTGGAATGGCCACTAGAATGTAGAGATGAAGGAATATTTGTTGAATGAATGAATGAGCAAATATCTTCACTCTATGCACCAATGAATCACTCCACATTCTGACCTAAGTCTATTTATCCAAACTCATCAGAGATTTCTCTGTCACAGATGCTATAAGTCCATTCTGTGACATTGCTTAAGGATTACTGATAATGTGTGCAAACTGTCTAACATAGGGTCAGGCACAGAGTAAGCACAAAATAATTATATGGTGATCACTTAAGGGGCAAGGAATATTGTATCTTCTAAAGACTTGATTGCTATTCTGGACGGTATAAAATGTGATTAAGCAATGGAATTAAATTATTTATTGATGACAAGATATTACACCCGGTGGTGAGATGAGAGACCCAAATAAATGTAAGCTCTTTTCGAGGTATAATAACCTACTTGAGTTAAAACCCCTATGAAAGTTAAGTGACAGTATGTGTTGAATAATTCAAGAAATATTTGCTTAACAGGATAAGATAATAATTGTTATATAATTGTGGTAGCTAATATGTATAGAGCTCTCGTTGTGTGAAAATACTTGATCCACAGGGTCTTATTTCATTTTCACCCCATCCTAAGTACTATTATAATCCCACCTTTATAGACAATGAAAAGAATGCAGGAGGTTATTTCCTTTGATGAGTCACAGGGACAGCATGTGGAGGAATCTGCATTTCCAGCCCAAGCCCGTCTGCCAGGAAAACATCTTCAAGCCACTATGTCATGCTAGGGTGATAAACTGCTCATCTGTGCAGGGTTGGCAATTGTGGACAAATTGAACCAAGCAGTTAAGAGAGGGTGCTAATTTTTCAAGGTCAGAGGCAGTGGGCTTTGAGCCACTGTGGACTGCATCGTTTGGGAAGACTGTGCCAAGACAGATGCGGGAAAGCAGCTCCACAGGGACGGCTCCGGGAGTGTTAGAGGATGCGGCACAGTGAAGGTGGGCGGTGCTTCTGCTGTAGGTGACACTTGTCTCCTTAAAGTTACACCGGGACTGATTTTTCTCTAGGGCAATGAACATCAGCTGTATGGTTTAGAGCTGTGATACTGAGAAATGGGAACTCATTGCAAAATATACTTTAGGAAGTTACCCTTCCTTGTTCTTCAGAAGATTTGCGCCAGTGTATGCCGTGTGCTCTGGCTTGACTAACAGTCCTGCTGTCTTTCACATGGAAACCTAGATCTGTCATCAAAGCATCAGCCTTTACACATTTGGTTTCTCAACTTTGCCTAACACCATGGTTAAAAGTCACTAGCTTAAAAGACAAAAATTTTGTTATTTTAAGCTCTATTAGAAAATGGACACAGAAACGTCTTTCTTTACTTTTTCTTTTTTCTTTTTTTACCTTGAAACATTAATCTACAAACTGGTACCCTGGACATGGCAGCCCCATGTACAGCCATGCAGGTGGCACACTGCACAACCCCAAGTACATACAATAGACTATTATTTAGCCTTTAAAAAAAGGAGGGGGGGGGGGATCCTGCCTTCTGTGATAATATGGATGAACCTGGAGGACATTATGCGAAGTGAAATAAGCCAGACACAGGAAATAAAATACCACATGGTCTCACTTTTATGTGGAATCCTACTAAAACTCATAGAAGCAAAAAAGTAGAATGGTCGTTGCCAGAGGTGGAGGAGGGAGAAAAAAGGACACAATGGTCAAGAGTACAAAGGATCAGTTATGCAGGATAAGTAAGTTCTGAACATCTCCTCCTTCGTATAGTGTCCTTAGCTGTCAACACTCTATTAGAGACCTAAAATTTGCTAAGAGGGTGGATCTTATGTTAAGTTTTCTTACTACACAAAAAAGTAATGATAAAGGGGTGGTGATGATTATGTCCCTGGCCTCGATAATGGTGATGACTTCACGGCTGAATCTTTATCCCCAAACTCCTCAAGTTGTAGACATTAAATATCTATAGCTTTTAACATGTCAGTCATAGCTTAACAGAGTGGTCTTTAAAAAAGAAAAGAAAATGGAAGTGGAGCATAGGGGAGAATTGAATATTTTCTAAAGAAGTAAAAATGGATATGTAACTTGTGCTTCAGTAATTGCCCACCTCTATCTAGATATTAAGTATAGTATCCTGCCTTCAAAGTCGATGGGAAAATAAAACAAGAAGCCATTGACCATATTGGAAGTAATCTCCCAGAGTCAATGGTAACTCAAATGCACATTCTCTCTGTCTCCCCAGCTCCACTCCATCTCTTCCTCACTATTTAGGCTCTATTTGTTTATGAGACAGTACAAAAAAAAAAAAAGTTACCTTTCCTCAAAGAGGAAATAAAGAAATTGTCATCATTAAAAATGTGCAAATCTAGCCAGTCAGAAAAATCATTCTTTAAATTTCCTTTCTGAAGAGGATTGCTGTGCTACAGGACAATTCGTCAATGAGAATGGATACAGCGCATCACCTTTGACAGATGTTGCCATCTGTTGGGATGTCCCTTAACACCTGCTGCTTGCAGTGCAGCAGAAAGCCTTTCTCCTGCTGTCCTCCTCCCTCTTCTGCAGGACGATTTCATGTGCCTCAGCGAAACCCGTGTTTGATTTGTTACCGAAAATGAGGTTACTTTCTCATACTAGAAATAAAGACATAAATTTTGCTCTTCAATCTGGAATTAGACAGGACCAAGCCATGACCCACTGAGCTTTTGGTTATCATTATCTTAAAATATTCAGTTCCTTTTCCCAGGTAAAATTTTGTGTGGGTATGCTTCAGAACCAGGAGCGGGGTTCTGTTAGAATGTCATGGCCAGATCATTCAGGGCAAAGTGACCCTCCCTACTGCCATTGAGGACAGGAGTCAGAAAGAAGCCAGTTCACTCATATTCATTGTGATGGAGCACAGCGCCTTCTCACTGATGCTCAGAGATCTTTCTGATCCTAGCTGAGAAGAAGACCCCTTAGGAATTGGGGGGTCAGTCTACATCTTACATAATGTGTGAGGGGCTGGAGATCAGTTTCATTGTCTTTTTGTACTGAGAAAATTAAGATGTTATTTTGTTACTTGTGTACCATAGATGCACAGTGTTAATCGTATGTATTGGTTTTCAAGAAGGGCTTAGACAAAGGGCACGTTCTTTCTCCACCATTTCTTTATGGTCTCAGCAGTCTTCTCCAGCCATTTTTATTAATCAGTGAAAAAGTGAAAAATTCCATCTTTGTTGTGTGTCAGAGTCCCAGTCACTCCTCAGGGCCACCTGACCTGGCTCTTCTACAGTTGAGAACTCAAGAGCAATGGGCTAAAGATAGCAGATCTTTCAATAACCACTTGAATTTCTCTGCCTGTTGCCACTCCCACTCATTCGTACAAAGAAACCTACGTCACAGCCGTTTTTACAGCAGTCAATTTGGGAAACAAAGACAAAGTGCAAAAACGTGAGCTCATTGAAGGCCTAGATCTAAAATGCATTCATCCAACAAGCATATATACTAAGTAACTACTCCCTTCCTGAAACACATCAGGAAACAACACAGACCTTCACCCATTCCTCCTAAAATGATATTGTCCTTATGGAGCTTATAGTCTGGTCAGAAAAGATGGAAACTAAACATTAAATTGGAAAAAAAAAAGTAAGCTGCATCATATATTGGAAGATAAAAAGTGAGTTGATAATAAAAAAAGAATAAAAGCAAGATAAGGAATTTTAAATGGGAGATTGCAATTTTTAAGGAGTATGCAGGGTGTTTCATAAATAAGGGTGACATTTGAGTAAACACTTGAAGGACATGAGTGAATTGGCAGTGTGAATATCTGGGGACAAAACTTTCCAGGCCATGGGGACAATCAATGCAAAGGACTAACGGTTCAAAAATCAGAAAGAGACTAGTGTGGCTGGGATGGTGAGTTGGGTGGGGAACACAGTAAATATGATGTCAAAGAGCTAAATGACCAGATCTCTAGGGCATTTTTAGACCAACATAAGACTTAATTTTTAATCTGAGTGACATGGAAAGCCATTGGAATGTTTTGAACAGAGCAGTGACATGCTCTGACTTGTCTTATGAGACTGATTAGTTTGGAGAGATGGGGCTTCAGAGGTACAAGATTGGAAGCCTGGAGATCAGCAAGGAGGTGATTGCAGTAATTCAGGAGAGAGGCGCTGATGAATTGGAACCCAGTAGTGAAAGACGAGATGGTAAGGAGAGGTAGAATTTTGTTATATTTTGAGTGTACACCCATCAGGAACTTTTGACAAGCAGGAGTGGAGCATGAGAGAAAGAGACAGGTGAAGGATAATGCCAACATTTTTATCCTGAAACACTGGATGAGGGAAGCTGCTGAAGGAGCAAGGGTAGAGGAAAGATCTGGAATTCAGTTTCGGACATCTTGACTTTAGGCTGTCGATTGGGTTTCCCAGAGGAGATGGTGACTATATCATAGGCTATTCCAATCTGGAGTGAAATTGTGATGGAAATTAAAAGTTGCTAATATACAGACAGTATTTAAATCATAAGATTGGTTGGCATCACCAAAGGAGTGAATGAAAATAAAGAAAGAAAAGAATTCCAAAGGTGGGCCCTGAAGTACTCCAACATGAAGACACGAACAAAATGATGAGGGACCAGCAGGAGACTGAGAAGGAGTGCTCCGAAGATGGAAGGATCATTTTGCAGGTGTTTGGCTGGGACGAAAAAAAAATAAAAAAAACTTTCCCCGAACTGCTCATTGGCAGTAAATACGTTATTGAAAGTAAATGTGAAATCTCTGAAGAGTGGTGTGATGATTTCTCCTTCTTCTCTTCCCTTTCATTCCCATTTTCTTCTCTTTCCTTTTCAATTTCTTATATAGAAATATTGAAATTTTTCTAAGGTGGCTAACATTTGTATTAGGCTAGATGTTAACTGTAAATTAATACTATGGAGGCAAAATATACACTTCATTTTTCCATTACTACAATTACTTATGCTTTATATTTAGCAAAACACCTGCAAAATTATTCAGATGGAGAAATAAACTTACTCCTTTTAAATTTTTACTTAAGGAGACCATATATATTAAATCATACCACCTTCAATTCTTAAATTATTTAAAGTTCAGGTTTTCCACAGAGCTTGAACTTTTAAGTGTCTAAACTAGTATTCTTATTTGCACTCACTAAGCAGGTGACTTATACGGTACATGCTGGATGAGGAAGAATTCAGCCAAGATAAGTAACATGCTTATCGAACTCTAAATAGTAATGACTTCTTCAGTATTCCACACATATGAAAGGAAGGAAAGAGGGAAGGAGGAAGAAAGAAGGAAGGGACAGAAGGAGGAAAGATGGAGAGAGGAAGAGGGAGAAAGAGAGGAAGAGGGAGAAAGAGAGAAAAAGGAAAGAGAAAAACAAAGGAAGAAAGAAATCATATCACTGTTTGATAGGAGTGTATTATATATTTATTGCTTGGAAAAGCATCACAAATTTAACAAAATCACTGCATGACCAAGTCTTATTTAATTCATAAATCTGAATCTTCTTTAATCAAATATGCAAATGGACTACTTTGTACTATACTAAATTTTCTTGAAATCAAATACACATGATTTATTTAAAATATTCGAGTGGATTAGCTTAACTCGCCACAGAACTTTGATGTTCTTGTTTGGTTGTCTTAAGGGAAAAATATAGTACATATTTACATAATTTTTGTATGTTCCTCTCTATTTTTGTAAGATATTTAAGATCTTTTTGACTCATCATAATTGCATTTGCACAAATTTGGTAAAAATCTGCAAATAGAGTGAACTCAATTTCCTTAAGTAGGTATATTTGTTTCCATGTATTTTAAATAAGGAATTAGATTGCATATATTTGAACAAATTGTTATCTTTATGACACAATACCTATACATTCTCATGAAATTGAAAAAAGGTAATTCACAATAAGCCATTATTTAATACAACTTTGCTAAGTCATGGAACAATCATTTAAAAATTGGATTATGAATATGTCTCTGCAAATATCTAACTTCTCCTAAAATAAACTGTCAACTAAGAAAAAATTAAAATAAAACGTGTTTAAAAAATTTTTTAAGAAGATAGGAGGAAAGACAGGAGTGAATTCTGTTGGGAGTTTAGAAAGTATTTTAACAGATGGAAGCACTCAGCCAATTATTTCAAATGATGCAGATAGGCCAGCTTAAATAAAATGAATAATAACTGACCATTGATTTTGGAAAAGGAGTTCATTGGTGACCTTGACAAGATATTTTCTGTGGAAAGGCCCACCTTGAGTTAAAAACTCAATTGGCAAGCAAAAGAGAATGGGACATCCAATGGAGACAACAGCTCTTAGAGGTTTTGCTGCACTAGGGAGCTGAGTGAGCCAAGAAGGAGCTATTTTAAGATAAGGAGCTAACAACACATTTGTATGCCAACTGGAATGTTCCAGGGAAGAAGGAGGAGATAGAGGGCAGTATTGCTGGAGCCAAGGGAACTACCTTTTAGACAGGAATAAATTTGTGTTTTTATTTAGAGTCATTCAGCTGACTTCAACAATCACACACCCCCTTTACTAAAAACACAGAGTAAGTCTCTCCCCAAACAGCTCTAGTCTCTCAAGGAGGTTGATGACATCTTTTTGATTAAGAATTAATTGAGGACTTGGTGGTTACTGCTGGTGAGCAGCAGAAGATATGATGAATGGTTATTTCTGTTTTTTCAAAATAAGGTATCCAGACACTAGCCACTAGGTCATCGTGTGCTCTGGGTTACAAAACGGATTAATTGAGACAATGTGGGTAGATCAGTACAAAATTCTACATGCTACTAGGGTGACCGTAAAGTGCATTTCTGGTGAATAGTTTATCAGTATCTTTAGCTTGTATATGCGAGCAATTGTTATTCTAATGAGCAAATCTTGTGTGAGTAGCTGCTCTGCATTTTCCTGACTCTTGGTGTTTGCTACATTTGTAAATCCTCCCACCTGCATTCAGCGTCCTGTTCAAATGCTAACGTCTGTGGAGTGTTCCCTGATCATCGAGCCAAATGGGCTTTTTCTAGACTTCTAGAGCATTTTGTTTGTAGCATCTATAAGGTGATATTTTGTCTTAGTTAGTACATAAATGTTTACATTTTCCTAATAGATTCAAATCCCCTGAAAGTGAAGATAGTATAATATAGAACACTGTGCACCTTATGGCCTCTTGTTCAGTAGTGCCCAGCAGACAGATGGATGGATACATGATAGATACAATGGGTACACAGATAGATGATGGAATAAATTTTAAAAAGAAAAAAGAAAGTTCTGTGAAGGTAATGGTGATTTCTTTTTTAGTTTTAAATTTCCCTTATTGTTTATTTTTATATAGAGAATTACTACAGATAAAAATGTCTTTAAATGATATTAAATAATTTAGTTTGCCATCTTAAAATTTATTTAAGCAAAATAAAAAAATATACTCATAAAAATTGGCCATACTGATCTTGGTTTCTTATCTTTTTTAACACCTTTATTATAGTGTGATTCCTCTACTGTAAACTACAACACATACTTCAGATGTAAAATTTGATGAGTTTTGATAGATGTATACACCCATGAAACCATAACCACAACCAAGATAGCTAACATTTCCATCACTCCCTAAGAGGTGCAAATTTCAGATTCCTAATTTATCCCTTCCCACTCCCTTTACCCCCTGATAACCATAAGTTTGTTCTCTACGTCTGTGAGTCTGTTTCTGTTTTGTAGGTAGTTCTTTTGTGTCCTTTTGAAATTTTTTTTGGCTAATAATATAAACAAAATCTGCTAAGGGAACTTTATCTGTCTCAAGTGTTCGGCCTTGACTAAAGGAAAAGTATTTTGAATATCTTACTGTCATTTTCATTTCATTTAAGGCAAAATTTATTATTAAATTTTACTTTATTATTATTATTATTTATTAAAGCATGGTAGGGTAGCTAAGAGCTTTTAATCAAATTATTTCAAGCTGATTACTTTCAGTAGTTACTATATGCAGGGATTTCTGGTGTGGGGAAAAAAAGAGGATGGGGAAGGAGTGATGACTGACACCAGAAATTGTGTTAGATGATCCAAAACCATTATATTTTTCAGCAATAGTTTTCTTCCCTGGGGAATCATAAACTAAAGGTCAATTGCCAGGTGGGAAAAGGGACCCTCAGAAGTTTCAGGGCTTGTCCTTTCTGCCTGTTGCCTAATAGCACCCCCTCTGTGTGCACGCCTAGATAAATGAATGGTTATCACTTACTGAGCATTTTCTGTGTGTCAGGCACTGTTCTGAGCACTTTGTAATACATACAGTGTATTTAATCGTCATAACAGGTACCTGAAGTAGAAACTATTACTAACCTCATTTAACTGATGCTACAACTAAGGCATAGAGAGGTTACGTGACTGGTCTAAAGCTGCAATGCTAGTAAGAGGCAAATAGCTCCAGTGAGACCACTGGTTATATTGGGCCCACAAGTTTCGGGAAGCCTTACTTTCCCAAGCACAATTAGAAGAATGTCAACAGCAAGCCTGAGCATTTTGTTAGAACCAATTACAACACCTTCCCCTCCAAACTGGAGTCCCTGTTTATACTAGGGCAAGAGGGGGAGATCTGAGGAGGACAAAACAACAAAATAAAACAAAATAATTTCTTAAGAGTGTATCTGTAAAATGATAAATGCTGGAGAGGGTGTGGAGAAAAGGGAACCCTGCTACACTGTTGGTGGGAATGTTGTTTGGAAAACAGTATGGAGATTCCTCAAAAAACTAAAAATAGACTTACCATATGATCCAGCAGTCCCACTCCTGGGCATATATTCAGAGGGAACTCTAATTTGAAAAGATACATGTACCCTTATGTTCATAGCAGCACTATTTACAATAGCCAAGACATGGAAGCAATCTAAGTGTCCATTGACAGATGACTGGATAAAGAAGTTGTGGTATATTTATACAATGAAATACTACTCAGCTATAAAAAAGAATACATATAACGCCTTTTGTAGCAATATGGATGGAACTGGAGATGGTCATTCTAAGTGAAGTAAGCCAGAAAGAGAAAGAAAAATATCATACGATATCACTCATATGTGGAATCTAAAAAACAAACAAACAAAAAGACATAAATGAACTTACTTACAAAACAGAAACAGACTCACAAACATAGAAAACAAACTTTTGGTTACCAAGGGGGTAAAGGGGATGGGAAGGGATAAACAAGGAGTTAGAGATTTGCAGATATATATAAAATAGATAAACAACAGGTTTCTTCTGTATAGCACAGGAAACTATATGTAGCAACCTATATGAAGCAACCTATAATGAAAAAGAATATGAAAACAAATATACGTATGTATATGGATGACTGAAAACTTATGCTGTACAGCAGAAATTGACAGAGCATTGTAAACTGACTATACTACAATAAAAAAATAATAAATTAAAAAAAAAAGAGTGCATGTGTGGAAAGGGGAATTTTCATCTTGGCCATAAGGGGAGCCTTCTAGTCAAGGAGGCCATAGAATATTGTGTGTGTGCTTACACACCCACACACAATTCCAAAAGTAGTTAGTTTACTTGGTTTGAATACTTGCAACTAATAAAGTTAAACCGTCTGCTTAGTTGCATTTCCCAGGTGTTGGCAGGAAGGTTTCTGTAGAGGGAAATGTGATAACCCCAATCGTAAACTAACCACTGTGTTATGGAATTATTGCTTTCTGATTAGCTGAGCCTGGTTTCCATGAGGCTGTGAGTGGGAGGAGTAGGATCAGCCAGACTTGAATTATGTGTAACGGAGTATCCGCAGGAAAAAGAGGGTCTCTTATCAGAACAAAGGCAAAGGCCAGGTGTTCTGGGGCAAGAAAAGCTATAAATACCACACAGGCGCTATGGGTAGTGAGCCAAGTGGGAAGAGAGGAGGACCTGAACTTCCCAACTGAAATAGTAGGAAACAAAACAGAGCAAAGAAGGGCTAGACATGGCTAGTCTGGAGAGAAATGCAAATCCAGAGAAAACAATGAGGTACCACAGGACCCACCCACTTAAATGGTTAAAGTCAAAGAGGCTGACAGGACCAAGGGCTGGCCAGCGTGTGGAGAAACTGGAACCTCCTACACTGCTGGTGGGGATGTAAAATGGTACAGCCACTCTAGAAAAGAGTTTGGTAGTTTCTTAAAAATTTAGACACATCCTTACCATATGATCCAGCAATTCCATTTCTAGAAATCTACCAAGAGAAATGAAAACAAATATCTGCATAAAGACAAGTACATAAATGTTTATAAAACAGCATTATTTATAATAATCAAAACCTAGAATCAACCAAAATGTCCATCAATGAAAACAGGACAAACAAAAGTGGTATAGCCATACAGTGGAATGCTATGCAATGATAAAAAGGGAACAGAGGGATGATACATGCTACTACACGGATGAAATGCAGAAACATGATGCCACATGAAAGATGCAGGATGCAAATGAATGTTGCACAGTTCCATATATATGGAATACCCAGGCAAGGCGATCTGTGGCGACAGAACGTAGATAAGTAGCTGCCAGAGACTGTGTGAGTGAGAACTGACTACAGATAAGCCCCAGGGAACTTTTGGGGATTATGGGAGTGTTCTCAGTCTGGACTGTGCTGACTGTTGCACAAATGTATAGTATTAGTAAAATTCAGTAAACCATATACTCAAAATGGTAGACTTCATGGTTTAAAAATGGGACTTCAATAAAGCTACTTTACAGGAAAGGATAGGAAGATGGGTTTGAGAGAAACTGGGAAAGAAGAATATTCCAGACCCAGTAGCAGACTGGCTGTGAGGCACAAGTAAAAACAAAGAGCCGAGGGTGACCCCCAGGCTTTTGATGGGGAAATGTGTGGTGACTTTAAACAAATAAGAGAAAGATAATGAGTTAATGTTCAAAGAAACAACAGTTAAACTAAGTCTACCTGGTTGCCTTCATTTTATAAACAAAGCAACTTCGTTTTCTAGTCCCTGGAAAGTGCAGAACTGAAATAAATTTCATGACCTCTTTTCCTTCACTCTCACCAGAGTCTTGGTTCTTTAAAAGGAGCACTTCCAGAATGTCTGAAACAGAGAAAACGAAGCAGAGTATTAAATGCCAGCCGAGGCTGGTCTAATAAGTGTAACATTTTATTTTGGGAGCACAGTGGCTCAGATACCTCTAGAAGTCTTGGCCCATTGCGGGTGTAATAAACCTCTTCCTTTTTTTAGCTTCTTCCCTGAAGTAACTGAAGCGCCTTCTCACAGTTACATGAGTCCAGTAGGACAATATCTCAGGGAGAGAAATCTCAACTCATAAACCAGTTAATCTCAGCCATTTCTAGCACTGACTTAGCTTGGACAAAGGTTGGTCCTCCCTACATTTTGAAAAAGACTAGCTTTCTAAAAGGATATTCTTCCAAGTTTTTATTTGTTTAGGGAAAATGCAATACCTGATTTGCTTTCTCAGGAGCTTACATGAAGCTTTTTTTTTTTAATTAGCCCCTGAACAGATGTAGTCTGAATCACAAAGCTACTTAGAAGCACTTTCTCTATTAATACATTGTAAATAAAATGAGCTGCAGAGATTCAATATGAAATTATTTAACATTGTTTATGAATAAATAAACGATCTACAACCAGAGTTTCAAATAAGAGGAAACATGGGTTATATTGGGCATATTTTCATATTAATTTTCCATGTCATCAAAACTACGTATTGGCTCATTTATTACTGGTTTATTTCATACAATTATCAAAAGTCATATATATTTTGGAACTCACTTTGTATTCTGACCAGAAACTAGGGTTTGGAGGAAGAAATTTAAACTCAATTTAGGACTAGAAGCTATAAAAAATTGTAGTGTTTGTCTCATCCAGACTCATTTTTGAACAAAGGTGCGTTTCCTGTTAAGGCGGAAACCCCCATTTATTCTTTTATGTCAGGATGCTACGAACACAGTACAACTGGCGGTAATCTCCTGTCCTGTCCTTGTCTGGAAGGTTCCAGGATCTCCTCTTCATCCATGAAGGAGGAGCAGGAAGAGGGAGGACAGAGCTCCCTCTGTACTTTGTACTTTGTCGAACTAGATTATGACTCAAGTCATTTGTTAGAAATTCAGTAACAATGACCTTCTGGCATCAGCGATTCCCAGAGGATTCTACAAGGTAAACCTTGATTGGGCTCCTGCCGTCTTCAGCTCTTTTCTTATTAGGTGACCAGTTATAAGGTCTCAAGAGATAACTGTCACTCTTTTACACTATCATTTTCCTCAACAATTTATAAACTACTTACATCTATAGATAACAATAGATTTTTCTGAATAAATATAAAAGATGAAAGGAAGCTCTCTCTCTCCTGAACTTCTTTTACCTTCATAAACCCATGAAAAAGTCATAATTCTTTTTAACTTCTTCAAAAACTCAAGAGAAGTTGTATCTACCACTTCTTAATAAGCAAGCTGTCAAAGTGAAGAGACTCCTGTACCTTAAGAAACAATACAGACGAAAATGTCTCTGAAGGTGATCTCTCTCAGGTGACAGGAGGACCAGGAATATGCCAGATCACAGAATTTGCTGGGAACAGTGAAAATGAAGGCTCTTAATCTCTAATTCACAGGTGATGGGACTACAGACGTGCTTCACTTTAGTAAAGTTCAATATATGTGAGACTTGAAAATTAACTAATTCAAGTAATGATTTTTTAAGTTACAAAATGATCCTGTTCTTTAAATAGAAAGTTCCTAATAAATATTTGCTACTGACAGTTACTGGAGTGAGGGGCTGATTCAAAAGAAGGCAGAGAAGTTCATAGCTAAGATAAATAGAAGCTTAGACATCACTGCCCACTGGAGATAAGTCTGAAATAAAGATGAATTCCTTCTGAAATTAGACCATAAACTATTAGTGAAAAAATTTATTAATAAAAATTGGATTTACTGTAACTATTTTATAAAATGTGGCACGTCCAAGACTTCTTCCTTTTTGTAACAGTATCTGCTCCATGGCCTGTGGCCTCTCCCCAGACAACTGTTAAGAGCTTGGTCCCAGGAAAAGCAATACTATATTTCTAGCTTGTGTGGTGGGACTGGTTGCCTAGCATTGCAGTAAATTTTACAAAACAGTTGGCAGAAGGATCAGACCAGCTCGGCTAAATGAATTAAGCAATCACGTAAGACTGCAGGGCATATTAAGGAGGAATGTTCACTTTATGGCACTTGATCCTCCCTTCTCGTGGCCCCACTTCCCCCAGTATAATGCTTTGGCTGAGCAGGCTGTAATCTGATAGGGAACAAGGTTCTTGTTAAGGAGACACAATGAAATAATGCTGAGTTTTTGTTGCATTAGTGGAGTTAAATGCATTTTATTAGCACTCATTAGAAGGAAGGAAAACTCAGAGCTGAGGATTCATTAGCCAAAAGCAGCCCCTGTGAGGTAGAGCGATTAAACTGCTTGGGGCCAGAGAGGGGGAGTCCAGGCCACACACAGCAGCCTCGGAAAGCCTGTCCTCTCTCCACGCGCTGTGACTCCACTGTCTGAGAACAGTTTGGGGAAGAAATGTCAGGTCCAACCGCAGGTCAGCTGAAAATACGTCTTTCTTTCTAAAGCTGTTAATTTGACAAAAGGCAGAAGCCCCAGAAAGAAAGCACGATTATGATTTATGCTTTAGATTCAAAAGGAAGTCATTTACTCTTGGGATTTGGAAAAAAATTGCTACCGGCTCTCCAGTTTTGAAGGATATATCACAAAAACTGCTCTACTTCTATTTTGTTGTTAGGAAATCCCCCACTACAAGCATACACATCATTGCTCTAAAATAAGCTTCCCCCTCAAAGTAAAATGAATATGATGAAGTATTTTTGTTTGCTTAAACTTCACTCAACATACTTTTGAGCTAAAGGATGAAGTGATAATATATTTTAAATAAACCCTGGAACTTCAGAATTTGGGAGTTTCATTTTCAGGTTATGTCTCTGTGATGCAGCCTTATGGAGTGGTCAGTTTTGTGAATACATCCAGCTACTGGCCCATTAGGAACTCTTATTACATCTCTGCTCCCAAACTTCTGTCTTTGGGTTTCTGGCCTGCCACTTCCCATCACTTGCTGGAGCTCCACCGTTGGCCATTCCTCAGACCTACTGTGCTCCAAACCAAATCCATCCTCCTCCTCCCAAGGCCCTCCTGTGTTCCATCTGTTAATGGCACCATCATCTTCGCCGTCATCCAGGATAGAAACCCTAGCATCTTTATTTTTTTCTTACTTTTCACATTCAATCAGCTTACTAGTCCTTCAGATCTGACCTCTGCAATGCCCTTACGTTCATTCTCTCTCCTCCATTGTGGTTTTACAAGCCAGATCGCCGTCGGTTGTCACTTGGCTTTTTGCCATGGCCTTGACAGTGGACAGGGTCTCCCTTTCCATTATTCTTCCATTACACTCCATCTTGCACACAGATGCCAAATTATTCTTCCAGGAGCACAGTTCCAAATGGGCAGGTTTTCATGCCTAAAATCTTCAGTGGTCTTCCACTGTCTCAGTCTATAAAATGAGCATGACACGATCTATCACAGAGTTGTTGAGCTCAAAAAAAAATGATTGTATCAGGCCCTCTACCCAGTAGTTAGCACATAGTGAGAGCTCAGAAATGGGTAGTTTTTATTATCTGTTGTCCACACCCTTTTCTTTGACCAAGCTGAATTGTTCATTGCTTCCCACACCTGTCACCCATGAATCATTTTTCTTTTCTTGTTCTCATTCAATCCCTTTAGCCTGGAGAACACTGCCTTCATTTACCCAAATTCAAATTCTATTCATCCTCTGAGACCCAACTCCAGTTAAGCCATCCCGTGCCCTCCTGGATATACAGAACTCCTCCTGGATCTCAACAACAACAACAGCTCTTCAGTGAGAGTTCTTCAATTATTCTTGCCATTTTCTTACGTTTACTAGACGCTCAAATGTAAGGGGAGGATTTCCATCTAATTTATCTTTGTCTATTCTCTCATAATGACTATTGGAGGTCTGTCTCGGGACTACATCACGGAACTCGGCACAGCTCACGGAATCTGTGCTTGTCTCTACCCTCCCACTTCAGTTACGTCTGTGCAGAAATGCAGTGCAGTGAAACCTGAAATGAAATAGAGTTTGTGTTTGCCAGAGCAGCACTTAATGCTCAGATGCTCACGTTAATGTGCACAAGTCAAGTACACGTTGTCTTCCTTTTCTATCAACTTGTCTTAGCGGTTCAACATGAACAGTCAAGTCTCCCTTCTGTTATTATGGAAAGTGTATTTTGGTTATTGCCTGGTACTTTTGTTGTTGTTGTTGTCATGGAGAGATAGTTCTGCAAGCCAACCTTTTTTTCACACCCACTTGTGTCCTCTCTTAGCGCCCTTGCACGCGGCCACATAGCACTCACATGTGCTCCACCTAACTCTGGCCCCTCACACAGTGCCTTACACGTGGAGGTGTTCAGACCCTGTTCCCTGAATAATAAAACACTTGGCAGTTTTTTAGTTAATCTTTGATTCTCTAAAGCTTGATTCTATAAGCCTACTTTATTATTTAGTCTAAGAAAACAATGATTAATTTGTACTAATAAAATAGCCATAAAACAAAAGTAAATAATCTGCAAGTGCAATATCAGAGAATGATGGAGAAACCTCTAGTAGTAGTGGAAGGGGTAGACATAGAGGTGACAGCAAGAAGGCGCATGTCGTGAGGGGCTCCCATGGCAGGTGCTTTGTTGATGGTTTTAATGAGTTTCCAAAATATCTGTGATAAGAATGCTTATTTCACAGATAAGAAAACCGAAGCTGAGAAAGTTTAAATCATTTAAGAAGAAAATAAAACTCAGTAATGAAATACTATGTGGCTAATATGATGATGATAGAAGACTAATGACTTGAGTAGAGGTTTCTTGGATAACACTGTGAAAAGAAGAAATCTGGTTATAAAACCATTCTATGATCCATGTATATACAAATCATAAATGAAAAAAAGGGCCAGGCAAACAATATACCAAAATGTTAAAAGTCTTTATTTTTGAATGATGGGACTGCAACTATTTTATTTTTTAATTAGTATTATTGTTATTATTATTATTATTTTCCTCATTGTATTTCTAAATGGGTACAAGCATTGTATGTTATTTTTGAACAATAAATAAGATAATTTTTTATTTGTTTGTTGTCATTATTGTGCATATGTGTGCTCTTAATTAAAGGAGAAAAAGGAAGTTTAACGCAGTCCTTGTTTCCCTGAATCATTCGAGGGACGCACTTTGGTTTTGCAGGTAAGACTGTCAAAACTATTCTGGCCTTGAGGATGTTGTTTTTTTTTTATTTTGTTTTGTTTTTTCCAGAAAGGCCCAGGGTTGTACCCTTCCAGGAGTCTCTGCACAGCAGTTTCTGGCCAGAGCACTGATTCCCACCCCACCCACAACCCTGGGGGCCCTCGGGGCTGGTGCGGGGAGCTCTGACTGCTCTTTCCAGGCATCGGGGAGGTTTGCACACATCTCCCCACCTTCCTCAGGGCCCCTTCAGCTCTTGCTCCTGACAAGGCAGGGTTTCCTGGCCTGTTTCCCTCGTGGAGAGGCAACCTTACACCGTCCTGAGTAACACTGAGGCCAGCAACACTGAACGATCAAGTTAGACAGCTTAGGGCCCCCTTCCAAGAGGCAGGTCCCATGACAAGTCAGAAAAAAAAAAAAACTTTCAAGTGTCATCTTTCAGAGGACAAATAAAATTTACTGTGCCACTTTGAGCAGCCTGGGGACCACAAGGGACAAAGAACAGTGGCAGCAGCAGACTGTGACACTTCTTAGTGTGTTTTATTTGTTTCAAAACCACAACTGAGAAGAAAATAAGTTCTTCAGATTCCCAGTATGAAGTTTCCACAATGATGAAGAATTTTAACCAAAGAGTGAGTGGTACAAAACTTTAGGGGTTGACGTTTAAAGCCCGCAAGCCCTGCCCCCTCCACATAGATACCAATGATTGGATTTCCCAGAGGATTTTCAAAGTAAGGAACTTGGGCCTTTAGAAAGACCTTTCAGATCTGAGAACATTTTGAGGAGCACAGAACTAAAGACTAAACAATGTTCTCATTTGGAGAAGGCCAACTCCCGCAAGTCACTTCAAGCTTAGGTTTCTAAGACAGACGCTATGAATGTCCACCATTTATGGAACTGGGAAGAATATCGAATAAAACCGTGGCAAACACTCTAAAAATAAGGAAAAAAGTCCCATTTAAAACAGCATCAAAAAGGATAAAATACTTAGGGATAAACTTAACCAAAGAAGAGAAAGATTTATACAGTGAAAACTATAAAACGTTGCTGAAAAAAATTAAAGAAGACACAAACAAATGGAAAGACAACCAGTGCTCATGGGTTGGAAGGCTTAATATTGTTAAAATGTCCATACTATCCAAAGCTATCTGTAAGTTCAGTGTAATCCATAACAAAATCCTAATGGCATTTTTGGCAAAAATAGAAAAAAAATCCTAAAATTCATAGGAAACCATGAGGGATCTTGAAAAGCCAAGACAATTTTGATAAAAATCAAAGCAGAAGACCTCACACTCCCTGACTTCATAACACATCGCCCTGAACTACGATAATCAAACAGTATGACACTGGCATAAAGACAGACATTTGGACCAATGGAACAGAGTAGAGAGCCCAGAAGGAAACCTACCCATATTCAGTCAACTAATGTTTGATAAGGGTGCCAAGAATACACAATGGAAAAAGAATTGTCTCTTTAACAAATGCTGTCAGGAAAACCAAATAGCCATATGTAAAAGAATAAAATTAGATCCTTATTTTATACCAACACAAAAATCAGCTCAAAACAGGTTGAAGACTTAAGCCCAAGTCCTATAAAAATCCTAGAAGAAAACAACAGAAAACCTTCTTAATATTGGTCTTGGCAATAATTTCTTGGATATGCCATCAAAAGCGCACATATAAAAAACCGAAAAATACACCAGCAGGACTACATCAAACTAAAACGTTTCTCAGCACCAAGGGAAATAATCAACAGAGTGAAAAAACAACCTACAGAATTGGGGAAAATATTTGCAAATCATGTATCTAATAATGGCTTAATACTCAGAAAATATAAAGGACTCTTACAATTTAATAGCCAAAAAAACTCGATTGAAAAATGGACAAAGACTAGAATAGATATTTCTCCAAAGATACACAAATGGCCCTTAGGTATATAAAAGGATGCTCACCATCACAAATCGTCAGGGAAATGCAAATCAAAACCACAATGAGATATCACCTCACACTTTTTAGGATGACTGTTATAAAAAAAAGCCAAAAAAAAAAAACATAAAAAGCCAGAAAATAACAAGTGTTGATGAGGATGTGGAGAAAATGGAGCACATATGCACAATTTGTAGGAATATAAAATGGTACAGTCACTATGGAAAACAACATGGAGGTTCCTCAAAAAATTAAAAACAAAACTACCATATGATTTAGCAATCCCACTTCTGGGTATTTATCCAAAAGAACTGAAATCAGAGATATTTGTGTCCATGTTCATTGCAGCATTATTCATGAGAGCCAAGAGGTGGAAACAACCTAAATGTCTAGTAGGAAAAATGGATAAATAAAATGTGGAATACACTTAAAATGAAATAGTCTTCAGCCATAAAAAGAAGGAAATCCTGACATATGCTGTAGCATGGATGTACCTGGGGGACATTATACTAAGTGAAATAAGCCAGTAACTGAAGAACAAAAATTGCATGATTCCACTGAAATAATCAGACTCATCACTTGTAGAATAGTAGTTGCCAGGGGCTGGAGAGGGAGGGAGAAGATGTTACTGTTCAACGTGTCTAGAGTCTCAATCACGCAAGATGAAAAGTTCGACATATCTGCTGTACAACAATGTGCATATAGCTAACAATGCTGCACACCTAAGTTTTTTTAATGCCTTCACATGGAAGAATTCTGATGTATATGTACTCAAAGTTTAGCCCGTGGGGTGAAGGTATAGCTCAAGTGGAAGAGTGCATACTTAGCATGAGCAAGGTCCTGGGTTCAATTCCCAGTACCTCCTCTAAAAAATAGTGAATAAACAAGTAGACTTAATTACCCACTCCCCCCAAAAAATTTTTAAAAAGTTTAATCCATGGATATTTGAAAGTCCTCAAGAAACTATTGTCATAATAATTTAAACGTGTTATTTGCCTTTTCCTCTGTGTTGACGTCTGCACTGACAATGCAAAAACTCTGGTGGGAGACCTGCCTTCCCCTGACTCAGGCGTGACACCTGTTGCACTAGTTGTACTGGGTACACTGGTAGTCGTATTCCTCACTGTCTTGTCCTGATGAGGGGAAAAAAAAGCCAGTTTCACTTAAAACGTCTTTCATGAAGCAGTGAAAAAAAATTACACTGTATTAAATATTGATCTATAAGTAGAAGTCATTGTAATATTCTCTGGGATAAAATGGAAACTACGTATAGAGCAATTCTGCTCCGTGCTGAAGTGTGACTGTTGTTTTAGAGACAAGCACTTGTACGATTGTTCGAGTTGAAAGAACAAACGATGCTTATTCAGACTTGGGGAATTGGCAGCCATTTTTCAAAAAATGAATGAAGTGAAGCTGTTACTTCAAAGAAACCACGGACAGTATTTGTTGCCAATAATAAGATCTGAGCTTTCAAGAGAAAATTAGAATTTTTGAAAACTTATATCTACCACTGTGAGCTTGATGACTTCTCAAGGCTTAACTGAATTTTCGGATGAGACAAGTGGGGATAATAATGAATGTGAATTTTTGAGGTTGTGTAATGAAATATGTCAGCATTTGGACTATTTGCCTGACTTACTCAACCATTAATTTTCATATGACCAACACATGATTAAAATCAAAATGGGTAAAAATATTTATTCAAAGAACAGGAGAAAAACTTTGATTTTACTAAAATCGAGTACACAATGTTCATGAATATGATTACAAATTTTACGTTAAAGCTAACCTTCAAGGGATTATCAATGGTCAAGTTTTAGTGTAATATGCAAGAATAATACACATAAATATCTGAGCACATATACACATAATTAAAATACCCTTCCCTTTTCCAACAACATATGTGGTTAAGGGCAGAAGTATTTCAAAGTAAGACATGCAGCAACAGATTGAATGCAGAGGCACAAAGTGAGAATCCATTTGCTTTGTCTTAAACCAGATAGTGAAGAGATTTGTAAAAATTATGAGCTAAAGTGTCATCCTTCTCACACAGTTTTCTGCATCGGAAAATATAACAGCTTGTTACAAAATGTTTGCCATTCATTTAACATGTAATATGTTGACTCATTTTTAAAAAATATATCTTTCTCAATGTTAATTCCTAATGTAATAAATATTTTTAGATATAACCCACGCAATAGCTTCTTGGGATCCTCAATAATTATTAAGATGGTAAAGATGCACTGAGGTCAAAATGTTTGAAAGCTGCTGTTTGTCATTGTTTCTGAGTTTCCCATTGGCATTAATCTCAAACTGCTTCCAGGGGTAACTTTGTCGATAATACACACTTTCTGGACTAGATTCACTTTCCTGTCTCCCTTTTTCATTCCAAGACCACTGTTCCTGGGATCATCTTCGAAATAAATACCTTATAGGCAAATTCTTACCTTGGGGTCCATTTCTGAAGAAATCAAATGAAGAGTCTCTTCCTGAGAACCCTTGGTTCTTTAGGACATAATTTAACAGCCATTGGGTTCAACTCTTTCACTCCACGAAAAGGAACTGACCCTCAGAGAGATAAAATGACTTATCCCAGGCAGTGGTACACAGTTTACCTGATCCCATGGATCCCCAGCATTTTTTGTCAGCCTCAGCCTCCTTAAAGGCAACACCGTTCCAAGTCCTGCCAAGTCTGTTCATTATCGTCTTCCCATCAGAATCATCCAACACTGGAGAACAAGCATAGTCAAGCCATGTGCTTTCCTTTCCGTATCTGCCACAGTATTTAAGTACTTTGGGAATCTAGGCAGGAGACTTCCTCTACTTCCAACCCTTGTTTATCATCAGTCATTTCATGAGCTCTAAGTCCTGAGCTCTAGATCTCTGAGGGACAGGAGAACAGGTAGACAGGTAACATATGCCCCCTCCTTTCAAAGAGCTAAAAACCTCATATTCACCTTGTCATTCAAAATACATAGATACTACGTGCTAATCTTAGGTGAATTTACTCATTGGATTCCTTTTTTCCCCTTTGTTCTATTTCCTTATTGATTGGAATCTGCTTAAATTTAGGTTTTGGTGGATGAATCTGAGGGGCTGGGGGAATGAAAGGATAGAGAAAATCATAACCAACCTTGATTTATTTTCTCTCCTGGGATTTATTTATTGATTTTGTGCATTGTTCCATGTTCCATGTGCGGATACCTGACAACTAATGTTTACTCACCACCCGTTCTGTATCAGTACGTGTCCTCCATACATTCTGCAGGGTTGGAGCTGGAATTCTTGCTGAGAGTTTTGCCTCCAGAACCCATGCCATCACCCTCTCACTGTCAGAATAAGGAAGAGTTGAGGGGAGGGTCTAGCTCAAGTGGTAGAGCACGTGCTTAGCATGTAGGAGGTCTTGGGTTCAATCCCCAGTACCTCTATCAAAAATAAACTTAATTACCTCCCCCCTGCCAAAAAGTAATACAATAATAAATAAATAAAATTTTGTTTTTAAATAAGGAAGAATCATAAGCCTCGTCCCAGTCACTTTTATTCTTGGAATCTGAATGACCTGATCATTTGCTCAAGCGTCAAATAAATTTTGTTACCCGAGTCTCCCTGTTGACTGAGCAGTTGGACTGCTCAGTGCAGACGGGCAGTTCCGTTGTTTCAAGTCTTTGAATTTCTGTCCTGGTCTGGCGCCATCACCTAGAAGGTTTTTATAAAGTGAACTATTTATGTGCTCTAGAATCATTCACTACTAATAAGACAGCACTACAGTACTCAGGTCAACTATAAAAAGAGTAAAAAATGTTCTTTAATTTAAAAAATGTGAACCATGTCAACCTTGTTTGGACTTGAGGAGTTTAGAACTGATTTGGGACTTAGAGTTCGGAGGAGAATGAATGCCTCGGAAACAAGCGCAGTGCTCTCTTTCTGTAACACTCTTCTTGGAAGCCAAGAATTTTACGTGTTCCGGGGAGGTTTATATTGCACCCAGGAGCTCACAATGGGCTTCATTGACACGCCAGCCTCAGTGGTAGACCTCTTTTCTTTTTCTTTTCTTATGAGCTCAGGGCCTTAAAGGGAGGAAGTGGTGTATAATAATTTAAAACTTGTGATTCCTGTTTGAAATCCACAGATGAACACGAATTCCAAAGACTCAGAACATTTTATTTCCCCCAAAATGTCTTAAGGCAAGCCTTTTTTTTTTTTTTCCTAGTGGAAAAACCAACCAGGTATGCATAACCATTTAAGTAGCTCCCTGCCCCACGCTGGGGTGAATATATTCAGAACTGCTGAAGAGAACACACATGAACAGACAGCATGACCCAAGAACTGAGTTGCCTGGGGAACGGGGATTAAGACATATTGCCAGTGCCTGCGAGAATCAGCATTAGGTGGTATTCATTACATGGTTTAAATGGCAATTATTTAGGGTTTGGCTTGGATAAATCCCCAAATGAAAATTCTAATTCCAAGTTTAACTGAGTACTTAACTTATTTTAATTATTTTTTTAGCACACTGTATATTTTTTTTTCCTTCTGATTATAGGCTAAATACTCATTCACTCATTTTTCAATTCTTTCTAAGAGTTCTGAGTGCCTTTCGTGTGCCAGGCATGGGCTCTTCTTGGGAATACAAACACAAACAAGACAGGGTCCTTGTGTCAAAGGGCTTACGAATTTGGCGATTTTTATAAGAATCATAAAAATAAGAACATATTAGATTCAAAAGTATAAAAAAGAAAATTTTTTAAAGTAATCCTATCTTGGGTACCTACTATTTTGTAATATGCCATCCTGCTAGGCTGGCTGAAAGGTCGTTCGCATAGCTGACTCTTGGTGTGTGCTGCTGAGTAGAAGTTTAGCTAGGGGGCGCTATTCGTCAAGGACCTCAGTTCTCCTCCACATGGGCCTCTCCGAGGGCCACAGTGCTTCCTGGCAACATGGCAGCTGTATTCCACAAGGCAGGAGGTAGACACTGACAGTCATCTTAAAAAATGGACCCAGAAGTCCCAGAATATTATTTGTGCCACATTTTGTTGGTCAAAGCTGATCACAAGTCTGGCCTAGAATTTAAAGAAAAGAGAATTGTCACAGAGAGGGGACCTCCTTAGAGACTAGCAGCCACAAATTCATGATATTAAAGAATGAGATACATGTTGGATTTCAAACCCTTCAGAACTATAAGGACCCCTGTGATTAGGCTGGATTCACTCAGAGCCTTCCCATCTTAAGGTTTTCAACTTTAATTATATCCATAAAGTCCCTTTTGCCATGTCAGGAAACATATTCATGGGGTCTGCAATTACTATATACATATATCTTTATGGAAGCCATTATTCTGCTAATACTATACATTATATTAGCCTACTTCCATTAAACTAAGATCAACACAAACTTTTTTCTTAGAGTATTTGAGAATTACAGTGCCACATTTACTTTTCCATAGTGTTTGCCAGGTGCTCTCTCTTTGACTTGCAGTTACACAGGTCTATGCATCTCAAGTGTGTCGTAGCATCTCGTCATGGTTTCCAGTGGCATTATCCTAGTGGCTTATGGTGATGAACCTCTTTATTCATGTGTTTATTTGCTATTTACAATAGCCAAGATATGGAACCTAAGTGTCCATCAACAGATGGCTGGATAAAGAAGATGTGGTATATTTATCTATCATGGAATATTTCTTAGCCATAAGAAGAATGACGTCCTGGCATTTGCAATAACATGGATGGACCTATTGTGCTAAGTGAAATAAGTCAGAGAAAGAAAAATATTCTATGTTATCATTTATTTGTGGAATCTAAAACATAAATGTATATAGCAAAACAGAAACAGATTCACAGATATAGAGAACAAACTAGTGGTTATCAGCAGGCAAAGAGAAGGGAGGAGGGGCAAGATGGGGTATGGGATCAAGAGGTCAAACACTATGTATAAAATAAATAAGCAACAAGAATATACTGTACAGCACAGGGAAACATAGACATTATTTTGTAATAACTTTAAATGCAGTGTAACCTATAAAAACCTGAATTATTCTATCTTACACAACTGAAATTAATACAATACTGTAAATCAAATACACTTCAATAAAAATATTTAAGTAAGAAAAGTAATATTTTGCCAACCAAAAATAGCCATCAGTAACAATGAATAGTGGGGGGGGGGCGGGGTAGAGGGTGGGAAGGGATAGACTGGGATTTCAAAATTGTAGAATAGATAAACAAGATTACACTGTATAGCACAGGGAAATATACACAAAATGTTATGATAAATCACAGAGAAAAAAATGTGACAATGAGTGTGTATATGTCCATGAATGACTGAAAAATTGTGCTGAACACTGGAATTTGACACAACACTGTAAAATGATTATGAATCAATAAAAAATGTAAAAAAAAAGTAACAATGAATAGTGTTCTAAGTATCTCTTTATATGTATAAATTTATTTACTTTTTACTTTTTCATATTTGTTTTCATAATAGGTTATTACATGTATTTTATACGTAGTATTTGACCTCTTGATCCTACAACTGATTTTTGTGTATTAACCATGGATCCTACAGTCTTGATAAACTTATTCATTTGCTCCAAACTCCTTTTTTGTAGATTCTTTAGAGTTTCCTACATAGATGGTCGTGCCATCTGTAAATATTGTTTCACACTTCCTTTCCAATCCGGCTACAATTTTATCCTTGTCTTTCGACGCTGGCTGTCACATCCAGTAAAGTGCTATACAGAAATCATAACGGGGGCATCCTTGTGTGTTTCATTATTTTAGGGAGAAAGCATCCAGCCTTTAGTTAACTACAGGTTTTTTGTTGGTGCTCTTTATTAACTTGTTAGTTTGCTGTAAGGTTTTATCATGATGGATATTAAATGTTATAAGATCTTTTCTCTGCATTTACTGGGATGTTTCTGTGGGTTTTGTTTTTCATTCTGTCAACATAGTGAAGTGTATCAACTGAGGTTTAAATGGCAAATGTTGAACTTGGTCGCGATATGTTGAACTTTTAAAAATTGAATTTTTGCATTCAATTTGATAACTTTGTATTTTTTAGTAATTTTTTTAAATGGAAGTCCAGTTAGTTTACAATGTTGTGTCAGTTTCTGGTGTACAGCATAATGTTTCAGTCATACGTGGACATACATATATTTGTTTTCATACTCCTTACTCTGATAATTTTTTAAAAGGATAATTGCACCTATATTTATAAGAGATATTGGTCTATGGTTTTGACTTTTTAAAAAAATGTCTTTATTGGGTTTTGTTCTTAAACCAATGCTAGCTACACAAAATTAGTTGAGAAACGTTATTGTCTGTTTTCAATAAAAGTTATGTATTACTCATTTCCTCATTTGAATTCAGGGATCAGCAAACTTTCGTAACAATATAGACAATACATAAATGCGTAGGCGTGGCTATGTTCCTATAAAACTTCATTTATGGATGGTGAAATCTGAATCACATGTAATGTTCACATGGCAGGAAATATTATTCTTCTTTTGACTTTTTTACCCCCCGCTATTGAAAACTGTTAATAACCCTTCTGTGCTCCGGGGCTGTAGAAAAACAATTGGTGGGCTGGATTTGGCCCACGGGTCATAGTTTGCCAAATCATGCACTGGCCCATGAACCCATTCTGAATCTGGGGTTCTCTTAAAGGAAAGTTTTTAGCTTCACATTCAATGAGATAACAGCTGTCACAAACAGGTTTAGAACTATTCAGGTTACCTATTCATTTTTAGTAAGATTTAGTACTTTGTATCTTTCAAGAAATAGGATTTAAAACATGTTATTAGTTGTTGTTGTTATTAACTAAATCCTTGTCATAACATTTTAAAATATGTCCTTCATTTTTTCAGCACTGGCTTCTCCTGGCTTTATTAATAAAATAAATATTCTAAATAATGTTCTTTAAAATCATTCCACTTATTGCATCAAAACTTTAGTTATTTGATTTGTGTGTATTTCAGTTCACACGGGAAGGGAGCAAGATGTGAGGCAAGATCACTAGGCATGGAGCCCAGAGGCTGAACTTTTAGTTCTAGAAGCTGGGTGACCTTAAGCAAGTCATCACTTTGCATGGACCTGTGTATCCTTCCACACAATATGCAGACATCGGACAAAGTGGTCCCCAAGGTCTTCATCAGCTCTGAAGTCTATGTGGTAGCTTCTGTGCATCTCCATTAATGTATGTGGGAACCGAACAAGTATGACGGCAGAAGTAACACCTGCCCTGCAGGTTGCTGAGGGGATTAGATGAGCTCCCAGCACAGGTGGACAGGCCCAGCCCTCGCTAACCACTGTGTTATCACCCCCCCCCCAGTATCCATTCAGTACTTCATTAACCAAGTCTTGTTTGATTCCTTTATTTCTTCCATCATCACTTTACCCATTGGTAAATGAGGAGCTTAAATTAAGCAAATGATATTCAATGTGTCCTTACCAAAATCTGCTTTGATTTTGTGTGTGGTGGGGGGAGGAAGTGATTAGGTTTATTTGTTTTTAGAGAAGGTACAGGTCATTGAACCCAGGACCTTATGTATGCTAAACACGCACTCTACCTCCCCCTGATTTTTGAATTTGTATTTTGAAAGTGTCTCTATGTCCAAATGCCTTTATTAAATAATAATTACATTACCTTCCAACTTTAAAATAATTATTGACCAGCATGCATATGTAAATCTTTTACTCTGGTTCTCACAGATCTGCTAAGACCAGAATGCTCAGGGGCTTTGGGGACAAAGTCTGAGGTAGGGCTGGTCATGCCCACAGGTGTCCCCTGATAGCTGGCATCAGGGGTGAGCTGTTCCCTGAACTCCAAGAGTAAGGCTGGTGGGAACGGTTATATCTCCACTAAAAATTTATCCATGGTTGTTTTAAAATAAATCATATTTTCCAGTTGAAATGTGCAGACTGCAAACTGATGCCAATTATTATAACTTTTGATTTTTCTAATGATAAAAAGTAAATCCTGCTTTGTGGAGAAGTGCAACAATAAAAACTCCACTCAGGAAACCTGCAGTGCTCAGGCAGGTAAGCTAAATACAGGAAGCAAGGGGGTCCTCAGTGGGAAAGTGGATGGATGGCTTGGAAGGGAAAACCTGGGCAAATGAAAATGTTTAAAGTCACATTTAGTTTCTGGCTGTCATTTTGTAATCTTTCAGTTAAAACAAATTTTTTTTCAGTCACAGACAACCACTGTTAAAAATTTAATGTGTGTCCTTTCATTATTTATATACATGAATTTTATGTTTCTGTGTTTAATTTTTTAGCAAAAATTATACCTAGATCAACAATTGTTATCTTGCTTTGTTCACATCATGTACCATGCACATTTATTCATGTCATTAAATAATCTTGAAACACATGATGTTAATGGCTGCACCATTTTTTAACACATGCCTTTAATGATTTCCTCTTTTTTTACTGAAGTGTAGTCAATTTACAATGTGTTAATTTCTGGTGTACAGCATAGTGATTCAGTTATACATATATATTCCTTTTCATATTATTTTACATTACAGGATATTACAAGGTACTGAATATAGTTCCCTGTGCTGTACAGAAGGACCCCGTTTGATTTCTTCTTTTCTGGGCATTCAGATTGTTCCCCTCAAAATGTGTTGAAATGTCTGAATATAGGTCTGAACAAAGGCTTCAAGGGGACTTGGTTCCAAAACTATTCTCCTTGTCCTTTCCCACTCAGATCTGTGTGGACCCTTAAAGGGCCATGGTCTCTTCTAGACAGACAGAGGGTTCCTGGAAGACCTAGGTGACGCCAGGTCCGGATTTATGAAATCGAGGACTCGCTTTTAGCTAATACGCATGCGCGGGTTCCGATGGCTGGCGATCACATGCACATTCATGTTCCGTCACCAAACACTTAGTGCTTGCCTAAATATTTGATAAAACTTGGAAACTGCTAAAGGGATGGAAAATAGCACTAATTTATTTATGTCCTGCCTGGAAGTTTCTTGATAGAACTTTGAATTTATTTTGAGCAGAATACTCCCCGACAGCACCAGGAGTGCCCCTCCTGCTTTCCATTCATTCAGCAGAGCAGCTGCAGGGGCTTCAGGCTGTTTGGGCTGAGCCTCTCCGGACTCCTAACCCGCTGCTCTTCACTGTTTTAAAAACAGCTCCGTGATCACGCCAGGCTTTTTTGCTCCCTGACCAACAGTGACTCCTCATCACTCACAGAATTAGCCAGCCCTTCGAGGACCTTTATTTGAGGCTCTAAACTGCGTTTGCAACCTTATTTCCCAAGCTCCCCTTCACAGCTTGTTTGTTACCCGCAAACTGACATACTGTTAGTAACCGTCCTGGACGAGCCGCCGCCTTGGGTCAGGTGGGTTCCATGCAGCATCTTCAATACTTACAGTCAGCCCTACCAAGTGTCTTTGTTACCTGTATTTAGTAAATAAGGAAACGCAGGCTCAGGGTGTGTAAAGGAAAGCCAGAATCTGAAGCTCCAGTTTTTCCCACTCTACCCTTTTTCTTCCGATTTACTCCGCAGAGGTTTCTAATTAGCCCTTGCTTCCCTGCTTCCAAGCTTTTTCCTCTGCTGCTCAGCCTGCCTGTCCTGTCCCACTTTGGTTCCCTGCCTGCTGAAATCCTGTTCATTCTGCCAGGGCTTCCTCTGTGTACCCAGCCTGGTGCCTTGCACACAGTAGGTGCTCAATAATTCATGAATAATTAAATTAATGTTTGTTACATCTTCGCTAAAACATCTTCAAGTTGCAGGAGGCAGTGATGTTTTATCCCCCCGTGGCGCCTGCACATAGTACACAGTAAAGAAAGAGCTCATTAAATAAGGTCCCCATACCTCCTGGAACAAAAAGTCCACAGGGCTTTGTACCTCCTGGGGTGTCCAAGACTCCATGTCAGAAATGTGTGTTTGGGCTGCAGGAACCCACGAGAAGCAGGAGAATATGAAAGTACACTGGAAATTTTTGCTAGTTGGGCCAACTCCAATTTGGCAAAAACAAGCGCACTGCTTTTTCTCCAGGCTCTTTCTCCCAACATCACTTTTTAATGCTAATTAGTCAAGGGTGTGCCGTGATGCAGAACACTTGTGACCCATAAGAATTAGAGAGAGAGACTGTCATTTCTCAAAAGACCCGTGAGGGGCAGCAAGAGTAAGCGATGTGGAAGAAGGGAGGGAAAGAGGAACTTCTCTCCAAAGCATTGCACCGAAATGAGTGCAAGTAAAAATAAATCCACATATAAAACAACTGCGCAAATGTTAAACAGTATTTTCACAGCTGGGTTTCTTTGCCTAAAATACTTAGCACTTACTTTAGAAAACTCTCTTCTAAACAGGAATGGTCTGGCTGATCACAGAAGCTGAACCCTGATGGAACTCTGGCTTTGAACTTCACTTTTGCCCAGATGGGAATAACAGCAGTGACTTTTTATAAGCTAGGACCTTAATCATCATGCATTCACATCAGGCTGGGGTGAGTGACCTTTGTCTCACAGAGGAGGACGCTGATGTAGGGCTCAGTTTAGGAAACTATATTCATAACATTCAGCATATTTATATCTAGATTAGGACTCTGGATTTAGAACACTGAAAAACACCAACTTTGTCTGTTTCCATGGCAGTACAAACATCCCATCTGAATAACTGCCCAGTCACTTATCACGGCAGGATTAGTGGTCTTCTAAAAGGATCTGCATTCACATTCCTGGTATTTATTTCCTGAAGATATTAAGAGGGTATGCTATGGTCTTTGGTTTCACAGACCAATGCCATAGGACATGACTAATCATTGTGACGCACTTTTAGGGACTCTCCCCTTGGAAATGCCACCCAAAGAGCATGACCATGTAACAGGCGCATCTTAATAAAAATACACACTCCGTCTCCAGATGAGTATGACAGAAGCCACACCGATGAATATGCTAGCTAAATAAAAAACAATATTGTCAAGCCTTGCAATGATTAAATTGTTATATTAATGATGTCAATTCTCATTTATTTGTTTCATAAATATTTCACGAGTGATGAGACTTCCATGTGTCCGAGGACTAGTTATTGGAAGACACAAGTGAAAACAGACACAGGCCATGTTTCAGTAAGTTTGCAGTCCAGCAGACATCATTCCTATCGCCTAACGGAATTTTTTTAATTTAATATTTTGGAGGCCAAAGCAAGGGAGTCTTCAACATTATACATATATTATATACATATAAAACAAAAATATATATACACACTATATATATAAAACTATATATATAGTGTGTATATATATATACATATATATATATATATATATATATATACACACACACACATACACACACTTGATAAAAGAATAGTGAATACAAATAATTCTTCCTTGTTGGTCAATTTGAGAAAATATTCTTTGTGCTTACAGCCCCTGGGGCTCACCAGCTTGAATTGGTGTAGTCTAAATCACGTCTTTTCACCGCCCTGTCTTGTTTTCCTGCCGAGGTCATAAGCCCTGACCGTCAGGGCCTCTGCCTGACTCATCTGTGTGCCCACAGTGTCTCCCACATGCCTCCCACGCCTAGTCACGCGGGCAGTGTAGGCTGAAGGAAAGATGTCATCAGTTAAATAAAGGTGAAGTTGATGACAAACTGAACCCTGCAGTCAAATGTGAATGCTTTTATTTGGTTTTTATTTTTTAAATCATCCTATACTAACATTGACTTTCTTTCTATGGTGTACAGTCCTATGATTTTTAACCTACTTACAGATTTGTGTAACCATTGCTATGACCAGGATACAGAATGGTTCCAACACCTCCTGACCCCTGTATGGCCACACTCTCCCTGCACCCACCACCTCCGGCAAACACAGATCTGTTCCCCATCACTATAGTCTTGTCCTCAGAGACGGGCTTCTTTCACTTATCATACCTTCTGAGATTCATCCGGGTGGTTGTGTGTATCAGTGGTGCATTCTTTTTATTGCTGAGAGGTGGTGTGTCCTATGGTGCACCACTCTCAGTTTATCCTTGGACACACTGAAGGGTATCTGAGCTGTTTCCAGCCTGGGGCTACCAATGAACATTTGTGTGCCAATTTTCATGTGAACATAAGTTTTCAATTCCCTGGTGTAAATACCCAGGAGTAGGACTGCTTGGTCATATGTTAGGTGTATATTCTACTTTAAGAAGCTGCTAAACCATTTTCCAAAGTGGCTGTGCAATTCTCCTTTTTTCCCCCCATTTTTATTGAAGTATATTTACAATGTTGTATCAATTTCTGGTGCACAGCATAATGTTTCAGTCACACATATACATACACATATTCCTTTTCATATTCTTTTTCATTATAGGTTACTACAAGATATTGAATAGAGTGCCCTGTGAATTTTTCAGTCCCACCATGTGGGTTGAAGGCACTCCACATCCTTGCCAACTCTTGGTGTTATCAGTAATTTTTTCATTTCAGGTATTCTATTAGGTGTGTCGTAGAATCTGGTCATGGCTTCAAGTTGCATTATCCTAGTGGCTTATGGTGATGAACTTTTTTCATGTGCTTATTTGCCATTTTTATATCTTTTTTGGTGAACATCTGTTCACATCCTTTTCCTATTTTTAATTTTTTTTGATTCCTTATTATTGAGTTTAAAAGAATTTGATTCTGGTTACAAGTCATCTTTGGGTATGTAATTTGAAAATATTTTCTCCTAGTCTGTGGCTTGTCGTTTTTATTCTCTTAGGGACATTGATCTGGCAGAACAAAGTTTTTCATTTTAATAAAGAACAATTTTTCTTTTATGGATTGTGCTTTTGTTGTCATTTCTAACATTTTGCTTGACACCAGATCATGAAGGTTTTCTCCTGTTTGCTTATAAAGATTTCATGGTTTTTTGATGAACGCATTGACTTTTGATGAACGAAGGAAATGAGGTGCTTGATAACAAATTCTCTTCCTGACGTTGGAGTTTGCCTCTCTTGATTCTAGGGTGTTTTAGACAGAACTGCCTGGGAACGTCTCTTACAGTATCACATACGTATAGGACCACAGTCTGCTGTCTACAATTTAAAAATTTTTTAAAAGTCTGATAAGCAAGTTTTCTTTGTCTATTTCAGATTCCTTTGGTAATTACACCTGCTCTGAACCAATGTGAGATTATTTTAAGTCTTTACTATCCCTCTTACGGTGACCTTTACACATTCTGTTACAGAACTATATGTGGGCTAATTACGACCTGAACAGGGGGTGTTACATGGTAGTCAGTATGTGGATTAGACTGCATAACTACCATCTGAAAAAAAAAATGAATTCTGAAACACATTGCTCATGAACGTTTCAGGAAGAGGACCGCATGTCTGAAATCTAAATGTCACATTGTAAGTTCTTGTAGCGGCTACAGGAACCTCTTCCTCAGGCTTCTCTTAATCTTTGTCACAAGCTCTCACCGTGACTGCGGATGGGAGGAGGGGACGTTTCATATAGCGCTTTATTCAACCTGAAAGAATGTGTCTTCTCTTGTAAGGAAGGAGGGTTGAGGATACCTTTTCCCATTCTCCTTTGTAAGAGTAAATAAAAATACTGACCAGTCGGCCCCTGAATAGCAGAGAAGGACTTTTTCCCCCCGACTATGGGAAGAAATGTAGACAGACACACATGTGTGAGTGAGAAACAGGATGTTAGATCTGGGCTAGGCTCAAACAGGGACACCTGAGCCCTCGGCTGGCCAGAGCCAGGATGCTGTGTGCCCATCAAGGCCAGCCTGAAATACGTGGGACATGATGTGAGACAGCATCTGGCACACAGTAGAGGCCTGACAGCATTAGGCAAAGACCACCCTGACCACAGTATCTTGTCATTTCAGGGGCAGCACTGCCTGGAATTGTCTATCAGGATGTCAGCCCATTAGACTACCTGTCCCTTCTTCTGGGGAAGGTCGAGGGGAAATCAGAGACCCTCCAGGTCTGCCAGGGGTCACCTAATCAGACACTCTGGTCCAACTGGAAGACTCATTTACTGCTACAGAGTTACAGTGAGGGCCCGTGACTTGATTCCTCCCGTCTGAAACCAAGTACACCCTGAGGGATTTCAGGAACTACTCTCCAGAGGGTTCTGGAAGCTAATCTCCAGACGTAAAAATTTAAGCGAATAAAACCAGGAGCCAGGAGCCACCAGAAAAAGGGATCTGACTTTCCATTTCTTTCAGTTACGTATTTTTGTCCCATGGAGTTCAATTTGGAGAAAAGCCGTCAGAGGCAGGGTCGGTGCAGGGACAAGGCCATATTTAGAAGCTCAAAATGCTTGTTTTTGTGGTGCCAAAGGATTCGACACTTCTTTTTTTCTTCCCAAAAGAAAACAGAAGCTCGTTCTCCTGACAGAGGAAATCCAGAAGTTTTTAGGTGGAGATTAAACTTTACTCTCAAATACTGAGGCTCCTGTTCAGCTTCTTGGTTAAGAGATTTTAGCAGCTTTTAAAAATGGTTAGCATGCTACGATGGCCGGCTTTCTAAATAATTTAGAGAACTTGTGACCTGGAGCTTTCATGGAGTTCATGTAACTGTTCTGGAAATCTCTTGACTTGAACTTGAGACTCACTTCCATACAGCTGCAACATGTCCACCGTCAACATCGGTCTGTACCCAGAAAGCAGGAGGGGGAATGGAGGGAGGGAAAAAAAAGAGATCCTGAATTTTCCTGGGCTGCAGTTCTACTCGTTGGCCACCAGGTGTCCGTCTTCACACAAGCAGTCCTGCTTGTGTGATGTGCTACTTGACTGCCACGTTATTTTTAAAACCAAAGCAATTTTCTAGATGTTGGTGCACGTGGGTATAAATGTGCACATGTCAAGTGAGGTCTCAGAGACAAACTAGATCATTTGTAATTCCTCATCTAAGTAGGAGTAATCAATGGGACCTTGTGTTTATCCTCTTATGTTTTTGGGAGAACGAATTGAGGAAGTCAATGGCCAGTGGATTTGGAAAATGGTGAAAAAATATGATTTCTCCTCTTCCGTAATCTCATCTGGTGTTTGTAAAATTCAATGTTCTTAGAATGCAAACAGGTTTATGTTCCCAGGAATGTGTCTTTTGGTAAAAATAGATAAATTCTGTTCTGAGCTGGCGTCCTACTCTGTAGTGAAAAGTGATGGTCCAGTTTCTGCCTTAGCAGAATTTCAGTTTCAATCCTGGGCCCTGATATGGCTGAAGAATATCTTTACCTGGTTGTGCAAGAATGAGCAGCAATTTCTTTCTTCCCAGAATTGGGAGTGACTTTGGAATAGTTACCTAACTAGGTAACTCTAGCAGGGTCTGGCACGCATAATTGATGCCCTGAGCCCGTGCAAGGGGAGAAGTGCTGCTCCTGCGGTCACCAGATTGAGCAGCTTCATGGACATCTCTTTATATCTCCCCACTCCGTTTGTTTATTTAGTCACATCAGTTACCCAGAAGATAGTTACCATCAGTTTAGGAATCCCCCCTTTTCACTCTGGCTGGCCAAAACGTGGACATTTCTCAATGTCCTTGTTTACCCTTTAATTAAGTTATACGTAGACATGACTAAAACAATCAGCTCATCCAGGAGACATATTTTATGAGAAAGAGCAATGCTATCCTACGCAACCACTGTGGTGGGGTCTTGGGAGAGGAGATGACCGTGTTGTAATCAAAGCACAGTGTTGGATCCGAAGACTTCCTTTTCTGTCATTGTTGTTAGTTTTTGTTTGGTCTTCTTTATTATTGTTGATACCTTTAGGACATTAAAATCAGTTTCTCCAGAGGGGAGGGTGCAGCTCAGCGGTAGAGCGCACACTTAGCATGTGTGAGGCCCTGGGTTGTATCTCCAGTACCTCCAGGAAAACAAAACAAAATCAGTTTCTCCAGCAACTCTGTACATGAAGATATTTGTAGCGGGAACAAAACAAGCCCTCACGGTTTTGTTCTCACCAACGCTGATCTGTCATTTCTAGTCCCTCAAATATTTTGAGATATATTTGTTAAAGCTCAGCTTCCTCCCAAGTTTTGTGTTAAATAACATCATTTCTTATGTCACTTGTTTACTAATTAGACCAAAGTAATTTATTTACCGCTTACTGTGACCTCCATGCTATGGATGAAATTAATAAATGACTACACCAAAAAATGATTACACCAGGGAATAGGTTTTTGCAATCTATTCCCTAAATGTACTTCTGGATCCTACCGAATAAAGTGGGAATATTTAATATTGCTGGTGTTTGTGGTATAAAACAAATTTCTGTTTTTCAGTCATGTAACACTGTAAGATACAGTTGTGTTTAGAGAGCACGGTTATTCAAGGGTGTGCAGTATTGAGTCCTATTAAAGTGGAGGTGGAGCAAAGTGATCTGCATGTTTACATGAAATTACTATGCAAATGACCTCTCCAATATTATTTCAACTAATGGATGCAAGCAGAGAGGCCAGGATCTTTACACTCATTCTATAAAAGGGAAAATAGAAATTCACTGTGTAAAATTATTTTCATTTGGCTTCAGTTGTCTGGATATAATTATTTTACTTTTATTATTACAGTTAAGTCATTACATCTGTTTCCAAAATGTTCTGGAATGGAAGAATTAACAGGAAGCAAGTTCTGCAACCAAAACCCCCTTTCTCTTCAAGCATAGCATCCATGGTGATGAATGAATGTAGACGAAGAAATAAAAACAGCACAAAACTGGAAGGAAAACCTCTATAAGCTTAGGTGAACCTTGGCTAGGAGACAATGGACAGGATCCATCTCTCTATTTCCTCTGAAAACCATTCTTAAAAGTCCCAGAGTACATATTACAGCAATAGTCAAAAGACCAAGTGAATGTTTTGTTGTTTTTTTTTTTTCCACTAGGCAAGAAAAAAGATTGGAGAGAAATTTGTATGTTTTGGAGGATGTCAAATCTGGGCCAGTTACTCTGATTGGAAAAGGAACCAAGGAAAGCCACGCTGCTTTGTAAAACTGGAAAACATAAAGCAGAAAGGGAGCCTGTGAACTCTGCATAGAGTTAAGGAAGTTCAGTTTCACCATTCACTGAGTTTTGGCTAATTTGCCAACTACATACTTTTGCATTCCTCTTACTATTTTCCACGGTAGCCACTCGTGAATTCATTCAATTAACCCTTATTGAATTCAGCCTGCATTCAATAATGGGCAGGCAAATGAACAGACGTGAGTCTGGCCAGCAAGCTGCTCTGTGACTACTGAGACAGCAAAAGGATCCCTGAACTCACCCAAATGATCATTCATGAAGATAGCACCCCAGCTCCCCCAGCTCAGAGAGTTGATTCCCACTTATCTCACACGAGGGGGCAGTTGAGCTTGGTCCGGGGGTTTAACCAGACTTTGGTCAGCCATGAGGCAACTGAAGGCATTTTAGGGAAAAACGAAGAATACCATGAAAATATAGACAACATATAATTATATATCTGGGAAAGAAGCACTGAATAGTGTGGCCAGAGCATGGGCATGTGGGACAAAGGGACCCAGAGATAAGATGGAAGCAGTAAATTGAAAAAATGTTATGACAGTTCTTGATACCATGATACCATGATACCTTGATACTTGATATCATGAAAAGGCACATAGGATGTATTATGTAATAGCTACATTTAAAAAATGCTTTACAGTCAAAAAAGAAACAATGTATCATGACTTTGTCACTTAGGACTCATTAGGATGTAAATAACAGAGCACCTGGCACAAATGGTCTGAGCAGAAAGAGAATTTTTTGGTTTGCATAAATGGAAAAGCTCAGAGGTTGACTTCAGGCACAGTTTGAATTCAGTGACAAATGACATCGCTATGCTTCATCTCTCGTTAGTCTGAGGTTGACATTGTTCTGAGTCCCAATAGTAATGTCTTACCTCCCCCTGCTGCCATGACTTCCAAGGCACATTATCAAGCACCCAGCTAGAAAACCCCATCTCCTGATGGCTAAATGACAGTGCAGGCACTGAGTCCCTCACTTGGTCACATACCAAGTCCTGAAGCAAGCTCTGTGCTCAGGGAAATGGGATGATGCACTGTTCATGTTTTAGCCAAGGTACTCTGTACCTGTACCCTGGGCTCTAGCAGAAGTTGTGATGTCCTCAAAGACTGTGGTCAAAAGAAAGAGGAGTCATTGTTGAGCCACAGGGCAAATGGCTAAACTGAGTCCCTGAGAGGTGAAGGAACTTGTTAGGAAGTTCTCTCCCTGCTGGTCCTTTCCCAGCAGAGCCTTCTAATTCCAGTCCCTGGCTGAACAACATCATTTTAGAATAACCCTAAACACTGACCATTAGAGATTTTTGGAAAAGGAATGAGATGGCCAGTCTTCTTTCAGGAAGATGACTTGTGGCAGGCAGGATGAGAGGTGAGGAAGTTTTCCTTGTCTGAAGGAGGGTGGGGATAGTGGACCGGCAGGAGAGAGTGAGCAGGAAAGGTGTAACCCAAAGTAGAATCAAGTGATCTTAAATGAATTTAACAAGGAGGAAAATGCACCCCGTGCTCCTTGTCACCCTGAAAAGTGTGTTAAAGATCAGTTTCCTGATAATTTGGTATGTCCTTAATCCCTTTCATATGGGTTAATCATTCACTTAATAAATCATTCATCCGGTAACTTGTAAGAGAATGTGTCCAACCCTCTGCCAGGTCACGGAAGGAAACTCAAATGAAAGAGTTCCACTCTTCCTGCAAGAAGCTTCAACCAGAAACTCTGGGATAATGACACCATGAGCAAGGCAGGACCATAGGAGGAGGTTGGGAGTAATGAGGATGGACAGAGTTGGTGCTGGGGTGCCGCCCTCATCGCCCCCGTAAGATTAAGGCAGCCATCATTTCACCACTTTGAGGAGAGTCCCTGCTGCCAGCTCTCAGCTTTGTCTCCAGGAATTGTCCTCAACTGAAGAGAGTCACCTCACTCAGGAGCACGCCCCCTGGAAATGACGGGAGTTGATGCAATAATTTGTCAACGGTGGGATATAAATGCCCAGCCCCCTTCCCCCAAGGCGGGAGGGCTCTGAAGGGCCATCCAGCTCCACACCTGCTGGTGGGACTAGTGGGGTCTTTGCTGTAACTGCATCACAGTTCAACCGCTCCCTCTGCCGAATCATATGTCCTTCATTTCCCTAGTGGTTTTGACCCAAAGTAGTTTTGCCCCCAATAAACATCCTGCTTTTGTGAATCTGTGAAATATTGCTTCATCACTTTTGCCTCATTTTCCTTTGATGCATGTATTTCTCATTGATTTCTGGAAATCATTTTCATGCCCCTAATACCAATGCCTGACCAAAGGCAGTGGGCTGGGAGTGTTAGGTTGAGTTGCCTACAAGAAGTCTACGAAGATGTCAGGTAGGCAGGAGTTAGGCAGATTTGGAGCTCGCATTGCAGTTGCAGCTGCAGTTGCCTTCTCCAGGAGCCTCTTGACTATTTTTAGCCCTTTGCTTTTTCATATAAATTTTAGAATCAGTTTGTCAAAAAAAAACTCTGTTGGATAGAACTAGCATTAATTCAATCAACTAAATGTGTAGAGAACTGACATAGTTATAATATTAGGTATTGTTAACCATGGACATAGTCTGTATTAGGTTTCAGTTTGGGTATTTAAAGTCATGCAATAAAATTTTTTTATAAAGGCCTTATCCATTTTTGTTGTCTTTATTCATGGGTGTTTTATATATTTAATTGAGACTGTAAATAATGTCTTATCATTGTATTTTCTAATTGTAGTTGGTATATATAGAAAATTTGTATAACTTTCTTGTGAGTCTAAAAGTGTCTGCAGATTCTTCTGGGATTTCTGTGCAGAATGTATCATCTGAAAATAATATTTTATTCCTCCCTTCCAACAGTTAGATCTATTTTCATTTGAGTCATTATATAGGATAGAATCGCTAAGATAATATTAGATGGAATTGGTGATGTCCTGTTCCTAACTTTAAAGAGAGTGCCTTACGTGTTTTACTATTTGTATAATGATTTATTTAATATTTTGTAGGTACGTTTTTTTCAGGTTGCAGAAGCACTCCCTACTCCAGGTTTACTAAGGAATTTTCAAATGTAAAGAGTGGATGTTGAATATTATTGCATGTTCTTTCTGTACACAGTGAAGCAATCATGTGAGTGTTTTGGTTTGATTTGTTTATGTAGTGAATCATATTAATAGATTTTCTAAGACTGAACCAATCTTGTATTTCTGGCATGTATTCGACCTAGTCATCATGTATTACTGTCTTACACAATAAAGGACCCTGTTTGCTAACATTTGCCTTAGTATTTTGCATCTATGTTATCAGTGACAGCTTGTCTGATTTCCTTGTCAAGATGGTCTTACCATTTGCTTATTATGCAGGTTATACGAGCCTCATAAAATTAACCAGGAGCAAGTTGTCCTCATTTTTCTATTCTTCGGAAGATTTGGTATAAGAACCGAGTTTTCTATTCCTTAAAAATTTTGAATCAGTCATCTCCAGAATCATTTTGTGTTTCATGTCTCTTGAATGAGTTTTTATAATTTACACTTTTTCAGGAACCTGTCCATCTCATGCAGATTTTTAAATATAGTGGCATTAATTTTTCACAATATTTTACTTTTCAAAAAATCTCTGCTGTGTCTGTAGTTATGTCTTTTGATTTGCAACATTGTTTGTTTAGACCATTTCTTTTTTTCCCAGGTCAGTCTCACCAGTTTTTATGCCTTTTTGAAGAATGGGTTTTGCCTATGTTTCTCCTTTCTTCTATCATGGCTTTCTATTTCAATTATTACTGTTCTTACTTTTATTATTTCCTTCTTCTACTATAGTGAGGTTATTATACTGACCTTTTGCTAATGTCATAAGTTGGGTATTTACCTAATTAAGTTAGAAATTTTCTTCTTTTCTAGTATAAGCATTTAAAGCTTTATGCTTGTCTTAAATAATTGTTTTAGTTAAATCCCACAAATTTTGAAATGTAGTATTTTCATAATCATTCTGTTTCAAGTGCTAATTTGCACTGAGAATTTTGTGAATTTTTGTAAATTTTAATTTTATTTCAAACCTAAATGGTTTTAAAAACAAAACTGTTTATTTTAAATACTTTCACACTTACAGAAAAGTTTTGAAGATTATACAGAGAATTCAAAGAGTTTCCATATATCCTGCACCCAATTTCTTCTATCATTAACATTTTACGTTACTATGATACATTTTCCAAAACTGATGACCCAATATTGATATATTATTATTAACTAAAGTCCATACTTTATTCACATTTCCTTAGTTTTTACTTTTTTTTTTTTTCTGTTCCAGGATCCCATCCAGGTGATCACATTACAGTTATTTGTCATGTTTCTTTAGACTCCTCTACGCTCTGATGATTTGTCAGACTTCCCTTGTTTTTGATGACTTTGACAGCTTTGAAGAGAATGGGTCAAATATTTTGTAGAACGTTCTTCAGTTTGGATTTGTCTCATGTTTTTCTCATGGTTAGACTGGACTTATGGGTTTTGGAGAGAAGGTAAAGTACCGTTTTCATCACTTCATATCAAAATACATGCTACTGACATGACTTATTATTAATGATGTTTACCTTGATCACCTGCTTAAAATAATATCTGTCAGGTTTCTCCACTCTGAAGTTATTTTTTTTGCCCTGTTCCACACTGTGCTCTTTAGAAGGAAACCACTCTGCACAGTCCCCGCCCACGGAGTGAGGAGCTATGTCCCATCGCATCGAGGGGGAGGAAGGAGTAAATTATTTAATATTCTTCTTCAGAGTAGATGTCTCTCTTCTCCCTTATTTGCTTTTTCAATAATTTACTTATATCAGTGTGGACTTGTAGACATTTAGTTTATGCTTTGGATTATATTCTACTTCTGTGTTATTCATTGTGTTGCTCAAATTACTTCAGCTTTGACTTGTTACGAATTTGTAAGTTGAAAAGCTATAGTTTTATTATTTATTTATGATTCATGCCTGTCTTTGTATCCCAGTCTACTGCTTTGCAGCCCAGTAGATGTTAAATTTTGTAAATAATCCAAGTACTTGTAGATAATTTTTATTTTCTAGTTATTGAAAGCAGATGCCTAAATATGTTGTTATATAATTTTATTGAGTTATTTTGCCTGCTGAATACATATACACAGATACCTACACATATTACACATATGTATCTATATACATACCTACACATATTATATATATATATACTCTCTCAATGGTAAATTTTAAAATTTCTCTTCATATAATCTGCCATTTTTTATTTATACATTTGCAACTACATTATTAGGAAACTGCCAGATTAGATTTATTTTATTTTCCTGATAAGGCTAGACTTTTCTGTAGTAATCCTCTTTAATAATTCTTTTTATTAAAGTCCTTTCTGACGTAATCACATAAGATTTCTTCTGATCAGTGCATGCCTGGTATATATATTTTTCCATTAATTTACTTTAATCCTTTCTGTATCCTTATGTTGTAGATGTCCAGTGTAAATAAAAGATACCTGAATTAGGAAGAACTATCATTTAGTTTACAATGTTCGTCTTTGAACAGAAAAACTTAATTTGCAGTTATTAGAGTAACTTCATCAGTACAGATGTAGTTTTACGTCAGTGTAAGCTTTCTATTCTGCTTTTCCTCTGCTCCTTTTTTTGTCATTTTGTTGTTTATTTTTGAATGCTTGATTTTCTTTGCCCCTATTTTTCAGAAGGTATACATTCTGCGATTTTTGCAGTTACCATAGAAATTTACTATATATACATATAACTTACTGACATTTATAATTAATGAATGTTTTAAGTTCTGTTCCAGAATAATATAGGGAACTTTGAAAACCTTAAGATTATGCCCTTATTATTTTATGTTACTATTGATTAATATATTAATTATGTTTTAAACCCCATGAGTCAGACTCAAATACACATTTTTTTCCTTTAATACAGTTTATTCTGCATTTAAGACTTTTTTTGGTTCGCTTGGTTTTGAATGATATCTACTCCCCATGCTGCTGGGAATGGAAGTCCTGCCCTGGATTTTTAATTTCCCAGAGAACTCCTTAAAATTTCTACAGGCTTGAATTTCACAGTTCCTGTCACATAAATATGACACATCTGCATTAATTCTCTTTCTTTAACAGAAGTCTCTTGGCAACTTTGAAATGTTGGCTTTGCAGTAGGACTAACGGAAGTTTTCTGGAGCCTGATTTTCTTTGTTCCGTTTAAGACGGTAATTGTTTTTCTCTTGTTTGTCATGAAAATAATGTTTCTTTTTGAAGAATGAAGCCCTTCTACCAACAGTCTCCTTTATCCAACAGGGAATTTTAACAACCACTCAATTATAATAACGCAATGGAACAATCTGCCTTGTTACACACTAATTCCATTTAAAATCTGTGCTCTGTGCTAGCGAAGAACCAAAGCAGACCTCCACACTATAGAAAGGCCTGAGACATTTGAACAGTATCTACAGCAGGTACATCTGATACCTAAAAGAGCATGGAGAACTCAGAATGTACCTGCAACCATTACAAAGATTATACACAAGCATGGGGCACGTACAAACCGACGGAGAAATATCTCCAGTATGAGACTCCACTCGTGAAATATGGAACTTATTACCTGGTTTTCAGTTACTAACGAGTGTGCCGAAGGGTCTTGTGACTCCGCTGCACAAGAGGAGGTTTATTCTTGGCTGCACACGATCTGTCAGCATACCCATTCTGAGTCTAATATCCTCAGACTCTCAGCCAAATTCTTCCTGGGACTCTTAGACTTACTTTTAACATGTCATGTTAAATAGAACCCTAACCAGACGTGACAGAGCTCGGATCACCCCAGTGTCGAGGGAGAAGGCATGCCTGTGACCGAGTGGTTACCCCAGGATGGGTGACAACTGTGCTCACACTGGTCTCTGCCCTGGGAGGTGGGGGGTTGCTTAATGGCTTTGATTACAGGAGCTGATGCTGGGGATCCAGCCAAGCCCCACTGACATATAGGAAGCACACCTTCTGCTGCTTTTGTGAGAAATTGTGGGTATTAATATCATAAATCTCAGCGATTGCTGAGATGGTCTGGCATATTGGGGCCCATTGTTAGTCTGTAAGTGGCTCAGACCTTGCCCTAGCACTGGGCTCCTTTCAAATTATTTTGGCAGGTGTGTAGGCTGTTCGGCAGTAATTAGGAAGAAGAATGAAGGAAACAGAGGCTCTCCCTTCCTTCTACAGTTCAGTAGCCTCCTCCAGACCCTGTGCTGCAAACCAGACTTGGAGGGCCGAGGCTGGCATCTGGACCTAGGAGTCGTGTGAACGGAGGAAGTCAGAAAGGACTTCAGGACTCTCCTGTCCCCCATCAGAGCTGACCTGAAACTCGACTTGTCACCACATGTCTCCGTTACTCATAATAATTAGATACATTCAGATTTTCTGAAACAGACATGATTGGAAATAGCTCATCCTATTGTTCCTAAGTGAACATTTAGTCTCATGAGACCACGCGTCCCAAATCAGGTTTGGAAACAGTTTTCAGAAAATCCTCACTTTGCTTCTCAACAGATAATCTTTACTGGAATTTGTCCCCATCTGAGTTGAAATTTGTGACAATGCAGAGTCCCAATTGATACACATGCTAGCCCTCCAGTACCGAAACTCCCTACTTCTGATATGATGCTCAAAAACACTGTATAGGTTTGTGAGCCTATCACTTACATAAAGTGAGGAAACAAAAGAGATGGGTCCCTCGTGCAATTTGTGAACTAGCTTTCTTCTCACCCTGAGTCCTCTTCCTCACTGAGCATGACCCTCGTAGGCTGCACCAGATCACCAGACTTCAAGGACAGGACCTCAGGCATGCTAGGTGCTCCGGACCATCTCTCCCTGCCACCTGTGCTCTTCGCTCTTCATATCCCAGCTGACACTGATTTCAGATTTACCCACAAATTAGAATTTTCATGCACTGGATGTGGTACCTGCTTCTAAGGCAGCCATTAATCCTAGTGCGTCTGGATCCCACTTGAATCACACCTTAGATGTGGGCATATCAGGCATCCTTTCCCCCGTGATGTCACCAGGACTAGACGTTCACTACACTGCGCAGCAATTCAGGAAGGAGATAGGACTGCAGAATATCTGACCTGAGGGCTGTGACAGAATTGTCCACTGAGGACTTAAAGTGTGCACACTGGTTGAAACTCATTTCTGGCTTTCATTTTGCTGGGGTTTTTTTTCTTTTTTATTAATTGAAGTATAGTCAGTTTACAATATTGTGTCAATTTCTGGTGTACCGCATAATGTTTCAGTCATCCATATGCATACATATAGTCATTTCCATATTCTTTTTCATTATAAGTTACTACAAGGTATTGAATATAGTTTTGTGCTATACAGTAGAAACTTGTTCTTTATCTATTTTATATATAGTAGTTAATATTTGCAAATCCCAAATTCCCAATTTATCCCTTCCCACTCCCTTTCCCCCTTCAGTAAACATAAGTTTCTTTTCTATGTCTGTGAGTCTGTTTCTGTTTTGTAAGTAAGTTCATTTGTGTCTTTTTTTTTTGATTCCACAGTTGATTTATATAATATGGTATTTTCTCTCTCTTTTTGGCTTACTTCACTTAGAATGATGATCTCCAGGTCCATCCACATTGCTGCAAATGGCATTATTTTATTCTTTTTTATGGCTCAGTAGTATTCCATTGTATAAATATACCACAACTTCTTTATCCAGTTATCTCTCGATGGACATTTAGGTTGTTTCCATGTCTTGGCTACTGTAAATAGTGCTGCTATGAACATTGGGGTGCAGGTGTCTTTTCAAATTATAGTTTTACTTATACTTTGTTACTAATGTAACTCCATGTTGTACTGTCTCTTAGCAACAGTTGCTTCTGTGAGCAGATATAAACTAAAAAAAAAAAATTAAGCTAGGCTGTTTCCAAAATTGACTTAAAATTCTACATTATCACCAAGAATACATGAAAATATCCTTTTCTTCACACCTCTGCCAGCAGTACTTGGCTGTGATCCTTTTTAATTTTTGCCAGCCTAGTGAGTACAAACGGAGAGTACAGGGCTACTTTATTTTGTGGTTATGAGGCTTCTACAGAATTTGAACATATTTTCATGTGTCTGGTAGCCATTTGCATATGATTTTCAATGAGTTGCCTATACACATCTCATAAAATTTGTGGTAATTTAAAAAAAGTTATTTGAAGGTTATAGTAACAATTCCCTATGCTCACCCTCTACATTACACTTTCTCCAAAGTAATCATTTTTTGACAATGTGTGTATTTTCCACATACATTTTTAACTAAAATTTTTAAAGTTTCAATTAAAATTGTAAAATTTTATGTATTCAAGAACATCTATAGATTTTGAATTTCTAGTCTTAACTGAGAAGGTTTCTCTTACCTTTGGATTTACCTGGAATAGTCTAGATTCTCAAATATGCAATCCCACTTCTAAGAATTGATCCCATGAAAATAAAAACTGTGGGCCCTAATGATATTTGCAGAGGTATATTAGTTTGGAATGTTTCACCATGGAACAATAAAATATGGAAATAAAATAAATGTCCATCGATCTGGGAATGACCAAATACATCATGGAGAATAAACACCATTAAAAGAAGAAAGAGAGCTGCAAAAGTTGTCTTTGAGAGATCTCCCATGAATATTTTTGAGTGAGAAAAGCAAGTTCTAGCAAATTACGCATAATATGGAGCCACACTTGTAAATAAAATGTATGTATCGATATGGACAGTGTATCCATATTTATGGCTCTACATCTCTATAAGCATAGAAAACTACAAAAAAGTTACATACTGAGTTTTTTGTAAGAGATGAGAACAATAATGAGGAGATAGGGAAAGAGAAGGATGGAAAAAGAGAGAATCATAAAATTGGGGAAAACTGTATTAAAGATGAGTAGCAAGAACAAAAATACCTGCCTTAAATAAATCAAGCCTGGTGGGGGAGGATATAGCTCAGTGGTAGAGCGCACGTTTAGTAAGCAGGAGGTCCTGGGTTCAATCCTCAGTACCTCCATTAAATAAATACATTCATACATACATAAAACCTAATTACCTCCAACCCCTCCCCCCTCCAAAAGTATTCAATGTTGTATGTCAACTCTATCTCAATAAAACCGGAAGGGGAAAATTTTTTAAAAACTCAAGCTACATTACTATGCTGTACACTAGAAACTAGCAGAACATTGTAAATCAACTATACTTCAATTTAAAAACTTAAATTAAAAAAAAATCAAGGTATATTGTTAATCTTCATTTGAATGTCTTGTGTCACTGTAAGATAACCCAGGGTTTCTTTTCAGCATCACTGCTGGCATTTTGTGCTGGATAATGAATTTCTTGTTGTGGGGGGGCCAGCCTGTGCAACACAGAATGCCTAGCTGCATCTCTAGCCTTTTCCTCCCAGATGCCAGTAGCACCCAATGATGACAAGCAAAAATATCCCCAGATGTAGCAAATGTCCCTTAGGGAAGTTAAATCACTCAGTTTTGAATGACTAATCTAATCTGAATGATTATTATATCCTTTTCCTGAAATGTGTTTTTCTGGTAACAGGAGGACACGTCTTAATGATTCCTTTGAAAACTGACCCTTTGCATTATTTCAGTGCCCTTATTTTGATTAAGTGTGTGTCACTTTATCACTAGTGTGAAAGGGAGATAGGATCTTGTTGTTTTCCTCTCAGTATTGCACAAACAAGTTAGAGTGACTCATTCATTGCGTCCACAAGAAGCCTCAGCCTTCAGGTGCTCCGGGAATGTTCATTATAAATCATAATTATCTGCCTTGTTTGGAGCTACTATTATAGGGCTAAGGAACAATGACTCCGAATTTTTTTAAAATGAGGGAAGTTCCTTTCTAGTTATTTGCTTTACTCCTTCAGTAATCACACATACACAGGAACTGCTTTATTCTTTATTGCACTTTTTAATCTTAGAACTCCAGGCTTTTACTAATCTGATAATCCAAGCAAAGAAATCAATCAAGAATGTAAAAACTCTTAGGGTTTTGAAGGTTTTCTTTTTAAGCTATCACCGTGCCTTCAGACAGTTCAGAGAACTCTGGAATCCTGAACAGTCTGACTGTTGCAACCTAAGAGAAATTCTCCCCAAATGTCACATCTAGATTAGGAATTTCAAGTCAGGGACACTGTCGGGTTTTGCCTCAGGGACAACCATCCAATAGCCTTCTCAGATTGCCAAAAAGTACCCTCTGGCTGTGAAGCTTTGTCATGTTTACAGAACTGTTGTTTATTTGTGGTAAAATATGATCTGAGACTTGCTTTCATTAAAACGTGTTAGTGAGCTTGGGAATAAGCAAGTAGCTTCAGCAATTTGGTGGCTACTGAGATTTATTTAAAATAACCTGATAACTGCCTAAAACAAAATGGGTTAGGCCAGTTCAGAACACAAGTAAACTTTTCTTATCTTCACAATAACCAAAAAACATGTGTTTACTCATTCATTCATATTTATTCATAATAAAAATTGTCTAAATACTACATGCAGGCATTGTGCTGGGAATACAATGGTAAACGAAAATTCTCCCTGTCTTCATGGAGTTTAAGATCTAGTGGAGTAAAGAGGCATTGATCCTATACTTTGATGAATAAGTGTCATATGTTCTGAAGGAGAGGGACGTGGTACTGTATGAGATCTTCTCTGGTCAGGAGAGCAGGGAAAACTTCCTAGAGAAACTGATGCCTACACGGACATATTAAAAATCATTAGAAGTTAACTTGATGAAGAAAGGAGGGACAGAGCATGTGCAAAGGCCCCAAAGAGACAAGGAATGGTGCAGATGAGGAGCAGAGAATAGACCAGGGTGACCGACAGTGAGATGGTAAAAGGAGAAAGCCAGGGAAGGGAAGCTTGAGAGGTGGGCAGAGGTCAGACCTTTTGTTTCAAAATGAGTTTTGCCTAAATCTTACAAGCAATGAGAAAACTGTGAAGGGTTTTAAGGAAAAAGTTGCTCTCATCAGTGTTATTTAATCAGGAGATGGACATGTTATGTTTTGAAATTATTGTGGCTGAGTTTAAGGAATGAGTGTGAGGGGGGCCAGAGGGAATGCTGGCAGGTAATTGAGGAGAGTGTTTAGCTGGTCTAAAAAATAGAAGATGATCGTTTGCATTAAGCTGGCTATAACAGTAGTGGTGGAGATGAAGAAAGGTGAGCAAATTCAAGAGATATTTATTGAGTAATATCAATTGAAGTTTGTGGTATGTATTGGTTGTGGGGGAGGAGAGGTGGGAGAGAGAGATTGTAAGAAGGACCCTGGAAGAATTAGATTCGTAAGATGAATAAATGTTTGAATTTTAGATGAATTTCAGATAACTTAACAAACTTTACCCAAGTTTACAGAAATAATCCATGGCTTAGCCAGAGGTGACCCCAGGTGAGTTCAACAGCAAAGCCAGCAGTTTGCTCATGGCTGAAACAGCTTGTAAGAAAGTAAATTTGACCTAGGAAATGAAACACTTTAGAAAGGACTTGTGGCCTTTGGGGTAAAAACTGGAGTCCTGGTACGTTTATTTTAATGAAATATAAAATGCATCTCCAACCATAGACCTCTTCTTGCACTTTAATTTCACTCATATTTTATTTGGTATGTGACTTAGTCTTAACATCTCATAAGCTAATTAAAAGGTGATTCTACAAGGAGGGCAGGAGTATCAGCAACATTGTTTTCGAATCCTTCCAAACCCAACATGAAAAAAGACAGAAAAAACAGGTAGTCAAACTAAAAACATATGGATGATATTTTAAAAGAACTCTAGATAACAAGCTGTACCCCCAATCTCAAACAACAAAAGAAGAGTAACAGCAGCCAAGACCCCATCTATACAGGTCTTGGTACCTGAATAGCCTAAAATACCACAGAACAGGGGAAATTCAAAATAACCAGTGCAGTGCAGTGGAAGGTGTCATGGGCCAATTTCAGATTAGCAAGTGAAATTAGAAGAGATTTTTTTCCCAAAGAAAAATTTCCCTATTGTAAATACTAAGCGGGCTGGAGTAGTCAATCCCCAGTGAATTCTCAGAACTGGCCCACCAACTCTTCTTTATGAGTTGATCCACACACAAAGGAGAAACTTCTAGGAGTTGATTCAAAATTGATAAAAATAGGGACAATGGAGATGAAGTGACAGGAGGTCCAGATAAGAGTGGGGAAAGGGAAAAGAGCCAGGAACGCTCAGAGAGCAAACAACCGTATTTTTTTAACACTATAAGAAGACAGTAGATAAGGGAATTCTGCGGGGTAAGAAAAGCTTCCCTAAACTGCATTTCTTTCTAAAAGTTGGGGGAAATTCATTTAAAAAAAATAATGAACATGGAAAAGAATTGAGGCTAAATTCTATAAAAAATTATTACAAGGAAAAAGTTAATAAGGAATAACATTCCCACAGGCAATGGACATATGCCAGAAAGATAGGCCCTAAAATGCAATAAACTATAAATTTATTTTCAAATAGAAGAAAACACAAATGAGATTTAGGAATCATAAATCAGATTTAGAAAAACTAATAAGTTTAGTGAAAAAACTCAGGAAACAATTCGAAATAGAAGACAAAATCTTTTCAGAAATGAGGGCTCAACTGGGAAAAATACAAAAGCTACTAAACACACCAGATAATGAATGCCTTAAGGAGAAGAGATAGTGAAAAAGAGGAAGAAAAGCCAGAAAGATCTAATACAGGTATAACAGGAGTCCATGATGCTCTAAACCAAAGCAAGAGAGTAAAACAAATGCTAAGAACTGTAATTCAAGAATGTTTTTTGAAATAAAGAGTAGCTTGAAACTACAAAGTGAAAGAGCACGCTATATCCCTGAGAATATCAAACCAGAATGATCAATATTGACATGTTCTAGAAAAATCACTGAACCTAAAATCTGTATTTTATTTTTTTGAAATTTCACTAGCTGCTATGAAGTCGTTGTTTGACAGATCTCATCTGTAATTACCTCTTCAGTAATTAACTTGGCTGAGGAAAGTGCAGTGTCCAAGGTAATACCTACTTTCTGGGGAACCCGTCAACTCTGAGATTAAAGGTTCCATTTTCCTCTTCCCGGTTTGAGACATCTCCCAGCTGCAGTGCTCACTTCAAGGTTGGGAGAAGCTTCGTGGTGACTGCACCACAGCTCAACTTCTCCCTCTACCCAATAATCTCGTTTCTTCCCTCCCCACAGCTGGTGTTAATCCTGAGAACATTCTCTAATAAACTTCCTTCACGCTGATGGTCATATCAGCGTGTGCTTCCTTCCTAATCTGAAATAGTCATGTAGGCAAAAACGGCATGTGACTTCTAAAGGAAAGAAAACAGTTTATCAACAGGCTATTTGATGGCAACACTGTATGAGAGAAGAAAGTAGAGGGATGTGTTTAAGATATTGGAGAGAAGAAAAGATAAACAACAGTATTATGGGCACAGACAAATTACTATCAGTCTGAATGAACTCAGAAAATACTCCTCCTCTTGGGCCCTCCCTATAAAATTCACTAAAGAATGAGCTTCAGAAAACCAAAAGGATTAGAGACACACACACACACACACACACACACACAAGTCCTAAGTTGTAAAACTAGGACTATATAATGATTAAAAGAGAGTGAGCATAGCATGCAGTGGCTACATTCACAGATAACACAGAGAGAATGCAAGTATTAAAAAAGGGAGAGAGAATACGTAATACAAAAACAAAAAGCCTATTTGTAATGGTTCTTAACAAGTATATGGGTGGTATTTGCATTTTTGTCATTATTCTCAGACTGTTGAATGTGTATAATGTGAGGCAAGGAGAAGACCAGCGATGGCCTATGCCAATCTTGACATCTTCTTTACCTTTGAGAACCAGGATTTCCAACGCAGAATAGAAGCTGGCAAACTGTAGCTCATAGGCCACCACCTTTACATCTGTAAATAACATTTTATTGACTATAGCCACACCCATACTTTACATATTGTTTATGACTACTCTCCTGCTACAATAAGCAGAACTGAATAGTTGCCTCAGAGACCATACGGTCTGCAAGGTAAAATAATTATTGTCTAGTCCTTCATTTTGAAAATCTGTGACCCCTAGTGTAGAAGAAAGTAGGTGCAGAAATAATACAGAATCTGTTAGATAAAATTCAGGTAAGTCTCAATTTTGAATTAGAAGTATTAAGTATGAACTGAAGGTATGTGTGTCTGTGTCTGTGTGTGTACATGTGGATTTATTTCCTGGCTGTGTTCACTGAAGTGGCTTGGAAACAATAACCAAACAGCAGCGAACATACTGATCATATTGCCGTTTCAAAACACATTTGCATGCTAAAATAATTCAGAGCTCCCAGGAGATTAGAAGCATACAAAATTGCCAGACTAGACAGTGAAAAAGCTGTGAAAAGATTCAGGAGTCAGCTTGAAGAGGTACCCAGTGTCCAGAGGCTCTACTTTGTGCTTCAAAAAAGACAACAATCGCAGTGGCTTAAAACCCACTAGACATGTTTAAATCTGTGAGTTCATACCAATATTAAAACATGAAACTAGTGGCTCATCACAAAAGATGATTAGAAACCAATTTATTATTTTGAAAATTATTAATTAAAGGACAAAAAAAAAGCATTTGCCCTGCTTTTTCAGCATAAACTATTCCAGTAGATAACTAAGTAATAGATAAGGGGAGGTTTCTTTTACTAAAGCTTCCTATCTAATAAGTGATAAATTTAGAATGACACCATAGGCAACCTCACGAAGTATTAAGAGAGCTACTCATAAAGCATCAGTGGCTGCTAACATCACAAAAGAGAGACAGCCACACGTCAACTGCCTTCCATCGTACGCACACCACCACCTGTTCTCCTACCAAGTGAATATAAACTGAGTCTGATGAGGATTTGTCTCAGCTAATCCAGTTTACAGCAAATACCAAGGATAGAGGAGAACTGAGCCTTGTGCTGGCAATCAGCAAAATCCAGACCATGGGGGAAATACTCATGCCAAATGCCCCTTATTCAACAGATAAACTGTGAAGAAACGTAAGGTATGAAAGGAGAACCTGCACATTGGAAGATTAAAAGTCTTCTCAATTGTCTTTAAATGGGCAAGACTAAACTATAGTTTGTAAGAATGCTCACATAGGTGATAAAACCATGAAGAATGTCAGAAAAGTGACCACTATAGAAGTACAAACAATGGTTAAATTTGGGGGTGGGGTGGGGCAGAGAGTGTAAAATTGGAGTAGCTTCTGAAATGGTAGCAAATTTTATTTCCTGATCTGGGTGATGGTAACAATGATGTTTATCTTATAATAACTCATTAAGCCCTGCATCAGCTTTGTATGGGTTTTCTGTGACCATATTTTATTTTATAATACAAAGACAGAGAAAAGGGAATGTAATCTATTTGGATAGACCCCAGTTTATTCTAAAAAATAAAATAAATGGTTAGAGAGACACACTGTTGTACTTCCACAAGTAAAGAATTAAACATATGGTGTATGCTCCCTAAATATGCACAAAAGCTGTTTCTACTGAGAATTAAGATAGAAAGATTAACTTATAAACACAGTTTATAGATTACACGTATCTAAGTGAGTTACGTGACATAATCTATGTATACTGTATGTCCTCAAGGCTCTTCCTCAGTGTGATAAAATCTTTGAACCCTGAATGGCTGTGCTCAGATAATCAGCATTAATGTGAACAATACCCAAGAGTTACCTTACCATATGGGCTGAGAAAGGGGAAAGTCCATGGTTGATGCTAGGGGCAAGGAGCTTGCATGAGACATGCTTGATTCCCCAGGTTGTATCAGCAGAAATTTCCCAGAGCGAGAAACAAAAGGATGGTGAATATTTAGGAGCTGCCCTGGGTATCCACAAGATGTTTGGTTCATTATTGTGATGTTTCCACAGCTGTCTGCTTGTAGAAAGAGCTGCAGGAAATATGTCATCCTTCTTAAAAACAAGCAAGGGACACTACAGCCCCATTATTGGCCCAAAGCAGGAAATAGAACAAAGCCCAGCATAATGCAGTTCTGCTGAAAGGAGCCTGGCTTAGGAAAGAGTGGTGGGTTTTTCTTAGAATTGCTAGTCTAAACTGTTCCCAGGCCAGTCATGATTAAAAGACATGCTTATTTAGTGACCAACAATTTATGACAAATTGCAAAGGCTATCAACAGGAGAAGGAAGTCTGTGCATCAAGATGTAATCCTTTTCTGATGCACCAGGAAGTATTAACCACTGATGACAAAGAATCATAAAACAAAGATGATTGTTGACATGCCACTTTTGGATGCGTGCCAGCCCCGTTACTGCCCATGGAGACGGGAGGCCAGGCAGAGTCTCCCATAAGAACCATCGTATCAGTTCTTGTGCTGGCTTCTCTACCAAGCCTCCGTCGTGATCTAAGGGAAAGCATCTGACTACAAAAGAGAGGCTTTTTTTTTTTTCTAGTGGGACATGAAAAACGATTAGGTTAGTAGTCTCTTCATGACATTCATTAGCAGGGTCATTAGTCAAAACCAGCAGGTCACCTTTCAGAGGAAGTCAAGTCATGCATATTCCAGGAGGTATATAAAAACTCTAGTAATACTGCTTTTAAAGAAAATCTGTGCATTGTCCATGTGCCAAGAATAAAATTTTACTAGGTAGTAATTGACAGGATACTGTAAAGTCTCAACTTATATCTAAAAATAGGTAGAGTAATCTACTGGTTTTCTTTGGAGAGGTTTAAAAATGATGTATTTATTAGTTCCTCCTTTTACCCCAAAAAACTCTTTCAAAATTGGTAGCCGCCATATATCTCACTCTGCTCACAATCCAGTCAACTGTATTAATATTCTCCCATGAGGAGACTTGGACCCACCCCAGTCTTATCTGAGGGCCAAGCTTCTTATTATATTGAGAAATTCTTCCTCACTAGAAAGTGAGGAGTGAATATTGATCAGATGTCCTATGCCCAGTATCCACTGCACTGGGGATAAAAGACCCTTGGTCCTCTGTGAGCACTGAGCCACGGCCCCAGTCTCCCTTCCACCATGTCTGCCCATTTTGCCTGACTGGCAACCCTACCTCCAGCCCTCTTTTCAGATCAGTCAGATAGATCTTTCCTTCTTTCCTTTCCTCCCTCACTCTTCCTCTTTTTTCCTTAAACAATGATTATTTAAAGTGTGTGTGTGTGTGTGTGTGTGTGTGTGTGTGTGTGTGTGTGTGTGCATGCACAGACACATGCACACATTGCTTCTGTTCCTGGATAGTGTGGAAGATATTGACATGACTAATACTCAATCCCTGATCTTAAAGAGTTTCAATCTAGTGAAAGAGAAAGTTATGTAGAAAATCAGCAAAAATAGGTGTTTAAGAAAACTCTACGCTATTAAAGAAGCAGAAGCAAATGGCTGAGAGAGTGTTTCCCACCCATTTCCCTGTCCTTCCAGGTCAAGCCCTAATCTCACTCTTACATATCTATCACAGCTCTGAGCTGTGTGTCCAAGCCAAGCACATGATTACAGGTCATATACATCACATGCCTTATATATTCTCTATAATCTGTCTTCTTGGCCAGATAATAGACTTCTTGGGACTTGGGCATGCATTACATTTCTGGATAAGAAAGTCTTATCCAGTATCTCTGACACTGCAAATTGCTTCACACAATATTGGGCACAAACTAGATACAAAAAATGATAATAGCAAACACTGAGTCCTTGCTACACACAAGGCAATGCTGTAAGTGCTTTGCATGTATTAACTCACATAGTTAGTCATCATCACAAATCTTCGTATAAAGATAAAGATAAATGTACAGAGGTTAAATAACTTATGCAATATTGAAAATTTTGATGGTACCCCACTGATAGCATCTATCTTCTCAATCAAGTTATGAGTTCTAAATCAATGAAAGAATAAATCAAAAATAAGATAAACAGGCTTGATATAACACTTTTTTATTCATTAAACCTGCACTGGAGGAAGTAGCTTAAAGGAAAACAGTACATTACTACTGTACCCAGAGCTGGAACAGCTTACCCACTCAGGACAGTGCTGGATTGAGGAAGACCAGTGCACCTGTGCTCTGCGGGCAAGTCACGCCCTAGAGGATGAGGGGAGTAGCTGAGTTGAGAATATATAGATTCCGTACAAATCTACCAATTTGATCTATTTTTCCATCTCCCTTGGAGTGAAGCAAGTAAAAAGGACAGAGATCGGCAGAGCATTCATGATTGATACCCTTCTACATGGAGGAAATATTAGCAGTTGGGAAAACATGTTCTCCTCCAATACTTCCCAGATTTTTGCTCCCTTAGTATATCAGACGTAACCATTAAGCCTACTATCACCCAAGGGCGTGACGATCCTGGTTGGTGGTAACAATCAGAATTTCTGTCCCCATCTTCATGAGCTGTTGTCCAGTTCCACAGTGTATCTTCCTGACTTAATTGGTAGAAAGTTTAGATTTTGTTCTAAGAGATGGTGCAACAGATTGAAATCTAATCATCTCCTCTCAACTCTGTGCCAACATAGCACAGCAGAGGCTTGGCGAAGAGCTTAAATAAAAACATTTAAGATATCCAAATATTAAAATGCAAAATAAAATTTTAAAATTCTAAAAGTCCCAAATTCAAGCATGAAGCCCCTCCCGTTATAACTTTCCTAGAGAGACACTCTATTTAATGTTCAATGATTAAATTCCTTTCAACTTAATGTCCAAAGACATTCAAGACTAAGAGAATTAAAATCCAACAATGACCTATCTTCTTTATTTAAATCCAAGGAGAAATTAAAGCTCAGCAGTTCAAGCTCTTTGAGACTTGAGATCCAGAGAACAAATCAAATGTGAGTCTAAGGAAGTTCAAATTCCCCACAACTTTCTACACTTCTTACTCTCAGTTAAAAGGGTTCTTTCTCTCTAAGCAGGGTCCCTATGGCTGCTGAAACCTGGGAGGATCTCCCTGTAGTGACGGTAGCTTAGTTAAGCTTAAGACAGTATGTTAGCTCAACTCTGAGTATCTGATCCACTTCACGTTTTTACGAAACTCAAGAGTGAAGAGAACACAAAAGATCATCTAGGACCAGTCCCACATCTACCAAATTTAGAAACCAATCTCTCCCCAGCTCTACAGCAGTATCCTAGGGAAAATTTTATTCCCAGACCCTAAAACTGCATAGTAATTCACAGTCCCTTATCTGTATTTCCAAATTCAAAAAGCATTTGGTGACAAATACTCACCTCCAGTGACTGATGTAATTTATAGTTTTTGTATATCATGCCATGTATGAATAGTCACATATTTCGTTGCAAAAAATAAGAATGTTACATTATGGGGTGCTTCTGAAGACCTTAGCTGAAGTATTGTATGATGTTTGGTATAATCTGAATAATTCTGAATTCAGAAATACATAGGGTTTTGGAGAAGGAATCACAGCCCTGTATTGCCAAAGAGCACTCCCCAAAAATCTGATGGAATTAAAGATAGATGGAAATTTCATTTTCTTCAGCCACACCAAGTTGCAAGTCAGTCACTGTTAGAATTGACAGCCAAGGAACTCAGAGTCAATTGGAAGAAGCTTTCTAGGAAATATTAATTTTGGCACAATTTATTTCTCAAATCTGGGGAGGAAACATTAATATGCATTCTGTCCTCTCTCTCCAATTGGCATTTAAGACATTGCCATCCCCTTGTGAATTCGGGAAATCTGTCATAATGGCAGCCCCAATCACCAGGTCTCATTTGAGATGCCTTTCTTTTGTAGGGTATCTAATGGCTCCCAAGAGCTACAAGAGAGAACTGGCCAAACATGAAAGTGTTTTTCAGTCTCTGCATCATGTTTGCTAACATCACACTGTCCAAAGCAAGCCCATGGCCCAGTCCAATTCAGAGTACAAGAGCATTCCAAGTTACATGGCCAGTGCCCTAGAAGTGTCTTGTACCTGGTAAATGTACATTTAGTGGATGCCCATCCAATGGATGAATAGTCATATGGAAAGAAATAGAACTTTTTGTTTCCAAAGTAAAGATGACCAAAATTGCGTCTATGTGTACTCAGCACATCTGCTAGAAAACAGAAGGGAAAGGTTTCCCTCCTCATAGGGACGTGACCTGGGGAAGAGCCTTGAGTTGGACACCTTGGTTATAATGAAGGAATGCTCTAGAGTGGGGATCAGGGAGCAACTTTCTTTCCAAGGTGCATAAAACTTAAACTCTTAAATTGTTCACTCGTTAGTGGTTGCAAAGCACATTTTCCTCCTTTCCGAGCCCCGGACCGCTGGTAAATACATCCTACTTAACAGCACGGTGGCAATTGGTTTTATTTACCCCAGGGTAGCGTTGTCTCTGGTGCTGGAAACGTCAGACATTCCGGGGCAGAGAGTGGACTCTTTTCTGTTTCAGCCATTCTTCCGTGAAGAAGCTCCTCTCAGGATTATGCACAGAGCCAAGGATTCCACTGAGGAAAACCTTACACTAGGAGTTCCCATTGTTCTTTTTAAATGTCCACCCTGTCTCTACAGGCCTGTGACAGCTGCCAGCCAGGATGGGAGACGGGAGCTCACGAGGTGAGGGGTGTTTCCCCTTGCCACATTGTGCTTCATTGGACATAACAAAGGACCTAGCCACCTGGTATGCGGCGGACTGTAAGATGCTCAGAAAGCCCTCTCTCTTGGCCTATTATGTGATTCTGAGAAAGGAAACTCAGGCAAGAGCAATACATCCTCTGTGTAGACGTCAAATGGCTTGTGACGTCAGTTCTGCAGGGCTGTTTTCAGTGAGACTATTCCAGTCTTATGAATTTGACATGAATTTGGCTTGATGCCCCGACAGAATGCAATGTAGGCATAATTCGATCTTCCTGTAATTGTCTATTTAACTTGGCAATCCAGACTAATTTTTTCCTGTGAAGTGGGACCAGAACGTCACCAGGACAGTGGTTGGGTTAATTAATGAGGCATAATAATGCACATAATAAAAGCTTATGATTTGAATTTTCTTCCCACTGTTTTCCTCTCTCCTTCTCATAGAGAACTGCTGGTCTCCCTGGAATCTGTGAGTCACGTTTCATTAAACGAGCCTCTTTTTCTTGTAAACAACATCAAGGGGAAAATAGTAACTCGAGAACCATCTGTTTGACTGAGTCCTTGACTTTTTTTTCATTTCCCCCCATTGCATGTTAAAGGAAGTAAATAGGAAAAAAAATTCTAATTATATTGCTGTTTACTGATTACAGGATAACTTTTATTGTATTTATTTTAAATACCACTTGATCCACACCCAAAGCCTTTGTCATCATTCTGCTCCTTCCCAGCTCCCTCTTCTTTTTTCTCTTTAGCATGTAGTTAATTAGATTTAAGCCAGTTCTGAAGATTGGCCAAATCTCTGCAGCCCAGGGGCACCAGGAACAGCTCGTTTGCCTGGTGTAAACAGTTCACTGGGGCAAAGAAGGGCTGTCACAGGTGCCGGCGGTCAGAGCCGCAGACACGGTGCATAAGATAAGGCTTTAAGCCCTAGCAGCTTTTTTCTAATATGGCTGAGTTTGGCGAAATCGTTAAACACTCTTTACTAATATGATAAATGTGGATTCAACACGTTCAATTTTATAAACAGCTGTTAAGGACTAACCATGTACGCAGCAGGCGCTGAGCTAGAACTGGATGTTGCAATATCAGCCTTGCCCATCGCAAGGGGTCACTATTAGGATCAAATGAGGTAGGATGCATGAGCACTCTCTGTAGTTTATAAAGCATCGCCTGAGATTTATTGAGATTATTATCACAGTAAGGCATCTGATAAATTGCATTGGCCCCTTCTTGACCCCAGGGCCAACTGGTTGCCTATTGTTCAGGGTTGGGCAAGGAAGTGACAGTGCACTAGGCAGAGCTTGGCTTCAGCACTTCAACACTTCATCCTCCTTCAGAGATGAGAAACGTTACTTCCATATTAGGAGCATCAGTTGATGCAATTTCGCTGCTATCATGTACCGCATGATTTATTTCAATTGAAAATTCCTTGATTTCACAACTCCACATTTTTGTTTAAACTTAGTGCCATCCATGAACAAAGTCAAAATTCGTCCAAAGCAACTTTAGTTAAAAAGGGAACATAAATACTGCGATGCCTGGCACGCTGTGTTACACGCCTGTGTTTGGTTCTCATCACTGCCAAGAGCTGGGAAGTTGAAATTTTTCTGGAACACGAGATTTGGACAGAACGGATGCATTCCACGTGAGTCACCGGCGATGAAGTCATAATCCAACTTCCAGGCTGATCCACTTCTTGAAAACGAGGCACATCAGGAAACAACAGTATTCGTCAAAGGAAACACTTAAGTCACTTTTACAAAAGTGGATGGTAACACTGTTAGGTGTGTCACCCTTTCATTAATCCATTATCCGCCTTTGGGGGATTGTGACAAATGTTTGTATTTTTTTTCCCAACAACCCCTTAAGAAGTACTTTCTGGCACACTGTATTTTCAAATTAAAGTTAACTGAAAATTATTTTAAGAATTTGGTCATTGAGAGAGTTACCAGAGAAGAAAAAGTGGATATCACTAAAAATACCCCCAGGATATTGCAAAATTAGGGCTTGGTGTTGCTGTTCGAACTAAAGGACAGAGGTACAAATGAGACACGGTGTCTATCTCCTAAGAGCTCACAACGTTAGACAATAGCTGTCTACATAAACATATGGAAAAATCCAAGATTAAGGTAACAAATGTGGCTTAAAAATTCAGGACAAAAATGGTAATGTGTGTGACAGAGAAAAGGCAAGAAGGAGAAAGTTGGAACTGAGACCCGTTCAGGGAAAATACAGTTTGGGCCCAAAAATTGAATCAGGAATCTATTCACTTCCAGGTACTCAAAAACATTTTGCAAGTGGCTTTTGAAGCAGAATGCGATCGATCTACATTTTCTTCCATGATACGGGTCCCACAAAATGAGGAAAAACTGCCCTCGGTGGAGGAAAGTCCAGTTTAGAGTCTAGTAGTCTGGGTAAGCACTGAACACAAATTATCCAAAACACAAGCGAGTGAGAGCTAAGTGCGCTGTAGGCAGCCAGCTGGAGGGGTCAGGGACGGTCTAATGGAAGCGGTATTCCATGTGGGCCTGGGAACTCCATTTCAGAGGCCATTTACCTCTTCTACTCTTTCAAATTTGTTCACTCCTTAGACAATTTCTATAATCAAAGTCCAAGCCAGGCTTCCAAGAAAGAATCTAATCCGTGTGATGCAGGAAAAATGGACGTGGGGCGTGAGGAGGGCCATATCCCAGGCTTCGGTTGAGCCCCTGGGACCTGCCCCGCCAAGTGTGGGTCCTTGGCTTCGCACAGAAAAGAATTCAAGAGCGAGCCGCAGTTAAGTAAAGGTAGATTTATTTAGAGAGAGACATGAAAAGGCAAGAGAGAGGCCACGAGGTGTCGGGGTTGGGTGCTCAGATTAGAGTAAAAGTAGGTGCACACTCCATAGACAGGGCGCAGGCCATCTCCGAAGAGGGAGAGAGAGATGGGTGGCGGCCTCCCGGCGCGGTGTTGCCAGTTTTTACGGGCTCAGTGGCTTCATATGCTACTAAATGGAAGGACCAGTCTAACGAGCCTGGGGAAAGGGCTGGGATTCCCAGGAAGTTGGCCATTCCCCTCCCTTTGACCTTTTGTGGCTAGCCTTGGGACTGCCATGGTGCCTGTGGGCATGTTATTCACCAGGTTAATATATCACAATGGGTGTATAATGAAGCTCAAGGTCTACGAGAAGTTAAACCTCCCACCATCTTGAGCCTCAAGGCCTACTGGGGGTTGACTCTTTCACCATTCTGGTGTTAATTGTTGTGTTATTCCTTGAATGGCTGTGCCCTGCCCCCTTCCTGCCTCACTTGCAATAGAGCTGGCCTGCCTGCTTGTACTTTTGCTGTGAGTCCTACCAAAGCTTGCTTCCCATGCAGCCAGCCTGCTCCCACTACTTGCCCAGACCCCTTCCCCATCTTCTGCATTAGCGCCATATTCCTTGCTTTTGCCTCCTTGGCTCTCTGATGCTCTAGCTTCTTCAGCATCAGATTTTGCCCCAACACCCCACTACTGGTGATCTCCAGTTCTTCCTCCCATCTATCCTCACCAGACTCCCGCCATTTCCTTCCCTTGTTTTACGGATCCCTCCTGCCACTGGCGTATCCCCAGTGGACGCATATCAATGGGCTAGCCTCAGCCATGCCCACAGAGCCACAGAAGAGGACTGACACTTGTCAGATGCACATGTGATTATCCGGCAGTCTAGGAGTTATTTACTGAGCACTCACTATTTCTTGTTTTAACAAGTTATTAACAAGACAGATAATGCCCCTGCCTTCAAGAAATTCATACTGAGTGAGGGGAACATATAATAAGCAAGTAAACTAATAACAATAAATAAGGTAATAAATAATAAATCAGTTCATATAACTGAAATAAAAACAATTGCTATGAATAAATAACAGGTAATAATAAAAATCTACATTTATTGCATGTTTTCTGTGTGCACTGTCCTAAACACTTTATGGGGCTTTAATCTTTAGCACAATCCTATGAAACAGGGCCAATTATCATCCTTATTTTACAAGCGAGGAAACTGAAACTCAAGAATATTAGTCTCTCAGCTGCTAAACGTTGAGACCAGGACTTGAAAACAGGCAGTTTGACTCTGGAACCTATGCTCGGAAAGATGAAGAAGTACTCGTTTGGAGGGGGTATATTCAGTGAGATACAGAACAGAGCAAAAAAAAATAACAGGTAATAATAAAAATCTACATTTATTGCATGTTTTCTGTGTGCACTGTCCTAAACACTTTATGGGGCTTTAATCTTTAGCACAATCCTATGAAACAGGGCCAATTATCATCCTTATTTTACAGGCAAGGAAACTGAAACTCAAGAATATTAGTCTCTCAGCTGCTAAACGTTGAGACCAGGACTTGAAAACAGGCAGTTTGACTCTGGAACCTATGCTCGGAAAGATGAAGAAGTACTCGTTTGGAGGGGGTATATTTAGTGAGATACAGAACAGAGCAAAAACACTTCTGGGCTTTCCATTGTCTTTTCTGGCAACTGCAGACCCAAAGGAACCCCCAAAATTACACAACACTGAGGCCCCTTCTCTCCTACAAGTTACTCAAGGCCCTTACTCAGGTGGGATTAATTCTAAACTTGGCAAGTCTCAGGATCTCAGTAGACCTCTTCCATCAGAGAACAGAAGACCTGTAAGCCCAGGCTGAGGGTATGAAATGAAAGAGACACCCAGAGAGCGTCATCAAGAAGGATAACTTTCTCCATCCACTCCCTTCCTGGAAGGGATCATGGGCAGCTACCACTGGACTCTTCCTCCTGCTCTTTCTCTAGGCTGAAGCAGTGAAAATGCAATGTCCCTCTTAATTTTTTTCTCATTTACCAAATTATATATGCTTGTTACACCAACTTTGGAAAATGCAGAACAGCACAGAGGAAAAAAATTAACTCCACCCAATTCCATCACCAAAGTCTTATTCCCCCTATTGTGTATTTTCTGCCTTTATTTTTTCCTATACAAATTTTATTATGTGTGGAGCTCACACTGCACATTTGACTTGACATAGTATTATGTAACCTTATAATACACATTTCCCCATGTTAAAAGCACATTTAAAGACTGTATAATATTCCATCACGTGGTTACATAACAACTTACAGATAATTCCCTTGGTGCTAGACATTTAGACTGTTATTAATTTTGTCCTGATATAAACAACAAAGAAGTTGACATCTTGTCATATAAAGCTTTTGCTGTATTTCAGATTATATCCTGAATTATTTCAGGATAAATCCCTAAAGTTTCAATGATTGAGTCAAAATGTATGAACTCGACAAGCCTATTGACACATATTGTTAAAACAGTTTCCAGGAGTATTATATTCATATCTACACTCCTACCAGATGGCAGGACGTTGTCAGCAAGACTGTGTCATTACTAGCATTGGAGATTTAGAAAGGGAACCAGAAAGCGCTGAAGAAAATTTTCCTTAGTTTGTAATTTTCTCTAGGCCCGGTCTTGGACCACCTATTACAGAGGTTTCATCCAGAGATCTTAGAACTAAGCAAAAGAAGGGGGACTGGTTGAGCAGCAATAGGCAGACTTGGACAGTGGGCAAGATTAGTCCATACATATAGACAGTCTGCACAAGAAGAAGAATGTGGACCTCAGAAATTTGGAAGAATACGTATACCATAAAAGAAATCAAACAAAAAACAAAAATGTGCAACCAGTGGCCAATACAACCAAAAATAAATAAATAAGTCCTTGGATTATGGTATTTGTCCCCAAATAATATGTTTTTTGTTTTTACTTGGAGATATTTTGGCTCATTCCATCAAATTGTCTTCAGTTGTTTCCCGTCTATAAATCCTCTCCTAAATGTGCCTCTCCTCTTGAGCTCTGGCTCCAAGGAGCAGTGATCGAGTAGTAAGATGAGGATAATCTTGGGGCTGGAGGTCTTTAGTCACTGCTAAAGACTTTCTTTAATGCGCTAATACCCTACAGATCCAGGCAAGATTTAGAAAAGACTAGAAATACAGAGCTATCTTCATTGGAGGAAACGTCTTTCTTCATTTTGCCTTTGGCAGCAAGACAGGTTTAATAACTACATTATTTATTATCAACTTTGAGGTTAAGGATACCTGTAAATGTCTCCTTTGCCTGTCCTTTGAATCAACCAAGGGCAAGTCAGGAATTTTGCCAAACAAGGCAATGGAAAAAACAAATTCCACTGGGAAAAAATAAGGTTATGGATGAGTCAAATGAAAACGATTCCATTGCCCTCATAGACGATTTTGAAAATGAAATAAAATAGTTACTGCTGCTTTGAGCCATGAAGAGAGCTCAGAAAATTCAGAAGGCAAAATGCCAGAATCTTCATCGGTCACTAGGGGAAGCAGGGAGTGCTGGAGAAAAAGCAAGAACTACCCTGAAGAGAAGCAGAGACTCGCTCACAGAGAGATGAAGAATGCGAGATCTTCTGACCAAGCTCCCTGCCTCCGGGAAGAGCCAAATTCTCTAAACAAATGGATTTCCCAGCGAATGCTGGCTGCAACATAATTACCCTGGCAAAGGGCCACCATGGGAGGAGAGCCCTTTCCCATGATCAGGGCCAGTGAGGGAAACATTTTTGATCGGGAACTGTAGGCCATCTGTCACCAGGGTGGCTACATGCCTTGGGTTGCACTGGACTAGCTGATGTTTTAACTTTTGGTCGCGTGAAATTAGGACAATAGGTCGTGTAAATATTATTTTTAATATAATTTTTAAAAGTGCCCATTTCATGGCTAGGCTTTATGAGGTTAGACCTCAATATTTCTAATGATGACTGGAGGTAAAGACAAAAGGGCTATTCAAAAATTGCCAGTGGAAAAAAAAAAGCCCCCACTTTGGCTGTGAAGGTAGAAACAGGAATTCTGGGTGGGGCAGCCTCCTTAGCTGCTTCAGGGAGCCCTCTTGGTCAATTAAGTTCTCATTATCCTTGGTATGACCATCAGGCTTCCATAAAGTAATCCAGATGCAAGCTGTTCCTCTGACGATGCTGTGTTTTGTTTAATAATGTGCCATGGGGGATGGGGTATTATGGAAACCTCACCCCACAGTGTTCACTGGAGGTCTGGTATTTCAGTGGAGCACATCTGTGAGCCCTGGTCTCCAAAATGGTATTAAGCAGATCTGAGGAGGAAGAGCTGAACTCGAAGTCAGTGTTGATAGAGAGGTGGGCAGATGAGAGAGGTTTGTACAAGCCCGGAGAGTCGGCTGGGACAAGGACCAAACCAGAGAAGTCAAAGAAAACAGAAGCAATCTCTGACAGCTTGGGATAGTTGACATTGTGGTTCTTCTGGACTTTATTTATTTTTTAATTGTATTAGAGTTTCATCTGGGGCTGTTTGTGGGAAAACGGTAATATCTCCCCAAGTCAGATGCTGCTGGCTCAGAATGAATGATAACTGAAGGCCAATGTAATGTTCAAAGGCAGCATTTGGGAAATCCTGCAGATCTTTGTGTTTGGAATTCCATCTAAAGGCAGTAGCTGTTCTAAAATGGATCGCATTCCACAGGCTTTCATAGGTTTTGTGCAATGAAGTTTATTGTGAAGAGTAATGACTTTGTTTTCTTACTTTACTAAATAACATCCATATTAGTATCTGTTTAAAGCTCATCTAATGGCTACTAACCTAGAATAGTGCCCAGTTTATTTCAAAACCTAGTATAATACATCTTCCACTAAACTGCACCATTTCCTCCTCAGTGGGCACCCTGACCCCCCACGGCGACAGCAGCTGCCATTTCAGAACACCCTGAATCTTCTCCTGAGACTGTGGACTATCTCTAGACTGTTTTTAATCTTCAATTGTACATTTCATGCAAACTACTAATACAGTCTGACAAGATTTGAGCCTAATTATTGACTTTACCCCAAAGAATTTTTTTTCCAAATTTCAAATTAGATTCTCCCTCCAATTCTGAAGAGCCTTCATTAACCATGATCATTTTTATGGCAATGGGTGTATAGGGCAGAGTGGCAAAAAGTAGCTGATTTTGAATCTAACAGACCTGGGTTCCAATCTCTGCTCTACCATTTATGAGGTATGGACAGCAGAGTCTTATCATAGCATTTCTGTGCCTCAGTTTCCACAACTGAAAGATGAAGATAATGATAGTACCTGTCTCCTAGGCTTATTGTGAATTATAAAGGAGAAAGCCAATGGAACCGATATAGCCAATGCCTGGATGCACAGCCAGTCCTCCCAACGTCTGCGGTTTTTTCCCTCATTTTGCATCTCCCATCAGGGCATCTGCTGGCCACTACATTGAATTCAGTGTTTCATCCATGAGATACCTGCTCTGCGGCCTTCAGCTTTCTGGTCTCTTAAGGACATAATTAATCATAGATCTTTTGGTCGTTGGTCATGGGTCTTGCCTTCTTGATGTCTGGCCTCTTGGATGGTTCTTATCTGACCTCTGGCTCCACACGGAATTCTATGTGGGATCTGCCCAGGGCAGCATAACAGAAGGACTGGCTTGTGGTACAGAAGCAGCAGCTGTGGTTTGATGGAAATCAGGAGAAGCTGAATCATTGCTGCCTCTGCTACTCACTGGCTGTCTGAGCTCCAGTTCTTCCACTGAAATACAGAACTAACAGCACATTTATCTAAGGGTTATTAATGAGAAAGTTCATGTGCAAACTGCTGTACAGATAGAGATGTTTATTATTACCTACAGGTACCTACCTTACTTACGAAGCATAGCAGCGCTTTGCCAGTTCTGTTGTATAATAATAATCATACAATTACATAATAATACGTTCCATATGTCACTTATTATATGTCAGATTCAGAAAGCTGTTTGTCACATGTGCCCACAGTCAATTTCTCCTCTGTGCCAGTTCAGTCCCTTGATTCTGTTCCCATTCACCACATGTGAGCAAATTTCTCTCAATATTGTGGTGCACAATTCTCTCTCCCCAAACTCCTACCACAATGCACAATGTAGTACGTGAAACGGCACTGCTTCTTGCTTATTTATTTGCTCTTCTTTCCCGGGACCATATCTTCTAGTTCCAGTGTTTATCATCTCCATTGCTTAACACCATCATATTTCAAGTTCTCGCTTCAGTTTCTAAAGTCATTTGTTAATCCTTTATTAAAAGAAGCCCTATTTCTGGCTTCTCACGGTTGGAGTTATTACTCAAACAAGGAACACTACTTGTCCTCTGAGTCAGCTCACCCCCCTCCCCTTGCGAGCAGTTGTGCAACTTTTGCACTTCTTTGTATTCATTAATTTAAATACTTAAATATTTCCCCAGGGCCATGGCCGATGTTCCTCATTAGATCATACAGGGGTCACCCAACACAGAGAAGGAGCCATCTCCAAAGGTAATGGAACCATTGACCTGTTCTCTTATAAGAGCAGACAGTAAGGCTTTGTCAGGAAAAATTGTGAAAGGCTTTTAGATGGACAAGAAAGGCTACTGAGGATCCTTTCAAAGGTAAACTAGGCTTTGTCCAGTGTACCCTTCCAGGTTATACGAGTCTTTGAGGACTGCATTTTTCATTGACTTGGAGCTCTATTTCTATCTGTTTAGAAAACTGATATTAATGCAAATTTTTCTTATTTATGGAAATTCAAGTGAGTTTCTTTCCTGTGGAGGTGAAATTGATACAATCATGTGCCCATGTTATAAGCCAATGCTGCATCTGTTTCATAAATTCATTTTGGCATTGCCGATTGCCCGTATCTGTCTGCTCTTTCCATCCTCCTTTGAACAAGGTTTTAATATTTTATTAGTTTCCTCATTAATTAGTAAGTTAAATAAAATCTTTGACACTTTTCATTTTACGTTTCTATGAAAGTCAGGACTTCTCTCTATCAAAAATAAATTATTATTTAGTTACTTTATTTAACCTTTTATTCCCATGGGTAATCCTAGGGTCTCCAACCTGCTTTAGAGGGCACAATCTATAGGCTCAGCAAAAACTCTTTACATTGTCCCCAAGTTTTACATTCAGTTGACTTCCCTCTAAATCTGCAAAAAATATCAGAGAAGGAGCTTTAGTCTGCCTTATTGAAGTCATCTATATATCTCTGAATTCTCAAGACATCTTCTTTAGTCATTCAGCTATTGATGGCACTTAGGTTACTTCCATATACTGGTTATTGTAAATAACACTGCAGTGAATATAGGGGTGCGTATATTTTTTCAAATTAGTATGTTCATTTTCTTCAGATAAATACCCCAGAGCAGAATTGTTGTGTCCTATGATAGTTCTATTTTTAATATTTTGAGGAAATCTCCATACTATTTTCCATAATGACTGCACCAATTCACACACCTACCAACAGTGCACAAGGGTTTCTTTTTCTCCACATCCTCACCAACACTTGTTTGTTGTCTTTTTGATAACAGCCATTCTGACAGATGTGAGGTGATGTCTCACTGTAGTTCTGATCTGCTTTTCCCTGATGATTAATGACACTGAACATCTTTTCATATGCTTGCTGCCATCTGAATGTCTTTTTTGGAAAAATGTCTATTTGGGGCCTCTGCCTATTTTTTAATTGAGTTGTTTGTTTTTTTGATGTTGAGTTGTATGAATTTTTGTATATTTTGGATATTAACCCCTTATCAGATGTACTGTTTGTAAATATCTTCTCTCATTCAATAGGCAGCCTTTTAGTTTTGTTGATGGTTTCCTTCACTGTGCAAAAGGTTTTTAGTTAGATGTAGTCCTATTGACAGGTTTATTTTTGCTCTTTTTTTTTACTTGCCTGGGGAGACATACCAAAAAAAAAATTGCTACAACTAATGTCAAAAGAATGTTCTGCCTATGTTTTCTTCTAGAAGTTTTATGGTTTCAGGTATTACATATATATCTTTAAACCATTTTGAGTATTTTTTTTAATGTATTGTATGAGAAAGTAGTCCAGTTTGATTCTTTTGCATATACCTGTCCCGTTTTCCCAACACCGTTTATTGAAGAAGCTGTCTTTCCCCTGATGTATATTCTTGCTTCCTTTTTCATAGGTTAGTTGCTCATATAAATGCGGGTTAATTTCTGGGCTCTCTATTCTATTTCATTGCTCTATAATGTCTGTTTTTGTGTCAGTACCATACTGTTATGATTACTGTAGCTTTGTAATATAGTTAGAAGTCAAGCAATGTGATTTTTCCTGTTTTGCTCATCTTTCTCAAGATTGTTTTGTCTATTCAGGGTCTTTTGTGTTTCCATACAAATTTTAGGATTATTTATTCTAGTTTCAGGAAAAATGCCTTTGATATTGATAAGGATTGCATTGAATCTGTAGATGCCTTGGGTTCTATGATCATTTTAATAATATTAATCATCTCAATCAATGAGCATGGTATATCTTTCCATCTGTTTGTGTTGTCTTCAGTTTTTCCATTACTGTCTAAATGCCATCATCCACCTTTTCATCTCTGAACCTGGTACAGCTTAATGATGCTAATCTCAGTGTACCACACATTACCATTATGCACTGATGAATCCTCCCCTCCAAAAATCAGAATAAGGTCTTTGAGAGCAAGGATTATCTTGCCTGTCTATGCCTTGAAGGGCTGAGACCATTTTCTCCTACAGAGGAGGATTTCAACAAAACCATTTTGGATTAATGAATGGGTAAGTGAACTAGTGGACGTATCTGTGCTGCCTCTTGTTGCAATTATCTCCCCCAGATGTTGAAAAGCAAATTTAGACCATTACTAGAATTTCACAGATTGAAACAAACTTCAAAGTCCTTCTGAGCAAATTCATGCTTGAGATCCAGACTTGCTTATTCCTGGGAGTTTAGCCATCTAGAGCTTCTTTAACATTTCCATTTTCCTCTGTTTTATTAATGCCACTAAGCATGCAAATCTTCAAAGACCTTGCATGGGGTCTTCAGGAGATGTGCTGTTGAAAGGCGCATGCTCTCTTATTGACCTTTACCAGTAAGGCTGCTGTACAGAGAATGTTCCAAATATATCACATGCTCTGGTAACACCAGCCCCACATGTTCTGCACTGATGGATGGTGGTTTTAAAGTGCCAGAAAGGATTTTGGAAGGATAATATTAGAATGTTAAGGATGAGCTTGTTTTTTTGGGCCACATGATAAATTAGTGATTTTATTTCTCAGTAACATTTATTTTCAATAAGATTATTCATGAATTTGCATGTCATCCTTGCACAGAGACCGTGCTAATCTTCTCTGTATCATTCCAATTTTAGTGTATGTGCTGCCAAAGCGAGCACTCAATAAGGTTATTCAAAAGGATTAAAATATCTGAAATAAAGGACACAAGCTCTTTGTTTCTTCCTTTCAGAACAAAACCCTTTAAGGTTGCTTGTCATGTCCTTTTTAGCTGTAGCTGTGACTAGTTCATGGGGAAAGAGTGTATGTACAACCCAGAAGTCCTGCAACTGTGTAACAGCACGAGAACACCAGGCTGATAGAGTGGAGAAGCACTCCTACAACTGTACAAATTAGGGTTCCTGATTTGCAATGGGACCGCACCTTCAATTTCATTAGAGTTTAAATTGTCTACACCGCAAGGGGACTGTTTGCTGGTATGTTGTTGTTATTTGATCCACTTAGAATGATAACCAGACCCATTAGCTATTACATTTGTCAGAGCTGTCAAGAATATACATCACAAACAGGCTTGGAAATGCAGGTGACATCAATGTCTGCCAAGACCCACTTGGAAAAGCCATCTACCTTCATTTGCAGGACTGTGACCTCCACAACAGCCCTCTAGCAACCCTCGCCCAGTCGTTCCAAACCCAACTGAGGCACATGTCTTGGCCCTCTGGTTTTTCAGGGAGCCTGCCTGTGCGAGAAATATCCAATGCATGGGCTGCTGCAAGCTGTCTTCCTGATTTAGAAGACTCAGGGGGGAAACAAAAGCCATCTATAAAGGCCTTCTAATTTTTAACATAAGCTTCGGCTTGAGTTGTAAAGAATATCTCATTGGTCATCCTGGCCTGAAGTCCATTCCATTCCCTAAATTCATCAGTGTGTAACTGCCACAGCTGTTGAGTCTTTGGCACCTGCAGGGTACCCCTGAGAGGGGCTCTGCAAACAGACGGTTTTATAGGCAGCGAGCCTAATGGCAAAAAAATTTCAAGATTTGTTTTTCAACTAAGTGCGTGTTAAGTGAAAATAAAAAAACTTTACAATGTCAATGAACCAGAAAAAGTTTCATTGGTTAAAAGGAGCCTATGAAAAATCTATCATCATCCAGCTTCTGATTTAGAAATGTAAAGAGAAACAGATTGATCTAGATTTAAACAAGGGGCAGGAAAGCAAGAAAGACACAATCGTTAAAGAGTATCATACCTGTGTTCAGATCAAGGACTCCTTCCAGCTGTTATGTTTGTTCCTAATGAAGAAGTATTTCTTAATTTAGAGGCTAATCTCCAGAAATCAGTTTGGAGGCCAGAACATTTCTTGGTTTAGGTAGTATGTCTGCTCACTTTGCTTTAAATCTCATAGGATGATAAAATCAAGTGAAGCCAAGATTGGATTAGAAATCAATGGCATTGAGCTGTGACCCTCATTCTCCTGAGACATTGCTTTAAGGTCCTCGATTTCCACTACCCATGCTTCCATTTTCACATGGGTTGGTAGTAGGACCACAGGTTGGTGGAACCACTGAGCAGGTGTTGAGATCTGAACTCTGTAGAGATGGGCATCCCAACCATGGCTGTCAGCACAAAGGAGGATGCAAGAAGGAACACAGACAGTGTTGGCATCTAAGACACCCCTCGCCCCAACAGAGCCATTTCCAGCAGCGTACAGCACTCCCCAAAGTAGTTTCCAGCGGTTTCCTAGAGTAAGTGGTCACTATGCTCTTCTCCCTCTCCTCTACCCAAATGTAAATGGCTGCCAATCTCACATACAAAGTCCTCCAAGAAGAGATTTTGCTGAAAAAAATCAGTATTATTCAAAGATTTTTTCTCCATTTTGAAAATTTTATATAAAAAACAGGATATATTGTGGAGTCAAACAGAAAACTTAGCTGAATTTCAGTGACAAAACAGTATACTCTGAAAACTTTTAAATTTTTCTTAGACCTTAGACCCATGTGCAAATCTAGGTTTCCAAGCTGACTCAATTCCAGGTTTGCATTTCAAGATGCCAAGTAAGGAGATATCAGCATTTCTCAACTCTTCAGTGCATTCTTAGTACCAATCTATACTTACATCTTTAATAGTGAAAGGTGTACTAAACCACATGCCTTGCCTTGGAAGTACATTGCTGAACACTTTTTAATTGGAGGCCATCAAGTGTAGTGGAGAAAAGCAGTATATAAAACACAAGGAAACTGGGATGATGGTCTCTGCTCTGCCCCACCAGCCAAGTCTCCTTGGGCAAGTTTCTTAGCTCCTTTAACCTCGGTCTTCTTATCTTTAAAAATGGCTTTACTGTTCTACTTACCTCTGACATTAAAGAAGATGAGGTATGTTTAAAACCACACTATGCATCTCCTGTGTAATTCTACAATAACGAATATGCATTCTTCATAGCCCAAATCCCTCTAAAAAGTCAGGTTTAGTGGAGGATTGGTTTGATGACTGAGTGCTCATGATTTTTGTAGCAGAAGAATGGATATAGATCCATTCATGGGTGAACTTCTCAGCCAGGCTGACAGACATCCAATCTTAAGATGGAAAGCTTTAGTAAACGTTTCTTCATGATTTCTTAATGCTTTACTAAGCCAAGATTCGCTTCTCTTGTGAGGCTCCCCTTTCCTCCCTTCAATCCCCAGCAGCCCCACAGAGGACCCCATCTCTGAGCTGATCATCCTTCAGGAGGCACAGGTAAGAGGCTTCCTCAATGTTCCCCTTATGTGCCCTGTGATGGGGCACAGTGACAGGTGTTCTGGTGGACATAGCTCAGAGCAGCCTAAAGTCAAGTCTAAAAGTCTCTGAAGTATCCAATTTTGTCAATGAAATGCAAAGTTTTTCATTTGACTCCATATATATTATTTTTTAAATAAAAATTTAAAAATAGGAAAAAAATCTTTGAGTAATAATGATTTTTTCATCAAAATAAACCATATTTATGCTGTAGCTACTACCTTCTCCTCACTCTTCCCACAGTCCCTCATAACCCAAGAATATTTTTCATAAGAATTAATTCCTCAAATTATCTCTCCTTGGGGGCCTTGAAGTTCAATAAGGACTTTAAAGGCAAAATTTTAGAAAATGGTACAGTTTGGTTGGGGAGCAGCCAGTGGCGGCAAAGTCCTTTCAATGACGTCAGACTTCCTCCAACCATCTGATCGGGGTCTCTGGACAACTCAACTCATAGACTCAGTCAAGGGGGAGACCTATGGGCAGCTGTCCATCTTTTCCAGGCTATGAGGGAGGGAGTAACCCAGAACATGGCATTTCATCTCTGAAATGTGGCTGTCCTCCGAGAGACAGGTTTCTGGTTTAGTCCTGCTCAAAGGTGAGGTTCCTGAAAGGAATATTTGCACAACTAATCCCTCTACTCTCCAAGGAGAGACTGCCGATTCCCTAGATGTGCTATTGGTCCTAAGAGGGCAGGACAGAAAGTGCTAGGTTCAGTGCCATCCATGGTGGAAAAATACAGCCCAGGATCTGACCGATGAGGGGGTCACTGGTAGTCTCCTCACACACAAAAAATGACACATGTGCAAAGTGGAGGCAGGCCTCCATCCCCCACTGAGACACTGCAGACAGTGTCTGCCTGCACAAGCCACCTCCAGGGCGTGTGTGACGGGGGCGGAGCAGAGTGGGTAATGTGAAACATACAAAAGTACAGCTGAAACACAGAGTCGCAATGGCAAATGGCCCTTAACCAGCACCAGGCCTCCTCTGCTATTAGTGTTTGAAGTCTTTAGACAGAGGTCTGGGCCATTCCACTCTCATTTCTCTCGCTGGAGCCCATCAGCCATGGAATGCCGAGAGGCTGAGCCTCCGGCTGGGGCCTGCTGGCAGGGACCAAAACCAGGTCCACGAGATGGAGCAGTGTGTGCCCTGGACGACCGAGCTGTCTCTCATGGGCAAGAGATTCAGAAGGTGGTTGGCAGAGGTGCCCACTCTGGGAAGGGCTGCGCAAGTCTGTTTGTCAGATGGAGGAAATGCGAATCAGGTTGTGAAGAGGGAAAAAGCGTGCCTTACAGAGGAGGGACAGTGGGGAGCTAGAGCAGTGACTTCTCAGAGCTCCGGCCTTGAGAAGGGGCCACAGAGAGAAGCATCGAAGCTTGAGTGTGATGCTACATTCCTGCCTTCCTCCAGGTGCTCTCTTAGGAAGGGGTGATCAGTCTGAACACTGTCCTCTGTTGGTCAGATAGCACCACCACCTTTGCCTTTCTGCATTACCAGAACATCGGGAACTCCAATCAAGGAGGGAGCCGTTCAGATCTCTGAGTCAGCTCATCCCGGAGTTACTGGTAATTAATGTTACGGTTCAGCTCAAGCCCCTGACGTGGGCCAGTTCACCAAACCACAGATGCTCCTCAGTCTCTTCGGCATGAACTCTCAGTATCTCTGGAACTACCCTTTGCTGTCCATTTTTCAAGAACTTTCTGGTCCTTAGTACAATAACAACACATTCACATTTTCTTCCTGAGTGTTAATTTTAGGTTTGTGGGAGACTCTATGTCTAGAGTCAGGAAAATTAATCGCCAGGCAAATCCAACAAAAACGTAGGTCGTATGCTTTTCAAAACATCTAGCCCTTACTTGACTATCTGTATTATCATGACGTTGGGAGAGAGATTCTTTCATTTTTATCTATTATATCACTCATTCAACAATTATATATTGATACCTACTATGTGTCAGTTCTGTTCTGGTTGCAGATCGATTCCTGCTTAAAAGCAGATTCTTAGAGAATAGTGTGTTTTTCAATAATCAGAACCTCAGCTCATTTGCTGTGAGTAACTCCCAATAAATAATATGGAAATTTATATGCTTCTGTGAGCCACTCACCTGAAGAAAATTTGTTTAACAAAGAATCCATTTATTTTTTGCACATTCTGTCTACAATTTAAATTAGAGACTTTCAATCCAGAGAAGCTAGTATAGGCTTGTTTCTCTCTGCTCCTCCCCACGAAATACAGTTATAAATTTTGGAAATAATTCAAGATGCAACCAAAAGAGAGCCCTGGAAGGGGGACAGAGGAAGGCAAACTGGTTAAGGACCCCAGCACTGGAGGAACAACAACACTGTCCCAGTGCCTCTTACAAACTCCCACCCAGCAGAAGAAAGTGGCCCAGACTCCATGTCTGCTGAACAGATGCAAAAAAAAAAAAAAAAAAAAAAACCAAACTGAACAGAACCTCAGGGACCTGCACAAAAATGACAAAAAGATCCAATACGGGGTATCCTAGAAGGAGAGAAGAAATGGAGTGGAGCTGAAAGAGTATTTGAAGAAATAATGTCTGAAAACTCCACAAGACATAGATCCACTGACTCAAGAATCTGAGCAAACCCAAAGAAATTGACACCAAAACACATCATGGTTGAATTTCTGAAAACTAAAGACAAAGAAAAAAATCCTGAGAGAGTATTAACAGAGAAACAATGCATTACCTACAGGGAAAAAACAACTCAGATGACAACACATTTCTCATCTGAAACCGCAGAAGCTAGAGGGAAGTGGTACATTGTTTAAGTGGTGAAAGAAAAGAACTGTTAGCCACAAATCCTATGTCCAGAGAAATTATCCTTCAGACATGATGGAGGATACAGACATCTTCAGTTTTAGGAAACTAAAAGAATTCATCACTGCTCTTAAAAATGGCCAAGTGAAGTTCTTCTAAATACAAAGAAGGAATCAGAGCATCAAGATGAAAGAAATAACAACAGAAATTGCAGCCACATAGGTATATACAATAAATGACCCTTCTGATCTTGAGTTTTATTAAGCATACTTGACTGAAACAAAAATTGTGTCACCATCTGATACTCAAGGCAATGATTTTGAAAGTGGTAAAGACACAGAAATGGAAGTAAGTCCCACATTTCACTCGAAGTAGGAAAATACTGATATATGTAGACTGTAACAAGTCACATATGTATATTATAATATGTTTCACACTAAGAAAACTATGGAAAGAGAAAAAAACACAAAAACAGTGTAATCCAATTAAGATGGAATCCTAAAAAAATGTTCAAGTAAGATTTCTTGCCAATGAGAAGGCAAGAAAGAAGAACAAGAAAGAGAGGAAACAAATAAAAAACAAATAATAAAATGGCAGACTAAAGCTCTAACATATTGATAATGACTTTAAATGTAAAAGGTCAACATAGGCCAGTTAAAAGGCAGAGATTGGTCGTATGGATTTTTTTAAAAGATACACACATAACCCAGTCATAGGCTGTTTATAAGAAACTGACAAATTCAACCACATAGACTAATACAGAAAAATATATACCATACCAGCATTATTTATGAAAAAGCAGCAATTGTTTTATTAATATTAAAGCCATAAAGGTCATTTCAGCAAAGAAAATTACTAGAAACAAAAAGACGAATGTTAGGTAATGATTAAAGAATCAATCCACCAGAACACACAACAATTCTAAGTGTGCGTGCACCAAAAAGTTGAGCTTCAAAATACATGAAGCATATTCTGATGAATGCTGAAAGGGGAAATAGGCAAGTCCACATTGGGGACTTCAACATTCACCTTTCAGATGTAAAAATTAATAAACAGAAACTTCAATTAAATAGAGTTGGGAAACCAGAAGGGGAAGTTCTTATGCCCTATTGGGCAGAGCCCAACAGGAAGAAGAAAGACTCCTCTTCTTTCCTGACAAGGACTCGGCCGTTGAAAAGCCAAGGATTTTTTGTTTACTACAGCCCTCCCAGCTTCCTTTCCCCCTCTGTGAAAGAGTTCTTTCCTTACCGTGCTGGGACTTGCCCATGACTCACCATGGTTGCAGAACCCAAGTTGCAATTCTCTGTTGATTCTGATTAAACCCATCTTTGCAGGAGAAAAATCTGGCAGTCTATTTGCTTCAAGTCATATGACTACTACACAGCAAATCAGTAAGGATACGGAAGATCTGAACAATGCAATCAAGCAACAGGATCTAATTCACTATAGAGAACCCAAAACAACAGAAAGTACATTTTTCCCAAGTGATTATGGTATATTCACCAAGATAAACTATATTCTGGATCATAAAGCAGACCTGAAAATTTTTTAAAGAATTGAAATTATACAAAATGTATTCTCTGAACATAATGGAATGAGCCTAGACATTGATAACAGAAAGACAACAGAAGAATGCCCAAACACTTGGAAATTAAACATCAGGCTCTTAAGTCACCTGTGGGTTAAAGAGAAGCCTCAAAAGAAATAGAAAAAGTCTGTATAATGAAATGAAAATAAAAACATAACATATCAGGATATTCAGAATATAGGTAAATCAGTGTCAAGAGAGAAATGTATAGAACTAGATGCCTATATTATAAATGCCTATATTAAAGAGAGAAAAGATCTCATAATAATCTAAGTGGCTTCCTCAAAAAAATAAAAGGAAAATAATAGCAAAATAAATTAAAACAAGCAGGAAAAATAAAGATAAGAAAAATCAACTAACTTTTAAAAAGTAAAACAGAGAAAAAGCAATAAAGCAAAAAGCTTGTTCTTCAAAAATATCAATAAAGTTGATAAACCTCTAGCAAGACTGCTTTGTGAAGGGAGGGGTGAAGGGGAGGAAAGAAACAGAAATAAAGGGGTGTATCACTACAGAGCTCCCAACCATTAAAAGGATGACAAAGTCATATGACAAAAAAACTTTATACTCCTAAATCTAACATCTTACAAGAAACGGACCAATTCCTTGAAAAATCAAAAAACTGAAACCCATTTAAACATTAAATAGATAATCTGAATGGCCCAATAACCATCAAAGAAATTGAATTCATGAATTAAAAGCTCCACCAAAAGAAATGTCCTGGCCCCAGTGGTGTTACTGGAGGATTCTATCGAACTCTTAAAGAATCAACACCAATTTGATATGGTCTCTTCTAAAAATTAGAAAAGGGATGAACATTTATCAACTCATTTTATAAAGTCAGTCTTACAAAGATACTCAGATAAACACGGTATCAAAAAAAGGGTAGAAAAGGTGGAGGAAGAAATAAAAGAAAGGTTATAAAGCAACATTAGATGAAGCAATGTGATATCCACCATAGGTAGCATGAGCCCTAATATTTCTTTAGAGAATGGCCATAATAAACAACACTCTCCCTGAAGAGCTGTGACACCTGCTACCGATTTTTTTCTCCCCTCAGATTGGAAATCATTGATGGAATTCTACAAACAGGAGAGGATCCTGGCTATTGATTTTAGACAGCTGGGAAATGTGCTTTCAAGATGTCCAAGAGCACCCAGATGGTAACTTGAACACAGAGATGGATGGGGAAGGAAAACCAGGAGGGACAGACAGAGCCAGAGTGAGACCTAGAAAGAAGGAGGGAGAGGGAATAAAATCCAGATTCAATTTCTATGCCAACCTGTGTTATTTTCCTAACTTGCTGATTCTCTAACCACTACTCCCGTATTTTGGATTTAATAAAGCCCCAGTAAGCCTTTTGCCCCAAGCACCTTTTTGTGCTTAATTGTTAACCTCATATGCAATTGGAAGGAAATTTAATCCATATGTTTCTGCTCATTTACACTTCAATCATCCAAATATGGTGTTTTAACCCCAATTTGTCATTCACAGAAACTTCAGTAAATCTCTGGAGGTCTGTCCCAGTCCCTCTGCCACTCCTTTGTGGTCCTCAAGTAAGGACATATATTTGAATTTAAGAGTATGAGGGTAAGTACAGAGATTGGCAGAAAATTTCAAGGCTAAATTTATCTCTCTTTGTTGGTTCCCCTCCAGCTTACAGTGAACACTTTCTTAGATTCCTTTGCTGGATCTTCCTTTCTACTCAAACTCTCAATGTTGGATGCTCCAGGACCCAGCCTTGGTCTTTTTTTCTTCTTTAGCTTCACTTGCTCCCTAGGGCATCTCTTTCAGTCCCATGGCTTTACATATCAACTATGTTAATATCAAATTTATCTCTCTGGTATTGATCTCTCCCCTGAGTTTCCATCTTGTGTATCTATCCCAGTTTCTGTTTGATATCTGCACTTAAAAATTATAAAATTTAACTCTGCAAAATGACATATGTGATACTGTTTTTGCAACCTCTTGTGAGTCTATAAGTTTTTCAAATAAAAAATTTTTAAATTTATGTTGAAAATAATTCAATATTTAATTCCTGCCTGCCTGAAACGTTGTTTCCCCAATATTTTCCCTCTTGGTAAAAAGTACAACTTTCATCCAGTTGCATTTTGAAAAAGCAAAAAAAGAAGATTCATATGATGAAGAAGGACACTGAACAAATAAATAAATGCAGACCTTCCGAGAACAAATTGCATGAGGGTCTTCTCTGGTTAACTGCTCTCAGAAATGCTCTTAGAATTGTTCCTGAGCAATATTCTCCTTTGGTAGTCACCAAAGATTTTAGGAAATCATTAGATAACAGCAACTTCCATTAGACTTCCCTTGTCTATCAGTGCAAGGTGGCCATCAATACATTTTATTTCTCTTGTTCTGACTTGCAATGAAATTCCAATTTCTTGAAACCTAAAATTCAGAGCATTCCTTGATATTCATTTGTTGAACCCTAAATTGTAGTCCTTATTAGCATAAAAGAGCCCACCCTATGGAAGGATTTGAGAGTGTAAGTGGTGCTGGTTTTTTCCTAGATTTATTGAGGTGTAACTGACAAGTCAAACTGTGAGAATTCCGTAACAGTTATATCTCAATAAAGCTGGAAATAAAGAAATATCCACTTTCATACTTAACTTTGTATTTTTTACTTTCTTTCTCCTAAAACTCTTCCGCAACTTTATAAACTTCAGAAACCAAAAGTACCTACATTTTCCCTGGCCTCCATCTACTCATTCAACCACATAGGACCACTCCTCACCTTACTGAACTCCAGCCATGTTGATTCTTATTTTGATTCTTGATTATCCAAGTTCCTTCCCATTTGGGGAGAGGGGTGGTCTTTGTATTTCCTGTTCCCTCTTCCTGAAATGCTCTTCCCCTTTGCTCTTTGCAGGGCTTTCTATTCAATACTCAGGTCTCAGCTTAAATCTAAGTCGCCCTGCCTCACACATTTTACACAAACATCTCTATTGTCACATTGCTAGTTTCCCTGACAGTACACTCTCTAAAATCACCTGTTGCCCACATTTCTGTGATCATCTCACTCCCCTCCCACAACCATCACCCGACCCCACAAGCAGACTGTGTGCTTTGTGATTGCAGAGACCCCAGTCAATGATGCATCCTGGTCTACAAATACTCGAGTCAATGTTTCACATCTGAAATTCAGACTTTCCCATAGAAATGAGTTCTCCTGGCAAAGGTGTGACCAGGGAGCTTGGTGCTCTGGCTTGTGTCATTCATCCACATTCTAAAGACACTGTTTTGACAAAGGGACAGAGGTATGAAAGAGCAACAATAAATGTGGTACAAATAAATAAAGTAATGAACATCCCCCCTTTCATCCTCACCTTGCTCTTCTGTCTTGTTTACAGTTTAGCAAACATTTTGCCTTGTATCTGTCCTGTATCCTTAGATTACCGTAAGTAAACCTTCCCCAGTTTCTTTCTGCCCATGTTCACCTTCAAGCAACCAGGCTTCCAACATCTGCAGGACTGCAACTGGAAAACTGTGGAAATATTCACTTTTTTTTAGAGTTTTGTCACAGGGAGACCCTGATTATTTCATCAATGATAAGATAGGCATTTACTATGTGTTTAATAATATATCCTAGTTCATAAAGAAATTATAGAAAAGATTCTGTGATAAAAGAGGAACACATCGTTTTAAAGGCCATCTGTTAGTATCTTCACATTTCTCCTTTGCTCCCTGCTGGTCTATATTTTGGTAGGGGAGGTGAACTAAAGGTGTATTCTTTTACTAATTTTCCCTATTCATTTTTCTCCCTAAAACTAGGAAGTCAGATAGAAAGAGGCTCACAGAAAACGTGGTTCAGGGTTCACTTCTGATAGGATGTGTGAAACCTACATGTCTCCTTTGACAAGCCTGTGCCCTTAATGTACTGGATGTGGAAGATTCACTCCTTTATTTTCATAAAATGAAATCAACTCTTCATGTTCCTTTGAGGAGGTATTCTGTGTACGGTATCTGTGTTTAACAACCCATATTGTCAGTTTCTGTTGGTTCCACTTGTAAATTGCCCTGAGCAAATCTGATTTTAAGTTCTCCTCGATTTGATTTTGGTAGTTGGGTAATCATCTTTTTCTGCCGATGCACAATGGCAGTGAGACCCAACCTGAGTTCCCTGCAAAGCATTCTGCCTGGTTAGTGAAACTGGCTCTTGTGCCATTGTCTTTTTAAATCAGCCCTTCTCCCAGTGTGCTCTGAAGCTCCCCCAACCCCCAGTGCTCTATCTCTGATCTGATGCCATAGTCTACTTTATCACTGAACCAGAGGACATACAGGAATAAAAGATCATTTGTTCTAAGTCTTTGTGTTACCGAGTCCAAACTCATTCTCCTCGCTGCATGAGAGGCCAATACATCGGGAGACAAGGTGTTGGGGCAAGGAATAACGATTTTATTCAGAAAGCCAGCAGATTGAGATTTCCTCTTTAATTTCTTCATTGACCCATTGGTTTATTAGTAGCAGGTCCAAGCTGGCTCTGTCCCCTTTAAGTGTGAGCTCTCCTTGACCCAGCACAGACACCCTGCCCTTTAGCGGAGCAGTACTCCAACAAGAGGCGCCTAGCGGGCTCTTGACATGTGATGAGGCATGAGCTGTAGCGGTCTGGCCACAGAGAGAGTTCAGGACTGTTTCTGATTTCTTGTCTGTGCAAGCACTAGTAACAGCTGTCCCCAGTTTGCTCAGACACTGCTCATGTCTGAGTCTACTTTGTCTCTTACAGTCTCTCCTCTTAGCCTCTGCTGCCTCCTCCCTGGTGTGGAAATGAGCCACAGGGCAGTCAGGGCCCATGTGGGCTCTTGGCATGTGTCGGGGAGCAGGCTGTGGCAGTGTGGCTGCAACCAGAGGTCAGGACTGTTTTTGATGTGCTGCCTGTGAAAGCACCAGTAACGACTCCCCCCGCCCTGCTTTGGGTCTGAAGACCTCTGTGTTCCACGGCCGATCTCTCTCCTTGGCCATGGTGGCTCTCACTCCAGGGTGGAGCCGAGGCATGAAAAAGGCAGGGCTGGAGACTGCGCTCAGCTTAGGCTGGGGCTTATGCCAGGGTGGTCACAAGAAACCAGTCAGCCATCTGCACAGATTCAATCTGCTTTCTCTGCCAGCTTTGAGAGCTGAGTCCAAACTTCCCACAGCCCTTCTCTTAGTCCCATCGGCCCTCCAACCAGCCGAAGGGGCTCAGCTCTCTCTATGTCAGAGCTCAGGGCTGGGGTGCCCAATGTGTGTCTCAAACCACTTACTCTCCAGGGAGGGTATCCACCTGTGTAATCTCCCTTTTTATCTGAGTCCCCTCCCTGGGTCACAGCTCCCAAACTGGTCCCTTCTCTTCCCTTCCTGTTCCATGTGGATCGTTTTTTAATATTTGATTGTAAAGGAGTCTTTCTGCAAGTTTCCAGTTAGTTTTCTGTGAGAATTGTTCCACATGTAGGTGTATTTTTGGTGTGTTCATGGGGAGAGGTGAGCTCCACATCCTCCTACTCTGCCCTCTTAATCTCTTCTTCCACCACCTCTTCTTTTAAACTTTCACAAATATGTCTGCCAATCAGTCTTTATCTCATCTTTTATTTCTCAGCTCAGGCATTTATCCCATTGTACTTTCTGCTTAACACCATTAAATACATTACCTCATAGGGTTAGCATCATGGTGATCATTTATTTGCATCTCTGTATTTCTCATTCCCTGAGGGCAAAGCCTGTGCTCTTTGCCAGTTAATCTCCCATACCCAGCAGAGTTCCTGGCACACACACAAAAAAACTGACTTGAGCTTAAATGTTTGTTAAATTTGCACAGCACTTTTATGTACTTTCTGTCATTTCATAACATAACAATCCCCACAACAATCCTGTGACTCAGGTATTATTATCCTCACGTAAGAGTTGAGGAAATTAAGGCTTAGGGAGATTAAGTGATTGGGACAAGGGTGTATGGTTAATAAATGTCATAAATTTGACTGTAGCCAAGATCTTCTCAATACCAAAGCCTCTATTCTTTCCATTATGCCACAGTTGCTTTTTGAGATGTCATTTCTCTCTCAACTGAGGAAATGACCACCAACGCCATTTTGCAGGTCAAGAAAAGCAGATCCTGAAATTCTGCCTGGTAGTTCATTCCCTGGCAGCGCTGGGAACCAAGAATGGGAATCCAGCGTTACTGCTGTGCCTCAGAGCCGACTCATTTGCATGTAATTACCACCATGTGTTTCTTGATCAAATGAGCCTACAAATAAGGTAAAAACATGGACCGACATGCCAGTCTAAATCCTCCTCACAGCTGGCAGAGCTAGTGTGCTGGACATAGAAGAAATATTTACGAGAAGCATTACTTCCTTTTTCTTTTTACCTAGCACCCTTAAGAAAGTAACAATCACATGCTTGTAATGACCTTCCATCTCACGACACATACATGCACACATTCTCCTTCCCTCGTCCTCACTAACTCACTTTCATATATTTCTCACATTGGAACCACTAGGCATGAGGAATTATAGCCTGAATTTTCAAACCTCTGAAACTTGCTTCTGAGCTCTTCCAGTTTGGGTTTAAAAGTGAAATTTACAACAAAAGCAGATCTCTTATATTCAGTTCTTTACTGAGGGGGATTTTAAAGAAAATACTCAGAAATCCTGAAACACTCGAAGAATGGAGAGCATTTTGCTTCTACCTAAACCACCAGAGATCCCTCCAGGGTAAGTCAGAACTCTCCGGGGTCCTCCAGAGCCCCAGGACCCGTTTGAGTCCTGTCTCACCTCAACCTACTTAGACTGTGGGCACTTTCCTGGCGCCTCTCTCTACAGCTCTGTCTCCAAGCTCAGTGATTAGAGAAAGTTCATCCCTCCGCTTTGACTTACACAACAGCCCAAAGGGCTTGGCCCCAATCACTGCCATGATGGTCAGCAATAAACAGAGAAGCTGCATGGTCTCACTAAAAAGCCATTTTTAACAAAAAGTAGCCCCACACATCCATGTCTCCTTGGTTTCCATTTTGGAAATTAGACATTGACCCACTTCTAATTCTGAAGAAATGTTTGGCTCTGGGGCCAGAGAATTGCCAATGAAAAACTGAGATACAGTTTTCAAAACATGAGAGCCCTGGGTTATTAGTTAACACTTTGCAATAAGATTGTAAGGAAAATTGGCAAAAATTAGCCAGAATCTGGTAATAAGAGAGAGAAAGAGCCAAGGAACTATAAGATGTCCAACCTTAAGGAAGAATAAGAGGTTATCCTGAGCGCGGTGCCGCTTCACCAAAGACATCTAGAAAATGGACTTTGAAGGAAGCCTGGAATCCACTAGATGTCTTATAATTTTAAAAACTAGAAAATTTGAGAATTGATCAAGAATGTGAATGATGGAGAAAGATGAGAGAACAGTTGTCAAACAAGTGTTAGGGGACTTTCCACCAAAAAGCTCAAAGGTAATGTAATTCAGAATAAAATCATAACACCTTGAAAAGGATGAGCATGCTTTATTGTGCCTAGTGTACAGAACCTCTTGTCTTTCCACCTTGGCTGGTTTAGTGGGGTGATTGACCAGCGCCCTGGACTGTGAAGGTACAGTGTCAGTGTCCTTGCTGAGAATCTATTACACAGAAGTCTGCTCACTACTATTATGGGTCCTGAAGAGCCCTAAACTCCCAGGATAGAACTGGGACCACTTCCCTTCCAAAAGGTTAAAGAGTAAAAGTTGAACACTAAAGAATTCATCAGATTTGTCTGAGAACCTGGTAGAAATTCAATAAATGTTTTCAAACAAATTAAGGATTGAGGAAATGCAGAAAAGTAAGAAATTCTAATCCCACTAATAAGAGACAGTTCTCTGCCTTAGGAGGAAGAATTTAATTAGCTAGTACTGTGCTTAACACTTCATTTTGCTACTGCCTGTGTTACTTTCTATTACCTTCATTAACGTGAATATTTGTTTCACATGCTAGATAGCAAATATATTGCATCTGTTCAGTACAGTATTCACTAACCACCTCCTATGTGCTAGTTACCAGTGATACAAAGAGTTTATCCTTGTCCTGGTTACATTTTAATGAGTAGATAAATAAACAGAATATCATCATAATAGAGGTAGGCTCTTTAATAGTGGTAGGAGCACTGCTCGGTGCCAACCAAAAGAGAAATACTTAGTCCATAATCTCATTCAATTTTGTTTCCCCCATGCCTAGCATTATAATTAAAACTTTTTCTGACCAATAAATGAATGGATAAATGGATCAGTGTTGAATTTAAACAAGCCCCACGTGTATGCAGATATGTCTAGGGGAGTCTTTCTTGGGGAGTGCTGGGACTGCCACTGAAGAAGAGATCAGTTTGGAAGCCTCGAGTCTCATCCTAGTTTATTGGCAGAGTTCAGGGCAAGAGGCATTGGTTCTCTCCTAAGACTCCAAGGTAGCAACGGAGGGAAGACTTCTCCTCAAGGGAACCTGGAGTTTCATCAGACCCTTACCTCTCTGGGAGAGAAATCAAAGCTGATCTGCCCTGGAGAATCCTCTGCCCTTTTGGAACTCTAGACGACACAGGTAGAATTTATTCCTTTCTCAGAAGCTCTACCAGATACATAGCTGGGCTTGTGTGCCAGGCTGTCTTGAAATCTGTACTTTGGGAACCACCAGAAATAAAGGACTCCACAGAAGTAAATGAGGAGTCTGGAATCTGACTTGGGTAAGTACACCATTTTCATCATCCCTTGGTTGGAAGACTGAGGGAGAGGATCAGATCAGTGATTTTCACATTTCCAGCGCCTCCTAATGGACTTCAGGGGGTAGAGTCAACCTTCCACTGCTTTTCTAAAATTGTAAAATAAATACCACATCAATGACACAATATGAGAATATCAGCTCAGAAAGTTGCTGGTTATCTAACAATCAATCTCACCCCTGGAATTATAACCATGACTGGACAACTAAGCTGGTTCTAGGCAGCCATCCTGGACCACTCCCTTCCCACACTCAATCTGCTTCTTTTGTTCTCTTCTCCTCACTCATGACCTCTCCTCTATCCACTACTCATCTTTGACTCCTTGGCTTTGGAGACTCACATCCCTCTTTGGTTCTGTGACCTTCTGACCCTCCCTCAGCTTTTATCCTAACTTGCTCCCACAGTTTTGGGGGCTTTTTCTTCCTCTACTCTTGCCCAATTTCTGCATCACCCTAAAACCTGGAGAGGAGGTCTGGGGCACCAGGAACCACATAAATGTTTCCAAAGCAATGTATGGGTGGAGCTCAGGACCCCAGACTCTCAGAAGCAGTGGGGGTCCAACAGAATCAACAGATTCTCTGAGATAAAGGAGCTGGGTTCAAAGGTTAGTGGAATAGGTAGGTTTGTGTACTTGGGCAAACTCTATTTCTTTTAGATAAAGTGAGATTGTGTACAAGATAGCATTGATGTAATAATAATATTAGGTTCAAAAGACTGCTATAAGGCACAAAAGAATAAGCTTGAAATGGAGCTTATGGAAATAAACATCTACACATCTGGTCTCTGTAGGGAAGAGCAGAGAGCAGAAGGCCCCTCAGCTGATACCTGGTGATTTAAAAGTGAGATGAAAGTGGACTAGCTGGGCAGAACTATAGTTGAAATAAATGTCTATGGAGCAAATGAGAAGAAACTACTAGAAAGAGTAGGAAAAGACAAGGACGAAGCAAACATCTTGCATCAACCTCCAGAGGAAGAAGCAGAGTTGCCAACAGTGATGCGCACAACTGCAAACCAACATCAGCCCTCAGCTGTGTGGCTGGGAATAGAAATGCCCTGCACCATAGTCCCTTTAGACACATCTGCATATACAGAGTAGAGACACCAGCACTGACATACCGAAAGACAAGAACTCTGTGATGGTGGGAAGGTGAGGACTGAAAATCAGGAGGGAGCTGTGCGGCCCAGAGGTTAAGTCTCCCAGGCTGAGCTCAGAGGGTCCACCTTCCAAGCCAGCACCTCTGCTCATCACGCCTGGCTGCAGCCTGAACTGTCAGTCATCCCTTTCGAGAAGCCTCGCCTCACCATCAACTTGGAAAAAGAATTAAAGTGGTGATGGTGCCACTGATGAAAATACACTGGCAGGTTTGAACGATTTCATCTAAATATGCCTCTATTAAATTCACATGTGCAGCAAAGCAGTTGGCGCTGCATATCAGTTACAACATATGGATTTTGGAAAGTGAGAGCGTGGCAAAAAAGGGGGAAGGGTGTTAATTGTAAATGTGCTTTGTAAGCAGACTTAAATCATCAAGGAGAAATATTTCCCTATTGGGAATGTATACATGGGTGCACATGTGTGAACATGTGTCCATGATGTGCATGCCCACACACACACACACACACACACACCTTAAAACACACAAAATACACTGCATCTTTGACCTCTCTCCTCAGAAGGAATATATCAAAGCAATTTTTTCCCCATTGTCTACTAGGTTCAAAGTTTCAAAGTAGTATCCTGGGGGCAGAGAGGGAAGCTAAGCACAAAATGAAAGATGTGATTTTCTTAATGGTTACATACCATCTACACTAAAGCTTAGATGGTCAAATAACCCACTATTTCACTTTGGACTTTTACTTATGTTTTTCCCTAAACTTTCTCCACCAGACAACATTCTGGGTAATTGGCAATAGTTTCGATTAAGGCTGGAAACATCTATTTGTGTCAAAGTAAAGGAAAAGGCTGAGTTTGATATTGGACAGTAAGAATAATGGGCTGTCTCGCTTCAAAAGACAAAGTGGTTACTCTGTTATCAGAATCCCTGAGAAAGAATTAAGTTCGTCAAGGAAAATCCTAATAGCCTGGGTGGAATCGTGTCCAGGCAGCTGAAAGTGAGAAAAATAAATTTCTGAACTTGGTTGTCACTATTAGCATGCTTCTTAGACCCTCAGCCTCAGACAAAAAGGAAAACACATTATCTTCTGGGCCAGAACACCGTCTCATTCAGTGTATGTCTCTCTGTAAATTTAATACTTTTACATGATCATAACATATCACTATTAATAATAAAGGCACTTACTACTTTGAATGACTAATATATGCAAACACCACAGATGTCATTTTATATACATTATCTCTTTGAATCTTCACACTAACCACATAAAGTAGATGTAATTATCAGCTTCTTACAGATGAGAGCATGCGGTTTGGTGAAGCAACTGTCCTCTGGTCGTGCAGCTAGCCAATAGCAGAGACAAAATTTGAATCCACAAATTTCCAACTTTAAAGCCCGTGATCCTGAATACTGCATAATTCCACCTGAAAATACATTGACTAATGGTTTGTGGTTGACCATATATAACACATAAACAACAGTCCAAAATTAGAACAGGGAGGAGGCCCACCTTGCAACTGTGGTGAGTTTACCATGACCCTTTTGGCTCCATATTACATGATGGCTGCCAGCCGTCAACCCCACCGGAAAGAGAGTTTCTCACACCTCGTGTTAGAGTCTGAAGCCCTGGGAAGGACATTGGCCAAAGGAGCAAGAGGCAGCAACTCCAACAGGGCAGGGACAGTTTGGAATCATCTCCACTTTAAGTTCGTCATTTCTTCTGGAGGGACATTTCCCCGTCTTGGGGTTCCTTCCTCTGAGTAATGAGCTCACACTCTGGTGATGCTTGTCCCAGCTGCCAGAATAGCCACTATCTGCTCCCATGTATTGACCCCAGCATGCTTGTCATCTAAGACACAAAAGCTTTGACCTCACTAACATTCCTCCTAAGAGGCTGGATGCCTTGATATTGACGGCAACTGTAGGCATTTCATGACTGAGCCAAAGGCAAAAGAGTGACGAAAGAAGATGAATGCTAAACACAAATATTTAAATATCCAGAGACTATATTTATAACAAAGATGCTATCAGTACAAGGTTTGTGTGTATATTTTTTTTGGAGGAGGGGGCAGGAGGTCAGTGCATTTCCTTAGTAGGGCAAGATTTGAATAGTCCCATCATTAGGCTGTGACCAAGGGAACTAGTATTCATCAGAGAAATACTGAGACACAGGCACAGTGAGAGGGTGAAGAAAGAAATGGATATAACCAGTTGGTGCCAACTCCCACTCCCCATCTTGTTGATGGAAAAATCAGTCAAATGACTCTCTGTTGACCTAGTATTTGAGAGGGAGGTTTTGCGTGGCAGCTATTCCTAAAAAGAGGTCAGTATTAAGGACAGGGAAAGGCAGCTGGTTGAGTCATTAACCACAGCAGATTCAAAGTCTTGGTATTAATATAAAGCCTGGTGCTTCTTTCCATGTAACTTGGAGTTCTAGAAAAGATTAAACAGCCTTTGCAGAATTAAGAAGGTCCTGGTTGAAGAGATTCATACTCACAAATAAAAGGGACAGTTTTTAACCTATGAACAACCATCAGCCAGGAAGCTCATAGAATACATTTTCAAATCATTTTCTGTAAGCACTTCAGAATAGGTCAGAGCAGGTATGTCTGATTAGCACTCTGTGGCAGGGAGGGAAATCAAAGACCATAGCTGTGAGATAACTGTATCTGGATCTCTTGGTCACCCAAGGGTGCTGCAGAAAATGGAAACTGGAGAGGGCCTCAGGCATCTATGAGATGCAGTCTTCTGAAGATGAAGAGAACGGAAGGAATAACACACTATTGTGCAGAACAAGAAATGATCCTAGAACTCAATTTATTGCTGAACAGCGCCCCAAGAAACAGCATTAATGAAGGAGCTGTAGAGGGGGCCCCAGGTCTCCAGCACTAGGCCAGGTACCAGATCTCAGTTTTTTTCTAGATCCTGATATTAGGAAGAAAAAAAAAAGTGTGATAGGAGGAAAAAAAGTCAAGATGAGTAAATAAGAAGGAAATTAACTAGTGACTCTTGGATGTGGAAAGGACACACACATGTTTATGAGGAGGAAGAGGAGTGACAGAAGTGACACAATGAGTTGAGTTAATTAGTGACAGGAGCAGTGGCCTTGTTTGCTGATGTTCTTCATCCTCAGCCCAAAACAGTTTCCAGCTTCCACTCTGTTGGCTGCTTCTGAAGCTTATCTCGAGAAGACGGTTCATGAAATGACCCAGAATTCATCCTACGTGGATGGCAGGACAATCACTCCCTCCGTATCCCCTCAGGTCTCAGCCCACAAAAAAAAACAATCTTCACTTCTCTGTCTGCATTTTCTCTGTCTCTGCCCCAAGCTGGATGCTGGCAGCAAGGGGAGCTGTTCCCCGTGCCTGGCACCGAGAGCTCAGGGCTTCGCAGAGACCCCTCCAGCCCCCAGCGAGGGAAACTCAGCCCGAAGGCAGTGCAGCAGCATGTCTCCTGGGAGCGCTCCGGGAACTCAGGGTTTAGAACTTGTTGGCTTCTTATTGTTATTGTTTTTTCAAAGTCCTAACCCTTAGGCCACTGGCTTGCTGATTTATCCTCTCCGGGCAGCGCCTGCCAGAGAACAGTCCGGTGGCCAGAAAGGGGAGGGGCTGCGGCCTCAGACTGGAGTGTTGGAAGTGCTTAAAGTTTTCTCTCTTCACTCTCAACTGTAATCTCCATCTGACCACAGAGATGTAGCGGCTTTGATCCTTTGATGGTATCTTTCTCTCTCTCACACTCTCAGGAAGGAGCCTGTGTCTCTCCAGGCTTCACTGGGCTCCAGGGTGCCTCGCCCGCAGAGTCCCTTTCTCTCTGCTCCACACAGGCATCTGAGTCCTGGATCAGGGCTTTCTCCAAGTAATCATCCCTGCTTATTAGGCAACGGTGACTTGAGGAAGAATCTGCAGAGCCCTCCTGGAGCACCCCGACACACACACACACACACACACACACACACACACACACCACATTTTTCACCAAAGTTCTCTTTGTTGGGCAGGTCCATGGACCATCACTGATAGTTCCTGGATCACTAGATGGGGACAATTGTAAGGCATCCCCAACTCCCCAAGGACACCCAGGGGAGCATTTCACCCTGGACAGCAGCGTGACCTGCTTCCAGGAAGAGAAGCAAAAAGAGAAGCATTTGTCTTCAGTAACTGTTCCGCATCCAGTCACCTGCTTCCCTACGTGGGCTCGGAACCTGGCTTCACTCCCTTCTGTCACCTTCCTAGTTCCCGTCTGAAGACCGCCCACCAGGCTTCCTGAGAAGTCTCCTAGGGCCAAAGGGGGCCCCAGAGGTGTGCACTACAGAGGCTAGCGCCCGCGTGCCCTGGAGTCAATTACAGGGTTTGTTCCCTGATGGGATGAACATACCTCTATTTTTTCCCCTTCCTTCCTTCTTTCTTTCTTTTTTTTTTTAAAGAATTGCTACAAATCTGTAGCTCACAAGCCTGATGTAGTATTTAAAAAAACCCTCCCCCATCCCAGGAAAGCTGGTCCTCAAATCTTAACTGTTTGTCCAAATACTTGACATCAACTTCCTCTTGGAATGTACTCAATCTCAAAGAAAAGGAAAAAATAAACCAGTCTGTTGCTTATAGGTTGGTAGGAAAAGGCCTTCACGTGATAAGCCCAGACTTCTATTTTAAGGCTTTATTTTCCCACATAAATCCATATAAATAAAGCTTTTGGAACCTAAGCTAGTCACAGAAAAGCTACGCTTCATGCCGTGGTTGAAGCTAAGGCTGGGGTTCACTGGGCAGGCTTCTGGTAAGACAGACTTTCAGTTGCAGTTAAAAAAAAAACCAAACAAACAATAAAACAAAATAAAATCCTCTCTGCCTACGTCCTCATTCTGGAGTCTTCCCCACTGGCCAGCAGAGGAGGCTGAATGAGAAGAAAGCCTGCCCCGGGGTCTTCTCTTCATGACGTGTGGTGTCTCACACATCTTGTAGGCTCGCACTTTTTTTTTTCATTCTTTTGCTTTTTGTTCCTCAGACTCTAAAACTTCAAATGACCTCTCTCCGAGATCCTTTCTTCTTTCTTCTTCCTGCTCAAGTCTTCTGCTGAATGACTCTAATGACTCTTTTCAATTCAGTTACTATACTTTGCAGCTCCAGAATTTGTTGGGGTTTTTTTGTCTGTCCATGTTCTCCTTTAGTTCATTGAGCACATTTAAGGCAAGCCTGAAGCTTGTATTTTTTTTTAGTTTGCTTTTTGGATATGTACCTTATTCCTTTGAATGAGTCATAGTTCTCTGTTTCTTTGTACACCTTGTGATCTTTTGCTGTAATTTGGGCATGTGAAAAACCAGTCGCTGCTCCCAGTCTTTGCGAGCTAGCTCTGTGCAGAAGAACACCTGCCATAACCGTTCTGGCATGAGGGCTGAAGGCCCTCTCAGGTCCTTCTGGGCACACGGCCTCCCAGGGCACATGCACGTGCATCTTACCCCCACTGCCCCTGCGCACGTGATTGCTTTTACATTTCTTAGTCTCCCCACAAGTCTCACACCTGCTTCTTCTCAGGGCCTTGGATGTTCTACTGCATTCGTTCACCCCATAATCTCTTGCCTCAGGCACCCACAGATCCGCAGTCCCCTGCAAATCTCATGTGCTACACAGTAACCACCACTGCTCTCAGTGCCCTCTAATACAGTATCCAAACTCTGTCACTGTCCCCATCAGCACGAAGGCAAAATAGAAACTACGCCCTTGGGCAGTTTCTAGACAAGCGAGAACGTTGTTTAAAAGTTCCATTCTTTTCCTTCCATCTGGAGGGAGAAACCAGAAATCGAGTGGCTTTCTTCTGAAAGTGACACGCTGCGCTGGGGGAGGAGTGGGGCAAGGGCGAGCAGCAATGCAACAACTTTTTTTTTTTTTTTAACCATTTGAATGTGCTTTCTTCCCCCTTTGGTTAGGCATTTCTTTGGTTGAAGCAGATTCTTAACTAGTTCCCAGCATTCTCACAAAGCTACTTTGGTCCGTATGCTGCTACATATTTGGGGTCTCCACTGGGGAGCAAGGGCCAAGAGCATCCTAGTTTGCCATCTTGCTGACATCACTCTCAAGCCCATATTTTCTAACTACACCATATTGCTTCCCATCTGAAGTCAGACCAACACAAAACAGAGCTGCTCAAGGCATTGGTAATTAAGTAGAAAATCATGAGGCAATCCAGGTTGAAGCTGGAGGGAAATGATTAAAGCTAGAATGATAAATAAACTTCATGGAAGAAAGGGTAACTGGCCTGGCCTTACACACAAACACACACACACACACACAAACACACACACACACTCAAATGCACATCACAGGACAAGTTTTCACTGGTGAGGATCTTCCATAAAGGAAGGAACCTTGAGTCTCCAGATCCTTCTAAAATAATTCTGAAACATTTTTTATTGAGTCCAAAGAAGAGGAGAGGAAATTGGTTTCATCATAATAAAGGGTGGGGCCAATTTGTTTATTGTTTTGCTTGTTTTGTTTTGTTTTGTTTTTGTAGACTGACAAAAGTAAGTAGCTCTAGGGTCTTCAGTACCTGTAGCAGACATCAGCGTTATGAAAACCCTTCACTCACCATGCAAGAAACCCTGTCATTAGTGAGGCATGAGTGGCTGCAATATTACTGCCTGGCATATTTTTCAAGCATGAACAGATTGCCTGGACTAAAGTCGAGCTGACATTTGAAGTCTGAGATGGTGCTGTGGTTGAGGCTTAACAACTAGTGTGAAAGGCTTATGTTTTAGTTCATATTGTTTTTTAATTGTTCCATTTTCCAGATGTTTATTCCTAGATCATTTCCCACAAAAATAGGGGAATGCCTTTTGAAAACCTGGGATGGCTCAGATCCCCCTGGGCCAGAGGTTTTAGACTAAACTAAATAAAACTGGGAGGGAAAAGGTGCTTGCAATGTGTTTGAAGATTCTGAAGAAATCCTCTGTACAAAAAAAAAAAAAAAGCAGGACCAGGAAACAAAGTATTAATTTCATGTTCCCCCATTAGCTTACCACCTGTTCTTTCTGATCTTTACTCAGCAAGGAGAGGGGAAAAGGCTAATCTGTAGCACATTTATATCAACAAACTTGCACAAAACTCTGCCTAATTATCCCCTTGAACCTGTGTCCTCTCAGTGGAAGGCAGCTTCCCGACCTGGCTGAGAGCCAACGCTGGCAAGCTGGTGGCCATAAGCGTGGCTACAGACAGCCCACTTACACTCCAGGAGCGCCGTAATTGCCCAGAGCAGTTTATAGATCCATTATTTCATGGCCATATATCAGAAGAAGGAGGCGGAGGCTGGCAGAGTGGGATTCCTGGTAGTGAGTGCTGTGTATTGGATCAGCTTCCACTTTGGACCCCAGATCATTTCCTGGTGAAAAATCCCATAGACTTCCATCCCCCAGATAGCTGCTTTCCTGACAAAAATCTATCAAGGAGATGTTGTAACAGGGAGGTAGTGTGAGGGACTAGAAGGAGCACTGGACAGAGAGTCAGAACCCTTTTCAACTGCTCACCACTCTATAAAACCTGGGTAAGCCACAAAATCACAGTGCTTAGAAGTTCATCTACTTCAAGATCTGTAGTTCTGTTGGATAAGGGGCTTTGGGAATTGATGCAAGGAGCATTTATTGTGAAACCAATTATGTGCCAGAGGCTGATCCCCATACCCAGGCTACAACTTTAAATAACACAGAGTCCCTGTCCCTTAGGGAGCATACGATCTCATAATAGACAATAAATAAACATACACATGCCAAGCATCAGAGTGCATAATTAGTAATGTGAAAAAATAAAGAAGATGAAGGGAAAAGTCTAGAAAGAGATAGGGCTGTTATTTTAGACACGGCAGTGAGGGACATCTCCCAGAGCTAACGTGTGAACAGAGACCCAACCTAAGGAGGGAAAGAAGAATGTGAGCACATAAAGCAAGGGCGTGCTAGCAGAGGGCACAGTCCTTGGATTCTGTGACCTGAGATATCTCATCTTTTGCTCACTGCTCCCCGTCACTGTGCAGGTGACTGTGGTCTTGCTTGAGACTTTCTCCAGGCTCTTATCTCTGTCCTAAAGCAATGGTGATCCCAGTGTCCTTTAGGCATGCCAGGTCAAGCGTCACCATGTTTTTGCCCAGTAGTGATATCAGCCCAGTTCTGCATACTGCACCCTTCATGAGAAGATATTTTGTGATGCTTTTGACTGAAGTCCCATAAGGAACCGATTTCCTCAAGGATGGTCTTACAAAGATGCCCAATATCACTCTCTTGAGATGCAGGTGAGAGCTCAGAATTCTCCTTAGTTTTTCCAGATGCTTGTGGCCATGTCGCCATATTCCTGGCCACTTCTATAGATGATAACAGCTTGGCATTTCAATGGAAACAACAAGTTTATAACCACCACAATCTTGATCTTAGTTAGCAGAATCACCACCCTGTGCTATTTGCCACAAACTAAAAAGACCAATAAAAATAGGTGTTAAAATGTGTGAATGACACTTTATCAGTGCAGAAGAAACAACTCAAAGTGTATAGTGAGCTAAAGGTGGGTCATTTATAGCCCCTCCCCAGAGAAAGAACTGCACTTTGACATTTGAATTTTCATCCTTCTGTATCAGAATATACCTATGTTCTCTCCTGACAATCTAGCTTTACAATAATATTCATTTACAAATATTTGTGTTGGTCTAGGTGCTGGATATGCTGCTAGACAAAGTATCTAATTAACCTGAAGTATTTTGTGCAACATGGGATCTACTGTATGGCAATAGCAAATTGAATGATTCTCTGAGATTTCCCTTCCCCTCTCTTTCTCTGATATTCATTTCATCTATCACTAATGGTCCTTAAATTGCTTTAGAAAATAAATCCATGTTTCAAGTGGGAGTGGGGTGGCTAGTCCTTCTGGGGTTTACTGTGAGCAATCTTCACCCTCCACCCTCCTGTCCATCAAGTCCTCCAGATCATGGAGAATGACAACTTCCCCTAGGAACAAAGAACAAAATTATCCTCGTCTTGGCTTATGGATGGATAAATGTGACTGTTTCTCTTTCTCAGGGTCAGAAGGTAACTTGATGCTCAAATGAACTGCTGAGTCTCTTCAACATAAGAAGTTGCATTTCTCAAAATGTCAGAATTTCTTACAAATAAACCTCAAAGATGGAATCATGCAGACAAGGCAGAACTTTTCCACAAAATAGGAAATCAGTTTCCTAAGGTAACCTCTGACCTGTCTCACCTGGTCTCCAGAAAAGAGAAACACAAAGCACAGGTGGCCCAGTGGTTGAGGTGAACGCTCAGTGATGCTCAGTCATCCCACCCTTGTCACCTTCTCCTGGAGATTCCAGCCCTCTCTGGGGAATCCAGGTAAGAATACGGCATTACAGTCTTGGCCCTTAAGGCATTCACATTTTCATTAAAAAATAGGCAGCTATTAAGTGTACTAAAACAAGGCAACTACTGTGGTGTGACACTGGTGAGACCCAGTAATACTGTTACTGAAAGTCAAAGGAATCCAAAATACCAAGATGGTATACAAGGCCCTTGAGTACTGAGCCTACACCTCTTCTCTGGCCTCATCCCTGCCATTTCCTCATGTCCTGTCATGTTCCAGACAAACCAAAAGAGTTGTGATTGTGCCACAGAACTGTCTCCTATGTGGGTGGCTGCCGAGAGATGGGATAAGAGGGCAAAATAAATGAAAGACAGGGTCCTTGTCTCAAAGAGTTTGTGCTTGGATGGCAAAGATAGTTCTAAGAAGAGATTCCCCAAATTTCAACTTGCACACTGGTCTGAAAAATACATATATTTTTTCAGAATCTAAAATTTGGACCATCAGCTTTATGGTTCCAAAAGGCAAAGAGATAGGAGAAACAATGTGATTCGACTTTAATCTAAAGTATCTGCTCCTTGGGTTGCTGTAGGTAATGTTGATCACTTTTTGTTTCTGTCAGGAACTGGATTCAGTTTCAAGCATACTATTTCCCTCTGGTGAACCCATGTCTCAAGTTGAACTAAAAGCAAACCTCTCCTTGCAAGATACTAGTGATAAATTGACCATTTCTCTGGCTATTGTCTAGTCAAGTTCGATTTCAAGTCAAGTTAACCTCGTTTAAACTGAGCATTCTCAAGAGTACCACCAAGCAAAATGACGGCGAAAGGTCTTTTTGTCTAAGCTGCATCAGACACTCACACGCCAAAATTACAAGCTTAAATACACCATTGAGTATTGAAAAGTCTGCAAAATTCATCAGGATCCCAAAGGTCTTCCAAGATATTCTCTCTCCATCCTGATATTTTTAGCCAGGATTTCTACAAGAAGTCTGGGGGACTGCAAAGGGTGTCACTTTTCCTTCCAGCCCATCTTTGGTTTCATTTCACACTGATTCTGGTGGAGTCATAATAATTTCACTGGTAAAAGGCTTCAATGTTCCAAGGATCCATTTGGGTCGGTATCATAGGAGACACCACCATAAGGAACCGGGAGGTGAAACGTTATTTTCAGTGATGATGTACTCAACTTTTTCAAAAGTCAGATTGCTCAGTGAAAATAAAAGTTTTCAACAAATGTGTCTTTAGTTTTGTATTTCAAAGTATCCACCCATGAAATGATTTCTTTTGTCTCTCTCAACTCTGCTGGGAGTATAGGCACCATAGTAAAACTCCGGGAGTTATGTACTGTACATAATAAAACTGATAGTTTATTAAGTTCAATAATAAAGCTACGTGCAAAACAAAGGCTGGCATGTTAGGGAGGTAAACCACACTGACCCAGACTACGCCTTTATAGATTTTTAGCATCTGTAGGTAGTTATACGGGCTTTTACTATCTCCAGTTCAATATTGTCTTCTGATTAAAAACCTACTTACTACTTATCTGGTTATTCTTTTATTAGCTTGTAGTCGGCATGCATCACAGAATGTAATTTAGTTAGACACCTTGTCTAGGAGCAGATGGGGAGAATGCTTTGAAAAAAAAATGAACACTTACTCATTTTAAAATATGAAAGAGAAAGCTGAGAAGCCAGGGGGAGCCATGATCCTTCGAGAACTTTGGCTTAAGAAGAAATTTATCCCTTGAGTGGGGGATCTGCTCTCTGTAGCGTGAACAAGTTCTTCAACTGTTCCCCTGAGACTGAAAAGAAAGCTGTTGCTGGTGCAAAACAATGGCTGAGCCCAAGACACGGATACTGCATGCTGGCGTTTGGTCCAGCAGTGTCCCTGCACCTGCCCTTTCTGCCAGTGGCCCCTAATGCAAACTAAGGAGCGAAAATGAGAAAAACTGAGGTCTGGTGGGAAAGTCACCAAACGAAGCCCGTACATGTGGATGCATGGGTCTATAAAACGTGGGTTTATGTCAAGGTAGCTTTCAAGGACAAGAGCAAAGAGGCTGGTTAGTTCAAAGATCCTCTGCGACAGACCTGAGGATTTTTTTCTTTATGTGCAATGAAGAGAGAAGGAAGGAGGTGTCTGCAGGGAAGAGGGGAAGCAGCCACAGGAAAATAAACCTAGTGTCCCTTGTCACAATGTCTGTGCTTTTTTGAAAGAAACATTTAGTTGGAAGAGACTTCCCAAAGGGTTATATTGTTTGTCCCCTAAATCCTGGGAGTTCTGCAGTATATGAGGTCAGAACTACAGCAAGATAGTGTTAAAAAAAAAAAAAAACTTTCCATGGATAATGTGGGGACAACAAAGGCCGTCCCACAGGGGACTCTGCTGAAGCTGCAATGGCCCTGCAGGGTGGCCCCAGGTTGGGGGTGAAGGCATTTGTACCCACACATTGTCTGTTTAATCATTGGATAGAAGCTGCCAGTGAGCCCAGCAGATCTCTTTAGCTGCTGTCCGTTCCCAGAGAAGGCTGATCACAGGGTTGTCAGCCAGTGGCACTCCTGGCAGCCTGGGAATAGGCCTGTCAGCCCTGAAGGGGAAGCTGTGCGATGCATCGCAGTGGCCACCCCGTGAGATGAACAAGAAGCCCTGAGCACAGTGCTCTGCCCTGTCCCCATATTGTCTTTCACGAGCTTGACTTTAGAGGCTAACAAAGCCTGAAACACTTTGTTTGCGAATTACAACGCGGTGCGCAGTCAGCACTAGACGTGCTTCTTGCACGCCGTAAACATTCATTAACTACAGTTGCTATTATTACTGTGATCGTCATTATGAATAAACGCCTTCCAGGGCTACCTGTTAAGTCAAAGGGGCAAATGGACTGACTGGCAGCAATATTCTCGTAATCATGGGCCCCACGTGTCTGTGAGTGAGAGCAGCACAGGAAGGACAACGAGCTGCTGTGACAGCCGTCTGTGTCACCCTGCGCTTACATTTCCACTGAATGAGGAGCAGGTGCAGCTCACCGCTTGTGTTCTAGTGGTATCTTTATTTTGTGAGAAACTTAGATTACTAGAGAGAAATTAATTCATTCTATGCAGGTACCCTCAGATATATGCCAGCAGAAGCTCGTGTGCCACTGTTTATTACAAGTTGCAAAACCCCCACTATTACCAGAAAAGCACTTATTTCCAACCAAGCGTGAGCGAACATTTTGCACAGGGAGGGGCGGGAGGGGGTGCGCCACGCACTGGGGCTTAAAGCCCCATACTGTACATCTGCTGTGTTTGACCACCCGCCATCCACTCCCCATCCCTCCGGTACCAGTGTCCAGACTTTTCTCAGGAGGCAAACCCTCTCAACCTTACCATCCAGCCCATCACAGAGGCCTTCCCTTCCCCCAGCCAGGACAAGGCAGGAGCTCCTCTCCAGGCTGGCCCAACTCTTTTTCTCTCCAGGGAACTCAGTCTACAGATGAGCGAGGCAAAGACAGAAAAGGGTTGAAGCTGCTTTGTCGTACTGGTGGTTGCCCAAATAAACATTCCATTAGTTCCTGTTCCCTAAATACTTTGTTCCCGACCTTTCTGAAGCCTGGTTGTCTAACATCCTCACTGATTCTGTGAGAGACTTTTCCCTTCCAAGGAAGCCCTTTTTCCTTCTTAAGTTAACCAAGGCTGATTTTTATTGCATGCACCCAAGACCGTAAGATAAAAAGGATCAGATTTCTTTAACCAAGTAAATTCTTCTCTAATGCTATGACCTTGGAAAATATACTTGCTTTCAATAAAGTAGAGAAACATAAAACCTTAGCTCATGCTTGGTTTCTTCATCTGGAAGATTTTACAAGAAAGCTAAAGTGAGAGCCTGAGAATACAAAACACCACCACAAAATCCTTAAATGAAGGTATATTTTAACTGCAGTGTGTATTTTATTTTAAACAACTCAGAATTTTTTTCTTTCACTATACATAGAAAAATCTATAGTGCATTAAAAAATGCCAATACTGTCCATCAACAGTGCAACATTTAGTGCACAAAACTTCAGTTGTATCTAAACTGGTCTATTGGGTTAGAATTCTGAAGAGTCTGGGTTTACTTGCTAGAAAGAGGCTTTTTGCAGAATGTTCTTTGCTTGGGAATGTGCTTGCGTCCTGCTATGGATAATTTAAAATCAGTAAGCATGTCATCTGAGACAAGATAGGATGTAAGAGGAAGGTTCCAACAACAAAATATCTTTCCAAATCCTTAACCTGCAACAAGATTCAATCCAGTAATCCTTGACTGAGCATCTCCTGTGTACAACTCACTAGTTTCTGTAGGTGGTTTTCAAGAGAGTCAGACAGAATCCTACTTTCAATAATTCACAAGCTGCAAGTGAAACGTCAAGATGGTAAGAAAAATAAGGCAGCATTGGCTTCCTGAAAGACACAGCATTTGAACTAGGACTTGAATAGCATTTGAGCTAAGACTTAGTGGATAAGTAGGGCATTAGCAGATAGAGAAAGAGGATTGGAGTTTCCAGAAATAAGGAATAGCATAAGGAATTACGAGGTGCTGAAAAAATCTAGTTCTTTGGATCATCTGGTACATGCAGGAAAGTGATGATAGATGAAGGTGCAGTAGTAGATGGACACCATCCTGAGGAGGGTGAGAAATCAGTGATGCTTTTGGATGCACATGTTCTTTCAGTAAGAAGGACCTAGTGTCCACAAGATTGCACTAGAACAACTGATTCCAGCTCCCCTGGAGGCAGAGTTTGGGCTGGGAAAAGAGGCTTATCTCACTGTCATCACATACAAAAATTAATCTGAGATACAATACGGACCTAAATATAAAAGTTAAAACTGTTTAACACTTCTAAAATAAGAAAACGTGGGTGTTTCTGCACGACCTTGAGGGAAGAAATGGTTTTTTCACACAAGGCACAAAAAAAAAAACCCACTATCCATAAAAACATTAAGCATTTAAACTTTATTATAATTAAAAACTTCTGCTAATCAAAAGGCACCACTAAAAAATGAAAAGGAAAAATGAAAACTTTGCAGAAAATATTTGCAATACATATTTCTGACACTTGAAATTTATCCAGATTATACAAATAATTCCTATGATAAGATAACAAAAAGACAACAATAGAACTTGGGTTGGAAAAAAAAAAAAGGCTTGGACTAGTACTTCACAAAAGAAGATGTATGAATGGCCAATTAGTATATGAAAGTTACTTAACATTTTTGGTCATGAAGGAATACAAATCAAACCCACAAAGAGATAACACTGCATGCCTGTTAGGATGGCTAAAATTAGAAAGACTGACAACACCAAAAGCTGGGAAGGTTGTGTAGGAACTGGAACTTTTATCTATTGTTTGTGGGGTGTAGAATGGTACAACCACTTTGGAAAATAACTTAGCAGCCTTGCACAGAGTTAAAAACACATCTACCCTGTTATTCAGCAATCACATTCCTAAATATTTATCAAGACAAATACAAAACATAAATTCATAAAAAGATATATCCAAAAATGTTTATAGCATCTTTATTCATAACAGCCCCAAACTGGAAATAACCCAATAGAAGAATGTATAAACAAATTGTGGTATATATAATGAAAAGCTACTCAACAGTAAAAAAAAAAAAAAAAAGAATGAACTATGATAGTGATTATCAAATCTTCGGGTCTGGAGACCATTTTCCACTCTTAAAAAGTACTGAAGACCCTAAAATACTTTTTAACATGGCTTATAGCTATCAATATTTACCATATTACCAACTGAGTAATTTAAAAATATGTATTCATTATTCACTTTAAAATAACAATACTAATCCTATTACCTGTTAAGATAAATTAAATATTTTAATGAAAATAACAATATTTTTCAAAAGAGAAACACTTAGTGACAATAGTGATATTGTTTTACTTTTTGGAAATCTCTTGTATGCCTGGCTTAAGAAAAGAGGGCCAGATTCTCTTATCAATTCTTTATTCTGTTACAATATCATACTTCATCAAGCCTTGGGAACACGATACTGCATCCTCATTAGAGATTAAAAGTGGAAAAGGTAAGTGGCATCTTTTTATAGCTATAAAAATATTACTGATTTCATGGACCCTCTTGAAAGGGTCTTGGGACCCCCAGTGATTCACTTTGGGAATCACTAAACTATTAATACACAAGACAACATGGATGAGTTTCAAAAACATATTGAGCAACAGAAACCAGACACAAAAATACACACTGTATCAGTCCATACGTGTGAATTTTTAGGCAGAACTAATTCATAGTGAAACAAGCCAGAATGGTGGTACCTATGGAGGGTGAGGACTGACTGGAAGAAGAAATAAGGAACTTGAGGGAAATGTTCTATTTCTTTACTGCGGGGAGGAGGGGATTACCCTGATACAAACATTGAGTCTATGTGTTGATCTGTTGATGAAAACACATAGAATTATGTCGATGTAAACACACTTACATCTGTGCACTTCACTGTAAATTTTATCTTAATTTAAAAAAACAAGATAGAGCCAAAATACTGGACTATAGTAGAATATAAAGGTGATTGGAGTTAAACAATTTTAAGAGCTCTCGGAGAGAAGGTAAAGATACTTGATTAATTTCATATTAAAGGAGGGTATAAATATTAACCTTAAGTTTACAGTTAAATATGCTTGTTAAAATTTCTAGAGTAAAAGTTAAAAGAATAGGAATAGTGTAGTTTCCAGAATAGTAGAGGAGTAAGGATGGAGCTGGTGAGAACTAGCTGGTGCATTTGCAGGCTCGTGATATTTCTATATTTTCAAAACAAGCTAGATGGTGGCGATGGGGGAGTGGCAGAGGGGAGAAGAAAAAGAAAACAGTTTGGATAAATAGAAAACACAGGATAATATGGTAGAAGTTACATCACTGTGGCATAATAAAATGGGCGTAGCGCATGTCATTTCTTGACCAGCTGTCATATTCATTTGCATGCATTTGGACCTGTCATGTGATTTCTCTTGTAAAATAAAGAGAGTTTGAACAAATTAATCTCTAAGTTGTTTCCAGTTAACTCAGAGCCTGATTCAGGATTAGTTCTTACTGAAGGGAGCCAAAAATCTCAATGTAGATAAATAATAACCACACTTTATATAAAAATATTCACCCTCATGAGGCTCAAATTTCTCCAAAATGTAAACTCTAAAGCCGTTGGTTTATCTGAGATTCCTTAATATAGTGAAAGATTTGGCTTGAAAATGCTTTCAACCAAGATGAGAGGTCCTCACATTAACACTCATTTAAGAACCAGATAAATAAATCCTCCACTTCCTCACTCACTCAGCCTCTGGACCTGCAGATATCCCTCCTCCCTTGCCCTCTTTCCTAATGTTTGGCTCATTAACAAATTCATTCGATACTTTCCCTGGGAATTTGCCACCTTTGTTGGGTAACTTGGGGCAAACAGCTTATAAGAGCCCTGCCTCCCTCCTGGGTGGTACTGGGAGGTGTCAGAGAGCAGTGCCGCTCCCCGAGGACCCTGAGCTGTCTTTAATTAGTAGTGTTAGCGGAAAGACTGTAAGCCCTCCCGGATGGTATCAGGAAGTTAAATGAGTCTTTCTAGCTGCTCACCTTTCAAGGCAAACTGGGGAAAAAGAAACAGATCCCTGCAGGCAATTCAAAGGAGAAAACTTACAAGTGCGTGCTAAGAGCATTATGAGTTTTTATTGGATTTTCTTTTTGGTTATTTCTTTATTCCAAAGAAAAAGCATACACATCAGGGAATCGCAGTGCAGTGTTACATAAAGAGATCAAGAATTTCATTTAGTTTTTATTTGTCTTTCTAGGAAAGCACGGCTCAATCTTTCATGCACGTTTCCCTACAGAAGAGATTTACAGTTGGGATCGCTGAGAGATTCCCTAAAGATCAGCTGTTCTCAGCGACCACTCCAGGGATCACAGGTAACTACCAGTGTGAGTCTCTCCTTGGTGGTCAACAGCCAGGCCTCCAGGAGTATCAATGCTATAAATTCTAGCATATTTTATGTAATTAGTGTATTGCATTGAGTTCAAAATTAACACCACCTAATCAGTGTCTCATTGATACGGAAGGCAGCCATCCCATTCATTCTGCTAAGAGTCTTAATGGGCAGGTGGTCCAGAAAGTCTTCCCTCATAGCAAAAGTAATCTCCAAACCACAGAGGTCTAAGTATAATGTTTTCAACAATAGCTGGACAGCTTGCATTAAGCTATGAATAAAGCATCTAACTTAACAACTGATATGGGGCCTTGGTACTTTTTTTTCCCAGCTTTCTTTAAGCAATGTCATAGATTTACAAACTTTACAAAGTTAAATTATATTATACACTTTATAACAAAAATATCTCCAACAGGGTCACCAACAATTCCATTGGAAGGAAACGTGGGTACCACAGAGGGAGCCGATGCTGTGTGGCTGCCCCTAAAATGCCAGTTTGGGGACTGAGGGGTTAGAGGGAGGAGGGCCATCTGTTTGTAGTGCTTTCACACACACCACACGAGGATAAGGTCAGTTCAGTTTTCAGATTCAGAACCAAAAGGAGTTGTGGGTTTTTTTTTTTTTGAACTTTCTCATTTTTACAGTAAGAGAGCAGCTCAGCCAAAGCCAGAGGACACACTGCCATAGGGATGCACACACAAGCCTGTTGGGGAGAAGGGTGTGTATGGAAGAGCTGTGGTTTCGAGACCTGAGCCAGACTGTGTGCCCCCCACACACCACAGCACTCCTCAGAGCTGCTCAGTCTTGGCTGCCTGGTTTCTCGGCTTCTCCCCTGTGTGGCAAGCATGTTCTGGAGCGAGTGAGCTATGCAGACTAAACCCAGCTTCTGACTCAGTCATCCATGGAGGAGCTCATCAGAAAGGGGTATTGTTGCTGGTTTTCTTTTTGCAGACCATGTGGGGCTCTATTTCTCATTATATCTTATCTCATCAAACAAACACCATGCCACGTAGGAAGGACGGTCAAAAATGTTGCCAAATACATTTTCATTGGAGTGGATGTTACTGTCAGAAGTAAAGCACCCCTTCTACCCTTGGAAGCCCTTGCCCCCCTTCATTGTACTTTTCACTCCATCACACATTTCCATATTTTTATAGACCCACAAAGCACTTAAGGTACAATGACAAATAGATCCCTGTCCAAATACATTCCTTTCTCTTCACATCTTTTCCCACCCATTCACTTCCAGCAGTGCCTTTCTACCAGCTGATTAGTTTTGTGATTTTTAGCACTATGGTGCAGAAAAAAGCTGCTTAAACCAATGATGGATTTGTCGACCTACCCTCAAACTCACACTGATAGGCTCTTGTTCAGTCCTGACCACAGCTATCAAGGCAATGAGAGGAAATCTGAACATGGCAGCAATTCTCAAGACCCACCTATGATAGCTACACAGGTCTGAATGATTCTGGGTCCAAAAGGAATCATTTCCATCAGACTATGAAAAGCTACTGAGAAAATTCTTCCTAGGAGGAAAATCTTTGGAGATTTTTTTGGGGGGAGGATGCTGGGTCCACCAGTTTGCAGGCATTCTGGTTAAAAGTAACTTTGCTTTTTGATGCCAAGGCTGTTGCCCCCAAGATCATACCCCTGCCCCTCCCTTGACTAGAAAACAATTACTCTTATCTAAGTCTCAGGAGGCAACTGCAGAGAAGAAACAAGAACTGGTTAGAGCCAACAGGGTCCAAGATGGTGGGGGATTTGACTTCCAGTGGACCTTGAGCCTCAGTGTTCCCTTCACCTCTCTGCCTCTGCCTCTGCCACACAAATTCTTTCACAGCTGGTGGCAAGGACCCGCACTTTGGTGGGCTTCCTTTAGGGGTCCCTCCATCCACTAACAGTTTTTTCCCACATGATGCAGTTAAGCCAAAGGGGTTTCATGCACAAAATTGCTTTCAATAGAAGGCACCTTGCTTCTGTGTCATGAAGATAATAGCATTCACAATGGAATAATTCCTTTACTTACCTCTCCAGAGTGTTCAAATTGCTTTCACTTCCATTTCCTCAGTTGCCTCTGATAACAGTGTCAGAAGGTCAGCATTTTACATCCACTGCATCTGTAAGAAAGGAGGACAAAGTGCTCAAGTCATCTGCCCTAAGCTACGCATCTGCTGACAGGCACAACTTGGGACCCCAACTCGGGGAATTTGAGTCCAGATCCAGGTGCCTTTCATTTGCAACTATAATTTCACTAGGGTTTACCAAGCACTGGGTAAGTGCCAGGCACCCCACTGGGTGTTTCCAGTAAGGCAATTCTCAAGTTTGCACAAACCAGAGAGGATGCGTGGCTCTCTACCTAAGAGCTCACAGTGTGTTTTATTATAACCCTTAGCATCTCCTACTCACTTATTTTCCTATCTGTCTCCTAGGACCCTGCGATTTCCTCAAAAGCAGACACCCTGTCTTATTCAATTTGTATCTTCAACCTTCAGCCCTTCAGTGCCTGGAACCCAAGAGACAAGACATGGGTGGAAAAAATAACGGCTATGCTAATGAAACAGACTCAAATATAAATAGCGCTAAAACAGAGGCAGGAACAAAGTCTTAACGGAAACAGAAACGGGAAAGTGACTAAATCTACCTTGAAACTCGGGAAAGCTTCACAAGGAAGATGACATCTGAGCCAGGATTTCATGAAATAGGAAAGGGAAAGACATTCTAGGTGTGGGAACTTCACGCTCAGGTCAAAATCTTATGGAATGCGGCCCTGCTTGGCCTAGGAAGCAGTGCAGGGTGGCTGGAGGGACAGACAGTGACTGAGGGGCAGGCACAGAAGAGTGGAACGGAAATGTAATTACAGTAAAGAAATCAATGAATGAAACAAAATAAAAATTTCATGTAAGTTACTAAAATAATTTAAACAAATTAACTTAAATTAACTTATTTTAATTCACATGGGTTTGCATTAATCAACCAATTAGAATTAAAAATTGTCTCAAATGACAGCTCCAAAGAATACTGCTTGAAACAATACATTTTAAAAAGAAACCAAAAAAAAAAAAATCCGTGTGCTTTAAGGCTGAAGGTGACGAGGTGGGAGCAGGCGGCCTGCGCCCATCCGCGCCCGCCCTCTCCTCCGGAGGCCCCGCCCCTGCCGCTGCCGGGGAGGCGCGGCCCGACCTCCAGGTCGGCGCCGCCGCGGGACCCGCCGCACCTGGCACGCATTCCCGGGGCCTGCAGCCGCACCTCTGGGGCAAGCCCGCGTCTGCGCTGCAGCGCCTTTAGGGATCCCCAAGGCCCTCTCAATCAATAATCCCCGGGGTGTTTTATGAGGGTTGGATTATGAGGATTTGGAAAGGGGACGATTAAGCAGTACTTCAAAGACGAGCTCCAGCCGCACCTGCAGCGTTTAAGAAGATCTATTAATAGAAAGCACACGATTGAGCAGTAATCCCCAATTCATAGAAAATCGGTGATTTATGCCTTCGGGCCCAAGAGGGACTGAGGACTTTCGTTCATGGGCTGCCCGGAGGCAGGGTGTGCTGGTCCCACATCTGGTCACGGCTGACATCGAGTCACCTGGGGTTGCACGGGACACTTTCAGCCTGGCCAGTGAGTGGAGAACAATTCTGCAGACCCGCAGTCAGTCCCCGCAGGACCTAATCTTGTTTTCCTTTTTTCTGTCCTAAGATGTCAAACGCTTTGGTGTGGGATCCAGGTAAACCCCTTGGGCCCTGGCAATAGTACGTGTAACACCAGTTTGCTGGGCACTCGCAGCCAGACCAGGGGTCTGCTGTAACCCCGTCTCCCTCTCCTCCCCTGGCCTCTGCTTTGTCACCTGGAGAATGGTGCAAGTCACAGCAACAATCATCCAGAGTGCCTTGTGACTGGCTTGGGAATTCTAGACTGCGTCTGAGTCCTATTTGATCCTAAAGGTTTATGTTTTTTGAATTTCTCATTAGAAGAGTCATAGAACAGATCCATTAATTAATGTCTGCGTTTACCTCTGGCCAGCTGCCCTCTGGGGATACTTCTGATGAATATAACAAAAAGAGAAAAGCATGTTTAAATCACAGAAGGAAGGATTCAGTTTATATAACACTAAAAAGAAAATTCTGCAAATAGCAAAGATAGTAAAATCATCTTTCGTCAGGTTTTAAGAAAGGAATATTGAACGGAAGGTGAAAGGTAGGGGAGTGGACTTTTTCTTACTTAGCAGGGAATTTGAGACCAGAGGATGATTCACATTCAAGGTATGGCCATCAGTGTACAAAAGATCCGAAGATGTATTTCATTGATACAATATTTTATAAATGAATGAATGTCTATGAACAAGTGCCTATATATCATATTACATACGATACTATAAAGATAGTACATATACACTATATATAATAAATGAACAAGAGCCTGTTCATTTCTATTTTTCTATATTTCTATTACTTAAAGTCTTCCATTTATTTGTATTTCTATTATTTAAAGTCTTCATATTCCTCCCCCACCCCATATATAAGTATATTCTCTACCTGTTACCATTCATGTTAAATCCTTTAATTAAATCATCATGTATATCTTCATTTAGCCCCCATGTAACGCCTCTGCCTTGTTAGCAGAAATCTGATATACAAAACCAAAACTTCAAAGCATCATAATTTAAGAAGTGATTAACCTTACTGCCAAGAAGCCTGCACCATCCCAGAGTTCACCACAGGGCTCCTTTCTTTGGATGGAGATAAGTTTATAGAGCACTGGTATGGAATAGAGGGGCATTCAGGGGATGGGTGGAGGGGTTGCAAGCAGAACCCTCCACCTCATGATGAGGAGCAGCCAGCAATGAGAACAGCAATCTCAGGAGAGAATGCACTTGGTGGGAAAGAAAAAATCAGATTCAATCACATTGTTTCCCCTTGCAGTGAAAGTTTTTATTATAAATGCTTTATGTGTAGATTGATCTTTTTTAAAGTGTACGAACAAGAAAATAAAAATTGCCATTCATTCCATTGTCTGGAAATAACCATTGTAAATATTTTGGTGTATTTCTTTCCATTTTTTCCCCTATGCTTCTCTACTCAGAGATAAGTGTAGGCACAAAATTTGCTATTAAACAAAGTAGAGGTCACACTTATTGTTTTACCTTGTGTCTTTTCTTTTGATACCATCGCATGAAGACTTCCCTATGGTATTAAATGTTATTTTAAAATATAAATGTGCATGGCTCTAAAATTTAAGTTATAAGTTTAATTATTTCCCCCCTTTCTGAGTGTTTATTATTAACTTTTCAGTATTTTAAATGACACAAGTGTGAACATCCTTGTTTGGCCCAGAGAGGTAGTAAAATGTAGTGTGAAGACCACACACTCCAGAGCCACACTGCCCGCATTTGAATCCCAAGACTACTGCTAGCTGCATAGTTCTGGACAAAATTATGTAACTTCTTTGCACCTCAGTTTTTTTATCTATAAAATGGGGATATGTGAGTACCCACCTGAAAAGTAATTATTGGGAAGTAATGAGTTAATATATGTAAAGTGCTTAGAACCTTAAAGTAACACCCGATACATCATAAGAGCTATACAATTGTTTGTTATTGCCATTATGAGGCAAGATTGCTCAGCTTTTCTCTCCTTTATCCAGGATTCACCCTAGCACTGCACCCACGCTGGTGTTTCACAGTATTAGTCATTGCTCATCCTTCACCTTGGGTGTGGCTGTGGGTACCAGTAAGCTGGCAGTCATGGGGCTCAGTCACCTGGACTCCCTTTTCCATGGCACTGTCATCCTTTTGCTGTTGGGAGGATTTAGTGCACGATCCAAAATAACATCACTGAAGATGGAAACCCACAATCATTTCCTTCTTCCTCTCCCCTCCGCATCCTCTGTCTCTCCCATCCACAACCCCACCCCTTCCCACCGCACACACTATGATAAATCCTCAATCCTAAATAGATGCAGAGGAACAAAATCAACCCCGGGTCCACAAGCCCTATCTTCGGAGCGATTTCTAACCATAACGTCCAGGGGCTTTCGCTACTTTCTTTCACAGTGTTTCTTTTGTTCTCCTCGGGGCGATGGTTTATGTTTTAGGCTGAATTCTATTTGGAGAACATTACTTCTCTTTCTATTGAAGGGATTGGAGGGAGAAGAGGAAAAATGTATTGTACGTGTGTATCTACAGGAAATGATGAGGACTCTCTTTCTGTCTTCTGAGAGCTACGATTTGGCGAACACCTCACCTCAGGATCTCTGACATTAATGAGGTAGCAAGGAGTGGAGAATTGCCTGCTGAGCGATGAACTTCAGGGAGACTGCTCAGAGCATCTTGCTCAGCAGAACTGATAAGATTAAACCAACCGTAACCCAGTAAACAAACCACTTGGAAAGACCAGAAGTATTTTATGGTTTTGGTCCAAGAAATGCAACTTTGGTGCTCTGGGTGTTAGACAAATTGAGTTATGTGGAAGGGGACTAGGGTCAGAAAGCAAACCAAGGGCCTGTTTTGTTTTTGTTTTTTTTGTCTAAAAATCTGCAGCCTGGGGTTAGCTTTTATAATCTTGCGGAATAAAACACGCAGGGAAGGAGACTCCAAAACTAGTGCCACTGAGATCGCTCCTTCCCTACTGCCCTCTCCCCCTGCGCTTTCCTTGCCTTCTTTTGAGTTCCTGACGCCTCTCCATAGGCCTAGGCTAAATTCCCAGCTGGCCCTAATCCAGGCAGATATTTTTTACAGGGTAGTTCTATACTCTGGGTGCTCCTTTCTCTCTAAATGAGTCAGCAAGCCTTTACTGGTCTGGAGTATTTGCTTGCTGATAAGGGAGGTCATGTTCTGTCTTAAAGACAGTGAGCAGGTATCTCTGGAGCAGCAGAAGGACCTGTGTTCAAGCACTGTTTCTGCCCCATGTCAAGAATGTGGCAGGAGGAAGCCACCAAACCTTCACTAACTCATCTGTAAAATGGGAATCCTGCCAGTCTGGCCTACTGCATAGGGTCATTATAAGGATTAAAAGAGATCATGTCTGTATGAAGCGCCTCATAAATTGGAAAGGGTTCTCCCATGTACCATACCAACTTTTCCCAGACCCAGCTAACTCTTCTGGGGCAAGTCAGTCCTAAAGAAAATTTTAAATTACATTTTATTCCTGGCCAGATGACCTGCCCCAGTCACTTGCCCCATCTCTGTCCTGACTGGCTGGCTCCGTGGGTTGGCCTTCTCCCTTTTGTTTGTGAAACTGTTTGTCCTTGACCCTTTCCATAGCATTCTTTCCTTGCTTCTGACAAAATTAAAAAGTCATCAGAAACTATTCAGATCTTATTAGCTCTGAATGCCGTATTTGCTGGTCAACTGACTTCAGAGAACAATGTATCTCTATACCAGGGAAGAAAAATTAGAAGTAAATACGGCCAGCTTTGAGAGGCTGATTTTCAGAGAAGCTTTAAGTTCCCCTCTTGCCTGGGACAGTAATCGGATGTCTTATGGACATAAAAGCCGTAACAGCCCTGGACACTTGTCAAGGTACATTCAGGGAGTATAAAAACTCTGTGGGGAGATAAGCTGATGAAAACCAGGAGCTGTCTGACTATTCACCCTTGAGCATCCACTCCTACCCCTCATCCCCATCTGAACACCCCCTCCAACTCTGGTGAATTATAAAGTCACCTGATGCCTGATTAAAGGTAAATCCAAGAACAGAAGATTTACTTGGTGGAATGAAAGCAAGTGGGGGTAGTTGATAATGTTTTCACAGTGCCAGGATCTCTCCAAATGAGATCTCATCATCTTCCCTCCCTTTTAACTTACAAGGAGTGAAAGACACACCAGGACTCAACCTTTTGCCCATCTCTGAAGAATGCCACCTGAGCCAGTACTTGACACACCCTGGGAAACATGAGTTTTCAGACTGATATACTCATTTACCCGAGGACTATATCCGCTATAAAACAAAAACAGCCAGACAAAGAACATGCAACTCCAGTAATAGAATAATTGGGATGGACACATCAATAATGTGAAACAAACTCAGTAATACACTCCAAAAGATAAAGATATTAAAGATAAAAACCAGGAATAAGCAATCATAAGAATCAAGTAGAAATATTAAGTATAAAAAGCATAATAGCTGAAATATTGAATCCAATAGGCAAAATAAATAATGGAATGGATACGGCTTTGGGATTAATTAGACATTTGGGTAATTAGAAAGCAATTTAAAAAAAAAAGAGACAATACTTTCTTTTATACAAAATATAAAAGGAAAGCTAAAAGATATGGGGGATAAAAGTAGAAGCATCAGTGTACAGATAATGAAGGTGCCAGAATAAGAGAAATAAACACAAGGTAAAGACATTTTTTAAATCATGACCAACATTTTTAAATTGACAAAAAAATGAAATAATTTAATTTTAAAAGGCTCATAGCATATGTAAATGCATCATAACAAAACCTAAAAATATCAAAGGTGAAGAAATTATTCCAAATGCTTCCAGAAGTAAGAAAAAAATAACTTACATGAGCAAAATAATCAAATTTATATTATCTTATTTGGTGACAACTTGGATTTAAGAACTAAAAGAATTTTTTTTCTAATAAAATAACTTAAAATTTGGATTTCATATTTGTGGTATTGTCACTTAAATATAAGGATGTAATAAAAATATTCTCAAATATATGGGTTTCAGAAGATCTTTCATAATTTCACTTTGAAGGAAATTACTGAAAATAAAATTAAGGGCCCCTGTGGGGCCCTCCTGGTTACAAAAGCCTTTCTGTGTCCCTGTTTCTTGTTTGTAGAAGAAGACTTCAGCCTCCTAGACCCTCCCTGAGTTCCAAAGGGCAGATTCAAACCGTTTCTAATTACAGAAGTGAGGGAATGCAGAAACAAAAGAAAAGCACCCAATAACAGTACAGCAATAAAGCAGAGCCCTAGTTCCTCTTCAGAGGATATACATAACAATCTGATACAAATCTGTGAGTCCTTCTGCACGTAGAGGATGACAAGTTCAGGCTGAGCACAAGATTCCTAGGCTATCACCCTGTTACCTCATCACCAACCAATCAGAAGAAAGTCATGCATCCTACAGCCCTCCCCCAACAATTTGCCTTTAAAAACTCTTCCCTGAAGACCACTGGGGAGTTCTGGTCTTTTGAACATGAGCCACCCACACTCCTTGCTTGGCTTTTGCGATAAACCTGTGTTCCAAACTTGATGCTTCAGTTTACTTGGCCTCACTGGGCACTGGGCACACGAACTTGGGTCTGACAACAAAAAGAGTATACACATAAAAATCAGAGAATCAATAAATCAGAATGATGTTGTAAGGATATAAGGATTCAAGGTGATCAAACAGTTTATCTAAGTGGGAAAAATCTTAAAGAGTAAGAGGGAAAGAGGAAGAGATGGTTTATCTATCATAATCAGAATTAAGATTTTAGACAAATCAATATAATGGAGTGGGGATGGGTGAAGAATTTCTTCAAGGTGGTTAAGACAAGCCAAGATATTTATATTATCAGATTTAGATATAGGTATTAATGAGCTTAAAAAAATCTATAGAGAAAATAAACATAAGAATGGATCTTGAGTAAGAATAATTATTTTTAAAAATATTATATAACTATTAAGCCAGAAGGATAGACCTTAATAAACCCAATAGAAAGCAGGAAAGAAATTTTTTTAAAACAAAAATACAATAAAAGGAAAATATGAAATTAGATGGCAGAAATTCATTTGGCTTAACAATAATTACAATAACTAAAACAAGAAGTGATCATATCAGCTAAAATTAAGCATGATCTAATAATTGGTGGCTAAAGGAGACGAAAGGATATAAAACAAAAAGATATAAAAATGGTGAAAATAAAAGAATGGAAAAAGATATAACAGCTGCAAATACACCAAAAAAAGTGGAGTGACAAACTTCATATTTCATTTGAAAAAAAGTAAGACAACAATATCATAAAGTACAAAGAAGAATGAAATACCCAGAAAAGAAACAGTGCCGGATGATACAACTAATGTCAGTCTACGCGCATCAAATAACATGCTGCTTACATGTCAGCAGTAACAACTATCTGAATTAAAACTGAAGACTTCAATATGTATTTCCCAGAAATTGATGACTTAAGCAGGTAAAAAATAAGATAAGTGGAAGATCTGAGAAATGCAAGTAATAACTTTCTTATTACTATTATACATAACATATTATATATAACATATATTCAAATATATATACCATCACAATACTATATATAATATATATATGTGTGTGTTCCTAATAGACACTATGCATTCTTATAGCACACATGGAATAGTTACAAAAATGTATCATGCACTAAAATAGAAAAGAATACTCAACATTATATAAAAGAACAAGAATCATACAGACTATATTCTAAGACCATAATACAACAAGAAAGAATAACTTTTAAAACAATTCATATGCCCAGCAAGTACATAACATATTACTAAATGATCTTTGAGATAAGAAGAAAACCACAAACTGTTTCTGTGAAAATAAACAAGGCTATACTGAGATAAGAAGCAACTGGCAAATTTCTGAGGCCTGAAACAACAAAGGTTTAATTTTTGCTCACCTTATAGTATGTCCACTGGGGGTTGGCAAGGGACCCTTCCCTAAGTCATTCTCACCAGGGATCCAGATTGAGAGAAATTTACTCTTCTTGTTTCCTCAGCTGCTGTGGCAGAGCAAAGAAATTATGCTCACTTAGACACTCACACTTAAAATTTCAGCCCAGAAGTGATGTCAGTTGTTCACAGTTCACATGCTCAAAGCAAATTATATGGCTCTATATAACTTACAAGGATTTGAAGAAATGCAATTCTGTCATGAACTCAGAAGGGAGAGAGCCAGAAATATTTGATGAAAAGCACTACTAATTACTACATTATAAAAATTGCAAACACTTAGAACAAATCAACATTGGAAACACTATAAAATGTGTGAAATGCAGAGAAAGCCTTGAAAGATGAATTTGAAGCTTTACAATTATCATAAAATTTAAAAAGTTAAAAACTTATTAATCAGACATTCAACTCAACTAAACAAAAGGAAGGATTTAAGAAAGATAAAGATAAAGATTAAACTTCATACAAGTAAGCTAGCGAAAGAATGGAAAAAAATCATAAAATAGATTGATAAAAATAGGCTGGTTCTTTGGAATAATTAATTTAAAAGAATTCTATTAAAACTAATAGAAAAAAAGATGCTAAATAAAGAACAAAAAATGAAATTCTAAACCCAACAGTATTAAAATAATATTTAAAAGTATTATGCATACATGCTAATATATTTCTGGGGAAAGTATGTTATGAAAAAATTGAGGGAAGAAAAATAGAAAACATAGGCTAATAAACATTAAGGACAATTAATTAAAGATCTCTTCTCCAAAACACCCACAAACTCAGATATCTTTACAGATGACTTCTAACAAACTTTTAATTGGAAGGTTTAATCTTGTTGTATGTAAATTATTTTCCAGAAATTAGAAAAAAAGTTAATCTTGATTCTAACTCTATGACTAAGGGAAATCACAGAAAAAGGCCTAATTCATAGGTCCATTTCAGTTTGAACATAGTTACAAAAAGTCTTAAAGTATTAAGTAACCAAATCCAATAGTATAATTTTAATTATATCAAGATTAAGTAAAATTTACCAAGGATGGTTTAACAAGAAAAAAATGAATCAATACAATTTACTATGTTAATAGACAAAAGACAAAATTCATAGGGTTATGTCAACTGGTTGGGGAAAAGTACTGAATAAACTTCAATGTGTATTTTTCATTAAAAAATACAACAAATTTGGAATAGAAGGAAACTATGAGATTTTTAAAGTTTCTGTAGCAGAAACATAGCAAATATTTTATTTTATACAGAAATTTTAGACACATTTGATCAGTAACAAGACGAGAATGCCAAATAGCATTGCTACTATTATCAGACATCTGTAACTGAGTAGATATCTACTGTTATCAATGGCAAATTCTAAAATGAAATAAAAGGCATAAGAAATGGAAGGGAAGAAGTGTAACAGCATTATTTGCAGGAGAGTCAAGTTCACAGGCCCTCTGCAGGGCCCGAGGCTCTGTGCTCAGAAGGGCCCCACACTTGGTTTAGTGCTCTGATCATGCTAGAATTCTTAATTTTATTTTTGAATTGTTGTTTGCAAGTGAAATCTAATAGGACAATGGAACATGCACGGGATCAGAGGAGAAGTGTGCAGGGCGCTCTTTCTTGCCATTCCGTTTGCATATAGTGACCATGACACCTCATGAGCACAGAATTCTGGTGGACCCACGACGCACAGGAGTCCAGCCATACTCACTATAAGTAAAAGGTAAGCATGTGATATCCACGACCAAGGAAGTGGGGTCCTGACAGCCAGGAGAAGACATGCTTTCAGTTCAAACCAGAACTTACTTTTTAAATGCAGAAAGAAGGCAAAGATATTCCAAGAACTGTGAATGGCGAAGGGAACCTATAGCCTTTTTATTCATGTTACTTGCCTGTACTAACCAAACACAGATGCTAAAAATTATGACCTAGAAGAAAAGGGAGAGATAGGGCAACCATAGCTCCTTTTCCTTTCAAGCCTTCCTTTCTCATCAGTAAGCAGAAGGCAGAGTGTTGAGAGAATGCTCAACACATACTAAGAAGTGAAGTAAAAATAGGTGAGTTGGCTCTGTGCATATCATTCCATGGTTCTGGTTACATATGCATGAAAGATTGTGTGATTCTAAATGCAAATTAAATGGTCTCATATTTGCATTTTAAATTGCATTGCACAATATAAAGATGAAAAATAAAATTCACGCTGAAGATTAAAACATTTAGTTTCATTTTATTTAGAACAATATTCAATAGCAAAAGTAAAATACCAGGGCAAGCCGAGAGAGAGAGAAAACAGAAAAATTTACATTTTGTATCTTTTTTTCCCCTGCTTTTTAAATAAGGGGCCCTACATTTGCATTTTACACTGGGCCCTGCAAGTTTTATAGCTGGCCTTATTTGCAGGTGATACCATCACTTACACAGGAAAAAACAAAGAAAGAAAGAATAGCCAGACTCTTATAAGCAATAAAAGAATTGAGGATATAGGATCAGCTTTTTTTAACCAACATCATTTCTTCAAACTATCAATAATCAATTAGAAAATATAAAATATTTCTGCTTTATACAAAAGATAAAATATTACTTACAAAAACGAATAAAGTGTCTAAGATCTAACTTAACCTAAAGTACACAAGGATAGAGATAATTTCAACACCCTAATAAAGGATCTAAATGGAAATCTGATCAGCTAGATTGTTCAAGTTCTTGAGTGAACAAATATTATAAAGATATAAATTCTCCCCTAATTAATTTACAGATTTAACACAGTCCCCATTACAATCTGCGCTGGAGTTTTTCAAGTACCTCCCTGCTGGAAGTACTTAATAAACTTATTCTGAAATTGTATATGAAGAATAAAGGTTCATGAATAGCAAAGGCAAATTAGTCAAAGGTGAGAACTAGCCAAAGTAATAAAAAACAAACAAACAAACAAACCACAGATCAATGGAACTAAATAGAAAGCTCAGAGATCCATGTAAAATTTATCATGTGATAAGAATAAATAGCACCATAAAACAGTAAGGGAAGAATAGGCTGCTTCACCGATGATTTGAGGGAAACCTACTCACTATATGAAGGAAAAAAAATGAAACCCCTGTTTCACTTTTTATATAAACATACACTCTAGAAAGATTAAACCCTTAAATTAAGAAATTAAAACCTTAAAAGTAAGATAGTTACATTTATAGGAACGCAGCTGGCTTCAAGGACATGGGACGTGCACAGGGGCCAGTACTCAGATGGGCCCAGTACTAGGTTGAATGCTCCGCTGCTGCCATTTTGAAATTCTTGATAATTTTTGAACAAATGGTCCCAGACTTTCATTTTGCACTGGACTGGCAACTTATGTAGCCAATCCAGTGTAGGACTATATATTTATGACCAAAGGGTGGGGAAGGACTTCTTATACAAAACCCAAACTATAAGGGAAAAGTTGGGTTTTGCCCAATAAAGAATAACATGGCTCAACTAATCAGACACAAGGACAGAGTGGGAGAAGTTATCCGTAAGGTCTAAAACTGACAGGACACTGACACCTAGAAGGTGCAAGATGCAAGGTAGCCACCTACCTTAATAAGGCTTTCCAAACTTTCAATTTGGTTTTCACAGAAACAAGAATTCTGTTTTATATTAGGGTTTCTAATTGGTTTGCACACCATTTCATTTAACTGCCTAATTCCAGTAACAAGTACTGACATAAACAAGCTTGGGAGTAACCACGCAAGCCCTGCACTCAGCTGGTGAGAGCAGGAGTCAGAGGGTACCCTGCAGTGACCCACCACCCAGCAGTTCTGCGTGCTTTGGGCTTCAGAAGGTAGGTTTTATGGAGAGACTAGAGCATCAGTTAATCCCATGAGTCAGTGAAGGGGATGTCATTTATTGCCGTTTCCATTATAGATCCAAAAATTCTTTGATTTCTAAAAGCTTGTGCTGGTTCCCAAAACCTCTTCTTAGAGACTTTGATTTGTTTTTAATTTTCCATGAGTGTGTTGACTCCCAGTACGATTACATTAGATTCTGGATCCCATGGTCAGTGTCAACCGCGTGCTTGCATGGAGAGTAAGAGTCCACAGAAACATCTAACGATGCATTTGAAGTGTTTTCCTGCAATAAGATACGCACTGAAAGCCAACTATTAATTTATTCACTCAGTATCACTCCTGTCTTATGAGCTATGCTGCATGGAATGTGTCTAGCAGATTACAATTATGAAAAAAAAAATCTGAGCACAGCCTGAAGAATAGTTTTCCTTCCTTAGAAGGGAGCATTTTTAACAGTGTCTCTCTCTCTCTCTCTCTCTCTCTCTCTGTCTCTCTCTCACACACACACACACACACACACAGGTAATTACTTTGGTTAAAGTATATGCACAGGTCTCCTTCGGAGGTTATGCATGGAATAAGAGTGCTTTGTGGAAATACTGGCTGACACAATGCTTTTTATTTTTTTAATCCACAAGATAATCACGCATTATCCTGTTCTTACTGCCAATGAGAATGTTTCCGCAGTTTCACTCTGTATTTAGATGTTTGTAATAGTTTCCTGGTAAGTATCCTTTATCAAACTAAAGATGATTCTTTCCATTTTTACTAAGAAAATTTTCAGGTAGGCATTGGGGTCTCTATTTTTATATATTTTTGTCTCTTTTAATCTAGAAATGTAAAACTTTGCATGATGCTCAACTTTTCCCATGTTGAGCCGTTCTTGCACAATTTATTCCTCTTTCTTACAAGCTGCCTGATTTTACTTGCATATATTTATTTATGATTTTTACATCCATGGCCATGAGAGACATTTTTTCTATTAGCTTTTTGATGCTCTCCTTTTTCAGTCATAGTGTCAGAATTATGCTAGTCTTGAAAAACGAGTTGGAAAAATGTTCCATTTTTCCATGCTTTGAAAGAGTTTAAGTAACAGAAAAATGATGTCTCTTGAAGCTTGGTAGGACATGCCAAGAAAATCTCTTCAAACTTTTCTATAAAGATGGGCAGACCTTAATAATTACTTCAGCTTCTTTTATGATTTTTTTTGCAGATTTTGTACATATTCTGGAGTCAGTTTTCTGGCTTTATCTTTTCCTAGAGAGTCATCTTCATCTCCATTTCAAATTCAATGATAAAAATGTAATAAGTATATTCTCGAATTTTAAAATCTTTTTGTATGTTTTTTCCTTTGTTGATTTATAATGTGAATTGTGGGAGTTTTTTAAAAAACTTTAAATAGCTAAATATTTATTTTATTGACCTTTTAAAGAAAAAAGCTTTTTTTTTAAATTGAAGTTTGTGTTATTTTTGAATTTCAGAGTTTTATATTCCATTAATTTCTGCTTTATATTTATTAACCCCCTTCATTTACTTTTTATACTTTTAAAAATTGAATGCTTAATTCCTTTATTTATATTCTTTTTTACTTTCTAAAAAAAGTCCTTGAAATGATAGTCTTGAATGCTGACTTACATTTGAGTACTATCATATTTTAATGCAGTAATTTCATTTTTATATATTTCTAAATGGTTCATAATTCAACTATGATTTCCTCTTAGCCCCTAGTTGTTTTAGACCTGTTTTTATTAATTTTTAAGTGGATACAATATTTGTTTTTTTCTAATATCTAGTTTCACTGCATGAGAGTTAGAGAATATTAACCTATTTATTTGTATTTTTGGAACTTATTAGACATTTTCATGGCTAATATAGGGCTACCGCTTCCTGTCAGTTTGAGAAAAATGTTTCTCCTGGAGTTTTTTTTTTTATTAATAAGTTCTATACATGTATATTTAACCAATATTGTTAATTCAATTTTTTAAATTTCTATCCTTAGCTATGACTATTTAATTTATCAGTTTCTGAGAGACAGTCAGAAATCAACCCACCGTCACCGTCTTTCTGAACGTCTCCTTGTGTCTCCCGCGGATTTTGCTCTCTCTGTTGTGCTGCTATTTGGGTGGATTGCTCTTCCCTAGTTTGGGTGAAACAGTCTTTTACATTTCCCCCACGTTCCCTGGTAGGATTTTTTTTCTAGTATTCTTCTTTTTGTGCACGACTTCTGTTTCCTCCAATGCCAGTTACGTTTCGTCATTGTGTCTTTCTTAAATGCTTTACATTGTTCTCAAATAATGTTTCACCGTCCAACCAGATTTATGACTAAGGTGATTAGTACTGATGGCTGCTGTGGGTTTGCTCTGCCTTGTGGAAGTCTGTCTCGCCAACCTGCATGAGGGATGGAAGACTTTAGCCTTTGTGTAAACGGGCAGGCATGCTAACAAGCAGGCTTCCCTTTAGGTGCATGAATGAGACGCAGGAAACCCCCAAGTACCAAAACGAAAACGACTTTCCTTGGGGAGTGTGATGTTTTATGGGGATTTCACTCCTGAATATAATTGAGTTTCCTTTTGTCACCCTCTGCATCATTTTAGGTTTCTAAAGATCACTCAAGCTCTGCTCCACTTTTCTCCTGAGCATTTACATTATGGGTACACCAGGACGTCCCCAGATACATATTAATCATCGTGATAAAACAACTTCGGAGCATTTTCTCTAGAACATACGTTAAGTGTTTTATTTGGATTATCTCACTTTACTCTCAAAACCACTCTATGAAGTTTGTACTTTTATTACCCATGTTTTACAGAAAATGAGACCAAAGCTAAGAGTGATAACAAACACCATGAAGATTAAACCCCTTGTCCAAAGTTACATACCTAGTAACGGGTACAGCCAGGATGTGGATCCAGACAGGCTGACTTAAACACAGGTCCGTACTGCCTCTCTGAGACGCCGCCACTTTTCTCTAATGTAGTGTGAGATATGGAATCCTCTTTAACCTTTGATTGGGTCATGAAGCTTGGAGGAAAGTTCCAGAAAAAAAAAGCCTGGATGAGACAAAGGAATGGATTATAGGAAGGTGTGCCTTATCCACTAAGGCATGGAATTCTTATATCTGCAAAGGCGGACTTCTCATAATGGCTTACCCAGGCCACACTCTGGAGATTTAAGGGCCCGTGACAGCTCAGTTTCAGGCCGTTGTCATGATTTATAGCCAGGACTCAGCCCTGCACACAGCAGTCATGTGCCATTCTGCTCAGACTCCAGTGCTCCAAAGATTGCCTCTTGTCATCTCAACCCCTGTTTAATAGGAAACACAAGCCACCCTTGGGAGGACAAAACTATCTCGTAGCCATTGACTGGTTGGATGCTCAGCCCTTCAGCTCTGCAGAACTTCAGCTTGCTATTTTTAGAGTTCAGCGCAGCTGAAGACACGCTGGGTGAGCTTTGTTCGAGGCCTCCTGCCTGACTTGGCTTGCCACCCCAAGCAGCCAGAGAGGCAACACAGCAGGCCCGTTAGGCAGCAGCTGTCTGTCAACAGAATAAATGAGGTGAGCGGATAGCGACGGGCTGTCCCGGCCACAGACAGTAAGCAGAACATGAGAATTAACTCTTCTGGTCTTAGAGCCCCACAGGGTAACCTGCCATTTAGTCTATCAGCCTCCTTGATTTTTATTAGAGGAACTTGATGAAACTACTTTTGGCAAAGTAAAAGGATCTCACCTTAATTGTCACAGAGAAAAATCTGTTTTCCGGGTTATCACAAAATAATGCTGACATGAACTGGCTATCAAGACTCTGATTGTGAGAAATGATTTCTATCAAGAGATGTCTTTCCAGGTTGCATAATAGGATAGAACAGAAGGCTTTACAAGCATGAATTCCATGATCTGTCTGCCAGGGCTGATTATCTCAGCTCCCTTCTTCCTAGTTCTGTGATTTTGAACAAATTTTCTGACCTCTCTGGTCTGAGCTTTTCCTACTGGGTAATTGGGAATTACAGTTCCCATATAATGGACTTGCTTTGAGGGTTAAATCAGATAGTCCTTAGAATAGTGCCTGGCATAGAGGAGGAGTTAAGTGGATGTCGGCTGTTGTTATTAAGTATTCTGAATTTTAACCAAACTGTAGACCCAAAAAGTGAGTATCATCGCCACAGGTTTTAGAAATGACCCATCTAAGGATGAGGAAGAAATGGGATCAAGTTCACACATTTTGTGTTTAACTGAACCAAGACTCAATCTTCAGCTGTTTGATTCTAAAGTCTTGGAATTTTTCATGAGCTTTACTGAAATGTACTCCCTGGAGCACAGATTTTACTGACTCGTTCTCCGGCATTCTGCCAACTACCCACAAGAAAGAATATTATGAGACCGATTCATTACATCTGTGATCGGAGATACTGACGGGATCACGTGAGGACCACTGCCCACCACATCACACGGCAGTTTATGCGTTCATGGGAGAAATTCCTTAGGAATCGGTTTTTGATTAAGTTGTGTGCTCTTTCTGAAGAAGTGGTTTGTTTTATTTCTCTTGTGGAGAACTGTGACTGATCATCATCTGTCTTTGTTTTGGCTGGTAGGAGGCTTAGAGTCAAATTTGTTGCCTCCCTCTAGTGCTTCTAGGTGCTAATCATCCATATTTATGATATTCCTTTTCTTACACTGAACAGTGTAGATTTTGTAGATTTTTATACACTTCTACAGTGAATTTTTGGAATAAAACAAGAATGAATGTACAAAAAATTCTAAAAGTATAGTTCGATATATGTTCATCTCATTTCTTGGGTTTGGTCTTTGTTAATCCTGTTGGGTCAGGTGTCACTATGTTCCCAGGGTGAAAAAAGTCCTCCTGGGCCCTCGAGGGACATGTGAACATAATTACTCGGAGCCTCAGGTACCTAGGATGCTAATAACAGGCAGCACTGAGAGTGTTTAAACTACAAAAAGTTATGAAAATAAAAAATTTCATAACCAACCGTATGCTAACTTATTTCATACACAAATGATTGGCTGCTCGGGGCAGAGAAGACTCAAGGTAAAGGATCAGAAGAGGAAGCAATTACATCAACTGATGAACAACCCTCTCTGTTCACTCAAGGCTGCCTCAGTTTTGCCTTCACTGTGCCTTCTGCTGTCTTTGCCTTTATTACACTGCCGTGTAATAAGGATTGTTTCTTGGTTTTTATTCGTTTCCTAAGGCCCAGGATAGTGCCACAGTTTAGATAGAGAGATGACAGCAATAGATCATTCAGACTCAATATGTGTTTCTTGAATGGATAAATCAAGAACGCAGAGGAAGGACGCTCAACAGAGTGAAGTAGGCGGGAGGCTTGGAGGATTTCTGAGGAAGTAGCATATACATTGTGTCTATTAAGTGAAAATATGTAAACCAGACAAAGAAGAGAGTAAGAAAATTCTAAGCAAAGAAAACAATATGCAAAATCACAAAGCTGTGGAAAATGTGTGCTGGGGGAATTGCAAATATTTCCATCTGCCTCCAGCTTGGGTTAAGAGGGAACAGAAGAGATGAACTTGGAATGTGAATTTTATCTTGCGCCCTATAGAGAGTCATTGATGAATTTTAGGTAGGGGAAGGGGCAGGCTATGAGATGACCACTATGTGTTTTAGAGAGATTACTCTGACTCCAGTGAGGACTCTGGATTGATGGCAGACATTTAGGAGGCTATTGCATCAATCCAGGAGAGCAATAATGAAGCTTTTAACGAATGAGGTAGTGGGAGTACTGATGGAAAGGAGGGGTGTACTTGAGAGGTTTTAAGGTGGTCGAATCAACAGACTTAGTGATCAATTGCAAAGGGAAGACGTGGGGGAGGGAGGAGTCTGCAGTGCTCCCCACATTTCCAAGCTGGTTAACAGGATGGATGCTAGTGTCATTTTCCCAAGCAAAAAATAAAAAAAGAAGGGGAGGGGAGTGTGATTAAGTCAGCTTTGGACACATTGCACTTGTGATGCCACGGTAAAGCCAAATAAAGCAGGCTTTTAGATACGAGGATCCAGAGCTCCAAAGATTGATTTGGCCAGACACTGCATAACTCGGGAGGTATCCGTGTACAGCTGATTGCTGAAGGCACGAGCAGGATGTATTTTCCAAGGAGATTAGGAGAGTGTAAAGGATAGAACACTGTGAGACACTGACCTTTGGAAGATGAGCAGAAAAAGTACATCCAATGAAGAAGGCTAAGAAAAAAGAATGAGAGGGAAAAACTAGTGAGATCTCAAGCCAAGGGAGAGAAAATGTCAAGAAATCAGAGAGTTTTGCATTTCGAATCATCAAGGAAATCAAAATCAAAATCACAGTAAGATATCACCTCATATTCCTTAAAATTAATGGATAAAGGAAATATGATATACTTGTATTTAAAAACTTATAAAAGAATATATATATACGTATATATATTATTAAGCCATTAAAAATATGCAGTCTTGCCATTTGCAATAACATGGATGGACCTTGAGAGCATTATGTAAGTGAAATAAGTGAGGCAGAGAAAGACAAATACCGTATGATCTCATTTACGTGTGGAATCTAAAAACAACAACAACAACAAAAAGAAACAAAAAAACCTAGCTCATAGATACAAAGGACAGATTGGTGATTGTCTGAGGTGGGAAGTAAGTAGTGCGAAAAATAGATGAAGGGAGTCAAAAGGTAAAACTTCCCGTTATAAAATAAATAAATCAGGGGGATGTAATGTACAGCATGGTGACTATAGTTCATAACACTGTACTGTATTGTATAACTGAAAGTTGCTAAGAGAGTTGATCTTAAAAAAAAGAGTACAAGGATACAAGATAAGGATGGGAACAGATAAATATAGATAGATGATGATAGATAGATGATTGATAGAGACATAGATACATAGATAGATAATTTTATACAAACCTTAAAATGAGGGAGAGAGAAAGCAGCCTAGGATAAGTATTTAAGAACAGCAAGGAATGTTGAGAAAAGCTTTTAAGGGAAGTGGAGTGGGAACTAATTCAAGACTTAAAGAGCTTCTGGGCATGATTCAAAGCCTAGCTCTGGTTCAAAATGCCGTATTTGAAGGGGAACATCACACACAACAGTATGATTTTTCTCCCGCATGCTCAGCAGGATGGCAACAGAAGAAACAAAAGTTTGAACTCAGAGTTGGGATTTTGCTGGCTTTGGGGTCAGCAGTACAAGGAAGCAGAGCAGGAGGAAAGGTGCATTAATAGTGAAGCTAATGAAATTTTAGCTCCGGGGCCTCTGGGAGGCATGCCTGCGAGGACCAACAGAGCACTTGCTCGCACAGTCAGATGGTTGCTTAAATTTTACAAAAGGAGAATATTTCATTGTTTAGGGCCAATCTCTTTTTCCCATTCTATCTTCAGGTCTGCCATCCTTCCCCTTTCGTCAGGTCACAGGCGTTTTTGTGATCCAGCTTAAGGAAAGTCGAGTTAAGGGTCAGGTGCAGCAGAAGACATCTATGTGACTCACGGACACTTCTAAGTATAGTTACGTTACAGATGTAGTGTTCGTTAATTCCGGGCTAGGACTGGCTCTCAGAAAACTCCCACTGCTCCTCACCACCTGAACTGTGATAAACCTTCAGGGCCAAGAGCCCTCCTGGGGTGTGCATGTGTTCTACACCAGCCAGCACCAATGGGAGATGGCCAGTGGTCAACGTGCTGACAGTTCCAAGAGTCATTGCACAGGAAAACCAGGAAATCTTAAAGCCAATAAGTGAAAGAAACTTGATAAGAGATTTCCCCAAATTTGACAAAAATCCTACAATTTATATGACATTGCCGTAACGAGTTGTAAAGCTCAAAGAAAACTTCCTAATAATGAATGATTAAAAATAAGTTTTGCTTAACCAGATTAGGTCTCAGCCTGCAATTACAACCATCACATTCACAGTGATTCCTCCTGCCAGCAGCTGACCACTTTTGTTTTCTCTTCTAATATACTTGTGCATGCATAATTACGTATTAAAGTTATTTTATTATAAATGTTTCTCTTTTATTATAGTTAGAGCATGATAGTGACTTTTTTTAAAGTATGCGTTCAGATATATTATTTATGATTATTTCAGGATCATGAACAGGATCTTATGAAATATTTGCTGTAAAAAGAACCATGGATTCTGGTCGGGCTGAGAACCACTGATCTAGGCCCACCAAGTACCTGGGACTTAGATGCTATTTTCAGGGTTCTGCTCTGTGTCTTTTCACCTCATGTGTGCCTCCTTCACTGATCTTCAACCATCCTCGCCAACTGTGGGGAGGGCAAGGCTGTGTACAGAGGTCTGCCCCAGGTCATTCTAGTCTTTTCTTCCAGTTGTCATAAATCAACCATTCAACCACTTTTCTGTCACTCTTTCTGTCCCTCAAAGACATCAGTTTGTCTCTGCCCCAGGACCTTTGCACATTCTCTTCCCCAGATTTTTGCATGTCTAATATCTACTTATTTTCAGGTCCCAGCTTTAACATCAGCCTCAGAAAGTCCTTCTGAATGCCCCACCCTCACATACTCTCCATTACATGACACTGTTCTGGCTTCTTCATCACACTTACTCCTCTTCAAAATTAACTTGTTCATTCATTTACCTTTTTTGTGACCTTTCCCTCCCACTGAAAAGCAAGCTCTGTGACAGCAGGGATTCAGTTTGTCATTTTCAGCTCTGGATTGCAAGCAGTTATGCAACACCTGGCACATATTAAATGTTCAACAAATAGTTGTTGAGTGAATTGATGAACCGTGCGTGTTAGTTTGCTTGGGGCCCTGACAAAATGCCACAGACTGGCCGGTTTAAATGGCAGAAGGAAGTTCAAGATCGAGGTGTCAGCAGTGTTGGTTTTGCCTGAGGCCTGTCTCCTTGGCTTGCAGGTGGCCACCCTCTGGATGGCTCTTTACCTGGTCACCTCTCCGTACACATGCACCCTAGTATCTCTCAGTCTGTATCCCACCTCCCTCTTCTCATAGAGACACCAGTCATACCAGTTCAGGGTCCCACCTTCACAGTCTCATTCTAACTTAACCTCTTCAAACCTTACTTCCAAGTATGGCTACATTCTGAGGTGCTGGGGGTGGGGACCTCAACATATGAACTTGGTGGGGCACATAATTCAGTCCATAACACTATGATTGGCCCCTTCCCTATCCTTAATACACTTTCAGTGTTAGAGGCAGGAGCCACTCCAATTTCAGAAAGCCTTTAGCAAACAGCCTGGGCCAGCTAGTCATCCAGTGTTTCCCAGTACCTAGGAAGAGAGCAGTGTCCACCACCAACCCACCCCCAGCCCTATTCAGCAGTTGTCTCCTGGACTGGAGTCTGTAGATCCCTGCCCTGGGTGGCTCTCTGTGTGCTAGACCATCTCAGAAATGGATAGGGCCGGCTCCAGACGGGTCACACACTGCAGAGAGCTGCCTGCCACGGGGAGGTCTGGCTGGCAGGGTGCAGCCTGCACGGTCTGCAGCTGTCTGGAGATCGGATTTCCAAATCACCTGCTCTGGCCCAGGTTGCAGGAACTGAGCTGTCAGACAATGCCTGGTAATTACCCCAGACTCATCTACACCTTCCCTGTGTATGTCCTAATTGAGGTTTAATGGCTTTGGTCACAGGAGGAGCTTTTCCTGCCTTTCTAGACTTAGATTCTTTCATCTGAGCATCTGAGCCAATTAGTTTAGCATCTGGGGTAACTGACAGAAGTCAGGCCTGCCTGTGTGGAATTCCCAGGCCAGACAGATCTCCGTGGTTGCTGTTGGTGGTGTGCGTGTGTGCTTTCAGTGTCACTGGGATGCAATTTATAAGACGGGGACTGAGGCAGAGATAGGGGATGTCGGAGTCTATGAGGCATTTATAATTTAAGTTGCACATGGCCTTCATTTACACCTTCTGTTTCTATCTTAAATGCTTCTACCTGGAAGGCAATAGATTCACTACATGAAACTGAGTATGAGCATTTGAGTATCCTTTGATTTTATCCTATTAGTATAATTTATAATCCATTTAGAGATACAATTCAGAGACGTAATTATCACACCAAGTAGGGTTTCTTCTTGCAATGATTCAGCTTCATTATTCTGACTCCTTGCCTTTCCTTTTTGCCACTTTCTCTTCTCTGCTGCCCAAGTCACCAACCCCAGCAAAGGCCGTTCAACTAAACAGATTCCTCAAAATTAGATGAACCGAACCCAGGACTAGGAGGCACTAAACTCTAACTAAAAGGCCTGGAGACAGAGCCCATCATCTCCTAAGTTTTCTTACCTGCAAGCCAAGAACGCCTGTCCTCCTAGAACCTTTGGATGCCCCGTGATGAACGAGGTGTCTCAGTCATCAGCAAGCACACATCAGGGTTTCAGGCTAGTCTGCTGGACCCTCTTTGGGACTGGATCCACCCCAGAGGCAGGCAACAGCTTGAGAGATGGATTACTGCTGGGTAAAGTGATGACCTGCAGCCAGGTCTGGAAGAGATTTTAGTTCTGCTCTGGGCTCTGGAACCCACACTGTGGCTTTCAGCAGCCCCTAAAATAATGTCACCAAGAGTGAGATGATTATCACCAACAGAACTTGGCTGTGGGCAACTGGTTGGCTCAGATTTTCCTTAAAGTGTGAAGCAGAAGATTATACCACTGTTTTGAGAATGGGGGGAGATGTGCCTGCTTATTGAATTATCGGGTGATGTTTTCATACTCAATGGAAAAGGGAAGGAGTGGGTGGGCTTTGGAAAGCCTGTGAATGAGTGTATCTCGGCTGATTCTTATATTTCAACTCTGAGCCCAAAGTAACCATTTCATAGGTCACATTCCAGCAGGAAAGTAACAAACATTCACAGATTTCTTTTTTTAATATTTAAACACAGATGAGTGAAAAACCACGAGTGAATTCTTGAAAAGACCATTCCAATCCATCAACCTACAAGTGTTTCCTAATCTATTCAAATGTACGTGGGGTGCTATAGAGCATGGGATGTAGCCTGTCCCCGACGAGTTTATAACTTTGTTGAGGAGAAGAGAGTAGTGCAATGGAAAAAACAGCACAGATTGCAGAACCAGCCAGGGTCAATTAAATGTAGAATTAGATATAATTTACAGCAAAAGTCCTCGAGGGAGTTCAGGAGGAGGAGAGAGATAAAGGTAATGACTCCCACTGACTGAGTGCTCACTATGTGTCAAGCACTTTGTAGATGCCTGGCGGGCATTAACTTACATTATTAACCCTTACAACTCTATAAAGTGGGGACTATGATCATTTCCATTTTACAGATGAGGTGCTGGTGCATAAAGAAGATAAATAATTTGTACAGGGTACACCCTTAACAAGTGACTTATTCCTTTTCTTTGGTGAAAATAATTCAGTGATACAAAAAGATATAAAACAGCACAAGGAAATATATAAAGAATGATGTTTAAAAAACGCATGTATACCTACCACCCAGCTTGAGACATGTTTCCAATAGATGAAGCCCTCTGAACACCCCTCCCTAATCACACTTCCTCTCCCTAGAATTAACCACACTCCTAAATTTAGAGCTCAGAGTCTCAACTACTGCCTCAAACTATATCCCAAAGAAATGAACAAGGATGCCAGCCCTCAGAAAGATGCCATGGAGGTGGTTCACGTGAATGATGACTGGTACTTGGATCAGCAAAAGGAAGGGACTTTGGGGCAGAGAGAAAGCATAGGAGCAAATTAGATGGCGTGTCCTCTATCGTGTCTTCCCAATCTTCCTCAAAGGTAAATTAATTTCTCCCTCTGAGACATATTTCTGTTACAGCATATACCCCATTAAATGGTAATTATTGGTCCATATGTCTGCACAGCTAGACTATAAATTCCTCAAGAGCAGAAACTTAATCTCTGAAACACTGGTACCTCTTAGCATGTAAAACATTACACTTATTTTTAATTTTATATCTTGGCAGGTAATAGAGGATATATATATATACTCAGATCTAGGGCAGTGTTAAAGGGTTTAGACATACATTAAGAATCACTTTTTACTCACTTATTCAACCTTCAGTCTACTCTAAGAACACCTGTTTTTTTTTCAGTGGTACCAGCTTTGAAAAAACACTACCATAGCCTAGTAGATGCTGCACCTGTCAGTGTGCATCAGAAATTTGATGTACAGACCACAGTCCGACCCCATCAGACACAAATGGGGTTGAGGCTTCCCCCGAGTCCGTGCATGATGAGGGAATTTTGTTCCCAGGTACTGCTTATGATTCAGCCCCATAAAGCCATAATTCTGATTTTTCTGGAATCCTCATGAAAACACGGGATTTGATTACAATCCAACAAATGCCAACAATTTACACAGTCCAACTACTTACCAAATACAGTATCAAGGCAACAAACATTAGAACGACCTGTATATGATACCAAGCAACTTGGGTCGTGCATTTTCCCCCACAATGAATAGGCCTATATATCTATTCCTGGGGGCTCTAGCTGGGGAAATAAATTCTTAAACTTTTTGAGGACAAATTTTTTCAATTACAAACACCTAAGACCTTTACGGAGGCAACTGAGATAGAGAACTGCATAATGGGGAGGCCGAGGTCTATAGAATACAGATGACTTCTGTTTACCAATGACCCCAGTGAGCATAGTAGGAGCCATGAAACTCCTTTTTCATTCTCTCCTCCTTTGGTAATGCTGTGTATTCTGCCACTCACCCCCCAACACCTCTTCACTCTCTTGGCAGCAACTCAAATCTCGGAGGCCTCAGGGACTCGGTGCTGGGATAGAAGGTTGCTTAGGTAGACTAGTGGCTGTAAGTCATAAAATCCAAGCTTTGCTTTTAGTAGACATTCATGATGATTTCGGGAACCTAACATGGATTTGTGTCACTGTCACTATTGCAAGATGCCCTCTTAGTTGCAAACAACAGGTTTATAAAATAATCCTGTACACATAACCCATTTCTAAGGCTGCCTGCATCCAACTTATGTTGAAAAACCACATAGGAAAATAAACTCACATACTCTTGCACCCTGTGCTGAAGGAAACCTTTCATAATACAACTTGCAGGAGCTGACGCCTGCAGTGCATTCCTGTATGACAGTTGTTCATTTTGGCAACAGTTAATACTTCTGCTCAGAAACAGATTTTTATATTGTTAATGAGACATATGATGCTTTATTGAGGTTCTCAATATTTCAGTAAGTCAGTGTCTTGTTATATGGCTAAATGTACGGTAACCAGTTCAAGATAAATGATTCTATTTGTTGTTGTAGAAGGCATGCATCTTCAGAGGAAGACAAATGGTGGGTTAAAAAAAAAAAAAGATGAAGACATTTGGGCATTCAGTTCCCCTTTGGGAGTTTTACTAACTTCACAAATAAATATCTTTCCTTTTTCAATTAGCCATAATTTTGAGATAGATTCATCCACGTGAGGACTGAAGTAATGCGCTGAGAATTGTCACTCTGAATATTGCACCATCTGTCAAAGGCCCTCCTAGGTATCAAGGGAAAGGCTGTCCAGAGATTTGGAAGTTACTTAATGGGAGAGGAAGAGAAAACATGGGTAAAACGTCTTCAATCCAAGAGGAGAGACTGAGGTTGTCTGGCTCAAGTTGGGAGGTTCATTGCCTTTTGACAAGTTGTTACAAATATCTAATCATGAGGAGGAAGACAAGAGAAGAAAGGAAAAAAGAAGGATAAGGAGAAAAAAGAGAAAAAGGCAGAGGGTGAAGAAGGGAGGAGGGAAGGAAAGAAGAGGGGTAAAAAAAGAAAGATAGACCCCCAAATAAAAATTTTTAACCACCAACTTCTTCATACTTTTCCTCTGGACGATGCCACTGAATAATATAATATTACTCACTTTTCAGGCTCTATCTTGTTTAAAATACGTTTAGGAGTTCGTGATTTTCTTCACAATCCTTAGAAAGAGAATCTTGCCATTGTGACTTGTGTGTCAAGGCCTGGTGAGTCCTGACTCATTTATCACTGGCTGTAGAAGAGTTGAGTTCCTTATTTTTAGGGAGGGACAGGATTTTGAGTGAGGTCTCAAAGCTGGCTGGTGACAGATAATACATTTTCTCAATTAGATTGTTAGTTTCTCAAGGAAAGAACAGGTCTTCCACTCATCTTTGAATCTGTCACATGCTAGCACTGCGTCTTATCTGTCACAGACAACTAACAAAGTCCCACTGAATGAGTGGAGCTCCAATTCTGATTTGATTCACTCCAGAAAGCTACCAAATGCAACTGAGCCTGGGAAAGTCAGCCCTTGGGGGTGTACAGGAAATATCTTTTAACATCATAATATTTGCCAATATTTCTTATATTTGAGGTACTATTCCAAGTGCTTCAAGCGTTCTAAAGCATTTAATCCTCACAACAACCTATGTGGTGGGCACTTTAAGCATCACCACCACGATCATCATCAACCTTGTTTTACAAATGAGGATGTTGACAAAAGAAAGTTTAAATAATTTGTCCAAGGCCACATAACAGCTAAGTGGAAGAACCAGGCCTTGGGCACAGGCAGTCTTGCTCTGAGGGTAGTGCTCTTAAATACCATACATTATTGACACAACACGTGTGAGAATGGAAACGTATTGCTATTACAAAAACAAAATCTCTGGGTTGAAAAAAATAATAATCTAGTTCTTGTGAGACAGGAACAAAGGCTGAAAATTATGGTTCATCCCACCAAATTTTTCTACCAGCGGTCGCCCCTGTTGATGGATTTATGTGTTTGTTTCTTTGCTTATCAAGTCTTGCTATAGCGCCTGGTCCATACAGGGCTCTGACCACACTCAGTGTTTACTGACTTAGGGGACCTGACAATATGTCATGCTAACAGACAAATGCAGACAATGTCAGTCCCTTTGGCACATTGTCTTCTTCCAAGGGATAACTTGAGAAACAAAAATTTTAATATACATATATATGTTATATACCAATATATATTTTAATATATCTCCTATATGTATACATGCATCTTACATATGAAACACATGATCTCTGCATACTAGATGTGGAGTGTTTGCACATTTTATCTTATTCATCACTCACTAATGGACAAAGTCACTAAGTGACCAAACAAGAAATCAAAGTGAAGACTGGTTCCAGCCTCTGTGGGTCCCCAGTCACTAGAAGATATGGTCTTTATTAGCTGGTTAGTAGTCTGTGCCTCTTACTAACTCAACTAAGTCAGCTCAACTTAATTACCTAATTTCTGGGAACTCGAGTTTTCTCATATGTGACTTGTAGATGATAAAGCCCATGCCATCATATTGTTACGAGCATTACATAAGAAAAAAAAATGGAAAAATATCCAGGATGTAGGACCCAATTAACAAATTGTAGTCCTCTTCCTTATCAATAAGACATCTGAAATCCCTGAAGATTTTACTTCGTCCCAAGTCTCTCCCTCCATCTCACCTGCCAACTCTTCTACCCAGAAAAAAATAAATAAAGAGAAGGGCTGTGATGGTCTTTACAGCTTCTGAAAACTTCCACCTCAATTCCTTCCTTATATGAGAATTCAAAGGCACAAAAGCTAGGCTTTCAAGAGAGCATGGCTCGATTGCATAACTAAAGCAGATGGTTCATGACTCCATTGTATCCAAAAGCCACATCATTTCCAAAGTCAGCAGTTCAATCAGCAGGCCTTGACTCATTGGTGGGTCATAAAATTCATGTACTGGGTTGCTACCAGCATTTTTAAAAAACAAACTAGAACAAAAATAAAATTAAATAGGTTTTGTAATATCAGAGTTTATGACACACTGGTAGATAAAAGGAAGGTAAATTTTGTTTTATACAACTCTTATTTCAGTTGTGTTTAGTCTGTGCACACCACATTGCAATGTAATTCTTATTTCAACTCCTTTGTGGTTTTTTGGAGCTGAGTGTCAAAATCAGGGGACAGTTAAGGAACTTCTTTTATAACCAAGGCCAATACAAGTTGATATCCTTATAGTAATTAGGTTCAGAAGTTGCCTAAATCTTTTAGCTGTACTGATCCACCTGTGTTGGAAGGATTGGAATCTAAAGGCCCAGGAGGATTGATGTCTGGCTTCTCCATGCCTGATTTCTGGTATAGTTCCTGTCACTTTATCCTCAGTATTCTTCAGTAAATTTGAGAGGGCTTTATAACTTGATGGACTTGACAAGGGTGTTATGAGAACCCAACCCAGGTGTCTTTTTAATTAGTGCTTTAATACCCATGACCCTTAAGTTTCACAAGAATAAGGTCCATGTTTTTCTCAGTCATCATTCATCTCACTGCCCACCCCCTACTTAGTCATTCTGCCTCCTCAAAGCCCTGCACAGTGCCTGGCAGAGTATGAAAGCTAATTAATACACATTGAATGAATGAACACTAAGTCTAGCTTCAGATGGCAAGGCAGAATGATGATCGCCCCTAGCATTCCAATGCACTTAGCTAGTTAGCTATCTTTCCTGTTCACTTAAAAAATGAAGGACTCAGGCAAAATTTTCTCAACCGGAAATAGTCCTCACAGTGCAAGAATGAGTTAAATGACACCACAAGGAAGCCATCAGTCAAATCGAGAGCGAGGTTCATTTCTACAGAACAAAACTGCGGGTGTCACCAACAAAGCAATGGCATGAAATTTAAAAAGAAGAAGAGGAACTGCTGTAGAACAGAAGAGACTCAAGGACGAAACAATGAGTGAGTGGACTTTGCTTGGATTATGAACTATAAAAAGACATACTGAGGGAATCTGAGAAAAGTAAATATGGACTGGATATTAGATGATTTGAAGGAATTATCATTCACTTTTTAAGGTATGATTTTGACATAGTGATTATGATAAAAATAGAATGTCATTATCTGTTAGCAATGAGTATAGAACTATTTATAGGGAAAAAGACATAACATCTGTGATTTGTTTTTAAATCTCCAAATAAAGATGATGTGTATGTGTGGGAAGAGGATTGGATCATAGAAGATTTGTCAAATGCTGATTATTGAGAAAGTTAAAGGACAGATAAAGGAGGTTCATTATACTATTAGCTCTACTTTTGTATACCTTCGAAAGTTTCCACAATAAAAAGTGAAATATAGGGAACCCCAGAGGAGCAGAAACGGCGATGTAAAATTTCAGAACTACAATTTCATGCTTTCTCTCGCAGCCATATTCCAGGGGGACCCAACCGACTTACTGGGTTTTGTGCACTGACTTTGAATACATTCCAAATGTGATAATCTGCTGCAATGTGCTCATTATTTTTCAAAAGTAAAAGATCTTATGCACTGTTAGAAGCATCAAAACTTCATTCTATTCATCTTGAGCAAAATGTTCCTCCCAGTACAGCTTTTTCCTTAAAGGAGGAGGAGGGCAGAGAGAGGCTGGGGTGAGAGGTCGGGGAGGAGAAACGACCATTGAGTTTTCCAGGTTCGGGGAGAATGGCAAGATCCTTGGGGAGACAGCAAATTGAAATTAAGGCTGTTTCAGGCAGCCTACAGGATGTGCCTGCAAATGTAGACAGATCTAAATGGTGAAAAAGTCTGTTTGTGCCCATTCATATGAAGTGAATGCCTGGTAATGTGCTCCAGCCCCTGGGAATGGTGGCTGGATTGAGGGACGGAGGCCGGAAGAATGGGATGGATTTGACATAAGTACTTTTAAGTGCTCTGAAGGCTGGGCTCCTCCCTGCGGTTTAATAGCAAGGTCCCCTGGGAGCTACAAGGAAGGAGCCGAGTGAATCCCTACAGCTTTCCGTCTTAAGGATAACAAATCTTGAAACAGGTGTGAGCTCGGAAACTTCCTTTAACTCCTTGTTTTTAGTCTGCTAGTCCGCTCTCTGCATATCATTATCATTGCACAGAACGAGGTCTGGGGCGAGAGGAGGGAGGAGAGGAAAGAGAAGCTGAATAAACACAAACTGCTTCGAGTGACTAATATTCATTAAGTCCGCTGGTCGTGCGCTGTGAAATTTATTAAACTGTGGCTTCCAAGGGAATGTATTAGCGGAGCTAACGAACACAAATAAAAGAGAGGCCTCCAGGCAATGGTTTCCTGGGGCCTAGATGAGGCCGCTGAGTCATGTGACAAGACATTATAATGTTAAAAGCATCTATTACAGTCTAGAAGGCCGATTATGGGAAGAGGGTGCCCTCGGAGGGGGAGGGGAGATAGGCGAGAGACTAAAAGTCTGACTTCTCTGAGAAAGGGGCCTAAAGCTTTCCATTTATATTCACTCAGGAAGGAGGCCCCGTGCAAGGCCTCGGAACTGCAGTGCTGCCATCTGGTGGACAAGGGCTTTGAGAGGCCGGCCACGGGATAAAGATGGCTGCCACCATCTTTAAGGTGTCAGGAATTGGGAGGTACCGAGTGACAGTGGGGGAAGTCCTTCGTCACTGTGGTGTCAGGAGCAAAGACTAACACTCATAAAGTCATCAGCGATGCATCATCTCACTTAAACCCTGTAGAGCGAGAGCTCAGGTGTCCCATTCTGCTGCTCTGTCCCACCAGGGTCTTGGAGATCAATTTCATGTGATTTATTAATTTCATAAGATCCTACCTAAGGTGTTACTCCTCGTAAGAACATTTGTTCCATAACCTAGTTCACTTTCTCCAACCAGAAACCTTGGGGCTCTCCTCTTTATCCCACACCTGTCATCCAATCCACCAGCAAATCCTGTTGGTCACACTATCCCACGACCACTTTTGTGCTCTGCTGTGACCCTGACTGGAGCCATCGGTATCTTTCTCCTAGATGATTGCACGCTTCTTGCTTCCAACCTTGCAGTCTACAGTCTGTTCTCCACCAAAATGAACCATTGGAACATGATAAATCATTTCACTTCTCTGCTTAAAACCTTCCCCTGGTTTCTAAGCTCGTTCAGAGTAAAATTTAAAGTTGTACAATATGTATCAGGCCCTAAATGATCTGACCCCAGCACCCACAGACTGCATCTCTTGTGTTCTCCACTCACTCATCTGTTCCAGCCACATCCTCCTCGCCAGTCCTCAAAGAGGCCATGCATATCCCTGACTCAGCTGCCTCTCCCGGAATGCTCTTCCCCAGACAGGGCATGGCTCCCCTTTCCATCCTCCCAAGACTCTAATCAAACATTACCTTGTCAAGAACTTCCATTGCCATCCTATTTAAAATAACACCTCCTCCTACTCCCTGCAGGATTTTATATTTCTTTTCTTTGATTTACTTTTATTAGCAGCATTTATCACCTCCTAAAACGTTATGTATTTATGTATTTATATCCTTAAATTCCATCCTCCCTGAATCCCTACAATAGAATGTAAGCTCCATGAAAGCAGGAACTTTGGAGAATAGAGTAAAATATAACATGGTTCATTTGTTTATGAAACTTCAAAAGCAGACCACCCTGCTTAAAATCCTTATTTATACTCTTGCTAATTGTAAGCCCCACTGGGGCACATATTTTGTCTGACTTAGTCTCTCTCTACTGCCAATGCCTAGTACTGTGTCTGATAAATGGCATATATACAAATAAGACTTTTTCTTCTTTATTTAGCAGCTTTATTGAAGTATAATTTAGGTACCAAATTATAAGTGTACAGTTCCATGATTTTTTAAATTCAGATTTATAGAGTTGCACAATCAACACCACAATCCAGTTTCTAAAACTACATTTCTAAAACTCCAAAAAGCTCAGCCAAGCCCGTTTGTAGTTCATTCTCCCCCCTCCTCTCTGTCCCGGGCAGTTACTGTTCTGCTTCCTGTCTCTATGCAGGTGCCTTTTCTGGAGACTTTATATGTATGGAATCATATGACATGTAGTTTTTTACATCTGGCTTCTTTAAGTCAGTATAATTTTTTTGAGGTTTGCTCACATTGTAGCATGAATTAGTAGGGTGCTTATTTCCTTTTCCTTGCTGAGTAAGTACTCCCTTATACTGATAAACAATTTTTTAAATCCATCATCTTTTGATGGACGTTAGGATTATTTCCATGTTTTGCTGTGAACATTCACATACACACCTTTGGGTGGACATGTTTTCTTGGGTAGATTCCTGGCAGTGAAACTGATGAGTCACATAAGTTTATATTTAACATTTTAGGAAACTACCAAACTGCTTCCCAAAGTGGCTGTGCATTTTATATGCCCATCATCAATGCATAATGGTTCTGGTTTCTTTACATTCTCACTAACTCTTGGAATTCTTTTTTATAGTCATTCTAGTAGCTACGTAGAGGTATATTTTGGTTTTAATTGGCATTTCTCTTACAACTACTGGCAAATTTTTTTGTTCATAATAACTATTAACAATTTGAGTATCTTCTTTGGTAAAAGTTCTGTCTAGATATTTGGCCCATTTTTATATCAGATTGTTTGTCTTCTTGTTATCGAGTTGTAAGTGTTCTTCATATATTTTAGATACATAAAAAATATAATTTACAAATAGTTTCTCCCTATGTGTGGCTTGTCTTTCCATTAGCTTAATGATGTCTTTGGTAATACAAACAGTTTAAATGTTGATAAAGTTCAATTTATCTGTTTTTTATGTCTCATGATTTGGGGTCATATTTAAGAATTTTTTGCCTACTCAAGGTCACAAAGATTTTCTCCAATATTTTCTTCAAGAATTTGTATAGTTTTAGCTCTTACATTTTGGTCAGTAGTGCATTTTGAGTCAATTTTTGTGTATGGTGTGAAGTAAGATACTAAGTTCAAGTTTTCTGCATGAGGAATCCAATTGTCATAGCGTTCTTGTTGAAAAGGCTACTGCCTTCCAATTGATTGTCTTGGCATCTTTGCTAAAAATCAGTTATTCTTTAATGAAATGGATTATTTATGGACTCAATTCTGTTCCACTGATCTATTAAGCATAACTTTATACAAATACCACACTGGTTTTTTAAAATTTAATTTAATTTTTTAACTATGATATTACAACAAATTTTGAAATCAGGTAGCATAATGCCTTATATTTGTTCTTCTTCTCAAAACTAATTTTGGCTAGCTAGATCCTTTGTATCTCCTTATAAATTTTAGGAAAATTTTGTCAGTTTTTACAAAAATACCTGCTTTTATTTTAATAGGGATTGCACTGATTAGCTATACCAGTCTGTGAACTGCCATCTTATGTTGTTGCATGCTTTTGGCTCCTGAAATAGTCATTTTTATCAATTTTGTCCAGCGCTATAGTTGCCTCTATGGATAGGAACTGCCAACTCCATCACACAACCATGTGTATGAATTCTATAACCCCGACTGAACTCTAAGCTCTAGGAGGCAGCTACCATATTTTCCTCTGCTTTTACACCCATTAAATAAAGTAAATAGCTTTTCCCTATCACATAATGTCCTGCGATGGAAAGGATTTAATAGACGTTAGTGACATTGGAGAGGATATTGCTTGGAGACATGGCAGGAAGAGTTGCAAAACAAGCATCATCAGCATTGTTATCTTCAGAAGAGAGAAATAAATGTCAGACAAGCTTCACTGGTTAAGGTCAGGCAAGGCTCAGGCAAGAAAAGTCATGGACACCAGGTCCAGTGTTCCAGAATTTGCCCCCTTCAAAGACAGGAAAAAAAGAAAATAAACTTAAATTCCTATCAAATGGAATTTGGTTAGTTTTATGGGAACTTCTGGAGAGGAGAAAACATAGGACTATTTTTCTAAAGTGTGCTGAAGAAAATTTATCTAAGGCAGCATTTAAGAAATGAGACTGTAATTATCTTTCTGTCATGTTTTATATTGAGATATGTCTGAGGCTTGGGAATGGGTTAGAGGGCCTTTCAAAAGTCCCTCCTAAGAATCTTCAAATCTTGATTTATGTATCCTCCCACAACATCCATACCCACAGTTGTATTTTCTGAGTTAAAGCACAGAGGATTTATCAGTTTTCAACATATAAGAACCTCACACATCTATCTCTCAAGTGTCATGATGGTGGACTTTCACAAGGCCCCAAAGCTTGGCACAGACTTTGAACTGTTTTGATTTTTATATCTTTCCTACATTGGAAGACACAGAGTAGAGAGAAAAGCTAACTCTGTAAGAGAGAGAACACAGCTGATACCCAGGTTGGGCCACCCAGAATGCACCAGGATTAATGACAATTTGGCTTGACAGCATCCTGACCACAAGAGATGAAGTCACCCTAGGAAGTGTTTTGGAGAGGAAAATAAAATCAGCAGAGTGAAAAAGAGAAAAAAATTAAAAGCATAAAGTCTGAAATATACATTGTCCAAGTATTTTCCCCCATTAATTTTCGAAGCCCTTGAGTGTTTCCAGGGAAATTTAATCTGCATGTTTCTGAGCCATTTACACTTAACTCACCACAACATTGTTTTGTAGGAGTCATATGTTGTCCAAGAAGGCCTCTGAACCTCATTCATAAAGATTTTTATTAATGTGATTGTTTTCTTTTACCTTAAAATGAAATTATGCTTTTCCAGATTGAAAGGAACATTGAAATGAACCCTAAATTCAAAACTTGTGAGGTATGCAACAGAGCACTTCTGATCACAGTGTATCCCCATTCAGGTCTCCAGTTCAAGGTGTTTTGGTTTTGGCAGCATCACAGTGAAGGGTTCAGTTGAAAAGACACAGGTTTATTACTCCTTGGATAGCCAACGTGAGCCCTCTCAGGCCTTTTTTAAAAAGCCCTCTCGGGCCTTTTATAAGGAACTCAGCCAGTCTAACAATTAACTCTGCTTTAGAATCTATCATGAGGAAAGCTCTGAACTTGAGCACATGAGGTGAAACCCTGGAAGTGCTAGAGATGCTTCAGGATCTTAAGGGCTTCGTAATCCAAGGGACTAAACTGTAAAATGAGGACAACCATAGCTTCTACCTCCTAGGATTGCAGTGAGGATTAAGTGAGATAATCTCGTGTAAGGTGTTTTGCATTACCTAGAACATAGTAAGATGTCAATATATTTTGGCTAAAATAATAATAATTTATAAGTGTTTGCATGGACATTCAGACCCTGAAACAGTCATCTCAAAACAAAACTCTCATTAAGATAAAAGACCACTCTACATAAGTGCACATTCATGCATTGACTCACCTGCCAGCTCCAAATAACCTTTGTGAGAATGAATGACTCCTGGGGCTCAAAATAATGTAAAAAAATGTACTATATTTTTAAGTCATGATTGAAAGCCTAACTGGAAAACCACCATAAGAAAAGCCATTATTGTATTATGAGAATCAGTTGAGTCTGGCTCATGAATCAACTGATGTAATATACATATACTATATATCAAGGGATTACATGAATTTAGGGCTATTTGTACCATTTAATCGTTAATACCAATAAATAGTATTCGAAGAGCCCTTTGTTAAATCAACTACAGAACACTGACGTATTGTAGTCTAATTAATATACCTGTGATGGTTAATTTCATGCATCAACTTGGCTAGAGAAAAGCTTAGAGTTGTTTAATCAAACGATAATCTAAGCGTTGCTGTGAAGGTATTTTTGTGGATGTAGTTAACGTCTACAATCGGTTGACTTTAAGTAAAGGAGTTTACCCTCAATAATGTGGGTCAGCCTCATTCAGTCAGTTTAAAGGCTTCAAGAACAAAAACAGAGGTTTCTCGGAGAAGAAATTCTGCTTAAGATTCCAGCCTCAACTCCTGCCCCAGTTTCCAGACTATTGACTTGCCCTTTGGATTTCAGACATACCAGCCCCTACACACTGATACAACGTCCATCCAGCTTTAAAAGTGCTCATAATTACTCTATGAGAGTAGGGGCATGACCCAGAAATTAATAGGCTGTTTTTCTCAGTGACTTCTGAAGCAACCTAGATTGCCTCACTTTTCCATCTGGAGGAAGCAGCAGTCTGCCCTGCTTGTCTACCACCATTATGATCCAAGGGCGTAGCGGTCTGCCCGCCCTGCTTGTTGCACTGAGCAGCACATGATCCAACATTTCTTCAGTCAACCAAAGTTTACTGAATGCCTCCTCTGTGCCAGTTATTCATCTAGGCACTGTGGAATATAGCTGTTAAAAAGAGCCAAAAAGAAAAACAAATCCGTGCCCTCACGAAGCCAATAGTCTCATGGTGAGGAGACCATGTGTAAACAAATAGAGAAGTAAAGTATATTATAGATCAGATGGTGGTAAGTCCTTCAGGGGAAAAACAAGTCAGGGGAGGAGACAGGCAATGTTAGAGGTAAGATGTAACTTTAAATAGGTTGCTCAGTGGAGTCTTCCTTAAAAATATGGCCTTGGAGCAAAGCCAATGCATCAATTACGCTATTTAATATTGCCAAGTATTTCTATTTAAAACTAACAGAAAACCCTGATTTAAAATGGTTTAAACAGTAATAAGTAAAAATAATAAGAATGACTAGCATTTATTGAGGGTCCACGGTGTGCCAGCCACTCTTTTGAGTGCCTTATATATATGTATTCACTTAAGTCTCACACTAGCCTTATAAAGTAGATAGTTAAAAAATTATGTATTTATTCTTATTTTTATTTTATTTTTTCCCCTTAACAGAGGCCCTGGGTATTGAACCCAGAACCTTGTGCATGCCAAGCATGCACTCTACCACTGAGCTATACCCTCGACTCCCTGTAGGTAATTCTATCACCCTTGTTTCATAGATGGGGAGACCAAGACCCAGAGAGAGAGAATTTTCCAAAAGTTATGTGACTGGCAAGTGGCATAGCTCTGCAAACTTGTCCCTGGACAAGTTTCTTCCCTGACTCAGACTCCTGCCCATCAGAGGGAAGGCAGTATCCAGGTAGAAGGTGTCAGAGCTCCATCTCAGGTCTTCAGAGTCTCTCCTAGCTGGAATCTCCTCTCAGTTGCCTCATCTCCAGCTGCACTGAGATGGCTGCAGCAGTCCCATGGGCCACACCTAGACCCAAGGAGAAAAGAGACTACCTTCTCTAGGTCTCCCCCAGAGGCACCAGCACACTTCCCTTCACAGGGCATAGGCTAGCAGTGGATCACAGACCCATTCCTAGACCAATCACAGCTAAAGGGAATGGGATTCATAGGTTTAGGTCAAACCAATTCTTCCTAGGGGTGGAAGGGATGTTGGGGACTCCAATGCAAAGACTTCTCCAGTGGTGCATTAAGGGTTTGTGTTTGTGTTACTTCCATCAGGTCCTTCAAGAGAAAAGAGTGAACATCAAGTCCTCCACAGCTAGAAGACATGGCTGCATCTCACTGCCCATGTTGGAGAAACTGACTGTTTGATCCATTCAATCTTGCTGTGGATCTCAGACGTGAATCCAGGGGTAGGAAGTGCTCACATAGAAAATGCCACAACTCCACTTGAGACACATGCAGCAAATTCTGTTCTCCATCCTCAAGATTTCAGTGTTGAGTTGTTTTATAGTACTCTCTCTTAATTAACATCACCAGAGGTGCTGATAACAAGAAGGGCTGTTTATTTTGAGTTCATGCTTCAAAGTGGCTGAATTTCTTATCAGATATGTTCAAAAGCTTTTAGTCTGACTTAAGACCATCAAGAGATTTTTGGCTCTATGCTAAAAGTGAGAGCAGAGAAAGGCCATTGGGCATATTTCTGAAGTCAAACTTGGGTGAAAAATCAGGAAATACACAAGTGGAAATTAGATTGAAATTTATCATGAAGATAATACACGATTATTTCAATAATAACTTATTTTATAGACTGTGCTTGATCATGTTTATCTACTCCATTATAAAGCCAATCAGTTAAAATGCCAAATCACCCATCCAATTTCTTTTGATATCAAACACCGAAAGGAAGATTTTCATTATCAAACAAACTTGGATTTTAGCCTTGCTCAGCATTTGTCTCCAATCAAACTTACTATCTCCCTTCTCAGTTTGGCATGGGAGTATGAGTATTACAAATATCTATATTGTCCCAGCACCCTATAATGGTATTACAATGACAATTTTATTAGGTCCATAAAAATTTTGCAACTTCCCTGCAGCACACTGTAATTTCACCAACAGTTGTAAAAGGTCTTAAATTATATTTGTGCAAAATTGAGATGAATGGACTTGAACATTAATGCATTTCTCATTGTGTAATAGGGACTTTTTCTTCCTTCTCTCTTTGCCAAGTACAGAGAAAAAGCTATCCCATTCAACTATTTGTCAACTCCCATTAGAAACATTTAATACTAATAAAATTTATGGATTCAGTTTCCAAAGGATACTGCCAGAGGACTTCATGATTACTACATCAGTCCTTAAATACAACCATTGTTCACCTTATAAAAATCTATATGCAGCCTGACAGGTATAAAATGTCGCTTTGTATGCTGAGTCAGCATAAGAGGCTTTTTTGGTTGAAGCAGAGTTCACGAAATAAAAGTAAATGTGTTCTCGAGCCAGTGAGGAAAGATTGATCTGAAAACATTCCCCTAATAAATATGAAGCTGACAGACTATGATGCTATATGCCCATTCTCAACCGAAAAAGAAATAAAGCATAATTCAATTGACCCTGTAGGTAGCAAATAAAGTTAGTTCACGTTAGAGGTTTTATATACACACACTCATAAATGTAAGCATGAGCATGCGAATTACAAATGTTACATAAAGTGCTATCTTTCAAATAGGAAGATTCTGCCAACAGGTCCTCAAGCTGCATTTCTAGGAGTCGAGACAGCTTTGTACAAATGCACACTGTCGTTCTTGGGAGCTGATTCTTCAAGCTGTGAAGGTTTCCTCCTCTAAACTCCCTATATAACGTCATAACACTTTCTAACTTGTACCATCATTATTTGTGTACAAGCCTTCTCATTCCTACCAATGAGGAGCCCTTATTTTATTCATATATATATTTTACTAAAGTATAGTCAGTTTACAATGTTGTGTCAGTTTCTGGTGTACAGCACAATAGTTCAGTCATATAGGAACATACATATATTCATGTTCATATTCTCTTTCACCGTAAGTTACTACAAGATATTGAATACAGTTCCCTGTGCTATACAGTATAAACTTGTTGCTTATATATTTTTTATATTTTAGTTGGTATCTGCAAATCTCAAACTTCCAATTTATCCCTTCCCACCCCCTTCCTCCTGCCTGGTAACCATAAGTTTGTTTTCTATGTCTGTGAATCTGTTTTGGTTTTGTAAATAAGTTCATTTGTCTATTTTTAGATTCAACATATAAGTGATATTATATGGTATTTTTTTCTCTTTCTGGCTTACTTCACTTAGAATGACAATTTCCAGGTCTGTCCATGTTGCTGCAAATGGCATGATTTTATTCTTTTTTATGACTGAGTAGTATTCCATTGTATAAATATATCACAACTTCTTTATCCAGTCATCATTGATGGACATTTAGATTGTTTCCATGTCTTGGCTATTGTATATAATGCTGCTATGAGCATTGGGGTCCATGTGTCTTTTTGAATTAAGGTTCCTTCTAGATATATGCCAAGGAGTGTGATTGCTGGATCATATGGTAAGTCTATTTTTAGTTTTTTGAGGAATCAAGGAGCCCCTTATTTTATGTGGTCTTTATCTTCAGCTAAGCCACAATGACTCACAGATAGTAGGTATTTATCATGTATTTGCCAAACCAACAAATCAAAAAAGAGTGAATGGGGTGTCTGTCACCTAGAGCTATGCAATCTGTAACCCATGAAACTAACCAGTTCATAAGAAATAGCATCATAGTGGGGAGGGTACAGCTCAGTGGTAGAGTGTGTGCTTAGCATGCATAAGGTCCTGGATTCAATCCCAGTACCACTAAAACTAAATAAATAAATGTAAACCTAGTTGCCTCCCCTCCAAAAATAATTAAAATAAAAAAAATTTTAAATAAAAAATAGAAAAAAGAAATAGCATCATGAATGTAAGGAATTTACAACTGTGAGGCTATCATAAATGTCAGTGTGTATTAAGCTAAGCACAGAGAAGCATGACAGTGGTCGTTAAGCTGGAATATGTGTACCCAAGGGGCAACTGGCATCAGTAATTTTAAGAGAATACACTTTCTGATCCTCAACTTCCATGTTTGTTCTTTTAAAAACGTACTTGCTAACCCCAAACTCTTAATTTATTCCTCCCCCCGCCTTTCCTCTTTGGTAACCATAAGTTGGCTTTCTACATCTATAAGTCTGTTTCTGTAACTACTCTATATAAAATAGATAAACAACAAGGACCTAATATATAGCACAGGGAACTATATTCAATAGCTTGTAATAGCTAATAATGAAGAATTATATATATATATGTATAACTGAATCACTATGCTGTACACCAGAAACTAACACAACGTTGTAAAACAAATATACTTCCATTTAAAAAATGTATTTGCTTGAAGAAATGTCTGGAGTTGAGATTTCCTGCCAGTTCTTCTTTCAGCTGATTGACAAAAGACAGACATACTTCTGATGCTGAACCATACGATGGTTTGTGGTCCTGAGGTGTAACCTCCCCAACCCCTTTCCGGTCAAACAGACCATTTGAAATATTGGCATTGGTGAACGCTTCTGTGCCCATCAAAGACACCACAAACCAGTGAGAGGGCTCCTTGTCTTTCCCTATCTTATGCTTACATTTATAAAAGCAAAGTGTGACATGAGATACAAGGTGTTATCAACCTATTTTGGATGCTCTGAATTTAGATATATTTTAGAGTGGAATAGCCAAGTGGGATGAAGATTTTTATTTCATGACCTTGTCTTTTCCATCCTCCAACTATTTGCCAAAAAAATGAACTGCTCCTGAGGAAGAGTTCTCTGAACGCAAAGAAAAAAAAAAAGCTGGTTTAAAAAAAAAAAAATATATATATATATAGAGAGAGAGAGAGAGAAAGAAATTGAAAAGCAGCTGCATCTTTGTGTACCCAGGCACAAACGTATGGCACAATTTTATGCTTTATTTATTCATCCTTAAATTGAAATTCAAAAGTGAAATAGCTGTTAAAAAGAAGTGAATGAATAAGTTTATTTGAATTAAAATATGAAGTCAGGCCTTCTGATAGTAAATCTGATTTGGAGAATCTGACAGTGAAGATTAAGATTGCTAAATGATTATATGGAAGATAATTTTCACAGATTAATGAAACTACACATGTAGTTCAAAGGTCTTGATAAAAATACACTTAAATTTATGACAAGATAAAATAATCTTACTTAAAAACAGAGATATACTTAAATTCACATTATATTTATTTCTCCAATATCTTCTAAATATATGAGGTTAAACAGTTTTCTTCAAGTGAAAGAGCACAGATAAACTCAAGTAGTCTTCAGTCTGGAAGGATGAAAAAATTTTGGAAATGGATGGTGGTGATGGTTGCACAGTAATGTGAATGTCATGGAACTGTACACTTAAAATGGGTAGAATGGTACACATTTTATGTTACATATGTTTTACCACAATAAAAAAGTGTTAAAAATGAATTTCTATTTAATTATATGTTTTTTCCAAAATAAATTTTTTAATGCCCTACTACTTCAGACATTGTGCTACTTGTACATGAAGACTAAAGTACGACCCCTGCCGTTAGGGATCCTTCAGTCTAGTCCTTTTAGAGTGTAAATCTAGATTCTATCATCAGGGAAAGTGAATTTTTAATATGGAAGCAAACAGATAAATCAAGTCTCTGAACTAAACTTGAGCACACTTCCTGCATCCTGATTATTTATTTTGATCACATTAAGCAAAATGTTAATCAATTCATACTTCATGGTCAGCTGTCTTTACCCACATGCAATATCTTTTTTTCAGTAGAAATTAGTCACACAACTGAAATTCTTGAGAATAACACCTGCTTTTTAAGCTCCATGATACAACACAACAGGTTGTCTTTAAAATGATCAGTAATTGCATTAATATCAACTTTCCCCAAAACTCAGTGACTAGTGTCAAGCCAAATATAAAACATAAAAAATTCACCTTTGTTTAACTCCAATCAAATGAACTGGAGAGCTGCCAAATCCTGCTTTGTTTTATGCTCTGTGGAGAAAGCGTTAGTCCCTTGTCTTTTCAACATTTATGGGAAATAGATCGCTCATGAGTATTATTCTCCCCATGAAGGTCGAGGGAAAACAGTTCTAGTCTTTGCAGCAGTCAGAGGATAAGCTGAACATGTGGTGGTAAGAAAATCCTGCACAGTTCCCTTCTTAAACGACAAAAGCATCAACAACAAACAGGGCATCAAATGTTATTATGGGATGTGGCCTCGGAGAGAATCAGTCCTCTCACATCACAGATTGGGAAGCGGAGGCTGCGGGAAAGTAACTGACATCTCCCAGGGAGGAGGCAGAAAGGCAACAACACAGATGAGTATTTTCACCCATCTCCCAGGGCCCAATTCTGTCCCTTAGCAACTTAATCCCCCTGAATCGAAGGGGTGAAAAGAGGAAAATCTATCCCAGCCAGTTACTTAGAATCGCATAGAGCAAAACAAAGAAATAACTGCTGATTTTAGTGGTGGGTGAATGTGTTTACAACATTCAGCATCAACACCGAGTCTGCTCAGAGTCTGCATGGCTGGCACACCTTGCAACCGCTGTCCGCGTGGTGAAGAAATTCCAGAAGAACAGTAGCTTGCAAAGACCATCCCAGTGCTTCCGAGACCTTTCCCAGAGGAGGACACTTTCTCCAAAAAGAGTACACAGACCATCTGTGCGTCATGATTTGGTGGGGAGAGGGTGGCCAGCCACAAAGCAACCTGTGGAATCCAAATTGGGACTCAAATACAAGGAGGAGGATAAAGATGGGGCAGAAAGGGTTGCCTAGAATCTCCACAAAGCAGGCACAAGGCTCTAGCTCAGGGTAGAGTGTGTGCTTGGTATGCATGAGATCCTGGGTTCAATCCCCAGTACCACCATAATAAATAAACCTAATTACCTCCCCTGCCTGACCCCCGCAAAAAAACAAAACAAAACAAAAACCCCAAAAGAAGCTCCACAAATCTGCACAAACCAGAGAAACCTAATTTCCAGAACTCACTGCGGAGAGGGGAAGGAATGCTGAGAGTTTCTATATGCCTCCCCGACCTAAATCCCACTTGCAAAATGGAGTTGTTATAAAAATAGATTTAAGGATAATGGGGACCTTGTAGTTGGGGGAGCAGGACTGTACAGCTGACCAAATTTAGAAATAATAAAGACTTTCACAGTGAGGTTTTTCTATGTTTTTTGATTATCAATGACTACTCTGATATTTTTTTTTCCTTCTCAATATTTTCTACAGTAAATCAGAAACCACATGACCTTCCTTTCTCCTGCTGTAATTTACAGAGACGCAGTACAGCAAGAAAAACAAATGATACTGACTCAGATTCCAAAGGACCCAAGGATCAGATTTCCAGGCAATAGTTGTGAATAGCATTTATCCAGCCATATAATTTTTTTCAGCATATGATTTTTGTGTGTGTGTGTGTGTGTGTAAGCCTAGATCTATCAAACAGAGGGTGGAAATATGAAGGTAAAAGGAATTATATTTTTAGTTATCTGAAGAGAAGGCTTTTTTATGCTATCCATACATGCTATAAATCCCATCAGGTTTATTCAGGGTTCAGGAAGGAGGGAAGGGGAAGAAAGCATTTAGAGAGGAAAGGAGGAAGGAAGAAAAAAGAACAAAAGAAGAAAGAGAAAGGAAAGGAGCAAAAAATAAAAAAGGCTCCTACTTAGGTGAAAACTACTACTGGGGCGAAAAACAAAGCGAGGCCACATGTTGGGGAATAAATGCGTTTCCACATGTGAATGCCAATATATTATTGACTAACCCTGAGTCATAAATATGACAATTTGCCTCATTTCATAGTGAGGTCAGGCTCGGCCCAAAGAAGCAGCCATCCTCTGCTTACTTAATGCTTCTAAATATGAGCTTTCCCCAAAGCTCTCCGCGCATATAATATAACGCCATGTGCATATGCAGTGGGGAGGAGGGATGGGGAGGTGACAGAGAGCAAGCTGTGAACACAAAGATACTTTTAAGCTGGATGCTTGTACATGATATATAGAACAGAAGATCGTCCATCATGGTTATTGAAACTGTGACCAGCAAAGCTATAAACCTGACACGAAAGAAGAGAAAATATGACTTGTTAGGTTGAAAAAGCACCAAAGGGGGAATTATAAAAGGGAAAATTTCATGACAAATTAGTTTGTATTTTCTGTTTTCATTTCTGACACATGGAAGGAAATGCTATATGTTTGCTTAAGGAAGTGCAAATTTCTCCACTTCATCCATTTAAAATCCTCACCCTTAGGCCTTTTGTACTGAAGCATAAAGTTTGGAGACCTTAAATAGTCATAATGTTTCCCTGAAGAATTTGGCCTCAGAAACATATTACAATTCAGAAGGGCTGAAAAGGAAAACCATTTTACAGCGATCTGGCAGTGTCTGCTTCAGACAGCTGGTAAGGAGCATCAATTCATTCTCATGGTTTCTTTACCATATTTGATGAAATATTAGAGGCAATTGGAACAAGCGGCTCAAGCAAGAAAGCCATAAACTTGGAAGCGGTGTTGTAACACAAGTGTGCTAACATGAAGTAAGTCTCAGATTGGGAAAAAACTGCCCAGTGGCTTGCTCATAGAATCATCCTACAATGGGCTGGAAAGTCACAGATGCTGAGAGCCAATCTGCTGTTTTATACGCATTCCCCTTCTGGGAACTAAGATTTGGAGCTTATTAATAATCATTCCCCAGCTCTGGAGAGCAAATAAAAGAAGAAAGCTCAAGTGCAAGAGGAAGTACTGCAAATTCCCTATTTTAAAGTGCTCTGCAATTTCTGTTGGGAGGAGGGTGGAGGTGAGTGGAGAGGTAGGGCGGGTGAAGAGAAGATGAGATGATAATAAGGAAATTCCCCCAAAAGCAACCTATTAACAGCTACAATAACAATAATACTGTATGACTAGTAGAATGATATCTTTTAGTTACAGCTTTAATTTAATCTTTAAAGATGTCAATCCTCCCCAAATTGATCTATAAAAAAATTGCAGAATTCTACAATCCCAATCAAAATCTCAACAAAATATTATAACTTGAAAAATAATTCTAAAATGTAGCGGAAAGAATGAACAAGCCGAAATAGCTAGGAAAATTCTGAAAAGGAAGATTAAGGGTGGGAAAGGAGTACTTATCCTAACAGATACTAAGATTAACTGTAAAAACACTGTCACTAAAAAACAGTCTAATCTGGGGGCAGGAATGGAACTGAGTATAAAAATGTTGGTACTCAACATATATGTAAATCTAGTTTATATCAAAGGTGGGATTTCAAAACAGTGCAAAAAAAGATGGTGTATGCTTATATTAATGTTGGAAAAATCTGTTAGTAATTTATAAAATAAATTAAGCTGCATCCCAACTCACTCCTGATTCCAACATAAATTTTAAATGAATCAAGTATTTAAGTAAAAAGAAATGCAAACATAAAAGCACTAGGAAAATATGGCTGAATACTTTTATAATTTTGTGATGGAGAGAACTGCTCCAAGTATAACAGAAATTTCAGAAACCATAAAATATAATAAAATTTTGCAATACAAAAGTAAGATGAAATGTTGTGCAAAAAAGAAATCAACAAAGTCAAAATGCTGAAGGGAACAAACTGGAAAATACATAAGAATATTATATTTTTATTTTAGCAAATTATGTTGTGTAAATAAATCAATGTATTTAAGTTAATATAACAATATACAAAGAGCCCTCAGAAATAAATAAAAGAACAACCCCAATATAAAAATGTATGACAAATATATACAATTAACAGTAGAAATACAAATAGCCAACATAATTAAGAAAAATATTAAACCTCACTATTAATTAAAGAAATGCAAATAAAGTGCCATAACTATCAATCAGATTAGCTATGATTTTTAAAATAATTATAGGGTCACTGAGAATCTACCAGCAAATCTTTCTATGTGCCACTTCTCACCACCTTTACAGCTACCAACACATGCAATAATTCTCACCTCATGGCTCCTATAATAACTTCTGAAGTGGTGCTTCCATGCTTGTCTTTCTATAGACAATTTTTCTTACAAGAGGCATCATTTCAAAACATACATCATATAATTCCAGGATCTGGAGTCTGACTGCCTGGGTTTGAATTCTGGTCCTGCCTCCAATTCATCACATGAACTTGAGCAATTCACATAATATTTTTGTGCTTGTTAAGTTATTTGTAAAATCAGAATGATCACAATAGTATCTGGTTCTTGCACTGAAAGGATTAAGTGCTTAGAACTGGCATATAGCAAACATGTGTTAAAGGATTAGTGATGAGGAAGATGCTGCTTCTGCTGATGTTAATGGTGATGATGCATGCCCCTGCCCCAAATCTTTCAGTGCCATCCCATCAAACTTAGAATAAAATAAGAAATGCTCATTGTGGCCTAGGAGGTGCTACATGATCTGGCCCCTACGTCTCTACAACCTAATTATTGCGCCTCCTTTGCTCAGTTGCAACCACACTAGTCAACACCTCATAGACCCCCAACTCTTAGTCTCTTTGTAATTGTTTTTTCCTAGCCTAGACCACTCTTTTCCCAGACATGGCTCATTGCCTGCCTCCTCAGGTCTCTGCTCCAATGTCACCTCTCCAGAAAAGAATTTCCTAACCACCCTATCTAACATAGTCCCTGCCTCCACCCCAGCCATATTGAATACTGCTATATATCATTGATTAAAGCATAAATTAATCCTACTTTGCAGGGAGCAATTTAGTTATATATGTCATAACTTACAATGAACATTCCCTTTGATCTAGTAATCTCTCTCCCAGGCAATTATACTAAGGAAGTGATTTGACAAGTATGTGAAGATCTGTGCAAGTATTTTTTCCATCAAAGCATTGTCTATAATAAAGAAAAACTAGAAACAATAAAAAAATTCAGCAAAAGGGTCATTAGTTATCAATTTGCTATAAAAAAGCGACCCAAAAACTCGATGACTTAAACAATAAGCATTTATTCTGCTAATGAGTTATGGGCTGACAAGTTGGGAAGAGTTTAGCTAGATGGTTCTTCTGGTTTTGGCTGACCTCACTCATGTGTCTGTGTTGCAGCAAAGTGTGTTACAGCTCTGTTGTGACAGCAACCTGGATTGGGGAGAGAGATGAAGCGGCACTCGGAGGGTTGGAGAACTCACGTTTATTGTGCCGGCAGGCCCAGAAGAGTTAACACGCCAAGCTCTGGACCCCGTCTGTAGGTTTACACAGGCTTTTACAGGCTGCCAGTCTAGACTTTGCAACATCATATGTAAATAAGGTGTAACAAAGTTGACTAATTAGGAATGAGCTTTGTAGAAATTGACCCATCTGGAGTGACAGAAATGGACCAATCAGTAGTGACAGAAATGGACCAATCAGGAGTGAGTTCCATGCAAATGAGGTGCTACAAGTGGACCAATTAGGAGTTAGCTCAAGGAACCAATAGAATCTTAGGGGTAAGTTCTGCTTTCCTAGAAGCAAGCCGTTTCAGAGGCAAAAAGTGAGATAATGCCGCGGGGCCAGGGAACCGGATGGTGCTGGCAGGAAAGCAGTGGCCCTGCCTGTGGGTCCTGCTGGTCTTTTTCATGGGGCTTCCCACCTCATCTATAATTAGCTATGAGGTGGGCTTGTTTACATAGCAGTTTCGCAGGATTCCAAGAGAACAAATAGAAGCATGTAAGGTCCCTTGAGGCCTAGGACCAGACCTTGCATAGAAGCATTTGTATTTCATTCTTTCAGCCAAAGCAAGTCACAAGGGCAGTCTAGATTCGAATGGTGGAGAAATGGACTCTACTTCATTGCAGGAGCAGTAAAACCACACTGTAAAGGAACACAGATAAGGGAAAGGTAGTCTGGCCATTTTGCAATCCACCAAAATAAAGAACTCATTGAATAAATTATGGTAACAATTACATTAGAGTATCCTATAGTTGTCAAAAATGGTGATGTTGATCTATACTTATTTGGTTGGGAAAGATGCTTATGGCATATTTACAAACAAGCAAACCATATTGCCGAACTTCTGACCTGCAGCCCACATACAAACATGCCTATACATGTAAAAGATATTGGGAAGAATGTTTTCCAAAATATTAATAGTACTCAGCTCACACTAATGGAATCTGTTCATCTGCCTTCCTTTCTTCCTGATATCTTTTCTTTGTTCCTGATATACTGGTTCTTTCCTTCCTTCTTTTCTTCCTTCCTTCCATCCCTCCTTTCTTCCTTCTTTTTTCCTCCTTCATTCCTGCATTCTTATATCCGGTTATTCCTTCCTAGGGTGAGGTGATTAGAGTCTATTCCTTATGTCTCATTCTATAGTAGGTTAGTCTAGACGTTTTCTTATGACATTAGGAGAAGAAGAATATTAGCATAAACTTGCAGGCATGTTTCAATCCTCTGCTTACATCAGAACTTCTAAAGCAAGTCTCATGGCCAAACCCAGAATCATGGAATGGGGAAACAGTCTCCACTTCTTGATGAGAGGAGTTGCAAAGTCACATTACAAAGGGTGTGAGAAGAGAAAGCTTAAAGAATTGGGGTCATTAATGCAATCAACTATGACAAGGATGCTATGTTGATCTAGTTGGAAGGAGAGGGCTGGAGGATTTTGTCTTAAATTTGTGCTTGCCCAGCAAACATTGCCTTTTCTTAGAAAAGTTATTTGCTTAGGAAATGATAGAAGGCTAATGGGGATTATATAAGTAAAGCATCCCTGGTTTGACATTGTCGTTGGTTCAGTGTTACTATAAAAATAAAGTGAAATAAATTTTAAAGTGCTTTGAAAACCTTAAAGCTATGTACAAATGACCATTCTGTGTTGATTTCTAATTGTCATCTAACGTCTTTTGGGCCTCCTTTCCTTTCCTTGGAGTATTCAAACAGTGCAAAAATCATTTCAGTAATCGAGTAAGCCAAACATGATTGGGTACATAAATCTGTTGCTGCAAAACAAAGACAACATCACATAATGTCTACCAAAGCCAAACACAAATTTCTTTGGGGAAATTTACAACATTAGTGTGAATAATTGAAATTAAGCTAAATTTTTATCATTATTCTTTCTAATACTTGCATCAAAGGACTTGGTGATATTTAAAACTCAGATAAATTCCATCAAACTATTGCTTTGATTAATTTGAGTCTCTTTGCCTGCAGGGATTCTAAAATGAGTCATTCTTCCTTGAAACACATCCAATTGCCGTAGCAGCTGTAAACTGTAGGAGTTGATACTCCTTAATATTGAGGTGAAAGAGTCACTGAGCCCCACCCTTTGGAAACTACTTTGGCTACAACACTCATACAAAGTTCAAGGCCTTCATGATGAGGCCTAAAGCCTTTAATTAATCTATTTGCCTCTGCAGCTCCTGTGGTCCCTGAGTACTCCACCACTGCATAGCAACAACCCCTTATGTTTACTCATCCTCTTTCTCTGAGCAACAGTAACATTTTAGATGTCTTACCCAGCATTCAGCTGTGGAAAAAAACTTAGCAAAAATCTCTCGCCAGGAAGAACTGTGCCCCAGAATAAGAAACAGTTGGCTTTTTTGTTTGTTTGTTTGTTTTACAAAACCTTCCTAAGATATAAGAAGTCTCTCCCTGTATCCCAAATAACTGTCTAGCCTTCAACAGCTTGTCTTTTCCATTCATGAATGAAACATTTATTAATTCAACAAATACTTATTGAGTGAGAGAGAACTTTCTCTCTGTTAGACACGGTGTTAGGCACTGGCAATAAAATCCATGTCATAGTTTGAAGTAAAGCCTAGGAAGACTTCTCAAATCAGCTCTATCTATCTTATAACTCAAAAAAAAAAACCCAACAGTTTCATTCCCTTTCCCCACTGCACCTTTGCTTAAACTTTTGTGGACTGTAATGTGCAAGGTGCTCCACTCTCCTATACCTTGTATGAATAACTAAAGTGAGCTGTGAACTAGTGAGCTAGGCAATGTCACAGGTACACTGTCTCTCACATCTGTCTTTCTGGATCTGCTTGTATTTAGTATAGCTGGAAAGAAAGAAAAGAAAAGAAAGAAAAAAAAGAGGGAAAGAGAGGGAAGGAAGGAAGAGAAAAAGAGAAAGAGGAAGAGAGAAAGAAAGAGAGAGAGAGAGGGAAAGAAAAGAAGAATGATAAGTGATTCAGCTGAGGGCATTTAAGAGAACGTAAGATAAATTAAACAGGTCAGACTGTTTTGGTTCAAGATTATTGTGGACTAGCTATTATAAAATACACAACATTGTAAACTGCCTATACTTCAATTTTTTAAAAATAATAATAAATAAATAAAAAGAACCTCTCATGTGGTCTAATTTTCTGACTAGGATTCTGCCTTGGAGTTTAGAGCGAAGGTCCAGCTCACAAAAAAGTGTTGCTTAGTTTCCTCACTTGTTAGTGTTCTCAGTACAGATTTTACCTAAAGACATATTGTCTGCAATCCAGAGCAATTTGGGGTCTTGTATAATTCCATCTATAAAGCCTCTAATCTCACTATCATCTCTAACACTATGAAAATAATTTCCTTCCACACACACTCCCTTCGTATACCACCAGCACCTATCTCCAAAATGTTTCTGTTTTAGTACATGATTGATTGAAAATTTACAGTATTTTACAATTCTAAGTAAAGTTTTTCCCCCCTTTTTTGAACATATGATCCCATCTCTTGCTGGCTTCTATTGATGCTTATGAAAAGTCAGTTGTCAGTCTAATTGTCCTACTTTTGTAGAAAATCTTTTTTTTTTCATTGCCGCTGACTTTAAGATCTTCCCTGAAGACATATTTAAATGAGATTTACTTGCTTGAGAGATTTATGTCTTTTACTAACCATGGAACATTCTTGTCTTACCTTTTAAAACATTGCCTCTTCTGCATGACACCGAAATTCCCCATCTCATCTTCTAGGACTCTTCATCTGTATCTACATATATATTTTTCTTTTTCAATTTCAAATTTTTAATCTTGCTGTGCTGCCTCTGGGCAACTTCTTCACATCTATCTTTCAATTTATTCATTTTCTCATCAGTTACATCTAATCAGCTGTGTCATCTAGCTACTGAGCCATTTTTTTTTAATTTCTAGAAGTTTTTATTCCTTTTAGAATCTATTTTTATAATGTTTTTGTTCTGATAAAAATTCCAGTTTTAATCCTTTCTTTTTAATGTCTTTCATCATCTAAGACATACTTATTCTATTATATCTGAAAGATAGTTTTGTTACTTGAGTATGTTGGTAGCCTAATTCTTCTGTTATTGTTTTATCTGATTCTTGCTTGTGGTGAATCTGTGTTTTGTAATTTTGGATTATGAACTCATCTTCAGCAGATTATTATTATGGGATTCTTAGCCTAGACTGAGAGCATGTTCCTCCAAAGAGGTATTGTACCTTATGCCAGTCAATTTAAGTATATCATGAGTCCAGGACCTGCTTTATATTTGTCATAGGTGGGGTAGACCTGGGCTACATTGGTAGTAAAAATAATTGAACTGTAATCCCACATGAGAACAAGTATCTATTTCAAGGGAGACATTTTGGAGTTTGTTGCTGATGTTGTTGTGTGTTTATTCCCTAAAAAGCTATAAAACCCAGGCCCTCAGTTCTTTAAGATCAAACTCTTCCCCACAGCCAAGGTGACTAAAGCAACTCTTGTTAGCTTTTTCCATTTTTTCCCTTGAAACTTTTATTTCCTTCTTACAAACTTGACTATATATTTAATACAAATGTTTATCCTATTTTATGTTTATTATATTTTAATCTATATGTTTACATATTTTGAGAAGACAATTTCATGAAACTTAATCCAAAATATGTCCAGAAACTGAAGTTCTCCACCATTTTCTTGATATGGTCAACTCAAAATGTCGCCCAAGCAGCCTGACATATGTATGAATTTTAACATAGAGTAAATTTTAACCAATTACAAATTAGTGAGTGATCGTCTTATAGTTAGAGGCAAAGTCTGTGTCCTAGTTCAATTACATGCCAGGTAGGTGCCTAATAAACACTTACTAACAGAATTAATTAACTAAACTATATTTACTGTTAAGCTTCTTGTCTGTTATGACTACCCTTTGTTTCTCTACGGCAAGAGTGTTTTTTTTATTGTTATTTTAAAATATGTAAGTGAGTGACTCTAAAGTAATGAGGCAAATTCTACAAACCATGCACGAAAATTGATGTTAGTAATTTGCCAATAGCCACTCCTTATATGACAGACTTATAACGCGCAGAGCTATGGCTTGTTGCTGTGACAAGGAGATATGGAGATCACATGTACTGTTTTTAATTTTTAAAATAACATATCTGGAAGATTGATTAGCTTTGCAAAGACCACCATAAAACTTAGCTGAAGGAATAAAGATTACTCATCTCTCTGATAAACTGAAAGCACTAAAACAAGTTCTGAATATTTAATTCCCTATTAGCTGAAACCAAAATAAATCAATCACCAGTCAAACAAATAAAACAAAGATTTTTAAATCCATGTTGTCTCCACAGGACTTAGGCCTATAACTTAATCACTGAGCAAGTTACTGTTTAATTATCTCCTTAATCTGCATAGGTCTAAAAATAGACCCCCATCTTTTAAGCAGGGTGGCAAGTGGAATGACTGCTATTTCTGCTTCCCAGCGTTGTGGTGACAGCCCGGCATGTAGATTACTGCTTCATTGCCAACAGGGCTGCAAGAGACCATCAATTTACCACTAAACATGGATACCAGAGAAACAGGAATACCTTACAGGCAATGCCCTAGTCCAGGTAGGGAATTTCATTCTTTGGAAGAGTACAGAATGGGTCAAGCGAAAAAGGCCAGAGAGTAGTGAGGATATAGGCAACTTTTAGAGGCTTAACAACTTTGAGATTCAACTTGTCCATCTAGTAAGATAATATAATAAAGCCCATTCATCTCAATTTCATTTCCAAACTCAAAAAGCATAAACTTTAGAGCTGAGCCAGCCCGGGGCAAGTCCTTGCGCTGACTTACTATCTGAGTGAATTTAGGCAAGTCTTAAATAAATAATGGTTTCCCCAACCATAAAATAGGAATAATAAAAATACTAATCTCATAGGATTATAGGCTTAGCAAGATAACAAATGTAAAACAATTTACATGGTGTCTGAGGTTAGTAAGGACTCAAATATTTGCTGTAACTATTATGTCTACAAACTTCTAAATACTTGTTATGAGCAAAACATTGTGCTAAATATTTTGGTGGCTACAAAGACAAATCAGATATATATCCTTAGCATCTAACAGAAGAGATGAGGTAAAATGAAGTTATAAACTCCATGAGAGCAAGAAGTCTATGTGTCCTACTCATCCTTATGTTCCAAGCACTGCAAGAATTTCTGGCATACAGCAGGTATCCAATAACTATTTGTTGTATATAAAAATAAATAACCCTTTTACCACATAGAAAGTGCTGAAAGTGAACAGGAGAAACAGAAGAGAAATCTAGGTGAGAATCAGGACTGTGAAGGCCAAACAAAGAAAAAATTTATCCACAGTTTCTCACCTGGCAAAGCATAAAAATAATTCTACTTACGTTGCCTCCCTCATATTGGTTATTGTAAAGCTGAAATAAGAATGTGTTTCCGGACAGCAGCAGATGGAGGAGGCCGGCAACAAAAGGACGATCAGCTAACCCAAAGCAACTGAGTGATATTTACCAAAAGTCATGGACTGCTTACATGCTAGAGACCGTTTTAAGCATTTCACATGTGATCACATCTTAGCTTCACAACAACCCTGTGAGATAGGTCTTATCATTATCTCCGTTTCGTGTAAAAGGAAACTGAGGCACAGAGAAGTTAAATAATATACCCAAGATCACACAGCACGTAAGTCACAGAAGCAGGATTTAATCTCGGCAGGGGAGCTCCAGAGCCCGCTTGATGAAGCAAAGAGTGCTTTGTCTCCCAAACAGTGCAGCCAGGGTCTCGGACCTTCCTCTGCTATTATTACTTATCAGAAAACACTGGTCCTGTCAAAGCAAGACCCTCCAAACTCTATGCTCAGTCTCTGTCTCTTTCTGGCAAACTTTTCCAACACCTTCTACCACAAGCTTAATTTCATTATCTCCACTGCTTCATGGGAGGAGGAGGAAGGGGAAGAGCGAGCTATAAATATCCCTTCCTAAGTGCCCCCAAGTTGGAGCCACCTGCTGGGGCTGTGTGAGGTAGGGGGAAAGGCAGAGCCGCTTGGTGGAGAGAGGTTTGCACCCCATCATTCAACGGAAGGTTTTTAAGGCCTCCTGTGGGGCTGACTGCTGCAAAGGGGAGGAAAGTAAACAAGCCATAATGAATGGTGTCATTACAGGGTTTTATCATCTACCTGCTTAATTATGTCAGCGAGAACTCAAAAGCAAGTGTCGAGCAGATAAAGCATTCTGAGAAAGCTCTGCTCTAGGTGTACTGGGCCCCCAAACCACACAGCATGAGGTCCTGGGCCCGCAGGCACTTCTTAGGAATATTCTGTTTTCTCGCACCGTATCTTCGGGTATGGAAACACTTTGTAAACTGGAAACAGAACAGATGGTTCTATGACCAAGTAACATAGAGAAAAGTCATCGATACGGTCCGCCGTGCTTTTGAACTGGACTAGGAAATGCATTTTCTGCAGGTGTCTGGAAGCAGCCCCTTATGCGCGGCAAAAGACAGTTGGACCACGGTCAGAGAGTACGTCAGGGATTAACGTTGGTTTTCCAGCTCCATCCTTAGCGTTCTTTCATCCGCAGCTATCTAAGGCGGGTGCAAGGATGAGCCAGCCAGCTCTTCTAAGGCTCCGCTCACCCTGGACAGACCACTCTTGAGGTCAGCTCCAGGGCAGAGTTGAGTTAGCAAGAAGCTGTGCTTGCTTTTGCCAAGAAGCAAGATTTCTCTTGAAACACCCACACACAATCACGGGTGCGCCGTGCGTGCGCGCCCGCGCACACACGCACAGACAACCACAAGGAATTTTTATTTTCTCCAATCCCAATCCAGAGTCAGACGCAGCTGGCAAACCTGCCCCTCTGACAGCACCTCCTACACCAGACGCCGGAGTTGCAAACTGTGCTCCGCAGGCGTTTTAATTGTAAATCCAGATGCTCTACCCCTTCGGTTCTCCGCACTGACCTTTCACTTGAAAGTCAATTTGTCAGTCTGCTCCATGTGTCTGAAGAAATCATCAAAGCCGCCCCGCCGAGGAGCTCCCCATAGATTTCTCTGGACGCGGCTGCAACACAGCTACACTACATGAGAAGGAAATAAGGGGGTGGGGGACAGGATTGCGGCAGCTCCCCTGCGCTCAGGGCTGCTTGGGTGCCTTCTGTTCCTTAGAGAAGACTGCATCACCAAGGGGTATTTGGGGAGAGAAAAAAGAAGCAGAAGCAAGAACTTGCCTCACCCCACCCCCAACTTCCCACCATCAGTTTGCAAACAGGACCCAGTGAAAGCTGGTAAGAGAGACACCACACCCCCCACCCCGCCGAGCCCAGAGTCTCCAAAATGCAGGCGTGTCTGAGTCTCAGTATTCTGCCAGCACAGCCAAGGGCTCAAATCTGGAAATAAATATTCTTCTGCACTGAGGGCCAAGGAGATAGGTATCATCAGAGATACTGTAAGTGTGGAAACAGCTAAAGCACAAGGGGCTGATTGAGGACATCTCCATCACCTTAAATTAGGGACACTCACGGTTCTACACTCTAGTTGCTGGGAGGAACTAGACAAGGCCAGACCCAGTAGCACCCCCGGCCATCCCCAGGTACTTAGGGCTCTGCTTCTAGTTCCTGTCCACCCAGAGCAGCACCTCACCCCGAGATCTTGGTCTCCTGCACCACCCACAACTACGCCACCACACATACACACACATACTCCACCATCACCACCACAACCAAAGTAGAACTCCTTCTCAATCCTACTGAGCTCTGCTGAGTGACTAGTCACTCTGAGAAGTTAATTGTCACTAAGTGGATACACTGGAAAAGCATCCTTTGAAAGCCAAACAATCAAGATTATAGCTAGTTCTACCCCTGGCTAGTTGTGTGAGCTGGGGCACAGCCCTTAACAACTTTGAACCACTGATTATTTATCAAAAGATAGTGAAATGCACTTGTCTTGTTTTGCTTTGCTTTGCTTAGGTTAAAGAATGTTCATTTGAGCAGCTCTCCTGGCCTTATTAATATAGGGCAAGTAAGTACCCATTGTCCTGGGATTAGGACTGGACAGGATTTTTTGTTGTTTTTTGTATTGCTTGTTTACTATATAGAATAGTGGAGGGGGAGAGATAGAGAAGGCTGGCCAAATCTGCTTTAGAAGCCAGGACAGTTTGAAAGGAAAGGAACAAGAAACCTATAGTTTGAACACCATGATTTGCATCTTGGGAGATGATTTGGGGTAGGTGAGGGTAATCCCAATGAAGACCCAGTAACACAGAAGAGAGCTGTAAGACTCACAAAAAAAAATTTCCTATAGGAAAAAAAGAGGCTAGTTTGTCCAGGCACAGAACTAGTACGTAAGGTAATGTGGCCCACAGACTGACAAGTGTTAAAACCATGGAGAGGAGGAGGGAACCCTGCTTAAAAGGGGATTTCTTTGCTTCTGTCCATGACACAGGAACTGGTACCAGATTAGCCCTCATGCCATAAACAAGTATAAAACTAGCAAAATACATAAGCAACTGTTATTAGACATTGGACAACAAGCAATGAAACACTGTGACCCCTGAGATAAAAAGAAGGTCCTATGGTAAGCTGCACAACTGTGCTAGGGACATGTTCACAATCATAGTGCACTGAGCTGAAACCTACACAGAGGATGGCAGTCCCACTGAATTGACTTAGCATATATCTGAGTTCAGGATAATGGAGCAGCTAGAATTTAAAGGATACGTAATCAGAGATGAAGAAACAATTCAAAAGCCCAAGTGAGAGGATCTGTGAGCCCCCGGTTGACGGCTGCTGGGCTAAACATGCTCAGGGCAAGACTGTATGAAGTTATCCAGGGTGACCACTGTGGGTTTGAGAGTAAAACAGATAATGAGAGGGATAAGAAGTACTTGGGGATGTCAGAGTCCTGCTACAGCCAGAATGAGAAACTTTGTTAATACCTTGTTAATATCAGAGGCAACTAGCTGAGATGTGAGGAATGCCAAGCCTTAGGAGTAAGGACTGCACTCCAGAGTAATTCCGACTCTGTATCTGCCTTTAAAATGCTGTAAACTAAGCCCTAACTAAAGCCTCAAGGGAGGCAGATTCTTCCCTTCAGCCCGAAGATAGAGGGAGTTGGGAAACACCTGGGGCTTTCCACAGATCTTCCATAATAAAGCAGGAAAGTAAGACTTTGCAGTATCAGTGTAAACAGCTAGTCACTGCACTGCCTACTAAAACAAAACTCAACACCCTTCAGAAATTCTACAATGTAGCATTCACTAAGTTGAGCACACAATCAGAAATAGATCTGCAAAAAAAGGAAATTGTGATAATCAAGAAAACAAGCAAGCAATAGACACCTATCCTGAGATGGCCCAAAAGACTTTAAAATGGTTATTATAGATATTATAAAGGAAAATACACTTGAAGTATTAAAGGAAAAGATGACTTTAATGAGTGAAGATATAGGAAATATCAAAAAAAAACCCAAGTATAACTATAAAATAAAGAATCAAATAAATTTATTAAAGTGGAATAATAATTTAAACTAAAAATTCAACAGATGACGGAGATGAGAGAAAAATAGGTTTCCCTGCTAGAAATGGCAAAGGAACAGAGAAGTAACAACTGAAGGAAAATAAACAGGGGCTCAAGTACTTAGGGCACAATTAAAACTGTCTAATATAAATGTATTTGAAGTCCCGGAAGAAGAAGTAATAACTGAAAATTTCTCATATTTGTTCAAATATGTCAATTTACAGATCAAGAAGCTCAGTAAACAAGCAGACTAAGAAGAAAAAAAGTCACATATAGACAAATCATAGTCAAACTGCCAAAAACCAAAGATAAAGAGAAAAGCTCTGAAAGCAGTTAGAGGAAAAATACACTTTATACAGGAAAGACTGGTGATGCAATGACAGCTAACTTCTCAGCAGAAACAATGGCAGCCAGAAGATCATGGAATGCCAACTGTAAAATAACAAAGGGGAAAAAACCCCACTATCACACAGACTCATACAACCAATTAAAATAGCCTTCCTAAAGGAGGGTAAAATAATGGCATCCTCAGATAAGCCAAGGTTGATAGAATTTATTACAAGAAAATCAAGAGGAATTTTTTCAGGTTGAAGATAAATGATGCCAGATAGAAACCAGAAGCCACAGGAAGAAATAAAGAACACCAGAAATCATAAATAAGTGGTTTGCTATAAAATATCCTGTTTCTTTTCCCTTTATAAATTCCTTAAAATAAATTGACCATTTAAAGCAAAATTAATAACATTGTAAGGTGAGGTTTATAACATGTATAGAAGTAAAAAGATACAGCTGAAATTTTAAAAGCTGACAACATCAAATTTTCCAGAGCCTGTAGAGCAAATGAGACTATTTTACATTGCTGATGGGAGTATAAAATGGTACAAGCTCTTTGAAAAGCTATTAGGCATTTTCTTATAATTTTAAAGATATATGTACTCTATAACCCAGGAATTGCACTTAAAGGTATTTACAAAGAAGAAGTGAAAATACATCCAAAAAATTATATGACAGGAATGTTCGTGGCAGCTTTATTAATAATGGCCTAAATAAATGAGGAAAAGAAACAAACAAAAATAATTCAAATAACTATCAATAGAACAATGGTTAAATAACTTGCGTCATAGTCATACAATGAAACAGTATTCAGCAATAAAAGAATGAACTACTTCCTTGAGGATACAGTTCCTGATGTATAACGGTCACATAATGAACATTGTTTAAGTGAATGAATTAAGAAAATAGGAGATTGGAAAACAAAACAAAAAAATAGAATGAACTACTGACTTGTACAACAACATGAATGACTCTCAAAAACACCATACTGAGTGGCAGAACCCAGTCTCAAAAGAGTAAATACCATATGATTCTATTTAAGCAAAATTCTGTAACAAAAATAATTTACTTGCTGTGATTTAAAAAAAAATTGAAATAATGGTTGCCTGGGGTCAGAAACTGGGAAGAGAAATTAGAAAAAAACTCTGGGGTGATAAAAATGTATTTTATTCAGAGGTGCTGGTTATATGAGATGTATACATTTGGCAGAAACACCTGAGAGTGTACTTAAAATCTGTGATTTTACTGTATGTAAATTTTACCCCATTTAAAAAAAAAATGTACCTGTCCTTGTAGAAGAAACTAAGTCATTCTTTGGTTCAAATCCTCAAACATCTTTCCAACTTGAAGCCAAAGCACAAATCCTTACAATGGTCTTAAAGTCCTATATGTTCTTTTTCCCCTTATCTCCTTAATGCTCACTCTGTAGGTACATTAGCCTTTTCATAGTTTCTTGAACGTATAAGCCTGCTCTTGTCACACCCCAGAGCCTTTACCCTGCTCTATTTCTCTCAGCAGTACTTAACCACCATTGAACATAATTCTTTCATGTTTATTTACCATGTCTCCCCACCAAAATAAGTGTAAGGCACTTTATTTTGTCCACATATAAATCTCCAGTGAGAAAGGTAATGCCTGGTGCATAGAAGTTGCCCATCAAATATTTATTGAATACAAATTTTAAATGAATGAATGATTTTCTCCATTAAAAACATGTTGTGCTTCTTTTCTTGTCAATGGGTCCAAGCTAAATTGTATCACTGAGTAGAGTTCTCTCCATCCAAAACTATGGCTCTGTGGCTCACCTCTAACTCCATGGGAGAGGAATTCATCTTGAATTAAGGCAGTCAGAGTCCATCTAATCAATCCCCACAAAAGAGCTGGGATTAACCTCAAGGACGATTTTGCTTGGTTCATAGCGATTATCTCCTCACCTTGTCTCCTAATCTAGTCCCCAGACAAAACACACCATGCTCTCAAAGAGAAAGCCTTTTTTATACTAAAAGAGGACATCTGGACAGTCACAACATGGAGAGCCAGGGGAGTGACAAACCCTGGGTGAGGAGAGAAGTCTCGTACCAAAACAGTGACCAACCCCAAAGTGACCACCGTGTCAGCCAATTCCATGAGAAGGGGCGGCAGTGAGGCTATCCAGGTAGAATAAAAGGCACCTCAAGCCACTAAACCACTGCACAAATAACAGGAATTGACTAGCTATCTCAAGCAGGAAAGGAATTTATTGGAAGGATATTAAGGAGCTTCCAAATCAACATGAAGTCTGGAGAACCTGAGTCAGAAAACGGACAGCCATCAAGGAAAGTTGGGCAGCTAAACACATAGCGGAGTTCACAGCACTGAAACAATCTGGTTAAAATATCTCCAGCTCTCAACATGTGCTGTTGTTTTCACTGCCCCCACATCTACCTAGGCCACTAGCTGACTCCACCTCAAGACTGTCAACTCTGCTATCCCTTCCATTGCAAACAGCTTTCTTACCTGCTCCTTGATCTGTACTTCACTCCCTCAGATTTCAAAGTCCCAGGTGGGATCCAAAATATGACTGACCAAGTCCAGGCCACACGAACATTCTGATGTCAGGAGGCAGAGAGGGAATAGCTACCTCCTTTGTCATCTTAGTGGAAAATGGGGTCCTGCTATCATACCTTGGGGGATCCCTCCACAATAAAGAGAGTATTGAGATTCTGGATAGTCAAGTTTATTACAATTTATTCCTTTAACTTCCTTACATCCTCATAAACACTTCCTCCCAAACTTACACTTCTAAAACTATTTCTACACAATAAAGATAGCCCATCTCATATAACCAAAAACATACTCACCCTTTCTCCAAACAACGAAAACAGTAAGTTTTATCATTTGTTCCCTCCAATTTCAGGGATTTCATTATGATGTTTAAATAAGATATGCTGATGAAAGTGTTAGCAGAAACACAGTGGAGCAGTGAAAACAAGCCTAAATACAGAATAGGTGTCTAGTTCAGTGAGGGCAAGTTCTGCCCCTCCCATGATGGAAGTGTCCAGTCTAATCAATTTCTTCCATGTCGTCGACTGGCCCTTCCAGATACAGTGCCATCCTAGTGTTCAGGCCTAATTGCTACTGCTGGCCAGTGGGAGACTCAGCTGAGTTACTAGCCATCAGTCCCCATAATGAGAGGATGCCCTTGTCATCAATTCATGTCGTTAGATCCATCCCTACCAACATAGCTATTTTATTCATGAGTCCACTGATCAAGCACCAGGAAGACTCTGATCAACAACTTCAGTGAGAGTCATTCTGTCTTGCTGATTATTTAAAAATCTCTCCATGGTGGACCATTTTGGTGAGCATGCAGATTTGCTACACATATTTTCATCTTCTGGGCTCATTCTAAGAAGCTTATCCAACTTTTCCCCTAAACTTCCGCATCACCAATTCTCCAATATTTTTCCTTCTAAGCCTCAGATTGTCTGGCCAAACCATCAGCCACTGTCCAGGAATTGGATCTAGATCACTACGTTAGGCAGCCTCTCCTGGATAATTAGATGTACCACTAAACATCTGCTCCTAGGGGAATCTTTATTCTCCATTGTGCTTTGAGACCACCCTTGAGTGGCGTTAACGCACTACAGCAATTTATAACCAAGAAAATTGACTGGCCCATTGCCATATGCTAGAGAGGAGAGTTTGGCTTGCCACAGGGAGAGCACAGAATCTCTGAAGGACCCTGCGGCAAGTGGGACCGGGATGGGACCTGGGTGCGTCACGGACCTAGGATTCCTACGACTGCACTTGAGAGAACCCTGGAGCAGGACTACTGATGTCGTGGCTCCTATTCTCTTTGGTTCTGCCATGTGTTCCGGTGGCACTGGAAAACCCCACTGAACTACTCAACACACTTGGGAGGTGTACCCACCCGCCTTCATCCCAGGTCTACACTCCAACACAAACAGAAGCTGTCAAAATACATCCTGGCTCTGTGGTGGGCAGAAATCTGGAGAAATTCAGGGGGAGCAAAATGCTTTGGAAATGGTTTTATTTCTGAGAACTTTAATTTCCAAACTTCCCCCAATAACCACATTTTCTTGGAGTTCGAGATCAGAGACTGACTACCCTGGTGGCCTTTTAACCCTAATTAACCCAGGAGCCCATTTGGTGCCCCCACCCCATTGAACTGTGCGATGCAGCTCATAAAAAGATGTGGCCTCTAGTCTGTCAAATACTGCACATTCCACAGTTCTTGCTCAGGCCACTTCCTTCCCTATGGAGCCACTGCCTGACTTTTCCAAAGCTGATATTAATATCACAGACCATTATAATATAGTTATTTTCATGGAAGGCAGGGAGGAAGTCACGTGGCATTAATTGGTCCCGTGGGATCCTGAAAGTCTCCGTTTAGCATGTTGTTTTTACTCACATAAGCAGCAATGAAGTGGAAACAGTGAGGAAGTCACTGAGATTGTACGAAATGAGTATTTTTTTTCTAGGATTTGTTTGGTTAATGAGTCATTATTCCTTTTTTAATTGTATGAACATATGTAGTAGCTGGGTCAAAGGTACACGTGCACTTTCTTAAATGCACACACACACACAGAGTCACACACACATAAGCACATATATCTTGGCCACTGTCGGCTTGCCTTTATTTTAACCTCTGCTGTGATGTCAGCTTATGGAAAGGCTGGGACAGAGAGAAACCAACAAAAGTAAGTGAGTTTTTATAGTTTGGGGGAAAGGACTTCAAAAGCTCCTGAGCATAAAAAGATGTATTTCATGCTCCTCAAGTTTCTGAGCCAGGAGGGTTTCACATTAAAATGTTGATATCACCAGAATCCATCAGTTTGTGTTTGTATCACAAATTTTACTATTTAAATGTCCTCACTTAACATCATCCTTTTTGACCTTTATAAGGGGCCTGGGAGGTAGGTAGGCCAGAATTAGTATTCCATTTTCTAAACTAGAAACTGATCTCATAGAAGCACAGTGACTTTTTAAAGATCACGTAGCTAATAAGTGATGATCTGACAATTAAGGGAACCCAAGAAGCAGGAAGAAGTCTTCCCCATGGCTTTGAGGTCTTCATAAGTTAGACAGTCAACGTGGCAGATTTTGGAGAGTGAGCCTGAGCTCTTGCCAAGTTTGGTGAGTCCTCCTCCCCTTCCCAGGCACACGGCACGTGGACCGTATGTTCTCAGGACTGTCTCCACTACCCACAATGGTGAGATTCTACTTGTCAGTCAACAAATCACATGAAGGTGAGCAAGAAAGCAAGAAAGTGATGAAAAACCCTCTTAAAACATTTTCTGTTTGAAGGTGCTGATACTCGAATAATTTGCGGGCTCCTTGGACGTGAGAAAAATTCTCTTGACAAAGATGAACCAGAATGACATCTATCCTATATCCCTCAATATGGCAGAGGTTGTGGATTGTGAACTGTACTTCTCTTGAAGGTTCATAGCAGCACTGTTTACAACAGCCAAGATGTGGAAGCAACTTAAATGTCCAGCAACAGATGACTGGATAAAGAAGATATAATGGAATACTACTCATTCATAAAAATGAAATAATGTCATTTGCAGCAACATGGATGGACCTAGAGATTATCATACTAAGTGAAGTAAGTCAGACAGAGAAAGACAAATATCATATGATACTACTTTTAGGTGGAATCTAAAAAATGACACAAATGAACTTATTTACAAAACAGAAATATACTCTCAGACATAGAAAACAAATTTACAATTACCAAAAGGGAAAGTGGGGAAGGCGGGTAGAGGTAAATTAGGAGTTTGGGATTAACACATACACAATACTATATATAAAATAGATAAACAAGAACCTACTGTCTAGCACAGGGAACTATATTCAGTATCTTGTTATATATATAAATAAAATTGAATCACCTTGCTGTACACCTGAAATTAACACAACATTGTAAATCAACCATATTTTAGAAGTTCCATAATTCTCCACACCATACAAATGAATTTGCATTCTCATGGTCAATAGGTCCTTCAGCCAGGCAGGAAACAAGTTCACGTTTACTTAATTTAGTTGGGTCAAGGTACTAAAAAGTTGTTCAGTTCAAACAAGAGCCAATTAACTTCATATAAGAACAAACTTCAAATAGATGAAAACTGCTCCATGACCACAGGGATGACACCCCCTGGGACTTTGTCACCAGTCTTTACACAAAGGCTCACAAGTGTTCCCGCCAGAAGACAAGGCAGAGGAAACATGGCTCCACTCATATCTTCACTATCACCAGCAGCGTGACTGAAAGGGCGGCTCCTACAGAGGATTTTTTTCACTGCTTCACCTTGGCAGGGAGAGTACATCACCACATTGAGCTTTCAGAGGCCACAGAGGTTCTACCCTTGCCCCCCACCACTTAGAGAGGAAGCCAAGAATGTCCAGTGGGACTATTTGAGATGCAGCTGCGTGCAGGCTCTGGGAAATGAAGGACGGCTTATTAACCCCACTTGTGAATGGACTAAAGCCATGGATTCTCCTCTTCCTCATCATTTTTTTTTTGAGTTTAGTACAAATTTTGTCTTACTTTCCATCATCTAATTCCACCAGTCAATGGGTTTTTTAAACCTGGAGCAACATATATATATATATATATATATATATATATATATATATATATATATACACACACACACACACACACATTTAATTTTACCAGTCAGCATGATTTAATTAATATCTAGTTCTTTTTTAAATTAAAGTACAGTCTGTTTTCCTCCTTGTCATTTAATTGTTCACAAACGCTGTATGAAGTCAGCTGAAGCAGTAATTGAGAAATAAGCTCATATAGACTACATGTTTTCCTCAGAGTCATTCTAGTTAAACTGTGTTAAGAGGAAAAGGTCGAATCTATTGGCTGGCTTGAAGATCAGGGGTCATGGGTGAATTCTGATGCTCATACCATCTAGTCCAACTTGAAAGGAGAGTCACAGGGCAAGAATAAGGAGCTATAGAGTTAGAGTAGAATTATTCCTCAGTAAAAACAGTTGTTTCCCGCCACAGAACTGCAAAGATGATTTTAAAACATTTTGCTTTGGGAGCACGCTCTCCATCAGGCAATCGTAAAGTGGGCTGCGAGCTGGCACGCCTTTTGTTTTACAGAAGGGAACAGAGTGAGATATACCTGGTGACTAAAGCATGCAGATGCCTTTGAACCATTAGCCAACCTGCTCCTGTTACTGCAGAGAGATCTTAAAGGCCTATACAAGTGAAGGCCAGTGTTCCTCTTGGGAGGCAGGAAGGGGAGGGAGGGAGAGAGGGAGAAAGAATAACGAATGTCTCCATCCACCCATTTTCTTGTTACTGTGCAAAAACTCTCCCCTTTTATATCTGGAAAGTATGATTTTAAATTTTGCAAAATCTCGAAAAAGGAAAGTTCTCTGTTGACACTGGAGAGGCAATAGGGCTTGGCACCGGGAGAGATGAAATTCTAGTTACACTTGGGACAGCTTTATTTCAATTTATAATAAAACTCTAATTCAAGGCTGTACTGCAGACAGTCAGAAGAAAACTCAATTCAAGAACAGAGAGGCCGCTAGGGAACACAGTAGGCACAGGAAGTGACTGTTGGATGGGAAAAGGCAGGAAGAATATAAGAAAAGGGAAAAAAAAAATAAACAGCCTCCAGCAAATAAACCAGGTTCTCCTCAGCCCTTGGAAAAATCAAGAAATGAATATTAACTGCACTGTGTATTGAAGAAAAGCCACATAAACAATCCATAATGATAGCTTGCCCTATAGATTCATAAAAAGTAACCACTGAAGAAAGTGGCAGGACAGCATAATTCCAGAGGGAACTCAAGTAAGAAACGTACCTTTCATTTTGTCTTACGGACACAGAAAAATCGGTTCTGGCAACACTGAGTTGTCTCAGAAATCTTCCCGGCCAGACTCACTCCCCTCACTTGACTTCTGAGACGTGTGATACACAGTGTTTCGTGTTAAACACCTTAACGTAACCCTGTGGGAAGAGTGCTTGTCTGCTATTTTCAGACATTCCTAAGATTCACAGGAAGGAGATTCTACAACCCTGCAAATTTCCAAGAAACTGCTTACCTGGGAGAATCCACCCAACCGTGCGCATGCGCCTGAGCTGCCGCAGGCGTTCAGAGCAGGTGAGGAGCTTCTGAATGGTCCTCCAGGCAGCGTTTTTTGTTTTTTTCTTTTTCACGGAAATTTGAGTCGACAACACTATCACCTTTTATAAGACATTTCAGAGAAAGAAAACAATGGTCACCAAAGGGCAGAAATGATCGTTTGGCTGGCAGGGCTCGCTCCAGGATTTGGAAGAGTAGCCTCCACCAGTAAACCAATTTTTTTCTTGGGCGTGGAGCAAGTTCTGGCCTGATTCGCAGCTTCCCTTAGAGCCTGCAACTGATTCCTGAGCAGGCTGTGGCTCATTCAGGGCTGCAGGCCCAGGGGAGGGAGGCCAGACGGGGGGGACTGGATTGCGCAGGGGGATCAGGCGTCTGGTGAGCTGGTAGAGGTGGGGCCATCATAGCTCAGCTGGGTGGTTTGTTGTTTGCCCTCCTGCTCAGCGCAGTTGGCTTTTTGGCAAATCGTGGGAGGTGGGGGAGGGGGAGTCAACAAGGGTTAAGGGATGTCAAAGAGAGTGTGAAGACGGAGGGCGGAGGACAGAAGAGGGAAGGAGACAGTGTGCTCAGGACCAGAGAGAGGGGTCTGGGAGAGGCAATGTTGGGGCCTCAGGAGAAGCTGCTCTCCCACCTTCTTCACCCAGTTTTATCACATCCAGGACCAATGTTCAGAAGGAACAAAGAATGGTTCCAGTTTCCTTCAGTCTTAATATAGAAGGCCCCCAAAGGTCCAGAACAATTTTAGAAAGAGAGCTGCAGGGCGGGGAGGAAAAAGTATTGTGCACCTCTGAGGAAATGAAGGGTAAGACAAACAATATTGTTTTAACGCTACTGCTACAATCTTTGTGGGCTCCCAGCTCTGATCAACCACCTCCTTCTGACCCTGAGACATTTATTGTTAAATTTTCTAAAGAGAAAAAAAAATCTGCTTTGGACAGAACACCCTGAATTATTCTATTGCACAACAAACTATTTAAGGCTAGGCTCTTAGTACTTTGACGCATTTGCGTCTCGTAGAGGAATGAATGGACAAAAATCAAAAGCCTCGTTTCCCTTCTCACTGGGTCTATTACAGTTAAAGGGATCCAGGAAAGACAATCTGACTTGACTTTATAGAAAAGGAATTCTGTAAATGCTCAGAAAAATATAACTCAGGAAATGTCATCAGAAATCAATATATACAAAAAAAAAAAAAGAACCACTACAAGCGTAGTTTCCTTCCACTTATCGTTCAGTCATCTTCCCCTTCTTTCTGTGATTTTGAGGATGACCCAAATCTCATGCAAAATGGGGGCATTATCACTACACATACACAATATGCTGATTAACTCTAGAACCAAATAGCCCCAGCCTTTCTTGTATTGGGTAGAGGCCTGGCTTACCAGCAAATAAACCAGGTTCTCCTCAGCCCTGGGAAACTGCCTGCCGAAGAGTCACTATGGTCAGTATTTGAACACTGATCAGGCTTAAGAGTAGTATACTCTGTGATATTTAGCCACCGGTAGAAGTAGAAAGATGTGTAAGTTATCCATTGCTGGGTAACAAATAAACCCCCATTTAGCAGTTTGGATAATGAACATTTACTATCTCATAATTTCTGTGGGTCAGGAATCTGGGCACAGCTTAGCTGGATGCATTGTGACCCAGGGTCTCTAACGAAGCTGCAGTGAAGGTGTCAGCTGGGCTGCACTCATCTCAGACGCTGACTGTGGATGAATCCACTTCTCATCTCACTCATACAGAGGTTGGCAAGCTTCAGGTGTTCCCTGGTTGTTGACCAGATTCATCAGTTCTTTGCCATGTGGGTCTCTCCATGGGGCTGTACACAATGTGACAGCATCCCTCCTGCAGCATGAGGGTTATAAGGAAGTGAGAGCACAAGAGAAGGCACCCAAGATAGAAGCCAGTCTTTCTGCAACCTAATCTTGGTAGCGTCATCCCATTACTTCCACCATATTCTCTTCATTAGAAGTGAGTAAGTTCAACCCACCCTGAAAGAGAGAGAACTGTACAAAGGAGGCAGGGATCATCGAGGGTCATCTTAGAGGCTGCCTACCACACAGTACATGACCCACAACAGCAGCCTTAAACATCAAAGCTTCACCAAATTAATATACAAAACCAGGTAATGTCTATTAACAGAAAAAAATGCCAGCTGGACTGAATTTAGGGTGATTTACAGACAAGTAAATTGTAAAGGCCATAATCTGAATGATCTGCCACATATTGGAAACCAAGTATGACAGATTCCCTGTTATCATCCCTATCAAGTTAAGAGACTAAAGAGAAATAGTGCCTTCATTCTGATGCATCAGTCATGCTGCATTCGTTATGGTTACACTTCAGTCATCTGGTAGATAGAGCCACTTGACATATCAACTGCCTTTGAGGGAAATCTGGTTTAGAAGCCTCAAGATTTCATCTCAGAACAATTTATCACTGACTCTTCACAGTAGAAATATAACCAATCCTACCTCAATTGTATGTGTTTGTGTTTGTGTCTGTGTGTGTGTGTGTGTGTGTGTGTGTAAAAGACAAAAAGGATAACCATGTTCTGTACATAAGGTTGAAGATCTTTTCAACATTGCAGTCAAGGGCGCTATATTATGACAAAAGCTTATCAACCACAATTCAGAAATTGTGGATCTTGGCTATGTCCTCCTGGATTAGTGGGGACTGTAAAAACCAAATGGAATTTAGAAGTAGCTCAAATATTATTTTTTGAAAAGAAAGAAAAATAAACAACTCTGAAGAATTTAACTAGCCAAGGAGAGTTTGACTTCCTAATCTATTACGGAGATTTACTCTCTAGAATTTGATTTTCTACTCGGGAGTTTGTGACTTTGAATTCATCTTCTGATTCTCTAGAATGTTTTAGGCCAAGGCTAACACAAGCACGATATGCCTTCCTGTGGCTACAATGATATTGCATATCCATAAAGTGCAGTGTAGTATGTTTGGGGCTCGTTGTGTTATCTTTGAGAATCCCAAGTGCACAAGATCAGCCAGCCATTAAGTGACAATCTGACTACCAATTCTAACTACCAACAATCCTCTCTAAATGTGTCATTTACACTTTCCTGAACCCGGAGACTTGCTGCCTCTATTTCTACAAGTGTAACATGATCACAACCCTGAGAAGGCTTTTGTTCTCTCGTATTTGGAGTCCTTAAAATTGTGTGAAATTGCACAGTTTTGAAAATTGTTGAGAATATAAAAGTGTTTGGCTCCCTTCCCCTGATCCAGAAGGTACTGTGTGTTCTTTGGATCCCAGACAACTTTTTGGGCAGTTCCAGATAAGGTATCCAATAACTTCATTCTGTGTCCCCGTTTTTCTTGCCCTCCTTCCAGAAAAAGTTGGATTGCTGCCTCCCAAATAATTTTATTGTGAGGAAAGTTATTATGAAAATGTACTCCACTGATTTTCACTGACCTCCAAAACACACTCCCTAATTAAGTGCAAATGGGAAACTGACTTGGAGCAGGTTGTCTCTGATTTTGGACTTGGGAGAAGTATTAAAAGTTTATGAACTCGATATGCAAGCTCCATCTGCCAAACGAGGAATTTCTTATTTCATTTGGTAACTGCACTGAGATTATATAATGCTCCTCAGAAAGGTCTAAATGCTAAAGATGTGTAAACCATCTGTCTGCGATGAAAAGTCAAAAAATACACTACCCCCACAGTGCATCTCCGGGCATCACTAATTATTTATCCAGAGAAATTTTATCATAAGAGTTTTGGGTTTTTTTTTTTATTTTAAATATTGAATTTTTACATAACCATAAAATTTTACAGCACTGAAGAGGCAATGATTATATTCATGGTCTCACATCCTTTTATAGGAGGCCAGGGTTATTCAGATTTAATATTTAAAGAAATCTGAAGACTTGGCAGAGAGAAGTGAAAGGGAGTAGGTAGGAAGACAGGCAAATTGACTTTCGTCTCCACCATCGCCTCTTTCCCTCCCCAGCCAGCAGGGGGCGGAAGTAGCAGAGGAAGTGAAACTTGCTTTCTTCTCTGAATGTGAAGATACATAAACAAAGAGAGAGGGTGAAAGTTGCATGAGGTTTCTCCTCTCTCCTGTGGCCTCCTGCTGGCAGGGGTAAGCGTCAGGTGTAGTTCTGAATTCCAATTCTGTCACGTACTAGCTTAAGTTAAAACAAATATTTATAATAATAGTAACTAACATTTTCAGACCATACTTTGAGCCAGACCCGGCATTAAGCACTTTATGTGCATTATTTTATCCCATCCTTCAGCAAAGTATGATGAGTTGGCTTTGTGTCTTATCTGTGTTTTAAAAATGAGAAACCGGAGGCTTAAGAGATCAAATAACTTGCTTACGGGTACACAGTAGAATTATAACCACCACCATGAACAAAAACTGGAGTATTCATCTCTGACCTGGCATCCATTCTCACTTTTATTCAATTTGTTTTTGTATCCTTTAAAAAAAAATGAACAATTCTTTAACCCAACAAAGCAGATGCAAATATTTTTAGTTATTTTGTTATCACTCCAAGTGTAATACACGGAACACACAGTTACCCGGTGAATTTGAATGTGTCTGTGTTGCCAATTAGAGGAATTCAAGAAAAGGACAATTTTCCCCCAAATTACCAAATTGGCTGACAATGGTGATATTTCTTAGTATTTTTAACTTAGATATTATACGGTCTCCCTTTCTTTGATGGGTGTAGCCAAAAATTCAGTATGTACCATTTGTGGCTCTGCCCTCCTGTCATGGTTTTGACAATGTGGGAAACAGTTAACAGCGCAGGGTTTAAATCAGACTGAAGGGGTCCTCCCCTCAGCTCTGCTCTTCCCTCTCTGAGCCTCAGAACCCTCATCCGTGAAATGTGTTCCTCATTCAGGACTCACTCACTTGTGGAGGGTTCAACAGGCGAATGCAGGTCAATTATTCAGCCTGGCTCTGGCACCTAGGAAGGACCCCATAGCTACTATGATTCTGACACAGTGTCTAACTTGGAAAACAAGCGGACAATCGCAACATGTGCCCAGATGTTTTGGTTCTGGGTGCCAAAAGCCCAGATGTTTGAGAAACCTCAGGTAATTAACTGTTGATGGTGTTCAACTGGCGGAGCTGGCGCAACAAGACCATAGATGATGCTCAAGGGCAAATGGGAGTTAATGTTCTCCCCATTCACGCACAGTCCCCCTTCGTCAGGAACTAAAAATACAAAGGTATAAAGGCTTCTCCTTTCCATGCCTGCCGAAAAGATTACTGACGGCCAAAAAGCAACTGGTTTTTTGCCTTTGAGGCACTTAAATTCCTTTTAAAATATTAAACGGGAAAAAAGTATCTCTTTATTTTCTACCTTTTCTTTTCAGCTTTCAAATGTGTCACAGATGTCTAAATATAATCCAATATTATTTTCTTCACTCTCATCTTGAACAGCCCCACATTGAAAAATAAAAAGCCAAGGTTTACCCATCTCCTTTAGTGGGTTTTTTTTTTTTCGTTTGTACATACTCTTTTAAATAGGTGACTCCTCAAAAATAAATAACTTTTATGAACTATAAATTCCTTTCAGTAGAAAGCTCCTTCTGAAAATTCTGCCTGTGTAATAAAGTCTGACATATAAAATTAGAACTTACACATTAAATACACGAGAACGTAATTATTTGTATGATAGAAGAATTGGCCGAAGAGAATGATTATATAAATATTTTTCATAATTATAAAAATATGACTTTATTTCACACACAAGTTTTCTCAAACATTTCTGTTTTGTTGGACCTATTTTTATTTTTCTCACTCTTCTTATTTATCCCATATAGTTTTATAATTTTCAGAGCACACATTAACTTCACAATTGTTTTTCATGCTCAAATGAGACAAAGTTGTTTCTTTTTTATGATGTTTTGGAGTAGAAGAAAAATAAAGTGTAGAATTTTCTTAAAATCTATCTTAAATCCTATATGCTAAAACTAATCAGTCAAAGGGAGGTGGGTGGATGGCTTTGAAAATAAGATTTTAAAATATTGTTTCCTATAAAAATTATAAATCACCCAATTGCTGTGAGGTCAGTCCTTCTAAAGTTAGAATCTACTCCTGTTTCTGCTTTTAAACTTCTAATGAGGATTATTCTAGAAAAGTCAGCAGACAAACCACTGCACTGACTCCAGAGTCAAGCAATGAGCTGGACACCATTCTGGAGTGAAAAGGGCAGCCCTCTAGATCTCAGATTATCAGTCCCTAGGAGGCTGGCATCACATGGGAACCAAGGTGGTCACTCCACATATCCTTCAAAATGACTTTATTATTGATGTGCTTGATCAAGACTGAAGAAGAAGACCTAGTTTATCTCCTATGGTTGTAGGTCAGTCTGGAGAAAGAACAAACGGAGCAAGGTGGCAAGTAAGTGCAGTGTTAATCACAGAGAATGAGTAGGACGGAACGCCTTTAATTCTCTTCTACTCTTAGCTTAGAATACTCTGTGCGACCATCTGTGAGCTTGATGAACCAGCAAGTCAACTCTGTAGCTAGCACCAAGCACATAATAGGTGTTCAATAAAAAGTCTGATGAACTAACAAATTCAGTCCAACGTTGTCATTTTTCTTCTCCTGATGGCCCCCAAAGTTGAAGTGAACTATCCAGCCAATCATTGACAGAGTCACATAGTGGTCTCCAGCCCTTCGGTTGAAGTCTTGCAAATTCTCTCCCATGTCGCCATTGTTTCTCTCCTGTTGAGGAGACTGGCAAAGAGGGCGGTGGGAGTGGAGAGTGGACCTAGACCAAAGGGAAGGCTTGCCAGCTCGCTGTGGAGGTGAGAGTCCCGTCATCCCCTCCCTGGCTCTTCTCTGGGGAGCTTCATCACAGAATGATGTAACCTTCATGCTCTCAAAAGATCCCAGAAACTTCACCATCACTTCCAAAATGCTGGAGTTGAAATCATCTGAAATGACTTACTAAGAATTACATCAAAAAAAAATGTTGTATCTAAAGATAGTGTATCAAAATCTGAGTAATTCTCTTATATGAGGCAGACTCATAACAGTCCTTAGGAGAGAAAGGCAGTACATTTTCTGAGAGACTAACAATCATAATTATTTTATTGAGATTAGGCCTCCTGTCACAGTAAGAATGACAATGTTGGAAATTGCTCCATTTTGTGAATTTTCCAGCCACTATCTAGGGAGATCTTTTAAATGTAGAGCAGGCACAAAAGAAAAAGAAATCAAACAACAAAAAATTTACCTGATCCTGTTCTTAATATAATAGTTTCCACCACTTCTTTGGTAGCAAATGTGTGCTAGGGACTTTATAAACCTTACCTCTAAGCTCTGTATATTGTTCCAGGATCTTGAATGATTGTTGAATCATTATTCAAATTTTAAAAAGTCAGGAAGAGACACTTAGCCTTTGCAAAAGGTTAAATGTGGCAAATGTATCTCCAACTCCTTTAAACTTCCCAGGCCACATGAAGAGGAAGGCGTTGGGGCGAGGGGTGTCCATAATCCACTGCTCTCTCACTGATGTCAGTCCCTCCTACACTCTCTGCCAAATTCAGACAGGATTGGGGTCAGGAGATCTAGCGCAAGTCATCCTGGTCCTGTGGCCTTGAGCAAGACTCTTCTGGGTCTCGGCCTTTGCACACATGAAAACGAAATCATTAGAGCTGCTAACAGGGTCCCTTCACACCCTTGCCTTCTATAACCAAGATGTGTAGCTGCTGGATCCAGTGGGGAGACATAGATGAACTTGACATGGTACCTGAAGTCTGTTGCTCCAAGGACAACTCAGAGGAGAACACATCACTGCTGCGCTTCTCCCACAGAAGAACACGGGCCCTCACAGGTCTTTGGCATTCTGGTAGCAAATATGCAAATCTCAGATAAGAATGAAGTCTCTTCCTGGTGCATTAATTTATCTTGAAAATATTTGAGGAAAACTCATTTGTTAACGTTAAAACAAAGACTTTATGATGTAGAATTTCAAATTCTCACAAACATGTAAGGTAAAACAGGAGGCAGTAAAGATGCTTGTCACTAAGGATGGGGTTCCTTGGACACCACTTAGATCCACTGCAGTAGGAGTTCTTTGGTGAAAACGTATGTGAGGTTGTCCACGGTGATATCTGGAGGGTAAGCATACTCGGACACACCCTTCTTTCTGAGTCCATGGCAGTCACTGAGGGGGAGTTTTGTTCTAGGACCGCAGAGTACCCTTGAATAGGATAGAGATCTACCAAGGGTAGTAGTGCTGCCATGAATAAAGACGTGCAGGGAGGAAGGGCCCATCAAAACAGGCTATTTCTTGATTTTGTTGTTGTTAATGTTGTTGTTGTTGTCGTTAAAGGCAGATTCTTGGGCAGGATGCTTGGCTTTGAAACTCCACTCCCTGAGACTTTTGGGCTAAATCTAGATTTATCCCCAGAGCCTGCTTTGAGATGAACTGGGCCATCCTCGAGATGCAGAGTTGGTACTTTGCAATTGTAACTGAATCGTTATCTTTCCTGGTGACCCGCAGACACCTCTGCTCATCCCTTTGCTCTCCCCTTGTCACTAGGCTAAGGCAAGCATATCCATGTAACCCAACTTTTGGGTCAAACTCTCACGAGATCTCCGGCCTGCTTCCTCGTCTGGTAGGAATGCGACATGATAAAAACGCTGCTGAATAACGTGAAGGAAAAGTGTGTGTTCTGTTTGTTCCTCTAGAAATCTCCCTGTGGGAAGAGGAGGAGGGGGTAAGGATGCCGTGGGAGGGGCAGGCGCCTGGGCTGCAGGAAGGCGAAACCAAACAACGTGCAGACAAAAACAAGCTCATTCTGGGGTTCCAGTCCTCTGGGCTGACTTGCCAGGTTTGGCCACAGCCCCTTATCCGTGTTCCAAGCCCACGAGTCTTTTCATTCTCATCTGGTGGTAATATTTAACCTGATCTGAACTCCTTTGGTAGCGAAACCTGATCTGAACTGATGTTAGTCTATTTATAGTCCTTATTTGTAAAACCTAGTGAGAATGTTAATTGATTTTACCACAGAAATATCCATGTATTTGATTACAGCCTACTGAGGGTTTTAATGCAGTAGACCATATACACACCATATAGCTTTCTTAAACCCCCAAATTCTCAATTCTGAAATTCATCTGGCCCCAAAATTTTGTGTAAGAGTCAGTGAGCCCTTATTACCCCAGCCACCACCTGGAGTAGGGCAAACACACTAATCCTCACTCCTCACACTTAAAAGCATCTTCCAGAATGTGATCTCATTTAAAGCTAGGATGCAGTATGAAGGGGCAAGAGGTGGAGATGCGACCTGGAAGAAAGAGTGACTGACCAGACGCTAGTGTCCACTGTTGATCTCATTCTTTCCTTGTAGCCAAATCAGCACAGAAAAGCCAGTTCTCCAACCTTCTCTTGACAGGACCCACAGCAATCCCACGAGTATCATTTTATTTTTCACTTTCTCCATGGAAGAAATCAAAGCTCAGAAAAACTTTTTACGATCAGCAGTTAAGGCCCTTGGTCCCTTGATTTTAATAATAAAAGTGTAATAATTCAGTAGGTACCACCAGCCGGTGTTTAAGTGTTATTTGTATATTACTGCATTTAAACCTCACACCAATCTTAGGAAGTAGGTTATACAGACTAAGGAGACGAAGGCACAGTGAGATTAAGTAACATGCTCAGAGGTGCTCAGAGCTAGATCTGAATGCAGCTATTCTCACATACTTCAGCCCTTTGTCCTGCTGCCTCTTGGCGTCCTTGTTTCCTTGTTTTCTTATCAGAGAGTCCAGGTTACCTCTATAATGATGGGCTGGTGATTATTTAATAAATGTCTCTCTGAAAACTAAAATGTATACAAATATATGAACACAAATTCATCGTAAGTTTTGCTGCTATAAAAATCTGTAGGACATAATTCACAAATGGTGATAAAATAACCAATATTCTTTATTATAATTTCCATATAGTCAAATGAGTCTTCATCAATTTTTGCTAAACTTTTTGTCCCTATGGCTTCTATTAACCAATCAGCGTACTTTTCATGTGAATGTTGGTCGATATTATCCTTTGTGTTATTAAAAGTTATTAATGATAAAAGGAAAGGGAAACAATTAAGACTTATGTCAGAACTTCACTCATTTGTCAATTACTTGAGTGACTTCGCCACATTGGATTACAGTTTCCAAATCTTCAAATGGTTATTGCATCAGTTTGTTTCTATTCCTAATATAAAGATAATATACACTTTTAATATAAATTTATTTAATATGAATTATCAACATTTTCCTCATCACTTTCCTAAGACCAGACAGTCCACAAAACAATGAATCAAACCTTCATTTGCATTATTTATCTGTTCCCATGATGTAAATACTCAAGTTTCCATCATGGCGTCACTGAGTGTGGAGTAGGAAAGAAACACGCCACGGGACAACATTATGCAGTATTTCCACCGTAAAGTTATACTAGACATGAATAATCTCTGGAGCTTTCATGACTAGGGAAATGTGGTAAAATAATTGGGAAGTAAAGAGTTTTGAGTATTTATTAGTTTGCTTTACATATAATTAATCCCAGTGTAAGCTTTCACAATTTAACTTTTTAATAGTGGCTGTGTGTAAAAACTAGCTCACAGAACTCCTAAAAACTCAACAATGGGCTCTCATGAGCTGCTTTGCTCTGGCTTCAGTACACGTCTGTGTCCAGCCACTGGACACTTGGCTGGACCTGGCCCACTGGATTTTTCCAGAAGCCATTTGACTCAAGGCAGCCTTTACCACAAACTACTTCTCAAATAACTGTCTGCCCCTTTTTCTGGTGCCAAGAGCCTTCCTGGGCTGTTGTTTCTTTCTTTCTTCATTATTAAGGCCTTTCTCAGAGACCGTCCTAATCTTCTCAGCATTTGGAATCTTATTATTTAAAATAAAATTCTTCTGAGATCAGTGGAGGTTTCCCAATAATCCTCTTTGCTGAGATGCTGGGACTGCTCACATCTACATCCAAAATTTAAAAATGCAAAAATGGACTAAACAATAAACTGTTTCACTTACATTTGCTCATTGCTGGCAGGGGAGGTTAGTCACTGTTAAAGGGGGTGGCTTGGAATATAATCTGGGCAAAGCTTCTTTCTTGTAATAACTTTTAAAAGCCTGACATCCTTAGTGAGGCCCCTCTACCACCCACTCAGAGCTGTAAGATGTCACTAGAGTCAACTTACTTCCTAATTCAGGGTCCCCTGACACACTCACCCTTGACTTTGTCACCTCATAAATGTGTCACTTCCCGCACCACCTTCCTTCTTAAGAAAATGTTCTGCCCACCCCGAAGATGTGGACGTCTCTGAGAAACACTGAACCCGAGCCAAGATAAAGGAATTAATTTACTGGACCAACTTACATGAAGTGGCTCCAGTACCCCGGGCCTTGCGACAGACCCAGGAATAACAGGGACAACCCCCACCTTCAAAGAGTTTACAGACCCAACCAGTGGCTCTCAATCCAAGGGGCACTTTCAAGCTTTAAAATCTACCAGTGTCCAGGTTCCACTCCCAACTAATTAAATCACAATTCCTCAGGGTGGAACATAGGCAAGAGAATTGTTTAAAGCCTCCCCATGTGGTTCTAATGTGAAGCCAGACTTGAAACCCACTGGAATAATAGTTAATCACTTCCTCCCTTTGCATAAGCACAAAAAGCCATGCTGTTCTGAATCCTGAACACACACACACACACACATAAACACACACACACACACACACACACACACAAGAAAATCTTGTTACCTGTTGTGGACCAAGAACCAGTGCTATTAGCATCACCTGGATGCTTGTTAGAAATGCAGAATCTCAGGCCCCATCTCAGACTTATTGAAGGAGAACCTGATTTTTAACAAGATCCCCAGGTAATTTAGATGCATGTTAATTTTGGAAAATACTAAACTGAGGCAAAAAAAATCCTGTTTTCAAGAAGTTTCCAGTCCACAAGGGAAAGTACATGTACATACAGATAATTTAAAAATACTGAATAAGTTCCATGATGAGAGGTGTACAGTTTATTCCAGGAGGAGCCACCTCCAAGAAGACAGATGGAGGGGGTGGTGCTGGGCAAAGTTGTGCATGGAGGGTCCAGGTTAACCAGGAAGGACAGGCGGTAGGAATAGCCCATGTTGCTGAAACATACGTGGACACAGGGAGAGTGGGAGAGGCAGGCTGCACGTCGCCTGACCCTAAGGTGGCCCTCCACTGGCCTCGGGAGGCAAACCTTAGTCATCCCCTCCTCTTCTGAAAGAGAGCTCACTTCTAAGTGAGTGCTCTTCCAACTTGTCAAGGTAAAGTTGCCTGGTACACACAACTGATGCTCCCCAAACACTTCCTCTGTTACCTGTGTTAGTCAGCTAGGGCTGCCATAACGAGATGACACAGACCTGGTGGCTTACACAAAAGGCGTCTCTTTTCTCATAGTTCTGAGGGCTGGAAGTTAAGATCAAGGTACCAGCAGGACTAGTGTCTGGTGAGGACTCTCCCTGGCTTGGGGGTGGCTGTCTTTGCACTCTGTCCCCACGTGGGCCTTCCTGTGTGCGGGGGGGGGGGGGAGGGAAGGATCTCTGACGCCTCTTCTTCTTCTGTAAAGGACACCAGTCCTACTAGATGAGACTCTCTTCATAGCCATTCCCACACGTGTTCCCCAGATTTCTGTCCCTGTAAATCAGAAAATTCAAGCAGTTCTTTCTGAGGGTAGCACACCTCTTTCTCTTGTACTTGAGTCCAGCTGTAGGCCTAGAAGCAAACAGGGGCTGTGGGGTGGGTCTGAGGAGAATCAGCAGGGTGTTGCAAGGCAGCTGCCTCAGGGAAGGCCATGACAGTTTCTCAGGCAACTAAGGGTTAATCCTCTCAGACCCTTAGATCCTCAGGTGGGGGTGGAAAGTCTCCTTCCACTGGCAAAGAAGACTCTTTAGAATTTAGGGGCTCAGTGTCTCCAAGTCCAACAGGGTCTTCCCCCACATTCTCATCCCAACCACCAGGATCTCATTCCTTCCTAATCCATACCCTCCCTCTGCCAGTCAACACTCTATGAGGCTGGAAATTCAATTCTCCTGGTAATTCCGTTAGCAGGAGAGAGTCTGGGTTTTGTTTTCAGCATGCCCAGTCTTGTGGCGACAGGAGTTAAGGGTTTCTATCAGAGCTGATGTAGAAGTTTCCAGGTCACTTACGTGGCATTTGAGCTGGGACTTCTAATCCCTGAGCTCATCCCATTTTTGTTTTTCGTTCCCCTACTTTGTCCAGCGACATTAGGAGCAACCTGCCAATCTCATTCTAGTCCATAGTTTGACAAACATGTTTGAAAGTGTCACATACATGGTCACCCAGACCCTTGCTTCTCATATGTGTTTGATCAGGATCATCAATGGTGACATTTTGCCTCTCTCTACTGCCAGATCAAGGCATAGAATCAGCACTCTTTACTACTGGAAATAGAATCACTGCCTTTTAAATCTAATCAGACTAAAGACCCAACTACAGAAAACCCAGAATCAGTTTAGAAAGTTCATCCTCAAGATTGTGTTCCTCCAGAACCACTCTTGACGCCAGAATTAATGGTGAGGCCCTAACCCAAAAAGACCAGTGTCCTTATAAGAAGAAGAGACCCCAGAGGCCTCTTCCTCTCTCCAGACACACAGACGAAAGGCCATGTGAGGACGTGGAGACAGAGTGGCTATCTGCAAGCTGGGAAGAGAGATCTCACCGGAAAGCAACCCTGAGAGCATCCTCATCTTGGATGCCCAGCCTCCAGAACTGTGAGAAAGGAAGCGTCTGTTGTTCAAGCCCCCCAGGCTGTGGTACGTTGTTACGACAGCCCTAGCAGACTGGCAGCACCCATCACTATTCTCAAGAAAGCATCAGTGGGAAGGCGGTCAGGCGTTAAAAGAAAAAAACAAAGTGAATCATCTCCCCCAACTCTGCCCAAGTCAAATCACCGTGTCAGTGACTCACCCATCTAATCATGCATCTGTTAAACCACCCATTTCTTTAAACATTTAACCAAAATTTGTTGAGTGCTACTCCGTGCCAGACACCGTGCTTGCGTTAGGAATACAGTTATTTGTCTTGTCCTCAAGGAGCTTCAGTTCAGTTATGTTCACCGTGACTTTTTAAAATTAATTTTCAATTACACAAGTCAAACGTAAATATAGTCTCCTTTCAAAAGTCACAACCAATAAATTTAAACTCCTCTTACTTCAGCTCATTGCTGCCATTATGATCTTTAAACTCTGTTATTGGTTTTTTAATTATATATGTACCCACAGAAACTGCTACAATAGGTGTCAACCAGTACTTTTTTTTGCTCAATAATAATAATTTTTAGCGTGAGCCATATTGTTATACAAAGATCCAGTCCATTCCTTTTAACTGTTACAGAATAGTGTGTCTTATGAATGCAATGCATTTTGTTGAGTGTTCCACTATTTGTGGGTTGTTTAATTCACTATTTCTTTAAGGAACACCCTTGTACCCATCTCATTACATGCATGTGCAAGTGTAGGGGAAATATGAAAAAGGGGAATTACCGAGTATATGCATTTTTAATTTTCATGAATACTGCTGAGTGCCCTCCAAAATGCTATATATACTAAGCCATCAGCAATGTGTTGAAGTACCTAGTTCTCCAATCTTCCTGGTCTTTGCCATTCTTTACATTTTTACTTATATGTTTGTTTGCTCAATTTTTGCCTACTTAAATGGTGAAAATGGTGTCTTATTTACTGTTTAATTTTGCATTTTCCTAAGTAGTAATGTTGACCTCCAAAAAACAACAGAGCCAGTTATTATACCAGCAAAATGAGTTTGTTTGGGAATAAGCAGAGAATTGCAGTTAGGGACAAGCCAACAATGGAAATCCACAGGCAGGTCCAGAGAACAGAAGAGACAGGCTCACTTTTACAGAAGAAAGGAGGAAACGGGCGAGGGCTGTGGTGGTTCTCGGCTGCAGGCAGTGGGAAGCTTGCTGCTGGGTAGGAAGGCAGGACTCTGTGAGCTGTGCTGATATGTGTGTGAGAGCATCCACTTCAAGGCTTCCTGGTTCCTTTAAGTGAGGTTTCCTTCATTTCATTTCAGAGTAGGTACGTAAAATGAGCATCTTTTCATATTTCATTGACCATTTGTATTTTGTCTTCTGTGTGTTATCCATTTATATATTTGGCTCCTTTTTTATGTTGAGATGTCTGGGTTTGTTGTTTTTTTTTTTTGTATTGGTTTATAGCCATTCATTATATATTTAAGGGGCAAGTATGTCGTCTGTGAAATGCGTGGCAAAAATCTTCTCCCAATCTGTTACTTGTATTTTATCTTTGCTTATGGTGTCTTTTTGTTTTGTAGATGTTTTCTTTCTCTCTTTATATATGGCACAATTTATCAATATATCCTTCCATTTTTGCTTTTTTAAATAAATCATTTCTGAGGTTTTATAACATACATGTAAACATTTTGGTCTTTAATCCATTTAGTTTTCTTTTTTTCTTGCATAAAATGTGAGGAAATCAGAATTTTTTTCTATATGGAGAGCCAAATGTTCCAGTACTATTCTCCCCTAACTGTTAAGTGTCAGTTTTTATTCCAAGTTCTTACATATGCATGTATTTGTTTCTTTATTTCAGTTTCTTTATTATTTACTCTGATCTATTTCATCTCATGTTGACTCATATGAATACTATAAACTCATAATATCTGCTGACATCTAGTAGGACCAGTTCTTTTTTGCTCTCTGTCAATTTCAGCTTTATTAAAATTCTTACACGTTAATTTGAGAGTCTGTTTATGATGTTCTATGAAAATTCTGGCAATCACATTAAATTTATGAGCCGATTTTGGAAGAATTGACATCTTTACAATATTGAGTCAAATTTCATAACCTGATTACTTTAAATACACTCACTGACATCCATTACACTCTGAATGTACCCAGCTAGATGAACACACCCAGAACACCCACATACTTCAAATGATATGAGAGCTACACACCCTTTCGTGACATCTGCTCTAGTTAATATTATTATGCAATTTAATTAAATATTACACAAACCCACGGCATTCAAAAAGAGAGAATTATTGTTTCTACCAAAGCTAAATTGAATGCTTTGAAAAGACTCAAGGAAGGGACATTTCTAAAATTAGATGGAAGTGAGAAATTAGTCAAATATTAGGACAAGCAAATTGCGAAATTCTGGAAGGATTCTGCTCTCAGATTGTTTCATCAATACTTTCAACTAGTAGTCTCACTTCAAAGAAAATGAAACTGAACACTGAGATGCTGCCTGTATGGATATCATTTACGCAAAAAAGTCAAAGAGGAACTCCAATCAATGATTTTGCTCAAAAATAAGACAGATCAGCTCTATAGAAAAATATTTGTGAATACATGTGTTACATGTTAAAAGTTGCAATAAAATATTTAGACTTACATTTATCTTTTTCTTTAATTAGTCCATGCCTTAAGAAACTTTTTCTTACCAGTTGACCAGTTATCAGTCCCAATCATGGCAGAACAGAGGCTTTCTACAATATTTATCTCCACTTAACCAGGTCTTGTTCAATGTCCTGCAGTAAACATTTTTATCATTTTATCAAAAGATTCTATTTTTTGCTAATTTTATTTTTTTAATTGAAGTTTAGTTCAGTTACAAAGTTCTGTTATTTTCTTGTGTACAGCATATTATTAATTTTCTTTGTAACTGCTTTATAGTTTTGCTACTATTGTGAAAGACATTTTTATCAGTCATATCTTCTAATTGTGTGTTCTGCTGATGAAAGCTACAGAGTTTTGGACATTGGTCTTGTATTGGTCAACTGGTCATTTTGATAGAGCATTTTATTAATCTTAATATTTTGCTTAACAATTAATTATTAATACATTCTAATAATTATTTGGGAAAGATTGTATTAGATCATGACATTCTCAGTATGGGTTTCAGGTCAAGTTCCCTAGGAAGTGGACTCTGAGATGGAGATTTTTATGAAAAAAGTTTATTAGGAAGATCCTTCTAGATTCACCCCTGTTGGAGGAGAGGAAGTAGCAGGACTGGGCAGAGGGAGGGACTGAGTTATGATGCTGTCACAACAAAGACCACAGGGTTTTCCCCCAGAGAGCACCAGAGCTGGGATGGCTCCGAGTTGTTGCAGAGATGAAGCAATAGGACCAGACCTTTATATTCTCACTTATCCAGTCTCTTCATATGAGCCACACCCAGGAAAAGGGTGTGACCTTGAGTAAGGCAGCTCTCTTCAGCCAAGAGCCAACCACCAGGAGGGGGAACTCAGCTAGCTATGAGCTTTCATTCATCAACAGTCATAAGACTGGGAAAGTGAGTGTTCCCGTCATGAAAGAGGAAGATACGGATGACACATGACAGCATCCACTACAATATGAAAGAAGAATTTTGTTCTTTTTTCTTAAGTATTTACATCTCATTGAATTGTTATTACCTTGTAGCATGCGTCTAGGCCCTTTACTGTCATGCTTACTTAGTAAGAGCAGGCACCTTCAACTTCCTCCTGGGCTTTAACTGGACTTCTGATGGTTCACTGTTACATGATATTTGCTGTAAGTTTCTAGTAGACATCCTTTTTTTAGATTAAGAATATTGTCTTTTACTCCAAAATAAAATAACATTTTTATCATGAATAAGTATTGTAATGTATGGAAGCTTTTTGTAACATCCAATGGAATGAATGTATAGGGTTCGCCTTTAATGTTATTTTTTTAACTATAAGTATAATTTACCACAGTATCAAACAACTCTTGCATCCCTAAGATAAACCTCATATGATCATAGGTTATTCTATTAAAACACTACTAGATTCTTCTTTTCCTAATAATCTCATTTAGGATTTTTACACCTGTACTGACATTGATCTGTAGTTTTGTGTTCCTTTTTTTCCTAGCTTTGGATTATGGTCATACTGGCCTCATTAAAATAATGAAGTAATTTTCCATCCTTTCTATGCTCAAAAATGATTTGTATTTTGAAAGTTTTTTATTTTTTTGAATGTAGAATTATATATATAATATATATACATTATTTACTTCTTTATGTAGTTTATGACTTTTTTTTTTAATCAGAGTTGCCACAATCTTTGCTGAGATCTAGGTTCTGGGTTATTAACTTTATTTTGACTCTTTTCTTTAATTTCTGCTCTTTAATATTGCCTTCTTCTCAATCACTCTGCGTTTGTGCTATTTTGTTATTTGCTTGTTTGGTTTTTTGTCTAACTTTATAAGTTAAAAGTCTAGTTCATTTACTACTTTTTCCTTTGTAAATACATTTCAGAGTATAAAATTTCCCCTAAGAATTGTTTTGGCATCATTCCCATGGATATTAGAAAATCCATTTGTTTTCATTTAGTTCTAAATATTTTATAATTTCTATTTTAATTTCCTCTTCACTCATGAACTTATTAATATGTTTAAATTTATAGACAAATGATGTTGATGCAATGGGGGAAACAGGGAGATATCTTTCTGTGTTTACTTATGAATGTATTGAATTATAATTTTTTTAATGTCTGAGACTCCTTTCATATAACATATACATCTATATACATAAATACACATGCATGACTTAACATATATATATCTCCAAGAGAAAGATGTATGTTATTCCAGTACTCTCTCTGTATATACACTTTGTTTTTAGCTGACTCTGTGTTATTTTGTGGGAAAATTGAGTTAATAATCCCCCACCATGTAATGGAGGTAGGCATTTTTCATATAGTTATATTCATTTTTGTTTTATGTAGTTTACTTGTCTTTTTTATGCCCCCAAAATCTTAATTTGCATGCCTCTTGCTAACAAATTCAAAGCATTTATTTCGTATCATAGCAATCATAATTATAACTTTCAAGGGTCACTCAAGAAGCCAACCCTTAAACTTCAACTTCCAACCAGGCTTCTTACCGGACCTCATCAGAAGGACGTAAGTGAGAAAAAGACACTATGAGTCACCAAGTGTTCTCAAATACCAACTGGTAAACCCTTTTCCATTCTCCACTCTCCAAACTCCCATCCCCTTTTTCCTCTTTTCCTCTTCTCTTCATCTCCCTAACCCGAGCACACACACACACACACATACACATACACAAGCAAACCTCTCCAGAAAATACTCAGGCTATATACTTGACAGGTTCTATGATCCAGCTTAGCAACAAAGACAACTCAACTAGAGGTTTTAAAAATAAGAGATATCTATAAAATTAAATGTTAAAGAAAAAAGGACCAGCAGAAATGCAGGGTTGGTTCAATATTTGAGAATTAATCACTATGACTGACCACACTGAAAGATTAGGAAAAACATGATTATCAACAGATTCAAATAAAGCATTTGAAAATGTCAGCATCTATTCATGACAACAACTTTCAAACTAGGAATAGAAGGTCACTTCCTCGGTGTGATATCCATGAAATCCTATGGCTAAAATCATTCAATAATGAAAGACTGAATACTTCCTCCCTATGATCAGGAGTAAAACAAGTTTATCTGTCACACCACTTTAATTAAATATGATCTTGAAGGTGCTGGACAGGCAACAAGGCATGAAAAGGAAACAAAAGGCATACAGAATGTAAAGGAAGAAAAGCAGTTGTCATAGAGACTGACAGATGTGAATAGATCACAGATGACATGATCATCTATAAAGAAAAGAGTTTGGGATTGGAATCAAAGTTATTTAATTTTTCCCTCTTTTTATCTATACTTCTTTCATTTTCATTTACTCTTTCTCTAGGATTTTTCCAGAAAAACTTCCAAATTAATAGTATCAAAAGGAAGACTAACTCATAGATTTGGGTAGTCAAAGGAATTATGAGTGACCTAAAAGCAGAACTCATAATGTGGAAAGTTGAGAAAATGACAATTAGGGAAAATTATTTTCAACACCGAAAGCAATATACGATTGCTACTTAGAACACAAAAAGTCTTCTGAAAATCAATATGCAAAAGATAGAAATTTCAGTAGTAAAATGGGAAAAGGATATGAACAGGCAATTCCAAAACTGTGAAATTCTAATGGCCAACAAGTATATGCAGTGATGTTAAAACACTTGTGTAATCAGAAAAATTTCAGATCAACAAAAGTACAGAGGTTGTTTAATGCTAAGAGATGGTAACTCTCACCCCTGCAGCTGGAAGCACAGCCAGGTACAGGGTTTCTGATGAGCAATGTGGTCCTGTGTAGTCAAACTGAGTCCACATTCACTCTGTGACTGAGAAGTTCAGTCCTGAGAATTCTACTACAAAAAAGGTGCTAACACAAGTCCACAACATATAATGATGTACACTATGGATTTGCACTGTGACATCTTTAAGCTAGAATTACTTTTCCACGAATGTGCTTTTCTAAATAACTCTGACTTACTCTAGGGCATGGGGACATTTCATGTGAGATTTGGAAGGCAGAAGGGAAACAGCCAACACAATCTTTCACACTTGGAAAGTCACTGCTGTGCACCAGGCACTATGGCAGTTCATGCACATTGTCACCAATCTGCTAGGTCATCTTGTTGGCCAGCATCTCCTGCAGATCCTCAGATTTCCTTCCTTACCTTCTCCATCCTGCTCCAGCAATGAGCATCTCCTGGGCAGCCCATACTGGACACATAATTTCCTGGCATCTGGATCTCGGACTTTCCAGCCTCTAGAACTATGAGAAATAAATGCCCTGTGTTTAACCCTTCTGGCCTATGACATTTTTATCATAGCAACTCAAACAAAGTAAGACAGAGCTTATCACTCAAGGAAGGGATAAGCAAAATGTGATAAATACCCATCATGAAACACTACGCAGCAGTTACAAGTGGTGCATGGTATACATGGCAACATGAATAGGTCTTAAAAACAATGCTAGTAAAAAATTAACAACATGAAATCTATAGTGTAATGACTTTTATGAAAAATCTTAAATATAGATATACATACATATATACAGAAAATAACTCTATGGCTACATGGTATGTGTCCAAGTCCATACCAAGTCCCTTAGAAGAGGCCAGTAGGGAATGGAGAATAAAATAAATGAAAAAAATTACTGAATCCATGTAGACATATCTATATCAATCAAAGCAAGAGAGAACATTTGCCCAAGCATGAACTGAGGATTAAGATTAATTGCCCCTAAAGTCAACAACAACGAAAAAGGAACCATCATCTGAGGATTTCATTGCTCCCTGTTCCTGTTGACCCTCTGCCATTTTCCCCATTTCCAGGTGTGATCCAGGCTTTCTGAGCTCACCTGCCATTGCTGTCCCTTTAAAGAGAGGTTTTGCTCAGCTGTCTCAGACCAATGCAGTTCTTACACAGTGACCAAAGTCATTCTTGCCACATTTTCCTCCCTCCTACCAGCTTGGAAGCAGACTGTTTGAGGACCACTGGGAGCAAGACCTTTCCTGCTAATAAAAGCCCCAGATGACTGAACATAGGAGACAAGGCAAGATTCGGGACTCAAGGTAGGGATGAATTCCAGCTCCATGGGCCTGACTTCAGACTGTCTATGTCACTGTTTCTGACTCCACAGGGCCTTTGCACATGCTGATCTTCTAAAACACTCTTCCTTTCCCACCTTCACCTAGTTATCCCCTCTTCATCTTATTTCTGAGGCTCATTGTCATTTTGTAGAGAGACACATTTTCCCCTTAACTCCTTAACTGTGTTTAATAACCTTTTATTTTCATAAACACATGTAAATCCTTCTTCAAAGAACTTATTACAGTTCCAGCTCTGCAATTTCCTTTTGTGGTTGTTTGAAATTTATCCTACACTGCGAGTTCCAGGAGAACAGAGGCTGTGTGTGTTTTTCTCACCATCGCCTGCTCAGGGATAGCCTAGTGCCCTGCACTTAGTTAATTGTACTTAGCAAAAATACATTGACTGAAAGAGTGCATTTATTTTTTATTGGCTGGCACTTGATCAGTCAAAGTTCCTGGCTCAAGAGAGAAGTAGAAAACTGGCTTGAGTTAGAGCAGACTCTTAGCCATCATCTGGCATTCCCAGGCCTACTTTTAGGGCCATGTACATTCACAGGCTAGATTCAAATTAATATATTCTAGTCCTGGGCTTTGTCCTTTAGAAAATTGCTGACAATTGTGAAAACTGTCCTCTGTCTGCCCCTCTGTCTATGCTTTGATAAAACAAGAAAATAAAGCATATCTTGTCCTTCACCCTCCTCTTTCCCCTCTCCTCTACACAGAACTATGAAGACATACTGTGATTAGTTTTGTTAATAACCCTTCAGGCAAAGAGACTAAACTGTAATCAACTGAATAACTCTTGATGCAGGAAATAGACCACATTATACTAATAGTCGCTTCCAGACACAAAATTTGATGATTGCATATCACTTTTTTAATGCTCCTGCTAAGAAAATTATAAATTAGATCCCTCTTTATTGAAAAAAAAGATTATTATTTCACTAAGCCTACTGTTAAACTGAGATTAATGTTCTATATCTAAAGTACAAATTAACTAATAATTCCTCCCACCACACAGCTCAGGAATTTAGAAATCCTGTATGAGGATTTCCTCTGTAAACGTGTGTCATGAATCTCTGCCTCCTTAGGACGTGTACCAAAATGGCACTGCACAGTCATGTAGTGCTTAACTCCACCCCGAATGTCTCAACTTTGATAAAACTCAAATGTATTGCACGCCAGAGCCGTCTCCTCCCTGCTTTGCCTTTATTCTCTCTCTCTCCTTGTTCAATTCTTGAGGACACACACACACACTATATATATCTATATATCTATATATATATATCTATACACACACACATATTTTAATTCATTTATCTTTCCTTTTTAAAAATAGTTAAATACTGGTATTTTTTAAAGTGCTTGAATCTATTAGTTCTGTATCAACCAGATTCTAGAATTAAAAAACATATATATATGTGTGTGTGCGTATATATATACGCACACACACATATATATATAAAGAGAGAGAAACTCTTTCCATTTGTGATTTTAAGAAATGTGGAGGCACTTCCTGGACTGGATTTCAACCCTGAATCCAAGGCTCTCGGGGAGTTTGGCTCAAAATTCTACTATCACTCATGAGAAACAATCAGTAACATTTCACATAAACTATTAAAGTATGAATTCCATCAAAATATATATTGCCATGTAGTGACCCATGCAGTTTTACCACAGTTAGCTTTCATTTAGTATATACATAACTAAGAAGGCTTGCTTTGAAAGCTGGTAGTGAAGTCATTTGGTAAAATTAGAAAGTTTCTTTCAATGCAAATGACTGCATCCTAATATGTCTTAAAATGCAGGGGATATTGAAGTGCTGCCCCCTCCCTTCAAGCACCATGGCCGACTGTTCTGTCACTTGCTATGTAACAAACCACTTGTCATGGCTTGAAACAAAAATTGAACCTTCTCTCTCAGAGGTTCTGGGGTGTGCCTGGGGCTCAGCTCCATGGCTCTCTTTGGGATGTCCCCTGGGCTGGCTGAGTCAGACATCCACTGGGTCAACCAGAAGCTCACCTAAGGAGCTTTGGTTTCCCTCACATGAGGGCAGCCCCACTGAAGCCCTGCACTTCCTCACAGGAAGAGGAAATCCAAGCTACCAAGCGGTCCAGGTGGAAGCTACGAGACTTCTTATGGGACCGGACCTCAGAAGCTCCAGAACACTGCTTCTGCTGCTCCCCACTGAGTCACTAAGAATGGCCATGATCGACGAGGGGAGGAATTAGATTCGATGTCTTAATGGAGTGGTGGAGGCACACTGCAGAAGAACTGGGAAAGGAGACGCTTTAGCATCCATCCTTGAAAAATACAGTCTGTTTCACTAGTTCAGCCCAACTTAAACCTCAAGGAGACAGAACACCTTCCCAATAGCATCTCAGATTGGTCAGAGACAGATAGCATGAGTACTACTTTACCCAGGATGGTGTGAAAAGGTAATGTTATGGCGTAAATTGTATCCCCTAAAATATATATATGTTAATGCTCTAACCCTTGGTATCTCAGAATATGACCTTATTTGGAGATTGTCTTTACAGAGAAGATCAAGTTAAAATTAGAACATTAGATTGGGTGCCATTCCAATATTACTGGTGTTCTTATAAAAAGGGAACATTTGGACATTGAAATACACACACACACACACACACCCCGTGTGAACATGACGTTGGAGCTTGGGGTGATGCATCTACAAAGCCAGGGAACACCAAAGATTGCTAGCAAACCACCGGACGCTAGGAGAGAGGAATTAAGCGGATGCTCCATCACAGCCTTTGGAATGAACCAGCCCTGCCGGCACCCTGATCTCAGATTTTTAGCCAGAATGGTGAGACGATACATTTCTGTTGTTTAAGGCACTCAGTTTGTGGTGCTTTGTTACTTCAGCTCTGGGAAACTTACACAGGTAACAACGTTAGATCAGCAGAGCTGACCTTTCCCTGGGACTTACCCACCCCCACACTCACATTGACCTACTTCTCGGTAGGCACTAATCACAGGCAAACTCAGAATGACACAGAATGTTTAAAGGAGCTTTCTTCTGAGTCCAATAAAAGATGTAAATATTGTCTACCTACACTTGCCCACTAACCATGAATTGCGTGGTTCCATTTTCTTTTTCTTTTTCTCTCTTCCTTTTTTCCTCTCTTCTTCCTTCCATCCCTCCTTTCTTCCTTCCTTTCTCTCTTTTTCTCTCCCCTGTGATCTCAGGAGCACCTCTTTTTTTCTTTTTTTTTAAGGCTTTCATGCTGATGTCCTGAATAGGTCTTTGGTTTTTTCATTGAGTTTCCTGGGATGACTGTGAACCATGGTTGGACAACCTGCAGACAGAGAATCGAAAGACTAAGCCTGGATTTTGAACACTGAAGTTTTTGGAATCAACATTAAACTCTGGCAAAGAAGACCAGAGCCTCCTAAGAATGTACATTTAGTACCCAACAGTTTCCTGAGGGCGAGCCTTTAGGCTCTGGTGTTAGAGTTGAGATTCCTCCCAGATGTTAAGGGGGCAGCATTCTCCCAGGACCTAGAATCCTTTCAGCTGGAGATTATTAAAAGCTGTTGGGGGGGGGGGGGCTGTTGACAAGACTTTGCAGGTGTGTTGATTAGCACCTGCAGGCCATTGTGTAGACACCCAAAGGGAAGACCTCAGCAGGATGCCTTCCAAACCCTTCCCCTGAAAGCACGGGAGAAAGCTTGACTTGGCAGAGCTGCCCCGGAGAAAAACCTTGTCTCTCCTCAGCCTAACTCCTCTGTTGTGACGCGGTGTAGTGGCTGGTTTCTGATCAAAGCAGCTCTTGTATGGACATTCTTCTTTAGTACATTCTATAATGACTGTGGTGTTAGAAAACTGTACATTAAGGTGACATTGATAACAAAGACCACTTGTGAATCTATCTCTTATAAATATTTATTGAAACCAATAGGGCCTAAACTAAATATTCTAATTAGGAATGGCAATTCCGCATGTTTAGATGAGCAAAGAGACTTATCTCTCACACAGTAATATCATTTTTCTCCAATGAACTCACTGAGGGACTCTAGAATGAATCGGATAGTTAAAGACTGTCAAATAACCTCCCAGATTCTCTTGTTCAACCTCCCCATTTTATAGATGAAGAAACAAAGAGCCAGTGAATGAAGTAACCCCAGGTTACAAAGCTGGTTGATAGCAGAGTCCGGAGGGCCAGGAACTTCCATAGGTAACAAGATCTCCTGCAGACAAACTTGGTTCAAATTCCTTACTGTCCACCTCCACAACATCTGCCATTGCTAAAAGACCTGTTGGGAATTAAGGTGGCTTTATTTTGTTTGGGGAAGCTGCCACAACCAACTTCGCATAGGGGTGTACACGCTGCAGCAGCTTAGTAGGTAATTTGCAGTGGTCATGACAATATGGGTCCTTTGAGCTAAAGCACCCTCTTGCACTTTGCCCTCTACATCTCTGTGCAGGGACCAGCCTCCTTAGAAGGATGCCTTATTACCAGACTTTCACTGAACCTGTTGTTTCATTTGAGGAATGCCACTTATGGAATAGATCTCAAAAGTGAGCCTTGTAGAGTTCCCTACGAATGTGGAGAAGGCAGACACCCATATATGCGGCTCTTCTTGTTTTTCATAAACGGAGAAAGTAACACCTTTAGTTTGTCAAGATCAAAGCAGACAAGTAACTTTGCAAAGTTTGTGCTTCTGTTATTTCAATCCTTTTAAAAATACTCAGCACCGTTGTCATTCCCGGGCTGAAAGTCTCCCTCTACCCTCAGTATGATGCTTCTTTTCCCCTTGCTAAGGTTTTCCTTCACAGTCAAATTCAATAGATGATCAGGAAAATGTTGGGTTATATGAGCTGTTTGTATATTCTGGAAACTAAGCCCTTTTTTGTTGTATCAATCACAAATATTTTCAGTTGCATTGATTACAAGTATTTTCTCCTGTTCCATAGGTCATCTTTTCATTTTGTTTATGGCTTCCTTTGCTGTGCAAAAGCTTATAAGTTTAATTAGGTCCCATTTGTTTATTTTTGCTTTTATTTCTATTGTCTTGGTAGATTGATCTAAGAGAATATTGCTGTGATTTCTATCAGAGAACGTTTTGCCTATGTTTTCTTCTAGGAGATTTACAATATCCTGTCTTATATTTAGTCTTTAAGCCATTTTGGAAAACAATATGGAGATTCCTTAAAAAACTAAAAATAGACTTATCACATGATCCTGCAGTCCCACTCCTGGGCATGTATCTGGAGGAAACTCTAACTTGAAAAGATTCATGCAGGCATACATGTTCATAGCAGCACTACTTACAATAGCCAAGACTTGGAAGCAACCTAAGTGTCCATTGACAGATAACTGGATAAAGAAGATGTGGTATATATACACAGTGGAATACTACTCAGCCATAAAAAAGAATGAAATAATGCCATTTGCAGCAACATGGATGGACATAGAGATTATCATACTAGGTAAGACAGAGAAAGACAAATATCATATGATAATCACTTACATGGGGGCTCTAAAAGAATGGCACAAATGAATTTACTTACAAAAAAGACACAGACTCACTGACATAGAAAACAAACTTCTGGTTACCAGGGCGGGAAGGGAGGGGAGAGATAAATTAAGAGTTTGGGATTTGCAGACACACACTACTATATATAAAATAAAAACAAGGTCCTACTGTTGAGCACAGAGAACTATATGCAATTTCTTGTAGTAGCCTATAATGATAAAGAATATGAAGAAGAATATATATGTATATATCAATATACTGTACACCAGAAACTAACACAACACTGTAAATCAACTATACTTCAATTTTAAAAAAAGAAAATATTGCTGGTATGGAGGAGTGGGCCTTCAACTTTAACATGTGTCAGAACCCCTTAGGGGGCTTGACAAAGCAGATCACCAGGCCCCACCTACAGAGTTCTGTTTCAGTGGAGTGGTGGCCAAGAATTTGAATTTCTAACATATTTCCAGGCGATGCTGATTCTGTTGTTCAGGGGACCCCACTTTGAGAGCCATTGGTGTGAGTGCTCAACCCGGAACCCCGTGCCCAACCACCTTTTACACACATTCGCCTGCATCCCAGTGCACCTCGACATGAAAATGGTCCATGTTTGCTACAGCTCCCTTTTCTCTGTACCCCTACTTTCTTTCAATTGTCCCTCTAAATTTAGGGGAAATGAGAAAGAGGAAGAGAGAGATTGTGGAATCCTGACAATCCACATCTGAATCAAGGAAGTTTGATGTCGGTTTTCTTTGTGTGCTGTGTGAATATCCCTCAATCTCTAAACAGTCCAGTCCAGACAAAGAGACGTATTCCACGAGCAGGGTCATTTCGAGCAGCCCCACGATGCTGCACGAGTGTCTAGTAGTGAAGAGGCTGGAAGGAGAGGCAACGAAGACTTCATGAGACTTCATTTCTCCTGGACTATCTGCCTTCAAACCAGCCGAGGGCCTCTTAAGCTTTGTGGGCAGAAGCCCGTGACCCCCCTTTTGTGTCTGTGAGGAAGTCAGTAATGAAGAGGCTGTCGCCGGCTGCTTGGAGACCAGCACGGCTTCCTTGATATTTGCCGTTTGGAATCGCACTTCGCCGTGGTGCATTGGCCAAAATCAGACTTAGAGGCGGCAGGGCCCAGATGGAGGCATAAATAAAACAACAAATACATTTCAAAGGGACCTAATTCTGCTTCTGCTTGTATCCTGATGGGGTAATATGAGCTCCATCTGGGCCTGGGACCCGCACGGTCTGTCCTTCGGTGCCGTCCGGGCCGAAGGGCCCTGTGCACATTAAAATCCAGCAGGTGCATGGCCTCGGTTGTTTTTCTTCCTCAGCTCCTGAGGAAATCATAAACCAAATATATTACTAGAGGATGGTTTCTGGGGTGCCCTGTGAGCAAACGGAGAGGAAAATGGATCAACAAGTGGCCAACGGGGACAGTAAATCAACAGACTAAAGGAGGAGTTTGAATAGACTCTCAGGGGCCTCCGGGGCTCAGCTCAGGACAAGTCCCCTGTCAGTCAGGGCCTGAGCACTGATGTCAAATCCAGCTGGTGCCGGGAGCCCGCTGGCCCTGAGGCAGTGATTGAGCTGTCTGTCAGCTGCTCCGGGCCCACAGGGGCCAACGGGATGCCCTGGGACGGGTGGTGTTCCTCGGCCCGGAGCTGCTCTGCCCCAGAGCCCAAAGTCTACCTTCACATGCATCCCATGTGCTCATTGCCTGCTGTTCTCAGCTCAAAACTCAGCTAGGAAAAGAGATGAATAATCATTCCTGCATCAGAGACTGTGACGGATGCAAGATTGATATGTTCAGGTCACACCTACTCCTTCCAGGCAGATGAAAACCATTTTCTTCCCAGATTGTAGGGGAGCTCGGCACAGGGGGTTGGTGGAATTCAGGGAAACTGGGAAGACAACCAGAAGAGGGCTTTCCAGGAAACCCTCTCTTGAGCCCCGGGCATCTGACTCCATACAAGCTGTTGGAATCTTGGACACAACTTCCATGCTTTTCTCATCTGCAGAGATTCTCCCCGAAATGAGATGAGATAAGGAGAGCTGATAACATCCAAGGCAACTTGATCATTTCTTCAAGACGTGATTAAATGTGGGGTCTGAAAACCAAAATATTCCTGATGCTTTAGTCTCCTGTTTATATAGAATGGGAGGAATTGCCGAGCATAACAATACTTACAACAACATTGTATTTTCTATGTTGGACCCTGTTCTGAGGATTTTAACTGTACTAACTCTGAATCCTCATGACTGCCACAGGTAGATATTAGTCTTATTCCCATTTTTCAGATAAGAAATCTGAGGCAAAGAGAGTTTTAGTGACTTGTCCAAGATTAATTCCCTGCTCTTTATCACTTTACTCTAATGTCTTCACTCATTTATTCAAGAAATATTTATTGAGATGCCACTATGTACCAGAAACTTGCTGAACACTAGCTTTAGAACACTGTTGAGGACATACAAACTACCCTTCCACAAAGTGACCCTTTGTACCATCTGTTGAAAGAGATCCAAACAATATTTTTTAAAAATCAATTTTAAAAATTCTGGCTGTTGTAAGATTCAGTAACTGTTTTCCCAATATCTTCTGTTTTACTTATAGAAGTTTTATTTTTGTTGTTTTATTTTTTTCAGTCATGATTTTACAATGGAAGAAAGCAACCTCAGCTTTGTCATGTTGACAGAGGTCAGTTTAAAAGTGAAGGAGATAATGAAGGATGAAGGATTTGGCACGTGAGGAGCCCTAAAGACCTTGCTTCCTGGTGCGGCCCAAAGAATGCAGATAGACATGTACCATATCACAGACACACACACACCCCACCACCACACACCATGTAACACACGTGTATACATGCCACACCACAGACACACATCACACACAGAAACACCATAGTACACACACACAAAACACACATATACCACATGCACACGCACAGCATCTCTCTCACACACACACACACACACACTATGACTCTTTAAGCCTGTCCTAGAAGCATGAGTGCAAGTTCCTGAGCTGCCTGTGTTATTCCAGTCACAGTAATTTCTGGAATCAGGAGATCACAATATCAAGAGACCATGCAAACATCAATTTTAACACCCCCAACCTTTGGCTTATACCCATTTTGAGAAAGTTTTTCAATAAATTGGAGCAGATTTCTCATAAGCCTGAAGGAACTGAGCCCAATTGTTCAGATCTCTATTCTTCCATTTTGTGTGGGTTTTGGGGGGGAACTTGGTTGCAAGTGGCTGTCAGCAGTGACTCTAAGACTAAAAAAAAGAAGGAAGTCCTGATTTATGACCCAAAACACTGAGTCTTATTTCAGAAATGTAAAGAGTGCAGGCGTACACATACCACATACACACGTGCACACACACCCACCCACGCACACGTGCTCTGCTCATATACACATTTACACACACACAATCGTGTGCCACTCCTACACATACCTACATATATACACACAGACACACACATGTGTCACATGTATACATATATACCCATACACACATAAGCACACACATACAGAAGAAACGTACTCTGACATTGATGTTCAAAAAATATCGAGAGACAGTTAATTCTCAAGACGGATTGGCCATTGACAAAAATGCAGGACTTAGCCTTCATCTTTCTTTGTGCTTGCAAATGAGATTTGTAAAAAGACTATCTTAAAAGACTGTCTCATCCATGCAAGAGGCTCTTCTGTCTGTAACTAGTAAAACGATACCCTTCAGGATGAAAAATAAAACAGTAGTTAATCATTAATCGCACCGCTTACTATGTGTCAGAAACCACTAACCTGAGCTAGGTTTGTTCTCAGCTGTTCAGAGGCTTGTTTCATGTGAGAAGGCGTGGTGGACAATAATTTTTATTGAGTTGCTCAGGTAAGTACCTGGTAGATAAAGACGATATTCCCTGATTCCTTGAGGTTTACAAAGACACTAAGCATGCCGAGAATCACACTGCTGATCAAAATCAGGGAGGAAGCTCTGGGGATCAAGAGTAATGTAATTTCTACCTTCCTGCAGGTTTTAGTTACATTATGAGATCCTGAAACCCTAAATCTCTTCTGTCACTTTTTATGGTTTCCTATATCCTGCAGATAGCTTCAAGCTTTTTGTTTCGTATTTAAACTTTGGAAGCACAGCTATTTTATAATCTAGGTCTGATAATTCCAAGATTTGATACTCGTGCTGACCAATGTCTGCTGCTGCCTGCTGCCTCTGCCAGTTCTTACTCAGCCCTTGTGTCCTTGCGTACCTACTTATCTTTGAGTGCATGCTAATCATTGCTCTTGAAAAATACTCTGCAACCTAGGACCACGAGTTTACCACAGAGGCTTTGTGTTTTCTTCTGCCAGATATCTGGGACACTTCTAGACACAAACTACCTCAAACCGAAGCTTGAGGTTCTAGGGTTCACCCAGGTTATGATGTCCAGAGCACAAACCTGTACGAGTCAATAGCCATGTAAGGGTTAGCTTTCTTCTTTCCCCCTCTCCTTTCCTTCTCTTCTGCAATGCTCAGCACTGATAGAGTTTTTTCTACACTCCCTAACATTAGGGGGAAGAGAATAGATTTACTTCTGGTTCAGCCCTAACTTATAGCTCTTTGGGCTCCCACTTAATTAGAGAGTTTCCAATAAAACTCTTAATCCTCAGCATGTCTTTGGACTTTACTTCTGTCCCTCTTACTCCATTGAGCCATTGACCCAAAATCCATGTGTGTTGAATGGGCAAATGTTTCAAAGGACATAGCAGCCTGGGCGTTCCAATAGTCTACATACCTTTCTGCATACTGGCTTTCATTCATGAATTGGGATTTTCTCATAATTTTTTAGCACTTCAAAGATTTTAAATTGATTTTTAAATAAAAATTTGATCTAATATTTTTATTGTTTTTGACAGGATGATAGACCTGAATAACCTAGACCACAATTACCATAAATAATCTACAAGAGGGCATTTTTAATTTGGAATCTGAATGGGAAATCTATCTTAATCAGTCTAAACTAATGCCTCCCACAGTGTTCTGAGTCTCCTCAGAGGGCTCTGTAGTGTACTGCACATAAGTTCATGTCAGTATTCTACCTGAGACCCTTGACTATACTGATTATAAATGACTTCTAGATAAAAGGATTGGGAAAAACCCCAAAAATTAACTCCAAAAAGGCTCTTGCATTTTTGTAAATGTTTCAGATGTGCTGGTTGGATGTAGAAATGCATACATATATATTTCTATATATGAATATTTCTATATATTGCATTGCTCAGGTCTTTGATCTTGCTTCTGCAACTGCTGCTACTCCGTGTGTGTGTGTGTGTGTGCGTGTGTGTGTGCATGTACATGATCTACGAGCTTTTGAAAGGTGTGTATAAAATCTCCAGCCACACTTGATGATTTATCTGTTTCTTCCTGAAATTCTACTTGTTGGTGCTTAATGTTATTTACAGCTGTGTTATTAGGTGCATAATGGATCAAAATAGCTATATCTTCCTGTCCTATTGCTCACATTGTGTGTCATCCATCATGCCATATCTAGGTCTATTGACAGAGACCCTCCAGATTATTTTCCAATATGGGAGATTTTTGAAAGCACAGTGTGAACACTTTGCAAAATGGCCTGTTTTAAGGGAACGTATCTGCTTAAGGCTTTTTTTCAGATTTATCTTAGATTATATTTTCTCATATAACCACACAGTCCATTTAGACTCAGTTGACTAGCAGTTCATTGAAAAGGCAGACACTATAATTTCACCTCAGAAGGAAAAACCTGTGGAGATCTCTGGTTTCATTAAAAATGAACTAATTTTGGTTATTTGGGGTTTTTTTCCCCAGTCCTAATGTCAAAAGCAATAGTCCCTGAATAAAGAAAATGCCAAAGAATAAAAACAAGCCCATGCATTTAAATTGTAGCATTAGTTTTTAAAAAATAAGGCTGGGCTAGACTGTAATTTTATAACTGAACCACATTTTAATTCTATCTTGCACAAGGTCATTGCACACATGATTTGAGTTCTCCTTAGAGCTTTCACTTATCTTCCTACGAGGCTGAAGAATTTATAGAGACAAAACAGGTAAGGACATTTCTTAGAGAATATGCAATGCAGTTCATCCAGAATGACATCTTGGAGGTTATTTTGTCCTCCCTGGTCTCATATAAGTCATGCTGATGCAGTAAAATATTTGTGAAATTCATAACCAAAGTGTTCTGTTATATAAAAAAATCAAGTACTTCCAGCCAAAGTCCTAATGAGACCAGTCCCAGCTTCACATTCCCCATGAATAATGGAAATGCTCCTCTTGAGAAAGAATGAGATTTTGATTTTATTAGTCCTGATACCAGAAAAATCCCCTCGTGTACTCGTCCTCACTTTAAGGCACCTTTGTGATTATTACTAGATCACTCAGGATTGAGCATTTGAAAATACAATACTTTTCATACAGTAAACCACATACAGTTCATACAGTTCTAGTTTCTAAATATGGAAGTCACAAAAAGATAGATCCCATCAACATGTCATATTAGAGAAAAAGGAACTGGCCTTCTTTTGATTTACCTGCTACCACTGAGCATCTCCAGAAAACTGTGCCTTACACAGCACATTAGGATCATAAATGTGTTAATGCATAAAACATCCCATTATTCTTGCTATCTCCTCCAGAGGAGGAAACAGTGATAGAGAGAGATTAATGGATGGACCAAAAGCCATCCAGGAAATTAGTAGCAGGTCTGGGATTAAACTTCTGAGCTCCTGCCACCCACTGTTAAGTAGAAGTCAACAGTCCACGCAGCCTCTCCAGATTCCATTTAAAGCTGTAGTGGAAATGTGGGAGGGGAGGGCACTGCTCATTAGCCTTGGCAGCTGGGTATGCAAATCATCAGCTAAGACACAACTGTGAAAACAACCAGGGAGCCCGGTTACCTTCCAAGTTGTTCAGAAGCCTCCTGCTGTCTCAAAGATGTCATCCCAACAAAGAAATCTGAAGGCAGAACATGGAGCAATACCGAGGCCGTTTGAACTGCAAACATCTAAACTACGTTATCTCCATATCCATGCAGAATGATGCTGTGAACTGTCTCACAGAGAAGGGAATACCCTGAGAGTCACATTAAAGTCATAAACAGAAGTAGGGTCCCGAGGTTGCCGCCAGGCCTTCTCCATTGACTTTTTTGTACAATGGCGACTGATGGCTCACAATGGGCTCCTAGCCAGCCTTCGGGCACAAGAGCCAAGGGTCTTACACAGGGAGTTGTTGATGAGATAATGAAGAGTAAAAAGACCTGAAAGAGGTTACTAGGTCTGCCACTTTCCAGCAGGATGAACTTGGGCAAGCTACTTACCTTCCCGTGACCTCATTTTTTTCTGTCTGGAATTCAAATTACTGAAGCTTATATACTACACAGGGCCATTGTGAAGAAATATGAAGAAAAATGAGATGGCAAAGACATCGTTTTTTATAAAATTGAAAGCCTTGAGTCGGTAAAAGGAAATGCAATAATTGAACATAAGATCATCCGGAACAGTTTTTTAAAACTTCAACCTTTTTAAGCAATAAATGTACACTTGTGTATCTGTGATGAACTGAATGTTTTATATTTCAGTTGCTTGCTTTTAGGACAGCAGTGTGATTGATGACAGGAACATAGGCTTTGGAGCTATACAGATGTGAGTTCAAATTCTGATTCTACTACTTTCTAGCTATAAGCTATTTGATCACTTACTTAGTCTTTCTGACCCTCAATTTCTTCATTTATAAAATAGGAACATCTATACCTATCCTAAAGGATGTTGTAAGAAAAAGTGACATGGTAAGGGCAGGCTTGTCCATTGTACATGGTAGGTGCTTAAAATATGTCAACTCTGATTATTATCAAAGTGAGTTACACAGAAATGTATTCACTCTGCATGTACTAACACATTCAGATAAGTAGGGCCATAAGCCATCCAGGGCAGGGCTCTGGATTCTGATAAAGTAGAGATTCTGGTTTTTATGCTCTGATTTACTAGCCACTGGCCCACTACACTAAACACAGAAGCATAAATCTACAGCGAGTGGTGGGAGGTTTACCCTGGGGTACACCCGAGAAGGCAGTATTAGGGGAGGAAGGCCTGAGGACAGACAGTACACCCAAGACCGGACTCTTTGGGAAGTGAGTTTATAATAATATAGCAATTCAACAGCCTCCAATCTGAAGCTGTCTTTCATTAATCCATCAAGTATACCTAAAGTTTCTTGTATATACTGTGACAGGTACAGAGAAAGACTTTTTAAAGTGTCATACTTTTTTTTAAGTATAAGGCATGGTCCCTACCTTTCAGAAACTCATAATCTAGTTGGTAAAACAAGATTAACAACCTTGGGTGGGGGTGGGTATAGCTCATGCTTAACATGCATGAGGTCCTGGGTTCAATCCCCAGTACCTCCACTTAAAAAATAAAAAAGATTAACACTCATGAAACAGCTAAATAATAGCCTCCTGCTGCCCTTGGCCCAGATGAGACAAGGCAAACCATTGGGTCGCTCATCTTCTGCAGGTCAAATGCAGAGCTCAGGAAGTTGCAGTTACGGGGCTCTTCTGGAGCACATCAGTATCTCTCCTGGTCCACGAAACTAATTCTTGGTCACCGAGAAAGATCAGCAGAATCCATATGTTCTCACTATGCCACCATTCACTGTGTTGTACAAAAGATTTCCACTTTAGGTCAATGATTAGCCAAATAGAGAGGTACTAAGAAGGGTAAAGGTCATTCCAAATCAGATTAAAGCACACAAATGCACACACATTACACACACAAACACACACACACATGCACACACTTCCAGCTGCTTCTTTTAACGCGACTCAGCACACACAACTGGAACTCTTGGGCTATGGTCCCTCTAAGTGCTGTGTTTCCAGTCACACAAACAAAACACAACCCTCTATTTCAATGGATTGAATGGTTGGCCTTCAAAAGACGTGAATCCTCCATTTTTTCATTATAGTTTAGTTATTTTCTGTATCAACAGTAGGAACTTCACTGCAGCTTCAGAGTAACAGCTCTTTGCTGCTCACCAGTCTGCTGAAATTCTCTCCATTTTCCTCAATAGCTCCTCTTGGCATCAAATTCCTTATCTTCATCAAATACAAAACAGAGGGTGGGGCTGAAAGGCCCTGGAGCGTTTGGGGAAGTACAGTCATTTGCTAAGCCTTACATTTAAAAGTGATTAGCCAAGGTTTGAGAAATTTCTCAGAGTGACTGTAGTGTGGAACCAAATAAAAAACCACAGAGATATTTGTAGTTTAAATGTTCTTTAAGTAACTGCATTATTACCACAGCACCTCAGAGGCTTCCCCTTTCTGCAGATTGCACATTGTCACCACTTCCTAAATAGCTGGCCTTATTAAAACACTACAGGCTTTTATAAAAATATCTCCTGCTTCGAATATTTTAATATCAGTGTTGAAAGGGGAAGACCTGGTTTTGTCCTACAAAATCCTACCTTTGGGTTTACCACCTGAAAGAAAGGAATCGATTTCAAACCTGCATATGGAGTACAAAATCCGTGCCCCAGAGCATGCTTGACACACAGGTGGATGGAAAAGAATTCACACAGGAGATGGCAGAGATCACTGACACCCTCAAAATGATATGATGAGATTTTCAGGGGTTGGGTAATCAGATGGTCAGAAGAAGGAGAAAACATTGAGTGCCAAGCTCCCCTCCAAGCTTTTGTTCACTGTTGTTCCTTTTAGTTCCTAGCTTTACCTTCAATTGTTCTTATGAAATTAAGTTATCACAATCTATACTGGGATAATGCTTCAATCAACTCAGTCGTGCTCTTGTTCTTGTGTATATATCATCTTGATACTTACTGATTTCCCACCAAGAGATTGAAAATGGTCAGAATGCTCATTTATGTCCCTGTTGTGTCTTGATTAAAGACAGCAGTGGCTATTGGGGAAGAGAGCCCATCGATACAAAAGAAATGTTGGTCCTTTCCCTGGCAGCCTCGTGCCCAAGTTAATGATTCTACAATGTGGGTTTGTTTCCTAGGAGAAAGCATCCCTGTTAGAGTAGGGTTGGGGAAGGCGTGAGTACTTCCCGTCTTCACAGCAGAGTATGTTTGTGGTAGGCTTTTTTTTTCCTTTCAGCTAATTCTTGTCCAGAGCAGGTAAGCAGAAATGAATCTCAGGCAAGGAAAAAACAATTTTAAGCACTTCTTGCAGGGGCAAATGCTACATAACAGGAGATCCAAACTGAAACATTCTGCCCAGGTGCTGGCCTGGTCTTGGTTCCATAACATGCTAGTTAAAATTCTTATCATCACCAATGACAATCAGTCCCTGGGAATTCTGGAATGGTTGCAAACCTACCATTTCCTGCAATTCATCAAAACCTGGCCTTCAAATAGTCTTGCCTTTCTTCAGAAATACCATCATATATCACAGTCAAGAGAGTTCCCTGTGCTCCTCTTCCCCACTATGTCTGGGTCACCTTTCAGAGCACTTATTTTCATCAGAGGAAACAATTGGATGGAGTGACCTCTGATGAGACATGTCTAAGCTAAGAGAGATGGTTGTTCATGATCTAAATTGCAGATAGGTTAGATGAACTTATCTCCCAGAAGAGCTAGAGCAAGAGAAACAAAACAAAACAACCAAAAAATTCAGCAAGTATTCAGTCTGAGGCTTAGGAGAGAGGAAAACAAACAGACAAACGAACACCCCCAAGGATTCCTGGATTGAATGCAAAGAGAATATAGATTAAGGGCAAGCAGAGCATCCTTGGGACAATGTGGCAAAAAAGAACACTGGATGGAGGAAGTCTGAATGCCAGGTTCTTGTTCCAACTTGCTAGGTTGTTTCTCTCTGGTCTCAGTTTCCTCAGCTCCATGGCCTTTCAGTACTAACATTCTTGAATTCAAATCAAGAGATCACTGTAAAATCAGCTGAGAAGGCTTCATCATCTCTTCTCCCTCAGGAAGGGGAAGGAAATAAGACAAAAGCAGATGCTACACTGAATGGCTAGATCCTTCCCACTGACACAGCCATTGCTCACATCCTGCCTCCCATCTTCTGCAGGGACCTGTTCAAAACCTAAGTGGTGAATTCATTTATCAACTCTAGCATTTTTTTGTGTGGAGTCTTTAGGGGTTTTCTATATATAGGTTTTGCATATAGTGACAATTTTACCAAGGGGAACCAATTTGGATTCCTTTTATATCTTTTTCTTGTCTGATTGCTATGGCTAGGACTTTCAGTACCAAGTTGAATAATTAAAACAAATCCTTCTTTTCCCAAAAAGGACCAGAGTCTCCTTTTTCTAGTTGCAAGCTGATAATAATGTGTTGCTCATCCTTTTATCTTTTCATTTCACATTTCCTAGATACCTGCTGTTTCATTCCTTCATATGGTTGCATGGTCAGAGGTCAAATTTGAGACCCGTTAGGGAAGCTTCACAGACCTCATAGTTAAGGGTCAGCCTGTTTGACATTTCTTCTAGTTCAAACCAGAGACTCCACTGCCTTTGCTCCATTAATCCTCACTCTTGCCCACTGTGTGCAGGACCTTACCTGACATGCTAGAAGGCTTGGAGCATGCCATGAGGAGGTTGCCCAAGTTGGAGGGAGCAAAGCAGAGGAAATAATGACCTCTGTACAAGTGGAACTTGGATCCAAAATGCCAGCAGGGAAGAGCAAAAGGTAACTAGGAAGTGTATGAACTGTCCTTTTGTTTATGTTTGTATTCCCAAGACTATCTAAAGTTATTAGATTCACTGAATTGGAAGGGGCTTCAGAGACCATCAAGTCATCTCTGGAATTTTAAATAAATCTCTGGAATTCTTCTTTAATTATAGGTTCTTACTTATATATACTTAAACAAATTCACAAAACTTTCAAATTTGTTTGAATTTAATACTTCTAATTCACACCTGGGAGTTAAGTTGGGTGCTTATTTAATGCCCTTAACCATAATGTAATTCATCATAATTATGCAAACTAATGTTTCAGGTTCAGAATGGAAGCCCAGCTAGAAATACAGTGATTATTGTTTTCTGCTAACATCAACAATAGAGAATATTAGACTATAAAGAGAAATGACACTTCCTTATATAAAAATCTGTGAGTTGCATGAAAGTTAGGTCTCTAGCTGCTCTGCTTCGTTTTTCAATTGTGCTTTTAAAATTTGCCTTATTTCCCATTTCTTTAGTTAGCCCTCATGTCTTACACAAATTAGTATGTCTTCTGATTAATAATTTTATAGCTGAGTTCAAAATTCCAGTGTCATGAAGGGGAGCTTTCAAAATTATAATTTATTTTTATGGAAAATAGCTTTTTCCTACCTGACCTTTTCACATTCACATGTAATGCGACCCAAGCCATGAGTCACATATCTAATCTGCTATGCCTGGCCCCCCAGGATCCCCTCACTCTGTGTGGAAAATCCCTGGCCTACACCAGAACTTTGCTGTTGTAATTTACTGGCTGATAAATTAGAAAGCCAAAGCTCTGACTTGTTTAGTCCCTGCCTAGGAAAGGGGAAGTTGTACTTGACTAAAAAAAGGAATGCTATCTAATCTATATTGCAGTGGGGCCCTCAGCCCAGCTGGGGGACGCATCCACCACAGGGCCTGTTTCAGGAAATCACATCACATACCATAGCAACGTTCTGGTCGGGATTTGGTTGCCGTCACTTTAATAAGGCAAGTTGTGAAAGAAGGAGAGTTTGTAGCTCAGAATAAAATTGTCTCGGAGTATACCCACCCATTTAAGAAGTGTAAGTGAATGCCACAACACTTTTACTAGTTGTGGGGGATACAGAGATCAATAAACCATTACTTGACCCCGGGGGCTCACAGTCTAAGGCGTCCATCCTCCCCTAGAAGGTAGGCACATACCTGAGTTTATCCCATTAGCAAGCAGTTCTTAAGCAAGGCCAGGTCTCATTGCCTCTCGATTGAATGGGAAGAAAGATTCTGTAAACCAACTGAGGTCAGTTAACAAACTTATCAACAACAGAACTTTGTCACCACCCTGTTTTCAAAATGGCTCCCAGGTGTTAAAATTTGAAAACAAAAAAGCATGTATTTTTCTTCTTGTATAAAGTACATTTCTCTTTCATTCATGATTGGGTGAGATCTTTTTGCAAAGATGAACCGTACATGTCAAAGCTTAAATGTTTTAATTCCCTTCTCAATTTCTGCCGAGTCCTGAAGCAGTGCGGTTGTGTATTGTTCTTGTAGCTGCTTTTCAGTTTCCTTATTCGGGTCATAAACATACCAATGGCCCCTTCCGCACATTTACCAAGTGATCTCTCCTTGCCACCGGAGGGGAATGTACTGGAGAAAGCCCTGAACGTGGAGTTGGATGCTAACGTTCTAGTCCTACCCCTGTTGCTAACTAGCGTGGTGACTTCTTAACTAGCTGCTTCATCTCTCTGTAATTCAGTTACATTCTCCATAGAATCATGGGTTACATTACACCATCTAGTTACTCCCTTCCCATCCTATAAGTCTAATATTTGTATATTTTAAACAATTACACCTTTGGGGCAAAACATGACTATTCCACTCTCCATAGTAACACATCAAGGGTTGACAGATAGGGACAGGGGACTTAATCTCTGTTTATATTAGAAATAGGCAAACAATTAGAACTACACCCTTGTCTAACTTATCCAGAGCCACCATTTGTTTTTTTATAAATACTGTTAACGACCAGAGAGTCCCAGTTCACTCCTCTCTATCCCTCATCATTCCATAAGCCCTTCTGCAGACTGATTTCCACTGATTCTGTACTGTATTCCAGGGCTCAGCTCAAAAGCACTGCCCCCAAGAAGCCTTCCTCAGTTCTCCCAGCCAGAAAGGCCTCCCTCCTTCACATTCTTCACCCAGGGTGCTACCCTCTCTTGCGTTATTTAACTCTTCCTACTGTGTTTTACAATAAGGATGGCTATTTTTAAGTGTTCTTGGACTTCCTAGAAGGAAAAGCCTGAGTAACTGAGATCCTGGTCCCTGGCCTCTAATTGATGTTCTCAGAAACCAAGAAAATGTGTAAGTCTCACTCTGATTGGTGGTATTCTTCAGGGCTGTTCAGAGCCATAAAAAAGCTCACACTCTACCTCTTGTTTGAGTCTCCATCACTTAGGACCCTGTGCCCAGAAGTGACTCAGCCCTCAAGGTGAAGCAATTGTCCAACAGACATTCTGGTGTGAGACTTAGAAATCCAACCTGTATGTCTGGAAAAGTTACTTTTTGCTCCCATTTTCTTCTTCCTTGCTTGCTTGCTTGCTTGCTTGCTTCCTCCCTCCATCCCTCCATCCCTCCCTGCCTCTTTCTTTCTTTCTTTCTTTCTTTCTTTCTTTCTTTCTTTCTTTCTTTCTTTCTTTCTTTCTTTCTTTCTTTCTTTTTCTTTCTTTCTTTCTTTCTTTCTTTCTTTCTTTCTTTCTTTCTTTCTTTCTTTCTCTCTTTCTTTCTTTCTTTCTTTCTTACTTTCTTTCTTTTCTTTCTTTTCTTTCTTTCCTTTGCTTTCTTTCTTTTCTTTGCTTTCTTGCTTTCTTGCTTTCTCTCTCGCTTTCTCTCTCTCTCTCTCGTTCTCTCTTCCTTCTTTCCTTCCTTCCTTCCTTCCTTTCTCTCTCTCTCACACAGATATAACCATGCTGATTCATTAGAATTCTGCCCCATGTGAAGAGGAAGTCCAAAATTCAGCAAGTTGCTGAGAATTGGGCTCTAACTGATTTCACCAAAAAGTTTACAGATTTACCGAGACTTATGGCTCATCTTCCAAGTCTCCATCACGGAGTCTGCTACATGACAGCAAAAACGACAAATAAGCTCATGGCCCAGCAGCCAGGAACACTTGGACTTTCTGCATTTTCAATTATTTAGGCCAAAATGAATCACTTGCTTTCTTTTCTTTTTTCTTTTGGAAACAGTTTTACTTCTCATTTCCTCACTGGACACATAATTTTGATTTATAAACCCAACAGTCCCGAGTAAAAGGAAGTTTTAAACAAAGCCGATGCCCCTGCCTTGGGTTGTTTTTCTCCTCCGCCTGCAATATTTTCAGAAAAATGCTTTGACTGGACTTCGTGAAGATGCAAATCCAACTTGTGCCCAGCAAACCTCCTGACTCTGACTCCCCAAGGCCTCTGAGTTCCTCTCGTTCAAGGGCCTCATCTTATAAATTCCACTGAACTTGCTTCAACGGCAATGTACTTTCAACTGGGATAAATCTGTCTTCCAATATTACGTCTTGTAAATCTCACTTTGCAGGGTATTTGCAGTCCAGCTACTGCCTGCTTACTTTATTGACTAGGAATGAATAAATCAGTTTTCCATCTCTCTCCATTGCTGATATTTTGATTTGGGGGCTATTCAGAAGTTTTAGCTCAAAGTGCATGATTATAAAAACATCTCTTGATCTGAAAATTATTTAAGAAACAGACAGTGGAATTTGCATCTCTTGTTGCTATATTCTTAAAAGGAATCTCTCTGTGTTGAAATGGAAGGATAAATATGAGATGGGCAATTTGCCTTAATAGCCTAAAGACAACACATCTATCCCCCTCCCATGCCCGGATGTTGGAATGGATATTGATTATAGATAACATTTATTGAATGCTTACTATGTTTGCATGTACTAACATGAGTAATGCTCACCATAATCCTTTGAGGTAAGTACCCCAATTGTGTCCATTTTACAGATAAGGAAAGTGAGGCACAGGAAGGTTAAATAATTTGCCAAAGTTTACATGTCAGTAAATGGAAGAGCCTGAATGTAAACCCAGACATCCTGGCTCTAGCAGACTGAGCTATCTCGTTTTAAATGTGCAACCTCAGCTCTACTTGTTTTATCATTATCCTTTACAATTACAGAATGCTTTTCAGTCTATAGACCATTATCTCATTTTTGCCTTATAACCTAGGCAGCATATTCTCTCTATTTTACAGATGAGCACACACAGCCAAAGAGTTTAGTGACTTACTCAAAGACTATAAGGGTAAAGCCGGTTTCAGGGCCCCATCTTCTAACTTTCACCATGGTACCCATCCAACCTGGGGCCTCCGTTTCCTCATCTCTATGCAAAGTAGCTAAGGATCCTCCAGTCCTCAACAGCTTGGGTCTCTGTACTAAGTATTCTTTCACCTATTTATTGGATACTTCTCCAGACTGTAAACTCCATGAGAACAGGGGCAGGACATCATTGCCTCCTGTGATCCCCGCGTCCAGCGCAGAGTGGGTGTTCAACAAGTGTCAATGTGCCAGGTACAGTGCTAAGTGCTGGGAGTGCAAAGATGAATGAGGCTTGGCCTGTTAGTCACAGGTGAGGCTCTCCGGAGGCCCCTTTGCAGTTACGTGGCCCCTGCAAGCCCCACAGTCATTATGTGGACAATGGCTCCCACTGTTAAAGTCCACCAAAAGATAATTGACCGTGACGTGAGTTATGTGTCCCAGGCTGAATGGCGTCAGGGTCGATTACTTTATTTTAGAGGCCACAGCAAAGAGGACCATTTGCAGTGTGGGGCTCACATCATTAAAACAACATTTAAGGATTTTATTGTAATCGAAGCAAAGGGTTTCCAGTGCGGAGCAGCTATCAAAGTAAAACAACTTGTGCTCTAAACACACCTCCCCAAACTCTCAATAGGACTCAGAGGACACCAGGGAATAGAGCTCTGATGGATAGAAATGCCATGTCTGATCTGTTTAACTCAGTCACAAGACAAACTTGACCAGCATTTCATCTCTGTCCTAACAAACCTAAGGTAGCCATCTCCAAGAGATAAAAGTGATTTTTACCATGTTGACACGCAGGTTTGAAGCTCAGCTTGTTTAGGGTTGCTGGATAAAATACAGGATGCCCAGCTAAATTGGAACTTCCAATGAACAACGAATCATTTTTCATGTAACTATGTACCAGGCAATATTTGGGATATACTTCAAGTGTTTGTTGTTCATATGAAATTCAAGTTTACATGGGCACCCTGTATTTTTATTTGCTAAGTATGGAAACCCTAAGCCTATTGCAAAAGCCAAGCAAATAAAACATCTCTATGTGACTGACCTTGCCTATTTGAAATCGGATAAGATACAGAAGCCAAGGAAGAATGGGCAATTAGGCCCTGAGTGAGGTTTGGCTTTTGGAGGATGTAGACCTACTGTCCTAGACACAGCCTCTCTCATTCATGAGCACGCCAGAGGGAAGGATCATTTTGAACGTTTAAGTGTAATGGCCCAGATGCGGGCTCTGGAGTGAGACTGCGGGGATTAAACTCCAGCATTCATCAGTTACTAGCTGTGTGACTTTGGACGTGTTGCTTCCATTTTGCCTGCTTCCGAATGTGTGAAATGGACATAACATTAGCCCCCATCTCGTAGAATTTTGTGAGGACTAAATGATTTGCTACAGTGGCTTTATAAGTTTTCAATAAATGCTTATCAACTCCACTACCACCATCATCAGTCCCACTTCCACAGACACACTGGCTTCAACTAGCAGTTCAGCTAGCTGCAACTTTCCCCTAGATGTCTGTTTCCTTATTTAAAACATCTCAATGCTAAAGAATAGCTGATTCTACTGCTGGGAAGTCACAGAAGTTTGTTCCAAAAACCCTTAAAGAAGGAGGTGATGATGGTTGGGCCCACATTGCACTAAAATAACCAGGTGAAAAAGGAAAGGCTTAGCTAAAAAATTCAGTAGAGACAGCTATTCAGAACACTTTCCATCTCCCAAAAGATGTTTTGGTGAAGATTTAGCACTTAGTGAAACAGGTTTCTGTAGCCAGATGCAGCCCAAGAGTAACTGAACCATCCATCCGTACATCACTAAAGACAGCTAATATATTGCTGGTCTGTTTCTTTATGCCTTTAGACTCACACCTTCTGTTCAAACAAGTGAAGTCCAGCAGTAATTCTCACCGGAAGGCTGCAAAAGTGTGGGAAGGAATATCATTTTAAGGGACTCCATTTATGATATAAGAAGCCATTGTAGCATGTTGTTAATTTTATGCACACAGCGGACTGCTGAAAAGCAAGGAGCACTTGTAGGAAGCCAGAAAAAGATCTCCCGAGATCACTCCACTAGGTGATTGAGTGTCCTTGCCTGGTGCTTTTCAACAGTCAAGACCGGTGAGCTATGTGAGCTACATGCCGCACACTCCTTTAACCTTTTGAATCAACCTCGTAACTCCAGCTTTCCCATAATTCTTCAGTGGATGTCATGAACCAGTTGTAAGATGCCAGAAATCTCTTAGCCAAAAATACTCTATTTATCCGTAATGGAATATCTTTAAGCTTGCCTTGTATGATTTATTTTGTAGTCTCCACATTTTAAAGAGTTTTTTTAAGTAAAATTAAGCCCAATGATATTTTATTACATCCAGAACATACAACTTGGATACCTAGGGAAGGGTAGTTTGATTCATTTTCAAAAAGTCTAAAAAATCACTTTCGAATCATTCCTTTAAAACTACCTCACAACAGTGTAAGGACTTAATTAGTGTTTCTTTCTCTAGAGCACCATCATGTGAAGATTTTAATGGATACAAAGTTTTGTGAAAATATTGTTAATAAATAGGCAGGTACAATAACAAGAAAGACAGTCTTTGTAGATAAGGGTCACTGAGGAATCGCTCATACGTTGCATCATTAACTCTGCTGGAAATTCAAAAGTGAGAAGTGGTTTATAATTTCCCCATTTTATTTTGATATGCACTAAATAAGCAATATGCTTTGCATAACTCTAAATGCATCTCCTAACATTGTCTTCTAACACAGTATTTTTTTAAAAGTGCTACTTAATCCTGTCATAGACTTATTTTTTTTTGAGTTTTTTAAAATATTAAGCACTAGAATAGATCACAAAACAGATCTTAGTACCTGCAAATACCTTGAAAGAGCTTTGTCATTTTGGGGAATTGCTTGTAAGAAGCTGTCTATCTTGCTTTCTTCAGCTGTGGTCTGGTTTTGTTTTTGTTTTTGCGGAAGCCCTAAACTATTCTTCCTGAAAGCACTCTAAGCCTAAGGGGTGTCCCCATTTGCCCTCACCCCTGCTGTTTAAAAAAACTGTCCAATTGCCCCACTGGCAATTCATGGACTGCACTCTTGTTTAACTTTCTATTGCCAAGTTTGGTTATTTAAAAATCTTGACTATAGCCAAGACTAAATTAAGTTATTTCAATTCCTCAAGGTTTGCCTTTTTCACCAGGTATCCGATGCAATTATCATCAATGGACTGCTGGCAAACTGACTCTCAAAGGAAAAAAAAAATAGCCTTGATTTGTAGTGTGTGTTGATTTCCATGGTGTAAATATTCCCACCAGAGCCAATTGTAAGCTATCAATGATTTAGCAACTGACTCCAAGAATTCCTGAATATTTAATAATCTGCTCTCTCAAATCCACACAAACCGGCTCCAGCACATCAATAGAAGCTGTTGTCAATAACTTTTCTACAGACCACCCGTAAAATTGTGAATTATTTCCTTACACTGGATATTAATTGGCATTTAGTCCTTCATCATGGCACAGAAAATTTATTTTAATTTATTTCACATTAAAGAGTGCCTGCTATAGACAAGATGCTATGCTAGTTCTGTGGGGATTGCAAAGATCCAAACATGATCCCTGATTTCCAGAAACCCACAGTCCCTTAGAAAGGGCAGACCATACGCAAGAAATCGTAATACAAATCTGGCCATGATTAGTGCTATATTAAAAGCACAAATTTAAACAGGAAAACAGGAGAGGAAAAAAACACCACATAAACATAGCAGAGGAAAATACCTCTATTTCTAACAGTTTTAGATCAAGTTCAAGCCAGTCAGTGAGTTTTTAAAAATAGAAATAGAACATTTGTGCATACTTTTAGTTAAAAGGAACAAGGAAAAAGGAGAATTTATAAAGCTTTAAACTGAGTCTCCCAAAAGATGATGTGATGATTCTGTTCCAAACTGATAATCATAGTGAACCAAACACTCCTTTTTCTACTTCCAACAGCAAGGTCATATTTCTTTTTCTGTTCCTACAGTTGAGCTTGAAATGTCATGTGACCAGATCAGCCTAGTATTAAGCTTTACAATCTCCAAATGTTGTAATGTATTCCCAACCCAACCTCCCAAAATAGTATCCCATAATAAGCCAGTACTGAGCAGCACTAATTAGGAAACACTTACCCTGTGGCAGCCACTGTAAAGTGTTTCATTGTTATCACACTTAAATGTATGAGGTCCTACTCTTTCTGGGGCACCTTTCTTCCCTAAGCACTACTTCCAAAGAAATCTTCCCGGCAACATCAACCTATGGTCCCCAGAGGAAGGAACAGGGTCCCCTGCAATGGCTGTGAGCGGGAGATGCCTTAGAGAAATGAAAAGGGCACTGGTCCTGTGGGCTGTTGGTGGTGGAGAACCAGTGAGAGCAAAACACCCAGGAGGAAGAAGCCAGAGTCTAAGCAAATAAGCCAGGGGGACCCCAGAGAAAGAGAACCAAGCATGGCTTTCTTGACATAAGAGGAACCATTTATGGCCTAAGGCATTTTGGGATCTAAGTCTGGCCACAATGCTTGCTCTTGAACAGGTCTCAGTAATGAAGGATCTTAAGGGGAAAAAAGAATGTAGAAAAGAACAACTGTTATCAGGCAAGAGAAGTAATAACAGCGAAGATAATACATCAGTTGTAAAGACTCCCAGTTCTGTTTCGTTGGCAAAGATAGGTCTGAAACGCTCAACCACCAGATCAACTGCAACCTAAGGGATGATGATGTTGAACTTCTCTGACCTTCCTGACTTCAGTCAACTAAAGCTTGTTTTCTGTCCACCACCCAAGCCCCTTTATGAATATGCTAAGGGTACTTCCCTAATTTTGCTGTTCGGGAGACACTGCCTTGGGACAGGTCTCTGGGGTTCCCCTTGCTGCAAGTAATAAACCCTTCTTTCTCCCGATCTTTGACTTGGTTGTGTCTTTTGGCTCCACACCCACCATGAGGTGAACTCAGTTTTCGGGTAACAAGGGTATTTTTCTGGAGACAGCATTAGGGAACATGATAACATTTAACCCAGGGAAGGAAAAATTTGATGCAGGGCCAGAGAAAAAGGGAGTGATGGAGTGAATGAAAGAAAAAGAAGTCATGTCCAGTGCCTAAAGTGGTTTCCTTGTGCAAAGCTGGGAAATCCAAGATGGAAGCAACAGATAAGACATCTGTCAAAATCTTTACCTAAACGAAACACTCGATATGAAGTTAAATGATGAAGACAGGAAGAAAAGATAGGAGAAGTGAAGAGCAAAATGGAGGCAGGAGGATACAGAAAAAGTCAGGTGGAAGGCTACTAAAATGACCCATGAAGATTTCAGATGAACATAACCAAGTTTGAAGACAAATGACGATGGAGAAACTGCAGCAATGAGGGCAGATGATTTCCCTCAAGGATCTATGCACAGAGGAGCATCCCATCTTAGAGAATCTGTCTTCCTCTGCCTGGCAGACACCATGGCGGCACTGAGGACAGAACAGCTCATTTTCTACCCTCTTCATCCTCCTCACTCTGGGAAAAAAGTAGATCCTGAGGCCAGCAGGAAAAGAGCAAAGTTCTTAACTGTCATTTCTTCTTACAAGGAAGAGAGACCTAATATTAACTGAACTTTGTTAGCTTACACAAGTCTATTGCAACCCTGAAAGAGATGCTAGTACGTCCACTACAGAGATGAGGAAACTAAATCTCAAAGAGGTTAGGTTACACAATTTGCCCCAAATAATATCCAGTTGGGATCAGAACCCAGATCTACCTATTCCAAAGTCATTCATCTTTCCTCAACAACATGCCACATCCCAATCTAGCCACTGATGATTTTCAAAGCCATTTCTTGTCTGTTGGCTTATTTTTACTCACATAAAAGCCTGTGATGTCCAAGAGAGATGCCATAATCCCTTTCTGAATGGTTGAGGAAACGGAATCTGAAAGTCTGTGATCAGTTTCAGTGTGAGGCTGGGGAAGGACTGACCCCCGGGGTCTTCTCATTTCTATGCCTTGCTCTTTCCAAGATAATATATCTCCCTTGTCACAATTAAGCTCAGTATATGGCCATATCCAGAGAACCCACTAAAACACAAATAACTCTGTATTTTTTACCCCAATTGAAAGTGTCAAAGATTTACTGAACTTACACCACGTTCCTAGTAGTGTACTGGAGTCCAGTCCCCTGTACCAGTGTCATAAAGAGATTCTGGGAGAAGGGTATAGCTCAGTGGTAGAGCACATGCATGCTTAGCATGCACAAGGTCCTGGGTTCAATCCCCAATACGGCCACTAAATATACATACATACATACATACATACACACACACACACACACACACATACCTAATTACCTCCCCCAACAAAAAACAAAGAAAACGAAAAACAAAAGAGATTCCACTGACATCCAATATTAGAAGACAAATGCTTTTTGAAAATAATCTTTTTTTATGATCACAAATGATTTTTAGAAATGATCTTTTTTCTAAATAAATAACCATTTTACTACCGTGCCCAAAGTAGGTTACTTTATGACTCTGTATTTTGACAAATATGAAATCACTTTCTTCCTGTTCTCTCCCCACTGCCACCACCCTGGTTCAGACATCCGTCACTTCCCAGACAGACCCCTCAGCTGAAATCACTGCAGAGCTAGAAATCACCAGAGCAAAGCCAAGTACAAGTCTCAGGAAGAAGGACAATTTTGGCAAACAAATTAAATTATTAGATACAAGCCTGGATAGAAGAGAGCTGAAAAGAAGATTATTATCAAGTCATATGACTACCATGTTAAGGAACAGGAATGGGACATGAATTTAAAACATACCTAGCCAAGCTGGCCATACTTTCTAATCTATCCAAATAATGTTAAAACCACAGGGTCTCAATGATCTCATTTTCCTCCAAAGGTCTTAAAAACACTATCACCTAGAATTTACCAAACACACCCAGCCATCGTTTATCCAATCCACCCTCCAGAGTGAAAACACAGATCTTACTATTTAATTTCTATGTTCAGAAACTCTCCATAAATCTAAAGCACAGTCTCTCTTACCCTTTGTTTCCCCACATCTATACTTCAACTTTGTTAGTTATCATATGCAAATATCTTATTCATCTTCATCTTCCCCCTACTTAACACAGGACCTGAGACATTGTAGATATGGCATATTAATGTGGCATTTTTGCTTATAGGCAAAGAAGAGAAACTAAAATCAAACCTGATTAAGCAGAAAGTGGAATTTGGCTTACAGAAAATTTCAGGCACATCTTCTGCAGCCTCAAAGATGTAGTCAAAGCCTTGTCTCCATCTACCACCTTCTTTCTGTATGTTAGTTTCTTCCCACGGACGGGCACTGTTTTGCAGATAAGATGGCTACACACAACCCTAGATCCATCTCTTCCCAGCAAAAAGGGGACTTCTCTTTGCTAATGCAGGAAAGTGATCTGGCCTTGCTTGAGTCACACCCTCATCCTTGATTGGTCCCCATGATCGGCCCTGTCTGAATTATTTCTCCCTCTGTGGCTCTTAGGGACTGGAGGGTAGCTACAACAAACACTGCTACTGACCACTAGAACCAGGTGCATTTAGGGAGAGGAATTTCCCCCCAAAAGTCATATAGTACCAAGTAGACAAAAATGGCAAATATCTTTTAAACTCAATACATTATAAAATCTTAAATCAGTGCTTTAAGAGAGTACACCCAAGTATGCACAGAAACCACATACTGTGACCATGATGGACACTGAATATCACTGTATGTTTGAACTTGACGATTAACCTCAAAAAGGTGTTATGTGGGACAGTGCTACAGGAAGAGCTTCCCTCATGGGAAAATGTCAAACAATGATGGCCTCTGTTACCCAGCACTACCAGGAGCCCATGATTTCCTCAAGACAGCTGGCTGAAGCTAACTTTAACTTGGAACATTGTGATTAAAGTCCCTCCCTTTGGTTAATTCCCTAGGCTCCAACCAACACCCTTTCCTGGGTTAGAGATCCTGTCTGTGTGTGGAGAGGTGACTAAGATTTGACTAAGCAGTTCAACTCTAATCCGAATGCCTCTGACCATTTAATTCCAGCTGTCAGGGGGGGAAGAAAAGCATTCATAATGCAGAAATGATAGGGTTCAGAGGCTGGATCTGGCAGCCTGCTCAGCCACCTCTGAATAGACCTTCCAGATGAGGGTATACGGTCACGGAGTTCACAGAGGTGTTAAGTACCAGAGCATTCCTGAAAAAAAAAAATTCTTTGGAATGAAGGTTTGAAAATTACACTCATTTGAAAGTCAAGGAAAGCCTAAAAGGCGAGCCACTACTGCTGGCTTTTGTAGCAGATACAGCAACATTGTCTGTCCCTGGGAAGATAAAACCCCAGCCTTGTCTAGACGCCCCCTGTCTGCAGGTCAGTCTGGCTCCCCCGTGACCACCAAGAGAACGGAGGACACTCAGAGGAGGGACACATGACCATCTTTCCTGATTCTCTGGCCACGATCTGCCCACAGCAATCAAAAGTTTATGTAGTTAAAGGATAATCAGAGGCAAAGTATATTTCCTTAAAAGAGTCGCAAAAGTCAGACATTTTCTAATTATTCGCTCAAGAGACTGGTCATCTTGAAAGAAAGTTTCCGGACTGTAACTTCTAAACTATCCTTAATACCTTTACTCCTTCAGTGAAGACCGACAGTAGAGGCAAGGAATAAGGACTTGACCACTAGACCATTTCATTTCGTCTGTTTGTTTCCTGAGTAAAACACGAATCGCTGCCTTCATTCAATGCATCACAACCCTTCGTGGTTAAGACTGAATCTTGGTTCACGAGAGAGCAGATTTCAAATCCCAGTTCTGGTTCGTGTCAGCTCTGACACCTTGGACAAATTACGTAAACTTGATAAACCTCAAGTGATGTAAGGTGATGGCATTAAACCTATTTGACAGGATTGCTGAGAGTATTAAATTAGGTAATACATACCAAGTATTTGGGACAGCGTGTAGTATAGAAGGTAACATCCAACAAATGTTACCCTTAATTTATTTCACTAAACACTGCTGAGAGTTCCCCACAAAAAGTATGCAGCTTCAGTTAGTTCAGTAGCTTGTTCACTTGGGGTAAATTAGTGCTTATGATTGTGATTTTACTTTACACACATATGATAGTCACCTTTGCAGGTGAGACTTCCCTAATCACAGAGTGGAAAGAAATATGTATTATCTGACACTGTTCTATTAAAAAGGTAGTCTCACCCAGGTTTCCATGATTTCCAGAAGCTCTGGAACAAACTGGAGAATCACCAATTTGGAAACAAAATATATAACTACTCTGCTTCTAGAGTGGGTGGTGACTTGAGTGGAAAAGGCCCAATGGGAACACTCTGAAGCATTTTTAGAATAATCTACTGCACAGTCCTGGTCCCACAAAAGACCCCAGCAAGGAGAAGAGGTCAGAACTCATCTTCAGTGATGACTATTCTAAATACTGAATAACCCCTTCAGCATTAGGGAATGAAAAGTGTGTGTTTTCCTTCCATACCCATCTGAGACCCTTTGTAGAAGAAGATAGGCAGGTAGACAGGAAGGAAACTAGAAGAAGAGGGGTGGAGGAGGGAAGGAGGCACCCACAGACCTTTAGCAGTAGGGCACAGACTCACTTTTTGAACATACGGGGTAGAATTGCAGGACTTCATTCATACCTTCACAACTGATCCCCCCGTGATCAACAACATGGCACAGCTTGTGTTTGTGTGAGAGATTTTTTCCAGTTTTGTGTATTATGTTGGAGATAAGGTTTAATTCTTGGGTCTTACTGGCATGGTGCTATATCCTGCTTGGTTACATGTGATGGTAAATATACATCTATCACAACTGATGCTCTCCATAACTCTCTGGAGGTGTGGAGATGTGGTCCTCCCTCATCCTTCCCAACATGAGAAAGCAACCATTTCCTATACTAGGTGCCCTGTCCCCATGTCTTTTTTTGACTTACTGCTACCAAAGTTACACTCTTTCCTTTCTCTAAGACCCAAGCCAGTTTATCAACAGTCTAGGACAGAGCCTAAGCCAATCCAAGGTCTAGACTTTTGTGACTGGATTACTGAGATTCAGGGGAAGGGAGAGTGAGTGAGAGAGAATGAGTGAGAGAGAGAGAGAGAGAGAGAGGGAGAGAGAGAGGTGCACACCACCTCTTCTATTCCCTAACTTAAAACTTCCTCACCCACCACCCTACCTCTAGGTATGTCAATCCTATCTCACACGACAATAAAGCTACATTAGTCAAGACAATATGATCTGCCATAAAGATAGATTTTATATATATATACACATACATGTGTGTGTGTATATATATATATATGTATATATATATATATACATACACGCACACATACATCAGTAGCACAGAAGTAAACTTTTAATTTACAGTTAATTGAATTTCAGTGAAACTGCCAGGGCAACTTAATGGGGTAAGGATAAGCTACTCAATAGCCAATGCTAGAATAATTGAATATCCACATGCAATAAAAAGAACTTAAGCCCTTACTTCACACCATACAAAAAAAATTAACTCAAATGGATCACAGACCTAAATATAATGTCTTAAACTATAAAACTTCTAGAAGAAAGCATAAGAGAACATTTCCATGACCTTATGTTAGGTTAAAAAGTTCTTAGATATGATGCTAAAACTATAAGCCATATAAGAAAAAAAATTGGTAATTTTGACTTTATCAATTAAAAAAGTTTCATTCTTCAAATGAACCATTAAGAAAATGAGAAAACAAGTCACAGAATGAAAGGGAATATTTGCAAATCATATATTTGATAAGGACTTGTGTTCAGACCATATAAAGAAAACTTTCGATTCAATAATAATAAGATTAACAACCTAAGTTTTAAACAAGCAAACATTTGAATATATATTTCTTCAAATAATATTTATATGAAGAGCTACTGAGCATATGAAAAGCTGCTCAACAGGATTAATCATCAGGATAACGTAAATTAAAACAACAAGATCCCACTTTGCACCTACTAAGATGGCGATATCAAAAAAGAATGACAACGCCAAATGTGGCAATTATGTGTAGAAACCAGAATATTTTTGACAGTTTCTTGAAAAGTTATATACACTTATCATATGACCCCACAGTTTCTCTCCTAGATATCTACTCTAGAGAAATGAAATCATATGTATTCGCTAACATGCTTGTGGACGTGTGCTGGGAGAATATCAGTGGTATAGGATGAATTGTGGGCTCCCAAAATTCATATGATATTGCCTTAACCTCCTGTGCCTCAGAATATGACTACTTGGAGATAGGGTCTTTAAAGGTAGTGAAGGTAAAATGAGGTCATTAGAGTAGGCTCTAATCCAATCTGACTGGTGTCCTTTTAAGAAGAGGAAACTGGGACACAGACATTCTTACACATGGAGGGAATACCATTTAAGGGCGTGGCGAGAAGTTGGCAACATACAAGCCAGGAGAAAGACCTCAGAAGAAACCAAACCTGCTGACATCTTGATCTGAGATGCATAGCTTCCAAAATTGAAAAAAAATGAAATTCTGTTGTTTCAGCCACCCAGTCTGTAGCGCTTTGTTATGGCAGCCCTAGCAAAGTAATAAAACCAGCCTATCAGGATCTGTGCCTTCTTCCTAAACAGCAAAATGGCCTGACAGACTCACATTGCCCCTTAGTGTTCTACTATCCATATCCCGTCCCATGTTAACATTGCCTAGCATCCCAAGACATTTTATCATTCTTACTTTCAGCATATCTCTTGCACAATCTTTTGAATGTGTTTCTCTTCTCAGATAAGTACTTTTCCAAAATATATTTTCAATGTGTACTTTCATAAGACAAACTTTTTGAGGTTTTACATGGCTGGAGATGTTTTTCATTGCCCCTCACATTTGAGTGGCAATTTTGCTTGATGTAAAACTCTCTATTCAAAGTTAATTTCCTTCAATATTTTAAAAATATTACTTCATTGTCTTCTTGCATCCAGTGTTGCTATTGAAAAATCTGATATCAGTCTGATTCTTGTTTCTTTTTAGGTGATCTTCACTTTCTCCCTGGAGGTTTGTAGAATTTTTTCTTTGTACTTCATGTTCTTATATATTATCATAATATGCGTAGATGTGGGTTGTCCTTTCCTTTCATGTTTGGCAATCCATTAGCCCTTTCAATCTGAGGTCTTCCTCTTTTTTTAAGTATGAGTAATTTATGTCTATTATTTCTTCAGATTATTTCCTTCCATATGTCTTCACTGTTCTTCTGGGTATCTTATTACGAGATACTGGCACTTGTACTTCCATCTGCTGTAACTATCGGCTTTTTTAATTTGTTTATATGTTTGTTTTCTATTTCTTTATACATTCTGCTGTTTTCTAAAAGAATTTCTCAATTTACTCTTCCAGTTTATTAATTTATTTTTCAGTTGTATCCCATATATTTTTCTTCATTGAAACTTATACTTTATATCTCCATTGTTTTATTATCATTTTGTCTTACAGCTAATATTTATTCTCTTGGAAGCTTAAGTATTTTTATCATATTTGTTTTAAATTCTTAGTCCACTTTTACTAATGTTTCTATCTCACAGGATATATGTAGCGCTCTGGTGTCTAGTTATCTGGGGCTTAGAGCTCATTTTTCCATGAGAGTACCAGCTGCTCTGCCCAGTTTAGACAAGTTAAAAAAGAGAGACTAAGTCCCAGTTTAGAAAGCCTAGGTACCACCAAAGTGATGTGAATTACTCTAATTTGTAGCCAACTGATCAGGCAGCTCCTCTGGTCGGGACTCCTCCTTGAACCTCAAGAGCAAGATGTACTAGGGAGAAGGTTTTAGTCTGTGAGCCCCGTGAGTCTGAAGGGTAGGGATAAGGTAAGCTTGTCAGCCAGCACCTGTTTTCACGAATTCCTCCCCCAGCAATCCTTTTCTGCTGCCCTGCTACTACCTGGGGTCATCTATCTCTGCAGTGAGTGGAGGAAACGAGAGCAGAAGAGAAAAAGCTTCACTAACCACCTTAGGATACATTCATCCTCTGGCTGCAACTGACCTGCACCAGCACAAGCGGTCTTCTGTCCCCTCAGAGGTTTATTAAAATCTGTTGGTTGGTTTTATTCCTTCATTCTATTTATTTATAATCTTTTCTTCAGGATTACTTTTGGGGAAAGGGTAGCATCTTGACAGGAACCAGATCTTCCTGCGTAAGTTAGACATGGACTCACCACCATTGATAAATGCGTGTGAAATTATTTGTTCACTTATAATAAGACTGATAAATTAAATTCAATGAAGATTATACTCTAAGTCCCCCAACACCGATCCCAAGTGTCATTGCAATTATCTCTTTTCTTCCATTTAAAAATCAATCTCTAAAAAGTCCATGTTCTTTGACACCCTAACCCTGTCAGTCTGTGTCATTCATTCATTCACTGCCTCTCTGTCAAGAGCTCCAGGGGCCACATTCCTGACAGGGTTTCGACAGGTTCTAGGATGTCAGACATGTTGATTAGCGTTTCTATTTGCATTTAGCCTGTTAAGAACTTGCTAATTAAAGTTACAAAAAAAATCTCCCAGTTTCAATCAGTCACTAGCATAAAATTACCCACATTGTTTCTAATACAGCAATAACTTTCCTCGTAGAACATTTCAATCTGTCATTTCCTCAGAACTCAGTCAAGCTTCCTGAGTATTGGCCGCATTCATTTAATTCACAATGGTTCCTTCAGTTCACGCCCCACTAACTGAATTCCTTCAGGCACCTTCCTGCTCAGTTAGCTTCGGAATGTGGTGTAGAAGAAACAGCACTAAACTTTAGGGTCAGGTTCTCACACGTGCTGTTACTAGAAACTGTAGCAAAATCACCTCATTGTCCTCAGTTTTTCATCTACAAAATGGGGTCAAAATTGGAAACACTGACATAAATAATCACAAATGTTCCAAATTCTAGAGTATACATACTTTATCCAGGCTCAACTTAAGCTCATATGTATTTCTCCAGACTAGTTCATGTCATTTTCTACTCACTCCTTCAGGCTGTCCTTTTTTCCCCTCCTATACTTATTCAGTGCATCCCACACATCAAAAACAGTGTAGATGGGCGTCCTGATACATAATTTTTTCTCACCCACACAAAACTCATACACTTAAAAGTTAATCAAATATTTATCCACCCTCCCCGAAATACATAATGAATTCAAAGTTATGAGTTTTTGTTTACAATTTATGTATACTATTTACAATAGACAAGACATGGAAGCAACCTAAATGTCCATTGACAGATGACTGGATAAAGAAGATATGGTATATGCGTGTGTGTGTGTGTGTGTGTGTGTGTGTGTGTGTGTGTGTGTGTGATGGAATACTACTTGGCCATAAAAAAGAATGAAATAACGCCATTTGCAGCAACATGGATGGACCTAGAGTTATCATACTAACTGAAGTAAATAAGAGAGAGAAAGACAAATATCATATGATATCAATTATATGTGGAATCTAAAAAATGACACAAATGAACTTATTTACAAAACAGAAACAAACTCATAGACATAGAAAATAAACTTATGGTTACCAAAGGGGAGAGGAGGGAAGGATAAATTAAGAGTTTGGGATTAGCAGATACAAACTACTGTGTACAGAATAGATAAACAACAAGGTCTTACTGTATAACACAGGGAACTATATTCAATGGCTTGTAGTAACCTGTAATGAAACAGAATATATATATATATAACTGAATCACTATGCTGTATACACAAACTAATATAACACTGTAAGTCAACTATATTTCAATTTTTTAAATGGGGAAAAAAGAATTAAAAAGGGTTTTATTATCATAATTTAGCAATTCACCATCTCGAACTTATAGAGCAGAATCCACCATTAAAAATTTCATTATGGCTAAGCTCCTATCATTATTCCAGACCACCATCTCCGGCCAGTTCAAAAATCTTAGGAAATACTTTTTTTAATGTCTTCATTTAGCCTTGACCAATGAACCAGAAATCAGAGTAGCCTGCTTGCCTGACAATGCTTTTGGAAATGCACTGAATTATTTTGAAACTTCTTAAAAAATGTTTGGGTTCAGTGTAAATTGGGAGCAAAGGATGACATTGGCTCCTAGTTTATTTAGTAAAGGCAGCTGCCTTTTTGAAGTACAACTAAGCTGAACTGCTACACAAAGTTCAGTATGCCAGGCTCTTAGCACAAAGCAACTATTTTTGCAAGTAACTTATTTTCAACAGCATAATGCTTGTAGATTCTGGAAGCTGCCGAGAGAATTTCCTAAGCTCTCACAAATGATTGGATTCATGAGCGCACTGGTCCAGCAGTTTCATCAAAGTTAAACAGGAAAATCTCAGCCAAGAAGTCCCAAAGCACACTCAGTTTCTCTTCAGAGTCTTCCCAAGTGGTCCTTCAGACCAACTCCTTGAATTCCAACACCAATGACATTTTTCAGTTTATGCTCCCAGGTCATGATATTTGTGTGATGATCTCTGACTATAAGCTTACAAACATTGAGTCTCTTGTGACTTTAACAGATAAAATGTGCAGCCTGTCTATAATATTTGAGCTCTTTTTCTGATTAGTTTAATTTGTAAACTCCAAAATTGCGTATCTTTGCTTAAACATATCCTCAAGTGTGTGTGTGTGTGTGTGTGTGTGTGTGTGTGTGTGGATATAGATAGCTGTATCACATTACGTATACACTAAAGTGTATGCCAGGAGTTAGCAAATATTTTCTATAAAGGGTCAGATAGTAAATACTTTAGCTTTCGTGAGCCATAAGGTCTCTGTCACAGGTACTCCACTCGGACATTGTAGCTCAGAAGCAAAGACAGAGAATAAACACATCAATGAATGGGCATGGCTGTGCTCCAACACAACTTTATTTAGAAGACATTCACGGGCTGCAGTTTGCTGACCCTTTGTCTTGGCAGCCTTTCCATAAAACAACAAGTCCAAGTAATTTTGTACATAATCTAAAAATGGGTTGGGTTTTTATTTAGCCAAGTGTTAACGTCTCTGTAAAGAAAGAGAATAGTTTGTACTTTTACTTCAACACAAACAAGCAAGCAGAGATGTATATTGGATTTAGGGTTTTCTTATAATGATTGGAAAGTTAAACACTGTTATGCTCAAATGCAATAATCACTATCATTTATATAAGGCTTTCTAATTTATAAAGTTCTTTGATGCCCTTTATTTCATCTAATCATTGAAAGAACACTAAGTAATAGCTGGGCCTTTTTTTTTTAATCTTCTTATTTTGTAGCTGAGGAAAATAGGAGTTTCATGATTTACCCAGAAAGCACTGAAGCCAGTATCTGAACAAAGGCCTGACACCAAAATCATACAACCTTCACCGTTCCAAAACAATGATAGCAAAAATAGCAATCCTGCTTTCAACAATAAGCTTGAAGACATATTTGATGAGTTCTGAATCCAGCAAGTGAGAATGCCAATCAGTTGGCATTTTTTTATTTAATACCCAAATCAATAAACAAAGCTGCAAATCAACACAAAGATGCAAATCAACATACACAAAGCAGTATGTACCACACAAAACATACCCCTAATTTGTATCTGACAACACAATCACAAATTCAAAATAAGGTTAATTGTAATAAACTGTTCCAGTGAACTTTTCCCGGCTCCTGTGATGACCAATTCCTTTTATCTCAATATTTTGAAAAAAACTATCTAATAATCCATTTTAGGATTTTTTTTTATCTAAAAAATTCAAATGTATTTGTCCATAGTTCCTACATTACAGATTTACGTGTAGAACTTCTGGCACTTCTCCAAATTTTCATAGTAAGTTGATAATTATTGAAACGATTCTGTTACTGCATCTTCTAGTTTTCCAGTACACAGAGTTGAGTGGTGTGTAAGCCTGAGACAGGAATGTATTGTGAGCTGTTAAATGAGTTCTTAGTAGCTGCCCCCTAAACTTAAGTGTCAATTTAAACTTAAGCAAGTGAATGCCAAATTAGAAAAAAGAAAGAGAAAAAGACGGAAAGAAGGAACGAAGGAAGGATGGAAGGAAGGAAGGAAGGAAGGACGGAAGGACAAAAACTGAAACATTTCTGCCTTCTCTGCTTTGGTTAACTTAAATGCTCTTCTTTTATTGTTCTTCTTAGTATAAAGATACTTGTTTGGAAATTTATGTCTATAGTTGCAGAATTTTAAAAATATAAACGCATTTTCCACCCTTGCCTCCCATATCTCATTTTTATTGGCTGTGCAACTTTCACCTATTCACCTAAAGATTTGTACTTCTGTGCCTGCTTTTTCAAAATATGCTTTATTAATCTATAGATAAAGGGGGAAAAAAGGTTTTTTTCCCTCAATAATCACTACATTTTTCCATAAAACATCAAATAAAGTTGTTTCTTAGGATCCTGCATATTTACTCTCATAATAAAACTGTAATGTGTTTAAGCAGAAAATGCTCATAACACCTCCGCCCCTCAAGTGCTGTGTGATTGTGTATAAAGTTCTAAACTTCTGAAAGTCTCACTGCCTTATATGGGTCATCCCAGAATCAGATCGGAGACAAGGATTTTGATGCAAGTAACTTATTTGAGGTGGTGGTGGTGGGAGGGGTGATCCCGGAAGCATCATGAGCTAGTGAAGTGGGACAGGGAAGGCACTGCTGGTCCGTCCCACCCCACCCAAGCCTCTCTGTGAGACTGTGTAGAACTCAGCTCAGAATTGTCCCATCAATGGGCGTGGGAGCTGTGGTATTTACACACCTACTCCTGTCTGTCACTAATTGGAGGCTGCTCCTGAAATGTTAGCTCTGCTACAATTCTGGCCTGCCTGGAAGTCAGAGGCCACTCTCACACAGAGAGGCGACCCAAGAAGCTGACCTCGTGCAGGAAAACCAGCCGCAGATAACTCCCCACCTAGAACAAAGGCATGTGAGTAAGGGCACAAACAGAGATTGCTCTGCTCAGTTTTCTCCTTTTCTAACGGGGATAAAAATATTCGCCTCAATTACCTGATGATATGGTTGAAAAGATTAATCACAACTTATATTTATACACCACTTTGTACTTCACAAAGTGTTTACACAGATATTTTGTAATACATTCCGCACACATTTCTATAAGAATGTTACACAGTTGACCCTTGAACAGAGTGGAGGTTAGGGGTGCCAATCCCTAAGCTGAAAAAAAAATCCACCTGACTTTACAGGTGACCTTCTATGTCCGTGGTTTGCATCTTTGGATGCAACCAACCCTGGATTGTGTGATACTGTAATACATTTTATTTTTAAAAGTCCACATATAAGTGGACCCATGCTGTTCAAACCTGTGCTATTTAAGGAACTCTGAGGCTCAGAAAGAATGATTTGCCTCACATTACAAAACCAGCAATGAGAGAAGATGGGATTTGAACCAGGTATATATCTATCATTTCCAAGCTCTTTTCTTTGCACCATTGCATGTATGAATGTTCTTTGCTAAGTGCAAAGTACTCTTAGAATATAAGGCACAGCTATTCCTCAGCAGGGGTCACACCAACGAAATAAATAAACCTATTATTAAATATTCCTCCTATTTATTATCTAGATAGTGTTTTTTATTGAAATACATTTGATGCACAATATTATATGAGTTACAGGTGTACAATACAGTGATTCACAATTTTAAAGGTTATACCCCATTTATAGTTATTATAGAATATTGGCCATATTCTCTGTGTTGTACAATATATACTTGTAGTTTATTTCATACTTAATAGTTTGTACCTTTTAATCCCCCGACCCCTTTATTGCCCTTCCTTGCTTTCCTCTCGTTGCTGGTAACCAATAGTTTTTTCTCTATATCTGTGGGTCTGTTTCTTTTTTTGTTAGATTCACTAGTTTGTTGTATTTTTTTAAAGTCCACATACAAGTGATATCATACAATATTTGTCTTTCTCTGTCTGACTTATTTCACTTAGCTTAATACCCTCCGAGTCCATCCATGTTGTTGCAAATGGCGAATTTCATTATTTTTTATGGCTGAGTAGTATTCCAGTGTGTGTGTGTGTGTGTGTGTGTGTGTGTGTGTGTGTGTGTATGCCATATCTTCTTACAATGAGAGGCTTTTGTTATTTGTAACAAGTCCCTTTCAACCACACCTGAGTCTATGTTTATGCTTTTGCTGTGGGTCCTGGTGCACATGAGATTTTGTGCGTGCCCTTTAAGAGTGAAATCTCTATTTCCCCTACTCCTGTGCGGCTCCCACAATAAAGCCCTATCGGCCTATGTTTTGGGGGCTGTCTTCCCATTGCCAAACCCCCAGCCTGGGGAGCCTGATGTAGGGCTCAGAGCTCACATTCTTGTGGGAAAAGTTCTGCAATATAGTTATTCTCCAGTTTGTGGGTCACCCACCTGGGGGGGTATGGCATTTGATTACATCATGAGTCTGTCCCTCCTACTCATCTTATGGGAGTTCTTTGTTTATGTCTTCAGTTGTAGAACATTTTTTTCTGGTATGCTCCAGTCCTTTTCATTGATAGTTGTTCTGTAAATAGTTGTGATTTTAGTGTGCTCATGAAAGGAGGTGAGCTCAGGGTCTTTCTATCCACCAGCTTGGCCCTGAACTGTTCATATACTTTGTATATTAACTTCTTATCAGTCATATCATTTGCAAATATTTTCTCTCATTTATTAGGTTATTTTTTTGTTTTGTTGATGGTTGCTTTTGCTGCGCAAAAACTTTTAAGTTTAATAAGGTCTCATTTGTTTATTGTTGCTTTTATTTCCTTTGCTTTGGGGGTCAGACTCACAAAAATATTGCTCTGATTTATGTCAAAGAGTGTTCTGCCTATGTTTTCCTCTAGGCATTTTATAGTTTCCCATCTTAACACTAGGTCTTTAATCCATTTTGTGTTTATTTTTGTATATGGTGTTAGAGAATGTTCTTATTTCATTCTTTTACATGCAGCTGTCCGGTTTTCCCAGCACCACTTACTGCAGAAGATAGCAGGTTTGTTTGTTTGTTTTTTTAAAGTCCATTAGTGAAATGAATGAACGACACAGGTATGTGTTACTTCTGATGCTGGTGTGGCCAACTGGGGAAAAGTGTATGCATACGATCAGCTTCTCTGCGAGCCACTTAATTAAGTCAAGAAGGAAGCAGTACCAAGGCACATCCAGGAACAAAATCAACCAAAGGAAAGACAGATTTATAAGCAGATTGAGAGCTCCCCCATTTTTGTAGACTCACTATGCACATTACCTTTCTCTAAGGAGCTCATAAAAGAAAATTAAGTCAGTCTACAGCCTTCACATAGCCTTGGCTGCCTGAGAGCTGAGAGGAGCAAAGGCTGATCTACCTTGGCTTCTGGTTGAGTCCATCTATCCACCAGAAGAGGGTCAGGAGACTCCTCTTATGTAGCAAAGACCTAGGAGAAAGGTAGAAAGCATACACCCACTGTATTCACTAACCAAAATGTTTTCATTAACTTTGTTTACATTACTGACTTGTTCTAAAACTATTTCTGTTCTAGCAAGCAGGCAGTCACTCAGGGGTTTTTCAGTGAATAGTATTGGCCCATTTACTTTGCACTCTTGTACATTTATTTCCCTTCATTTATTAGATTTCTTAAACATACCCACTGCCCACAGATCTCTGGGCATAGGTTCAAAACTAAATGGCACAATTACATGAAATATAATGGCTAAAGAATATAATTTCATATAAAAGAAGGGTGAGTAGGTAGGGAGTGGAAGGATTTTATCAGGGGAGCCAATGCCAAACCACAAAGGTGCATCTTGAACCACACCCTGCAGGCACTAGGCACAAGGAGTTATTTGCTGGACTCAGTAAATTAGCAAAACCCGTAGAAGTCTGAAGTTGGATTTAAATTTATATGCCAGTAGTTCAAGTGAGATATAAAGCTGACCAAAAAATCATCCCTCTTTCCCTAACCTGTGGTTATATATTTATGGTCAGGAAAGCTAAGAGTAAGTCCTGGAGAAAAAAATCACTAAACTCATCTCATACAGATAGGGCTGAAGTACACAAAATGGAGAAGGAGTGGTTAACAGTTAACATTTATTGAGTACTTACTACATAGCAAGCACTGTTCTAACAGATATAGATATATAGATATGGACATATTCATCTAAACCATACAAGAAAATTTTGAGGAGTATTTTATCAATGAGGGATATGAGGCACAGAGAGTTCAAGTAACTTGCCCAAAGTCACACAGCAAGTAGATGGGGGAGCCAGGATTAAATTCAGATAGTCTGACACCAGAGATGGTTATGCTATATTGACTGAAGGGACTAAGCATATGTTCATATCCCAGTGAAGGATGTGCCCATTCATATAACGCTTTTTTTGTTTTTTTGGCAAGGGCACCCTAAGACATCATCAAGATGGATTCAAGAGTGGGGAGGCCTGTTTTCCAAGCTACTTTTTCTCTCTTCTTTGTAGGTAGAAGAAATCAACACTTCTTACAGACCTTTCCCTCCCCTTAGTCTTTTGTTTTTACTCCTCCCTTTTCATCCACATAGTCTCTTCTTAGGGGCCAATGCTATGGCAAAGCAAGTAGGGGAAAGCCTAGAACAGGCATGGAAGAAGGAAGAGATGGTGGGATTACTCTGTTCCCACCTGAGACCCTAACCCTGATCTTGACTCTGCTGGCCTGAATATCAGTATACAATATAGGTGTCTATGTTTTAAATGACCTGCATTTATTTCAATTCAATTTAAGCAGCACTACATTGTTATAAGTGAAATGGCATTGGATGAGGGATTCTGTCTCCAAAATAGTAACTTACTGATCATGAGATGATGCTTGAACAAGTTACTTCATGTTTCTGAACCAAGTTTTATATAGATGACAGCAAAATATGGTAAGGAGGTATAACTTTATTCCATATCCTAGAGATGTTGAGTATTATTTAGCTCAGGGTTTAAAGTAATTAGAACTTCTAAAAATAAAGTAACATGGATGTGTCCAGTTTTGGCTCCAACATGTAAAGAGCTTAGAAATCATCACTCCCATCCTTAAAACAAGAAAAAAAAAAAGGAAAAAAAAACACCTAGAAACCAAAAACTTCTCTTGGGCCCATTAGAGAATTGAGGTTGTAGGGCGAAACAGCACCCCAAATCAAACCACTAACCACCCAAAATTGGGAGAGACAGGTGAATACAAAGAATCACAGCCAAGATCTGCATAATTGAAGCAAAAGCCACTGGAGCCATAAATTGGTAGAAACCCATGGGTAGTAATTCTGAAGAATTTCTGGAGGTGTAGTGAGGACTTGCATGAGAGGGAGAAACTCCCAGAGGCCAAAGTCAAGGAAGCTCCCTACCCTTTTGTGAGTTTTACCTCCAGGAATCCTACCAGGGTCTCATGGTGAAGAGCTAAGAAATATGTGCCCTGGCTCTGGTTGCAGGAGATGAAAAGTGACCATCTTGAAATACACCCAGAACATGGTCCACAACAATGGCCTACTCTTCAGGGGACAAGAGCTGGAGCATGATCCCACCTAAGCAGTTGAGGCAGGAGATGTTTCCCTGACTTTACTCCTTCCAGCCTTTCTGCTTCACCAAAGGAGGGTGGAGGTGGCACTAAGAAACACTTGTAAAGGTAATAGCCCAGGGTCACAGCCCCACAAAAATATTTAAGATTTAATCATGAGCTTATAGAATGCTTCCCCTCCTCCATGCCTTACCAGCACATTAGCAAGGCTCTGGTGTAACACTGGACTACAGGAGCAAGAGCTGCATGATACAGGAGTTCTTTAAGGAGGAGCTCTTAGGGAAGCCCAAAGACAACAGAAGGGGCAGAAATAAGGACACTTGAGGAATTCAAAGCTTCTGTCATCTATAAATACAGCAAACATTAAACACAGCCCAGCTCCTAGCCATCTTACCATAAAAACTCACACTAAATGCCTCTTAAGTTCCTAATACCTGATACATCATGTTTGGCTTTTAACAACAATTACCATGCTAAAAAGGCAAAAAAGAAAAAAAAAGAAAAAACAAAAACACAATCTGAAGAGACAAACAAGCATCATGGTCAGGCTCAGACATGGTACAGATTTTGGAGTTACCAAGCAAAGAATTTAAAATATCAAATTGCATATAAAAATATCAAATCATTATGTTGTACGCCTAAAACTAACACAATATGGGAAGCCAACTATGCTTCACTGAAAAATTACTAATATAAAAAATCTTTTTAAAAATAGAAGATTGGGGAAACAAAATATATATATAAAATAAAATAAACAACTATGATTAACATGTTAAGAGTTCTAATTTTTCAAATAAAAATGTGCAAAAAGAAACGGGTAATATAAGCAGAAAGATGGAAACTCTAAGAAAGAATTAAAAGAAATGCTAGAAATCCTGTCCCTCTTTATTGTGGATTGTCCCTAAGATGTTAGCCAGGTTTTTTTCTTTTTCAAAACAAACACTGAAATGGAAATAAATAATGCTTTTGATAAGCTCATCAGAAACTGGACACAGACAAAAAAAAGAATCAGTGAACTTGAAGATGAGTCAATGGACACTTCCCAAACTGAAATGGAGACAGAATAAAAGAATAATACTAAAAAAAAAAAAAAAAAGAAAAAAAAGATGAGAACATCAAAGAATTGTGGGACAATTTCAAAAGATCTAACATATGTGTAATTGGAATACCAGAGGGAAAAGAAAGAGAAAAGAGTAGAAAATATTTGAGGTAATAATGGCAGAGAATTTACTAAAATTAATCCAGGAGGCTCAGAGAACAACAATCAGGAAACTTTTTTTTTATATCCACGCATAAGCACACCCCATTTAAATTGTAGAATTTCAGAAACAAAGAGAAAGTTTTAAAATAAGCCAAAGGAATAAAAACATCCTACCTACAGAGGAACAAGAATAGAATTGCAGTGGACTTCTCATTAGAAACCATACAAGGAAAAAGAAGGTGAAGTGAAATATTTAAGTACTGAAAACCAAAAACCACCAACCTAGAATTCTATATTCAATGAAATTATCCTTCAGAAGTGAAGGAAATATGACAATCTTCTTAGATAAACAAAAATCTAGGGAATTCAAAGCCAGCAATGAACCCTACAAGAAATGTTAAAAGACATTCTTTAGGGAGAAGAAAAATTATGTAAGCCAGAAACATATTTACCTAAAGAAAGAGCATGAGAAAGAAGTAAATAAAGGTAAAATAAAACCTTTCATTTTTCTTATTCTTAATTGACCTAAAAGAGATTCGTTTAAAATAATAGTACAAATGTATTGGTTGATTGGAGCATATGGACAAGTGAAATGAGTTAAAGTAATGTTTAAGGGACATGGACAGGGAGAAAAATTGAAGTTACATTGTTTTACGGTACCTGCACTATAGGTGAAGCAGGATATGAATTTAGGTTAGTTGTAAATTTAACCTGCAAACCGTACCTAGGAAAACCATAAAATTTTAAAAAGTAAAACCAATATCCCAAGAGAGAAAAAAGTTGAATAATATAAAACGCTCAATCAAAATCAAAGAAGGTAGAAAAAGAAGAAGAAAAAAGAAATGAAGAACAAGTACATGACACTAAAAAGGTAATAAAGAAACACTATGAACAATTCTATGCACACAAATAGGTGTAATGGACCAATTCCTTGAAAGACAACAATTACCAAAACTCACACAAGGAAAAAATAGGTTACTTATTCTGAATAGACCTATCACCATTAAATTTAATCAATAATTAATAAATTTGCAAAAAAGAAAGCTCCAGACCCAGATAGTTTCACTGGTGAATTATATCAAATATTTAAGGAAGAAATTATATCAATACTCTACAATCTCTTCCAGAAAATAGAAGCAGAGAGAACACTTCTTAATTAATTCTATGAGGCAAATTATCACCCTAATATGAAATCTAAATAAACAATGAGTTTTAGTTAACAGTAATCTCTCAATATTCATTCATTCTTTGTAACAAGTGAACTGTACTATAAGATGTCAATGATAGGGGAAATTAGGTATGGAGTATACAGTAGGTCTCTGTACTATATTTTGTAATTTTTCCATAAATCTAAAACTGTTCTAAAAATAGTCTACTTATAAAAAAACAGTAACACGAATACATGAATAATCAATGGCTTTTGTATTTGGGTGTACTGAAACTCCTTGTCTATAGAAATCAAATTCAGATGATAAGTTAATTACCTGACTCTTTAGTTGACTTGACATCTTTAGATTCAGCCTAAAGACTGTAAGGGCATACATCAGAGAGATTGCAGGCTCAGTTCTAAACCACCGCAATAAAGCAAATACCTCAATAAAGCGAGTTGCACAAGTGTTTTTGGTTCCTCAGAGCATATAAAGGTTATGTTTACACTGCAAGTCTATTCTGTGTGCAATAGCATTATGTCTAAAAAAAAACAGTGTACATACCTTAATTTAAAAATACTTTGGGGTTAAAAAATGCAAACCATCATCTGAGCCTTCAGTGAGTCACAGTAGTAACATCAAAGGTCACCGATCACAGATCACCATAACAAATATAATAAAAATCCAGAAGTCTGAACTATCATGTGAATTACCAAAATATAACAAAGAGACACAAAATGAGCAAATAATGTTGGAAAAATGGTGATATTAAACTTCCTCCCTCAACACAGGGTTGTCACAAAACTTCAATTTGTGGGAAGAAAAAAAAAAACCTAAAATATTTCGGAAGAACAATAAAGTGAAGTACAATAAAACAAGGTCTGCACATACTTAGAAAAAAACTAAGTCAGAGGGGGTCATTATCTAAGTTATTCACAAGAATGATCAACTAGTGAGGTGGAAAATTTGAACTTGAATCATCTTGATTATCCACAGCCATCGAATTCAACAAGAAATGGCTGGGTTTCCTCTGCTTTCAATTCGCTTCTGAATATGTGGTGATAAGGCCTCACCACCCTGGGAGACATTCGAGTTGAGCTCACCTGACAGCCGGGACCCTGACTTCTGCTGAAGGATCACACTCTTGCCAAGTGACTTGGACACATACAGCACGGCTGCCTTGCACTGCTGAAGAGAATGTTTCCCTGTGAGAAGGAAAATTAATTTAACCGGACTCTAGCCAGTGCCACCAAATCCATTAGCCTCTGGCTCTAGGGGGCTCACTAAGCCAGACGCCCCCCGTTACCACCACTTCCACAGGCTGTAGACCACAGCTCGGGGTTTACAATGCCAAAAGTAAGGTTAGCCTTCCTTCTTCCTGCCACTTATCTTTCAAGCTGGTGTTCCATCCCAGGAGTGCCCCCTCTAAGTAATGCAGTTCCCAGACCAGACCAGGGTGTGGAGAAAACGATGTAGACTCACTGCCACATACAGACTCTGAGACGCCATTGGTTGGGACATGGGTGTGAGGTGCCCAAAGGCAAAGTGATCTGAGATTTCCTGGACTAGCCATTCCGCACTCATTTTTTCCAGTCCCTTTCTACCAAAGCCAAAAATGTTACCAGAGTTCCCTCGGGATCTCTAATTGCTCTGGTGGCTTTGGTAATTACTCCAGACTCTTTCCGCTAAAGAGTAAACAATGATGTGTCCTTTTAGATTTCCCACATCCTCTTAATCCAAACCCTCTTCAGATAAGTGTGTGCAGAGGAGACAAAGGCCCTGATAATTTGTGTAGTAGAGGGTTCTTTTCCATGTAGTGTCAAGTGTTTGGGGTGTTTGGATTAATAATGTAATTTTCCTCTTATTGTATACTCTTTACTCAAGAAAGCAGAGAATTCATGTTGGTTTAGATTCCTAGAAGAATATAAAGGACTGAGTTGAAATGTCTCAGGCAACTGGTAATATCAGAGGTAAGATATTTAAATGCCCTAAAACTTGTCCCCCTGTCTTTAAACCTAGATGCCTCTTGTCAACGAACTACTGTCTACTCTCAGAAATGCTACGTGGCGTACCATATACATCCTGAGTCAAATTCTCCTCCTCGGCACTGGCCCTCCTAAATGCTTTCCATACTGATGAGAAGCTCCTATAGGTGGGCAGGATATTTTTCAGCAGTGCCTCCTTGTCATTGTTTGCTGGATTGGTTGACAAGGGTCAACTTTATCCCTGGGGAAAAAGAAAAAAAGAACATTTAACTTCCTACCTGGCCAGACATACTTTGTACTGCCAAACTCTTTGTCAACTAGACTGAATACCAGGCCTGGAGGCAAAAATATAATGAATCTGATTATCTAAAGAAGCTGGAATAGAAAGGAGAAAGGAGTTTAGGTGAGATGAGCAGGACTTTTTAAAAATAGACTGCAGGTGATTTCAGTGTTGTTGACTTGGTTGGTTGGTTGATTGGCCATATCACTAAAAAGAAAAATTGTGTTCTTAAATTTGTAATATTTAATTCAAAATCTAAGGAAAGCAAGCGTTTTCTTCTATGGCTTGGTGTTAGTCCTCTTCAGGTTCCACAACAAGATACCATAGACTGGGTGACTTAAACAATAGACATTTTTTTTTCCCCTCACAGTTCTGAAAGCTACAAATCCATGATCAAGATGGCAACAAATATGGCCTCCAGTGAGCACTCTCTTCCTGGGCTCCAGATGGCTGCCTTTGCGCTATGTGAGTGCATGCTCCAGTGTCTCTTATAAGAGCATGAATTCTAGCCAAAAAAAAGGCTCCACCCTGTTTTAATCACTTCCTTAGGGGACCTGTCTCCAAAGAGAGTGTCACTGTGAGTTAAGGCTTCAATATATGAAGGAGAGGAGGGACACGAACATTTAATCCATAACAGGTTTCTGGAATTTCTTGCTCTCAAAAGAAAAAGAAATCTCATTTGAATAATGGCAAAAGTTACTATATTTATCTACATAATAAACTAGGACAGTAAGAAAATTATCAAACAGACTTTTCCAGTGCCTACTCTTGTGGATTGACTGCAGTAACAGTCCCAGTCTGTTCACTTTTCCTGTGTCCATGTCCTTTGGTAAGTCTTACACTGACTCTGCGCTTAGCTATGTGACTTCTTTTGGCCCATAGGACATTAGCAGATGTGATGCAAGCAGAGTCATAAGAAATGCTTGTACATTGACTCTTATCTGCTTGCTACTCTTGAAACCCCATTGCTATGGGAACAAGGCCAGCCTATTCTGTGGGTTAAGGGACCACCTGGAGGAGAGCTGGGGCACCCCAGGTAACAATCAGGCAGCCTTCAGCTATTTAAACAGTTGACTGCAGAAGTGTGAATGAACCCCAGCTGCAATCAGTCATACTTGGCACAGAAAAGCAGTACCACCCAGGCAGCCCAGCCTAAATTGCTGATCTACAGAATCATGAGCTAAATAATTATTGTTTTAAGACACTAAGTTTCCAGTTGGTTTGTTACACAGCAACAGCAAACCGATACAGCTACAAAGTACTCAGTGCTGTGCTATGCCTTTAGAAAATACAGAAAAAATTTTAAATACAATTATAAGTGAGAAGAAAAGACATAGGTGTACAGTATATATGCTGCAAGTATTAATAAGGAGAAAAAAATCACCTTTGGTTGAATGTAATATGATAATATTAATACCAAGGTGTGAGGAAGTTATACATAATCTAGAAATGATTATCTTTATGCAATTCCAGCAGTTTGTATCTCTTTAATAATTACAAGCAATGAGGCTCATTAGTATGAGTAACAGGGGGAAAAGATATCAAAAATGTTTATTTTGCATCCAAGAAAATTCTCTCTCTCTGATTGAATTTATGCTTTGGGAAGCGAGTCAGATCACTTTTTTCTTTTATCCAAATTGCTTTGCCCATTCCTTGAAATTACATATGATGACATAATCCAAGTCCAACTTGGCAAAATAGAGAATTTGCAATTCAAGTCCGGTTTCTCTTCAATTTTCATTTCCCCTGGGCCCCATTCATATTTCTTACAGACACTTTCCCTTGTGACCCAACCTAATTTGATCCCCTACCACATCTCCTCTAACAAGAGCATCTAAAACTGTTTTGCAGAGATCCTATAAATAATGCTTTGACAATATTTAAAAGATAATATTCAGGGAAAAAAAAAAAGCTTGGAAAAGGGGAATGGAAAAAAAAAGCTCTTTTCAGGACAGTGTCTCCGATTGTGCCTGGATGTTACCAAGCCATCTGAATGATCTATTTTCCCAACTGACTTGACAGAATTGACTTGTTATTTTGGCTTTATATGGAAACAGCCACAATGAGGTGAAAGGGGAAGGAAAAAAAAACTGACCAGTCAGAACGAAGCTCTGGAGATGGAGGAGGCCCTTTGAGAGGGCTGATATTTGATAAAAAAGCAAAATGCAAAATAACAAAACTACTGACAATTGACCAGGTACCACACTCCACTGGCATTTTTTAAAGTTAGAGAAGGAACTGATGTTCATCTTTCTAGGAAGATCTGACCTCTAGGAAATGGCCGTTCTTTGACATTTAGATAAAGAATCTCTAAAATTCTCCTTCATTTCCCATCTGCGTCCTCCTGGTCCCATGAGTCTCTTCCCAGTGGCCTCACTGCCCACCAAGCTCTCCTTGCTCTGATTTTAACTGGTAACACAGTATTTTAGCTTGCCAGGACTACCACAACAAAGTACCCAAGACTGAGGGACTTAAACAGCAGCAATCTATTTGCTTACAATTCTGGAGGCTAGAAGTCCAAGGTCAAAGAGTCAATAGGAGTGGTTTCTTCTGATGGCCTCTCTTCTTGGCGTACAGATGGCCATCTTCTCCCTGTATCTTCACAGGGTCTTTCCTCTGTGTATGTCTGTGTCCTAACCTCCTCACACAAGGAAACCAATCATGCTGGATTAGTACCCACTCTAATGATTTCATTTTACCTCTTTAAAGACCCTATCTCCAAACATAGTCACAAACTGAGGTACTCGGGGGAATACGATTTCAACATATAAATTTTGGTGGCAGGGGACACACTTGAGTCCATAACACATCATAAGGTCCCTTACCTCAGAAACCTATTTACCTTTCACCTTACTTCTTCAATATTAAATCAACTTCATTCCTTCCATAACTATGTAAGTGGGATGAAAATAGTTCCAGGTTAAACATACGTGTCAATCAATTTCAAGATGCATCTCAATTTCAGAAATACGGAATGCAAGGGAAAAAAAAGTCTTAGAAGAAATATGGTAATAGATGACTTTGAAAACTAAGAAATCCCTGCAGTTCTCAAAGAACTGAATCTCAATGGTTGGAATTAAATTAAAACCATTATGGTCCATGAAAGAGGGATGGGAAGATGACACCCCAACTGAGACCAGTTAGCTGTACATTCTAAACACTCCTATCATCACTGAGGAGATTTTCCATGTTGATTGGATAGGGAGTGAGGAAGGGCAGGGAACTGTTCGAACTCCCCCAGAGTTCTTTCACTCAGAAATAGAACACGGTACATTGACCAGGCTTCTTCTTTCAAGACCCTGCATTTTGAATCCCTACAGGGCTCTAGTTCCCCCTCATGGTAAACACATAAATATCCAGTAGGCAGCCAGTAAATGTTGGCTGACTGATTTGGTACCGTCATTTCAGGGATATTAACCCAGGAGTGATATTAACACCAAATGCCTCCATCTTTATTTCTGAGGATGAGGATGTGCTCCTGTTAATCCTAGTACCCACTTCTAATTGAAGGAAAAGTTCCCAGAAGGAACAGCTACCTCCCAGGGGTAAATATGAAACCAAAAATCATAGTCTCTTTCAAATACCTCTCCTCCTTCTACATCAACACATCACCACTAAGTAAATAACTTCAACGTTCCAATTGAACATTAAACATTAAAAACAGATAGGAACTGACCTCTAAATGCCTTATGTTGACTGACGTCCCCAAGACTGTAGGACAGCCTGCACCTTGCACCGGACTTTCTCCTTGAGACACTTTCATGTATCTCCCAAATTCTGTCTGATTTCACCTTACTGCTTCACGACTATTGCTAATGAGTGAGGGGCAGGTAAATATCAAAATCAATGTCCTCTTTCCCATCCAGAGCATTTCTTTGTTTCTGCAATTTCTAAAATAACCCTTTTTGAAAATCATCTTAAAAGGGTGTCACTCTTATTTTGATGTATCTAATGTGTATCTAACCACATAACCCAGGCTGATGAGGTTGCCCTGTTAACTGCTTTTCTCTGGTGAACTTATCAGAAGTCCCCAGGCTAATTATATCATCTGGGAAGCAGGCAGAGGCAGTGGAGGGGAGTGGGTGCCATTCATTCTAATTTCGCTTCGGCTACGTTGCCGCTGTGCAAAGAGGCTAATTCTTTGGATGTTGACCAGAAAGAAACAAGAGGAAAAACCAGCACAAGCAAGACAAACAGGCTGCTATTCCTGGATCCATAAAAATATACCTTTGGAAGTGGTTTAGTGAGGAAAAAAATATTTTTTAATTCCCACCACAACATTTGTCAGTATAATGTCTTCCTGAATAAACAGTGCTCTGTTGGAGCTAAAGGATACAAGAAGTTTTCCAGCTAAATGACTTTTTTGTTTATTATCAGAGTTATCTACCCAAGTGGATTGCTCGGTCACTGGCACTTTCAGGTGTAAGGCAAAGGTATTAACTGTGCCCACATCTCTCTTCATTTTTTAGAGAAGGGCACAAGGGCAAATCAAAAGACATCTGAGTGCTGGGAAACTTCTTAGCCCGAGTGTTCTTTCTCAGGAGTCAGCTTTCTCCACCAGTGCCTCTATTCATGTGGGATATAATGTTATTTCATTTTCCTCTGGTCATCTTACATCCCTGGAGAGAGCTTGACTCATGATATAATTATATGCTCGGCCAGTTCCCACTGAGAGTCACTCCAAAGTGCCACCAGCCTGCCCCCCGCCGATCTGCCACTCCAATGCCAGAGAGCATGAGCTCTGCCAGAAACAGAGTGACACTTTTTGCAGAACCGTTAATGATGGAGTTCTCAGAGAGCAGTTTGCAATGGCTGTCCTCTTCCCTCCGAGGGGGACAGTGAGCCCTAGAGGCTAGTGACTCACTGCAGAACCAGCCGATTTGTGGTCTCTGGGGCTGGTCAGAGTCCTCTTTGGCTCATAAAATGGTTCCTGGAGGACATATTTTTTCAGATGTTTGGGAATTTAGGCTTATTCCAGAGGAAATATGAATTCTGTCATTCAAGTCATGGCATAGTCTTGTGTGAGGCCACACTGGGAATGACTGAGGTGGCTCCCCCTACCCTATGGCTTTTTATCTGCCCCTAATTCTACTCCTCCTGGATAGTGGCCAATCAGTGCTGTGGAATCCCAGCTCTAGAGGGAACATGGGGAAATCATTTTTAGCCGTTTGACCTCACATGAGTAAATGGTCTTCTCACTTTTTGCGATTTTTCCAGAGCTGGAAGCTCCTCAACCAACTCATTTGAAAGCCATAGCAGAACTTCAGCTCCCAGCATTTGATGTCTTTTTCTTCTCCTATGCCCACCACTAATCCAGACTCTTTCCACTGGGTCTAGCGTCCTAAGCTCCATCAGATCTCATGCCTTCCTGACCTCCTAATCCAATTTTCACATTCCTCATTATTTTTTGTATCATAACACCCAGTTCTTCCTTCACAGCTCTTCTCATTATTTGTAATTATGTATTTATTTGTGTGCTTATTTGCTCAAAGTCCTTCTCCTTCTACTAGGTTGCAAATTTCATGAGCAAAGACATATCCTTTATTTTTTTAATTTCACCACAGCTAAACCCGGGAAGTTAGCTTTTAATATCCATTAATTACAATTAATATTATTTCATCATCATCATTAATTGAAAAAATAAGGTTTTCCACATCCATGCAACTAAATTTTTCTTACTGCTGAAAACCATAACCACTCCCCTTCCCCCACTTTTTCCAATTTTTCTTAGACTTATTTCCATATGTACCATAAAGGATCCAGGATTCTTTCTAAAGGAGAAACCATGAGGAAATGTAGTCCATATATTTTTCTGTCACTTTGATGTTGGATCCTCCTCATGGCCATATGGCCATGAGATTCATCCAAATTGCTTTTTTCCCAGAAGTTCTCAAAAGCTTCCTAGTCGTAATGTGACTGCACCGAGAGCACCCAAAACACCACGTCAAAAACAGCCAGTTTGCTCCCATTTGCTTCAGCATTTTTACTCCCAAACTCTCTCACTGAATTGGCTAGAAAGCATTCCACTGAGTGACTCTCTACTGTCGGAGACTAGGCCACGGGGCTCAGTAAGAAAACAAGTCAAATGGTCTGAAATAAGGGTAATTTCAGCCCAACTCTTCTCCTTCCCGGGAAGGCAGGCTGGGAGTTATGGGGGAGGGCCTGCTGCCTGAATGCAGTGTGTTCCCACATCCTCCACCCCTCAGCGGCCCTGGGCTACATCACAGAGCCTATGAAATGCTTTCCATCGAGGTTCTTGAAGGAAGGGGCCCCTCCGTGCTTTCATTCCACCTGGCTGCCCCAGGCACAGTCATCTCAAGTCAGGCTGTAGTCATCTCACCTGCCTGTTTCTGAGCTATGACTGAAAAGGCTCCATTCTTGGAGTTAAGATATCTGAGCTTTCATCTCAGCTCTGCCACTGAAGAATTGTGTATATTTAAATAGGGTTTTCACTTCTTTGAGACTCAGATACTAGAAGAGGAGGCTTCTAACTCAGGTTCAATATGATCACTTAAATAATGATAATCATTATCCTAGTAACAACAGCAAGATTTCTGAAAGCACAACGCCTAATACTTCATAGGATCTTCATAAGTATTTACAGGATCTGCTAAGCCAAGGTGCCCAGGATAATTCATACGTTTATTGAAATGTGATTTTTAAAAAATTATCAATATCATCACATATTTTTGAACTGTCATTCCTATCAAAGCACTGGGAATGCAATTAAGAAAAACGCCCTGATCTTAAAGAGCTTCTGATTTAGTCAAGGACACACAAAGGAACGATTATGCAGTTCCTAGTAATAAAAAGTAGTGCGCTTTGAGCATCAGATGAATGGCTTGAAAAACAAATGCATCAAATGTCACAGACAGCAACTATTCCTAAGAGTGGAGCAACTATAGAAATCTTCTGGGAAGAGATAACTTACCACTTTTGTTTCAGTTAGACTTTTCTGTGTAACAAACCACTCCAAAATTTAGCAGCTTAAGAAAAATAATTTTTTTTCATGATTTGTGAGTTGGTTGGGACACCTTTTTGCTAATCTCCTCTAACCTGACTTCTGAAGCTGCATTCAACTGGAAGGCCTGATGTGCTAGCCATTGCCAATGGTTGTTGATTGGGGATCTTGGTTCTCCTCTGCGTGACCTCAGTGCTCCATTAGGCCTCCCTGCTGTCCTTACGTGGAAGTATCAGAATAGCATCCCAAGAGGGCTAAGTGGAAGCTGCAAGGTCGCTTGAGGCTCAGGCTACAAAACTCACACAATACCATTTCCACTTCAGAACTCAAGTGCAAAGTCACATTGCACACTGGGGTAAGAATTTGTGACCATTAAAAAAATGTATCAAAGCTTAGTTTTGCAAATATCTCTATAAAAATTTGTCTTGTCACTACACTGACAGTCTCTTTAGGGCAGGTCAGATGTCTTGCTTACAATGACTAATATAGAGCCTAAGACAGAGCAAGATCTCAGCAAAGGTTTGCAAGTTATAAGCAAGATCTCAGTAAAGGTTTGTAAGTTATATGTTATTACATGTATGCATACTAACAGTGTAATAATAAAAATAGCTTTGCTGACTTCCACCTCTGGTGTAAGAGAGTAACAAAATAGAGTGATCTTCCCAATTTAAACAGTTAAGTTAGTGGAAAGATACATGAAATAATTGTTTTCATATAACAGGCAATACAGGATAGTGATCCCTGGGAGAAGGGAAAGAAACAAGCTGAGTCCTACAGATGCTCCAGATGTTTGACTATAAAGAGTTTCCAAGGTATAGTGCTGGGAGGGAAAAGCCAAACAGGGTCTGATGGTGCCCTGAGTTGAGAAGACAGGCTTCAAATTTAGATGAGTCCAAAGTGGTTGGAATTCACAAAGAAGAGTACCAAAGAAAGAGAAAATATTGCTCATAGAATGAGAACGCTGGATACCTTAAGTCTTTGGCTGAGGACTGATCTACAAAAATTAATGAAGAAACTATCAAGGCTAGGGTGAGAGCAGTAAGCACAATCCCCAGAGCTTAAAAAAATTACTAGGAATAGATAGTGGTCCCATCAGCTAGAGTGGAAAAACCTTGTTATAGGATAAACTGTACCCCACACACCCACATACGATATTCATATGCTTAAGCCCTAACCCCCAGTACCTCAAGTGTGATCACATTTGAGAAGGGGCCTTTAATGAGGTGATTAAGTTAAACTGAGGCCTTGAGAGTGGGCGCTAATCCAATATGAGTGATATCTTTATAAGAGGAGGAAATTTGGACACAGAACATGACACTCTGGATGTGCATGCACAAAGCAAAGACTGTGGGAAGACACAGCAAGAAGGCAGCCATCTGCAAGCCAAGGCGAGAGAGCTCAGAGGAGACTAACCCTGCCAATACATTGATCTTGGACTTCCAGCCTTCAGAACTGTGAGAATTAATTTCGGGTGTTTAAGTCACTCAGTCTGTGGTATGCTGTGATGGCAGCCCCAGCAATCAAGTGCAGACCTCATAGCATACAAGGCAGTGGATAGGGTGTTTGGAACAGTGTTGACTCAGAAGTGGGTTCAGGTTAGCCGTGGACTGAAATTTGTTTTGTATCCATCTAACAAGGCTTCAAGGCGAGCCACAAACTAGCTCCAAGTAACTTAAGCACATCCCAGTAAAAAACTCAAATATGATAGTTGAATTAAAGATAATAATTACAGGCTTCCGGTCATAAACAATGCAAGCCGAAAGAGAGTCAAGCGACAGCTCTGAAGTACTGAAGGGTGTGGAGTTCTACCAACCTAAACGTCTGCACCCAGGAAAAACATCTTCCAAAAATTAACATAAAACTTTCTTTGAAAAAAATCTATAACAATTCATCACCTGAATACTGCATTACAAGAAATGTGAAAGAAAATGTTCTGTTTCAGGCAGAAACAGGATAGCAGCCGGAAATGTGAATGCATGTAAAGGAATGAAGAACACCAGAAATGCAAAATATATGTTTAATTGTAAATGATTTTTTGTTATTTTTAAACCTTTTTAAAATTGGCTATTTAAAGCAAAAATAATTTTAAAATGTACCATTGTGTTTATAGTATATGAAGTAGAATGAATAACAATAATACTGAAATAGAAAAAGTTCTTATATTTTATGTAAAATGGCATAACATTACCTGAAGGTAAATTGTAATAAGCTAAAGATGTACATGATAAACCCTAAACCATAAAGCAACCACTAAAAGTATTTTTCAGTAGGTGTAATCAAAAAGCCAATAAAGAAGATAAAATGGAAGCAAAAAATATGCAACTAATCCAAAATAAGGCAAAAAAGAGAAAAAGTGGCAGAGAAGCAGATGAGACAAATAGAAAATCAACAGCAATCATATTAATAACCTCATTAAATGTAAATGATGTAAACATAACAATGAAAAGGCAGAGGCTCCCAGATTGGAAAATAAACACAAGACATAAAAAGAAGGCCTGACTACTTGCTAACTCCAAGAAACAAAATTAAACATAAAGACACAGATAGGTTAAAGTAAAAAGATAGAAAAAGATCCATCATTCTGGTATTAATCAAAGAAAGCAGAAGTGGCTATATTAATAGCAGACAAAGTAGATTTCTGGTAAAGAATATTAAAAGAAATAAAGAGGGTTATTTCATAGTAAGAGAGCAGCTGATTTATCAAGAGCACATACCAATTCTTAATGCTTATGCATCTAATAATAGATATTCAAAATATGAAGCAGAAACTCAGAGAAATGAAAAGTGAAATAAATAAATTCACAAACATAGTCAGATATTTTAACACCTCTCTCAATATATGATAGAACAAAAAATTAGTAAGGATATGGAAGACAAATAACATTATCAAACAACTTCACCTAACTGCCATTTGTAGAACACTACCCAACAACAGCAAAACATACCTTCTCTCCAAGTGCACCCAGAACCTTTATCAAGATCAACCATAATCTAAGCCATAAGATGTCTCAATAAATTTAAAAGTATTCAAGTCACATAAAGTATATTCTCTGATCAAAATGGAATTAAAGTAAATATGAGTAACAGAAAGATCTTTGCAAAATCTCCCAATATTTAAAAACTAAGCAATGTACATTTAAATAATGCATGCATCAAAGGAGGAATCAACAGAAAATTAGGAAATATTTTGAATGGAATAAAAATGAAAACAAGACATATCAAAATTTGGGAGGAAACAGCTAAAATAACACTTAAAGGAAAATGCATATCTTTAAATTCTTACCGTAGAAAAGAAGAAAAGTCTCAAATCAATGATCCTCGTGTCCACCTTGGAGAACAAGGAAAAGAACAGCAAATATAAAAATAATAATAATAAAAGAGCAGAAGTCAATGAAGTAGAAAACAGAAAAATCATATTAAAATTAATTAAATCAAAAGCTGTTTCTTTGGGACGATAAACAAATTTGACAAGTATCTAGGGAAAAAGTGAGAAAATATAAACTATCATGATTAGAAACAGGGAACATTACTCTAGATCCTACAAGATAATAAAAGAATATTTATTGGCAAATACTAGCAAAAAGAAAATAATTTTAAGATGTAAATTTTTCCTAAATTGATAACTAGATACAACATAATCACAATCAAAATCCCAGCAGGCCATTGTGTACAAATTGGCAAGCTGGTTCTAAAATCTGTATGGAAATTCAAAGGAACTCGACCTAGAATAGCTAAAAAGTTTTGAAACAAACAAACAAAAAACCCAAAGTTGGAATACTTATAGTACTTTATTTTAAGATTAGGTATAAATCTACAGTAATCAAGACAGTATGGCATTCACGTTGACAGACAAATAGATCAAACAGAGAGTTTAGAATATACGTAAGTGATCTACTGATACACCTTTATAAAAATTAACTCAAAATGGGCCATAGAACTCGATATAAAAGTCCAAATTATAAGATGTCCAGAAGAAAACAAATGAGAAAATCTTAGTGACCTTGTATTTGGTAAAGATTTTTTAAATGAGTAGAAAATATTATATCAGATACAATAATAGAAATCTATAATTTATAATTATATATTTATAATTTATAACATACACAATAAGTTGCATTTCCTAAAGATTAAAAACTATTGTTTTTCAAAAAACACTGTTATGGAAACATAAAGCAAACCATAGACTGGCAGCCAAGATTTGTAAATCTTATATCCAATAAAAGATTGGTATCTAGACTACATAAAGAACTCTTACAATTCCATAATAAAAATACAAACAACCCAAATTTTCTAGTGGGCACAAATACAGCACCAAAGAAGATATATGAATGGCTAATAGACATATGAAAATGCAAATTAAAATCACGAGACACTACTACACGTCCACTCAAATGACTTTAAAACGTTTTTAATTCACCGTACCAAACGTTAGTAAGTATGCGGAGGAACTGAAACTTTCATACACTGCTGAGAGGACTTTAGGAAATATAAAATTGTACAATCACTTTGGAAAGCATTATGGCAGTTTCTTAAATAGCTAAACATTCTACTCTCAGACATTCTACTCCTTAGTATTTATTTAAGAGAAATAAAAGAGATATCCACACAAAGACTTGTACATGAATATTAGTTTTCTTTGTAACAGCCGAAAACTGGAAGCAACTGAAATGTCTATAAACAGTTGAATGGATAAACATATCGTAGTACATCCACACAATGGAACACTACTCAGGAATCAAAGTAACTAACCCTTGATATACACAACAACACATGTGGATAAATCTTAAAATAATTTATACTGAATTGCATAAATCCACTTATGAAAGAGTGCATGCTGTATAATTCCACTTCAATAAAACTCTAGAAAATGCCAACTACTCTATATTGGTAGAAAGCAGACCAGTGGGTCTGCTGGGTATGGGAACCCTAGGGAAGGGGGGATGAATTACAAAGCACTCTGGGGGTGATAGATGTGTTTATTATCTTAACTACGGCAATGATTTCTTGGGAACATTCATCTGTCAAACTCATCAGATTATACACTCAAATATGCAGTTTATTGTACACCAAATATAACTGAATAAAACTTCAAAATATATTAATATTAATACCTAATTATAATTATATGAGGTAGATCAGCAGTTCTCAATCTTTTTCATCTCAGGATCTTTTTATGCTCTTGAAAGTTATTGAGGATCCCCAAAGACTTTTTGTTTATGTGAGTTTTATCTATCAATATTTACCATATTCAAAATTAAAACTGAAAATTTTGAAAAATATCTAAACAACATTATAATAAACTCGTTTCTATGAAGGATAACAGTACCTACCACATAGAGTTGTTAAAAGGATTAATAATAGCAGAGTGCCTAGGACATGAGAAGGCTCAATAGATGGTAGCTATCAGTATGTAATTTCATACTATAAGCAATTAAGAAATGTACTACTATATTTTATTGCCCTGTGTAAACAAAAGTAATGCTAGTGACATGACAGCTACCTATGTGTGGCTAAAATAAACCTATAGCATAGGTTCCTATTATATATGTAGACTTAGAAATAGCCTTAATATAGATGAAACATCATAAGACAACCCCAAGCAAAATTTCCATATGTTCTTATGTTTATAAGGACATATAATTTTTTTCAAAGGCATTATGAGTCAATTGGAAATTAACAGATTAGTCAACAACGGCATACAAAATAAATAGCCAGTAAGGCAGAAAATATCAACATGAAAACTCAAATCACACACTAAAATAAGTTTGAATGTTTATAAGTGAAAACACAAACAAGAATTCTATAAGGAAGGGAATTCTAAATTTAAAACAGTGGGAAAGCTTACAAAGAAAAATAATTCAAATTTTAGCAAAAAAACTTAAATTTAAAATTTTATTAAAAGTAATTTAAGTTTTACAAAACAAAACAAATTCCCCTAGGTAAAAACTCATACTATAAACAAATAATCATGTGGAAAAAGTATTTCTGCAAACATGTAACCGTGTATCTTTAGTATAAAATAAAGTTATGAAAAATGTTTAAAACAAAGAACTGAATTAGATAAACGGAGCAATAATTCACATGATTCATAAATGAGAAAAAATGCTCACTATCAAGCACAAATGTGTGTGTACAAATTTCCAACAAAAATATATAATTTATCTTGGCCAAACAGAATGTTTTATGTAAATAGCATTTTCTAAGGTGATCACAGGGATGGTGTAGGTACAGTCAGGACCCTCTACAAGTGTCAGAAACTCAATTCAAATAAATTAAATCAAAAACAGGAAGAAAAAGACAGGGAAGCAGGAAGGAAGAAAAAGAAATTAATTGGTCGGCTCATATAAGTGAGAAATACAGGAGTAGCGCCAGCTGGTTTTAGTCACTGGTGGACCCCAGTGGTCCCACATAGTAATCCTGGGTCAGCTCTTTCCACTCCATCCCTCGGCTCTGCTTTCCACTGTAGTGGATCAATTCTCAGGCAGCTTGTCTCCATGGGGTAGGAAATGTGATCATTAGTGGCTCTGGTATATCTGGTCCTCTTCACAGCTCACAATTTTGAAGGAAAAAAGAGAAACTCCCTTAAAAACCAAACCAAACCAGAAAACTGTTATGGCCTCACCTGGGTAATATACTGACCCAGGATGAATCGCTGTGTTGTTGTTGTTTGTATTCCGAGAAGCCCGAGAGGAAGTACTTGAGTCGGTACCCTTTCTGATAGAGATGGCGTTGCGTAACAACAACCCCACGTGAAATCATAGGTGTGAGGCACAGCAAGTTCCCAAACGGAAGGGATACTGGAAAAGCTACCTATAGTAGGCGAGTTGACACAACTTTCTGGAAAGCAATTTGAAAATATGTATCAAGAACTTTAAAATGTGCCTGTACATCAGCACAAGGCTGAATCTCCTTGAAGACAAGGATCGTATCTTATTTATGTTTTTGAATCACCAGCTTCAAGAATATTATCGTGAAAAGAAAGCAATAAATGATTAATAAAGAAACAAGCAAATAATTCCTCTTATTATTTTTAGACTCTATTTTAGGGAAATCAATTGAAACTGGTACAAGGATTTAACCACAAAAATGTTTATTGCTCCCCAAATGACAAACAGTAAGAAATGCATTAGGTAACCTAGAATAATATATTAGTAGCTGTTAAAAATGATGTTTACAAGGGGTGAGGGTATAGCTCAGTGATAGAGTATGTGCTTAGCATGCATGAGGTCCTGGGTTCAATTCCCAGTACCTCCATTAAAACATAAAAAGTAAATAAATAAACCTAATTACCTCCCCCCAAAAAATAATGTTTACAAATAATTAAACTGATGTAGGAAATGCTTATATATGTTAAATTAGAAATATGTACTATGTATATTAATATGAATATACAATATATATACAGCATATATTCATATACTAGAAGAAAATATAAAAAATATCTCTACTGGTCATTTGTTCGTGTATGGAGTTTTTAAATATATATTTCTGTTTCTTATTTCCATATTTGCAATTTTCCAAAGCTACTATGTGTTATTTTAAAAATGAGAATGAAAACAAAAACCTCTTTAAAAAATAGTTGACCAAACAGCTGCTCTTCATAGCAGTGTGATTTGAGGGTGACCAGATAGCGATATGGGTGACCAGTTCTCACCAGAGATGATCCAGTACAACTTCCCAGGACAAAGGGGTCCAGGGCAATGGATCAAAGCAGGAGGAAGTTTACTCAAGGACGCACGAAATGTGCTCTGGGGTGAGAAGTCAGAATTTCAGAGGGACTGAATCTATAATGAAATAAGCAACAAAATAGGTCAAATCCCAAAGTCAAGGAATTAAAACAAAAAAGATGGAATCTGGTAGGTTCTATAGTGGAGGAAGTTGTCACTTCTTAAAGAAGTCACTCCAGGTTAAAGTGGTAGTGCCCCACAGGCAAACTCAACTGAGTGCCCCACTTTTCCATGGGTTGAAATGATACCCACGATGGGGGGGTGGGGGGAGGTGTTTGTCTGAAGGAAGGACAGAATTTTACTCCCTGGGGACATGGAAGAAATAAAACAAAAATGTGTTTGCCAGCTTTTTATGTGTTTCTGCCCTACCTCTTGTACTGATTTTCTTTTTTTTTTTTTGAGAATGGAGCGTATTGAGGGATTAGAGCCAGAAGATAAAGGGCCTTTTTACCTAAGAGGCCATATGGGACTTGGAGCACAGGTGGCAGAAATGGTTCCAAGATCCAGGTGACAAATTTCAACTCAGAAGTGATGAAAGGGAAACTCTTTCCACGCCCACTGCACCTCCACACACAGACCACAGCATGGTTTTGGCTGGGAGAACACATACTTTTGCACACCCTGGCTCTCTAAACCAGAACTTTCTTCTCTCCCTTCTACATCTAGTTAGTTCCTGCTTAAACTCTAGACTCAAGAGCTTTGGTCACATTCCGGCCCCTCCTGAGCAGGCCAAATGCGTGGTGATATGCTACGCCAGGTAGTTTCCCTTCACAGAATTTGCCTCACTTGCGATTTACAGTTCTTTAGGATGATCTGATTAATGTCAGTCTCTTCTGCAGATTACAAATTCCTTTGTAATCCTGGTGCCTAGTACACTGCCTAGAATTAAAAAAAAAAAACTGCAACAACAGAAAAAAAGAAAAGAAAAAGAAAAAAGAACTTTCAATGGATGACTGAAAGTAGAAAAGAGGCATCTTATGCATAGGAGTGCAATTCCTTCATGGAAGATACCAGGAGCAGAAGTAGTGGCAGGTGGTCATCCTTAAGGAACAAGCAGACAGCAGGTGACAAGGCAGTCCAAGGGACAAGAGGAGGATCAAACATTGGAGACATCCTAGACTCCATAGAAAAATTACGAAGTGACAGAAAGTGCACTTATATAGCAGCTCACCCCCTCTGCATTCACAGTACATAAAACCCAAGATCTCTGTGGGAAAAGCCTTTTGTTCCTATAATCAAATGCATCTTGCTGATAGTGTGAAACGAAAATCAGACTATCTTGAGTGGATTCTGCTGTCTTCTTTTATTCTCACTCCTCATCCCCTCTAGTGCCCCCAGACTTTTTCTGCCCTACACAAGACTGTCAATTCTAGGGCATCTCATTTTGTCATATGAAAGAATAGAATTTCTCAGGACCTTTGTATTGTATAGGAGGAGGCTCCAAGGACTAATCCCAGAAGGTAGTAGTCAGATCAAGGAGTACTTGCCAATTAGTTTTGCATTTGATTATCCCTTTGGAGCTGAGCCCCTCACGCACACAGGCACGTCTGTGTGGGATTCAATAGGGACTGTTTTTGAAATCTTAGCTTCTTGGGTTTTGGTCCTTGAAAGAGAAAAAAAGAGAGAAAGAAAAAGGAGAAGACAGGGAAAGGAGGACTAAATTAGGCATTCGAGATTAGCAGATACAAGCTACTATATACACAATAAGGTCCTGCTGTATAGCACAGGGGACTGTATTCAATAGTCTGTAATAACCTATATTGAAAGAGAATATGCAAAAGAATATATACATATAACTGAATCACTACACTGTACACCAGAAACTAACACAACATTGTAAATCAACTATACTTCAGTTTTTAAAAAAGGAGAAGGAAGAGAAGAAGAAAACAGTTGGCTAAATTATGTTTGGCCTTGGCTAATCACTAAATTAGTCACTAAGGGTAGGAAATGACTGTAATGATGGTGACGATGATCATGACAAGGAAGAGGAGGATGAGGGGCAGGGGGTGGAAGATATTGACAACAGGTATCAATCTACAAACCTCACCATAGTGTCATCTCTAGGCTGCTTACCTGCTACTGCAGGCAAAGCCTGAGTAAGAGGGTTATTATTGCGACAAATCTTGGGTGAAAATATTGAAACTGTCTTGTTCAAAAAAAACGACTACACGGACTTCCTAGTCACTCTTGGGTGACATCACCTGTCTCTGACTTCAGGAATGCTCACGCCATCCTGTGGCCTGGAGCAAAACTCTGTGCTAAGGATGACTCTTCCAAGGATGGCTTCTACATCACCCCCTTCTGTAAGTAGAAGCTGAACTTTTGGAGAACCACCTGTAAGATTTGGTTTATTTAGACAAGCACATGAATTTCCACTACCCAGAAATAGGTTAACACTGAAGCCATGGGGTTGGGGGTACAGCTCAGTGTAGAATGCGTGCTTGGTGCACACAGGTCCTGGATTCAATCTCCAGTGCCTCTGTTAAGGTGAGAAAAAAAAAAAAACTTTTTTAATTAAAAAAAAATAAAGTGAAACAACCAACAGTCTATATTGAAAAAAATACTTAAGCCAAACTTGCTGATAACTGTGAGTGTTTTTACCCTGTTATAAGTTAAGCTTCAAACTAGACTTAATAAACCTGGTCACTGGGTACCTTTTCAGTCCTTCCACTAAAAGCAAAAGATTCAGCCTGGTAGAGGCAGCCTAACTAGTTTAACTGATACTTTCTTCTTGCATAATCTCTGATGTTTAAAATGCTGTGGACAAACAACAGGAATTGAGAGAAATAAGAGGAAAGCCCAGAGACGTGGTAGAAGCCATGTCATAACTCAGGTCAATGCTGGGCTCCAAACTCACTCCCTTGGAAGGAAACAGCTTTTCAGAGTACAGAAAATTGGCTATTTACCCTCCAAATTTATTTTGTTTTTATTGACTTGACTAGAAAAGCCAAAAAAATAAAGCAACCAGCACAATTTTTAAACTGGTGGATCTACATTGCACCAATTTTAGGTACCCTGTCTAATGTGCCAGTATCGATGGAGAAAAACAGCCATAAGAGGAAAAACGAAAACACATTAAAACAAGAAAAGATCTCTTTGCAAGCAATCTCTTCACTTAGTAGAAGCCACAACTTTATGGCTTTTTCAGCAGAGACAGCAGTGTATTTTTTTAATTCCCTTGCTCCTTTGGGGCATTAAAGCCACACTATAAAGCAGTGGGCTGTCAATCAGTCATGAAAAGCTTAACGGATGATGACATAAATGACAAGAATATGATCTATCGCCACGTTTTTAAACCATAGCCTAATTTTTAATTCTCCAAATTCCTCATAACAAAAAAAAAAAAAAAGAACTTTCTGAAAAACCAGGGAAGAGTTAACATCTTAGAAAGAAGAGGGACTACTTTGTGTTGGTTTCCAGCTCCCAATCCCATCCAAGCTGAAAATTGCATACAAATCTGCATTTGTGAGACACCCTCATCTACCAGTTAATCAAAGCCCTGGAAATTCAAGGAAACCTGTGTTTATGGAAATCTGGCATTTCTGTAAAGTTTTGAATGAGGGCTAAATAGAGCAGTTCATCTCATTTTGAAACTAATGATTCCTGCCAAGTGGTTTTCCAAAGCTGGGTCTTCTGGCTCAGTCAGCATTTAGGAATTCATTTATGAGTTGGGTTAGTTGAAGATTCTGGAATTCAAATTTATGTCTGCAGCTCACTAGTTTGCTCCCGATAGGTCTCTGAAAAGAGATTGTAATCAATTTACCAAACCCAGACTTCAGGAAATTTTCATATCCCTAAAAGAAGTTCTGGTTTGGAGCTTTGTCCACTTTCTGAATCAGCCCCTTCTCCATCCCCCTCAGTGCCCAGAGCTGAGTCCTGCTGTGGACCGTGTTTGATTGTCTGTTGCCCTCTCCGCATAGCCATCCTCCATTCAGAACAGCCTCACTGGATGCCCTGAAACTCACTGCCCTTAATACACTTGCCGTTTATAAAATGGCAGAGTATATGTGTGGTTTGTCACCTCAGTTTCTGCTCTTTCTGTTTCTTGACAGTAGTAGCAAAAGCTCTGATAATTATTTATCCAATTTGTTTTAAAGATTTATCTGTCCAGAAATGTTCCAGGAAATTAGAATATGGTTTGGGGGTGTGCGTGTGTGTGTGTGTGTGTTTCCCTCCATCTTGTAAGCCCACACTTTTCTTTTTTGAAAGGCAAGAAGCAAGCATTGAGCAGCCTTTCAATGTAACCATAAATTTACTACTTTTAAAAAATTTTCCTTTGAAGAAGTCATCAAATAAATTAGCAAAGCTGGAAATGTGCCTCTAGTTTGTGTTGGCTTTGGGTTTTAGGGAGTTACTTAATAAACAAAAGTCAATGAATTCAAACAGTAACAAAGTAATTTCAATGATTAATCAAGTGTTAAAACTCGTTTAACCTCCCCTGTTTTACAAACTCTACATCACCCTGACTAAACTAATAGAGGAATAAGACACCCATCTGGAAATCTCATCTGAAATATTAGATTGGGAATCTAAAATTCAGCCAAATAGTGTGGCTTGTAGGGATATCCTGTCGGATAATAAATTGCATTAATCTTACTTAAATTTTCCATCTAAATCATGTCCTGAAGCCATATTACTCTGAGGAAACTATGCCTTACTTTAAATGCATTGTGCTACTGAAAACGATATTAAAGGAAGGGGGGAGGGCAGAGAACTTTTCTTATTTTTTTTCCTCCTGACTGGTTTTTCCAACATTCAAAAATTCATGTGAAACCTCTGACTCTTCTGGAAGAACCAATGCCAACTCAAGCCAGCATTAGCTCCCAACAGTCACCAACAGGAAATCGTGTCAGTCACAGGGTGCTTTCAGGAACTGTCCTCTGATCTATCTCTTTCTTTCCTGTGTGTGAACTCTGGGCCATGGTAGCTCATGGTAAACATTTTTTTTTTTGTTTGGAGGGGGTGGGTGCCAGTGGGCTGGGAGGTGCAGGAAGAATGTTCTTGTCTTAGCTTCTTTTTGACTTTCAGATATCCAGAACTGCGACTAGTGTCTTTCCTGATGATTTAGTTGTGGCCTCCTTAGTCCTTTCATTTTTTAATAGAAAACATTTAAATCTGCTTACATTTTTCAACTACTAAAAAAAAAAATTGCCAGGAAGGGAAAGAATATCATTGTGGCTTTCCCAGAGCTGCAGGCAGGGATTCTGCTGGCACTGAAGCCCCTCCCGGCTCAGTGTCTCTACCCGCCACCTACTATGCACCGTAAATATTAAGTGAACTAAAAAGGTGTTAGGATAATGTTGACTCAAAGTTAAACCCACAAACCCTCGGAAAGACTGAGTCGTCTCTGCCGGTTCCGAGTGTCTGCTCTGTTAGCATTCGTGGTGAGAGGGGATTCTTGGGGCAGAGCCCCATCATTTCTCTATATTCCAGAACACAGCCCAGGAGAGAAAATGGGTGGACAGCCATCTCAGGAGCGCTGTCATCTGTCCGGCAGGAACACAGTGCTCCAGGGCCCCTCACATCCAACTCCAGAGTGGTCCTCCCAGCCCCCTCTAGGGCAGACATCACTATCATCACCTGCAGATGAGGAAGCAGGAGTTGTGACAGGTTCCCTCACTTGCCTGTGGTGACTAAACTACCAGGAAGGGAATGGGGCCAGGACCAGTGCTGAGCCCCAGTTCTCTGACAATCAGACTACTAGTGGATGGAATGAAGTCAATTCACTTCCGGTCCTCTTTGACCGTAGGTGCCCCCAAGATCCCTCAAATTGTCAAACCCCAGGGGAGCCGGAGGCAGCACCATGAACTCAGCCATTAAAGCCAAAAATCGTTTTGGTTATCCCAGACACCTGCCCCTCTCCATCCCCCATGTCCTAACAAATTCCAGCACCATCAGAAGTTTAAATGAAAAATGCTTTCTTTCCCCATCACTCCTTTCCATTCTCACTGCCGTCGCCCTAGTCAAGTCCTCAGAACCTCCCACTAGAACAGTTTCCTAACTGCTTAAGAGCCATCGCCCTCACCCTACCCTTCCTCACACAACTACCAGGAGGATTATTCTAAACTCCCACCATGATAGTACCCGACCCCAAACCCCCAGTGGGCTCTCAATAGCTAGAGATAAGCTCCTGCGGTGGAAACCCAGCCCCTGCCTGTGGTTCTAGGTGTATCGCCCACCACACACCCACATTTAACTCATGATGCAGCAGATCAAACTCAGTAGGCAGCTTCGGCAAATATCATGTGTGTTTCATGCATGAGGGCATTTTCTTTTTCTCCCTACAAGAACCCTTCCTGCTCCCTCTCCACGCCCCCACCACACAGACTTCTTAATGGCAATGACTCCTATTCTATGCCTCCTCTAATGCTCACCTGTGCTCCCCCACAGCGCCCTCCCCCACACAGTCTTCTCAAGGTCAAGTTGGGCTCTACTCTTCTGTGCTTGCATAGCTTCCAAGCACACTTCCAGCCCAGCATTTAACACAGTGGATTGAAATAATCCACTCACAGCTCGTCTCTGAGCAGACTGAGGTCCTTTAGGGCAGGACCCCTTCTTACTCCCCTCTGTCCTCTAACACCAAACCCAGCACCCTGTCATAACAAACGCACAGTAAACGTCCACTGAACGGAGCCCAGATTCTGCTTCTGTTTTAACAGTGTGTTACCTCAAGTTCTTTGGTGATTCAGACAGATTGTAATATTTTTTTTCCCTGAGGGAATTTTAGCTGGCCTGCTTATCTAACGGTTTCATTTCCCTTTCATTTCCCACAACTCATTACTCCTTCCCCCTTAACTTCCCAGATGACCTGCCCCAGGCAAACTGGAACATTCTCTCTACTCCTTTTTGTTGACCAGCACCTCTGGTCCTTCCATTCACTCATCCAGAGCTTATCTCACTCCAGCTTTCCCTGCTAAACTTGTCTAGCCCCACCCCGAGCCCTCGGGCCATCCTTGAGCTCAGTCGCTTGGCTTTGTGCTTGTTTCTGGGCCCCTTCCCTTTTAGGCATTGAGCACTTTTGGTGGCTTGTCCAGTTCTCTGAGACTGTGCTCTGTGAGGGCAGGGACCTCAATTCAGCTGAGTCTCCTGAAAAAGTACACCTTAGGCTCACCCTCCGAGCGATGGGGACTGACTCCAGAAAACACTATGCTGTATTTAGTTGCTGAAGACTCCTGGGTCTAGTGCGGCAAAGCTGTGTTGGATGTCAACAGTTTAACGTAGAAATGTTACGGACCACCAACATAGAAGAAGCCGTCTGCTCAGCTATCACACAGTCCTGCCAGTGGAGGATTACTCAGAGCCTACTGTCCATTACTCTGTTTCAACAAGCTACTCTCATAACATTCTTTGAGGTCAGATGCTCCCACTGAAATGAATAATGGCAATAGTTTATGGTAAAGGGTGAATTGAAAAAAAAAGTGGTGTCATTATTGCTGTAAGTACCCACAAAAGATGTTTATTATCACACACAGACACAGCCACAAGCACACAACTCATTGCTAATAAACTCATTTATTTCCACATAAGGTTGCACAAGGTTGTGCAACCCAGCAGAGGGCTGAGAAATGTCAGCAATTCAGACCGAGACGATTTGTCAACAAAACCAATCCATTTCACCAGCTTCGGCAAACCATTGCTGCAAGAATTGGCCTTTTTTTCTTTTTCCGTAGAAGAAAATGGTTACACACAACCTTAAATAGAAAGGACAGATGCTCACAACCCCACAGACAAAGCAAACATAACAAGCTGAGGTACTATTCAAGGGAAACTTGGAGGTTGTGAGGGGGAGGAAAAGGATGCCATTTTCTTGCCTGAGGTGTCCAGACCATCATCTTGTCTGTGACTAAAGGAAAAGAAATGAAACAAAAACTAAACAGAAAAAAGAGGATTTCCTCGCTTGTTACAAAACTGTTTTTTTAAAGACATCTAAAGTTTCTTTAATGGCTTACACACATTTATAGTGGACTCACTGTACACCAGACACTGTGTTAGGTACTCGGCACATAACAATAAATAAAGCTGAGCTCACAGGTCATGCTAATATGAGATGACTGGTTATGACAGAGATATGCCATTGGAAATGATAAGTTTAGAGGGGAGGCATTTCTAGTTTGCCTCTGGCAGACGTTTTACTCCAGCCACAGCCTGTCTGCCTAATTTATTTTTCTTACAATTGTCCTTGTAGATTTTGAAAGTAAATACCTGAAACCATTTGAGGGGAAAGATATATATATATATATATATATATATATATATATATATATATATATATGAAAAGCAAATTATTGTTGCCATGACTCAAAGAGAAACAAGGTCATTCAGAGGAAAGAGACCGTGAAATAAAGCCAGAGAAATTCGGGAAATGAGAACACCCTAAGGGCTGTCATTTCGCTTGTGGTAATGAGAATTCAAGAATCAATAGAGGAGAAGCCTTGTCAAAGCTGACTGGACCGAGGTCTGGGACAAGAAATGAAGCAGTTTCTCGATTTGATTCTCTCCCTTCCCCCCACATTCAGCTGTATTTTTTTTTAATTAATTCATGCCCCCTACAATAACCAAGTGGTCTCAGGGCTACTCATGAGGGAAACTCTGAATTCTCTATCTTTCTGGGGCTCAAACTTCTTTGGAGAGACGGATCAGAAGGTGTAAGAGTCAGTGTGACCAGGACATGGGACCCCAGAAGTTGAGAAGTAGGAAAGACCACAGCTGACTAAAACTGTCTGTAAGAAAAAGGAGTTGGATATTCTAAGGGAAGGAGGAGCATGAACAAAAAGAATTAGAGATCAAAATTAGTGAAGTTTAAAAGACTTTAAAAAGTTGCAATGAAGTTCATTAAAAGCAGAGTTCCTGTGAGGGACAAGTGGAAATTAAATTTGCCAAGTCAGATGGGGGCAGCCTAAGAAGAGTCCAGAAAGCCAGCCAAAGGGATTTTGGCAGGTAGATATTTTTGACCCCAATTCTAACAATAACTAGTCTGCAGAACTGATCAGACTGACTGAGGAGATGATCAAATCTGGACATTCATATTTTTGAAAACTAGCTAGTGATCAAATGTAGTATTTTCCACTAAAAGCCTAAGTAAAAGCATTTGTTCTTACTGAATATTTCCTAATAAATGAGAAAGAAGATATCTAAGACCCAAGAAGACACGACAAGGTGCAAACATGATTTTCCCAATGTTACTATTTTTTTCAGACATTTGAAGGACTGTCTTTGAAGACTGTGTGAGCCAGGAATTTTTAGGATATTCTGCCACCGGCTATAACTTTTCCCTTCCCAGGCTGTCCAGTGCACTCTTTAACACTCTGCACTGCAGTGGTGTCCTACACAGAATGGGGCAGTAACAGAGACGTGTGGAGAGGATACTGGAAGATAAATTCTCTTCTGCTCCCAGCTCTCCCACTGACCGGCCACGTTGCCTGGAAGAACCCTCCTCTCTCTGAATCAGGCTCCTTCTTTGCAAAACAAAAGGGTTAAACTAGTGGCCATTCAGTCTCTTCCAGATCTAAGATGAACAGTGCCATGGAAGATGGAACTCAATCTTCCTGGCCCTAGATCATATCGCAGAAGTTACATTTTAATAAATCCTGCTATCAACATGTTTACTTCATGTATCTCAGGCCCATAAAATTAGAGCGCAGACTGTGCTCTCCACAAATTTGGTCTTTTAAGCTTCCCAGATGTTTAGATTCCAAATAAACAGTAGTAGGTCGTTTGAAAATGACAGCAGAAAGTCATCACTCGGGAAGAAGCTGAGCTTCCTAAACCACAGGCTGGGGAGAGACAGCACGCTTTGAATGCCTTGGGCAGTGCGGCCCCAGCCCAGACAGCCAGTGTGGGTCTGCCAGAGCCCTGTGCGCATATTCAAGGGGAATCAGGGCTGGATGCCACTAACGGGAGGTAGATAAGCTCAAGATATATGATCTGCTTTCCTGCCAAGAGCAATTTGCTTGACAAGCCCCCAGCTTCTAAAATATGAAAGCATTCTTTTCAGTATTAAACGTTTGGGTCTTTGTAAATAAGCTTACATCTGCAGGGGGAAAGGGGCGGGGGGAGGAACAATTTGATTTTTTAAAGGACTAGGCAGAGAGTGAACGTAGCTTATAAATTTTCCAGTTGAAAGAAATGAAAATCAGTTACAGTTTTCAGATTCTGGTCCTGGTATGTCCCTGTGAGGGGGATATTGATCTCTACAGGGATCGAAACAATCCATAACTTAATATTTTAAAAGGCATCGGCAATCCTACTCTTTCTTGATCCTTACAGCAACTGTATGAGGTAAGCAGGGAGGGTTCCCATTTTACAGACGAGGGGGTAAGTACAAAAATCTTCAGGGAGTTGGTCAAGGCTTCACAGCTAATAAATACAAATAAGTGAGCCTTAACCCAAGTTCAAATTGTCAGTGCCCTTTCACAGTCCTCTGTGGTGCTTTCTATACCTCAACTTTTGGTTTTTCTTTTGTATTGATTCATAAGGTGAATAATTTGGCGGTCATTTGTATTAAAGAGTTATGTTACTATGACAAGTCTTCTCAAATTAATATAGTAGCTTAACACATGATAATCAAAATTCCAAGAGAAAGTTTTTTTCTAATGTATTTTTAAATGGGCATAATAATGGGAGAATTAGCACTAGACATTATTAAATATTATGTCTGTAATAATTAAATAAGATGGTACTAACAAGGCTAGACAGAGAGATGGAACAAAGTCAATGTTTTGAAACAGATCTTAGTAAAAAAAAATACTAAATATATGAAAACTGGAACATCACAAATTAAGAATGGAAGCAGTAGTCTATAATTGATGCTAGGATAATTTTTTAGATATTAATCCTTAAATTATGTTTATACACAGAACTAAAGATTAAACAGAATAAAGACTTATATATTAAAAAAGATTAAAATCACAAAAATCAGAAGAAAATATAGGCAAGCATTCATCAATTCTGAATGGAGAAGAACTAGCTAAGCTTAAATTCAATGGAAGAAATTACAAAGGGAAAATATAAAGGTTATTTTAGTAAGCATGTTAATTTCTATATATCACAAAAGCATGCTAATCAATATGAAAAAAGTAAACTGGGGAAATATTTTCATCAAGTATAAGAGACAAAGTTACATAATCTCATGAGATACAGAATTTTAAAACTCCAAGAAATCAGTAGATAGGGAAAAAACAGAAGCAGATAATTCATAGAAAAGGAAATACAAATGACCAATAATCAGACAAAAAAGTTCAACCTCACTAGTACTCTCAGGGCAAATTAATATGATATACCACTTTTTGCCTACCAAGTGAGTAAAGTTTTAAAAATTATGATTCTTTTTTTAAAATTATAATTCTTGATGCTGAAAAGTTACTGGGAAGTAGCATCCTAAAACTCAACGCTATTGAAAAGTGGGCCAAGACCCCCTCACCACAAAGCAATTTGACTTTGTTTCCAGAGCTCACCAACATTCATACTCTTGAATTTAGGACTCTCCTAAGGAAATAATCAGACAAATGACCAAAGATTTGTAGATGAGAACATCTTCTGAAACATTATAATGAAAGAAAAATGTGAAAAACCACCCAAACGTCTAAAATTATAGAATGTTTAGGAAAATGATCATTCATGCAAATGATGAACTATTATGCACCTACTAAAAGGGTAGCAAAGAGGAAATGTTTTTAATATGATCTTCAGTGAAAAAAGTTTCAAGAAACAAAATCTATATACAGTATGACTCCAACAACTTGTTTAAATACCTTAAAGTACACATACAGGAAAAATGCCCCAAAAATAGACACACATACACACATACATACACATAATATGGAAATCCTGTTGACCCATCATCCAGGAGTGAGCATGGATTATGCTAACCCATCAGTTCCCCATATTCCATTTCCCTTGTGCCATTACAAGAGGGCTGGCCTGTCCTTAGATGCTAGTTGTAGCCATGCAACAGAACATAGGAAACTGAATCCCAAACCTTTAACTTTAGTGGATTCCTCTGACCAACTACCATAAAGAACGTGTCTGTCATGATGGAATGACAGTCATTTCACCACCACCACATTTCTAATGAACTAGCACCTTAGGTGTACACTGGTCAATGGTTTGTGTTCAAGGGATGAAAATTTATAATTTCATTTCTATCTTACTTCCAAACATCCAATTACATGGTTGAAAATTATGAAGTAATTACATTTCTACTCACCCAGTTTCAGTCATAACATGTTGATCACAGAACTGGAAACAGTGTATAGAACTAATTTAAAACTTTTTTTTTTAAAATACTCTAGGTGACTAGAACTCCAATTTATCACCTGAATAAAAAATAAGTCAAATCATCTTAGGTTTTTCTGACATTTAGCTGAATTTTTCCATTTCCACCTCGTAGTAATATATATACGTGTCTCTAAGGTATCTGACACATAGGGTCAGATAGGGTCGGGGTGGGCTGGAGCTGGCTCAGACCAGCTGGGCAGAGGTGATTCTGCTCACCTCTGTCCACCTCTGTTCAGTGACGTTACACTGAGAGCTTGAAATCAGCCACAGGGGATGGCACATACCGGGAAATCACCAAACGCTGAAAACCAAGGCTTTTTGTTCCAAAGAGAGGCTTACTAGCAGACCACAGCATTGTAGGCACTGTAAAATATTTGTTATATGAAAAAATGAATTATTAATAAGTTGAATTTTTTTTTACTGTCATTAATAATAGATCCCTTAGGAAAGAAGGCAAAGAGCAGAGAAAGACTATCACATTTACTAGAACTTTCAAAACAATCTGCTTGATTCAAAACCTTGAGCTCTCTGAGGCAAAATTCAAAAATGATTACATTCTAATTTCTTAATATTTTATCGAAATGAGTGGACAAAACCATGCTCCTGTTGAATTTGGGTATCCAGGAAAGCAAGTCTAAGTCTAAAAAAGTCTAAAAATATTTATGAATCCAAACCAATGGCTTGTATGATGGAAAAAATACACCACATCTCTCCATATATATCTGTGATTGTATAAAGCTTTCTCCCCATGGGGAATAAGTTAAGAACCACAAATATTTATCACCTTTTCTAGGTATTTTGGAGTTCAAAAACTTGATCTCAAACAATGTTAGAGCAATATAAACTTTTTTTTGCAAAAAAAAAAAAAAAAAGAAAGAAAGAAAGAAATCACTGCTGCATAACAGTTACTCAGTTTCCAGATGATTTGATGGTTAATGCCAGGGCAATAACTAACTAGGTTCAACCCCTGCAGTGTGATGACGTATTGGCAGCCATAACTGCAGGCAGGCTACAGTTTAACATAATTAATTACAAAGTAGGCATTATCAATCATTATCTAACAATTTGTTAATAAATTTGATTATTCCCCTGAAATAATAAAGAAATTCAAAGTCATCATAAAAAGTGATTATGAAACATTTCAGAGCAGCAAAATAAATGTTAAACAAAATATCTAAGCTCTTTTAAAGTTTTAGTATGACAGTGATACAGTATACACAACATAAGTCAACCATGCCATGGTCCAGGTGGCTCATGAAGCTGTCTGGACCCAGCCTCCTTGCTCTAAAGCTGGTACCTCCGGGACACACAGTACAGCCGTGCGCACGTCACACAGAGCAGCGTGTAAGTCACTTAAAGTCTGTGGGCCTTAGTGTCTATAAATCGGGGTCACTGACCCCTCTCCAATTTATGTCAAGAACAGTAACAATAAAAATTGTTCCCAATAAATTGAGCACCTGCAATGTGTCCCATATGATGTTAAACTAATTTCTATAATGGTCATACATGGCAAATGTTATTATCCTAATTTATAGATGAAAATAACTAAAGTTCAGGAAAGTTTAATAATCTATGCCAGGTCACATAACCAATAATTGTCGAAGGTATCATTCCTCCCTAGTATTGCCTGACTCCAGCTAATGCAGAGTATAATTTACAGGGTCACTGTAAGGAATAAATAAGACCAGGTTTGAGGACACTTTCAAAATCACGAATCACTCCATTAGGGTTTTCAGCCATAAAGCATACCTTGTTAATTACACAGGAAAATGCTATGTCCACAGCGTCCGGTTGTTTTCTCTAATCTACTCAATCAGCTCCAGTCCCTAGTTAATTTATTATTTGAATAAAAAATAAGTTACAGAATCTAGCTTTTTCTGATCTCAAGTACGCCTGAAATTTGCTAACATAGTAGACCTTAATGTTCTCAAAAAAAAAAAAAGTAACTACGGGAGGTGATGGGTTAATTAGCTTGATTGTGGTAATCATTCCACAGTGCATACATACATCAAAACATCACATTGTATACCTTAAATGTATACAATTTTTATCAATCAATTATACCTCAAGAAATCTAGAAAAAAACTGAGTACCTCCTATGTATCATTCACTGTGGTATGAATTTAACAAATATTTTGACTAATCCTATAACAATCCTGCAAGAACAATATGATTAAATTTTAAGTATTGCTAAGTGTTAAAAATTATATCATTTTAGCATGTCAAAACAACAACAGAGTTGGAACCACAGCTATACCTAAATTGTGGCTAGTCAGCTAAAGCGAAAAAAATCTGAAAAAATACTGTGACTCCCAGAACAAATTTCATTTTGCACTGCTTTGTTTCAATTCCCAGCCAACTGCAAACAAAGAGGTTTTCTCCATCCCCTAATCCCTACCCCTTGCGTTGGTGCATTTCATCTGACAGCTTTTCACATATACCAGAAAACAAACAAACAAACAACAAACTTTCCAAGAGGCTGATATTTATTTGAAAAATTGGGTGATTTGTAGATACATTTTATCCTGAAGGGGTTACATATCCCCTAGAGATAACTGGAAAGAAACCCTTATATACCAAAATCAAGGCTCTAAAGCTCAGGCTGAAGACTGAAGTCAAAGTATTCGTAAGAGCAAACAGTTCCTAAAATTGTTTCCCTGGATGGCTGTCCCACTACTCAGTGGCTCTTGGCATTGCTTATTTATTAGAGCAACCAAACAGAAGCTTATCTCCTCTGATTAGCAAGTCTGCCTTTGCTTTGAAAAGCGAGAGAAAAGGGGACGGAGAGATAGCGATGGAGAGAGAGAGAAAAAGAGAGAAGAGAAATTGATTTTCTGCCATTTGGAGCAACACTGTAGGATCTCCAACCTTGACTGCAGAATCTTCATCACTTTGAGGCAACACAAACAGAGAGAAAGATTGAAGCTGGACTTGAAGTCCCACGTGGAGTTTAATGCGGCTGCAGTGGGAAAAGTTGTGCCTGAACTTGCAAAATGGGAAAATGTAACACAGCAATAATTTGAGGAAATAATAAACATGGGCTGTGCTTAGGCATCAAACTTGTATACAAAACTGCAGCCCAATAAAACCAACAGAGGGTAACATCTATTTACTTTCACTCCTTTAACCACAATAGTTTAATAGCTTCAATCACTTTTGATGGAGTTACAGGCCTAATAAATGTCACATTCCAAAGTTTGGAAATCTGAAAGCTACGCTGGGTCCCTGCAGTTAATACAACAACCACATCTACCACTCAGTGGCTCAAAGTTCAAATGATCAAATAAACCAATCCAATTCTTCTCCCTTGAGCCAATGATATCACTTGTTAGACTTGTCTAATAAATCACTTGGTCAAATTTAATCTCTATGTGCACAATATTATTTAGCACCTCATACATTCTGATCTCTCTTTAGGGCCATTCATTAATTAGACATTGTCACATCTGTAAAATCAGGGTTATACTTGCCATCCTCATTTATCATGTAAAGAAACAAAGGAGCAAAGACTTCGTCCCACTAATGCAAGAGACAGAAGATGGTTTACATCTTGTTTTTTGTTTTTTGTTTTTTTTAATTGAAGTACCATCAGTTACAATGTATCAACTTCTGGTGTACAGCACAAGGTCCCAGTCATGCATATACATACATATATTCATTTTCATATTCTTTTTCATTAAAGGTTATTACAAGATATTGAACATAGTTCCCTGTGCTATACAGAAGAAACTCTTTCAATCTATTTTTATATATAGTAGCTAACATCTGTAAATCTCAGAGTCCCAAATTTATCCCTTCTCACCCCCTTTCCCTGGTAACCGTAAGATCGTTTACTAAGTCTAAGAGTCTGTTTCTGTTTTGTAGATGAGTTCATAGTGCCTTTTCTTTCTTTCTTTTTTTTTGGATTCCACATATGAATGATATCATATGGTATTTTTCTTTCTCTTTCTGGCTTACTTCACTTAGAATGATGTTCTCTAGGTCCACCCATGTTGCTGCAAATGGCATTATTTTATTCTTTTTATGCCTGAGTAGTATTCCATTGTATAAATATACCACAACTTGTTTATCTGGTCATCTGTCAATGGACATTTAGGTTGTTTCTGTGTCTTGGCTATTGTATATAGCGCTGCTATGAACACTGGGGTACATGTATCTTTTCAAATTAGAGCATAGGATATATATAGATAGATAGATAGATAGATAGATAGATAGATAGATAGATAGATAGATAGATATATCTCCAGAGGGAACTCTAATACATCCTGTGCTTTATGCACTGTGCTTGGTCTGTTATGATGCTAAAGGTCTCTGATTCCTATGCAGATTTTCTGTTCTTTTTAAAATATTTTTTCTTGCTGAAAAGGGAAGGATAAAAACCAGTGGGACAAAGAGTTTCACAGTGAATGGGTAGATGGTGCAGTAAACAATATCAATGCTTTAAGACAGATGGAAACATCCCCATTAGATTTGGCAGGCTGGAAGTCATTGGTGGGCTGGATAAGAGTCTGCAAGACAGAGAGGGTAGATGTCAGCAGATCAAGCAATGATTTGAAACGAAAGGGAAGATGGTGAATATAGATTACTGTTCCTAGGAGTATGGCTGTGAAAAAAGATGGAGGGTGGATTGTTTGATTGATTGATTGATTGTACCCGTCACCCAGGCTCAAAACCTAGTCATTAATATTTCATCTCCCTTGCCCCCTATGTCACCATCTTACTGAAATTTTTCCAAATCAGTCCTTCTAAAATAAATAAACTTCTTTTAGTTTTCACTGTTGTTATCTTAATTCAGATCATTATTATTTCACACCTAGACACTATGAGAACTTCCTAACTTTTTGACCTAGCCTTCTGCACCCTTCTGCACCTTGCTACCTTATCATATTTATCTACCTTAACAGCTCTTTTTGAGTCTTCTGCTCCAGCCAAGCTCAAAATTGGAGTTCATTTCCCTACATCCTTGCCTTTGTTTTTGCCCTAGTCACCACCTGTCAAATGCTTCACCATCCTTCAAGATCCATTTCAAGTATCATCTTCCCCATGAAGCTGCCCTGCCCTTTCCTGCCAGCGATGATCTTTCCAGGCTCTGGCTTCCATAGACCAACAAGTCACTCATCACTCATCTTCTATTACCTCATCAAGGAACCAGATCTTGTACTTAGTTGTTATAAACACCTCAACCAGAACAGTACACTTAGTTTTATATAAAAAGGTACCTACCTGCCACAAGATTTTTAGAACAATGTTTCTTAGATTATATGATAGAAACAGCTAAAAATGTGGCTTCTATTTTTGGCCAACAGATACCCATTTTGTGCACAGTTCCTGATTGTAAAATTATTACATCTCAAAGAAGAAACAACCACCTTCCTAAGGCTTCAGAAAGAACAGACTTCTGTAAACAAACAGTTTCATCATTGGGGTGCACAGTAGTAACAAATTGAATTGAAAAACCAGATAGATCATAAACGGTAACTATTATTTGAAGCAATAGTATTATGGGGTCACACATTTCAGTTAATAAAACATTATGCAGGAACCTATGTGTAGGGTTCTTAACAAGTAGAGATAATGGATTTGCATCATTTAAATTAATCCTCTCAAATTTACTCAATTCAATACATTTGTATTGGCTACATACCATATGCCCAACACTATAACACTATAGTAGATGCTATTTTTCCTCTACTTTTAAAAGAAGTATTTATTACTAAGGAATACTAATGCAGTCCAAAATGGGAGGAACAAACCTAGTTCCTGCAGTCATAGCGTTGGATTTAAAGATCCCTAAACTGAGACCTGGCTGTCTCTAATTCACAGCCACATCAGTCCTCTGTACGCTTTCCTTTCCTGATCCATTTATTGCGATGTGGAAAAAAAAGAAAAAATAATTGAACTTTTTAAACATGAATCAAGTATCCACTATGCATAAGAACAGATGCATAAATACTGTATTTGTGAGCAATTTACAATAATTAAAGTAAATATGTCTCAAATAAGTGAAAAAAAACTACCATTTTAAAATGGTAGATTACAGGAAAGAGTAATCAAATAAATGTAAAATAAATGAAAGAGGAATTCTTGATCTTCAAAACCTACTATTTAGTTGGGCAAAACATTATACATATATACATATATATGAAGCTAAAATTAACTTCAAGACCACAAGCTATTTCTTAACTCTCATAAAACAATGAGTTGTCCCCAAACATAACTAGTAACCTGGAAGCTTTAAAACGCATGCAGATTCCTTTTAGAAGTCAAGAGAATGACTTTTTTTTTTTTTTTTTTTTTGCTATTAACTTTCTATTCCTCGATCTGGGTGCTGGATGTATGGGAATATTCATGGTGAAAATATTCTTCAGTTCATGATTTGTGCGTCTACGTGTACATTATACCTGAAGAAAATGTTTTTAAAATCCTCATTTTAAAATCCCTTAGTCCCATCAATGGAAGGAAGCCAGAAATCTGCATTTCTTAATATCTTCACAAGTGATTCTAAGGATCAGACATGCTTGGGTCACCGTCTCCCCATAAGCGTCTGGCAAACTGATGCATGGGCAACAACTTTCAAGTGAATAAGTTCTTCAGCAGAGCTGGAGGAGGGAGTGACATGATAAGAGCAATGTCTTAGAGTCTTATTCCATCAATCAAAGATGTGAGTTGAAATGGGGGAAGATTGGAGCCAGAGAGACAAGGGGCTAAGCTGTTTTTATAATACAGGTGTGAGATGACAAGGGCTAAAATGAAGCTAGTGACTGTGGAAATGGGGAAGATGGGCTGGTTGAAGAGACATTGCGGGCACATAATAAATTCCAGAGGATATATTGGCAGATGTCAAAGGACAAGATTTCCCAGAATTAAATCCCAATGCTCGTAAACTCTGGTATGCTCCTTTATCCCACAGGGTGAGTGTGTGAGTGTGTGTGTGTGTGTGTGTGTTCTGTATGCCTGGAGCTTCACCCCAAGGGATTAAAGCCTAATCACCACACAAACAGACATAATACCACATAAACACAAAACCATCTCTGTTAACTGAGAAGTGGTGAGGATGTTCTTTTAACTTAATAAGTTTCACAGTTCTTAGGTAGAGTCCAAAATACAAACCATCCAATTCTGGAATATTTATTCCATGATGAGATAAGATGCCCTATTCAATTAAGACTTCATAAAATCAAAAGGAATGAGCCTTAACATGCTCTTTTCTGAAAAACTGATGTAGACAGACACTCCGAAAGCTTCCCCACCACACCTCTTTCCTAACGTACAGAATATACCTCTCCCCAGAAGCTCAGACACTGTGCCAAGACATGCAGTGGTTTAGTGAAGGGAACAGACGTTTGAGAAGAGGATGAGACTACTAGACATATTTCCACTAGGAAACCGAGCCAAACTTTCCAACGAGACCTCCAGAGGCAGACAGCTGGCTGGGTATTCACCCACCATGCCACCTACAATAGCCCTAGTAGGGTTTCTCCCCATAAATGAGTGTGTTCATTGGCTCTAGTTCATGTTTGTTGAAGGAAAATGGTACTGCTCAAGTAATGGAAATGATTCTTTAGTCAATTCAATGAGCTCAAAGATATAATAGTAGATCAGAATCCAACTAAAGGGAAATCGTTTTCAGAAAGCAAATGGAGTCATGGCATTCTTGATAAACAATGAGAAGCGGAGCCCAGCTGCACCATTTTTCAAACTTTGATAAGAAATAACCTTCACTGTCACCATCATGAAAATTGAAATGCAGAAATTATTACTCTCTCTTGTCCTTTTACAAACCGTAAAAACAATTCTTATGGTACAAATCTGCCAAACAAAATACATTAATCCTTAAAGCTAAAGGCTTATAGGTATAAATGCTTTATGACTTGTGCTTATGTGTGAGTGTGTGTGTGTGTGGTTTGTTCAGCAAAGTAGCTGCCTGAATCAGATACTGCTTCTCTGCTCACCTGACTTTGGACTTTGACATACCGCTTCCTTTGGCTAATGGAATATGAGCAGATATGATGAGAGTAGATGCCTTAAATGTGCGTGTAGGTCTTGCCCTTTTGGATTCCAATAATCTTCCATGAGAAGACCATGCTTTGAGTAAATATTTCACCTTTATCCCAGGCTCAGGACAAATGCACATGAAGTCCTGAACTCAATCTGCAGCCTGGATTCAAGAAATATAGGAGTGCAGGGAGCCAGGGGGTGGGGGGGAGGGAGGCTCAAAGAAACTATTAATATCTCAGAGAGAAAAGAAGAGATTGAGCTCAAAAAACAAAATACTGTGTAAGAAGGAATATTCAAAGAAAGAGTCCTTGAAAAAAAATAGCAGCAGAAATAGAAGAACAGTCAATAAAAGAGCAGGATAATACAGTAAAGAAATTCTTCCAGAAGAAAACCCAAAATAGAGAGAGAGAGAAAACAGTGCATAAAAAAACAAAGTATCTAGAAAATTAATTCAGAAGGCTCAACATCCAACTAATAGGAGTTTCAAAGAGAAAAGAGAAAATATAATGGACTAAATGTGGGACATTTGAGGAAAAATGTCCCCAAACTGTAGTATTGAGTATCTAGATTAAAATACCTACAAAAAGCCTAATACATGAATGAAAAATGAGCACTTAAGAATAGCATTATGAAATTTTAGAATGTCAGGCAAAAATAGAAGGTCCTAAAAGTTTCCAGAGATAGACAATAGTTCTTGGGAAGTATTATACTAAGAATTAGATTGGTATCTGACTTCTTAATTCTGGAACTGAATACCAGATGATAAGACAAAAAGTAATACCTTCAGAATTTAAGGAAATTTCAACCTAAAATGCTATGTCCAGACAAAATTTTTTTTAATGTAACGGTAGAATTGATGTTTAAAAAACGTACCTCCTAGGCACCCAGCTGGAGGATGTTATACAAAAAAAAAGAGAAAAACAAGGGAGGAAACCAGGAGAGAGACATCATATACTTTAAAAAGCAAAGTATCTAAGACAGGTAAGAAGTGAGAAGAATTGTTGGGATGTTTTATTTATCAGCGCAGCCAGGCTATGGTGCTGAGGTGCTTGGCCAAACATCAGTCTAAATGTTGCTGTGAAGGGTTTTTAGGGAGATTGACATTTAAATCAGTAAACTTTGAGTAAAACAGAGTCCCCTCTATCATGTGGGTGAGCCTTATCCGACATTTGAAGGCATTAAGAGAAAAGACTGAGGTTCCCGGGAAAAGGAAGGGATTCTGCTTCCAGGCTGCCTTCAGACTCAAGACTGCAACACCAGCTCTTCTCTGAGTCTCCACCTACCAGCCTGCTCTGCAGATTTCAGATGAACCAACATCAGCCAATTCTTTCAGATGAATATATATGTAATTATTATGATGTATTTATATAAATGAATAAATTATATTTATATAGATATCCAATAGGATACATGTATGTGTGTAAAAATAGATACCTATCTATGCACACACGCTATGGGTCTGTTTCTCCAGAGAATCTGAACTTATATAACCAGCACTGTATTAACATCAAACTTTGAAAGAGACATCTGACCTCTTGGGAGTTTGGGATTAGCAGATACACACTAATATATACAGAACAGATAAACAACAAGGTCCTACTGTACAGCACAGGGAACGGTACTCACTATATTCAATACCTTGTAATAACCTATAGTGAAAAGGAATATGAAAAGAATGCATGTATGTATAACTGAATCACGATGCTGTACACCAGAAACTAACACAACACTGTAAGTCAACTAGACTTCAGTTTAAAAAAAAAGAGACATCCACCCCCTGCCATCAGTATATTCCTATGTACCAAACCCCAGACATTTTATTATGCAGACTCCAAAGGCCCTCATGTTTATTATCAAAACTCAAGAACACCGAATTTAGAAAGGGCCAAAGAAGCAGCGCCTGTGGCAAACCTGAAAATTATTGCTTCCGTGATTCCTCAGAGGTCAGCTTTGCTACCAGGGCAGGTCCAGTTTCACAAGACTTACCTCAGTGGGACCAAGAATTAATTCCAAAGCTCGCTCCTTCCAGGAAAGTGAGTTTTTTTGTATACTTTTTCATCCACAAGAATGTGGGCTTGTTTATCCTGCAACCTCAAGATTTTCTTTCTTTCTCCCATTTCCCACCTTAAAAAAAGGATACTTGTTTTGAGTACAACTATTAAAAAAAAAAAAAAGGCTTTGGGCCACTGGTGGTGATTTGAGAGCAGCACTTGGAATTCAGTCCTAACTTGGAAGAGCAATCTGCCCTCCTCAAACCCCCGTTAACATCAGTAATTCTTGTCTGATCTTCCTTTGGGAAACTATGTCAGAATCCTCATGGGAGATTTCCCCAGTATCATCAGCCCAGAGCATCCTATTCCTTCTAGAACCTATTAGAAAGAGTCATTTTTGCACTAGATAGAGTACTGTTGGTATAACTACTTAACGATTTTTAAATTGGATTGATTTTTAAATTAGTCGATTACTTTTAACTTCTAATAATTTTTTACTGTAAAAAAACAAAAACACAAAAAAGTAAGTAGAACTGATCCAAAACTGTGCCACTTTAAAAAATGATACCAAACACAAATTAAAAGGCTCCTTTAAGGAGATATTATTGCAAATTATTTAGAGTATGTGCTTTAATTTTTATAATTCTTGTAATTCTGTGTAAAAGTTTTATCATATACCATACCTTTTAACTAATCTCTATGGGTTTTGAGGAGGGAGACAATGTCATATACACCACTCTGCCTTGCTTCATTTTACAGTGACGTAAGTGTATAGTAGTTGCTCAACTAACGACAAAACAGAACACCTCCTGGAGTGAAAACAATCAGTGTTTTTAGCTCCTACACCTCTCTTTCCTTTCAGGTCTAATCTTTCAATATTTGGACTGAGGTTCATGGGCCAATGATTGCAGGCAGACTAGTTGTGCTGTTAATCAAATAATTCTTTCTCACAAACAAAGGGCTTCCATTACTGGCTCAACTATCTGCTGTATCTCCAGCTCAGAAGAGAGCCCCTTGGTGCCATGAAGCTCACTACTGGCATATTCCTCGTGGAATTCTCAAGTAAAACAAAACCAAAGTACATGGCAGAATAACATCCATGTTCTCTTTCTTCTCCACATCCAAGCCCTTAGGCTGCCTTTCCCCCCTTAACAGGGCAGCAACAGCAGTGGTCCCAGCCTTCCTAGGGAAAGTCTCACCAAGTCCCGGGTAGACAGGATAGCTCCAGCAGGCGGATCGTGAAGCTCCAGGGCAAATGTCAAAGCAAACACAATTTGAAAGATATTAACTGAGACTGATGGAAAGCTTCCCCCAGACTTTAACATGACCAAATCATAAAGCAACCACCAGATGGTTATAATTACTACTCAGCTTTATTCTCCCCCTACCCTCTTCGTGAAAGGATAAGGGGCAGTTACCCATCTTGCAAGGTCTGTCTACTGTGGGCTTATGCAGGGAAAGATGGGGAGTGTCTTCCCTACTGCCTGGGCCCAAACAAGAAAGTCCGAACATGGCCAAAAGGTATTAAAATCCTTAACAGAAGGCTGAAAACATGATTTTCTTCCAGACTCAAATCAAAGCCCAACTAGTTTAAGGAAAAGTAAGTAGCTATTTCCCATCCTGTGTGTTTTGGGGAAATGTTAATTAAGCAAGAACTCGCCACCAGATATCTCCTTCAGCCTCTGTCCCAGTTCCAGACATCTTTCTCTTAGGAAGTCATGCCCTCCATGTCTGAAGCTTTGGGGTCCTAAGATTCTCCTTGCCGTGATGGTCCCATCACACCTTGTATCCTCCTTTCTAGTATTCCTCGCAGTGCTGAAGGCAGGCATTTGTCCCAGAAAATGGCAAATTTGTGAAGAGAAGAAAGGGAAGAAAGAGGGAGATATGGCTGGTGGGGGTGGGGAACGAAAGACATCTGTAGAATGCAGCTGAGGACTGACTCAAGGCTACCTACTTAATTCTCAAGGTATTGTTTGAGGAATCATAACAAAAGCCTACAAGACTGCAATTCCTTGAGGGCAGGAACTACATCTTCTTTCTTATTCCTGTTTCTCTCCAATCACAGTGTGTGGATGAATGAGTACTGTTAGTTGCCATACGATTTCGAATACTGTGGAAAGAGGTTATAGCAAAACTCAGTTTTCATACTGCCATCCCAAATCTAGCCTTGCCCGATGACTTTGACTATGAGAAACCCCAGCTACAATTATTCCCACCTTCATCCAGCTCTTCCTGTGCTGCCTTATCTGGAGACCCTACATTTGAGCTCTGTCTCTCTCTGGTCCACTAGATGTGGGCTCTTTGACGGTTAGGTTGCCTCACACTGGCCTTTTAGATGCTCAGGGCCCAATGCATAGTTAACTTTCAACAACTGTTTGCAGAATGATTGTGGCCTGCACTCCCCTTCCCAGAGGTCCTGGATCTGTGCCAACAACTTCATTACTGACCCCCATGGTGGGGAGAGCCACACACCCATTGGAAATCTGTTGATACCAACTGTTGTGTGGTGAACTCCGAGTTGACACAGGGCCCTCCAGGTGTGAAAGCTTCTGCCCTTTGGAACCTCACAGAGGACTAGGACCAGCAGGGGATTCAGCTGCGGAATAAAGGGCTGGAGAATCCAGGGGCCACTTCTGTTCGTGGCTGTTCGCGTTCAAGAGCTGTCACCTCCTGTCTCCCAGCAGCACAGCCTACCTGACTCCTTCAAGAAAATCCTGTGGTTTCTCCAAATACAGTTGGAGGTGAGGATATGTGAGGAAATACAGGACCCACCATATGAAATCTTGAATTCCTATCCAAAACATGCTGGTCCAGTTGTCCAAATATATCACAGATATCCGGTTTCAGATAACAGCTTTTGGTTTCAGATGTGGTCGTTGGTTAACGTGGAGCCGGATACTAAACAAATCAGTACTTCTGGCTACTTTACCAAATGGATATTCCCTCTGGAAGCAAAAAGCAATCCGGCAAATTTAAAAGATTGTAGACTTTTCAGCCACGTGAGTCTCATTTTATCTCTAGTTCTTTTATGTACCCGTTCTGTGGCCTGGGACAAATTTTACCCTTTCTCAATCTCAGTTTCCTCATCTGTAAAATGTGAACAGTAATAAGATTATTTATTTAATCTGAGTAGATTAGAGATGTAAATCATCTCACACTTATTAGACATTTACTAAATAATAGTCATTATGTGCCATTTAATCTAACACACTGTCCATCATAAGGTGTACTTTTGTTTTACGTACCCAAAAGAAAGAAAAAAACGCTGCCAGTTAAATTACATCAAGTTGCTTTCTTATCATGTCTAATTCCTATTTCATGCTCATTGAAAGGAGTGCTTTTAGGCTTATCTGATGTGGATTTTTTAATCATATAAATGAGTGTCCATACAAAAGAAAAATATATGCAAAATAAAATGTTAAGATGTTCTTAAAATGTATTCACATCAGTTCTTGGATAAACCTCAGTTTTCAAAGATTATAAATTATGAAAATAATATATTATATAATTAATGCAATAAAGAGCCTGTTTCGTAAGTACACAATAGGACATATGATTGCTCTGCAATCCCCAGCTCCACTACTAACCCTAGCACTTCTGGCAAAGTACCGACCCTCCCTAGACCCAGGATTGTTGGAAGATTGTATAAGGCATTTATGCCAAACTTAGCACAGAGTCTGGCATAGAGTAGAATTTAATAAGTGTTCCTTCCCTGCCAAGAGCTAACAATGAACATAGTCAGAAAGAGCAACAACAAAAAGCATAGTAATTGCTATCTGTATGAGCAATTTCACCTACATTATCTCATTTAATCTCCCCAATAGTCCCACAAAGTGGCCAAAGAAAACATCATATCCCTTTTCCAGATGAGTAACTGGAGGCTCAGAGAGATTAGGCCATTTGTCAAAGGTCACATAGCTAATTAGAAACTGACGTGCAAAAAAAAAAGGTGGGAGAGGAAGGTACAGCTTAAGTGGTAGAGCGCATGCTTAGCATGCATGAGGTCCTGGGTTCAATCCCTAGTATCTCTTCTAAAAATAAATAAATAAACCTAATTACCTCCCCCTGCAAAAAAAAAAAAAAGAAAAAAGAAAAGAAAGGAAGAAACTGAGCCAAGACTCAAGTCCTCTTACTGTCTATTTCAGGCTACTTCCATCAAACTTGGCTGCCTTTCTATTTGCACAAAATGTTTTCACATGCGTAAGAACAAGAACATCTCTCTGACTTCTGAACCTTTGAAGTATCTGTGGGATAAAGAGTCTGGCCAATTTGGATTCAAACCCCCATTTTACCCCCCATTTTACAGATGAGAGAACTGAAGCACATGAGAGCAAAGAAACTTGCCCAGGCTCATAAGGGCAACAAAAATGAATCCAGATCATGGACCGCCAGAGTCTCTATTCTTGACCGCTCAGCCACAGTGTGTCTTCTCCATAAGAGAAAAATTTTACTCATTTTTTCAGAGTGACCAGAATTTAATTTAGATACAGCACACAGCCCAATGGCCAGCATATAATGGGCGCTCAATAAATAGCACCTATATTCACTGTAGTTAATAATAATAATATTTTAGCAGCCCTGCTGTTGCATTCTGTAGGCTGCAGATGCCCACTCAGTCCTGTTCCGGGCAAGATCCGCATGGGGACGGGAGGCCCACACAGTCTTCATGTGGGAGACTGAACTTCTTCTGCTTCCGCAAATTACCTCATCTCCTTTCTGACTACACACATAGACTGAAAGTGACATACAGAAGAAAAACAGCCAAAAGGATTTTGAGGATTATTGAATTAATTTTGTCTTTCCACTGAGAATTAATTTTTATCTTCAGCAAAAGTCTCCAGCTGAGAGCAGAGAGGTAGTCTTACTCACTGTGAGCACACTGCCAGCTCAGCTTTCCTGCAGGAAGTGCAAGACTTGTGACAAAGTTCTTGTGAAATCCAAACAAGGGTTCTCGATCATGACTGCTGTTGGCTCGTAACCAAGGGAAGACCCATCAGCTCAACACTCTTTCAAACTGACATGTCAACAGAGCAACAATCTGCAAATTTGCTAATGGTTCCTCTTTACCTTGGCGAAGCCCAGATTCTAAGAAAACAAGAACAAAAGTGAAAAACTTCCTACCCGAGGTCCCAAAGAAGCAAATGTCTAATTGCCCCATTAGCTGATGTAAAACAAATTCTTACTGCGAGACTTCTTACCCAAAATGTCTCATGTGCAGGTACAAATTAAAAGGAGCTGTGATATTTTAGAACAGAGAGTCTTTACTCATAGGAGCTACAGATGCATTCTAAGAGTCTGAAATTTTATCCAAAATTTTCTGGGTACCTGTATAAATGGTTTTCCTAGAAGAAAGCTTAAAGGTTTCAATACTTTCTTGAATGAGAGTATTGCAACCCCAAAACCAGTGAGAATTATTGCTGTACAAATAAACGTGACACTGAAAAAAATGTTCACAATGGGTTGTTAAATAATAACACAAACATTACAGAGTGTTTTTGTGTGGCATGCTACTCTTGCTCGAACAATACATGTATTTACAGAAAAATATTAGAAATATACATGAAAAAGATTAACATCCCTGGATGTCAGATTTATGAGTGATTTTTAAAATTTTATTCTGTATGCTTTTGTATGTTTGCATTTTTTTCTAAAATGAACATATGTTAGTTTTGAATCTGGAAAAGCCTGGTAAATACGATTTTCAAATTAATTTTAAGAAACAGTTATAAACCTTGGTCCATATCATTATTTCCCAAGTTATTTGCAAATCTCTCTCTGGTAGTATTATGTGACCTCGGTAATAAGAATCTATAATCCTAGCCCTTGGACTGATCAGATAGTCACTTCTGAGTCACAAATGCAGGTGAATATGTGTTAGACCCGGTTCAACTTTTCAGCTTTGAAAAGAGAAAGCCATTACTTTTATAAGAAAAGAGGACTGGCAACTTTGAAGAGAAGAGGAAGGAAATAGGAGAAGAAAAAAAAAAAGGCTATGTAACCCACTCAAGCTACTTGTTAAGTCTGGGAGCAAGCACTGCAGAAAGTAGTTAATGCTTGCAGGCTGGTTCAAATTGCAGTTGGGAAAATCAGGTTTACATCAAATGGCCTATTAATGTTTTATTCTGGTGGCAGAACTAAGGAACCCATCCGAATGCCAAGAAGGCAAATACCTTAGTCAAGGAGACTCTGGTAAACTGTCCAGAAGTGGGCTGACTGTTGGCGACCCTATCAACATGGAGGGTTTGGAAAGTGAGAGTCTTAAGGGATTCAGGATACAGAGAAGTAGCCACACACTAAGGTTGCCAGATTGAGCCAATAGAAGGCAAGTTGCCTCATCAATTTAAATTTCAGCTAGATCGCAAATCCTTTTTTGTTTTTAGTATAAGCATGTTTCACGAATTATTTGTTGTTTAGGTGAAACTAAAATTTAGCAGGGCATCCTGTATTTTATCTGGAAAACCTAATCCACAGACAACAAAGGAGGAGCAATCTGTTGGCATCTTTTCTCACCCAAGAGAGACAATGTGCCTACTGGAGGGAGAGTGGGTGGAGGTGCAGGTAGTCTGGGACTGATGGATTCCTTAAGGAGCCAGAAAGGCTTCTAGAAATCAAAGGAAGCACTGAGTTCTATAGAGCCTCTTGCTTCCAGGTAAGAAAACTGGATCTTTCTAATGTTGTTCTTCTGGTGGTTAAACCAATATTACCCCAAAAGCAGAAGGTAGAGAAACCCAGGAAAGTCCCAGAGTACGTAGTGTGCAAGCAGACGGCAAAGGGAACGTGCTAAATGCCAAACAGTAAACCTCAGAAGTACTGCCGCCGGGGTGGATGGGAGCGCTGGTTGGTGACGTTTAGCTTTTCAAGATTTGGTCAAGATTTCAGCACTTCATCTGAGTAGCTTGCACCTTGCAAAATTGTTTTCCATAAAAAGCACTCTGAAAAATAAAACAATACTTCAAAAAAAATAAGGGAACAAAGACATGTGTTGATGCCTGGATCTATGTGACACCAAATGAATAAAAGGTGGGGAAATGTCATCCTCCAGATGTGTCATCGAGGTAGTAACAGAGAACACTCTTGGTCTGCGCACGGATGTGTGGCACGTTAAGGCAGCCTATGATTAGGATGTTGAAAAACGTCAGCTGGGAAGTAAGAAAGATGTCATTTGATACTGTCCATAAATAACCACTACAATATATTTTCATCAGTTTATTTTTAGCTTATCTTAAAAACAGAATTAGCCACGAAATAATTAGCTCTGCATCTGTGACACTAAATAAAAACACTGAAATGACTTCTTAATTTTTCTGTTTTGCATCCAGTACATCCCCGCCCTTTGTTCTCCAAACAACTGACTGAGGAAGTCCTTAGAGACAGAGGGTTGGAATCCCACTGAAAGCAGCCTATCCCCTCACCCCCATCCTCCCTAGTGAGTACAACGTACTAGAAAGTTAGATTCTGACGCAATGTAACAGCTAAGGTGTGATGGGGGAAGCTGAACACCATACTTGATGTGAAACAAAGGATTTATTACAGGGATTAGACAGACATAATTGTGGGAGCTGCTGAAGAAGTCTAGAGGATGCTTCTGCATCTGGTAGCGGCCCTGAAGTTGCTGTAGGCCAGCCCAACCAGCAACAGGCTGGACATGAAACAGGGAGATCTGGAAGCCATCTCTGCCTCCCACCACCTCAGACCTCGGCAACATAGATAACCTGCAGAAGAAGCAGACACCCTGTGCCACAGCACTAATGGAAGGCTCCTGGCCCAGGACTCAAAGCACCTGAAGGAGGAGACCTACTGGGGACTGGAGGAGCTGCAGACCCAGCTGTTGTCCCACATCGTCAAGGTGATACCACGTGCAAACTACAGCCATGCCTGGTGACCTCATGCCCGCCCTCTGAGCATAGTGGCTGCTGCTTCCCTTCCACCTTCCAAATCTCTTGCAGATTTCTCTTGTGCCCCAACCCCAACCTGCGGCCACACAGGGAAGGAGATTCTGGGGCACGCAGCTCCCAACACAGCATAAAAGGCTCCCCCAGTACCAGACGCGATTCCCCGTCCTGCCACTACCTAGCTGGGTGACTTGGGTAGACAACATAACCTCACTAAACCTCTGTTTCTTCCTCTGTAAGGATAATATTCATTAAATCATTCAAAAAGCAAATGTGCCAAGTGCTCAGTGTACACAAGGGTACCTAAGTTCCTGCTCTCATTCTACTTGTGTTCTTGTTGATAACACATTATCTTCATTGAAAGGTTGTTGTCTGGATTTAAGAAGATGGTGAAAAAGAATCTAGCACTTAGAAGGAGGTCACTCTACGTAACTTACCCTGTGACAAGTTCACTTTTAGAGTGAGCTGAACTTCACTGCATCTGATGAGTCAATCTTCCTTTGATTTCCCTACACATGAACTTGGAGAACTACCATCAGGGACAATCAACCCACGAGTGGATTCCTAATACCATTTATGGTCATTCTCAGCTTTTCCAAGCAGTGCCCTGCTCTGCTTTCTTACTGTGAGCAACCTAGAAAGCCTTGGCTTGCCTCTGTTGGGAGTCACAGAGCAGAATCTGCTAGGGAAAAGGAAAAGGGTAAAATCTGCCAGGAAGAAAGGTTTAGGTGTGGAAGGAAGGTGTCCACTTTCCAAATGGCTGCCATGGTGCTCTTGTTGACACTGCCATAGTCATTGCCACATTGGATAGGGAGCAAGGAAAGAAAAACGGTCTCCAGCTAGGTCTGGGAGGGCTCACAACAGAACTTCAGGGAGAGAATAACCAACCATACTCCCAGCACGTGCCTCACTCGAAGTTATGTTAGTACCATGATTTCCAACTGGGCAGCGACCACACCTGCCTCCTTTCCTACTGCTCTCTCTACTATTGCTGGTGGCAGGTTGGTGGCTGGATGTTTTAGGTGGTTTTCAACATTTTGTAGCTCAAAACTTAGCTCTCTACTCTGCATGGACCAGTTGTGATGAATAATTTGTCGTCAAAGTAGTTCCCCGACTAGGGAGTACTGGGAACATGGAGAGGCTCTCTGAGTAACAAGTCTGATTCTATCCTGTCGCATGGATGTGCTCCAACAAAAACACACATACACAGTTCTGGACTACAGAGATTATTAAGAAATACCATGTTTGAAAATCTCTCTCTGTCGCTCACCTGCTAGAACAATACCCTTCTAGTATCTTTTAACTGGTTACAAAAGGAAAGGTCTTGCCTGACCCTTAACAGCCTCTGATCTTACTATTTGAATAGTCACATATGCAGATATTCTAGCCCCCACCACCTCACCCCCCCCCCCCGCAGGTGTTTTCATGCTGAACCTCCACACAGGAGCACTAGTTTCTGGTCTATAGTCATATTTACAAATTCAGATCATTATGGGAGATAATTATACTCTGGAAATGATACAACATTTGGATGTAAAAAAAATAAAGTCATTATTCTTCGAAATAGATGGCTGCTAGCTTTCTCAAGAACTCATTTTACAAACCCAAGTTAAAACAAATGAATATATGTTCCTCTTTTTGCTTCCTCTTTTGAGCAATTTTATGATTGAAAAAAAAAAACACTTTACCACAATGGAAAATACCTCATTTTTCCATTAAAATGTACTCTTTTTTAAACAGCTATCAATTTACTTCCCTGTCCACTGGGTTAACAGGAGCTGTTCCTAGGAGACCAAGCCAAGATCTTAACAAAGAGGTGGAAAGGCAGGTGCTTGGCAAGCAAGTCTGTGAACCATCTCACATTAAGAGGACCCTGGCAATGTCAACAACAGCACAAAATCAGCCAACTAGAAAATGAAAACAAATCATGTTATTGATTGGCAGTTTTGTCTCCTCTGTGCCGAATAAGAGGCCAGGATGATTTGGCCACACTTGGAGGCACAGATTCAAGCAGCCCTTCTGATGGCCAGTGGGCCCAGACTGGGAGGGTGCTTGGTGTATATAATACTTTGTGTTAACCAACAGAGATCGTTCACACACCCAACGCTCAGTTGAAACTTGACCGAAAAAGATGAAACTGGGATTACTGGTGAGGACCAATGTCCAACTGGTTGAATTTTAAACTTTTTGTATTAGCCCATCACTATCCTCCTCTCTAGTGAAAGAGGACTTCTCCACAGGTACATATTCCAAGACAAAGAATTTAATCAAATATATTGATGTTTAACATCATGTAGACAAAGATTCTGAAGGATTGATAACATACTTTGCCTTTCAACAAGATTTTTTTTTCTTTTTAGTTAGGAGTCACAATGCCATCAAAGGAAAAATGAGGAAGCCATGGATAGTTCAGGATTTGGCTCCACAAACTAATTTCACTCTCACAAGTTAAGATTTCCTTACTGGTAATAGGAGTCTTCCCTCTTTATTCATCTGTCCAGAAGGTTTGTATGTCTTCCCAGAGACTGAGATAGCCCTGCAGACAATTTCACTCTTACAGTTACCTCAGGTTTATACATGTTCTCCACACACAGTGTGTTATTCATAGCAGATTGATAGGTTTTTTCTGTTCTTAATAGTTTAGCTTTGAAAAGCATATGATGGATAAAATACAGCAATCAATCTCTTAATGATCTGTTCTAAATGGACAGAAAAGGAGAGATACTCATGAGATCCAGGTAATTTTAATCTATAGAGACCAGAAAACATTCGCAGTATCTCCATTTCTCTCTCTGTGTCTCTCTGTCTCCCTCTCTCTCTCTCTCTCTCTCTCTCTCTCTCTCTCTCTCACACACACACACACACACACACACACACACACACACACACACACACACACAATAAAAGCATCCACGCAGCATCTCATAGGAAAAATTAAATCTTATTGACTCCTCTTGGAGAATGTGTTGGCAATAACATCTACCTAAGATGAGAAACACTTAAGATGAAGAAGAGAAGCAAACAGTTGGGACAATTTTTATGCTGGATCGTAATTTAAATCCTAAGTAACCTGGATTTGGCTAAAATGCATTTTTATGTTTTTTTTTTCCAAATAAACTTTAGTTCATGAGTTTGTGGTGCTAAAATAGAAATACAGTAGAATCTTGTTATTGCAAAAAAAAAATTGGCAAGGCTACCAATGAAATCATGTCCCTTGAAACATAACAACCACCTACAGTAAAAGCACAATTCCTCTCAATGTGCCCATAAAGAGGGTGTTAGCCCTGTTCTTCAGACTCGACACTATAAAAGGGTTCCAGCACATTTAGTGAACCCACATTAAACTTGGTCATTCTTATCTTGCCATTAGTGTAGTGTGTTAAAATCCACGTCCCCATAAATTGCTGTGTGGTATATTAAAGGTATTAAAAGTACATGAGGTAAAGTTGTTTTTATTACATTTCACTTTAATGTCTGATCATTAGAATATCATTTTCCCATCTCTATTATTGCAATTATTTTTGTTCTTCCATGTGTTTGCCCTTGATGGTGGAGGGGGACGGGGTGCACAAAGGAGTGCAGAATTTTTTTGAGATTTATCAAAGGAGCGACAGAATTTGGTAGATAGATTTGGTAAGACTCCACATGCTATACCTACAGGGGCCAAGACTTGTCAATGCCACCCGGTTGTTGGCATCGTGCCTCACCCATAGCAACGCTCAAATCTAATTACAAGGTTCCAACCATGAACGTACCAGTGTCCCCTGTGGAACATTAGGTTAGCAGGCAACGCTGCTGAGCCAGCCTTCACTGAGGCTCAGGATGGTTGGCGTTTCCAAGTGAAGAGTGCATTCACTGTTTACCTCCAGTTACAGGGCTCCAAAGCCCCCCACTGTCTCCCGGCAGGGCCCGGATTCTTTGTGCTGAGCAGCATATCATTGCACCTCAGTCAGGCACAAAGGCATATATCTGAGAACGTGTGAGGAGCCCAAGCCTGTGTTTTTTTTTTTTTTTCCCAAGCCTGTGTTTAAAGCATTTGCGAAGGTGAAAAAAGAAGTGGGAAGGCTTACATGTTCCCTTTCAGGGATGTGCCTTGTCTAAGTTGATGATGGGGCTGATCCAGGAGCCAGTTGGAAGTAGGGTTCACACTCTGATCGCTCCTCACCTTGGACATCTCCCTACCTGAGACTTCTGAAATGCCAGGATGTGCCACCTCTTTGCATGAGGTCCCCTGATGAGCTGACTTCCAAGAATCATTACAGTTAGAAGTGGAAGGGCAGCAGACTTTGGGATGAGGAAAGGAAAGGGGAGAAAAAAAGTCATTTCCACTTAATTAAATTGGGTTTTAAAGAAAATTCAAGTCAGATGCTTCCAAGACTGGACACCAGACAGAAAGTAGGCCCTTTGGAGGTATGGAATCCAATAATGAAGAGCTTCTTCAGGGAAAAATCTGGGTCTTTCATGGGAAACACATGGGACCAAGGGTCAAAAAAATCCAGTGAAAAAGAAAACTGATTTGCTGAAGTCAGAATTATGAAGAGATGAACAAAAAGTATGGCTATCTGAACCTTTTTTCATTTTAACAGCTTAGGATGATGCCATTGGGCACACTGTGGTATTCAGAGCTTCTTAAGAGAAAAAGGATGCTGCCAGAGGTGAGTGTATCAAGTCCAGAAATTACAAGACCCAGAGGGCACTTGAAGGCAGTGATATATAGAACCCACAAAGTATGTGCTGCTCTGTCCTTCCTAGGATTCAACTAGAAAGCCTCATTTCCCTTCTTGAAAATAGCTTTTTCAAGTTTTATTTCTCCAAAATGAAATCTTACTTCCTTCCAAATCAGCTCCCCTCCTCAGATCAGCAAAACTTGACCTAGCATTAAAGAATACCAAAACAATTTCTCCAGAAAAAGTGGATTTTTATAGAAGACTGTTATTTCAAATGCAGCATGGGCAATCCCATATCATTCATTCATTTGTTCAGCAACGAATCACTATGTGCCAAACAATGTAGTCACTGCAGGACTGAGGTGCCATCAATGTCCTCCTTTCTGGCAATTAGGACCTCTGTATTAAATCAGGTCTCTGTGTTCTCTCTGCATACTTTGCTTTTCAAGAACTTTATTATTTAATTTCATGATTGCACAAAGAATATATGTTCTGTTTAAGTCAAAAAACACAAAGATATAAAAAGAAAAAGCCAATCCCACTTTCCTAAGGTAACTCAGGTTAATAATATAATAATTTGGTGTATATCCTTCTATTCTTTTCTCTATGCTCATATAAGCATATAATCACATAGAGGGAAATTGTCTTTATTTATGGTAATGAGTTCATTCTATCAACATTACAAATTGATGTTTTCTTTTTGCTCTTTTCCATAGCAGAATATTATGAACCCATTGGCACTACTGGCTTCCTAAACTTGGTAAAAACCAGTTGAATTTCACACAGTTTTAAATTGTTCATAGTTGCTTATGGATAGGTAGAAACCTACTACAATATGGTAAGGATGCACCAATTGTTCTCTTCCTTCAAAATACTTCTTCTGGTTCCTGGAGCTCTTCTTAAAGTACCCACATTTCTGAAAGTTGTTGTTGATGGTGCCTTGAAATTGGAATCATGGTAAGTCATCATCATCATCCATGAACATCAGGCTAGAAAAACTCCAGCCCTGAAGGAACATAGGAAGATTCACTAGTGTTGATGGTGAACAGGACTGGCCAGTGAGGGTGAGAGATGATGTGGGTGCCAGTCTCTAAGAAGAAATGAGTTATCTAAATATGATCCAAAAATCCCTCTCCTGGGCATATATCCAGGGGAAATTCTAACTTGAAAAGATACATGCACCCCAGTGTTCACCCCCAAAGACTGGGGATACATAGACACAGGACCCAGGTCCATCATCACAGACTTCAGCACAAGGCTTGACCCAGTGAACCTAGTTTCTAGACCCAGTACCACAGACCCATGCATAAGCCTAGTCCCCTGGACCAAAGCACCAGACATGCCCACCTGCTGATCCAGGCACCAAGGATTCTAGTAGCAAGTCTGTCATCAGACACTAACAGTTGGCCCACCCAGAATCTCTGGGCAGGCTGACTGGGAAAAGGTTTTCCCTGCTAAAGCCTGTCTATAAAGACTGGAAGAGGTTATCTGCTTCCTCAAATGCATAGACACCAATGCAATGCCACAAGGACCATGTATAATTAAGGAAGCATGACACCACCAAAGGAAACTAACAAAGCTCCAATGACTGACCCTAAAGAAACAGAGATCTATGAACTATCTGACAAAAAATTCAGAATAATCCTGTCAAAGAAATTTAGTGAACTACAAGAAAACACAGGAAGGTAACTAAACAATATTAGGAAAACAATTCATGAACAAAATCAGAAGTTCAACAAATAAATAGAAACCACTTAAAAAAAAAAAACCCTAGAAATCTTAGAGTTGAAGAATAAAATGAAGGAACTGAAGAATTCAATAGAGAGTTTCAGCTACAGATGTAACCAAGTAGAAGAAAGAACTGGTGAACTTGAAGGTAGGTTTTGAATTTATCTGGAGGACTAAAAAGGAAAAAAGAATAAAAAAGAGTAAATACAGCTTACATAAATTATGGGATACTATTAAGAGAAACAACCTGGATTTCCAGAAGAAGAGAAGTAGAATGAGACCGAATGCTTATTTAAAGAAATAATGGCTGAGAACTTCTCAAATATGGGAGAGATTTCGACATACAAGTTCACGAACCTAATAGAATACCCCAAAGTTTCAACGCAAAATAACATTCTCTAGGTTGTATCACAATAAAACTGTGAAAAAAAAAAATCAAAGACACAGAGTGAATTTTAAAAGCAGTAATAGAAAAAAAAATCCTAACATCTAAGGGAAGCAATACCTTAACAAGGTTATTCGATTTCTCGGAAAGAAGCCTTCCAGGTCATGAGAGAGTAGGATGAAATATGCAAAGTGCTAAAAGAAAAAAAAACTGCCAAATAAGAAAGCTTGGTTGGCAAACATATTTTTCAGAAATGAAGGAGAGATAAAAACTATCCCAGACAAAAGCAAAATGAGCTCATCACCAATAGGTCTTCCTTATAAGACATGCTTTCAGAAGTTCTTCAAGCTGAAACGAAAGGACATTAATTTGCAACATTAAAATATATGAAAATATAAAATATACTGGCAAAGGCAAATATATAGTAAAATTCAGAATATTCTAATAGTGTAATATGGTGGTGTGTTAATTACTTAACTCTGAGATAAAAGTTAAATGACTTTTAAGTATTTAAAAGTATTTAAAATAACTATAGCTACAACAATTTGTTAATGGGTACACAATAGAAAAAGGTAAACTGTGATTAACAAAAAAAAACCATAGGGAAGGAGTAAAGGGGTAGAGTTTTTTTTTTAATGAGATCAAAGTTAAGTTATTATCAGCTTAAAATAGACTATTATATCTGTAAGATATTTTATATAAGCCTCATGGTAACACAAAGCAAAAACTTATAGTATGTTCACAAAAGATATATAAAAGGGAAACAAGGCACACCACAATGGAAAAATCATACAGTCACAAAAGAAGATTGCAATAGAGAAGAAAAGTAACAAGAAAACTAAAAACCAGAAAACAATTGCTAGACATCCCTTGGTATCTGTGAAAGATTGGCTTCAGGACCACCCACAGATACCAAAGTCCACAAATGCTCAAGTCCCTTCAATAAAATGGTGTAGTGTTTGCATATAACCTATGCAAACCATCCCATATAATTTAAATCATCTCTAGATTACTTATAACCTAATACAATGTAAATACTATGGAATTAGCATACATACAATGTAAATGCTATGGAAATGGTGGCCGGTGCACGTCAAATTCAAGTCTTGCTTTTTGGAACTTTCTTGAATTTTTAAAATATTTTTGATCTGCAATTGGTATTATCTGCAGATATGAAACATGCAGATATGGGGGCTGACAGTAGCAAGATGGCAATAGTCAGTCCTTATCTATCATTAGTCACTTTAAATGTAAATAAATTACATTCTCCAATCAAAAGACATAGAGTGGCTGAGTGGATTTTAAAGAAAACAAGACTACATGCTGCCTACAACAGACTCAATTCAGCTTTAAAGACACACATAAGTGCACATTGAAAGGATGGAAAGAGATACTCCATGCAAGTGGAAACCAAAAGAGAACAGGATAGCTATACTTACATCAGATAAAATAGGCTTTAAGTCAAAAACTATAACAAGAGACAAAGAAGGTCATTATATATTGATAAAGCAGTCTATTCTTCAAGAAGATATAACAATTTGTAAATATATATGCACCCAACTTCAGAGCACCTAAGGAAGGAAATACTAACAAGTCTGAAGGAAGAAATAGGCAACAATACAATAATAATAGGGCACTTTAATACCCTACTTTCAACAATGGTCACAATCAAGCTTTAGCAAATAAAAGAAGATTGAAATCATGCTAAATATCTTTTCCAACCACAATAATATGAAACTAGAAGTCAGTCACAGGAGGAAACTGGAAAATTCACAACTATATGGAAATTAAACTCATGCTCCTGAATAACCAATAGATCAAAGAAAATATAAAAAGGGAAATTCTTAAAATCTCAAAATAAATAAAAATGGAAACACAGCATATCAAAACTTACCGGACACAGCAAAAGTAGTTCTAAGAGGGAAGTTTATAAGTGATAAATGCCTACATTAAGAAGAAAGAAAGATCTCAAATAACTTTTCACATCAAGGGACTAGAAAAACAAGAATAAACTGAGCCCAAAATTAGCAGAAAGAAAGAAGTAACAAACAGCAGAGCAAAAATAAATGAAATACAGACCAGAAAAACAATAGAAAATATCAGTGAAATTAAGACCTGAGTTTTTGAAAAGATAAACAAAATTAACAAACTTTTAGCTAGACTAACAAAGAAAAAAGAGAGAAGATTCAGATAAAATCAAAAATGGAAGAGGAAACATACAACTGATACTATAGAAATACGAAGGATCATAAGAGGCTGCTGTGAACAATTATAAACCAACACACTGGATAACCTACAAAAAAATGAATAAATTCCTAGAAACATACAACCTACCAAGACTGAATCATGAAGAAATAGAAAATCTAAACAGATCTATTATGGGTAAGGAGATTGAATCAGTAAACAAAATCTTCCCAACAAAGAAAAGCCCAGGATCAGACGGCTTCATTAATATCTACCAAGCATTTAAAGAAGAATTAAATGCCAATCCTGCCCAAATTCTTCAAAAATATTAAATATAGGGGGACACTCTCTAACTAATTTTACAAAGCCAGTATTATCCTGATACCAAAATTAGATAAGGACACTACAAGAAAAAGGAAAATACGTGCCAATATCCTTGATGAATATAGAAGTCAACATTCTTAATGAAAGACTAGTAAACTAAAAACAACAGAACACTAAACAGATCATGCACCATAATAAAGTTGGATTTATCCCTAGAATGCAAGGATGTTACACCATATACAAATCAATGTGATATATCACATTAATAGAATGAAAGATAAGAATCATATGATTATCTCAAATAGATACAGAAAAATCATTTGACAAAAGTTAACATCCTTTTATTATAAAAACTCTCCATATTCTGGGTATTGAAAGAATATATCTCAATATAATAAAGTTCATATATGAGAAGCCCACAGCTAACATCATACTCAATGGTGAACGATTGAAAGCTTTACCTCTAAGACAAGGAACAAGACAAGTGTGTCCACTCTCACCACTCCTGGTCAACTTAGGACTGGAAGACTTAGCCAGAGCAATTGGGCAAGAAAAAGAAATAAAAGGCATGCTCATCAGAAAGGAAGATGCAAAACTGTCTCTGTTTGCAGAGGATGTGATCTTATACAGAGAAAATTTTAATTATCCCACTCAAAACTATTTCTGTGAAAAATGACATTAGAATTTTGATAGAATTTTGATAGGATTTCACTGAATATATAGATGGCTTTGGGTAGTATGGACATTTTAATACTATTTATTCTTCTGATCCATGATATTCTTCATATGTCATGTTCATGTTCTCATGAGAACACGAGATATCTTTCCATTCATTTGTGTCTTCTTCAATTCATCAAAGTTTTATTGTTTTTAATGTATAGACTTTCACTTCCTGGGTTAAATTTAGTCTGAAGTATTTTGTTTTGATGTTACTGTAAATGACATTGTTTTCTTTTTTTTCAGATATTTTGTTAGTATTTAGAAATGTAAGTGATTCTATATGTTGATTTTCTATTCTTCAACTTTAAATTTGCTGATTACTATATCATTTGTTGCATTAATCATAATTACTTTCATTTAAACTTAAATTAATTAAATTAACCTAACTTTAACTTAAATTTAAGTACTTGAAATATATATTGTTAAATTTAAATTTTAAATGTGTGACAACATAATTATTCTGACCAATTAATATGATCACAAGAAATTTTTTAAAAATTAAGTGGATAAAACCTAACTATACTATACCAAATCACCAGTTCTTTTTTTATTTTATTTTAGCTTTGTTTTTCATTTGCTCGCCAAATTTAGTATAGTACAGATTTTGCTTTAAAATGTAGGTGTTAATATCATATTTCAAAGGGACCCAACTCCAAATTCCCAGGTATAAAGAATTATCAGTTCTTGGTACAGAGAATAGTTCTTTACCCCTGGCAATTAAAAATGCTATTTTTGGTGCCATATTAGATACCAGGGGATCCAGGAGTCTTAGCCCTGGAAAACCACATGAGCTGCTGTGTGCCTCACTCAGAAAGTAGAAGCCAGGATAAAATTCTCCAGATTGACTTCTCCCTGGCCCCTGACGCTTCAGTCACTCAGCAGAAGACTCACTGACGCCATGTGCTCCAGAAAAAGGGTCTGCCAACCCCAACAAAGCAGGGAAGATCACAGAAGTGCTCACATTCTTGGCTGGGCCTGCCGATTTAACAGTCTCTTTGTAGAGGATGTTTTTATTTTTGATCCTATATCCCAGAAATTTGATTTTCTTGGAATAGAAAATATGAATGTGGGTGGGCCTACTCATTTCATTCTCCCACTCTCTCTCTCCCCCTCCACCTCCCCTCCCCATGTCCTTATTTCATGCTGTCTGTTCTTTTTCTCCAAGTATTTTGTTCTCTTTCAGGGTCTTTCTCTCCCCCGACCCTTCTCAGAGCCTTTCTCTCTGACTCTCCCTCTCTTCATGGCCATAAACGGTTTCCTCTCTCCTAGACCCAACAATTGATTGAATCACTTCATGGCAAGTCTAATTCAGGCATCAAGATGATCAAAATAAACAAGCAGCACCTTTTAATGACTGCTTTTCAACATCACCCAGTTCTCACCCAAAGAGCACAACAAATCCACAGTCTTCCTGACAACTAAGTTGAGCCTCTGAATACAGTTTCATATTCTCTACACTTTCAATCTCTTTCTCCCTTTCCTTTCCCACTATAGCCAAAATTGTACTATAAAATTATGTTTTCAAAGGTTCTATTCCAGTCCCCACAATCTAGAAACAAGAGAGCAAGGAGTTAAGATGTGAACCTCACTCCTAATAACAGTCTTCTCACTAAGCATGCCCACTGAGTCCCCTCTGTGCAAAGGCAAAATGTGGATTCTGCAGAAGAGAGGGTGACGGAAACACATCAGCTGTGAAATTGTCAGCAGATTACCTCCCTTCTTTGTGCCTTAGGTTCATTCTAGATGGTTATTAGAGCCATCTGCAATTATTACTCTTCTCTCCTCCCAGTTACATGCTAGAGTCTTCCTTTTCTACTCCTTTTGAAGTTGGGCATTAGGCATAGATAGGACTTGCTTTGTCCAATGAAATATTAGCAGAGGTGCCATGCATCACTTCCCAACAAAAACTCAAGAGGCAGTTCACCAGATTGCCTTTTTCTTCTCCAGAAATCACAAAAATGTATTTTAAGGTGGAATTTCTGTCAGCCTGGGTCCCTTAAGGATTTCAGTGAGTCAAGCCTCATCTGCCACCCCATGTAGAATGTAACCCATGGTGGCATGTAGATTTTAAGCCACTGAGGTTTGAGGATGGTTTGTTACACATCATAAACTAACTCAACCCCTCGGATACATTCCTTATCTATAAAATGGGGATGATGATAATAATACCTCGAAACATCCATTGGTGCTCTTAAAAGCAAACGAAATGACTTACCCACAACACGTGGGCATAGTAAGTGCCCAGTGACTGTTGGTTATCATTACTCCTATGAGGTACCTCAGGCAAACTGAACAGATTATTAGAAGCAGATCAATAGCCTTGTCTTACAGCTCACTTTAAACAGTAGCAACAGAGGTGTAAGGAGACACCACTTAGAATCACTCCTTGGAAAATATTCCTGCCTTCCCTATCCTTGTCTCCTCCAGTAACCAATTATCACTCCATACATGCGCTGGCCTGCCTATACAATCCACTCTCTTAACAGAAATCTTTCTCCAGAACTTCACCTTCTTGGGATGTCTTCCCAAACCAATCTTGACTCATGTAGCTTATTCCATATTATACAACAAACCACTCTTTCAAATGCGTACGTCCAAGAGTATGCGCTGTATGCATCTCCACTTAGGTTTACTCAGAAATGTCTTTCGTTCATTTCACAATTGTTCAATTTTCCTAAAAGGATAGGAACTATGTCATTTGTTTCTCTGATGCAGTTTCTCTATTTCTCTTGCAGGTTCCATATTTCCTTGACATACTCCCCAAATCATCCCATATGAATCCTTCACCCCTACACCTCAGAACCTACAGTAAAGACTTGCATTTAGAAGATGCTCTATTAATGTGTTTTGCTGACTGGTCTAAACCATGCCAACACCTACAGAACAAGGTGAAACAAATGAGGGTTTACCTAGGATTGATCATCAGGGTGATGGCAAGTTCTCTTTCACCTATATCAGGATTTCTGGCAATTTGAGCATGTTATATTATCCAAAGGGTTGAATGTATAGGTTCAAAAAGCTAATTACAGTAATTAAAAAAGGACATGAGAACCGTGGCTACCCAAAGCATCCATGGGTCCATCCATGGATCCATCAGAGGAACAGAGGAATCATAATACACTTCCACAGCATACCTATCTCTCCCTGTAGGAATCTGCAGTGTAGACAGGCCCCTGTGGGTAGTTCCTGTCAAAAAAATCAATTTGAGCTTTCTCAGAGTGGGAAAAATGTAGCTACGGGATAAGACTCAGTAGCTTCCTATATGTCATTTGTTCACCTGCTTGTTTGGGTCAGCAAACCAGCTCTCGGCAACCCATCAAAGAGCGGATCAGAAGCAGAATGGACAAAGGAATCCAGAGATAACTGCTGACCCTGACTGCAGTTTTAACACTTCTCCTTTCTCCTTTAAAAAGGCAACGTGCTTTGTTTGTGTTTGACAACTCAGTGGTGGCTAAGCATGTGGGGCACAGAATCTCTTTCACTTCCACATTGCCTAGTTTCCCAGAAACTAGACTTAGATCTTGAAGCCACAACAAAGAGATGCCCATTTAGCAAACTGACCTCCTTTATCACCACAGCAGTTTCTGTATTTTCAAAATGGTTGCCGATACCTGAGGGAAAAGAAGGTATTTCAGACTGTCAGCTTTCAGCCTGGAGATGGCTCCCTCTGGGACATGCATGCTCATGGAGGCTAGAAATAAACTGGAAAAATAAGATCTTCCTCAGCTTACAATGGAGTTACATCCCAATAAACCTGTCCTAAGTTGAAAATACCCTTAGTCAAAAATGCATTTAATACACCTAACCTACCATTCATTATACCTTAACCCAGCCTACTGTAAATGTGCTCATAACACTTGCATTAGTCTACAGTTGGGCAAAATCATTTACCATAATGCCTATTTTGTACTAAAGGGTTTAATATCTCATGTGGTTTATTGAATACCACTCTGAAAGTGAAAAAACAACGGTTGTATGGGTATAGAACAGTTGTAAGGGTACCGCTTGTTCATTTTCATGGTCACGTGCTGACTGGGAGCTGTGGTTTGATGTGTGAGTATCCTACTGCATATCACTAGCCCCAGAAAAGATCAAATTCAAAGTTCAAAGTACGGTTCTACAGAATGTGCATATTGCTTTTGCACCATCTTAAAGCCAAAAACCATAAATCATAAGTCAGGGATTATACACACACATAGTCATTTTTTTTTGCATGAGTGTAGAGAAATATGGAAAATAATGTACCGATGCTGTTAACATCAGACTAACAGGCCCTAGTTGGGAGTAGAAGAGAAAAAATACTTTTTTAACCTCTTTAGTGATTTAAACTATTTAAGAGTAAAATTCATTTCCTAAATGAAAAAATTAATAAGGAAAAACCAAAATTAGTTACTAAGGAAACAAGCTCTCCTATTAAGTGCAAAATCCTTAAACCTAACCCCACGCCTTCATTTTCCTGGATCTAGAAAAACCAGCCCTATTATGGACGTGGTTGTTCCTTAGGAAGAAAGATTTCTGTTGCCCAAGATTTACCTCATCCTAGTCACACTGAGCAATCTTGTTGTCACATTGTGAAGGGCTAGGCTCTTATCTTCACATCCACTCAACACTCCCCTGGAGGCAGCAGTGAGGCCCACACCAAACTCAGAGTGGGAAGGAGATGTAATTACACACTGGCCTTCTTAGGTGACCCCCATTTCCTGGCTCATGTTGGGTGCATACTCTCCATTGAACTCCAACCTTATGGGAAACCTCTCCCGGGAACCCTAGGACTTCTGGGTATGAAGTTCCAAGTCCGAAAATTTGAGGGAAGCCACGGACTCCATCCCTGAACTCTCTCTCAATATCCCAACCCCTCCACCTCCTTCTCCTCTTCACTCCATCACTCCAGAATCACTCCAGTCAGGGAATTTAATTGGTGGTTAATTTTTTTCTCAGGAAAGATCTTCTCCAGACCATAGCTCCCTCAACCCTACCCCTCCCATCCCCAGGAGTCGGCGAAAGCAGAAAGAAAGATGAAGAACACATTTGAGAAGAAATGATGATTTATGAAGAACAGCTGAGGAGAGCTGGGGAGCGGTTTTGCTAAAATAGATTTGAAGACCCCAGAGAAGCGCAAAGTATTTTATGGCCCTACTAGTTTGCTGATTTGATTCATCACCCAGGAGAGTTATCAGATAAAATAAAGGATACTAAGTTATATTTAAATTTAAAATAGACAACGGATGACTGTTTTAGTACAAATGTGCCCCAGATATTGCATGGGTCCTAGACTTTTATTCACTTAATATGGCAACTCTATCCAGAAGGGAATTATTTACCCTCTCACTCCTGTTCTCAGAAAAACCTTCATTTTCCACATCAACATTCTTCATTTACAAATGACTTCACTCCACTCAAGCATTAACAACAGCTCCACTCCCCCTTATCTCTCAGAAACTTAGAAATCTTCACTCAGAAACAGGAAAACCCAGTCTAGTTTCCTTCCTAAGTATGTTCCATCAGGAGTACAAGAAAGTGGCCTTGCTCAAATTATGTGATGACAAGAAAACCAGCTAATGTATATACCGTTTCTTCTTAGCAACATGGGCAAGTATTTATTTAGAGCTGGTGCTATTATTTAAAAACAAACAAACAAACCTCTTCCTAATCCTGAGGAACACTCACAGTCATAGGATACGAAATGTAACTTGCAATGATGGAGTCTATTTAATCTCTATAAAGAGCTTAATTCAATCATTTAGATGTCAAAGAAGTGTGTAAGACCTAAACTGGCCAGAAGCCAACTGAGATGTGTGCTTGATCACCTCACATAATATGATGATGTTCTCAGTCCATTAACAGGAACACATGCCAAGAGTTATTTTCCAGTAGTGGTGATGCATTGCAATAAGTCATCCCCACTCTCTTCTTAGATCTTACTGTGACCAACAACACACTTCCAGGACTGGAAGCTGGGGCTAAACCAATTGCCTTTGTGTAAACCTTACAGATGCTCAAGAGGAAGGCCTGGTTCTGAGACTGAATAAGCTAAGTGAACTGGCTGCCACTTGGACCACATGGATTGTCTAATTAGCTAATGTCTTCCCTTTGTCCAGTGGGCCTTGTTGATTTGTTGATATCTTTTAATAAACTATATTCCTTTGATTTAAAGAGAAAATTAATGAAATTACTAGTTGAAGGAAGGAGAATAGATATGAGGTGGGAAAAATGGAGAGTAGAACAGAAAAAAAAAAACAGGTGTAAAAACTGAACTTTGGTAAGAAACAAAACTTGTTTAACCATGCCCACTGGCACTGCGCTGTGGCAGCCTGCCCCTCCTCTGTTCTTTCACAGTGTTCCATGCCTGCCCATGTATAAATAATTATGTCAGCTCAAATAATATTCATTGATACTATTTTGTTAAAGAAATACTGATATTTAGCAAAATAGCAAATGGGTATTTCTCAGCTGAGGTAATATGGATGATTATCAGTTTTTGCTTATTCTGTGTTTTCTAAATTTTCCGTTTATAAGTAGATATGTCCTGCTTTTTTTCACTAGATATATACATTATATTTTAAAGCTATTTTTGTAATAGCACTTTTGTGTCATGTGAGACTTCAAGGACTCTCTCCTTGGAGCTCCTTCCTCTGGATCCCCTCAGGAATGTCATGTTTCACATCCTGGTCAGACTCATGGCTACTTGGAAAAGTAGGGGGAAAAAAACAGAAACTCACTGAATTCTCACTTAGTTTGATTGGGAGAGATGTCCCAGATTCAGTAGGAGAAAGACAGAAGAGAGCTGAAGAGAAGTAACATTGAGGAGTGACATTCAATCAAGAATTTAGTACCTGATAATACTGTACATTTATGTCGAGATTTTTAGTTTATTAAGTGCAATATTTAAAGTAGAGATTAAGACCTCAGTAATAGACTCAGAAAGACTTGGATTCAAATCCTACCTCCATCACGTCCTCACACGGGGCACGGTATGCCATTTGTATACCATCTCAATATCCTCATCTCTATGATGGGTAACAGTCATATTTACATTACAGGGACTGAGAACAACTCATGTAAAGCAGGGCCTGGCACATGGTAAGTGCTCAGTGAATGCCAGTATGGGATTGTCACCAGGCAGTATCATCCCCTCATTACTGATGAGGTCATTAGACTTGAAAAAGTTAAGCGACACTTACACAGTCATTCAGACGTAAGTAGAAAATCTGAAACTGGAGCCCAGTCTTCTGGTATCACATACAGTACTCTTCCTGCTATGACTCCCTAATTCACTGTGTAAAAGCAAAACTTTTATGATACCATAAATCCAGTGTGATTGAGTTGAACATAACCCAACATGAAGTGGTAAATTGGTGCCAGAAACCCAAATAATACCGACACGAATCTCATTTTACTGAGAGTATCTGGGCTCGGGAAGAAAGAGGGAACTCACCTTAGTAAAGACACTGAGATCATCACTCAGGATTTCAGTCCTCTCAGCTCCTCCCTCCCCTCAAACGTTGTTCAGAACCAAGGCTCCAAGGCTCATCCAACGTTACTTCCTCCCACTGAGTCATCATCATAGGTTAGTATCACTGGCCGTAGCTGTGTTCCAAGAACTCAGGAAGGAAAATTCTCTGAGCCCCACTTTGGAATTGGCTCTATCTCACAATAAATACTTTCCAACTCATCAAGCAATGATATAGAAGAGTTAATATCCCCAAAGAACTTCATTTATTTTGTATGTTTATGAAATAAACCCTCTTGCCAATGCCTCATATACAATTCTTTTTTCAGTAAAAGTGACACAGAGTTTCTCTCAAAATAAAAGTGACTCTTCCAGATGCTTAAGTTAAGGGTTGTGAGTCATTCTGGCTTCCCAGTATGGTGGAGGACATAGCTCTAGGAATCTGTGTCACTTCTTAACATAAAAGTTTTAATAGTGTTCAGGCACTCTCCCTCCCTGTGCCTGCCCCAAGAGTGGGGTGATGGCGCGTAACACCCCTAGAATAGCTCCAGGTCAGTAGAGCTTAGTGCCATCTTTCCTGACCAACAGTTTTTACAACTAACCTTTGATTTAGGCAGCATCTGTCATGAAACAACCCTGAGTCATCATTATGGGCAAGCACTGTGCTAGGTAGGAGCTGGGCAAGTCCAAATCAACAAGCACCTCCATGTGCTTAAAAACTCACAGTCCACAAGTGGAGAGAGAGGTTATTCTTAAGCTGCATTGTTTTATTTACAATAAAACAATACAAGAAATAAGATTTAAGGTATGAGAAAGCACTGAGGGAGCAGAGACTGGAGAAGCCACTTGTCGGAGGGCACTCCCGAGACCTCTCTGAGGAGGTCACACTCAGGCTGGGTGGTGTAGGAATGTTGCTGAGGACAGGAGTTAGAACATTCATGATAGAGGAAACCACATATGAAAGGCATGGAGGCATGAAAGAGCATGGGGGTGAGTACGTGGAGTGGGTAGGGACAGCATTCCAATATGGGGGAAACATGGTGGGGCAGCGGCAAGAGATGAAGCTGGTGAAAATCAATTTGTGATAAGCTTTGTATGTTCTGCTGAGCAGTTGAGACTTTATCTTCATGCTTCCTGGAAAGGTGGTTCTTATGGTAATAATAACGCAGAGACTGATAAGAATCATCTTATTGATGACCTGTGTCTGTAGCCACCACCCATCCCCCACAGCTGTTCACCATAAGGACCCTCCCACGGGGTCTCTCCCTCACTGGATAGTGCTGTTCACATCCTCCCGTCCATGCACACACCCAACATATCCCACCTTCACACCCCCCTCCACTCAGGCACAACACTCCCCCTTCGCTGTTCCAACTCAGTGGTCACCACCCTTCTGAAGGCCTGCAGCCCCCTCCACCCCATGTCACTGCAGTACAGCTTCTCTGCCCCATGGCTGACCACCAGCACAGGACAGAGAAATGTGGTCCTCGCCTCCCAAGTTGGAACTCGCAGCAGCACCAATATCCTCCTCCTTGCTAATTCTAACGTCTCTTTCTCAGTCTTGACGTAGATCTCACTCACTGTCTTTTTTTAACTTTTCTGAAATGTTCTACTGTCTTGGCTTCTGGGCATTGCTCTCTTCTGACTATGATCTGACATCACTGGATGCCCCCTTTAGATTGTCCTCATCTACTCTTACAAACATGCTTCTCATCTGTTATAACTCCTGCCTAGACTTCTCCCAAGTGCCTCCTTCATCTCCAACCTTCCGAGTAGCAGCGTAGTGACTCAAGCCCACATCTATAACTGAGCTCCTTCTCCCCCAGGTCTGTGCCTCCCCCTCACCTCCTTTTCTTTTTTTCTTTTTCTTTCTTTCTTTTTTTTTTTCTTTTTGGTGGAGGGACAATAGATTACTATTTCTATTCATCTCTGATGTTATCTTATCACTAAATCCAATCTGTCTTCAGGTCCTACCAAATTTACATCCTTAATATCCCAAGTCCATCTCCTTTTCTCCTTCCCCATCTCTACTGCCCAATCTCCTCTTGGATACTCCCTGATATAACTCCAACAGCTTCCCAGCCCTTCTCTCTAGCCTGTGCTGGTGGCTTCTCCCATCCAGTATTAACACAGTGACCAAGTGAAGTTTTAAAGCACGAATATGATCATGTCAGTCCCCTACTTGAAGTCTCATCTCCAAATGAGACAAACAAACCCATATTTGTCAAGTCCTATTAGTCTAGCCTTTGTTTCCATGATATTCAACCTCCTGACCTGTCATTAATAGGCCACGAACATTTAGTCCTGATGATTTCCCTTCCCATACCCAAAGAAACTCCCCACGTTTCCTCCCTTTCACAACTCCATACTTGTCTTCCAGCAAAATAAAAAGAACTCAGATAGACTCTGCGAGCCCTGCCCAAACCCCCTTCATCTTCAGCTTATGTTCCCAGGTACACACTCACATAACACACTATTCTATCTTCCACTGTGGCACCTCCACTAAGAAATGGGCAGTTACTGCCTGATTCAGCTGTGATGTCCTCACCATTAGGGACCCATGTTGTCTCTGTATTCGCACCCAGTAAGCACTCAATACATTTTTGAATGAGTAATTGAATGCCTGTATCACCAGAAACTTGGTAATTGAGTTCTTTCATACTAGTTTTCAGCTGTTTATGGAATGAGTCTATTCTGTGATCTAGCTGGGAAAACTAACTACTCTTTATACATTTGTTTCTTTGGGAAAGTGCATTGATAGTTCCAAAAGATTTACATAGAGAGTTTGGAACAAAATCCATGAGTAAACTGAAGACTGACTATATTTACTTCTTTGCATTTCTGCTAGCTGTGAAATTGGTCTACATCACCTTTCCCTCTTGGTTAGTGAGGTATCAGAATAGAGAAAACATAAATATACCTCTAACAGTAAGTATTATTTGATTACTTTTATGGGTATTTAATAAGCACTCTGGGCTGAATACACTGGCATGGACTGCAGGCACCCTTCCCAAGTAGGTGATTAGAACATTTCTTTTGTTTCCTGGCCCTGTATTCATGTGGTCCTATTCAGAAAAACCTGCATTTGGAAATCTAAACTTAGAAACCAGATATACTGAGGGGTTATGACTCAGGTTACTAAATAACTTCTCTCTTTAGAAATTTAATAGTTGACTCACTCTGTTCATTAAAGAGCGATAAAAAAATTACCGTGGAACTCTGAAAAGAAATACGGAGTTTAAAAACAGAATTAAGGCCAGTTATATTTGTAGGCACGAGCATTTCATTTTGAAACGCCATAATTTACCCCTCCGCAGTTGGGATTTATTCTTGTGGCATCACAACTCTCCCTCTACCAAGAGGCACAACAAAAGGCCATTTGAGTAGGAAGCAGATGTGTATCTCCTGGAGCTTAACACCCCCAGCTCAAATCTGACGGTGAAAATTTACAACCCTTAAAATATACTGTGGCTGTGTCTGGGAGGCCTCCTCCCCAGCTGAGGGAGCAGGATTGCTAAAATGTTAGTGGCCAAAGGGGTCTGGTCAGGGAAGGCAGGAGACAGTCTTCACCGAGAGGAAATGAACCCAGAGATTATCAGTGCATGATATAATCAAAAACTCATACACCAGCATCCAAGTTTTATTACACTACTGAGGAAAACAGCTCATTTATATTGGATTTCCTGTCCTTTTTTTTCTTAATAAGGGGAATCACATATCTATGAGTCATCATGATTATTACAGATTTGGCAGGACATTTTACCGTGATAATGTATGTGACTCTTTTTAAAAGGGATTATAAGCCACAATAATTGCATGCCTCTTAATTTACTGACAGAATAGTAAAAAGATGAGTTGATATATTTCCCATTTTTCATGTTTCTTGAAATAGCTTTGACTATTTCCAGTAGGCACATATCTCTGTTTAATAGTAACATACAAAAATTAATAAATAGGGAAAAGGCACTATGGGAATAGGCCATAATAAAGACAAATGGAATCCATATTTCAAAAGTTGGCAAGAGCTAACAGATATGCTCTCATTTTTTTTATTTGTGTAATAAAATGTTCTGTATTCAGAGTCATTTCTTTCCTTGCTATTTCTCTTGTCTTGAGTAGGAGCCATAAACGCTTCGACAAACAGAAAGTAGATTAAATGTTCAGTTCATGTTGCTGAAGTCTTTTTACGAAGTCCTACTTAATACTGAAATGGCATAACATTGTTTTAATGGGAAGGTTCAATTTGTTTTCTAGAAAGATCACTTACACAAAATATTCTTTGGAATATTACAACCATCAATTAGTCCTTGCTGAGTATCCGGTACTTAGGAGCCATTCTGAAAATAATAAAGGGGTTGGAGGAGCAGTTCAAAGATGGAGCTGTTTTTCAAAGGGCAGAAGCATATTTATGAGACAAAGTAAAGAAATGAGCATTTTCAAAACTGTATCACCAAAGCAAAATTAAAACCTGACTTGGACTTTAGGGTAGTACGTAAACAGCCTTTCATCAATTGGCCTCACATCCCTTGCAAACAAATCTACAATTTTTCTCTAACCTAACATTATGTTGTGAGTATGATAACTAAGTCCAACTTCTGAGAAAGAGCAGATCTTGGAAAAGGTCTAGCGAATAGAAGATCTTCTGGACAGCAGGCTTAAAAACCCAGACGTTAACAAGGCACTCTGGCCAAAGATGGCCCTATCGTCCATTATCAGCAGAGCCTCGGTGTGGATTGCTTTGTCTAGAAGTGGGATGGGCTACCAAGACCAACTGTGTTCCCCACCTGGCTTGGCCTTGGATCATCTCTCATGCTTTGTCTAGGGAGCTGGCCAGTGCTGACTGCTGCCGAAACTTACACCAGTAAGTAGAGTGAGGCTGGAAAAACTTACACCTGGAGACTGAACCACTGTCCTCCTCAACTCTGCTGTCTAACTTACTGCTAATCAGCCACAGGGAGGATATATGGACAAACTTTGAGACAAGGGGGACTTGATACTAAATCAAATAAAAAGAGAACCCAAGAGACTATGTAGAAACAGCTAGTCAATCATGTGACAAAAGTTAAAAAATAGTACAAACTCGCTGAATATGATAAAATCCAGATCAGGTGAATAAGTTTTTCCTGGTTAAGTCCCAACTTTTGCATCAGAAGGTCCATTCTCAAAATGAAAGATGTTACCAGTAGATAAAAAATGATCAACAGAACAGATTACTCCATTTGGGTACTTTACACACACCATTGTCAAAGCTAATCAATTGCCTAAATAAGATGCATTGGCTTCCTTAAAGTTGCTGATACCCATTATGACAAGGTTGAATAAACTTCACAGAATAAAACTTTCTCGGGAAACTGAATAAATACCACCATGTATCAGTACCCACAATGATGACTTCTTTCATATATAATGAATCCTCATAACTTTAACCAGAAATTGGTCCAATGCCTGGGTTCAAGTTCATCATGAGCTCTTCCAAAACTGGTTCCCATGGGGTGATAACATTTACACCACATGTGCACTTTGTGTAGTCCCATTTCCTCTGGAGTAAGCCCAAACTGCTCTGGATGCCTTGGCCAGTGGTGAAATGGATGCAAGTGTGTCCTATAGGAAAACGCTGCAGCCCCTGCCTTATCCTAATGAGCGCAATTAGCCACAACCATAACATTTGAATTATTAATGCTCCCTAATAGGGTGGATAAAGTGTCTCTGGAGCAAAGCTGCTTGGAGTTCTGGTAAAGCTCATGCCAAATTTAATTTAAAAGTTCATCTTCAACAGAGACAATGCTGGCATTGTGTTACGTTGATTTAAAACAAGTCTGTCCTAAGGATTTTCTTCATCCTTATCTGCAGTAATAGAATATGAAAGAGAGAGAGGGGGGAAATATCAAGTGCTGGAAAATATCTTTCTCAGAAACTATAGCAGACGGGTCACAACATTTTTAAACAATGATAGTAACATTTATTATATCAAAGCCATTTTATGTTTTATTTGGAACTCTGGCGCCTTTTTTTTTTCAAGTTCCCATAACATGACAGTAATTATAGCCATCAAGATGTTCCCTAGAAGATAGCAGTCCAAAATCCAGATGCTGCTGCCCCGCTGTCCCATCGCTGGGGCTCAGAGTGTGCACATTACATCATGGTGTAGTTTATTTTAAAAGTGCTTTAAGAATGTAATGATAGTAATTGTAGACAGGGAAAATTAATGGGGAGCATTGCCGGTCTGCAAATTCCATTTATAAAACACTCCCGCTGCTCAAAAAGAGAGTGGTTTCTTGTTAACAGAGGCTTCAAAATACAATTTGGAGGATGTATTAAATAAACTCTGTGCTAAAGTCATTTTCAGCTGGGTCCTGTGTGTACATATTTCCCTCTCACTTCACCACTAGCTCACCACACGACTTTCCCCGAGAGGATACAAGATTCTACAGAGAAGCAGAGGGTGCCTGTTCCCATGCAAAAACTACCATGGCTGCGGAGCAAGGACAGGTTAAGTGGCAGAGCTGGTCTTGGGCCAATGAATACAGATACAGCGTGTAAAGCGGAAAGCTGACGAGGTCCACACACGCCTACATTCACACATCCAGCGCGGTTCTTTAACAACACGCTATGCCAGGGTTTTTGTGATTTGAAGAGTTCCATATTTCATCGATGGTACGTGGTAGGCATCCAAGCCAAAAGCATGCTCTTTCCACTAGCCTCGTGGCACAGGAGAGATGTCCCTATTAACTCTCCTTCTTCTGTGTTCTGTAAGTCTATCACCTTCCTTCCCTTATCTAGCTTCAGTAAAAATAAAATAACCTCCTCAAGATTGCTCTTCAGATCCTGTTTGAAAGGCGACCAGTGTTTTGTCCTGTGAAGTAGTTGAGGAAAGTCTCAAGGGAGAGCATAAAGAGACCAAAATTTGTAAGCCTTTCCTTCATTCACATTTCAACAAAACATTAAAAAAAGAAAGGAGGAAGAAAGCTTCTCCATGTATCCAGAAATCAGTTGTGAGAGTGTTTTATGCCAAGTTGATGAACCAGTGTTTTGTGCTCAGAGGACGTTACCTGGTTCATTACTCTGCAGTGTCACGTCTCATACACAGAAAGGTCTCTACACCTACCCCGACCACAGTGGGCAGGCCGATGAGCAACTTGTTTGACTCCTGAGGTAGGTTCGTGGACCAGGACTGTAGCCTCCACCCCCAAGCACCAGTTGCCTTTTAATGCATCTTATACTAATTTAAAAATAACAGGAGGAGCGGAAGGAAAGTGAAACCAGAGTGAGAACTAACATATACGGACCAGTCCCTTTAAAAAAAAATTTACTGAAGTATAGTAGGTTTACAATATTGTTAGTTTCAGGTGTACAGCAGAGTGATTCCGTTATACATATATATGTATTCTTTTTCATTATAGGCTATTACCAGATATTGAATATAGTTCCCTGTGCTATACAGTAGGTCCTTGCTGTTTATCTGTTTAATATACAGTAGTGTGCATCTGTAAATCCCAAACTCCCACTTTATCCCTCCACCCCTCCATTCCCCCCTTGGTAACCATGAGTTTGTTTTCTATGTCTGTGAGACTGTTTTGTAAATAAGTTCATTTGGCTCATTTTTTTTAGATTCCACTTATGAGTGACATCATGTAGTATTTGTCTTTCTCTTTCTGGCTTACTTCACTTAGTATGACAATCCCTAGGTCCATCCACAAGTCACTTTTTACCAAGCTTTAAAGCTGTTATCTCATCTACTCTCTAGAACGATCCTATAAGGCAGGTATCATGAACACTGTTTCATGGATCAAGAAACTGGAATTAGAAAGATAACGCTGCTAGTGGAATGGCTGATAGACACATAACACATCACTGTGCCCCTTCCATCTGACAGATACACTTCATCACAACCCTATGGAGGTAAAGACCATCATTTTCTCTATTTTGTAGGCAAGACGAATGAGGCACAAAGATGTTAAGTAGCTTGTTCATGGTCACACAGCCAATAAATGACAAAGCAGCTTCAAACCCAAGCAGCCTAGCACTACGGTACCTGCTCTTGAGGACTGTCCTACCCACCCCAGCCTACCCTCAAGGCCAGAGGCTATCTGGGGACAGAACTCTTACCACCGCAGCATGGAGTGCCAAGGATGTATTCTTGGCACTCCACGCAAAGTGGACACCTCCACTCCCTCCTCAGAAGCACTCCGGTACCCCCGAGGTTTTCTTCCTTAACACACTCAGGATGCCCACTTCCTCCCCCAATTCCAGATCACCACTCCTGCCTAGATTGTGCTCCCCTTGCCTGCGGGAAATTTGTGTTCTCTCTCTGACCTCAATAAAGCAGCCAGACACGGTTGAGATCATCAACTCACCCCTATTAATTGGTGTTGGCTGAGGAGGATATGAAAACTGAGAGTATTTCCTTCACCTATTAATTCTAGGAGCTGGGTGTACAGTCATAAGTTGACCTATAATGTGCCACACACTCCAATAGGCCATGTGTGCCTTCATGCATCAGAAATTCACATGAGCCAGCTCATTCTATCTTTACAGCAACTCTGAGAAGTAGGACTTTTTTCACTTTTTATTGAAGTATAGTTGATTCACTAGGACTTTTTATATTCATTTAACATATGAGAAAGCCAGAGTCTGTGCTGATTAGCTAAGTTACCCAAGGTATCAGACTTAACATAAAGCTGAGGTCAAACCCTAGATAAACTAATAAGTTAATAAACAGATGAATAAACCCAAAGCCTCTACCTGCCCCACTATACCTTTCATTCACTCAGTCAACAAATAATTCTTGAGCATGTCCTATTTGCCAGGTGCTCTTAGGCACTGAATATACAAGGGGTCCCGACATAACATTGTGATGGCAGAGAGTAAACAAACAAGCCTTGAGACCAACAGGAAGGAAAAAATATCAGGAGATGATAATTACCACGAGGAGAAGTAAAATAAGGTGTCATAGACTGAAGGCTATTTCACATTAAAGTGGGGGAGTCAGGGAAGGAACTGACCATTAAGCTAGATGGATGCTGCTGGAAGGGGCACCTGTGTGAGATTCACAGAAGAGTTTTCCAAGCCACAGGAAGGGCTATGCTAAGTCCCTAGGAGGGAAAGGAGCTTTGACCAGAAGAAAATTGGTGAGCAAGGGAACTCAGAGAGGGTGCAAGTCTCATAGTGTGTGATAAGCCAGGGTAAGAAGTGTGGTATTTGTTCTAAAGGCCGTAGGGAGCCCTTGAAAGCTTTTAATCAGGGGAGTGTCAGGACTTGGTTTCCTTTTTAAAGTCGTCTCTCTGCTACACCATCTGCTCTTCAGGGCCCCGTGTCTTTCTCCTCCCACTTACCTCTCCCAATCGAAACCCACCTGGACCCCCTATCTATTGTCAGGGCACTTCCTCACTCTGATGGCTATAAAAATTGGAAAGTAGCTGGTAAACTACTCTTGACCTAGGAGTGACTGCCTGATACTTAATGTGTCACCTCTCCTGGAGGTACCTGGGTTCCACTCAGGGATAACTGGGTCCGACACAGTGACATGCTAGTTAGCACCTTCTGCTGCCCTCATGTCAAACCACACAGGCAACGTCCTACTGTACCCACTGCTAAGCCAGCTTTGACCACCCCCTGATGCTGATTACCTGATTACTCCCTCTCCATCATCCCACTCCAATAAGGATCATCACAATGACTGGGGATTCATTAGAGGGAGAGCTTTTAAAAGCCCCATGCAGCAAGGAAACTCCAGACAGAGAGAATTTCTCTTGAATAAAACTGTTCTTCTATGTCACATAAAAGAGAAAGTAAGTGGGGGATAGTGGGAGGGGGACTGACGTCTTACGAGTGTAGGTCTTGAAGCCACACAACTGAATTTGAATTCTGACCCAGACATCAACTGTGTAACCTGGGACAAATAATTTACAAGCCCAAATGTTCTCACTTTTCAAATAGGGTCACACTACTTCCTAGCTGAGTTTGTGGAAGTAATGAAACAAAGACCGCAGAGTATGGATTACAAGGCCACACGGGGTCCAGCCATTAGTAGGTGCTGAACAGACAGTGTTGGAGGTTGTAGTAATGGTAGTAGGCGTTGTTGCAGCTGCTGCCTCTGTAGCCATGGATACTGAGTAAATCATAAATGGGTCTCCATTTTCCCCCTTGAAAATTAAAAAAATCAGACCAGATGATCTCTAAGACAGTTCCATTCCTAAAATGATTTGAGATCCACTGAAATAAGAAAACTCAAATTTGTAGGAGAGACTTACAGAGTATGAAAAAGCATGACCTGAAAATAAAGAGAACAGAGAAAGTTTCTGGGTGTTCCTTTAAGAGCTTCCTCTACTCCAAAGGCTAGTTCCTTCTGCGGATGAAGTTTCTACATCCGTGAGCCCCCACCAAGAGCAGCCAGTCAAAGCACGGTAGCCCTCAGTGTCTCTTCCCCACTAAATCCCTGCTTCAGAGTCAGGGGCCAGAGAGGTCAGAGTCTAACAAGTCTCTAAAGCTGAGCTTACTAAAGCTGTTTATTTCATGTGAGCTTATCTCCATGATTTTTTTTTTCCTCACTGGTTGGTCTCCCAAATTTTCCCCAGTTACTGTTTAGAGCAAACGAAATTTCTTTTTCCTCCAAGAAGTCAAAGGAAGTACCTGATCCCTGAGTCCTCTACGTGACATGTAGTCAGGCTTTGAAGGTTCTGAGGACACTTCCTGGCACTTAATCCAGCAGGTCCTTGAAACCAAAGATCAGGAGATAGAGGTGGAGAGCTTCCCCCTGGCCTAGTCCCAAACATGACTCACGACTCAGTGAGCTCCCCTGGGATTCCATTCCTCCATCAGCAAAGAGTCCTGTGACAATACTGCAACCACCTCATCCCAGAGACTGCTCAGAGCAACCAAAGTACTCAGCTAAAAGGTGCCTTAAGGCAGTGCCTCCCAGCCAATCCCAAAGGAACTAATTTTAATATCATATGCAGATTTATTACCTCAAGAAATGAGCACTTCCTGCTTCAAAAGGAAGTCTAGTCATGCCTGGGAGACTCATCTACAGAGTACCGAGAAGCAATATATAGAGAAAATCATCATGCAGGATCCTCCAGGGAAACTCCCTGCTTCTCAGGAAAGCATGTGTAGTGCTCAAGGAAATGAAAAGTCTGTAAGAACATTCTTGGGAATTTCATCACGGGGAAGTTTGCTAATGATTTCAAGAAACACTCTCCATTAGACATAAATGGAGCCATGACCATTCAGCTCAACCCTTAATGAGGCTCCAGGCCTCCAAGCCTGTCACCAAAGCAGAAACTTCCAAGGGCACTAATTAGGGTATCTGCAGATATTCATACGGCCATGAGAGGGCAGGTATGTTTATTTCATATAAAGGTCGTCCACAGCGTATCTGCCAACAACCTGGGGAAGATTTGTTTTTAAGTAGGCTGTTCCATACACCAATACATCAGCCATCTACTGGCTGCTTGATCTTTGTTTAACTTCTCAATAAATAATGATGAAAATATAATAGTGTACTCACAACAGCACTGTTGTGAGGATTAAAGGGGATAGCATGTGATCATTCTTTGTAAAATATTATGCTAAGGTGTTCATTTTGGTTCATTCATTTGACTGATATTCATTAAGAACCTACTCAGCACTAGGTACTAACAAAAGTGCTTGGAATATAACAGTAAACAAAATACTTTTTTAAAAACTTCCCTCACAGAGTTTATATTCTTGAAGGAGGTTGGCGGTGGACACACAATATGATAAACACAATAGATAAGTAAATTATAGATTACAAGATGAGAAGTGTTATAGGAAAAAACACAGTGAGGTAAGAGGGGTTGGGAGCATCCGTGAAGTGGGTTACAATGGGAAACAGGATGGTCAGGGCAGACCTCATCAAAAGGTGATGTTTGAGCAAAGACCCGCAAAAACTGAGGAAGTTAGTCAGGGAGAAAGCTCAAGAAGGAGGTCCCCAGGTACAAAGTGGGAAGGATTTTTGACATTGAGAGCCAGTAAGGGGGCCAATGAGACTGGAGCAGAATGAGAGTGGGGGGTGTGGGGAACAGTAGGTGAGGAAACCATGGAGTAACAAGGGGAGAGAGCACAGGTCATGAGGGCCCCTTACCACTGTAAAAACACAGGCTTTCATTCAGAGTAAGATGGCAGACCCTTTGAAGGCTTTTGTAAAGAACACTGACATGACCTAACTTTGTATTTTATGATGGTCACTCTGCCCAATCTGTTGAGAAAAGATTGGGAGGGAGGAAGCGGAGAGATGAGTTAGGAATCTATTGAATATTCAAGATAAGAGGTGTCAGGGCTGGGACCAAAAGAGCAGCCATAGAGATGGTGAAAAGTGCTTGGATCCTGGATATATTGTGAAAATAGAGCCTTCAGGATTTCCTAATGGATACAGGATATGGGATGTGAGAAAGAGAAGTGGAAATTTTATCCCAATGTTTTTGGCCTGAGCAGCTGGATGAATAAAGATGCCATCAACTGAGATGGGGAATCCTGTGTGAAGACTTGAGGGGAGTCAGCTGATGAAAACTGAGAGTTTCAGGAGAAAATTAGTTCAACCTTGGGCACGTAATTTTAAAATACACAATTGACATCCAAGTGGAGGTACAGAGTAGGCAGTGTGGATACAGGAGTCTGGAGACTCAGGAAAGAGGACTGAGATGGACGTAAAAATGTGGTGGTCATAAGCCTAGGTGGTATTTAATGCCGTGACATTGTGTGAGCTCACCGTAACAGTTGTAGTTAGAGAAGAAAAGGAATCCAAGAACTGAGCCCAGTGTTCGGAGGTCAAAGAGCAGAGGAGAAACATTCAGAGGAGACTGGGAAGGAGTAGCCAATGAACTGGGGACAAAACGAAGAGAGAGTGGTATCCAGAGAGAAGAAATAAGTTCAGTGTCAAACAGGGCTGACAGGTCATTGAATTTAGCAAAATGAAAGTCGCTAGTGATGTTGACAAAAGCAGGCTTGGTGGAGTGAAGGAGGCAAGGCCTGACTGGAATGGACTCAAGAAAGCATGAGAGAAAAGAATTGGAGGCAGCAAGGAGATGAAAGACTACCTAGGAGATTTTCTCCAAAGGATAGCAAAGAATTGGGATGCTAGCTGGAGGAGGGGGTGGAGTAGGGGATTACTAAAAAAAAAAAAAAAAAAAAGAAAAGAAAAAATTTTTTAGGAAGAGTAATAATAAGATGTTAATAAGTTGATGAAAATTATCTGGAAGAGAGAAAAAATGACAATATGGTAGAGAATCGTGGAAGCAACACCTTGATTTTGCATGGGGGTCAAGTGCATAAGTGGGCACACTGGCTTTAGAGAGAAGTGGAGACTCGTGTGTGAGAGACAGGAAGGCAGAGAATGTGGGTGCAGGTGGACAGGCTATGGTGGGACTCTATGAACGTTGCCCTCTAATGATTTCTCTTACTCACTTGCCAAGGCCCCTGGTGATCTGTTAATATTTACTTGTTTGAATTATAACCTTAAAGCTATATTTTGATGGAGAATCCATTATAGAACTTCTTTCCACTGTCGGCCTGTTTTGATAGGAAAGGAAGGCGAAGAGTTAAGATAAGTCCAAGGAACACGGAGAGCTTTGGAAAGCCATCCCACAGCACAACCATCCTGCGTGCCTAGAGAGGTCTTCCAAGGGAAAGGAGGGACATAAAGGAGGCTGGAGAGAAACTATTTCAATCCATACATATGCACGGCAGACAAGAGATTCCTGAATATCTACGAGAAACACTGTTCCCACCGCAGCTGCATTTCCCCAAGCTACACGTGGCTTTTTTCTGTCAGTTTTCCTGACTGCAATACCAGCTAAAAGTGTTAACCAGGTCATTAGTTGTCTTAGGAAACCCCTAAATACATACATAAATACATAAAAAGGACACGATATTCCTTCTGAAAAACCTACTTCCTAGGGTAAGATGAAAACGAGATTACTTTTCACTTTCTTCTGGAACATAAAACTGTCACTGAGATTGGCAAGAAAAAAAAAAGAAGAAAATTGCACCACAAAGCTGAGTCCTCAGGGTGTGTGAGTGGAGGGGGAGGAGGTGGTACATATAGCCAGATCTGGGTGGTGGCAAAGTATGTGTTACATCCTAAGAATGGTGTGCACCAAGCTGGCGGTGAGATTTATACCTGCCCCAGTGCCAAATGTCCAACCAGCAGGTCTGCACTGTAATATTCTGAACCAATCTAATTAAGGAAGAATGCACTGCACTTGGGAAACCACCACCATCCATAATTCATCAGCTCTAAGAGCTGGAAGTAACACGGCAACAACTCAAAGAAAGAGGGAAAGAGTAGAAAAAGAGGGAGCAGAGGGGATTGCAAAGCTTACAATTGCCCAGAACTTGTTCTGCCTCCAGCTCTCTTTGCCTGCTCTACATGCCATCCACACATCTGTGCCCTTAAGATCACCACGGCATAGACTGCCAACCCCTTTCCTGCACAGCCTCTTTCCCTGAGGGAGCCTCCCCAACCATCAAACCTTGCTACCCCACGAGATTTTATTTTAGACTTTTTTAATGGTGGCGAAAAAAAAGCATATTACATTTACCATCTTGACCCTTTTTAAGTGTACAGTTCAGTCTTCTTAAGTAAATTGACCTCATTTAGTGTCTAGAAATTTTCATTTTGCAAAACAGAAACCCTCACCCGTTGAACACGTATCTCCTTCCTCTCCTCCCCTAGACCTTGGCAATCAGTTTTACACTTTCAGTTTCCATGCTATTTCAGATGAGTGGAATCATATGGTATTTGTCATTTTGTGAACTGCTTACGTCACTTAGAAAAATGTCCTTGAGGTTTATCACTGTGGCATGTGACAGGATTTCCTTCTTTTTAAGGCTATGTAATATTTCATTGTATGCATATGCCACATTTCCTTTAACCAACCATTCAGTGATCACTGAGCATTTGGGTTGCTTCAACCTTTGGGCTATTGGGACTAATCTTGCAATGAACATGGGTGTGCAAATATCCCTTCAAGATGTAGTTTGAATTCTTTTGGGTCTATACTCAAAGTGGGATTGCTGGCTCAGATGAAAGTTCAATTTTTAATTTTTTGAGGAAACTTTATGCTATTTTTCACAGTGGCTGCACCAATTTACTTTCCCATCAGCAGTGCCAAGGGTTCCAATCTCTCTGCTTGCTTATTCACACTTACTATTTTCCGTTCTTTTGATAATGACCATCCTAATGTATGCGAAGTGGTATCTAGTTGCGGATTTGATTTGCCTTTATGATTAGTGATGTTGGGCATCGTTTCTTAGGCTTGTTGGCCATTTGTCTGTCTTCTTAGGAGAACTGTCTACTCAAGTCCTTTGCCCATATTTTAATCAGGTTATTTGGGTTTGTTGCTGTTGTTGTTGGGGTTTCTTATATACTCTGGATATGAACCCCTTGTGTATGATTTGCAAATATCTTCTCCCATTCCATATGTTGCCTTTTCTCTCTGTTGATCGTTTTCTTTCATATGCAGAAGTTTTTAAGCTTAATGTAGTTGCATTTGTCTATTTTTGCTTTGGGTTCAATGAGATCTGTTTATAAGTAGAAAACTGGTCTGTCAGAGGCTGTGTGTCCAGTGCGTTCTCTGCTTCCCTGGAAAAGGACTTGTAGCAGCTGTTCCACCGCCACCAGCAGCTGATGTTTCAGACTGCTTCTTCCCACATGTGGTCCAGGGTTCTTGATCCTTCTTCATGCTTACAAGAGAGCAGGGCCTAATCTCTTGTTTCGGCGTGAATAACAGACCAAACCAGATGAGCTCTCAGTTGTAGCTCAGGAACAGATGCTCCCATCTCCCTAAATGCACTGGAGTAAGTTTTTCTTTGGTGATCCATGGAGGCACACAGTCCAGATTATCAGACAAAGCTGTTCTTTGTCATCTGGTACCTGATCTTCCTCTTCCATCATCACTGGTCCCTCTTCTCCCAAACTGTTATTCTCTAATGCTGTCTTTGCATATGATGCTCCATATGTCTGGAACATCCCAACAGCACCCCACCATTTTTGCCTCCACTCACCTGTGATGCCTAAATATCACTCAAGACTCAGCCTGGGGCCATCTCCTTCCTCATCCACACAAACCCACTCTCACCCCCATCATCTGTCTGAATTAGCTACTCTTTTTCTGTGCCCATGGCATCCTATGCTTTCTTCTAATTCAGCATTTGCCATATTGTCTATCATTATGCACTTACTCACCGCTCCCTCCCACCATATGGAGACTACTGTGAAGGCACTATCCTCCTGGACTTTGCATCCTCAGTGATCAGGTCAGTTCTTGATACACAGTAGGTAGATCCTCATTCATCATAGAGTAAATAGAATGAGAAAGACTAGTTTGTTTTTAAGTTTTTTTAATGTCATTTAACTGACATAATGCCAAAAAGGTATTTTTTTCCTACAACTAATAATCAGCATGAAGAAGAAAGATGACCTTCATACCACATAACCAAAGAGGTGTGGACAGGTTATGCATGGAGAATGTTTCATTGTCTCTTCTCACACAGTTAGGAACAACTTTTGATTCCCACTTAAGATCCGCAATCCCTATGTGCAATTCCAAAATAGAAAATCCCTCAACACTGGAAGTTTTTCATAACTACTTGACCACAAAAGCTGACCTGGTTTCAATTCGTATGACAATAAAACCTGCCCTGAACCAATGTGACGCTACTTGTAGTCTTTACTGATTTCACTTGGGAAAAATATATTTGTGACTTACATTTTCTTAAGAAATTTTGTTTTGTGAAAATGTGCTAACCTTGACCACATGGTATATGTATTGTATTATCTTCGTAAAGCTGACAAAGTCCAAAATTATCTGGTCCCTAGGATTTTAAGATTAGAGCTAGGGCTGTGAACTGAATACTTCGCAGGAGTCCAAAAGAGATTTGGTTTCTCTTGTGATGAGAACAGTTAGACAACAGCACTTATTAAGTAATCATTGCCCACAAAAATAAAAATAAAAAAGTCTTCATTCCATGGCCCTCCACATTTTCCCTCGCTAGACAGGTTTTGGGCCTGTTTTCCATTTATTGTTTAGTCTTTGTTTATTGTACTGCTTTCATCACATGAGCTGTTTCTACCGGGTACACACAGTTCTGTCTTCAACATGGAGAAGGAGTTACTTACCTCAATTTCCCAGTTCAGGAGACAAGGCTCAGCAGAAATGCCTGCACTGCACACCCAGCATGGAGGCAAAGAGCAAGCAGATATCAACGCTCAGTGGTTGAAGTACAAGGATATCAAGGAGAACGTGAGAATCCAGAGATGAGAAGACTTTTACTCATTTCATGGCCTCCCAGATTCGAGATCTCCCTGAAAAAAAGAAAAGAGTCCAACAAGTGAGTGAACAGAATTTCTACCTGTCAGGCAAACTGGGAGCCTTGAAGTAAGGAAATAACAAAGTGATTGTCCTTGCCCATTTGAGCTGGTAGACTGAGATTTGAGTAATTAGATGGGAGAGACTTGTTCTACGGGCTTACTTCCTCTACTTGCCTTATTCTGCCCCATTACAAATTCTAAGGAGGGAATTCTAAGTAGATCCCTGCTGCCTGGCTCTTGATTCGATCCCTGGAAATGCCCCCAACTAAATTTTTTTTAAGTACCAACAGAGCATAAAACATGCAAGTACAATATAACCTATGAGTGCGAAGTAGAATTTACACTTAAACAATGTATATTTATGATGTTCCTCTCCTTCCTCCATTGGGAAACAGGATCACTTCTGTGTACTTAATCAGAACACATTCTAAATCACACCATGTAACAGGCTTTGTGGCAATCCATGATGGCCAAGGTATATAAAATATGATGAAGTTAAGAAGTTGCAGCTGAACCAACAATATATCCTCCTAGAAGGGAGACATTAAATAAATCTTCACTGTTTTTTGATAGCCTATTAAAGTTTCTTAAGAGCTCCAGTACATTTGACTACATTTTTTTTAGCCATAATGCCTTAAACAAGCTTTTGTAATCATAAATATAACACCAAAAAAAAGCAAAAACAAAGAATTAGCAATTAAATGTGTCTCTTGCTGGGACTAGCCAATGAACAAGACCTTCCTCCAAAGGGAAGTAAAGGATTACATAAAAAGCCAGGCTATATGGGAATCATTTTTTTTTTCTTTATCCATTTGTGGGGATTTAAGGCTTATTTTACTCTTGCTTGGGAGAGAGGGAGGTTAGCGCCTTCTGATAAAGACAGGACCATTTTTCATCATCAGGTAATATCTCTAGCAGAAACACTGATGGCGAAATCTCATCTCACCCTGAAGTTAAATTTAGTTTCAATTGTTAGAAACTACTGGTTTAATTAAAATAATTTGTAGTTCTTTTCATATAATAGCCTTTCTACCCTAAACGTATTAAAACTAGGTATTTGGAAAGATAGAATCATATTAACTACTAAAGAAAGAAAAGGTGAGCAAATAAATACAAATGAACAAAATTTCATTCTATATATTTTCTTTTATAAAATATCACAAAAACAATACATCAGCTAAGTACATAACCAAAGTAAAGTTAAATCACTAAAAAATATTGTCCAGCAGTTTGGTGCCTCAGTCAACTGCCTCATAATATTTTAAATTAAGTAATAGACACTGGATAAAATAACTGATTCAAACCTTCTTTGGGGCATTAAAAAATTTTTTATCACCAACTTACTTTTCTTATATATTTTTAATGGCCATGGACAGGTATTTATTACAGCCCAATGCTACATAAATTAATAACATACTGTGACAGCCAGAGGAGTTCAAAATACTGGCATAGATCTTGATGGAATTGGAACAGAAGATAGGCGTGAGATAAGAGGAGGCCGGATAATGAGATATCACCTCACAACAGTCAGAATGGCCAATGTCAAAAAGTCTACAAATAATAAATGCTGGAGAAGGTGTGGAGAAAAGGGAACCCTCCTACACTGTTGGTGGGAATGTAAACTGGTGAGGCCACTATGGTGAACAGTATGGAGGTTCCTTAAAAAACTAAAAATAGGGTTACCATATGATCCATCAATCCCACTCCTGGGCAAATATCTGGAGAAAACTAATCCAAAAAGACACAGGCACCCCAATGTTCATATCAGCACTTTTTACAATAGCCAAGCTAGAAAGCAACCTAAAGGTCCATTGACAAGTGAATGGATAAAGAAAATGGTGTGTGTGTGTGTGTGTGTGTGTGTGTGTGTGCGCGCGCGTACACACACACACAATGGAACACTACTCAGCCATAAAAAAATGAAATAATGTCATTTGCAGTAACTTGGATGAACCTAGAGATTATTATACTAAGTGAAATACGTCAGACAAAGACAAACATCATATGATATCACTTATATGTGGAATCTAAAAAAATGCCACAAATGAACTTATTTACAAAACAGAAAGAAACTCATAGGCATAAAAAACAAACTTATGCTTACCGTAGGAGGAAGGGGAGAGGGAGGGATAAACTGGGAGTTTGGGATCGGCACATACACACTACTATGTACAGAATAGACAACAAGGCCCGACTACATAGCACAGGGAATGATATTCAGTGGCCTGTAGTAACCTGGAATGAAAAAAAAAAAATATATATATATATATACACACACACACATACACATATATAATTGACTCACTATGCTGTACACCAGAAACTAGCACAGCACTGTACATCAAAAAATTAAAACTAAAATTAGAAAAAGAGAAGGCCTGATAAAACCTGCTCAGGTGAACAGAGCTTGGAGTAAACACAAATATTACTAACCCAAAAGAACAAACAAGTTACATAATAGTGACTTCAAACTAGCAGGCTTACCCTGACGGAGCTAAGTGGGAAACAGGACCTGGGCTGGAAGAGTAACCAGGGATTCACGCTTACAGTAAAGCTCAAGCCTAGACCAGGACAGGCCAAGGATAAGGCATGGAGGGGCTGCCTTCAGCAGGCTGAAATGCTAAACTGTTGGAGGAAAGAATTCATCAGAACATGGAGCACTGAGAGAGCCCACTCTTACTCTTCCAAAATGGTCTAAACGACGATGCAAAGAATAAAGAGCCACCGGTTGGCTGAGGCCATAGAGATGCAGAAAGGAACTAAAACGAGAGAGGAACAGAAGAGAATGCACGCCATGGTGGACAGAACACCAGACTGGCTGAGTGAAAACTTAGGTTCTAGTCGCAGCAGCCATTCACTGTCTCCCAGCCTTTCCACAAGTCACTGAATCTTTGTTGGAAGTTTCCTGGCCTGGACAATAGGAGTGTGGGGCCATTGCACTACTTTCCAACATAATTATGCAAAACACTGGACCCTCAGAAAATGCTTCAAGAACCCTTTTTCATAAACAACGCTTTTTTATAAACATTTGTGTGTCCAAAGATATTCGGAAAACTGTGCGTTTTCTAAGCTGATCAGAGACGCAGAAAGCACATAAAGGCTGAGAAGTCTCACGCCGAAGAAATCTGGTAAGACAGTTTTACCCAGTGTTTCCCAAATGTACTGGGTCCCAGAATGCTCTGCTCCATGAAGTATCTTTCAACATAAATTTTCCATAAGTTTCTAGGAGTCTCTGAGTGGAGGGTATAGAAAAGGCTTGAAGCCCAAACTTGCAGATGTTATATTAACCCCAGGACTGTAAGGCTGGCATAAAGTGATCTGAATCTGGAACCCCCAGGAGGAAGCAAAGGCAACTCCTAGCTAATGATTACGGAGACAATGAAAACAGATGAACAGAAACACAGCCCTTGCAGACCCATCCAAGCTCTGCTGGGTTAACCAATAAATCCACACATGTCAACAAATGTCTCTTACGTACCCACACTGTGCTGAGTCCTGACATATAGGAATTTATTTTATATTCCAAATAAAGATACTAATTTATAATTCTCAAATTATAGTTTGAAGTTCCAGGAGGACAAAGGATTCCTTAATGTCTCCCTAGAGCCCAGGTCTTGACATAAAGTAGATTTATTCATTTATGAATGAATGTTCCAATGGACAAATATTTATAGAGATGCATTATGTATAATTCCATCCTCCATGGAATTTAAAGCCTGCTTCAAGTAACCACAAAGTAGCTTTATTTGTTGTCAAAGCCAATAACAATGGATGTTAAATGATCATGAAGACGTGGATTTTCAGCAGAATATAACACAGCTATCAGCTCTCTCCAGGTACATTATGACACCCGTAATACATTGGTACATCCAGAACTTCAGATAAAAAGATAATATATTAATAATGAGCAGGATGAATTTCCACTCTAACAACGTAAAGGAGGATTCAGAACAGACAGATGTATTATTAATATAACTGGATACAGAAACAAAATAATTACAAACGGAGAGAAATAAGTAAAGGAATCAAAATAGGTATTCCCCAATTCTTTCTGTTATCATCTTTCAAAGGAAGAAAAAGCAGATTTGGGTTTGTTTTGCAAATTGAAAGCCCAGCAAGGCCCCTGAACGGTCTGTAGGCACCCTGAGAAGAGCCTGAGTAAGGAATTCACCCCCTGCCCACAAGCTCAATGACTGGCTCCCCAGCCCTTGACAATGGCCATCACTTGCTCCTATTCAAAAAGGTCAGCCTTCAGATGTTTACAATAAAGGTTATTCAAATTAATCACTATTTCTTTCATTTCTTGGCCCCCTTGGCTTTTTCTTCTGCATAGACGTGTAGAAACCGTCAGATCCTCCTTGCCTCCCCAGCCTGCTCTCCAGCACCCACCTCCTTGAGCCGGGCTGATACACACCATCGTCACATTCTCAGCTTTATCTTGGAGGCAGTTTCATGTGCTCTCTGCCCCTTTTAAGCACTCTGCTCCAGCTATTCCACTGATTTCAATAGGAAAAGCAGAACAGATATCCCTATAGAACACTGTCATCACCTCATAAGGCCTGCAGCCTGGAACATAAAATACTTCCGATTTCTCAGTTCCCTTTCAGCCTGAATGGATTACAAGTAGGGCACTTAAAATCAAAAGCCAAGAGGGACCAAACCATGGCTTTAAATGAGAAGTGGAAGCAGAAGTCATGAACCACTTCCAAAAATTGGGAGTTTTGGAGTCAGAAGTCTAAGGCCCGACAGAGAACGTGGGTCTGATCATCAGAATGTTCCTAAGTACAGAAAGCAGGAAGTTGGCCTAAGTTTAAAATATGACTTCACAGCATATGGATTCTGACTGTTTAGGACGTAGCAGGGAACAAAAAGAAGTTTGGATGGACTTCTCAGGTGTTATCTGCCTCCAAGAGAAGAACAAAGTATCTCTTCCTTCCAGGTCTTCCAGTTCACTCGTAGATCACGTTGAGCTCAAGTGGTAGGAGACGTAAGTTTTCCACTTCACAGGATACTGCAATCTCTGATCTGGAAGGAGGCTTGCAAAGCCACCCCCTCAGCCCTTCCCTATGGATACACGTCAAAGGACCCCACTTCAATATTTTTGTATGGTTTTTTGTTGTTGTTGTTGTTTATGGTTTTTTTTTTTTTGCTTCAACAGAAGAACAATCTAAGAGTAACTCAAAATTTTGAAAAAGGAGACTTGTAAGCCCCGTTATGATTCTCACTCCTATTCACCATTCCCAGAGTTATGTGATATCACTGTACCAGCTTGTCACTTGCAGGGTGTAGAAAGGGTCCAACCTTCTCTACCACTCACTGTTCAATCAAAGGAGCAAACTCTCTTTGCCAACCATCTCTCTCTTCTTAACCAATACAAACAGCAAGATGAATGATCCTTTGCTTTTATAAAGCACCCTGAGTTTAGAAAGCAGTTTAACATGCTTAATCTTTTCCACTGGGATAATTGGCTACTTTTCTCTCTTTTATCCCCCCTATGATTGGCAAGAATTCCTTTGCTTTGATCAGATGAAGTTCACTATTCTGTTAGGTTGATTCCTTCTTGGTTGCATTTCCCCAACATTACATTTAGAGTCTTGTTCCTGCTTTATGCAATATCTTTGCTTTATGTAATTCCTGCTAGAGAATTGCTGAATCCCAACATCCAAGACCATATCCATTTGCTGCCTTTAAGTGTTAAAAAAAAAAATACCAATTAACAGTGTGAGACTGCCATCTTTGCTCCTACCCCAGTGAACAGCCAGAAGTTCCACCCCACCTCAAATTATGAAAGTCACATATCTTCCCTGGGTTCCTTCCTTCCTATGAGAAGAATAATTGAGGAAGAGGGGCAACAAATCAGGAAATATAATCCACCTAGGCAGAATTTGTCTTCCATTAGACCAGAGCTCACAAACTCAAATGCCTACAGAGGCCAGACAGGTCAGAACGAGTGAGCAGACCGGGCATGACATACCAAGAGTGGTGGGGATTGTGGCAGACTCATAAGTGCAGGCACAGCCCCACGGCTTTCCCATCTGCTCAGTTCCAGCCAATTGTTAAATGGAAATGCAGGTCCTGAGTATCCAGATCTCTAGATTTTTCATGAGGCTCCTGAAGTCTGGATATTTTAATGTGAAATTTCCCAATCTGTAAATGTTGGCAACTAATTAAAAACATGTCAAAACAATGTGAAGGCCAAGGAAAACATGTCCACGGGCCAGATGTGGCCTGTGAGCCTTGGTGTGCAGCCTCTGTGATAGGCTGAAGTGCTATTTAAATTCACTAAGACAGTTGGGGTACATAAAGGAGGAAAGAGAAACGGCATAGCCTCCTGGCTTCAGATGGAAGTTTAACAACCTGCGAGGAGGAAAGGTAGGTCCCTGGGGAAGCCCTGGGCAAGCAGCCAGCCCTGGCTGGCCCAAGCCTTTTGGACTGACAATTGTTTCACTTTCTCCAAGAAATAATCTGCTTAGAATAAGTTAGGAGATAGACTTGGAAGTCTAATTTAAAGAGCATACCAGTATGAAGAGATAAATAATAACTACATGTGTTTCCATTCTCGAGTGAGAAGCTACACAAGCAAACGATGGGAGATTTCAAGTCCCAGATTTTTCCAGGAAGGAGAAGAGAACAAGGGATGTGCTGTTATCTGGGTGATAGTGAAGTATGGTGAGGGAAAAGGCACCATTAACAGCATAGACCCTGGGAGGAGACAGAGTGGACCGCCCCCCCGCCCAGGTCGACACTGTCAGAGCCCACCTCCCCCAGCGCACTGCCCTAGTCACTACTCAGGTTCAACCAGCCTGAACTGTTTAAATAAACAAAAGTAATGAGGGTGTCTGTCTCTCTCTGTCCACTGAACAACTGTCCACATCAGTATCCTGGGGATACTTTGAGGAACATTGTAATGGATTCCTAGTACACCAAAGGGTAAGGCCATGTGCACAGAGCTGAAAAATAATATTTGCTAATTTACAACTATTAATTAAAAGCCCTGTCACCAAGCCAAGTGCTGCAGCATGACTTTAACATCTCCCCTGCTCCAAGGTCATTTCCAGCTTCTCCAGAGAGGGAGCTGAGGAGAAGGCAGAGTAAGTGCACAGTGCGTAGGCAAGCAGACTGGGGAGCAGACAACGTCTTCAGGCTTTGGATTTGCACAAACAATCCTGCCTCCTCAGAGCCGAGACAATGCCCTGCATTCACTGGGATCTCAGGAGCTCCAATGCTCTGCTGAGGAGCTGGAAAAAAACTAGACCTGAATTGAGAATAAATTGGTATTCACTAAATGGCACTTCTGAATTTACTGCAGCCTTCACCTTTGGAGGGAATTGCCAAGGTGCTCATAAAAGGAGAAATGATGAATATTCAGGATGTCTTTTGAATCCATTAGGCAACCGGGGATGAGGTCTCCATATGTAGACTTCTGCTTCTTTCCTTAGGCTGTTAAGGAGACTGCCAAAATGGCCGTCTGCAGGAAAAAACGGACCCTAGGTTTGCCAATGGGGAGAAAGTCTGAACGCCAAAGGTCAAGTCCATGGAAATAAACCAGGTTTAGGAGTTTTTGCAAAGGAAGAGATCTATAAATTTTGGATTTCTGGACACAGTGAATGAGAGAATGTGTCTGTCTGTTTGTAGGAATGCTGATGAAAATGTAGTAGCAGGCTATTCATCGTACTGTCAGCCTTTGTTTTGCAGGATCAGATGTTCTGCAGATCTAACTGTGTCCACCCCACACAGGAAAATCCCAGACAATCTATATAGGGGCCTCCTGTAGCTTTGTCAGCTGGGCTTACCAGAAGCAGAATTGTTTGTGCATCCCTGAAGACTGCAAGCTATTTGCTCCCCAGTCTGCTTACTTACATCCTGAGCCCTTGCTCTTGTAGCTACACAAAGAGGAACTGTGGGTCCTTTGTGCTAAAAAGAATTTTAAGAAATAATTCAGCAAAGGCCATCAGCTCCCAGGAGTACTCAATATAGGTCAATCAATCTTTAAGAAAAGGGATTTTTTTGAAAATAGGATGATACAAGTCACTTATCAGTTTCGTTGCCTTTAAAATAAAGGACAGGACTCAGATTCCAAGCAATAAACATTTATAAAATGTTTGCACACCGGGCCCTGGCATGGGATAAGCAAACTTCTTGCCTTCCAGGCACTGATGCTTTAGCAAGGAAGAGATGCAAGCACATATTATTCATATACAAGGGAAACATAAACAGATGCGTATCTTAAATAGAATGTCAAAACAGCTACATTAAGGTGCTGTGCCAACTCAGATGAGTGATTCATTTTGGTAGGAAGGGGAGGGAGGAGAATCAGAGACAGAATGTGACACAGGGAACGAGACATCTGAGTTGAAGGAGAGGTTTAGCAGGAGAAGAAAAAATGAAAAAGATGGAATCCCAGAGAAGGGGCCCTACCAGGGTCAAAGCCAGGGGATAGCAAAGCCCGAGGAATGGGTGACCAGTTAGAAAAAGAGTCTAATTATTTTGAAGGAAACACAACTACCCCCCAGGGAGGTGCTGTGCCTATCCCTGTATTCTAAGTCAGGAATTAGAAAATATAGGCATGTAATCACCAAAATTCCTTCCAGAAATAATATTCCATGACTTTCAGAATTCTAAGTGACAGGGAAAAGTTGAAAAACTCAAGAAAAGCTTTGAACTTAATGGTCTCAATTCTTCACCGTTTTATGGTGAAAAGCAAAATTGGTCGTAGTAGGCAGGATTACCACCTGGGCCCCAGGTTAGCTGTTTATCACGATAACTCTCCAATCAGGGAGGATCAGAGCCCATCCATGAGGAGATGGAGTTTGGCCACCAGGTTCTGCTTCTTAGTGGCATTTAAAAAAAAAAAGAAAAACATGAAAAACTACCTTCATGTGAGCATCTCCCTGGTTTCACTTTATCTGTACGATAACCATGGAAGGTATGACCAGGGAAGGTGAGAAAGCTAAGGTCTGGAGAGATGACATGATCCTTCCATTTCCCAGAGCTGATCAAGGCAGACCCAACTCCCGTCTGATCTAATTCTCCTTCTGCCCTCAGATCCACTCAAACTTGCCACCCCTCAAGGCAACAGCTGAATTAATAGAAAAACTTTCTAAAGCAGCACTAATGAGTAGCAATATCTAGTTTATGGTAGATATCATGAAGGATAAGGGCATGAACAGAAATGTGAATATTGTATTATAAATGTTAAAATACTCATATAGAATACATCACAACATAGCATATTATCAAGTAGATGAGATATAATTATAACTTAAAAGGTGTTTGTGGCACATTAAAAGTCCAACATAACATCCTAAAAGCACAATTCCTGAAAGAAAAAAATTGATAAGCAAAACAATCAAAATTAGAAACATTTGCTCTTCAAAAGACATGGTTAAGGGAATGAAAAGACAAACCACAAAGTTGGAAAACTATTTGCAGATCACATTGCTGATAAAAGACATGGTTTCTGAATATGTTTTTTAAAGAAATCTAAATCTGAACAATAAGAAAATAAACAAGCCAATTATCATTAGGGAAATACAAACTGAAACCAAGAGATACCACCACAAACGTAGGAGAATGGCATGTGCGCGCGCGCGCACACACACACACACACACACACACACACACACACACACACACACACACAAAATGAAACTCACAATTCCAAATGCTGGAGAGGATGAGAAACAGCAGGAGCTCTCATTCATTGCTAATGGTTGCAAAACAGTAAAGCAACTTTGGGAAAGTTTAGCAGTTTCTTATAAAGTTAAACATATACTTACCCTACAATCCAGCAATCCCAGTCCTAGGTATTTCCGCAAGTAAACTGAGAACTAATGCTCAGATAAAAACCTGAATGTGAATATTTATTGCAGATTTATTCATTAATTTCCAAAAACTGGAAATAATCCACAGGTCCCTCAACAGATGACTGGATAAAATAAACTATGGTATATCCATACAACTGGATACTACTCAGCAATTAAAAGGAAAAAAAAAATTATAATTCATGGCACCATGAATGAATTTTAAATACATTTTTATTGAACAAAGTCTATCCCCAAATTCTACATATTGTATAATTCACTTATAACATTATGGAAATGACAAAACTATAAGGATGGAAAAGAGATCAGTGATTACTGGGTGGGGGAGTGTTGACTACAAAAAGAGTCATACAAGAGAATTTTAGGATATTGGAACCATTCTTTATGGTATTTTGGAGGTGGATAAATGACTCTATGAATTTGTCAAACCCCATGAAACTGTACAACACAAAGAATGAACTTCACCATGTGAAAATTTTTGTAAAAGTCAACCAGGATATTCAGGAGAGCCCAGGCATAATGCAGATTATGACAAATAAATTTAACTATATTACAAATATATGACTAAGCTTCATTTAGAGGGCTAGGGAAAAAGGGAACCAAACTGAGAAACTTTGAAAACGGTGTTTCGACCCCATAGTGTAAAGCTAAAGGCCAAAAGGAACTGTATATTAATGTTGCATTCTAGCTATTTCTCACAGGGGTACAGGTAAACAATGTTGGAACTGCTTTTCAGGTATACTTGGGTTGAACAACTACGCAAATACAAGGTATCTAATGAGATCCAGGTCTCACTGTCAGTGAAAGATGCTACAAATAAACAACAAAGGGAAGTCTAGAATAAATCCCGTGGTTCTGACTGGGTTAGAATCAGAGATATCAATATGCATTCATGTTTAATGTAATATACTTACAGATAGATAGATACCTAAATAAATATAGATGTATGTATTTATGGGTGATTATATATTATATATTTCCAAGCTCTCCCTGCTCAGAGGTACTAGAAGCAGTGACACCCTAATAATGATGAACACACCTACTGCCCAGATCTTGATTTCTAAATACCATTCTCCAATTAAAAAGAACCAGAAATCCTTAGAGAAATGTTTAAGCTAGGGCAGAGAAAATACAGAATGAACCTGAAATGTCTTATAGTGCCAAAAAATACATAGAAATAAAAGAATGAGGGCATATCAAAAGGACACAGGTGCCCACCTCTAAGAATTTCCAATGAACAAAGCTGGAACACTTTGAGCAACAAAATAACAACTATAGTATTGGATTATAACCTGTAAAAACAATCCACAAATCCATACTGATATAAATAAATTCTTAAGTAAATAAATAAATGAAGGAAGTAAACACAAATCTTCCTGACAGATGAGCTCAAATTAATAAATGTAGAAGGAATGAGGAAAACAGAAAGTCATCACTGAAACAGCAATAATGGCTGCACGTAACCTCCATTAATGTAATTAAAATTAGTGAGAGAAACTTTAAGGAGAAACAAGACAGTGAAGAGCCTCAAGGTACCTCTGAAAACATTTATTAATTGCTGTGGTGGTTTTAACATACATCAAAATTCTTTGATACCCCTCCTTCCGCAAAAGAGCTTAATTTCCCTCCCCTTGAATATGGGCTGGAATTATTGACTCACTTCTAACAAATAGAATGTAAAAAGGGAAAAGTAGTAAATCTGCAGTGGAGGAAGCTGGCAGACACCACCTTGATCAAGTAATCAAGGCTAACACCACTAGAAAAAAAAAATGTGTATCACGTTGATGTTATGTATTCCCTGGTATGGTGCAAGGAGAAGGGCATTTTGCTTTTGGTGTTTTCTTCCCAAACATCTATAACCCCAGTCTAATCAAAAGTAAACATCAGACAATGCAAATTTAGGGACAAGCTACAAAACACATGACCAAAAGTGTCAAGATCATCAAAGACAAGGAAGGACCAAACAGCTATCATAGATTTGAAGAGACAAACGAGACTTGGCAACTAAAACGCAACATGGTAGCCTGGACCGGATCCAGGAAAGAAAAACATTATAATATTAGAGAAATTGGAGAAACTGAATAAAGTCTATAGCTTAGTAAATATTACTGTATTGATGTTAACTTCTTAATTTTGATAACTGTCCTATGGTTTTGTAAGATGGAACCTTAGCAGAAGCTGTGTGAAGGGCATACAAACACTTACAATACTATCTTCCTACTTTATTTTTTCAAAATAAAGTTTTTTCTTACATCCAATATAATATTAGTCTCCATTGTGGTTGCTTCTCTTCTCTCCTAAGGCCATGGTTTTGAGAGGTTTCCACTACACCATGCAGAAATGTGAGATGAAAAAGAGAACAGGAGGGGAAATGCCTTGGAGAAGGATACTAGGAAAACAAAGAACTGTTAAAGAAGTTTGGAAGAGAAAAGAAAAAAGGGAAAGAGCCGTGCTACCTCCCACCTTGAACTCCAAGAAGCCCCCAGCAGCCTAGCCTGGCTTTGCCATTTTTACACTCCCCTCTCCCCACACCACATTTGCCAGGGCACAGGCTATGCTGCTGTGACAAAAGGACTCACAAACCAAAGGTTAAATAAGATAGGAGTTGATTTTTTTTTCCTCATTTTACAGTTCGTAAGGGGAGAGCCCAGAGCTTGTAGTGTGACTCCACCTTCCTCTACGTGGTTTCTGCCTCTGGATTACAGTTAGCTGATCCCTTGCCCACCATCCTCCAACCATGGGAAACGGGGAAGGCAGGGCACCTCAAGGCCCTCCCTGGGCTTTTTAATTCTGCTAACATCTCGTTGGCCAGAAATAGGACACGTAACCTGACCAAAGTTGCAAGAAAGGCTGGGAGATGTAGTCTCTCACAGGGCGGCCAAGCACCCGGCCACCTCTCAGCGGTTCTACTGAAGAAGGGAGGAATCAGTTGGCGTGACCAAGGGGCAGGGGCTGCCACCACCCCTCATCCAGAATCCCTTCACAGGGTTGTGCCAGGCACTCCTGGGGGACTTTCAGTCTACTGAAGGTGATGACAAAAGCCCAGTCTTCAATTTGACAGAAGAAAACTAAGTTCTATAGAAGACGATATATGATGACATCATGGGGTATGGGGTGAGGGAAACCCAATGACAAGGATTGGATTTAGAATAGTTGAACAGCCAAAGGCAGAATCCCAATGTGATAGAAAGTTTGGGGAAAGCCTGGATTCTCCACTCCTTCTCACACCTCCAGTCCTTTATACTGGGACTATACATCTCCTCCCACCAAGAGAAAGAGTCTATTTCCCCAGCCTTTGAATTTGGACTGCCCTTGTGACTTGCTTCATTCAGCAAAATGCAGCAGAAGTGACACTGTACAAGGTCCAAGCTTAGGCTCCAGAAAGCCTTGCACACTCCACTCTTTCTGTTGGAAGGCAGCCACCGTGTGAGCAAGCTCAGGCCAGCCTGCTGAAGGACAGAGACCACATGGAGCAAAGACAAGTCATGCCAGCTGGGGCCACCCTACCCCAGACAGCCCCCAGTTAACCTGGCAGCTGACTGCAGATAGATGAGGAGTCCAGCCAAGATCAGCCGAGCCTGATCCAGATCAGCAGCACCGCTCAGCAGACCCACTGACTCACGAGCTAAATCAAGGGTCATTGTTTAAAACCACAAAATTTAGAAGTGGCTTGTTACACCACAATAGTCACCTGATAAAATTGGTAGAGCTCAATTCTCAATGGAGAGGCTGATGCTAAGGAGTTAGAGGGCTGGCAAACTGGAGTCAGAGAGCTGTAAGGAAAACCAGAAGTGTGAATCATAGAGACTGAGGGAGAAGTTGCAAGATGGAGGAAGTGGTCATCAAGCAAGACGAGGCTTAAGAGAGAGATAACGTCTTAGGACAATAGAAATAATCATTGAAACACCATTTGGGAATGAACACACAAATAAAAACAGTTAATGATGAATTCCCCATCAATAGCAGAAAATTCAGTTCCTAATTTTGCTTAAACACACACACTTACACTGCCATATACCTTTCTGGCAGAAGAATTTAATTCATAACCCATTCTGAACAGAAGACACATGAAACTCACAAGACCTCAGGACCACCTTCAGGGAGGTAAGTCCAAGGGGCTGCCACTCCCACCTGTGAGCTGCAGGTAACTTATATCAGCCCATTATCTTCATAACATCACCTCTTTCCTCCTTCTCATTACCTCCACGTGGGCCTGTCATCCTGGCCCACTCCCACATGCTTTTCCTTATTTTTTGTTCTTTTTTCTCTATTTCCCTAAATTATCATATCCATGTGTCTGAGCCTCACACTGGTCTCTCTCCCTTCCCTAGTCTATCATTTATTCCTCAACTTCTGCACATAAGACATTTGGAGAGCCAGATCTTTCCTGCTTCACAAGGAAATCATGTAAATAATAATATCTACCTTGAAAAGTTGTTATGAGCATTAAATGATGTTAAATTAGCTGGAGCATCAATTTTTTGTCAGAGTCAGAGATTATGTCAGGAAATTATCTAACAGTGCCTAGCATGTTAGGGATTTCCACAATGCTAACTGCTGTTGGCACACCCATTTTTGACCCCCCACAGCCTTGTTCCATGGGCCTGGCTAGACTCTCTGTTACCATGCCCAGTACCTGCCAGTTTACCACCTGTTCTGCCTGTTGGACCCGATTTCCTCCAGTCATCTCCTTCCTAGCCCAGAGGGCCAAGGTCGGCCCATGCCTCCCCTCTCCTGCTCAGCCTCATGCAGCTGGTGTCCACCAACCCACAAGCCTGCATGTGTCTTAATAGGCACTTGGTTCCCTTATAAATATTCTCTCAATGAATGGAATAGTATTGCAGTGATAATTGGGAAAAAAGAGAGAAATGCATAAGAGGACGCTGCATGGTGGCAAGCACATTCAAGGCCATATACAAGTGGCCATTGCTTTTCTCATCAAATTCTCTTATTTTGAAACCTTCCAGGCAGGGACGTGGTATTATTAGGCCTTATTATGAGACAGAGCCTTTTATTCACCCAGTCACATGGGGATCCACGTGGGACTGACAACCAACTAGGAAGATTATGTCATTCTCAGGACAGAGGGAAGGAGGAGGAGGAAGGGGCTCCAAGTGAAGACAGAAGTGAGTCATTGTGATTTGACACTTAATTACAGCCCATTAGTAACCAATTAGTTGATGAGCTGCACAGTAACATTTAAATCCCATCTTTCTAATCCCTAACTGGCTAGTGAGAGGCAAAATCTGATTACATAATGACTAGGAAAAAAATACACACGCACATAAGCAATGTCACAAAAGGCCACTGTTCTTGCCAAATCGTCCCTTACAGAATTGGTAAACCTGTCATGTATTTGCAGAGATTTAGAGACCTGCATTCACACCACATTTTGGCTGAAGAAAAATTTGGCTGCCTTCTCCTTGCCTTCAGGATGGAGCCCACACTGCTTAGCCAGCATCTCCGCCCTCCGCAGTCTGTCTCGCCTGCCCCAAATCCCCATGTTGAGCCCACGTGACCCCCATCCTCTCCTTGGGAGCATCCTCCAAGTCGAAATATCAACACTTTTCCCAGCCAAAACCAAGGTGATAAAGGTTCTCATCCCATGGTTAGGGCCCTTCTGGTAGTTCTACTTCCCACCCAGAAAGATATTTCTCTCCTGATTACTGACCAAGGACAACTTCAGACATCTGTTCATTTATCTGTTCACTTACTGAAGATGCACTAATTGGGCATCACTACAGCCTGAGCTGGACCCTGGGCCAGGAGCAGGGGACTGCCATGTGCATCCTGCCCTTTAAAACGCAACAGCACAACCACATCACAGTATCACGGTACAAGACTCGGTGCTTCCATCCAGGAGGGATGACAGTGACACAGCAACAGGGGGCTTCTCAGCACCTTACAGCCCCCAAAGGTGAGGTCAAAGTCTCACAGCACAGGGCCTGTTCCTCTACCCTGTGCTAGAATGTCTTCTTGACATTGATGGGAGAAGATGGGCTGGGAGACTCCATTTTCAGGACCTTGTGAGTCAAGGCTGGTTAGGTCATGGTCAGAGGTGGGGCAGCATTACCTTCCAGCCCAGAGCATTCAACACCTGGGTGGCTTGAAAACCCAGATCCTTCACAAAGAAGAGAGTCACAAGGCTCTACAAGAGATCTCTCTGGAGTCAGGCCAAGTGAGGCAGACGGATGACAGCCTCTGGTTGCTGTATTAGAAATTTCCAAGTGTTTCATTTCTATTTTATGATATACTGCAGTACTCACTGGGAAATTAGGTAAAGCTAAACTATTTTGCTTTCTGCTGGCCAGCACTTAGATCCTGAAGATAAGCAATTTGGCTCTCAATTCTGGGGAAAAATGACTCTTACACATTTTCAGGGCCAATGCTTGGGTGCTGGTGCAGGGAGGCAGCCAATGGGAGAGAAGATGGAGACTCCCGTGAGAGATTTGGCCAGACTCCAAACACACCCACAAACAGTCAGGCCGGAACCCACCTGCCACTTCTGATCACCACCCACCACCATCAACACTGTGTCTTCTACACTTTTGCTGACCTACTTGTCTTTCAAGGAAACCCTTGATTTAAATTTTCACTTGATTTCACACATCAAAAAGTGGGGGAATACTACTCAGCCCTAAAAAAGAACAAAGTTTTGCCACCTGCAGCAACATGGACGGATTTGGAGGGTATTATGCTAAGTACAATAAGTCAGACAGAGAAAGACAAATCTGTAGGATATCATTTATATGTGGACTCTTAAAAATACAACACACTAGTGAACATAACAAAAAACAAAGACACAAATTCACAGATATAGAGAACAAACTAGTGTAGGGGAGGGGCTATATAAGGATTGGGGTGTGGGAGCTATAAACTATTGGGTGTAACACAGGCTCAAGGATGTATTGTACGACATGGGGAATAAAGCCAATATTCTGTAATAACTAAATGGAAAGTAACTTTTCAAATTTGTATTAAAAATTAAACAAATTAAATTTGTTTAAAAATTTTAAACATTGGGGAGGAGATCCCAATAAAGGGGCAGTTGCTAAAGCTTTAAGTTTTGCAAACCTATCATATATTTGATCCCATCTAATAATCACCATAGTCCTGTGAGCCAGCAAGATGGAAAAAAAAAAAAAAACAGGCTGAAGCATCCACTGACTTGCTAAGGGTTTTGCGCTGGAAGCTAACAGTTAAGAGACTTTCCAACTCAGGGCTTCCCCACGAGGAAGTCTGCTTGAGCCCCTTCTCCAGACTCCATACATGCAGCGGTACTGCTGGTATTATTTCTAAAGTTCCTGTTCACACTGTGCCCCAGAACCTATACTTGGTCTTAGCCAATCCCACTCTCATTTACAGAAATAGACCTGCTTTCTCCCCACCACACCCACAGGTCCAGTTTCCATTTGGCCCTTTACAAGGAGGAAGCACCCAGCAATGAAGCTTTGGTGGGTGTTAAATGCTGATGCCCTAGGAAAACAAAAAAAGCAAATCTTTACAATTCAAAGTAAAAATCTTTACTCCCAATTCAGTTCCCTCAAATTAATTCTAATTTTTCTACTTTTTTTTTTTTACTTTAAAGGGAAATCTCTACAGATACCACACCCCCTCCCATTTCCAACAGATGGAAAACAGTTGAAGAAAAAACTTGAGGTATTTCCCAGCTGAACAAAATCAAAAATGGATGAGACACACCCAAGAGCTTTAGCTTGCCTGACATTTTCAGAGATTTATCAAAATTATTCATCAGCATTTCCTCTTAACCTCTGACCCAGTTTTCACCAAATTCCCTAAAGTTCCTCACTGAGGTCACTAGTTTCTCCCACATCTCCCCGGCCCCATCGCATCTTTCCTTGGTCATCACTTGCTTGCCCACAACAGTCTGGCTTATTGTTTGTTTGTTTTATGGTCTAATCTAAACTGTGAGTGTGACAAGGCTGTTTTCCACTCACGGGCAAATGGATCCTATCCTAGCAACGACAATTAGGCATCTGATTATATTATTAATGTGGCTTTTCTTTTTTTTGTTGAGGCATGTTTACAATTTCTATGTCTCTTTCAGGTCACAACGCTGCCCTTCCTGGCTTGTGGGACCTTGAGAAAGCTTCTGGTCCTCTCTCTAAACTCCAATGAAAGGAACATCATAATAATTATCAAAAGAGTTTTTGAGAAGGAAAGATGAAATAACATGTGAAAAACATTTTGGAAAACAGTAAGAGCGATAAAACTTTTTTTTTTTGAAAATCTTATCATTTCATTGATGTCTCTATTTCCTTGTCAGTAAAATGATGACACTGAATAGTACTTGCCTCAAAGAACATTGTGAGGATTAAATGAAATAACAGGCGAAGGGGCTGAGCCCATAGTAACGGTTCAAAACATTAGCCGGAAGCAGCCGCCGCCACCACATTCCCCAGTCCTACGTGACAAGTTAGGCAGGTGTGGTCGTTCCTATTTTATTTTTTTAATTGAAGTATAGTTGATTTACAATGTTGTGTTAGCTTCTGGTGTACAGCACAGTGATTCGGTTACATATATATATTCTTTTTCATTATAGGTTATTACAAGATATTGAATGTAGTTCCCTGTGCTGTCCAGTAGGTCCTTGTTGTTTATCTATTTTATATACAGTAGTTTGTATCTGCTAATCCCAAACTCCTAATTCTCCCTCCTCCCCCTTTCTCCTTCAGTAATCATGTTTGCTTTCTGTCTGTGAGTCTCTTCCTGTTTTGTAAATAAGCTCATCTGTGTCCATTTTTTAGATTACACATATGAGTGATGCCATATGACATTTGTCTTTCTCTGTCTGACTTACTTCACTTAGTATGAGTATCTCTAGGTCCATCCACGTTGCTGCATCACTGTCCCTATTTTATAGTCAAGAAAACTGAGGTTTGAAGGGTCGGGGAGATTCAGACTACACTTAGAGCTGTTAACTTTCATGCCTCATTGGAACGTGTTTATACCTTTCTGGCTGGTTGGTACTAGAAACCCAGTGGTTGGTAGGGAGCTTTAGTAGGTTTTTCTATTTTGAAAGGATACATGGAAAGCAGCAGGCTCCCAGTTCCTGTGGACACACGGCTAAGAATCCACATAAGAATTTACCAGCCCTGTCTGGGTTGTTTTCTCATCAGCAGCCATAATCCATCCAGATATTCATGAGAAATGCAAAATTAAATAGAATCGGGAGACTAAAAAGGAGACGATCATTGTTTTTGCTTTTAACCCTTGATTATAAACGGTTAAAGAAACAAAGGAAAAAAACAGTGGGAGGCTTAGTGACAATCACAGAGCTCCAGACTTGCAGTACAGAGATACCAGACAAGTCCCTTTCAAAGCTTCGAAACCTTCCAATTATTTCATAGTTTAGGTCCACAAAAGAGCTGGTGTTTCTAGTGCCTGGGTGCTGGTGGGAGAGGGGTCGAAAATTCCTGAAGATTCCAACTTGTTCTGTGGACACGATCTTAACAGCAGATTGTGGAGCTTCTTCTGGTAAGAACAAGGCTCCCCAGGAAAGCTTCTTCCCTTCCAGCTTTAGTTTGTCCGACAAGAAGAAGGGAAAAAATAATTCAAGTCTTCAGCCAAGAACACCAGTTGGGGAATTAAAGAACCGGGCACAAAATAATTTTCAGTCACGTCAGAGGAGATTTAAATAGCATACATCAGCCAAAAAGAATGAGGAAACCTCCAGTACACTGACTTCATTGATACCCCATTTATCAGCAATTACCGACTCCATTAAAGGCCGAGTTTACAGCACAGAGAGAAGCAGAGCCTAAAATCTGTCCCAGCAGATGGACGGAGAGTGTCGGTGATGCCGTATTTCAAAGGCATCTGCAATGTTGTTATCATTGAACGTGGAGTCAGAGAGGCAGCAAAAAAACAGCGGCCCGAGAGCCAGCAAATGATTTACTTGACCCTGGATGGGTAGAACTGACAGGAAAAAACCTCATTAATTCCTCAGGTCACTCTGGAAGACATTAATTTGGTTTGGACTCACGACGAGAGGAGATTTTCCAGACCTACACTAGGAATTATGAAATCTCCACGGCTGGAGAAAGTATGTCCAAATCACTTTTTGCATAAATCAAGCTGACTTTCTGCAAAAGGATAATACGCTTAATCAAGGGAGTTATGGAACTTCTTGTGCTTATTAGACAGAAAATATAACAGTATTTTACTTGGTTATCAGTTCTGGGAGAGAGATTTTTTTTCCCCTCTTTAAACTAAAGTCTTCTGCCAGCATGGAGGACATCCCCTCGTAAGAGCTGAAGGAAACTGGACGTGTAAATAATTTGTGCACATAAGGATAGTTTTGCTTTGCTTTTTCTTTCTGTTTTCAAGCAGGCACGTGCATCTTGTGGGCACCTCCTCTGAACCTCAGACAATTTGCCAGCTCACTTCCCCTCCTCTCCTGCCTTCCCCTTTCATCTGGAGCTTTCTCAATACTGGACACATCCCTATAAATAGCAATCACCAGTGACGAGGGGTTTTACTCTGTATATTTTGGTGACCCAGGCCAAAATTAAGAAGTCTGGGATCAAGGCGACTGCGATTGAAATACTAAGTGTATAATCCGACACAGAAAAACCTTTCTGTTCTTTCTCCACGTCTCTGCAAGTCTACGCACAAAGAGGCATAAGGAGAACCAAAGTTCTCTGGTCTCCAAAAGGGGTCACTTCCAATCCTGTGTGATTTTATGACTCTTAAGCTCTATGAGTTTCTCAGAAACGCTGCTTCTTTGTTTCGTTGTTAACCGAGGAAGAAATAGGTGGGTATTTGGGGGGGAGACGGAGCGGAGGTGGAAAGGTTGAGTAAATCCAGAACGAAACACTCTGTTGGGTTATTTACATCAGCGAATCACTTCATTTTAGGGGCACTGACAGATAGATCAAGTTATTCAAAACGGTGAGGAGAGAGAGTGATAGTGATAGAGATGGAGATGGAGATGCTGCTAGGCAGTGAGCTTAGACCCGAGTGTCCGACGCACAAGCCACAAGGCCCCTTTCCCGATGATATCTTCCCTTGTAAAAGTTGCATCCATCATGTTTAAAGCAAGGTTATCTCTGGCTGGAGAGAACATGCATTAGTACGTTTTACTCATTCAACACTGAACACTCCCTATCAACAACCGCCTGCTTAAGGGGGACTAGGAGAACAAGAATTAATCACAGGAAGAGACAACTTAAGGGAGTTGGGCTATAAAATGGAATTCATTAGTAAGCCATAAAGTATTAGAGCTTTAACCAGCCTTTCCCGGAGACTGCTTCCTCTGCCCTGGGACTGCACTGACTCGCTCATCTGACAGTCTAAAGCCATCCCCTCCCGCTTGACCCCCCATTCCTCTTCCCACTGGGGACAGAGAGAAGAGAGAGCTTGGCACTGGAGCAGGGGTGGGGGTGGGTGAGTAGACCACAGGGTCTCTGGCCACACAAACTCCTGGACAGATCTGAGTCAGAGCCTAGAAGAATCCAATTCAGTCAGTAATCAATCTGTAAATTTAAGGTCCTTTCTCATCCCTTCTCCCGGTCTGGAACTGCAGTTCTTGTAGGGGACTGTCACATCTGAGACAGAAAAACACCCTTGGATTCTGTAGACCTGAGCTCACCCATTCTGGTCCTTCTCAGCTGTATGACTTTGAACAAATTCCTTAAGTTCTCTGAGCCTTGAGTTTTCTCAAGACAAAAAATGGAGATAATAATAGGACCCAGCAGAGGGGGAGAGTGAGATATGAGATAAAAGAACTATAATTACAATCTCCTAATACTGGCATAAGCAAGGCACCCCTGAGCAGATGATGCCAATTGTAATAATCTGTTCTTGCTTGTTTCTGTTCAATAGTAAAAAATAATAATAATAATAATAACTTTCCTGTCTATGTCCTGTTACTCCAGTTTGATTAAAAATGTATTTGTACTTTTGCTTAGTCCAGTCTCCTAAGCCTCACCAGCACAGACACTCACCAGGCCCCAATACATTTGTTTTTTAACTGCCAGACTGACTAAATGGGCTGCTATTAAAATATGACTAAAAACACTCAAGTTTTTCACCCCTTAATCTTGTATTTGAAGGATGCTCAAATCCTTTCAGAATAAAGCAGAGAATGGAGGAAGGCTGTACAGCAGAATTCTCTCTGTCTTGATTTCTTCCTTAAGTAGCCTGAAATTATTCATGGAATGACACTGGGTATACAGAGTGCTGTAGGCTAGTCTTTATTCTCTGATGATGAAATATTAGGAAACAGAAAAAAATAATCTATGCATCTCTAAACAGCCTTCGCTAATTCTTAGAAATATATCAATTCTACATCAATGATACCCCAGCTGCTACTTTTAAAACCAGTAAAACCAAACTGAAAAAAAATCAATTAACTTCACAATGAAGAAGATTTAAAATCAAAAGCTTAGGCAGAAAAGAATTCAAGGGCAGTTTCTTCCTTAAGGCCACCATTAAAATAACAGATACAGTTTTTCGTATGTTCTAAGTCTCTTTGGCGTGAGGTGGTATGGGAAGGCATCACCTAAGTCAGCCCTTAACGTTTCTGCACGTAGCTGAGTAGTCTTAAGTTAATTGGTTAATAGCTCCAAGCCTTAGCTGCTCATCTATAAGGTAAAATAATCTGCGCTACAGACAGGATTAAATAAGCCAATATATGCAAAGCACCTATTTCTTAGTAAGGCCTTCAATAAATGGCTATGAGGTAGTGGTACTGTGTGGTATTAAAAGATTTAAGAATACATGACAGGTGGGTGGGAGGTATATAGCTCAATGGTAGAGCACGTGCTTGGCATGCACAAGGTCCTGAGTTCAATCCCTGGTGTCTCTGCTAAGGAAAAAATAAACAAAGTAAATTAAATTTTTTAAAAACTTTAAAAAAAGAATACATGATGACCTTTCACCTACTGAAGCTAACTTTGACCAGCTGTTGAATCTATTGTCGCTTAAAGAGTACAGAGAGCACTATATGAAGCCACATAATATGCTAATTATTTTCATCAATAAATCAGCCCATGATTTCATAAAAATCCAAGATACTTGGGTTAACTAATCTTTTTTACTACAATAACTGATATTTTTAATTTTTTAAATTCAACTAGTTCCTTTGTGGAAGTACAGAAACAACCTAAACCATGTCTTTTGCTTCCTAAAATGCGAACAAGAGCGTTGACACCACTCAGTAGTACTTTTCCCTCAGGCCAAGCTGTTGAGCACTATAAATAACGCTCAGCTAGGTAGCCTCAGGGCTGCAGAACAGGTAAGATCTTCATGTAAGCAGCATCCCAGGAATACCCAATCCTTTAGTCCTTGTAAATAAGACAGAAAATGTCAGTCCCTCCACCACATATTTTACTATATGTTTATTGTGAGTTTTCTAATTATAAAAGTAATGGTTACTCAGAGTGAAAAATAAATGGGGAATTATATCAAAGTACAAAAAAGAAAATAACTACTATTAAAAAACAGAAAATAACAAATGTTGGTGAGGATGTGAAGAAAAGCGGACCCTCATGCGCTGTTGGTGGGAATATAAAACGGTGCAGCCACTGTGGGAAACAGTATGGTAGTTCCCCCCAAAATTACAGATAGAATTACCATGTAATCAGCAACCCCACTTCTGGGTATATACCCAAAAGAATTGACAGCATGATCTCAAAGAGATAGATGCACACTCATTCACAGAAGCATTATTGACAAAGGCCAAGAGGTGGAAGCAACCCTACTGTGACGCAATGTGTGAATGGATAACAAGATGCAGTACATACATGTGAAGGAATATAATTCAGCCTTGAAGAAGGAGGAAATCTTGGCACGTGCTACAACATAGATTAAGCTTGAGGACATTATGTTAAGTGAAATAAGCCAGTCACAAGAGGACAAATACTGTACGATTCCACTTAAATGAGTCAAATTCATAGAGACAGAAATGAGAATGATGGTTGCCAGAGACTGTGGGAGGGAGACCATGGGGCAGCTGTTCAATGCGTACAGAGTTTCAGTTTTGCAAGATGAAAAAGTTCTGGAGATTGGTGGCATGATAATATGAACATACTTAACAATACAGAACTGTACTCTTAAATACAGTTAAGACGGTAAATTTTATGCTATGTGTTTTTAATAATTAAAAAGAAAGAAAGCATTCATAATTTATCATACACATATAAATCTGTTAATTTTTTGATGTTGCAGTTAAAATCTAATTTTTTCACTTAGCCACATGTTAACATCTTCCCACGACATTATATATTTTTCTATACATTTTAGTGGCTACTTAGTAATCCATTGTTCAAGTGATCCTGTAATAGAGAAGAGCAAATCTGACTCCATATTAGATCTGTTACTTTAATTCTAACCCTGTGCTCTGTTTCCTGGGCTTAGTCATGCTGGTTCAGCACTTTTTGTAAAAGAATGTTGCCTATAGCCTGAAATATACAGGACAGCCGATTCTCAAGTCTCTGTCTGACCTTTAAGGGTATAACACTTTTCCATTCAAATAGAGATAAAAAGTTGCAGAACAGAGAATAACATTTGTCTTATTGGAGGTTTACAGGAACATCAGGATGTGACCTATGTGGACAGCTGCAAGAACAAAGGATTCCCCAACACCAAGAAGTTTGCAACAACCAACCACACCCCCTCCCCTTTTTAATATAAAAGGAATTCTGACTTGGCTAAGATGGTTCTCCAGGACATTAGTCCCCCATCTCCTCAGTCTGCTGGCTTTCTGAATAAAGTCATTATTCCTTGCCCCAACATCTCATCTCCCAGCTTACTGGCACGCCATGTGGTGAGCAGAACAAGTTTGGACTCGAAAACAATCCCCTATTGCTGGATATTTAGGTTACTTCCAGTTTGTTGCTACTACAAATAAATCATCATAAACCCCACTTTCATATTATTTTTAAATTTCACACTGTATTCCTTATGTTATGTCTTTATTTCCTTTAGCAATGGAGATAATTTTAGTGGGGTAGTTCACATATTCTTGCTTTTAAACCCCTTTGATTCTGAAACATGTATGTTAGAATTCCCAGAGTAGAAAGGAAAATTAAGGAAAGTCAGATCAATCTTTAAAAGATGTCAAACTCCCACTTTGAATACAGCAATGATCTCAGCCTAAGGATCATCAAAACTGGTCTGTCACAAATCGTCCCTTTCCCAGAGAACATCTGTAAGGAGAGCATAAAAGGCAGACAACTGGCGCCAGTCAGCAGAAGACCAAGCATCCTTGTGCACTCAGGATCACCCTGCAGACCATCTGGACCCAGAGCACATCCTCAAGCCCAACAGAATGACTTACTAAAACCTTGCTCCCCTTATACAGTAACTGATGACACTGATTTCCCGGGGGGGGGGGGGGCGGCTTTGTCCTTCCCAAGTTATCCATGAGAAAACTGAAACCCAGAGAGGTTAAACAACTCACCCAGAGTCACACAGCCAACAGTGGCAGAGTCAGAGTTCACACCCAAGCTGCCTGTGCTTTCCCCAAACATGATGCTACCATGCTGAACACTGGAAATGATCACGGAGCTCTAGGTGCAAAGGAGCACTTGACTTATAGGATATCTCTGGCCCTCAACTTTCTTTATAACAAAGCCAATACTACACACTTGAGGAAGACTAGGGGGTCAGTTTCAGAGGTTTCCCAGCTGCCTGTTCCACTTCTTTCTCCTCTGCAGGCTGGGCTAACTCAAATAATTAAGGAAAGTATTTCTGAAGGAAGAGTAAGAAGAGAATTTCTGAAGGAAGTTAAATAACTGCAATTAGAAATGCTCTATTTTAGGAGGACTTGGGGCTGCAGACCCTAGTTCCATATGGCAAGTGCATGTGTTTATTAATGGGAGAGACTAACGAGAAGCTGCTCGGACCATGGAACAGTTATCTCACACTAAGTTCCTGGGAACCAGACACAGGCTTTTCTAGCAGCCTTGTTCTCTGCAGTCGTTTGTGGCCACTCAAAAAGAGTTTGTCCTCAATTCTCCTCCCGGAATGGCTGTTTCTGTAATGTGAGTTCTGGCCAGATGACTCACTGGGGCCATGTTAACTTTTATCTTCATCTGTTTTTAACAGTAATTAGGCCGGAGCGACTTAGGGGTCAGCACATGAGTCAAATTTGCAGTCACCCCCTGTGCTGGAAATCCTGGTCATTATTATTGGCATTTTGCGACTATATTAATTCACGTGAGCTTGGAGGGACGCTGTGTATGGTATCTGGTCAGGCAATTAGGGATGTGTTGGTGTCTTTTATTTCAGTCAGTTCAGATCAAAGGCCTGCCGAAATCCACCCCTGAACTCCTAGTCCTAACCCAATTGTGACTGCTGCTATGTAGATAAATCCTTAAAGGAAGAAAAACCAGCCATTCGCTATGGTCTTTCTTTATTCTTGCTAAGTTTTACATAAGGTTTCTTATATTCATCTGGAGGATGTGCAAGGCTTGAAGGGATTTTAATTTTTTTGAAGGCAAGGAGGATATGCAAAATATTAATTTTTTAATTATTATAACCGTATGGGACCACTCCAGATTCCAAGTCCCCACTTGGTGGGCCACGCCCTTTTCTTGGCAAAATATTCACATTTCCTGCTTCAGTAATCCCTGCACAGAGCTGCAAAGCTGAGCATGACTCTATCCCCCCACCACCAACGTCTCTCTTTATAATTCTCACATGTGACTTTTTGCTGAATCCTCAACTCTGAAGCTACTTCAATTCTACTTTTTAAATAAATATCTATTTTTAATTCTACCAGATTCCACTTCCCTGAGCCCCCAGATCCTACTGAACTTAAAATATTAAAAAGTGACAAGTCAACTGACCAGTTAAAGCACCGGCATCCTGGCCCAGAATAGCTGTGAGGGAGAAAGGATGTCATATCCAGAGCCAGGACACTGGAGCTACACGTTACAAAAGGAGCAAGAAGTAAGTAAGATGAAATGGAAGAAGACATAGTCCACAGAAGAGGAAATGTCGTTTACAGATTCTACAAAGAGCAGGAAGGAAGGTACGTGTGGACTGAAGAAAATAGAAACCATGAATAAAAATTCAAAGGACTAAACCAGGACTCCCTCACCACGCTGATCTGGGGTTGGCTAATCCTGTATTTCATAGGATTCAGTCCCTCACTCAGATACTTTAGGAGATATTCCTCTGCATCACTTTAAAATTCATCTTTTTTAGGAACGTATAATATCAGTGTAGATGTGTGCAGGAATGATAAACTCCTATCATTCTTCAGAATGTTGGTTACTTCTGGGGAGCAAGGGGTACAAAAAGCATTTCCAGTGTATTTATTACCATGTATCCCTTAAGCCAGCAATGGTACAGCAGTTTTTATTTTTCTTTATCCCTTTTTGAACACCCGAAATATTTTATAGAAACTTCCAAATAAACAAATAGTAGAAGAAACTCACCACAAAGTCCAGTACTTGAAATCTCCACCAAGGCTCACCAGGACTGGCTTCCTGGACATACAGGTGTGCAGGGACACAGGAGTAAAATGGTCCCCTGGTTAGTTAACACTCTGCTATAGCTGTCTTAAAATCCTTCATAAATTTTTAATGAGGGGCCCACATTTTCATTTTCCACTGGGCACTGTGGATCACGTCATCAGTCCTAAGCAATGCTTACTTAGTCAAGAGAAGGACCTTTCTGTTTTAAGTTACACACGTGGGGATTTAAGCCCATGAACTAGGAAGAGAGCTCTGTCACTCTCCCTTTGGAAGTAGTAGAGCTCATCCTCCACTGAGATCAGGTAGAAACATCCTCCAGAGACTTCATCCTCTCTCTTCCTCATCTTGTTTACCTTCCCTTATTTCTCCTCAAAAACCAAAGACAGACAAGATGCAAAGGAGGAAAAAGATGGTCAGAGTAGGGTGGCAATTCTCAGGATTGGTGAGAGGAAGTGGTTCCAGACCTGCCCCCACTCCCCTCTTTCCACCAAATAAGAGGGAAGTGACTTCCACTTATCTCCACTTTCTTCCACTCCTCACCAGAAGTCACTCATTTTTTTAAATTTTGGTTTGTATTTAATCCACCAAGTAAGGACAAAAGAGCTCCACCCCAATTATTGATAAAGCATGATTTCACTCAGAAAATAACTGCTGAACTCCTACCATGTGAGGGCACTGTATCAGGCCTTCGATGATACAAAGACAGAAAGCTGGTGCCCCAGCCTGCAAATGTTTAGAGTCTATTGGGAAGACTGGGAAGTAAATGAATAATAACAATGCAGGCTGGTCCCTGCCCTCCTGGAAGTGGTTGCTAAGTGCTGTAGAAGCAAAGGAGGAGCACCAGCATCTCCCTGAGGGGAAGGAGGCTTCATGGAAGGTGTCGTGAAGGAGAGGAATGGAGAAAGCATTCCAGGCAGCAGAAACAGTATATGTACATGTTACCAAGTCCAAACTCATTCTGCTCGCCACACAACAGGCTGATAAACGGGGAGACAGGTGTTGGGGCAAGGAATAGTGACTTTATTCAGAAAGCCAGCACCGAGAAGATGGCAGACTAATGTCCTGGAGAACCATCCAGTCAGAATTCAGGCTCCTTCTATACTAAAAAGGGGAGTGGGTATGCTTGGTTGTTGCAAACTTCTTGGTGTAGGAATTCTTTGTTCTTAGAATCCTTTGTTCTTGCAGCTGTCCACATGAGTCAGATCATGTCCCTGGAAACCTCCAACAAAACAAACTTTATTTTCTATTCTGCAGCTTATCTTCGTATGAATGGAAAAGTGTTAATATCCTTAAAGGTTAGAGGCTTGAGAATGGGCTCTCCTGTACATTTCAGGCTACAGGCAACATTCTTTTACAAAAGGTGCAGAACCAGCAAGACTAAGCCTAGGAAACAGAGCACAGGGTTAAAGTCAAAGGAACAGATCTGATATGGAATCAGACTTGTTCTTTTCTATTACATACAGAAATATGTGAGAAGGTGTGGCATATTTATTTTCAGGACTGCTGTTCATCCAGACATTTTTTTTCTTTATAAATCATGTGCAAAGCACCATGCTTAAAGGTAATTAAAGCAGGATAATGGCAGAAGAAGTTGAACAGGTAGGGAGAAGCCAGACCATGAAGAGGTTAATTTAATTTTATTGGTAGAGGAATCATTGAGGGATTTGAGCAGAAAAGTAACAGAAGATTTGTTTGTTGGAAAGAAAACTCTGGCTTTGGAAGATAATGTCGGGGAAGATGAATAAAAGTCTTGTGACCAATAGGAAGGGGGCTGTTGCAGTCTCCCAGCATCTGTATAATTTGGGCAGTGATGAGAAAAGTAGGAGACATATTTTAGGAGGTGGAATATACTAGACTTGGAGACTGGATGGGGGTAAGGAAAAGGAGGAATTTAATGTAGCTTTCTTGTTTCTATCATGAGTAGTTGGTAAAAGGCAGCATCATTCTCTAAGTAATGGAGCCCAAGAAGGGAAATGGGTTTGGGAGAAATATGAAGGGTTCAGATTTGGTGTTGTTGAGTTAGGAAAATCTGTGGGACTCCCAGGTGAATTTACTTCTGTTAGGCCAATGCGCATGTGAGTTGGAACTCAAGAGAGAATTCTGAATGGAGATAAATATTGAAGTTATTCACACACAAGGAGAAACAGCCATAGCCCTGGACAGACCTCCCTAAAAGAAGGAAGAATACATAGGGAGAAAAAATAACCTGGTGTAAGAACCCTAGGGCTAGAAGGTAAAGATAAATCTGCAAGGGAGAATAAAACGTACCTACCAAAGTATAAAAATTAACCAGGAAAGTGACATCACAAAACCAACTTTTAAGATGGAAAAAGTGATCAACAATGGTAATGCAGGTAGATAAGGCAAGAAAGTAATAAATACATGCAGAAAATCATTAAATTTAGCAACTAGAAGATTTTTTGATAACCTCAAAAAAAATAACTTAAGTGGAGTAGTGAGATTATTTTGGATGACTTTATTGATTTAGTTGGTGTTTATCTTTTAAAACCTGACCAATGTATTCATACCCTTATTCACCCCCACTTAGTATCTAAAGAAGATGAACATAATTTAGCAGTTAAGATAAATCTAGTATGCAGATCTGGCATGGGTTCTATTTACCTCCCCTTTAAAGGGGGTCACGCAGAGTGTTTTACACAAGCTAATGCTGAGACCACACGCTTTGCATTAGATTGTTGAGACAGAGGGCAAAAGTCTCAACACTTCAATCACTTACTTTGAAAATTACACATAAAGCCTCCTGACTTGTTATTTATCTAAATGGACTTCCCAAAACATAGCTAAATTATTTCAGGTAATTTCTAAAAGGAAAATTTCATTGGAATTGTGTTTATATTACAATTCCATTTATAGGGATACGCCCTACTATCCAGGTACATGCAAAGAGCCAGGACAGTGATAACTGGCATAGAAACTGTTTGAACTTCAGTTCTTCCAAGGGAGAGAGCACTTGTGGTTTTTGTGTAAATTGCAGACACAGCTGCCATCTCTTGAGAGAGAGAGAGTCCACTATGGTCTAGAGGTTAGAGGGAAGGCAGCTGCCTGGCTGCCCACGTGGGAGAAAAGCCTCAGGGGCTCTCTACTCAGATTAATACTTTTAATTTGAGATTCTTTCGAAGGTTCTTCAACTTTTAATGGACCCTCCCACCTGCATGCATTTAATTTTCAATTTTCTCTGAAGTACAGTTATTTACCATTGGTCTATTCACTTTCTAATTTACAAATTTTGTTATTTTCTTTTCTCTTGTAGGTTTATGCCATTTTTATTTCTTTCTTATCACTTTAGTGGGACTTTGGGGGAAAAGTTATATTTAACCAGAACCTCCTAGATATTATTTATGGGCTAAAATTTCCCTCTATGTGTTGCTATCAGCCTCCTAAACTGTGAAGATTTCTAAAGCATAAAAGAACATGATTATTGCTTTTGTTTAGCATCTACAGGAGGAACTTAGATTTCCTCTGTCGTATAAAATTTCAGGGGTTCTGGAATTTTCACAGCTAACGTGAAGGAGAGAAAGTTGGGCGAATCCTTTACTCGTCAAAGTAAAATCACTGCAACACCTGTTCTGCCATGCACTTTCATCATTTGGTGTGTCCACAGCATATTCACGCCAACCCTCCAGTTCCCCAGCTTCACCCTCTGAAACGCCAGAGGCAGACGAGGCAAAGGCCTGCAGGGGATCATTTCAGATGCAGCAGATGTGGCAGACCTGCCTGGCTCCACGCCCACTCATCAACAACCGTCCCCTTCTTCACCTGTGGCTATTTGGCCCCCTCCCCAAGGCTGGTCTCTGACCAAGAGGGGTTTAAGATACCCCAGCTCAGCATCAAGCCAGTCTTCCTATAACTCACCAGTCCCCAGATAAAAGGAATTCTGCCCACGCTCTTTCTCACATGCAGTACTGATAACGTCTCCCCCTCGGAACCTGCCTCACATCCCAGTCTATGGAAAACTAGATCAGGGCTGTACTTTCTCAGAAGCCACGCTGTGTCCCCAGTGCCTGCCCACTCACCGAATGCTCAGCTTTCAGATCTTACTTCCTCCTGAGCGGCCCCTCCTGGGTGGTTAACCTGTCTGTCCCTGCATTAGGACACCGTCTACTCCCAAACTTCCCTAATCAATTTGCTAATATGTGAAATTTTCTCTTCAGAACTATTGACCTTGACATCAGCCATTTAAACTTGTGTTTGAACAAACGCATCTGACCTTTTCCTAAGGGCAGCGTCCGAAAGGGGAAAGAAGAGACAGTTCAGGGACTTAGGAATTGCAAGAAGGGGAAACAGACCTGGAAACACTTCCCCTTTCTCCACTCTGTATGGTTTCATGTAAGGCCAGCCCAGCCCGTCCCCTCCTCCTTCGCACACTGCCCATCTTGAAGATCAGCCCCTAACGAAGCTTGGCTGATTGCTGTGGTTGCCCTTCTATATTTTATAATCTCTTAGCTTCTAGTTTATCCCTATTTCTCCACAGATACCTCAGTTCAGAATTTTAATACTCTTGAAGGCAGGGTGTCCAGTTTTCTTACTTTTTATACTTCCTATCCCAGGACATGACTGGCATTTGTCAATCTGATTCTCCAACTCATGGTTCAGAGGTCATTCTGTCAAAAATCCTACCAGGAGAGACTCTTCAAGGTAAGCTGCTTTCCTGTCCTCTGGCTGTGGGGGGGCTGTGGGGAGGTGTCTCTCCTCCATGATGTAAGGGAAGGCATCCTTCACATTAACAACTCAGTTTCTTCACTTTTTAAGTGGGTAAAATAATGCCCACCTCACCAGCAGTGTTAAGGTGTAAAAGAGAAAATGTGATCAAAACGCCCAGCACGTGCCTGAGCAGATCTGATGAGCAGCAGGTGTTAATTCACGGACTCGATGGCCCGCAGGCAGAGAGCAAGAAGGGGGCTGTTGGGAGGACAATGAAGGCACGGCCACAAGGTGGAGGGGGGTGTTGGAGGAACACTCGGCGCTGTGGAGGGTGAGGATTGTTTATTCCCAACAAGACCCAACCGTCCATCTCCATCCGCCTGAATTCCGAAGCCTGTAAAAGCATTAAGGGACCATCTGCCTGGAGTCACCAGCGCTCCCCGACCTAAACAAGGAGGCTGGGCCCCTGCAGGACCGCAGGACTGGGCCATATTTCAGCAGGCCTCTCGACCTCTGAGTAAATAAATGTGTGCAACAGGGACAATAAACATTTTCTCGGGCCTGAAATCAGATCTGCAGATTCCTCAGCCCCTCTGTGCCGGGCAGACTGTAATTACAGGATATGTTAAATTTTCTTTATAGCTAGTCCTGATGGTTGTGAAGTGACCACACCAGCCTGTACAGCACCCCGCTCTGGTCTGCTACCACGGGTAATGAAAACCAGATGTTGGTCTGAAGTGAATCAGGAGGACTGCTCTCACCCCGAGTCAAGGAGGGCTCCCCGTTTGCTTGGAGAAGCTGTGTCAAGTGGTGATAAGCTCGGGTGACCTGGAACCTGCTGGTGGGGCTGCCACTCCAGAGTGAGATAAGCCATTGGATAGCCCCAGGGGTGACTGCGGAAAGAAATGAGCAACTGACAAAAACCAGTACTCGACCCAGCACACGAAATGTCTTTGGGTGTCCCAGCCCTCCCCTGAGGTGCCCTTGAAGGACTTCTAAGGATATGACAATCTGGAGAGTAACAGACATCTTTGCTGAGAATCTACAGATATTATTCAGCTTCCAGGCAACCATCTCTTGGAATTCCTGAGCTAAAGTCTCCTCTATTTAGAGGCAGTTTTCCTCCCTTGATCAGAGATAGTCACACAAAATACAAATCAGTGAATGTATAACTCAATTACTCCTGGTATCTAACATTGTAAATCTCAGAGTCAGAACTGATGGATATTTTTGGCATAGCTTCAATATTTCCAGTTATTAAAAGGAAGCATCAACACAAGGATTCTGATTGGAGGTGTGAGATAGGATTCTGGAATCTGTACTTTTGATGAGATCCTCAGGTAATTCTGATACAGAGACACACTTTTTGGAAAGAGTTTTCAAGAACCTTTTGTTTTTTAATTGAATGAAAGATTCTTTCAATTCTAACGTGCTTTACAATTTTCAAAAGTTTCACACACGTGATTTCATATAATCCCATAATAACCCATTTTGTCCCTCCTGGTAACCACTAGTTTATTCTCTGTATCTGTGAGTCTGCTTCTTTTTCGTTATATTCAATAGTTTGTTGTATTATTAGATTCCACATACAAGTAATATCATACAGTATTTGTCTTTCTCTGTCTGACTTATTTCACTTAGCATAACGCCCTCCAAGTCCATCCATGTTGCTGCAAATGGCAGAATTTCATTCTTTCTTATGGCTGAATAGTATTCCACTGTATAAATATACCACAACTTCTCTACCCAGTCATCTGTTGATGGACACTAAGGTTGTTTCCACACCTTGGCTGTTGTGAATAGTGCTGCTATGAACACTGGAGTACATGTATCTTTTTGAGTTCGTGTTTTTGTTTTATGTGACCCTGGAGTGGAGTTGCTGGGTCATGTGGTAGTTCTACTGTTAGCTTTTTGAGAATCTTCCATACAGTTTTCTGCAGTGGCTACACGGATTTACATTCCCACCACCAGTGTAGGAGGGTTCCTTTTCCTCCACATCCTCACCAACATTTGTTATTTGTGTTCCTTTTGATAACAGACATTCTGACAGCTGTGAAGTGATAACTCATTATAGTTTTGATCTGCATTTCTCTGCTGACTAATGATGCTGAGCATCTTTCTATGTGCCTGTTGGCCATCTGCATTTTCTCTATGGAAAAATGTCTATTCAGTTCTTCTGCCCATTTTTTAAATCAGGTCTTTTTTTTTTTTTTGACGTTAAGTTGTGTGAGCCATTTATATATGTTGGATATTAATCCTTTACTGGTCATATCATTTGCAAATATCTTCTCCCATTCAGTAGGATGCCTTTTCATTTTGTTGATGGTTTCCTTTGCTATGCAAAAGCTTTTAAGTTTAATTAGGTCCCATTTGTTTATCTTTGCTTTTGTTTCCTTTGCTTTAGGAGACAGATCCAAAAAATATTTTTATGACTTACGTCAAACAGTGTTCTACCTATGTTTTCCTCATTTAGGTTTTCAATGCATTTTGAGTTTATTTTTGTATACGGTGTTAAAGAATGTTCTAACTGCATTCTTTCACAAGGCGCTGTCCAGTTTTCCTGCACCACTTATTGAAGAGGTTGTCTTCTCTCCATTGTATATTATTGCCTCCTTTGTCATAGATTAGTTGACCATAAGTACATGGGTTCATTTCTAGACTTTCTATCCTGTTCCATTGATCTATGTGTCTATTTTTGTGCCAGTATCATATTGTTTTGATTACTGTAACTTTGTAGTAGAATGAAGTGAGGGAGCATAATTCCCCCAGCTCTGTTGTTCTTTCTCAAAGTTGTTTTAGCTATTTGGGGTCTTTTGTGTCTCTGAGCCAAAGCAATTTGGAGTCACAGAGAGAAGATGTGTTTCTCTCCACCAGTCTTAGAACTATAAATGCTTCAAGAGGAGTCAACTCTCTGCCTGGTCTAACACCTCTAACCATGAGCATGACCTCCATATACTTCCCTAAAAAAAGGGAGTCAGATTTATTTCAATGCAATTTTTTCAGGTGATCAGGGATTTTTATGAGGAATAGGCTGAGCGTTCTGACAAATTACATGTAATTTAAAAAGTCATGTTTTCAAATGCTCAACTCAAACTTCTACACAAAATATCTGTTAATTCTCAAGAATCCCCTTGTTTTCTCTAATTTCCACCTCAAATTTGCAATAGGCATACTCAGTTACTTTCAAATATTAAATACATTTGCTTTTTGATACGGGGTTTACTTTTCCTTTGATGGACACCTCTTTCATTATAGATGTCCTGACTTGATTGGATAAGACATCAGACATTGGTGGAAAGGATATTTAAGCAAAAATATGACTCTTATTCTTAGATCCAGACAGGCCAGGAAATCTTAACTGAGTACTGTTCTTTAAGTACTGTCCTAATATGAAATATTATACTTCATATAATTAACTTGTTAGAATAATGGTTTAGGTAGTAACAAGTGGCTTGTCCCTAAAAGGCCAACCTAGTCTCTTTCAGAGTTTAAAAATATTTTTTGCTTTTCTGCATATAATAATATATAATTGTAAGAATGTTAAACAATACAGAAATGAATTAAGTAGAAAGTGAAATTCAACGACAGATAGATTGGGAGTTAGATTTGGAGTAAGAATCAGGAGTGTCTGTTACACACATTATTTGGTAAAGAAAATAAAGATTTTGCATTTTAATCAGGACACTTCGGTGCCACCATCAAAATGGGTTCCTCAAAAAAGTTGCCTTTTCATAAATGTGAACACTAAACAAAAGCAAATGTGAACAATTCTGGGGTTGTGTGCCATCTCCATCATCCACACTCTACTCCTCTCCCTCAGGAGGACTGATTGAGAGTTGATTACAAGATCTTTTTGATGATGCTGCTAAAAACCATTTGAAAAACATCATCCCCTCTCTTCACAAGATGGATTATACTGGGCAACATGAAGTCATGATTACATTGTACTAATTTTCGCTAAGTCAGACGTCTCCATGAAAGCATTGCTCATGGCTGTCAGCCATTGCTGAATGAGTCAAAGTTCACCCGACTTTGGTCAAAAGAAGAAACAGTCAACAACCTCTTGCTTCTGTGAATGAGCTGCTGTGGCGTCAAGAGTAAATAAAACCAAGCCTGAGGCAGACAGGCTCATGCACTTCTAGGTCCCACAAGCTCTGCTGCCTCTCCTGGGGTGCCCCCACACCAACCTGCTGTCTGCTGGCTTTTCAGTAGCACAGGCAGGGTGGAGAAAGGTGCTGCCATTTTATGGTCCCCAACCTCACCAACCTCTTCAACAAAGCTCCTGGTTTGAAGGACCCATGATGCTAATAATTGCCTCCCTCCTGGTCTTGGTCTTTCCCAATTTGGATTGAGTCTTATTCCTACTCTATGATCTGCTTTGAATTACCATGTAAGCCTGAAAAACCTATTGCCATGTGCCAAGAGAGCAATACCCCCAGAGCTCTTTTAGAGTCTCAGGACTAGTTGGATTGTTTGGGGGCTGGTTGATTTGCTGGTTGCTTTTTCCATCTGCTATTTATTGAAGAAGTTTCAAGTGGGATTCCAACCCACTCCATATCTTACTCTTCTGACTCTCCCTCTTAATTGACTGTTGTAAGGTAAAGAGACAAATTATAATTCTTTGTATTTTATCATGACTTCCGTATCTGGCCTTCAAGTAATTTATGAACATCAATTAAGGCTAATGACACGATGAGGTACTGAACTATTCTCAAGGTATTTCCTCGGCCCTGGAAGTATTTGATTCAATGGAAAAATGGGAGTCCAGACTTTCATCTTTCCTCTCCACTGATGAGGATCACATTTTTATTCCTTCTAATTTTTCAGATTTTCTGAAAGCTAAACGGACACTAGTGACTGATGTGCAGCCAGAATTTGTGTTATTTGAGAGACTCTAGGACTAAGACTACACTCAAATCTAGCTTTGCCATTTACTATGTGAGTAAGACTTTGGTCAATGTCCCTTAACTTATTTGAGCCTCAGTTTCCTTATCTCTAAAATAGGAGTGATTACAATAATTACTTCTCAGGGTTTATGGAAAGCTCAGACGAGTGAATGGACATGAAACTTCTTTGTACAATGCTAAATCAGTGCTGCTTTTGGGAGTGAGGGGGGCCTTAAAACCTTGATTCTGACATCACCTGTCAAGGTTGTCAAGGGATTTGTAGTATAAGCATTATTTTAAAGACATAAATTAAGACCAGAATGGCTCATAAAATTCCATATGTTCTTTTAGCCAACCTGTAGCAGCAGCTGCTAAGAAGTGAATCTAGATATTCAGAGCCAGTCCTTTTGGCCACGAGTATCACGGATGAACAAGATCCACCACACACCGAGGTAGAACATTCTACACGCCCAGCTCTGCCAAGGTGCAACAGGAGAGACCTTCCTGCTGTATAGGAATTTGTTATCTGAATCATTTAAGGGCTGCCTTATCTTTAAAAATGAGGGAGAGGGGTTATTATAAGGCTAGTAATCAGAGCAGGCGGGACTCTCACTGGCACTGAGGAAACAGGTGTCACCAAAAGTAATCTGGAAGGTCAGTCATCACCTCAGGGGCTCTCAGGACAGGACCATCATATGTCCCTCAGCCCTGGAGCTTGGTGGCTCTGTTAGTTAGTGAGGTGCTACCAGTGGGTCTCAACTACTGTCTTGACCCCTGCCTCTCATTCTGTGACCACCTGACCGGCCTTGACCATCCCAATAAATACTCGAGAGGGAGAATCAGAATGGTCTTTGTAATTGCCAGGACCCAAGTCTGGGTAGAGTTTTTCCAATCAGGCTACTTCTAAAGCCTCTGACCACCTGGGTCAATGCTCACTCACATTTCAATTGATCAAAACCAGAGGGCCACATGGCATGGAGTTCCCCTGTTTAAGGAAAATTCCAGATCTGCTTCCCTTGACTTTTCAAAGGACTGTGGATGAGTTTCTTTGCCCCAGGAGAGGCTGCCAGCCTGGAAAATACCCTAATAATCCTCTTTAGAAAATGATTTTAACCCCCACTCCCTCCTCCCTCTATATCCCCACCCCCTACACTTATAAAACAGTAAGAGTCAGAAAAATAGTCCAGTGGACAGGAATAATTGGGAAACAGTTTATAAGACAAGTAGTGAAGGAACTGTACCTTGAAGGATGGGGTGGCACTGGGTAGACCAAGAAGATGGAGAATTTCTAGGCAGACGGAACCAGTTGAGCATTGACAGGACACCCAAAATAAGCTTCTAGGCAAGCATAATATAACTCCATTAAGTATAATAGCTGGGACTTACTGCCTCTTCTTTCAAATTGGAAATAAAATAGCAAAGGGAAAACAGATCACTTTTTATTCTGTGATGGGGTTATGCTCTCTCTATTGCTAGATACTTAAGGGGGGTGTATATATGTATATTAATATATATGTCTGTATGTGTGTGTGTGTATATATATATATATATATATATATATGTTAATAAATTTAAGGGTGTTTTTTACACTCTCTCACACTCAAAATTATACTTTCTAAATTCTAGTGGTGCCTTTTCCCCCTTCCCAGACTTGGCTTGCTGCTATAATTCCTAAGAATACTAATAGTGAATAATAATAGGTAACATTTATAGACAACCTTAGTGCCAGCACCATGTTTAGCTTTTTACATGTATCATCTCTTGTAATATTCATTATAGAATGTGTATTATGAAAGAGGACTCTACAAAGCTAATAATTAATAAGAGGAGAAAGACATCCCTCAAGAAGTAATATTTAAACTGGATTTTCAAATACCATGTGGGAGTTCGCCTGGTAATCAAGTCTGGGTAGACATTCCAGGCAGTGGGATTGGCATCAAAGAGATAGGAACAATCATGGAATGTTCCAGAAAAAGCAAGTGGTTCACCAAGGTTAGATGATAGGGTCCTTGTGGGCAGGGGTAGAGCTGGGAACAGACAGGCTAGAAGAAGCCAAACTGTGGGGAGCTTGGTGTGTAGCAATTTTATCAAAATGCAACAGAAAATCCACTGAAGTGCTTTAACAAGTTTGCATCTTTGAAAGATGATTTGGGGGTGGTGTGTAGGGCTGACTGATCCGGCAGGGACACTGGAGGTAGGCGTAGCCACTCGGAGGCCAGCACTATAGTCGTTAAACTGAGAGATAGACGAAGAACAGAACTGAACTAAGCCAGAGATGGAGGAGACAGAGGGCCAGACTCTGTCAAGAGATGTGTTAAGAGTAAGATGTAGTCCCTGCCGTCCAGGGCTAAGACCCAAAGAGAAAAGGAAAAGCTAGCAAATAAATGCCAATGGTACCCAGGTGTAGATGTGTGAGACCCCACAGACAGTAGGTATAGGGGGTGCTGAGCAAGTTCAGAATAGGGGGCTCTCAGCTGGGGGCACCAGCAAAGCTTCCAGGGGGGTGACAGTTGAGCTTTATATCAACAAATGTGTGGGATTTTAACGGACAGAAATACTGTGAAGCACTTTCCAGGATGGGATAGCCAAAACAAAGGTTTTTAAAGTGGAAAGCATGGGGCTGATTGGGGAGATGGCAGAGTGGAACAGACTAAGACACCCTCAGAGGCCAGCCTCACCGCACTGCCCCAGCCATCAAAATCCTTGGACGGGATCCTGTCAGCCTCCCCACCCTCCTAGTAGACCCTCTATGATAACCCTTTCCTGGCAGAGGTAGAAGAAATTACACATTGTCTTTATCACAGGAAACCCCAGGTAATGGTCTGGACATGATCACAGGCTTGGAATGGCGCTCCCTCGCCAGCACCCAGAGCATAGAGTGGGGCGGGCTCTTCATCAAAAGGAAGTTTCTGTTACAAATCTGCTGGGCTTTTTAAGCTGTCCTACACTCTGTTCTTCGTTTCTTTGGGGCAGATGGCCCTTCCACGCAGCTCAGCGCTTCACTGTCCTGAGTCATCTTCTCAAGAAGATTGCTTCAAGAATGAGTTTTCCAATGAAATGATGCCATTTGCAGCAACACAGATGGACCTAGAGATTATCACACTAAGTGAAGTCCAACAGAGAAAGACAAATATCATATGATATCACTTATATGTGGAATCTAAAAGAATGGTACAAATGAACTTACTTACAGAACAAAAAGAGACTCACAGACATAGAAAACAAAATTCTGGTTACCAGGGTGGAAAGGGGTGGGGAGAGATAATTGGGAGTTTGGGATTTGTAGATACTAACTACTATATGTAAAATAGATAAACAAGGTCCTACTGTGTAGCACAGGGAACTATATTCAGTAACTTGTAATAACCTATAATGAAAAAGAATATATATATGCATATATATGTATAACTAAATCACTATGCTGTACACCAGAAACTAACACAACATTATAAATCAAATATACTTCAATTCAAAATTTTTAATTCTAAATAATATTTAAAAAAAAAAAAAAGAAAAGACTAAGTCGTCCATCCTCATCAAAAAGCAAGCAGCTCATTGAGGATGGTGACAGCTGCTGAGATTCGAGTCTTCTGCTTGGAGGCAGCTCAGAGTTCCCCACCTCCCTGGTGACTCCCCGGGCTCCCCCACCTGGAGGCCTAATGTTCCCTCCTTCCTCCACCCTCTCTTTATTCACAGCAGCCCAGAAAGCTGTTTAGCAGTAAATGAAGCATTTATCCTTTAATTCTCACATGTATGTGATCTGGAAAAAAAAAAAAAAAACACAAAATACCCTGCAGACGTCAGAGGGAGGGAAATGTGGAGGACAGATGCGGCCACTTGTTTTTGTCCCGTTTTATCTTTAAAAAAATACATAAAACATGAACAACAAGAGAGAAATAGTTCCAGCCTTTGGTAAAATCAAAAAGTGGATATTTTATAGTTGGGGTGGAACTTCTTACACTTTAAGATATTTGGCTACTCAACACACTTAGGGAAATCAGAAAATTCTAGAGCAGGGCTAGAACTTGAGAGGTGACTTACTCCAGTTCCTGGTCTTGAAGCAGGTAAACAGACATCCAGGTCAGCAAAGGCCCTTTTCCTTCTCCGTTCAGTTTACAAATTTCCCCTCCCTGCCGTACTAGCCTGAGTGAACCATCCAGAGAGCCAAAGAGTTTTCCCTAGGTACAAATATTCATTCACTCATTTTATTCACTTCCGAATTGTCTACTGAGCAAATGCCAGATGCTCCACTAGATAGCAGAGAGGCATAACAACGATGCCTGAGTTTCATTTACATGACCTGTGTTACAGTAGAGTGCGGGTTCTAAGACAGAGGTGTCCAGAGGAAGTCTGAAGGGCGTGAAGTCGGGGGGAGGTGGTGAGTCACCATCTGGAGTAACGGTATCCACCTACATTTGTTTGTTTGTGTTTTAATGAAAGTATGCTGACACCCTAGTTAATCTCATTTGAAAACCTTTCAGTTTCATCTATTTCTTTTACTCATTTATTGAGTGAATCATTGGTTGATTTTTTTGTCTTATCATTATCTAAATGCAAATGTACTTATTTCAATATTTTCACTTTTCAGGATATTTTTCTCAGCATTTGGGTGAATAAGAGAATGCACTAGCTGTGCTTGAAGACTTAAATCTTTCCAACCTGAAGGCAATGCGCAAAAACAAAAAAAAGGAAGAAAATGTTGATTCTTTTCTATAAAAGCTCTTTGAAACAAAATCTTTTGAAAATCATACTTATTTTATAATGTATAATAGAAGTATGGATTCATTTTTATCACTGATCATTTATATTTCTTGACATAAATGAGCTATTTTATTCATTCCCAATGCAATTCCAAAACACTTATCAAATGCCAGATACTGTGCTTCATGCTGAGGACACAAAGATACAGAGAGCTGTTTAAAACAGCTCTTATTCTGGTGGGGAGACAAGTGTGTAAACAAGTGATTACCACATAGCACAACAGAGAGAAGCACAAGATAGAACACTTAATTCATGCAGGAGGAAATGTCACCCAAGCAATTCAAATTAAAGGAAGTAATTATCTCCTGGCAAAGGAGAACCAGACACAAGGAACATCATGTGCAAAGGTCCAGGAGTGACACAGGGCATTCAAGGAAATAAAGATGGCTAATAAGGCTAAAATACAGAAAACCCAAGAGTGCCACAATAGAGGCATCCAGAGGACGTCTGACGTGGGGCTAGGTGTGAGAGGAGCTAAACCAGACTGAGGATGAAACCTGTTGTCAGATGTACAGCATTTTAGCTTGAGCGGTAGAAATGTACAATCACAGCAATATGTGTGTATCATTCTTTAGTCTCAAAAGGATATTCACAGCAATCTCTTCATTCGCTTTCACAGCAACCGAGTGAGGCAGGTCTTATTATTATGCCTGATTTATACATAAGGAACTGGAGGCCTGCGTTTTCAAAAGTAGTTGGTGACTAAATTAGGAGTCACATTCAGGTCTTAGGACTTTAGGTCTCTTGCTCTCTGCTCTCCCCGGTGCTGCCTTTCTATTACTGTTTCAATAAACAACTACTGTTAGGGAGCAGGGCACTGTGGTATACTTGGTGGCGGGGGGAGCAAGACGGCAGTACACAGATGAGCAAAGCTTCAAGAAGTTTATAGGCTGAGAGAGGAAGAACCACATAGCCACACACAAAGTGAAAGGTCTTGTTTTGCTGTTGTTTTGGCTTGTTTTTTTTTTTTATTTGGGGGGTTTTGGGGGGTTTTTGTTTCTTTGTTTTCATGCAAAACTAAATGCACAAATTAAGTGAAACAGGCAACTGTTACAGGAACCCAGGGAGGGTGATGTCACCACATCATGGGCTGACATGGCATGTCACAAGTATGGGCTTGCTTTGAGCTTTACAGATAGAAAGCAAGACATGCTGTTTGGAAGTGGAGGTCAAATAAGGAAAAGGAAAAATATTTATTTTGTGTGGTAGTGGTCAGAGACATAGGTTGTAGAGTCAGTCAGAGATGAGTCCCTGCCATGTCCCTATTTGGTGACTTTGGGTCATTCACCTCCAGACCACATAAGCATTCACAGAAAGCATTTATCATAGTAGCTGGACAACACCAATTTTCAGTAAATGGTGGAGATGGCGGTGATGGTGGTGGTGGTAACGTCTCTGCTAACATCATCACCGTCAGCCCCCAACCTCTCAAACACCCTAGACTGGGTACCTGTACCCCACAACACTGCACCCCGCCACTTGCCCAGGTGCTGATCTACAAGCCTCTTAAGACACAGTTCTCCCCTCTCCCCTTGTCTCCTTCAGTCCCAGCGCCTGCCTCTCACAGAACAACCATTTCCACAAAACTGCCTTTCCTTCAAGATCTCCCTGGTTTATGGAAATTTCTAGGGCATTTCCGCCGCTGGAAAGGACAGGCCTTCTCTCCAAGGATCTGGACAGGCCCACTGGACTCCCCCGTGGCCCCTCAGCAGGTAGGAGCCAGGGAGCCCCAGGACTCGTCTGCTCCCCCCGGAGGCTCCCTCGTGGTCTGCTATTACTTACTGCATAACTCTGGGCTGCATTAGTAGCAGTCAGAGCTGTAGGGGACCCAGCTGCCATGAAACAGACACATAAAGAAAAAATGTGAAGCCAAGAATGAAGGGCTGCAGCTGAAGTCTGTGAAGGAGGCAGTGTTTCTATTTGGAGCCCTACCCCCTCCCCAGCAGACTCCCACGTACCGCTCTCCTCCCCCCACTCCACACTCCCACTGCCTCCTCCCACCCTCCAACGACTTGTCCAATAACCCCCGATAGAGAAGGCAGAAGGTGTGCCAAAAAGGGCCTTGGCTGGGAGTTGGGACCCTGGGGTCCCGGCTGGATTCTGCCAATGAGGAGCTGTGGGAACTCTGGCAAAGTATTAAATTTTTCTGAGCCTTCAATTGAAAATGACTAGACGAGCAGGCCTCTGGCTCTAACCCTGCTGATTCTGCTGACCTCGTTTCTCAGTACATATTTATTATTTATGTATTATTTTTATTTACTAAATTTTATTATTATTTATATTTTATTACTATTATTTATTATGTACAAACACACACACAATCATTTATCACTGAATTACATCATTTTTAACTCTCATAATCGTTATCCAACAGTCAGTCTGACATTAAGAGCGAAAGAATTCTTGCATTAATACTATCAACATAGGTTACTTTCTGTAAGATATAAAATCTGATTCAAAACAATAAGAAAGAATGCAAACTGTAAAACAAAAATGTGCAAGAGAATATGAATGGATAATTTATATAAAAGAAGGTATAAATACAAAAATTTTGGAAATCTGTTTTCTGTTACGGGTAAAACTGTAAATGCCAATTAAAGTAGCATTGAGATATTAGGACATATTATAAATTCTTATTTATCAAAACAGAAACTTCTGCATCAGGAACAGAGAAATAGCTCAATGGGACAGAACAGAGAATTCAGAAATCAGTGTGCGTGTGAGTAGGTGGGGGTGGGGGTGGGTGGGTGTACACCTGACACATGATAAAGGCTGCAACATAAACCAATGAGGGAAGACAGATGATTCAGTAGGTGGTTTTGCAGAAATCAGTTCCCATATAGGCAGATATAAAGAGCCAATTCACAAAAGAAATAGCAAAAATGTCTAACAAGCATTTGAAGAAATGCTCAAACTTACCAATAATCGCAGAAATCAGATTAAAACAACCAAAGTGATACCTTTTATAGTCATCAGGAAGCAAAAACAGTTGGTAAGGGTATAATCTGGCATCTGCCAGTGTTTAGCAAAATGAAGTGTTTATTTTTCTGACCCAGTGGATCCACACCTAGGTATAAATCCCGGAGAAGTTACCCCACAGATCCATAAGTGTGCATGCACAATAATTTTCCCACGACATTGTTCATAGTTGCAAGTAGTTGGAGGCAAACCAGTTTTTGATCACTAGGAGAATGAATAAGCTATAGGTAGGAAATGCATGCTATGGCATCGTAAGCAGTAATAAACTAAAAAGCAAGGATAAATCTCAAAAACATAAAAAGCAAGAAATAAAATGAGAGTTATAATACAACTCCATTGATGTAAAAAAAAGTCAAATGCTTTCACAAGACTGTAGCACTTATTGTACAAGAACATATGTTTACATTAGAATGAAACGTATTACATTAGAATGGAAAAAAAAAAAGACCACATTAGAACGGTTTTCTACCAAGGGTATATTGGTGAGAATTCAGTCAAGAATAGAACCTCCAAGCAGGAAGGGATTTAATGTAGGGATTGAGGTACTTGCAAAACTGTTGGAAGGGCTAGAAGTATGAAGGGCAGGTAAGACCACCACTAATTCCTAAGATCACCACCAGACCTCACAGAAAACAAGAAGTTGATACAGTAACTCATAAGGACTAAAGGAAATGTCACCGATGGTTACAGCCGCATTACCACCGAGGCAGGCAATTTATGGGAGGAGCCCTGAAGTCACTGTAACATCTCACATTGGCTAAAGCCCACACATCTGCCTGCCACTACAGAGGAAAAATAATGGCCTTCTAATTCTGATGACGGCATCTCCCACCAGTAAAATATAAACTGGAACCCCCCTGACAAGGGAATCTGGAACATGTAAGCTTTTAGCTTAGTGATGCAGGGAGCACCTGACAGGGAGTGGGAATGATGCTAAATACCAACAGACATTCTTCTGGCTGCTCAGGACTCATGCACACCCTTCCGTATTTAACTTCCAAATAACAGCAGTATCAGCAGCACCCTTCCTGCTGAACATGATGCAATGACCTCTTGAACAAATAAAGAGGCATTCACCCTCTCCCCAAAGAGGTTCCCAAGTGCCGCATCACCATTGTAACCAGCATCCAGTTCAATCACAATCCCTCCGCAATAACATGTAATCAATCTAAAGACATATACTTAATTAACAACAACATACTTTATATAAAATAGTAGGGTAAAGGAGGAGGGGAAATGGAAGTTCTGTCTTGCTTAATGTAAATAAGACATATACCTAAGACAAGAACATATGAGGAGCTGCTAAGATCATGGTTTCTAAGATCACAGTTGGTATTTTAACTCTTATTGCACTACCTATTCCATAACCTGTTTAATCCTTCAGCTACCACTGCTGCTGGTCATGGTTCTTGATCTAATACAGTGACCCAAAACTTTATTCCTAATGGGTCTGAACCATTAGTGGCCCCTGCCTGTGTTGAGCTGCTATAATCTTCTAATAAATTTTTCACTGGCATAAAAGTCCTAACAGGCATCTCTAACTCCCTCAGATCCACACATATGCTTTCTGACCCTGTCTTAAAGCAGCAACTCTATTTGAGGATTGGTCACTTTAGACCCCTCTCTGTGTCTCCCGGTCCAGTGACATGAGGAGAACAAAATGCAGAGCTTCCATTTCATTGTAAGGTCCCTGTTGGTGTCAAAGACTCCCAAGCCCACCACTCCCCTTTGACTACTAACTGACAATGTAAGTTAGTCATTAATTTCAGCGAGCTCTTTGTGTCATGGATCCTTGGATAATCTACTGAGAATCATGGAGCCTCTCCCCAGAAAAATGCATACGTCTATATATACAACAAACTGTCATTCAATTTCCATGAATTTATGAACTCCCTGAAAGCCAAGGACACAGACCCATGGTCATGAGGCAAAGTACCCCTTCCAGTGAAGAACTGAATTCTCCTAGCATGGTTCAGATGCCCCTCAGACTTGCTCTGTTCCTCATTTCCACTAGGAAATGAGCACTGAGCAAAGTCCCTAACTCTTCCTGCTTCTTGTCCCATTGCCTCTCAGCTTCCCCTCTACCAAATCCCAAGCCGAGGGATTTCTTCCAATTGGCCGGTTAAGCCAGTCCCACCACAAGCTATGCTCTTTCCATTTCATGCGTTTGTCTTCCTTGATGAAGACAAGAAGTCTGTTCCTCTTCACTATGCCTGTGTCTTCTTCACTCCTGTGGAAAGCCCCACAAATAGGACCCCCCACTGACATGGTCCTGAGTTACAGAACACGACTATGGGTTCATAAGGCCTGCCTAGGGCTGCTTCTTTCAGCATCAAGGTGACCATGCAATTTATTGTTCATTCCAGGGCACTTTTAAGAGGGTGAAATTATTGACAAAAGATAAAGAGAAGGAAATTACTAACAAAACTAATAATCATTCTGAGATGACAAAGAAAAGCCAGGACTGTTCCAAACAAAGAGATCACGTGGACTCTCCAACTTAGCAGGAACAGGTGCATAGCAAACATGGTAATCCCCTCCACAAAGGCTGTTAGCAGAAACCAGACTTACATATGAGCCCTCCTTCCCCTGTTTTCAGTGATCTCCGTCTGTGTGATGATATTAACCTCACAGGCCCTTACTTTCCCTTAGAAGACATCTCTATGCCTATAGTAGACCCCCAAGCTTCCTCACATAGACTCTCTCTTGTCCCCAAGATGTTAACCACCTGTCCAAGAGCTCCCTATGCCACTTCTTCCTGAAGGACAAACAACTTAACTACCAGCCATATCGTCCTTGGACCAATAAGACTGTTACTGGATGAAGACATTTCAAATAAATAAATGAATGAATAGAATAAATGAATAAATGCCAAATGGATCTATGTGATGTCCTTAAAAGACATAGGCATAAGAATCAAAATGACCATAACCCTCTCTAGCATTCCAGCTGAATCCCAGTCTCACTTCCAAAGGAAAGGTATATGGCCTAGGCTTGGCCATGACAAGAAAAGCCCAGGAGACACTGCCTAAAACATAACAAGACACAATGACTAAGTCACCATTTACACAGTGAAGACATTTCCCAAGTGAACTTAGATCAGGGCAAGAAAAAGACAGAGGTGAGAGACCTTGGCCATTCTCTTTAGACTCATAGACTAGACTAGCCTTAGAAATCATCTTGTTCAGTTGTTCATTTTTCCTAAACATTTTTGTTTACATATTTGAAATGAGTGAGATTCAATTGGTCTACATAAATCTTACCAGAAGGCTCAAAATGTAAGTAAGTATGCAACAGTGGTGATAAGACGTGTTCACCTTATGCTCTTTTGCTCATCTGTCTAGAGCCCTGAGGAGTTTAAGGAGTCTAGTGTAAGAATAAATGCTCTAATCCAACCTCTCATTTCTCATATGAGAAACGCTGAGCTCTGATGTGCATGTGGCTTGCTCATGGTCCCAGAGGTACTCACTAGCAACACTGGAACCTGACCCTAGTTCTCTCCTGACTCACCGCAGCCCAGTGATCACTCCATGATACCTGGAATTCTCAAACTGAGTAACACACTCACACAGTGGTACCCAGCAGGTGGCATGTCAGGGCAACCAGAGACTTTGAGATAAACGAGGCACATCCTGGAACATCAGCTTTATTCAGAAATTTGGTGTAGATTTAGAATAAAACAAACTCAGATATGTTATAGAGTGCAAATTTTGCACAACATTATAAGAAAAATACAATTTAAAGAAAATACGAAGCCCTCTGAGTCACTACTGATTTCAATGCCAAATTCCCCTGGGAGTGCATATTCATTCTCCTCTCCCCAATGGAGACTTCAGCTAAAAATTCTGCTGACCACAGCTCTACACCATGCTGCTTTCATGCCCCTGACAGTAAGAAGCCCAGATCCCCACTGTGTGTCTTTGGGCAAGTTACTTAACCTTTTTTTGCCTCGATCTCCACACCTGTAAAATGGACATGATAGGAGTACCCACATCCTGAGATTGTTGCTTAGAACAATGTCTGGCACATTGTAAATTGTTTTATCATTAGTATGATTGATTTATATAATTACAGTGCTATATATATATTCAGATACATGCTGGGTAAACTTTAAAGTGTCTTCAATGTATACAGCATCACTATTACCATAGTTGGCTCCGTAACTATGATATAGTCATAGGTCATGAAATTAACATGGACAGAATATTTACTCTTTATAAAATCCTGACAGTTGTTCTGTTTAGGGAATTGAAGAGAGCTGCCCAAATAGAATCCCAGGAGAAGAACACTGCCTCAGAAGAAAGATGACCCTTAGATAAACAACCATAAACAGATTTCAGTATCATCACTAGAGCAACAAATCACCCCTCAAAAGCGCCAGCTGACAGCTCTGTGATCCAGTACTGATGGGAAAGTAAACCCTGCTGGGGTGAAATAATTGAGGGAAATATGGCCAGATTAGATGTCATCCGATGAGTTTACATTCTATAATAATTTAAACAGTCATTGGATCTCCCAGCCCTGCCTTATCCAGCTCTGCAATACTTAATATTTTGTGGCTGCTCTGGGTTTCTCTCCCTCTAGCCTAATTCCTGGCCCAGGATTTGTTTAGATAAACTAGATTTCCTGGGTGTGATTTGAAATAAATTAGCTCTGTGAATGACTGCTTCCCCACCAGGTTCCCACTGGTTTTTTGTATATACTGCTTTATTCTAAGTGCTCAGAAGCACTTTTTAACAGCAGCTCAACGGCGCCAAGAGAGAAGAACTAATTCATCTGCTGACCCAGCCAACCAGATTGCACCACGTGCCTTGTTTGTAGCATGAAAAGCTGAGAGATAATCCTAGTGGTGAGTCAGGGCAAAAGGGGTAGCCATGAAAAGGGCCAGAACACAAGGCTGTCTCTGGGGTTTTCTGTGGTCCAATTCAGCCTGGCCACCAGCAGCCAGCCCCTCTATCGGCTGCCTGGACTTAGTCATGAAATTCCACTTTCCTATTTTTGATTTTGCATTTGCTGTCCATCATTCATTTTTGCCCTTTCCCCATCCGTTTATATGAGGAGCCCACGTAAGAGGAAAAACCACGAGACCTTAGAAATTAATTCCATGAAGTGAGAATTTACTGTCTCCACAGCATAGTGGGGAGCACAAAAGAAGGGAAGCGGTCATTCACTCTTGAAAATGTGACAGCTTCCGGGTGTCTCAGATTTGAAGTGGGGGCAGTGAGTTTTCTTTTCCGGGATGCAAAGATTGTCTTTCTTTTTCACCTATGAAGCATGTCTTCTTCTGAAAGACTACTCAAGTTCACCAAGTGTTCGATGTTAATATTTGGCTTCCAAATCTGGGTGATTCATTCAGTATTTTCACCGCCATTGAGGATTTTTAAAATGTAAAAATTTAAAGGGAGCCTGGGGATGATCAAATCCAACATTATTTTACAGATGAGAAAACAAAGGCCACAAAAGTAGTTACTCACCGCAGGTCATATACAGGTACGTGGCAGAGCCAAGACCAAAAGCTTCGAGATCCCTTCATTCCCCAGTCCAGAGAATTTTCACAAGAACATGCCTCCTGAGTCTCATGCATTCTGATCTTGTCCCGAACCCCCAGTGGAGCTCGGACTCAGGAAAGTCCCATCAGTGACAAAGAGAACATTGCTGCTATGGGTATAGATTTGTATAAACATTCTGTATGGCAAGAGTCGTTCCTTTGATACAGAATATTTCCACTTCAAGAAGTATATAACAGCTTAGCGTTAATAATACGGACTTCATATTATTTTTAAAATCTCCAAAGTATATAAGCAACATCAGTCTTTACAGAGAAAGAGAAGATATGAGGATGTGTACCAATTTTTATTTCTGGCTACCTGGATCGTGAAAGAGGTTTTCCTCTTTGTGCTTTTCTATGAGTTTCTTTACACCAAGTTGTATACACTGATTATGTTTTGGTTTTAATTTTGTAATTGGGAAAATTATTATTTGAACCAAATATTTTGATAAATATTCTTTTATTTCTGCTCTTGGACAACCTGAACCCCTCTACTGAGCGCTTTGTTGAACCCAGTTTTCCAGTTTGTGAAGTGTTTGGACCCTCACTACCATCACCACCAAACTCTTGATTCACTCCAATATCTTGCCTTTAGACCCTGCATCCTGTTTCCTGTACCTTCTCCAAAGACATGGTCTCATGCTTCTTTATTTGTTCAAGACGGGCATGATCACTAGAAAGTCCAGTATTTTCAGTCCTCAGAGTTTCAGCAACTGACGTGAGATAAAACCATAGTGCTAACTTACCTGGCAATTTCAATGACCTCTGACTTGAATTATTCCTATGCCTGGTGTCCCAGTTGGATGCTCAAGTTTGGCCTTCTCCTATCCTTGCTGGAATCAGCTTCTTCCGCTGGGTCAGGTTCCCCAATTCAAAGCCCCCTTTCTAGTTCCAATTTCCTCAGGTGGCTCTTCAAATCCAGGGGTGGAGAACCTAGCACACCTTGAGTCTATGCCCACTGGAGCCATGACATGCAAAATCCACTGAGGTTGAGGTTCTTCAGGGAAAGCTCCCGGGAAGAGACGTACATCCTCCAATACTTAAAGCATGGCTGAAAACTAATAATAATTTAAGGTTGTGTGTTTAAAGAAATACTTAGCAAAGATGGCTGAGCTTTAAATGAATAAATTCCATTTCACCATAGACAGGGACAAACCATGGGGGTCTTCTAGGACTTGTTGGCACTTTACGGCTTCTGGCAATGTCACCATATAAGATTAAATCTTACTAATTTGGCAGGAATAAGCTGAGGACAATGAATCACCCAGAAGGGATACTTCTTCTAGCCCCTTATCATCTCAGTAATTTCAGGAATTTACAAAAAGAGATTTAAACATAATCTTAGGCACTCACATTTCTGAAGTTGTTTCTGGGGAATCTTCAAAGTAATAGAGCAAGCTCAAGAAGAAAATCAAGCCAGAGCTCTTAGGCAACTTGGTTTCCCTCACGCCCTAGTCCTCTATTAAAAAAAAAAAACTTTTAAAAATAAAGCTTTCCCTCTAGAGTGTAAGAAAGAATTCTCAGGTGGGGCTCATGGGACAGAGGCGTGGAGAAGGGGCAGTGGAGAATGAACCTTACTGGCCTGCTTTGTGTGAAAGGAGACTGTGGCTTTAGTTTTGCCCATTAAAATCATGTCAGTGTACAAATTTTTGGCAGAAAATTAAATGATGTAAACAGATGTAGACAGCAGTATCTTAATGCCTAAAGTGGTTTGTCTTGAAACATGATGATATAAAGTAGAGGAAAAATACCCACTTGTTTCTGAGCATCTGTTTTTATCTTAAGAGAAACTATTGGAGGCGAGAGAGTGAGACTGCTTTTGGAGCTGAGTGAACCCAAATTAAACAGAACAGGTATGAGGGGATGGTTCTGGGGCTCAGGGTCTAACAGACCAAGAGGAAAGACAGCAGTTTTGCCAGCCATGGCAGCAGGTGGCAGGACCAGGCTGCAGGCTTTTCGGGATTTCCACATCCTAGTATTGGAATACCCAGCCCAAGGCAGGCCTGTTCAAGGTCACTGACTGGGGCCTGGTAATTCTGTCACCGAATCCAGTTTCCTTGTGGCATATCTGTTAGCACATTCTACAGCGTCAAAAAGTCAGACAATACAGAGAGAGAAAGGCACTTGGAGCCAAGAAACAGAATTGAATTCCCTATAAAAATAGCAACGCTAGAGCAGCCTCTACCCCTGTCTTTCTTCCATGCAAACCATACCCAAGCCACATACTAAAGATGTAGGAGAAGGGACTTAGGGGTGGATCATGGGGGTCAGTGACTTGGAGACCATGCAAATACTTGATTGCAGAATAACAGATAGGCTATTACAGCAGTTGTGATTTCTAAAACTGTATTATTTCTATTTTACATGTAAGTGCATTGATGATAAACTTCTGTAAGGATACACCAACCTGCTAAATCTAAATGCATACACTCTGTAAGAGGTATCTGAGGAGATATAAAAAGGCTTCCTGGATTAGGTCGAATTAATTTTGAAGTATAAATAGGAACTACCTAAGCAAACAAGAGAAAGACGGTATTCCAAACAAAAGGTTCCACTGGTGCAAAGCTATAGGAATACAAAAGAGTATAGTATTTTAGGATAATCACCAGTAATTCAGTATGGCTAGAACACAGGGTACATGGGAGGTGTGTATCAGAGATGAGATTAGAAAAATATTTGGTGTTTGATCTTTAAGGGCCTTGTGTTTAATTCCAAATAATTTAAATTTTTCTCTAAAGGCCATAAAAAGCCCATATTTGATTACAAGTAATAGAAGGATCATCCAAGAGTGACTCAAATAATAAGGATATCTATTGTCCCACGTGTTAGTCAGCTCTGATGCAGTAACAAATGTCCCCAAAATCTCAGTGGTTTACAGCAGGGAAGTGTATTTCTTGCTCATACAGTATGCCAGCTGTTGGTTGACAGTGGCCCTTCTGTGCCAGGTGTCTTACTTATCCGGGGACCCCAGCTAAAGGACCATTTCTCTCTATTCTTATGACATATCTGCCATTCTTATGCCAGAGGGAAGGGGGAAATAATGGAATCATACAATGACACTTAAAATTTCTATATGAATATGGTGTAACCTCCATTCACATCTCATTGGGTAATTCAAGTCATTCTAAGCCTTATATCAATGCTGTAGATAATTATACTCCTTCATAGAGGTCACCTCAATGCACATGACAATAGATGGAAATGTACAATCCTCTTATAGGGAGGGGAGTAGCAAATAATCAGGGACATAATGCCATTTTCTATAACTCACATATAAGAAGTACAGAGGTAGATGGCTCCAGGGTTGGTTCAGTAGTTCAGTAACATCGTTGTGGACAGTTTCTTCCCATCTTTCTTCTCTACTATTTCCATCATAGTGACTTTTGTCCTCACCCTTATCCCCTCATGTCACAGGATGGCTCCTACAGCTCTAAGCATTATGTTTTCAGGCAACCACATCAGACGTAGTGAAAAAAGGACTTCCATCTCCATATCTCTCTCTTTCTCTCTCTCTCTCTCTCTACCCCCTTCCTCCCTCCTTCTCTCTTTTTCTCCCTCTCCCCCTCTCCCTTTTTATCAGGATGACTTCCAGAAGTCCACAGCAGACTTTCTCTATGACTGCATTGACCAGAACTGGGTTACTATCCCACTCCTAAATCAATCACTGGCAAAGGCTAACAGAATTTACATGCTTGTTTTAGATCAGCTGGATCTGGAGCAGAGACCTATTTCCCTGAACACAGTTCTGCCTCATTTCTGAGCAAAATTAGGGTGCTGTTACTAAAGGAAAACAGGGGTTTGACTTTTAGACAGACTAACACTGTGGCTGACCATTAGGTTTTTAAACAGAAGAGACATGCTTATATTTACACCTTACAAACGTCATCTTGAATGAAGACTGAAGGGTGGTTTTAATGGGGATGAGGCTGAAGACAGTAAGGCCACTCAAAAGACTAAGGAAGCCCAAACATAAGGACTGAGCAAGCACAGTTGGCATCACTTGTTAAAAGATTAGAGACTCACAGAACCTCTCAGATACAGAGTAAAACATAATTAGGGCAACAAGACTACCTCCAGTCTCTACTTGGTAAAGGAGCTGAGATTTCCAATCCTCCAAATGTAAATTCAAGTCTCTCAAGTCCTCAGATATTTGCCAACATGCTGGCCATGGACCTTAACTTGTCAATGTGGGAAACACACAGATACTGCTTTACCAAGGGGATTTCCCCAGTTCTGTAAAAACCGAGATTGTGATGCAAAGTGAAAGGTCATTATGACTAGTCATTAAGTGTGAATCATAAAATAAAGTAATCTGGCTATCTTTCTATCATATTTAAATATACCCAAATTAAAAGATGCCCAAATGAGTGTTATTCCTCGAACATGAGATCTTTCTGAAGCTGTATTCTTCAAATGATACTTCTTTTGGTTTCCCCCTCAGAGTCTAGAGAATGCTCTTACAAATATCTTAAGGAAAAGTAAATCACTCTTACGAGGGCTCATTTGTTTTTGTTTTTTATTAATAACCAAAACACAGGCTTATCTAGTGAATAAAGTAGACATCCATTCAAACCACAATGTTGGGTCAAAAATGAGACAGGACAACAAAGCCAGAAAATCAGTGTATTTTGACTCTAAGACAATAAAAACATTAGAGAGGAAACAGAATATTGAGATTGATCTCCTTCATGGTTTAGCAATCAATTCAGAAGGCAGGTTTACTTGTGGTTAGAACTTCTGTCTTTTTCCTTCCCTGGCATCCCAGATAACTTAGAGCCCAAATATAGGATAAGTTCATTGTATAGTTTTGGTGGTGTGCACTGTAAAATTCTTTCAACTTATGCCTGGAAATTTTTTATAGTAAATTATGGGGAGGGGTGGGAAATGACCTATAAAAAATGTTTTTTCAATTTAAAACCTATACATACTTGGTTTTGGACAGTCATGCCCATGCCACAAGACAAACTTGATTATTTTGTGAAAATACCATAATAATGGTACCATGAATTTCCAGCAAAATCTTTTCACTGGATGGTCCAATGTGTAGACACGATCTCAAATTCTAACCACAATGTTTCAAACAGAACATTTTCTTTATTTCCTTTTAATCAATAATTGTTATACAATCGTCCAATTGTAAGAATTAAATTCTTGAAAAGCCAATGGTATGAAATTCCAATAGTATGAAAATTGAGGAATTTAAAAACTTATTTGAAAAATTGTGTTGAGAAACAGAAGTTCCAAAAGAACCTTAAGAAAATTCCTTCCTGACTATTTTCATGTTTAACACAAAACAGCAAATAAACTATATAAAGTTTTTAATTTTTCAAAATAATCATTAGTAGAGCAAAATTAAATATTTATCTACCATGCCTTTCTCATTAGACCATGGTTTCTCAGCCCCAGCACTATGAGCATTTGGGACCAGATCATTCTCATTCATGCAGGGTTGTCCTGTCCAATGTGGGATGTTTAGCAATATTCCTGGCCTCTATCCACTAGATGTCAGTGATACTTGCTTCGGTTGTGGCAACCAAAAAGCGTCTCCAGACATTCCCAAATATCCCAAAGGGAGAAATCGCTCCCAGTTGAGAACCACTCCATCAGATCCTTTTCCTGGTATTTCTTTCTCAGTATTTCAGTAAGATGCTTGCAGGTTCATTTTGCTTTGTCCCAGATAATTCAAGTATCAAGAGACACGAATATTATGTGTCAAGGCCTTTGTTCAAATGCCCAGTACCTATCTGTTGTTATGGTTCCACGCTTTACTGCCTGCCCTTTGTACTAGAAGGAACATGGGAATCTTAGCATTTGAGACAGAAAAAGCTTTCACTAATCTTTTATTATTGTGGTTGTTGTTTTGTTGTTGCTGTTGAGGTATAGTCGGTTTACAATGTTGTGTTAATTTCTGGTGTGCAGCATAGTGTTTCAGTTATATATATATTCCTTTTCATATTCTTTTGTATTATAGGTTATTGCAATACATTGAATATAGTTCCCTGTGCTATACAGTAGAAACTTAGTGTTTATCTATTTTATATATAGTAGTTAGTATCTGCAAATCTCAAACTCCGTTTATCCTTCCAGCCTCTCTTTCCCCTCTGATAACCATAAGTTTGTCTTCTATCTCTGTGAGTCTGTTTCTGTTTTGTAAATAAGGTTATTTGTGTCATTTTTTTAATATTCCACATATAAGTGGTATCTATGGTATTTCTGAGGGGATGGCATAGCTCAGTGGTAGAGGGCATGCTTAGTGTGCACAAGGTCCTGGGTTTAATCCCCAGTACCTCCATTAACAAAACAAACAAACAAACAAACAAAAAAACCTCCAAATCACTAATCTTATCTAAATAATCTGCTCAGCTCTCGGCTTAGATGTCTTTAACTTCCCCCCTCCACCCCACTACACACACACACACACACACACACACATACACACACAGGTTTATAAAGACTTTCGTCTGCACAGAGTAACCTCCTGCCAAACACTCCTCCTACGCCTGTCAGGATGGCTCTTTTCTATTCCCAAAACCAAATCTCCTAACCTTTTGTAATTATCCCCAATTTGAGTGACTCACAGTTCTGAGCTTTTCATAATTTCAGTAAGGTATGTAAAACCAAACCTAGACATATTAGAACTTTGGGAAAAGGAATTAGTGGATAAGAGGAGGGTTCATCCTATATTCTACATTTGATCCAAGGTTTACAGCTGCCAAAGCTGTCACGACTATCCATGCTATCGTGTGGACACAGGACTTCCCTGGGCAGGTGTTCTCCTCTGGCTGCCCTGTGCAGTGTGTGGGTGCTCGCGATACTGGAAGAAGAATCCCTAGGACTCGTGTTCTGACCTAGGAGCAGGTACAACTCTTTCAGCAGAGCCTGGATCTCTACCAATGATGTGATAGGAAAGGAAATTTCCCTCAAATGGAAATTCTGGGGCCCCTCTGGATATTGCCCCAGCCAGAAATGCCCTTTGTGTCTCTCTGGGCACAAAAGAGCCATGACAGCCTCCAAACTCCCTTGCAGCATCTTCTGTCCAGACTCCAAGTGATGTGGTATCCCTGACTATTTTGCTGATAGGACGACTGAATCTCCTTCTAACCCAGCTGCCTCCCTCCCCAAGGCTGAATGCCCCACTGGGTCAGAGACTGACAAGGCTTTAGCCCCAGTACATCTCAGAAACCCTGGACAGAAATATTCAGACTACCCAGGCTCTCAGGGATAGGGTACAGTGACCTCCCACATCCTAGGAGAAGAACCTCCCTTATCCATAATACCTGTAACATTGCACTGCGTCAACTTGACACCATCACAGCCCTCCCTTTCCATCAGACAATAAGTTCTGTGACAGCTGGAGGGTATGTTGTTCACCTTTGACTTCCCAGTAATGATCACAATGCCAGGAACAGAGTAGGTGCTCTGTAAGTACTTAATGAGTAGAAGCATAGTTTCAAGAACGTCTGAATTTTACAATCCTTGCGCTGCTGCCAGGAGAACCAGGCAAAGGGAGGTAAGCACCCCAAATACTTGCTCCAGACAGGAGGCTTAACCTAACTGATTTCCCATCCTGGGTAAACCAGACAAATGTTTCTGTTGACTCTGGCATGTTTTCCAGTCCCGTATTTGTTTTGTCTAACCATAGAGCAATGAAAGTCAAGAAGACTAGCTTCTCTCCACACTCTCTTCAAGGCCTTTCAGAACCCCTAGGCAGCCCTGGAGCCCAGGGTAACCCCAACATCCCGTGGTATTCTAGGTCACATACTCACCCCACCCTCTTCACCTGCCAAATCACCAAAACTCAACTGCAAAACTTGAGGATGCTCTGGGTTCAGACAGGCTAGAGCTGAGGAAGGATTTTATTTATTGTATCATCATTCCTGCCACAGTTAGCCAATAACACCTTCAATTGTCAGCCAGCATACTGACAGTAGTCAGCAGACTGGGAGTAGATTCCAAGGGATTTGCCTGTGACTGGGTGCACACTGGCTGTGATTTCATGGCTCAATTCCAAATCTCTTTTTCGAGCTATGTTTCCTTTTAAATACGGACAACTGAAATATTTGGGTAGTCTAATACTGTCAGTAGAAGTAAAATTGGTAGAAAAACTTTAGAAAAGAATTGGGCAGCATCCATTAGAATTTTAAGCGATCTTATAACCTACTATTCTGCTTCTCCCTTGGAAAACACATATATGACTAAAGCATGCACAAGGATGTTTACTGCAGTATTGTTAATAATACTGAAAAACTGGAAACAAACAAAACGCCTATCAACAGGGAAGGGCAAAATAAACTGATACATCCTACCAGTAATACTACATAATATTTGTCTCATACAGCAATTGAAGTGTAATTAACCTCTTTGTACTAACATGGGTAGGTCTCTAAGAGATACTAAGCTTTAAAAAAAAAAAAGCAAATGCAAATATAGCACAGTAGGAGCCCATTTTCTTGATACATGCACACACACAAACAGACACAAAATCTAAATATTTTCTATGAGTACAGCAACACGAGGCATGTAAATCAGTTGGAAAATGCCTGGAAAGGTACACATCTGTCTATTAACAGTGGTTACCTTGGAGCTGAGGGTAGAGAAGAAGGGAGAGGAGTAGAGAAGAAGAGAGAGGAGCAGAGAACTGAGAGTATTGGTCAAGAGAGATTATAGTCTTACACGTAAACTTTAATTTTTACAAAGAGAAAATATTCGTGTGTAGCTTGAAAAATTAAAAATTTAATTCAAAAAGGGAGAAAGGAAAAACTCTACATCTCTTTATATCTGCAAAAGAAGGAAGGCTATTAGATGAAACTACCAGAAAACAGCAGCTCTTAGAATTGGTGCAGTGATCTGGGGGCAGGATTGGCCCTTTATATGACCAGAATGGCGGGGCTTAATTAATAACACTGTGAATGCTCTCAGTACAAAAATATAAATCCTTTACTTTGAGAATTCTCCACTGGAAAGGGATGTTATGTATTAGGTACCTTCAGCATGAAATTCCTAGAGTGCAGTATAATCACCCAGTACATAATGACAACAGCCAACTCTACCAAGCATTAGTGTATGCCTGCCATGGTACTAAGGGCTTTACATGCAGCCTCTCAGTCAGTTATCGTAACTGTGCAGGTGTGTATAGTTATTCCTATTCTACAAGTGAGGAAAACAAGTGCAGAATAAGTAGTGATCTGAGCTATAAAGCCGGGTCTGTCCTACTTCCAAGCCCACTCTTTTAAGCACTGTGCTATACTTTATGAGAACTTAGGGGACTCTGCCCGCTTGAAGTGGTTTAGGTTTTTGTAATTAATTAAAAGGAATGAGTGGCCCTTTCTAAGATGCTTCCCAGAGTTCTGAATAGCCCTATGGCTTACTGGGTGCCATGGAACAGTTTCTCCATGTCCAATAAAATGGAGTTGCCTCAAAAGAACATTTTTCTGGATCTGACATTCCTCAAATTCTGTCCCAGGAGCTGTGTGATAATGGAGTTTCATTGTCATTTGAAAGAAGTTGGCAGAAAAGGGAAATGAGTCCCAGGCGGGGCAGATCTGAATGGTGTAGCAGAGGAAATGCTGTCCCCATGAACACAAGCAGCTGGGTGTCTGGATGCATCATAAAATTTTATTGTGAAATTCACAAATGATGGGCCCAGCTGCAAAGCATCAGGAGTGTTTATCATGATCTCTCAGCGCATTCTGGCTGTGCTCTCCTTTGACACTATTTTTGTGAGCTTAACCTAATTGAGAAGAAGACATCAAAATGACTTCAAGGTGCAGCCCTGCTGGGAGGCATGCCATACATTTTCCTCTCTGAAGGTCATCATACCATTCATCATGACGGGCTAGACCAACAGTGGGACTAGTCGTATTAACATGAGACGGTATGACCTGGAGTTTATTGAATTTTTCTGGGACATCGTATCTGACCAACTTTATCAGTTATCAAGCTCGTGGGGAGGCCATCCTATTGGCCATACTTGGTCATTAAACAAGGTCAGCAAATGCTTCAGTGCTATACAACTATGCACGTGTGCGTTTCTGCTTCAGAGAATGAGGCAATCTAGCCTAAATGAGACAGTAGCCTAAAAAGAGTTTTACTCTCTCCACCCATCCCATGTACCTGGGCCTTGACAAGCAACTCAAGTCATTGGTTAATTCCTCCTTCTAGCTAAAGCTTTGCCTTTTCCCTTAAAGACTATGGCATTCTCAATCAGGGTTCCTCCTCTGAACCACAGAGCACGGAAAACGCTTTGAGTGACCCTTTTCTCTCTCTCAAGGATAGTACATAATTAGTACCATTCTGGAGGCTCAACTCTTACAAGTTGCCAAGTTCAACATCCCCTTCTTAGGCATGAATTCTTACTGATATCCTGAAAAGTGCCCAACTAGCCTCTTCCTGAATAGCTCACTCATCAGAAGCAGCAAACACCACTTACATAAAGTCCTCACTGCTAGAAGTTCGTCCTCTGGACGTGGAAGGAGAGGACCAGATTGGGGGGAGCCTTGAAAGGTACCTCAGGACATTTGGACTCCTTCTTGTAGGTCACAGTAACCCATCAACTCCCCTGCTCTCTACAGGGCTAGCACAATCCCAAACATGTTCTCCTCTGATCCTGCCAAATTCTGTATTATTTCAAGGAGCAGCGTCCACAGAACTGCTGACAAGTTAAGAAAGCCGATGCAGAACCATCAGGTAGATGTTATCACTAGGCAATGCCATTCACCTCATTTATGGAGATTTATGTGGCAGGGTGGACGGCGCCTAAAGGAATGCCATCGCTGCCTGTAACCCACCAAGAGTTCCCTGTACCTCTTTGGATAACTTGAACATACCCCGTCAGGATGTCTTATCTTGTTTTTTCACATCAAGCCTGGGCTGAGGTTTCAGGTGTCAAGTTGCAGCCTGAAGGGAGATTTATGGTCCTGTTATCAGCTCTAGACAGCAAGAGGCTGTGGTCACATGGTGGGGAAACAACGGCCCAGCAGGGAAGGCCACAGGCAGTGCCGCTGGTCAGCCCTGGAATCGCCTGTGCCCACAGTCCCCATGGGCAGGTGGACCGGGCCGAATGCTGGAAGTAGAAAGGTCCCATAGGTCCTGGGAAAACAGCTCCATCCACTCGAGTGCAATGAGTACGATCATTTACTAGCTCCAATGGTATTGCCCACAGTGCAATCCACTGTCACATATTTCAGAGGTGATAAATCATTCCAGCAATGTAGAAAATGGAAAGCCTATCACAGCTGTTTGGGACTAAGAAGGACATGATAAATGGGGAGGGAGTGAGAGGACCCCCTGGGGGCTCACTCATGCCCATGCTCAAACCATGGAAGAGACATGCTCTTGGCTTGTCCAGCATGACAGCTGGTATACGCCCACCCTTCAAGGACAAAAATGAGATTTCACAAGACAACTTCTGTGGGTAAAGGGGGGTAAGCAGAAACAAATCCCATTGTCATAGCGACCACAGGTTTTCTCCAGCTCGGTCAACCAACTACCACTGTGGGACCTCATCCTCATTTCTAATAAATCCTCCTCAACTATACATATGAAATATATGCAATATTACATATATATTTCTTTCCATAGGTATTTCTAAATACATACCCTCCTTGTGTCATCATATGCTCCATGTTATAAACTCCTAAGAGACAGCATCTATACATGGCATTTGATAAATGTTATAAAACGTAGTATGATGAGCTAACGGTTTCCCCATCCTTAGCCGCACCCTCACATTGCTGTATCTTGAACACGCAACTGCTGTCACCTTCCTTGTTGATGCTAGGAGTGGGGTACGCTAGGAGAGAGCCTCTTCTGTTTTCCTCCCTCACCCACAGCTCTCTCCCAGTTTTCAGCCATGGACAGAAAAGGTGAGAGCAGACTTCCCTTGATTCCAGGGAAAACCCAACCCTAAGCAACAGGGAGAAGTATCCAGTTCTTCCAGCCCTCTACTCAGGCTGCCAGCAGAGAGTTGAGATTTGCCAAAGAGATTCTTTCCCGGTAGGCATTAGGCTAAAGTCACTGCTTACTCCCCTTGGCCTGCCACACAGATGCCGTCGTCTGCTGAGTCAGGGCCTGGGCTGAACCTGAGCAGGTGCCCCCAAGGGAAACGGCTCTAGTGTGCCCATGAGCAGCTGTCTCCTTCGGAGCCCTGCTCAAAGCACAGCCTCTCCAGAGACTCTTCCCTGGTTTATCCTGAGTAATTGAGCAGGGACTGGACTGCACTCAACAAATATTTACTGAGTGCCTATGACATGGAGAACAAGATGTCAAGGAGCCATTTCAGTTCTGTTCAATTCAACTAACATTTATTTGGAAGCTTTTATTAGTGAGAGATGGGGGTATAATGGACTCTGAACCATCCTGCCTGGTTCACATCCAGAGTCACCTACTCTTTTTATATTTTAAAGTTAAATGAGTTAATACCTCCAAAATAATTTAAACCGCGCCCAACACAAAATAAGCACTCAATGTATCTTAATCATTATTACGGTTACACAGTGGGTACTTGGCTAAGCCCTGGGGAGGTAATGATCAATACATTATCTTACAGCCCACTGGGAAAATACAGTCTGTGGAAGAGAAGACACTGAGGAAGAGCATTTCAATGCAGCTGTGTTCTCAGCCAGTCAGCCATGACACACTGATACACCCTGAGCACTTCACAGGTACCCCGTCAAATCATGAACAACATTTAAAAGGAATGTTTGCTACACCGTGTGTAAGTATTGCAACAGTTATGTTCCTGGGTTAAATCATTGAGCTGAGTGGAGAGACAGTGCTGTGCAGAGCAGAGGGTAATGCCAAACTTACATCACAGAAAAATCTCTTATTACTAGGAAAGGTAAGAAGTTTATTTCATAAGTGTATAAGCAAGTGCTACTAGGCCACAAGCAGTTCTGTTCAAACAGCAGGAGTGCTCAAGGATGCTTTTGTCTGCTAATTGCGTAACACACAGCTAAAATGAAGTGTTATCTTGCGTAACAAAAAGTCTAGACGAAGGTGGTTCAAAGGTTGACCCAGAAGCTCAGTTACATTGTTCCAGCTTCAAACCTAAGTCCTTTGACGTAATCTTTAAGCATCTATCCCCGTGCAGTCAGGATGGCTGCCACAGTTCCAGTTATCAAAGGTAGACATGATAATGTTCAGCAAAGAATTTCCCATGGGTCTCTTTTTTTTTAGAGACACATGTCCCTCAAATCCCATTTGCCAATACTGAATTACATGGTCAAGCCCTAGCTGCAAAAGAGTCTGGGAAAGCAAGTGTCTGACATTTTTAGCCTCTGTGATGAGAGATGAGCAGAGAAGAAATGTGTGTAGCCAAGAATGTTTGCATAGTGAATAACTGAATTGTCCAGAAACTGTAGGTGTTATTCAAACATTACGAGTTTTCTATTGTCCTAGAGTAGTAATTGTGTATGAATTATTATTAGCTTGTTGAGTGTTGCCTTAAAACACTTAATTCTTTCAAGGGTGCAGCCAAATATTCTAGTCTTTCTAAATGGATCGCAAACAGGGAAAGGCTGAGCACTAATTCAGTACATGGTAGTTAATAGTACTTTAGGCAAATGAAATGTTATGGTGGGACTGGAGAATCAGCCAGGAGATCTCGATATGTCCACATAGCATTCATTCATTTCATAATTAATTTTTGAACATCTGCTATGTGTCTGACACCATTTTACAGCAGTGAATAAAATTAAGCCTCTGCCCTCATGGAATTTAAACCTGGTTGGTGTACCCACATCACCTTTAGTCCTCGAGACCCCAAGATTGTATTGTCCTAGGTTTGCAGGAGTTTTTTATTAATCCTATTAATCCGTGTTACCTCTGCCAGGGCTGGTATCCTTATACTCTGCAACTTCACAATTCTATTGTCTATAAAATATTCTTATTCTTATACTTATAAAAATGTGTCTTGTCTCCATCAGGTCTGCGAACTCTGAAGAATAAGAAAAGCAGGATGTCCATTAATTGGCAGCCTCCTTAAAGTACAGGCTATTCATCTTATTTACGGTGGCAATTTGGCAGAGCAGAAAATGTGCAGACTGACGCAATCAGTCCAGCTTTACTTCTTAGCCACATAGCCCTGGGCTTGTCACTTTTTCAGCCTGTTTTCTCATCTGAAAATGTGCAAGATAAAAATGACTGTATTGCTATATAATGCTATAATAATGCTAATCTTGGTACAAAGCTTAGACAAAATAAGAGTGCGGTGGCTGGCATATTGTAGACACTCATTAGACGGGAGGCCAGTAATTGTCTTCACTGCTACCTGACCTTCTCCTCTCATCTGCCACTTGTCAAATAAAGCCAACCCCCAGCAGCAGGTGGCCAGGCCAGTCAATTAATGCCTGCAGATGGCATGGTGATCTGCTAATTGCTCCAAGGCCTCCAAAATCTAAATTGGTGTGGTAGCTCAGCTGCCAAGGACATTAAGTTTTCCTCTCTCCCTCCCGCTGCCCACAGCCCCACTCCTGAGAATTCCGATGAAAACTGTGATTCTCTGGAGACAGGTCAGCAGTTCGCACTGTTAAAAATAAGTCGTTGGGACCCTGACCTGACATTTATGAGGAAACAGAAAACACTCAGTGCCATCTTTGGTTTCTTTGGGTCCACCACCATAAAAAATTAAAAAACGATGGGGATTTTGACATGTCTTTCATGATTCAGCTCTTTGAATGTCACCCAGACTATTCCCTAACCGAGCATGAGGTGAACGGAGGGCCTGAGAAGAGACAAGGAATCTCAAGAAAATGTCACATTCAATGATTTATTCAAGTAGCAGAGCATGGTGTAGACTCACTGCCCTGAATTAACCAATTTTTAAAATAACTGAGTATTTCTACATAGATAAATATATACTACATTTCTTTTTTTTTTTGCCAAATAATCAACTCATTCTCCCAGCAACTCAAAAAAAACATCTGCTTTTCTGAGTTCTCTCATCACAGATGTCCTTCCTGAGTTTTAAACCACGGCATCAGTCTGGGCTTCCTGCTAGGAAGTATGGGGAGTTTAGCATTTGTTGGGGAAGGACCTCAGCACATATTTTTTCATCACCATTCTAAAAACATGGCCTGTTACCCACACATCAAAGCATCAGTAGGTCCCTGACACATCCTCTCCTCTGTGCTGAATATACGGTGGTTGAATGTAACTGTAAGGAGTGGAGAAGTGGAGGAGGGAAGGAGGGGAAGCAGATGGAGAGAGAAAGCCCCCTCTTTATAGCCCTAAAGGGTGCGTGTCTATGGAGCTGTGTCTTCCTAAATAAGAAGGAGAAAGAATCTGGGGAAGGACCAAGCAAAAGGAGCCCAGTCCTACTCGTTGTCATTGGAGACCAGCATTGCTAAGGTGGTTCTTCGGAATTGATCATTTCATGGCAAACTTTAGAAGCGAACTGCAGCTTTGCTGCTTGCATTGGTCAGCTCAGCTAGTGAGATACTACAGACCGTGTGGCCCAAACAACAGAAGTGTATCTCCTTACAGTTCTGGAGACTGAAAGTCCAAGATCAAGATGCTGGTCAATTCAGTTCCTAATGAGAGCTGTCTTCCTGGCTTGGAGATGACTGTGTCCTACCATGTCAGTGAGAGAAAGAGAGAGAGAGAGACCCTCTCTCCAACTATAGTCACACTGGGGGTGAAAGCTTCAACACGTGAATTTTAGGGGGACACAATTCCATCCATAGCACTGCTAAAGAATGTGCTCTTTCTGAAGGCCCTTTACCACACCCTATATCTCTGATACAGTCATCCTTAACACACATTGCACACTCCAAGACATGAGGACCCAGGGGCCTCTGGCTCACTGGAATTCCTCAACCCTAGTTTTGCCCTCTCCTGTGATCACAGGCAGGCCCTGCGGATAAGTCCCTTATCAATATTCAAATTTATACTTAAAAGGAACTGTTACTTTATCAAAGGATTCCTCAAATAACAAATGTTCTATGAATTGTTAAAAGAAGCAGGAGTATCTATGTGGAAAGGGTTTGGGATTCCTACCCATTGCAAACTTATTAGAAATAAAGATAAGCCCCATGTCCATTGCAGCATTATTTACAATATTCAAGATACAGAAACAACTTAAGTGTCCATCAATAGATGAATGGATGAAGAATGTGTGGTATGTATATGCAATGGAATAAAACTCAGACATAAAAAAGAGAGAATCTTGCCATTTGCCACAAAACAGATGGACCTTGACAATATTATGCTAAGTGAAACAAATCAGAAAAATACAAATACAGTATGCAAAATGGGTAAAGGGAGCCAACAGGTACAAACTTCCAATTACAAATTAAATAAGTCATGGGTTGTGAAGTACAGCATAGTGATTATAGTTAATAATACTATATTGAATATTTGAAAGCTGTTAAGAGAGCAAATATTAAAAGTTCTCATCCCAAGGAAAAAATTTCTAATTATGTATGGTGACAAATGTTAACTAGACTTATCAGGGTGGTCATTTTGCAGTATATGCAAATATGAAATCATTATGTTGTACATCTTAAATCAATGTTTTATACATCAATCCTACCTCAATTTTTAAAAAGACAATGATTTTTGTAAAAGAGGAATAGTAAGAAATTATCACAGATCGGAGGAGGGTAAGAAGACAAAATGAGTAAATGGCAGCATAGCCTGGATTGAACCCTGAAACATTAGAAAAAAGCACATTAGTGGAAAAGGTGCAATTTGAATAAAGTGTGAACTTTTGTTTAAAAAAAAAGAGATGAAGATGAGGAAGGATTAACATCATAACACTGGACAATGGTAGATGGACTTTGAGTTGCACCAAACTCTTCTGGGATGTCTCTTTTCCTAAAACAAGGCAACATGTTCTTCATCATTAATATTATTCTAAGTATTGTCTTATATAGCTCCATTTTTCTCATTTAAAGAAAAACATATGGTATATTTCATATATATATTCCTTCCATGTGTAACTCTATAACTTTAAAAATGACAGTGCTCCAAGGCCATGGAGAAGAAAAGCCCATCCCTCTCAGGTTCCACGCACACTCCATTTAATTCAGCCAATACTTATTAAGCAGCTACTACAGGCACTGGCAAAGCCAAGGTTTAGGAGAGCTGATCATTTGCCATGTGACAGCTCTTTCCTTCTCTCCACCCCATACTTTGTGGGTCTCGAGGCTGTGCCTGGCAGCAGCACAGAACCAGGCCAGTGCCCATCTTGGTCTGGAGCAGGAAGAGGGCAGAGCTTGCGTGCCACCAGAGAGGTCAATCAGGGGAAATGATGGCGGTGATTCCCAGGTGATTCTACTCACTGTCTTTCTCCTCTTCCCGCCTCCTTCACTCTGTTCTCTTCTGCTTTTTACCTGATTATGCCTGAATGGGCCTGGGTGCCCCTCTTGCAGATTCACAGTGCACATCACTGACAGCTCTTGCAATAAAGAAGCTTACTTAACCCAAGATTTGCCAAGTGCATTTCTTTCCTGAGGTAGTACATAGCCCTGTGGGTGGCTTCTCAGGTTTGCTGACCAGTTTCCAAATATTCAAGCCAACTCATTAAGCTGCCCTAATTATAACTCTGAAGATGGTAGTGTTTGCCTTCAATTCCCTCTGATCTCACCTTCCTAGGCACTTCTGTTCACTTTGGGCATCCACCATGTATCAATCCTACCCCAACTCTACACCCTGCTACCTTAGATTCAGGATCTTCCTCTTGACTCCAAGATACAGAGGACCACTGGGCCCTACATTTTCCAAACAAAACCTGATGCTCTAGGCCAGAATTTCTAACTGGGAATGCTAAAGAACACATAGCCTTAAGAAATTATTAAAGAGAGAAACAAAGCTCATAGTTAAAGGTTTACATATTAAATTCCCCTCATAGATGTTTACAAGACACATTATTAAAGATTCTGAGAAATCCTACATTAGAGAAGCTTATCTAAGCTCACTTTCCCAACTGCATCTGACCACAGCTCCCCTTTGTAACTACATCTAACAATGGCAGAAGGACCCACTGTTCCACAGAATACGTTTTGAGAAACCTTCCTAGACCGATTTTCTCCTCTGAACTCCTCCTCTCCCATCATATACTCCCAACTTGGTGTCTCATTCTGTCAAGATCCAGTTTTTTTTTTTTGAGCTAATAATTGAGCTAATAATGACATACTGAGCTAATAATAACAGCACACTGTTTGGTACTAGTTCTTACCCCCCAGATACTGTGAAAAAAGGTAGCATCATCCGCATTCCACAAATGAAGAAACCGAGACTTAACGAAGGGAAGGAACTTTCTCCAGTCTCACCCAACTAGGAGATGTCAGGTTGGGAACTGAACCCAGGTCTTCTAATGACTTCTTTTATGCTAGCCACTCTGTCAATAAGGGGTTAATAAGCTCACTCTCCAGAGCTGTTTACATTTTAAAGTCAAAGAGAAAAAATACTTAAATCCCAGAAGAATGAAATGAATCCCTATTAGAGGAACCATGGAAGACTTGGAGGAAGCCAGGGGAGAGGGAATTGGGGAGGCTGATCTTCCTGTATGTCATCCAGACCATGAGCCCCCTCCCACCGTAGGTACAAGGAAAGTTCTGCCTGTTTGGGCAAGAGAACCAATCATTCTCCTCTAAGGTAAGGTGGTAAGGATATGCAAATAGTCACACGTTTCTGTCCAGTCACAGTTATGGAGTGGGGCAGTATAAAAGTCACTCCGAATATTCTGATTTGTGAAGCCACACATTTTGCCACCTATTAACAGCTTGGTTTATGGCTTTATTCCAGTGGGACCAATGTGAGACCTACTGCCCATCACACGTGAAATTTTTTCCAACAAATTGTATATGCAATGCTGGTCTACTGCCCAACATAGTGCCTTTCAAAAACAAGTGATTTACTAGATATTTTCTGAAGATTATAATCCTGAAAAATTGGTACCCATGTGCAGCACCTTCTTGCTCCCAGGTGGTCAGCAAATTCACCCAAGTCCCCAAATCAGAATTTGGAGGGAGTTTTCAGTTGAAGAGATTTTTCTGGGTGGCATCCTTTCTAATGTATTGTAAATACAAATGCGTTGTTTGTAATGATAATCTAGACTGCAGTGAAGCAAAAATGGAATGTACCTCAGCCACCCGATGGCCATCTCATTAGGCTCCAACCCAGTTCTGTTTGTACTTCTCCATCACCTTTATTTGTTTAAGAGGCCTGACAAGGCAAACACTCCTGATGCCATGTTTACATTGCTGCTTTCACTGGACCTTATTAAACTCATCGTTACTTCATATAAGCTGCAGATATGTGACGAGGGCCAGTGAGTGTTGACAGTAAGTAACAGACACCCTGTCACAAGGTAACATGTTTATATACTTCATTGGATGCCTGGTGGATTGTGTCCCTGTAAAACTATCACAGATAATGAAGCTACTATCAGATAAGCGACTATAATAAATGACCACAATTAGGTCTCTGGTTAATGAAAACACTTGGTGGTCTCTCCAGCCTGACTTGGACAATTCCCAGGCACCTCCCCCCAAAAAAGGAATCAAAAATCAAATTTAAGGACCTGGATTATCATACTAAGTGAAGTTAAGTCAGAAAGAGAAAGACAAATATAAAATATACCACTTATATGTGGAATCTAAAAAGATGACACAAATGAACTCATTTACAAAACAGAAAGAGTCTCACAGACACAGAAAACAACCTCATGGTTACCAAAGGCGGAAGGGGAGGAGGAATAAATTGGGAACTTGGGGTTAACAGATACATACTACTGTCTATAAAATCGATAAACAACAAGGACCTACTGTATAGCACAGGGAACTATATTCAATACCTTGCAATAACCTAAAATGGAAAAGAATATGAAAAAGATTATATACCTATGTATAACTGAGTCACTTTGCTGTACACCTGAAACACTGTAAATCAACTATACCTCATTTTAAAAATCAAATTTAAATGAGATTGATTTAACATGACACTGTTTGATTTCAAAAAGAAACAAGAGTTAAAACAAATCGAGTTTTCATTTTCCTGCTGACCCTCTCTCCTTCTATCCCTTACCCTTCTTCCCATCTCAAAAATAAATAAATAAAACAACAAATTAAGTTCTGCAATCAGATTCCTACAAAGCTCTAAAATCACTTGGCATGCTTCCTCCCCAAATGTCTCCACGATATCTAGACCAGTGGAAAACATCACGGGACACCTAAGCTTAGGGAAGCTTCTCCAGAAGGGAAGGCCTGTCTTGGGCTGTTACTGCATCCAGAAGGAAAATTGGAGAAGAGACTAAATCACCGAGGGGTCTTGGCATGATCCTCAATATAGCTGGACACGCAAGGCTCCATCCAGCAGCTTGCAAGGCGTGACTGTAATCATTTCTTTAAAGGGTGTTTTGTTACCCCCTGGCATGCTCTCATTACATGACGACGAAGTAATGGCACAGAATTTAAGAGCTCTGATGAAAAGGTCTTTAAAAGACATTTATTTTCTTGTACGTTATAGTCATTTCCAGGATGACTTACAGATTTATAGCGAGCTTTTTATATATATGTATAACTTAAGAATGTGCTGAAAGAAGGTGTGTAGGGCCCTTTAAGAGACCTTAAAAGATGATACCAGCAAAGTGGAAACTGATTGGCAGTAAAACACGCACTGCAGGGGGACTATGCAATTATTTTTCATTGGCGACAATTTTGTTTATGTCACGTCACACAAGCTTAGCTCTCCAGATAGCTCCCCACTCCTTTTCCCTGACATTGTCCCCTCAGAGCCCTCTTCCCACCCACCCCAATACTCCTACCATCAGCTCAGCCTCCTTGAATCGCAAGTACATTTTTTAAATTTGGCTAGAGGGAAGATGCTTTTCTGTAAAGTATTTACTCTGGGGGTTTCTATTTTTGTTTGATTTAATATTTTCTAATAATAGTTTTAGGGGAAATTACCCTGAATGGCAGCACGATCCCCCCTAGGAATAAATGCTTCGGGAGTGGGGGGTGGGAGTGATTGATGGAGCTTTTTGTATATCCCTGTGGCCAGAAGACCTCATAAACTCAGGAAAGCTGCCCAGGCATCAGTCTGTTTACCTCTTCACGACTTTAAAGGTGATTTATTTGACCTTTGAAAACAGGGATCCTACTTCTTGCTGAAAACAGTGCACATTTCAGCATAAACGGTGACTGTCAGGATGGTAAAGTCTCCAGTTGGAGGTCCTTTATCACATTTTTCTTGTTCTAATCTGAATGGGAAGCATCTGCTGGATTCCTAGTACAAACATATTTGAAGGACATTGTCTAAATATACAGAGATAAGTATGTGTTTATGTACCATATGTACATATAGTTTCCATAACGATTTTTAAAACTATTTATAAATGCTCTGGATATCAGGTAAACACGAGGTAGCATGGGTAGAGGGAAAAGCTTGGAATCCGAGATAGGATCTGAGTCCTTCACTGGCTGACTTACCCTAATTAGATAATTCAGCATCTTGCAACTGGGGACTCTGGAGTCAAATCACCTGCATTGGATTCCCAGCTCTCCCACTTACTCACTATACAATCTTGGGCAAGATGCTTAACCTCTGTGTGCCTCGATGTCATCATCTGTATTATGCAATAATAGTGCCTATAACCCCTAAGGTTGATGTGAAGATTAAATAAACATAAGCATGTAGATAGCTTTAAAACAATGTTTGGCACATAGAAAACAATAAATGTTAGTTATTACTACTAGCCTCTGTAAAGGGAGTAATTATACCTACAACAAATCCATAATGTAGGAACTTATAATAGACAATGTATATTAAGCACCTTTACAATGTAACAGGCTATGCAGACGCCGCTCACACGCTGAACTGAAGATGTCAGCAAGACCTCCATGTATATCACAAGTCCTGAATGCTGTGACTAGATAGATTTTCATAACTTTTTTAACCAAATTATGAAAGCAATAGGTCAGGTCATTTGTGTCTTCATTTTACATATGAAGAAACTGAAGTTCAAAAAAAATGAAATGACTTACCCAAGGTCACACAGCTCTTTGGAAGATATGTGCATCCTACAATTAAAATGCTATAATCTTAGGGTGTTATTTATTCGTTGATGGAGTTCATTTCCCTGCAGGAACCAGTTTCCCCTTCAGAAGGATCCCACCAGCAGAGGAAATGGTTCCCAGAACAGAGCGAATGTCATTAGCAAGGTCAGTGTTTCCCTGAGACTTAACAACCCAGGGAGGAAATGAAGAAAGCATTCAACTGCACAGACTGGATCAAGGGAATTGCTTTACCAACTGTACTCCTGGTTTTGCTTCTAAGACACATCAGAAAGGATATTTGGTATCAATAAGATTTTATTTTAAAACATTTTCTGCCTCTTTAGATCTCAATCTATCAGTAGAAGAATGAACCACTGCAAAGGTTCTGTATATAACAGAATGAATCATTCTGTTATAATAGAATGGAGTTTCCTTCCACTGATGGCTTTGCAAGCCTTCCCAAAAACTGGCCAGCAGAAGAAGGTGGGGATACCTGAGTGTTGGGGGACATTTATATCACTAGTCTCTTAAGACCACCACACATTTTGCAAGCCTGTTTAGAGCTTGTGGTATGATGATTTGGGGGGAAATTTCATGGGAGTCCCATAGGCGCTAAGTGAAGGCTCAAAACATAACCAGTTGATGTGGCCTAGAAGGCTATATCCGACAGGCAGAGGGCACAAGCCTTCTGAGAAATCAGAAGACAAGCCCTGGGACAGCCTCTGAAGCTGTGTCTTCCCAGGCAATGAGTGGCTATCCCCTGGAACCAACTAGAAAGCCATCCATTCTGGGAAAAGACCCACTGGCTCCAACACTCCCAGGGTCTCCCCAGCAGAAGCTGCTCACTGGCCATGCACTTCCCATGGTCCCCCATCCCAGCCTGCTCTGCCCCTCTCAGAAGCATCAGTGTTAACAGATGTTACAAGGTGCCCGTCCTCAACCCTGCACACACCCGGCTCGAACCCCTGTGAACTGAGAAGGCCTGTGGAGTTGCCCACCATCTTCTCTGATGACAGCCCATAATTTATTAACCACTGCATTTCTCTTCAGGACGTGACGATTGCATGTGTTCTAAGGGGACAGCTGAAGGCCCATTAATCTTCACCCTGGTGGGGAAGAGACTGATGGCAATTTAATTTAACTGGATGGGTGAGGTAGATAGAAAAGACCACAAGGTAAAAATGACAAGATTATTAACTGCACCCCGAGCCGTCTGTTTACCAAGCCGCCTCAGTAAATGGAAGCGGGTTGGTTAAACGTGGACCAAGGTTCAAGCAAGGTTGACAGAGGGGAGTTTCTGGCAGATGTGGGTAATGGCAAGGCTCCACGTTTCCAGGGAGAAAGCAAAGGACTTTTGTGGTTAGAAGAGGAACTTGGGCTTCAACCAGCCCAGCAAGCAGGCTAAAGTTTAAAAGGTCAGGGCAAATTCAGAAATATTTCTCTCCCACACCCACAAAAAGGAAACGGTTGAACTTAATCACCAAGGTGCCCCTTCAAGTCCTCCCCTGACCGACCTCCCCTTCCAGCTCACTCAATTTTTCCTCCTGTCCAACTTGTTTTTAAAAGCTCTTTGCCTGAGCAAAGCAAGTCTTCTGCCACCACCTCCGTCAGCCTGTGGAAGGAGCACCTGCCTCAGGGCATCACTGGGGAGCTTTCTACTCACCAGCCTACCCGCCACAAGACAAAGCATCAAGAAAAGGGATGTGAATTCCTCCGTGTCAGCATCCCCCATGGATTCCCTCTGTGGGACATTTTCTAGGTATCTGCCTTCCCACACTGAAGTCTAAGAAACCCCAGCATCCAAAAGCACTGCCCCAAACACAGACCACAGTACGAGAAGAAAGTCTTTGCCTTCCCATATCCTGGTCTGGCTCAGGATCTGTGCATAGAATCACAATGATGAGTTTCCAGGCTCTCCTCCATGTCCCAGCTGTGTACCCAAACTGACCCTGATCCCAGCTGCGTTGAGACCCTGCCCTTTACCCCACCTCCAGGCCAAACCTGACCCTGCCAAACTACCAATCAGCAGAATCACCCGGGCTTGTTTCCTGTCCAAACAATGACAACATTTGCATTGAAAACCCAATAGGTATTTAATGCCATTTGGTTTACAAAGCACTCGGCTAAAATGTGACTCTTACATAGCTCTGGATGTGGGCAGGGCAAGTATTCATTCCTCCATTTTATAGATGAGAAAACTGAGACTCAGGGAGGTTAGATTTACTAAGGGAGTAAAAAGAGGACAGATATTAGAATCCTTCTACTAGCACTTATTTCACTTCAGCATATGTTTTAGTGTGTGTGTATATATATATACACACACACACATACACATACTCATACACAGGAATATATTTATATTTAGTAATATATATTGCATTGTGTATGGTATACAAATTTGTACATCTGTATAGTAAATATATAAATATATGTGTATATATACTAAACAGTATATTATATATACTATATTTATTATTATATAGTATTATATATACCATATATAGTATCATATATATACACTAAATATATATATATTTACTTGTGTAAGTGACTATCCCTCTATGGCAGATACTATAATTCATCTTCTCAAAAGTCATTTCCCTCTTTCCTTATTCACAGAACCAGAATTATGTTCACCACTGGCCAGGGGTCCACTGGTCTCCAGAAGTGCTCCTAAGGATGGGCATGTGCCCCATTTCTGACCCATGAAATGAAAGAAGAAGGCTGCTAGAGGCTTTCTGGAAAGACTTTTCTTCATGATACGAGGGAGGCATCATAGGGGGCTCTTGCCCCCACGTTGCCCATTTTCCTGCTTTTGAACAGGGACAAGTGAGGGCAAAATAATAAGAGCAGCTGCAGCTTTTTTGTAACAACGAGGAAGAAGGCCAAGAACACCAAAGGGATGACAACCCAGAGCCTTGACGTCTTTAAGCTACTAAACTAGCCTCAGTAAGTGCACATGACCACACTTCTAGTTTAAGCCATTTTTAGCTGAGTGTTTCATTTACTGGAGCTAAAAGCATTCCCAGCTAATATGCTCCCTGACCAGATGCTGAGGAACTCAAGGACGTAGACCATATTTATGTTTGAGTCCCCTTTGGAATCTAGTCCAGAAATAGTCACTTAACAAATGTTTGCTAGAATAAAGAAAAGAAGGAAGAAAAGACTGTACTCCTAACAGACATACCTTAGTGTGATGAACTCAACAAAACCAGAGCAGTAGAACTTGGAATCTTCTACTTGCAGATAACCACGTCCCTACTATATTAGAGCTATTACTATTGCCATTTCTCTGCCTCCTTTCCCAGAACTGTTCTCACTACTGCCATACACCTTGACAACTAAAAACATGATTTTTTCAAAAAACTGAACAAGTTAGTTATGCATTTCTGCAATGAATATTTTTTCCTATTTAAAAATAGAATTACTTAAAGTGACTGACATTTCAAGTCAGTGAGGAAGAGACAATTATTTAACAAGTGATGAAACAATCTAATAATTATTTGAAAAAAAAATAAGATTCCTGGTACAACACACCAAATTAAATCTCAGATAAATGATAATCCACTCTATTACAAGTAAATAATTATTAATTCATTAAAACATCTAAAGAACATATTGATAAACATTTATGTAAGCTGACAGCTCTGGAAGAATTTTGTAAGGCAGAATATAAAGGGAAAATTGAAATGCTTGAATACATTAAAAGTTACATTTTCCAAATATAAAAAAAATCATAAACAAAATTAAGAGAGAAATAACACTGGAAAAAAACATTTGCATGTTTTGCATGCAAAGAGTTACTGCCTTAATCTATACAGGAATCTTACAAGCATTCATGAAAAACAAAAAAATCCCAGTAAAACTGTGCAGAGGACATTAACTCAAAACTGCCTGAGGAAAAAATACCAACAATCAATAAACATATGGAAATATAGAACCTCACTGGTAACAAAAGACAGTCAAACTGAAATGAGATCCCCTCTGCCATTTTTTGCCTACCATATTGGCAAGGGTGTTTTTCATTTTATCAAGTGTTGCTACCCATAAGTACCTGTTGGTACCAGAAAACAGAAAGCAAAACTTCAGAGAAAAAAAAAAAGTAAGCCTTTGGGTCGTAGTATTATTTTTTAAATGTATCCTAAGGGAATACTTCCAAGGTGAATACAAATATGCTTCCTGTGGCATTATATATAAGAATTAAAATTGGAATGAACCTGGCGGGGTGGCGGGGGTATAGCTCAGTGGTAGAGTGCATGCCTAGCATGCATGAAGTCCTTGGTTCAATTCCCAGTACCTCCATCAAAAAATAAATAAATAAACCTAATTACCTCCCCCCAACAAAAATAAATAAATTTGTTTAAATTGGAATGAACCTAAATGTGTATGAAATAATAGAATAACTGTGAGTTCTGTTACAGAGCAAATATTGTTACAGGGAAATGCTCCCCATGGACTGTTAAGTGAAACAAACCAAGCAAGTCATGGAATTGGATGAGCATCTTGCTATAAAACGTAAGTTGGTTAGTGAGGTATTGGTAGCGTGGAATTATTTTTCTGTCTCTCCTGAAGTTTCCAAACTTTTCTGCGGGAGATATGTATTCTAAACAAAAATAGTTATTTTTACTTGAGAGGACTACTCACAATCTCTCTTGTTTCAACATCAGAATCCCAGGAGTATGTTCTTCCCAGCAGTAATTCAAGTCATGACATGTTAGCTCCTAGTCACTTGACGATATTGGCACAGACACACCTCAGGAAGATACAGTCCTAACAAAAATAATTAACGTGCATTAGTAATAATTTTTGAACAAATTCTGTTAACAAAAATGGCCAGTTTTCCAAATCCACTACCCCTTACACATACACTACTTGTATAACAATACAAGAACCCTCCGAGGAATGGATGGGCAAACTGGGGCTCAGAGTGTCTAAGTGATAAGTTCAAGGAGGAAATAACTCCTGGGCCTCCGGCCTCACTGCACATTTGGCCCCTCACGCAAGACTAAGTAGGAAATGTGTGCCTGTGAGTCCCGTTGTCACGAGTACTGAGACACTGGGAACCAGATGCCCGAGAGCCTGTTCCACCCACAGCACAAACTTCCGGTGCCCGGAAGGGTTCTCCCGCACCGTTTGCCTCTGCTCACAGCATCACAAGAGTGCAACTCTCACCCGCCCCTTCCCCCTCCTATGGAAGGGTGGACCCTCCGGGCAGCATCCACAGAGAGCTCAGGATGGGGTAGGGCTAGGTACCATTAGACACAAATTCTCATGGAAGAGGCAGGTCAGGCATGAGGTCGTAGCTCAGCCAGAACTGACAAACTCCCTCTGGCATTTCATCACCTGGGAGCCGCTCTCCTCAAATTTACGCCAGGGGCCAGCAAGGGAACTTGAAAATACTGCTATTCCGTGCTCAATAACTATTTCTTCTCTGACTGATATCTTATTCCAGGATGATCTTAGGAACCCCTTTCGACAGAAAAATAAAACAGATTCATAATACAGATCTATTTTTGTCCCATTACTATCACTACAGAGACACCCAAACTCTAAGCCCCAGGGCCTTAATCACACGTCCCAGGTGAACTACACACCTTTCCCCATGTTTTCCACCCAGTCAGTGGCTCCTGGTATCCTCTCAGGCCCGGAGCAATGTCGCCACGCCGAAGCCATCGTCGTCCAGCTGCTTCTCCACAGCAGTGCTCTCATCAGGCCCCCGGGCGCACTCACTGCGCAGACTCCCGCGGCGCTTACCGATTGCGTCACAACCCGCTGTCCAGCTCCTCCCCTGTGCTCTGAGCACGATGTCTAATCCATCTGGTCCCAGCACCTGACACAGAGGCGGCACACCGTCAGCGCAACCCTCGCAGGAAGGAGGTCGTGGGTCCTCGTTAGTACTTTGAGGAATCCCTATGAAAAAGCCAGCCAATAGGATAGGGAGGAAATGAGACTCACAGACATACCTGCTGCCAGATGGATAAGGTAACTGCAAAAAATAAATGAATGAATACACACATACATACATCTATATACATATACATCTTTACATACATACATATATACATGCTTACATACATACATCTATACATACATATATACCTTATCTCCCTGGTCTGGGAAAAACAAAAGACACCATCAAGGTGTTGATAAGGGAAATGACACAATTTGTTCATGGAAACATGTTACAAGAACCGAGGATGAGCAAGACGCTCCAGACAGGAGATCCAGAATATTATCTTTACCAGGGAAGCAAGTTCCATTAGAAGCTGGATTACTCTGATTATTGAATCACAACATGAACCAGCCCAGAAAAAGCAGTGCCTGGTAGCAGCTTGTCTCCATATCGGTTGAATGCATTGAATGGAGGCTAGACCGCAGCCCAGTAAACAGAGGAGTGAAACGGTCTATATCCCAACCCCCTTATCTCACACCTGGGAGAATAGAAACCCAGAGCAAAGAGACATACTTCAAGAACTATTTCCTATTACCTGGAGAGCTGGGTCTAAAACCCGTCCCAGTCATTGGACAGGGAATTCCTCCCTTAAACTAAAAGCAATGGGGCAAATTAGGGGGGAAAAAATTAGAAATTTCAATGAACTTAGTTGTGGGAAATATATACTTTGGGGATATTAGACACTTAAAAAGTGCTTTATGTTCCTTGCTGCTGCAGCTTTTTATCTGACATGTAGAGTGAAGGAGAGAGGAGCAATTAACTGGAGAAGGAAGATAGCACACAGCATCCCTCCTGGTCTCTTTCTCCCTGCCCTACACCCAGCCCTCCTTTCTCTGCCCCAGGGAGACTGAGCACCTGCAGCTGGAATAAGCCCCTTCTACAGAGAGCGCCAATGACCTGTTACAACTCGCTGGACCCCAAGGTGAAAGTCAAACCACTCCCCTCCAACTCTGAAAACAAAGGCATGTCTGTGTTACCCTCTCCTCTGTGAGCCTCCTAGAATCTTCTCTTTGACCTTGGAGACTAAGTGATCACTTTCTTCTGCCTTGAATGTAAATCCTGAGACCCAGGTTTTGCCCCTAAGACTTAGGATCCCCTCCCCCATTATGTCCTAGGCCTCAAGTCTTTTGCTATCTCTGATCCCTTGAAATCACAGAACATTAACTCCCTGAGTCCTCATTGTACCCTCTCTCAAAATTCTCCAAGTCTCAGTAGCACATAAAGGCCTTCATAGAGATCCTGGCAAATCATCCAAGCACCTAAGTTGGCAATGATTGATGGCAGGGGGAGGGGGCTGGGCGAGGAGTGGTTAGTGCTGAAAAAACTATCCAAATCAGGTTTCTTTTTTTCCACCTACAAATATTCTGGATTATTATAATATAAAAATTAGGAAGACACCAAATTATCCCAGAGGTGTTTTTAGAACTGTTATTTTGAAATGGTTGATTTCATTGTTGTTTTATAATCAGAGAAATCTGCATGTTTCATCTTAAACAACAAGCTAGAGAGATCAGACCCAGATACTCATTCCAGCTTCATCACAAAGGATGGTGTGAGTTTGGGGAAGTTACTTCACCTCTTCCCAAGTTTAGTTTCCTTAACTAGAAGAATAAAAACAGTAATATCTACCTCATATAGATTACTTGTTATGATTAAATTAACTATGTAAAAAGACCTGGCACATAGTAGGTACTCGATTAAAAACTAGTTCTCCCCTTCGATTTTCCTCCTCTGCAAATTATTCAGAATGTATAATCAGAGCATGAGGAAACTACCACCACCTGGTGTACGGGTCTCAAAACTGCATAAGCAGCAGCAAAGGTGAAAATACAACCCCAGCTCAAGAAAATGCAAAACCAGAGTTCAGAAATGACAGAAAGCCTCATACTTAATATCCATCAATTATATGTTGGATAGAGACCCCTGGAGTTGCTAGGATGAGGGAGAGAATTAATCAGGGCAAGCTTTCTGGAAGAGGTACATCTTATTTTGAAACATTAAGTGGGGAAAGGAAAAAGGATGTGGACTGATTAGAAAGAAGGAAAAACAATTTCCTGGTGCAAAGTTGTAGGGAACATCTTGGAAGCAAAAGAGAAAGGTCTTGGAGGCCTCAGGGTGGGGGATAATGTCAACTAGAGCCTTTGGGCCAACCCAGCCTGCTAAGCTGAGCCCTTTGATCACAGAAGAAAATATGAGAGAACATGGATGGCTGGATATCAGTCACCCCCACTGCAGGCTGACCCAGGACAGCCAGCTGATGGTACTTCAACCTCAGCATCTCTAACCTGTGGGTATCCTCTCTTTGGTCAGGACTTGTTTTCATGGGCAGAAGCTGTTGGAAGCAGCCACATCAGACCACTGTAACCAAGAGCCTCAGGAAGGGATGGCAATGTGCTTCTCCTTAGGCATAGAGGTCATGGGCAGAGGTAGCCCCTCAAAGATGGCAATCCTGTCTTTCTCATCTGGGGTCCCCACAACTCCCAGCACCTGGAAGAAGCTCCTTACATCACTGTGATATTGGCTTCCCTACCTGGAAAGGATCGGAATTGGGTTATGCAGCAAAGTGCCTACCCGTCTCTCCACTCTGCCCTCTTTACTCTGCATTCTGGCCACATAGGTTCTGAGATGTGCCGTGCCCTCTCTTTCTTCTAGATCTTTGAAAACAATTCTTCTGCCTGAAAAAATACCTCAAGTGTCCCATTTGAGACCAGGCTTCCTCCAAAAGGCCTTCTATGACCCTACTCCAGCACCCCAAAATCCTCTTACCTTAGCATGTAAAGTTACATCATATCGTAATTTCTCACCCTCCTGTCTGCATCTGCTTTTGACTCTAAGTTCCAGGAAAGCAGAAATAATGTTTCTTTCGTTCATTGTTGTTTCTCCAGGACCTAATTTAATGCCTGGCACATTTAAGGTCCAAAAGAAATATTTAAGGTGAAATTAACAGAATGTCCAAAACCCACCCATCCATGTGGTTCTGAGTAGTCTACAAATGAAGAAACTTAGGAGAAGAGAGACCTCCCTGGAATTTCCCATCTCAGTTACCCAGAAGTTTGCCTCTGACACACCTTTAGTCCTGGCTAGTGTGGTTGGTCAGTCTAGTATTTTAGCAGGCTGATTTTGGCCAGTGCAACCCCATCTGCCCTACACATACATCTCACCTAGGCTTTGGAGGATCCAAGTTACCCTGCCAACATCCTACACTGTCCTTTGAGTATGTGGCACTATGTGTTGAACAGCCTTGCCAACTGAACTGGGTGCGGTGCTTCAATACCACCCATGCTGGTCAAGGTAGACCAAGGCCATGCACAAGTGTCTCATAGACTCAGTTTTTAAATGAGGGGAGAGCTCACCCTGATTCTCTAACTTCAACAAAAAGAAGTAAACCATGAAGGGCTCAGGCAGGAAGGACTGACCCTAGGAGGACCCAGAGATCAGAGCCTAGGCAATTGCAATGGGCACTTCCATACGCTCCATGTGACAGCAGGTTAAAAGGAACATCTGGATAGTTCTGGTGTGGGAGAGAAGACACATGTGGCTTTTGGAGTAAAGAAGGGTTGAAAGTAGGGACAGATAAATATCCAACCACAGAGGGCAGGCAGCGTGGGCCAACTACTTATACGAGGTTGCGGGCATTTCGAGCACTGGTTGCCAAAGTAACTTCCTCTTCCTTCACAGCAGCTGCTTTTACAATCACTGCCCAGTGGCAGCAACATAAGGATACCCGCAAGGCAGAAAGCCCAACCTGGTCTGTGGCAGTGCCCTGGAAGGAATGCAGAGGTTTTCCTGTGTCCCCACCCACCTCTCCCTGCTATCAACGTCATGAAGCAAAGAATCCTACTTCCCCAAATCCAGAGGGTCGTGGTGGTGTCTCTATTCTGCTCTTCTGCAGTCGTGCAGGGGCAGAGGCAGGAGGAGTGCAACAGAAAAATCCGTCTCAGAATAGTGGTCCCTCCCAATGGCAGACTTCAAAATCAACCTGGTTTCTGCATAAGAGCACCAATTTTTTTTTTCTCCACTGAGCATATCCTTCCCTTGGGCCAAGTGTGACTTAGGTAGCTCATCTCTGCCAGGAGACCTTCCAAACTCTTAAATCACTCATCTTTTGCAGGCACCAGTAATATCATGATGCATTTCTGATGCTTCTTACATCCAAACAGCCATATCTGGTAGCTGCCGGGCTATTGCAGTGAGAGGATTTGGCAAGGGTCCGCTGCCATCAGAATGCAATCGTCCTGAGTTCCTAACCCCCGGACGCTCATCCTTTGTAATCCCCAACTCCCCAATTCCAGGTGTTGCCTTCAAACATGGACCATGACCGTGGCTGGGTTCTGCCCCACAGACTGATTATGACATAATTACTCCTGCCCTGTGGCCAAGGGGCTCGCCAAGCCTGACCCTCCTTCTATCGATTCGCCCTGAGTCATTTATCAACAGAGTGGCTGATTCCCCGTGTCTGAGTAAGCGGGAGAGGTATTTCATCAAGATATTTGACACCTTCCTTTGAAGGGTGAACGACAGAACATATGAATGCCTCTGATTAACATCTAAAGGCAGCCCTGAAATTGCCCCTCCATGGAGCGCTTTCTGTAAATCCAGCCGGCTCTTGCTGTAGGGACCTCTACCATTTCAACTCATTTATCAGCAATTCCATCTGCTTCGTTTGGGGGCACTCCATGTGCCCCTGGTTCTGTCATGTCACGGCCTGGGGCTGCTCCCTCAAGAGTGAATCTCCTTCACGAAAAGCCTAATCCAGGCATGTCATCTTCCCCCAGTGATAGCTGGAGCAGCTGTCGAGTCATCCTCCATCGGATGGTGGTTGCCAGAGAGTCGAAGGGGCCCACCGCCTGATGGCCCTGCTCGGAGCTAAATCTGTACACGCGTGATCTTTACTTGAAACTGGAGGAGGGAACGATGCCCCTCTACCTTTTACACCAGATTGATTTAATGTCTTCTGGAGGAGTGGTGAGCTCATCCCTGCTCCCATTCGACTTCAAAAGACCAACTGTCTCATTAACCTAATTGCCCCCACTTTAAGTAACTTGCTTAAATTACCAACTAATGGATGGTCTTTTCTGTCCAAACAAGACATTTTAAAATGTTCCTACCAAAAAGAAATTGCTTGCAACCGTGACGGATGAATGTCTCCTTTAGAGGATTATTACAATAATTATGGTAGGTATGCTTCGAAGCCTTGAAAATCTTTTTAAAGAAAGATTCAAGTGGCAAATCTGTATAGATTACAAACTGCGGAATCCTTTCTCAGGGATGGTATTTTGAAAAGTTTGTCATTCAACCAAGCTACGCTCAATTACAAAGACAATTCAATGGCAATACTATAGAACATTTATCCTTTTGGGGGAGGAAAAAAACCCTCAGGAAAAAGGACGCTGAAACTATCAGTAGCCCCTGTTGGCTACATTAAACCTAATAAAATTGCTAATGATAAATTTCTCGTTGATGAGCGTTCCCTGCTGTGCTGCTCTGCCGGCTTCAGTCACAGGGAACAAGGCAGGGAGGTTGAATTATTGGTTAGACTCATTTTATTGGCTTGGGCTTTGGGGGGCACTGGGTTATATGGGAGATTCTTTTCATGTTTTGCTTTTTTGTCCTCAAGAAGCAGCTGGTTTTGTCTTTAGTTTCAAATGTCAATTTAAAAAAAAAAAAAGGCAATCATAGAAGGCAGAAATTTATACATGGGAGCTTCCCCAAAACACCTGATGTCTATCCCAGCGAGGTTGCCAGGAAGGGATGCCCAAGTCTCTCAGGGAATCGCTGGCTGTGCGCATGGCTGATAGGCAAGCCGGGCAGAGGAAGGGAGGGGGGTACCTGTTAGGAAGTGACAAAGGGAAAGAGAAGGTGTGAACTGGGTGGGCTGGGCCTACAGCCCCACAGGCTCGAGCACCATAACCCAGGCCTGGCCCAGTCTCTGGCTGATCCAAGCTCAGTTTTAAATTTCTACATGGAGATGGCAGCTACCGTATGCAACGTATCAGAATTCCACTGCCAGTCTCCAGAACAGCATGGGTTCCTGAAAACAAGACATGCAGCATAATTTTCTGGGGCTGAAACCTTCTGATGGGGAAGGAGGACGGGCGCTGATTTCAGAGTGCGGGTTCCTGATGTCCAAGATCCTGTTCCTGCTCAGTCTCTTTAATGTCAACCCAACAGCCCTTTTCTACCTTAGACTAGGGCACTGGGGATGACAAAGAGAAATCCAAAACCTGGACAGAAACTCACCCTCAAATCTCTCAGACCACCTCCTCTTAACTGGAAGGACTTGGATTTCAGACTTCCATGGAAACGCTAGAGCATGCATCTGTGTGCTGAGCAACTAAGTCTAGCACAAGATTCTCCTCTGAGAAACAGCTCAGAGATCAGGACCACAGTCATGCTCGCAGCTCAGCAGTGGGCTGGTATTGCACTCTGCTTATTCTCCAGACCCATCCTCTTCTCTGCCCTGCCCTGAACCCAAGAGGCTAGCTCCTCTGAATCTCATCTCCTCCCTTAGCTGATGGAATGTGCCAGCTGATGGGACGTGCCAGCAGGAGGTCAGGGCAGGGGTGTCAGGGTGAGAAAGGAGAGGTAAGAGTATTTCTTCCTCCTGCTCCCTCCCTACAGGGACAGGGGACAGCACTGTGATGGGGCCCATGCCCTCTGCCCACAGCCACAGCTGGGGTCCTCTCTCCCCAGCTCCAGGCTCAGCAGCACCATTCCTTGTGGGGAGACTGAATAATGGCCCCCAAAGAGAACTAGTTCCTAATCCCTGGAACCTGGAAATGCTACTTTATGTGGCAATAAGGACTTTGCAGAGGTGATTAAGGATCTTGAAATACGAGATTATCCTGGATTACTGGGGTGAGCACTCAACGCAACCACAAGCGTGCTTGTAAGAGGAAGACAGAGGGAAATTTGACACAGAAGCAAAGGCTGTGTGACCAGAAAAGCAGAGACGGGGGTGACACAGACATAAGCCAAGGAAAGCCAGCAGCCATCAGAAGCTGAAAGAGGTAAGAAGTGGGTTTTCCCCCAGCAGCCACCAGAAGGAAGCATCCCTGCCAACACCTTGGCTTTTTAGCCCAGGGAAACTCACTTCAGACTCCTGGCCTCTAGAACTGTAAGAGAAGAAATTTCTGTTGTGTTAAGTCACCAAGTTTGTAGTAATTTGTGATAGTAGCCCAGGAAACTGGTACACCTCCCCAGCCTTTAAAGATGGGATCATAATGGTTTCCCAACTGTTTCTAGATCCTCCACATCTCTTGTTGGTTCCCCAAATCCTGTCCACACCACTGTATATAGTCCCTCTTAAAACATCTCTTCAAAAATCAGCTGTTCTGTTTCCTAACAGAATCCCATCTGAAATATTCTACTTCATTCAAAAAGACTTTCAGATAGAGTATCAAAAAATATATTTGGTATGATAAAATTCTGTTCACTGAGAAATTTGGGGGGAAAAGAAGAAAACCTGGATAAAAGATGTTTATGCCAAGACTAACATTAGTATTCAAAATTCACCAACATACAGCCCTGAACACTTTTCAGGAGTTAGCCTGCTAAGCTCCTCAGCAGCCAATGCAAAGAGAAAAAGCAAAACCAATTTTAGTTTATTTCTTAAGCTAGCCTGATATTGGAAATCACCCGGATACCTTGTTAAATGTCCAAATATCCAGTCATCGCCTTATCCAAGACCTGGTAAAGCAGAACCTAGTAGAAAAGCAGTAGGAATCTGAATTTGAACAAATATCCAAGGTGAATTAGACACATCACAGCATTTATAAGGTAAGAACATAACGTGGGAATTGTTGACAATGGAAACAGTGTTAAAGATGTGAAAAAAGAGCCAGCATCTCAAGACTAGAGAGATGTCTGCAGGGCAATATCCTTCTAGCTGGGTCAAGCACTGTCTTCTGTGCCCATTGAGCACACAATTACATGACAAAAGAAGTGATCTGAATCATGACAAATATGATTACAAGTCAACTGTGCCCTAAATGAAGGTACTTGCTATGGTGGACTCCTACTCCTGTATTGGCTCTTCAGTTTCCATTCACTGTTTGCCTTTCCAAATACCCTTCTTCCCAATGTCCTCTCAAGGTCCCTGAAGTCAGGAGTAAAGAGGCTACTCAAGCAAATGCAACCAGGTGGTCCATTCCTCTAACCATAATGACTAGAGCAAGGAGGGTTGTGTGAATGAAGCCAGTCCCGTTAGGCTTTTTTCTGGGAATTCTGGGTCACAGGCAGTTTCCTATTCAATACAGTATAGTATACACAGCTGTGAGGGAGGCCTTGCTACCAGGAGGAAGCATGAAGTGAATACAGAGAGAAAGTGAGAAACCCACAGAAAACAGAACCAGAGCCCTGATCAAACCATGCATGAAACTGACTCTGATGCTGAACTTTTCTCAGTCATGCGATGCAATAAATTTCCCTTATTGATTATGCTCTTTTAAATTGAGTTCTCTTTTACTTGCATCTGAAAGCAGAAGATCTACCATATTTACCTAACATTTTCGATTGAATATTCACACTGAAAGTTTTATTTTCTTTCAATAAAAAAAGTGCAGAATACTAAACCCTTGGAGAGAGAGAAATGCTACAAAAGGAAGCATTTAATTCTTCTTTGTGACTACCGCAATTTTAGGGAATTTTTTTTCTCTCCTTCTACGTACTTTAACCAAAAGGAAATCTAAATATTCTGATTTTTGTCCCATTCATGATCACTGACCTTCACCAGGGCCTAGAGATGCAACCAGAGACTCATCTTGAACTTATTTTTCTTTATCTGCTCTTGTAACATCAAGCTTTCAGATACTTCTCAGAAAATATCTCAGAGACCCAGTGACTTAACCCACCAATCATCATTAACTCCGTAAAACCAGAGTGAGCAGTCATCTGGGGGACAGCCCATCATCTTCAACCCCAGAAGGTGGTCAGTGCCTAGTCGGGAGGGGCTATTGGGATCCAAGGGGTTAAAGATAGAGGAATCAACGGAACTGGCATATTTAGTGGAGCCTGGTTACCTTTGAGGGACTCTGATTAACCAGTTCAACTATTTTGAATGACTAGTTGATTTCTTAACTGGAGTAGTTAGTACTTAGTCAAAAGTATTGACTAAAATTCTAAAACCTGGAGTCCAATTCACATCAATATAAAAAGTTTACTGATAAGGAGTTGTTGCTAGTGGATACAGACTTTCAGTTTTGCAAGATGAAGAAGTTATGGAAATTGGATATTTTAACACTATTGAACTGTAAACTTAAAAATGGTTAAGATGGTAAATTTATGTTATGTGTATTTTGCCACAATTGTGTGTATACAGAAATATATATATGTATACATATATATACATCTGAAAGGGGAGGAGACTTAACTTTTATTGTGACCCAGGAATATTTGGACTTTATATATGTAATAATAATAATAATATCCAACACATATGTAGTAGTAATTTCAATGTGCCAGTTAGTGGTTCTTAAGTGCTTTTTACTTTTCTAATTCAATTCCTACAACAACCCTATAGGTAAGATATTATTATTATTATTCCAACTTCCTGATAAGGAAATGGAGCCACGGAGAAGTTCTGAAACTAACCCAGAGTCACCTGGGCTGATCTGAGATATGAGACCATTCAGTTCTGCCCCAGAGTTTACACTCGTCATGACCAGCTACACATCCTGCCTTAATAGTTATCAGGAACTATTACCCCTGTTTTACAGAAGCAGAGATTGATACTCAGAGTTAAGAAAATGGACCAAGATCATGAAGACAGTGAGTGCAGAGCCTACACAAATTTAGCCTCTCTAGTTCCAATGCCTAGGTCATTGGTGTGACCTTAAAGATTCTCTTAGGGGAAAATCTCAAACAATATTGGCCACAGAACTTCTTTACCACCTTAAAAATTATTGAGGATGCTAAACGGCACTTGTGTGTGTAATTATATCTATTTATACTTACCTTATAAATTAGCACTATCCGGTAGAACTTCCCTGATGATGGAAATACTCTGTATCTGCAGTGTCCAATGTGGCACAGCCCCTGGCCACATGTGGTTTCTGAACAATGGGAATGTGGCTGGTGTGGCTGAGGAAATCAATTTTTCATTTCATTTAAATTAATTTAAATGTGAATAATTACACAGCACAGGTATAGATATAAAACCAAGAATGCTAAAAGTACACCTTGAAATGTACTACAACATACACACATCGCACAGGCTATCAGAGCTATGACATCACCACACCTAATGTGGCTTTTGGGAAACTCCATTGTGCACTAGAGGAAAAGTCCATAATCTTTTATTGTGAAAATAGTTTTGACTTCAGGGGTTCCCCCAAAGGGTCTCAGAGACACTTAAAGGTCCAGGGCCCACATTTGGAGTCTTAAAGGACTGACAGGAAGAGTCAGCTCCTCTAGGCTCAGAAGGAACAATGCTTCACCCACTCTGCACTAGGACTCCTTCCTCCTTTGGGGGAGACTTTTGCCTCTTTCCCACCCCCAGAGTTGGTTTCTCTTGCTCATAGACCCAAATTTCTCCGTGTGCTGGAGCAGGCGGGACAGGCAAGAGGCCAACAGCCTAGTCCGGATCAACCAGGACGACCTAAGGGTTGGAGACCAGAGACGGTGGCTGGGCTTGCTGCAGGAGAATTTTCCCTCTGAGGTTCCAAGTCTCCAAGGCAGTGGGGATCAAATCAAGAAGTAGAAAGAAATGCGCAAAGTGAAATTCAAGATGCTGGAAAAGATGGAAAGGCCTCTTCTCCCTGGGGTCTCCCCTTCTCCCCTCCTTCCGGCAGGCAGGAAAGAGGAGGCTGCTCCAGGCGGGGAGGAGAGGGCTTCAGAGGGTCTTCTGGGGCAACTCAATCAAAGAAATTATTTTCCCACAGATGAAGCCAAGAATATCTTAATGGCTTTTTCCTGATTGAGGAATAAATCTATTAATTTATGGCCCAGCCCCAAACGAATTGTGTCAACCCCGCCCACCCTTTAAAAAAATGTGAGAAATGCTTTCAAATCCCACTTATTTTCATGATTTCCATCTTCTCGCTCCTTTTTCGTCCCTTTTTTTTTCACTCTGTTCTTTCATATTCAACTCTGCTCCTCTTACTCCTATGTCTCCATCTATTTTCAAATAAATCCCCAGCTTTGTCAACTCCAAGTCCCTATCCCAGGACGTAACTAATTAGAGGTGCTAGAGATTCGGAGGTGCCACTCTTCACCTCCCCGGGCAAACTAAAGATGCCAACAAGAATAATTAGATGTCCTTGGAGAGGCACTAGCAAGGGACCACCTGCATAAGCAGCTTCACGCACCCCAAAGCAGAGCGGGCATTTTTAACCAAGCCTGGGGTCAGGAAGAACTTCCGGGTACTGAGACCCCGCCCCAACAGTAAATCACAAGAAAGCAGAGGGCGAGAAGTCGGTGTCACAGAGACTCACAACTATTACTGCAATTAACACGCCCCGAGGATCATTGCTAGAAGACCAGTATTTATGGACTCTGCCACCCTGCTTGCCTGACCTTGAGGGCTCACAGTTCCCAGCGCCAGGGCGAGTGTCCTGCTCCTTTGCAGAAGCAGTGAGAGTGGGTAAATCGACCCCGGCTTTCTGTGGGAAATCAGCGCCGTCGCGCCTGCATGACTCAATACTCGAGATAAATACATGTCCCATTAGTACTATAGATGACTTAGATAATGTAGGCTATGGCGAGAGGGAGCTGTAAAATATTCCTGACTCCACTTGCTAACCGCTAGTCTTTCAACGAATTTTTTTTCTTTTTTTGCCAGTTTACTCATCTGTAAAATGGGGGTAATAGTTTTTAAATTGCCTACCTGGAATTTGGTGAAAAGCAAATGAATTAATACGTATGAAGGTTTTAAGACAGTGTCTGGCACAGAGGCATGCAACATTTTACTGGATGTAAACCAAAAAGTTGTGCCTGGTATTATTGGTTAAATTGTGTTAGGCTAAAGCGTTCTTACAGGTGGTTGGTTAAGCGGTTACACTGCATGGCACTAGTCCTGGTGACAACATGAATAAAGGGACCTGCCCTGCTCTGGCCTCGTGCTCACAGTTACCGTGCGCCAGTGGCCAGGTCTGGGAAGAGTGTGGACACGCTTGGTGCTAACCCGGCGGGAATGAAGGCTGAGCGTTCGGACCTCTATCTAGTCTTGCCTGGCACTGAGCTGCCTGCCTGGCCCATCGTCCGGACCATCTTTGTGCCTCCTCCGGCACCCACGGCCCCAGTTGTCTCATTCGCTCCGACTTTTTGATGGGCCCTTTTATCTGCCTCGGGCCAAAGGGACGAAGACGAGTCTAGGCCTCTACGTAACGCCAGAAGATAGGGAGACTCGGGGCCAAAGACCTGTCTGCGCTGAGGGCCACGCAGCCCTACGCTGCGTGGATCCAAACCTCCAGTATGGACGCGACCCCCTCGGAGGGCGGCGGGCCGCAGGCCTGGGAACCGGTTTCCTAGGTTCGAGCCCACCTCTGGCCCCGACTTTCGTTTTCAGCCGTGCACTCTGGGGAGGTTTATGGCCCTTGCGCCACAGGAAGGAGAGACTCGTGGGCACCATACATGGCCGGGCGCCTGCGGCCCTAGCTCGCGGTGGCCTCGGCTCGCAGGGCCCCATCCTGCTGATGCGCGGGGCTCTGGAGCCAGAAAGTGTACACAGACCATAAATTTCCCGCCCCGCCCGGCGCTCGGAGACCGGGGTCCGTCCGCCTCCCGGCGCCTCCCCGCGCCGGGCCCCTCACTCGGATCCCGGTGACTTCAGCGGGCGGTAGAGCGCTGCTAGTAGTGGCGGCGGCTCCTGGCCGGGTCACCTTGCCGTCCTGCCGCGGCAAGGGCAGCACAGGGGCGCTAGGAGTCGGGCCACAGCCTGCAGGAGGCTCCTCTCCGCAGCCAAGGAGGCTAAGGTGGAGAGATGGAGCAGAGCGGGATGGAGGCGAGGTCTGAGGGAGGCCAGAGGGGATGGAATTAAAGAAGTGACTTTGAGCGTGGAGGGGAAGCGTGTTGGACTTCAAGACAGCTCGGATCTGTCCATCCGGAGGTGGAGGGGGACAGTCAGTGCCCTAGGCGACCAGTCGCTTAAAGATGTTTTTGTAATAGGCCCTCACCTCCTGCAGTTGTCATCCTCCGCATACCAGGAATGCGCTCTCCCTGGGGGTGAAGGGATTCGATTCTTAACAGATTTTTATGTGGTTGCGTCTACACTCACAATTTAAGGTGGCTATTTCTTAGAATGATCAAAACATTCATCACAAAAGAGAACAAAGATTTGTTTGAACTTTGAACTTTTTCTTTGAAGAATCACAGAAGCCCACCAGTTCAGGAACTGGACCAAGAAACTCGTGGGTTTCTGAGTCAGAGGCTTGGCCACGCCCCCTACCAGCCGAGAACGTACCTGGATCAAATTACCCAACCTCTCGGCTCCTTACTCTTAAATAGTGGAAGAACAGTATCTACCCGCCCAGTGTTTCTGTGAAGGTTAAATGAGATACAAGACTTTCAATTCCTACTTCAAGAGTGGGAAAGGATCGTGTCTGTTTCCTCCATTCTCACTTGCACGCCCCCACAGTGGGTGATTTCAAATCTCAATAAGGACGCGTCCCCAGCCGGAAGAAATTAGCAGTGTGATGATGGTAATAGTTGTGATCGTTTAATAACAATTCCCACTAGTTGAGTGCCTTCTGCTTGTCATGAGATCACAGAATCGCTGTGACCGTGCCCATGCCTGAGTCTGTGACCGTGCTCTGTATCAGATATGTTCCCCTAACGTAAGTAAAAGGGATATTGACTGCCTCCAAGTTGCTGAGCAAACTGGCGGGTAGAAAATGGGAAGGCATTGTGGAAGAGGATTCAGGAAGCAGGATGGGGCTCCTCACGACCATTATTCTGCAATAGGAAAATCAAAACAGGTGGGAACGAGATGAGAAAGATTCCATCTCCTAAAACTTTTGGTTCAGAAGACGCACCTCCGGGACCCTTCAGATCGCTGCAATAGGCAGTCCCTAACCCAGAGCCCGCCCAGAACGTAGTAGGGGCTCAAATGGTGAGTGCGTGGAGCATTGATGCAAGGCACCTAGGCTGTGGGTGGCCCCGTAGGTCGCAGGCACATGGCCTTGGCTCCTAAACAATGCCTCTGGGGAGGAGGGGACTCTTGAGGATCTTTTTATACCCCAACGGGCCCATTCCTTGTAAAAATAATAATAATAATAATAATAATAATAATAATAATAATAATAATAATAATAATAATAATAATAAATCACAACCGGGTTCGATTCCCGGCCCATGCACCAAAAAAAAATAATAATAATAATAATAAATCACTGCCTTTCATTACATTTTGGTTCATAAGCGAGGCTGGAGTCCACCATCTCTGGATAGCTGGGTCGTTCCTCTGAAGTCTCATAACCTGCCCTTCACGTTGTCCCCTGTAGTCGCCCCAGAACCTAGCCAGAGGGGCCGGCTCCTCTTTAAGTCCTGAGTGGAAACTTGAACAATCCCAGGAGGAAAAGGAAGACCCAAGGAAGGGAGAGGAGAGGGAAAAACAAAAAAACAGGAAGGGGTAGTGATGCCCATAGCGAGGAGGAGGATAAGGAAGAGTGAAGACTGAGGGAAAGGGGACCGTTTCAATCATACCCGACATTCGATTTTTAAACTGTACATTTGACTCCTTGTCCCTTCAAGCTTTTCACCTCATTTGTTCAACCACAACACTTAGCTCTTGGCCCTAGAGAGAAACCAGCACAGGCAGCAGGGATACTGAGGGAGGCGAGGATACTGGGATCTGGCTTAGATCTCTGCGGAGGACCCGAGGCAGCCTTACAGGAGCCACCTCCCGGGCGCTGCTCACCCGCGCGGAGCTGCCGTCGGCACCAACTCGGGCGAGGCTGAGGCCTGAGGGCCCGCACTGACCTTGGACTGGGTGCTCGACCGGCAGGCTGGGGAATCCTGGAAGACGGAGGACCCAGGACCCTCCACTGGATCCAAATGAGTGGAGAACGGGGCGGGGTCAGGCGACCTCCCAAGGCTCTTAGCCGGATCTGCGCGCCCCGGGGTGGTAGAGGAAGCTCTGACCGCGCCGCGCCTCGTGGGCACTCCCTCGGAGGGCGTGCGCGGCCTGTGACTCTCTCCACAGAGGGAATCCAGAAAAATGGCCGTTGCCTATGGGGATCGCGAGATACGGAGTCCTATTCACTCATTAGTTCATTTGTTCGTTCATTTCTTCCGCTCATTTCTTGAGCTCGCACGCACCACGTGCTGGGAACTGTGCGGTGTGAACTCTTCACCCCGATCCCGACAAACACAAATAAACAGCTCTGACTAAACAAAATAAGGCTGGAATTCACTGACCCGAAAATCGCCCGAGGCAAGTAGGGGGTGAGGGTAGTTCAGGAACCCCTCAAAACAAACCGGCGCTGTTGCAAAGCAGAGGGAGAAGGCGGGATGCGGGAAGACACACTGAAGCCAGCGCGCCGCCCCTTGTCTCCGGCTCTGCACTGCCCTTCCCTGCGCGCAGAGAAGCTGGTGCAGCCCCAGCGCCCCGCGCGACCAGGCCCGAGCGGAAAGGGCGGGGGGTGGGGCGCCGAGGAAACAGAGAAAGTGTCCCGCATCAGTCCTGGTTCTTCTGTCGACCTTCAGCGAAATGATCGTGGACGTGTCATTGAACTTACAAGATGAGGCCAGCCATGCCCATCTCCGCGCAACGCTACGAAAGAACGTGCGCTAAGGAACGTTTTGCCAACTTACTGAGCACGGCTCGTGAATTCGTTTTCTTGCTGTTCTGTGATGATGTTAGTATCAGGGACCCTGCGTATCTTTAGCCTGATGATTCGGGGCTTCCAAATCCACTCTTCTTCCAGGGGACACCGCCCGGTAGCTCCGTACCTTGCTGCTTAGCTTCCTCCTGTGTTTCCAGTGCTAACCATGCTGTCATACTGTTCCTGAGGACCTACTGGCACTATAAATAACCACAAGGGCCACAGTAATTGTTACTCATTTATTCAAGAAACACTTTCTGAGGAGCATTCCGTGAGCCAAGAACGGTGCTAGGTGCTAGAATTTCTCCAACCGAGCCCCAGAGCTCAGTCCTGCCCTCAAGAAGGGGGGTGGGGTGTGTGTGCTTTTCTCCACATAAAGAGACAGTTGATGTCCGGTTTCCTTCTTGAAGACCCTTCCTTTAGGCGATTAGTTAAGAACTTAAAAAACTTCTGAAGTGCTATTTGTCCTGACACGATCTCAGCAGTGAACACATATTTTTCCCTGCTTGGACCCCTGACACTTGGTTAAACTCCCCTCAAAGCCAAAGTGTCAGAAAACGCTAACTTTATCCCCTTCCAAGTCTCAAGGAAAACTCCCAACTGCACCCACCAGCATTGTGTTGATCACCTGCTGTGTGCACAGGGCACAACGCCAGGAGTACAAAGAGGAAGAAATGCCAGTGGGCATCTCGTGGAGTCTGAGTCTATGAGGCAGCCCCTGCCATCACCTGGCAGTCCATCCAAAATTCTGGGCTACTCCTTAAAGAGTTCCTCCAGGGACACTGTGATTGCATGGCATTAACAAGCCTCCACCTATGAATTTAATTTCCTGGAGCGTAAGGATTGTCTGGTATTTTTTTTCCAACTGTGCAGATACTAATAAGGACCTCAGTGAATACTGCAATGAATAAATGAATGAATCAAGGAATATAACAGCATCTAAGCCTAAAGAACTTATTGTATGCCGCCCACTATTCTCATTTCACGTTTGATAAGGCGATCACCCCTAACAGCAATTTATGTTAGGTAGCCTTGATTATTTCCTATTATGCAGATGAGGAAACTGAAGCCAAATGATTAAATTTCCCAAGGTCTCGCGGTTGGTAATTGGTGAATGAATGAACGCTTCCTGGGCTGGTTTGGGTTCTCCTATTCCAGCGTGGGATCCTGTGTGCCCCTTTTCACGCACTAGAACCCGCGCCCCACCCGCCGACCTCTTCCCATACTCGGCCCGGAGAGAGTCGTTGGGGTCGCCATAGCCGTGAGCTCCTTGCGAGCCTCAGGTGATGTAGCCGGGGTTCATGGTCTGCGGACGGCGCAAAAGAGGGAGCTCGGCATTTGCCGCGGCCGGGACCAGGTCCACCGGCAGGGGACAGAGAAGGAGCCCTCGCAGCGGCTGCCTGGCTAGTCAAACAGGCCTCGCACCCCGTGTGCCGTCCAGAATCCCAAGCGTCAGCAACGACCAACAGAAGCGGAAAAGCACCACGGACAAACTGACTCCTGTGAGCAGGGTGTGGCCTGGACCCTCCACACTGTTAGCAAAGCTAAACTTGTACAGAGGCGGCGCCTGCTGAAGGGCCCGGGTGTCAATGGGGCAGGGAGGGGGGGTGGTTGAGCGTGGGAGAAGCCAAGGTCTGTGACTCCTGGAGGGACACCTCTCAGGGACAGTGGTGGGGGGGGGGAGAGGAGGCAGGCCAACCGGAGTCCATTGTTCCCGCAGAGGTTCAGCCCTCTTATGCTCTTCCGAAAAAAGATACTGAGCTTTAATAATCCGTGACAGAATACAGATGGTCAAGTGTGTCTGGCAGGACCCCTCTCCTTCTCTTGTACCTTAGGAGTCACTAACCCCACAGCCCATCCGAGTTCTGGTGCTCACTCTCCAGAGGAACTTGGGCAAGCATCAAGACTCCTGGCCTCCGTTGTCTCATCCTTTAAAATGAAGTCGTCCCCCTCGGGGACATTCAGTCTTCGTTCCTAAAGTGAGTGAGGGCAGGGCAACCAAGGAACCTGGGGTCAGCGATTCTCCAGTCTCATCTGTCAAAAAGGCTCAGAGCCCCCCACCCCCACCCCATCCTGGCAGAGCCTGTTCTGTTAGAACCTGGTTGGGATGGAGGGCTGATATCTTAGAAAGTGTATCTCGTGTGAGAGGTTGCGATTATCAAAGGGCTCCACTGCAGAGGATGAACTCTGCAGGTTTTAGTATCTGTGTGAGGGGAGAAGCCACGAAGGCTGATCATCTGTCTTTGGTAAACTGCCCAATCCCATCACAATCTCGAAGGTGAGGCTGTGAGCCAGACTTAAGCTCAGTAAATCGGGGTGTATCTCCCTTGTGCCGAACACCTGCAGTTAAAGTCCTTGTTAAAACCCAGTAGTTGCATCTTCACAAAGACCATGGAGTGTGCAACCTCCTCCCCAACCTCAGGCTAAAAAAGAGGGACTTTGAGGCCCTGCGCATTTAGGGTCATCTCTCGAGCATCTTTAAAATGAAGGTTCCAGAGCTCCTCGCCTTTCTTGGCTCTTCCTTTTTCAAGAAGGATGAAGGTGGAAGGGAGACTAGGGTAAGTCAACTGGAGGAGGCTGTGTCATCGGCCTTAGCCTCTGACTTCTCCCCATTTCTTCCTCCAGAACCGCCTAGGGCATGTCCAGCACTCCGAGAGTCTGTTTGAGGTCCACCACTGCTTGAGCACTTTCGTGGGGTCAGATCTGGGAATAGGTTAAAGCTCAACAGGTTAAAGCCAGACAAGTTTTAAGCTCAAGTCTAAAACGCCCACAGAAAATCCCCTGGTACGAGTCCGGGTTCCTGCCCCGCCCTCGGGGCCCCAAAGCTCCCCGTGGCTGTGACTACAGGAGAACTCGGGGTCATATTCCAGTTACGATTCCCTTTGGTACCTAGAGAAGGGGGGACCAGCAGGCGGGGCACCCATAGCTCACCTGGGCTCAGCTGGGCGCAAAGCAGAACCCTAGCCAACACCCCTCTTCGGACCCTGGTAAGAGGGGGCAGTCACGGAAAAGATCCCAGATCTGCTGATCCCCTCTGAGATGCGGAGGACACCGGAGGGATTTGTAACCGGAGTTTGAGCAAATGTCCCCCACCCCAACCATACGCGAATCCTTGCTGGGTGGGGTGAGGGAGAGGGCACGGGGTGATGTCCTTGGCCAGAATGTGAGCCACAACCTCCCTTAGAGGCAAGACCTGTCCTTGAAGTCCCGCAGAGCCGGACAGCTTTGGCCTCGGTGGGGACAGGACAGAGATGACTATACGCTCCCAAGGACTCCTGGCATCGAGGTCCCTGCCCACCCTCGGCTGAGGCTGAGAAAAGGGGCCCCTGCTTTCAGTGGCTTAGTCGGCGAATCTTGGCGCAAGGGAACTTTTCTAGAGACCTAGAGCCCCACCCACCCACCCTGGCAGAGGAAGGCGGCCTGAGTCTCCTCACTTTGCTTTGCCATATGGCAGAGAACGCGGAACTTTATTTGCCCACAAAGTGCTGAACTAGCCAGTAGACGGTCCCTCGTGTCCGTCAGTCTGCGTTTCTGTGTGCCTTTTTTCTTTCTGTGCATTTCTGTGCCTTTCTCTCTCTCTCTCTCTGTGTGTGTGTGTGTGTGTGTGTGTGTGTGCGCGCGCGCGCGCGCGCGCGCGCCCGAGGGGCGTAGCAGATCCTCCTCCTGACCCAGAGATGCGCGCGAGTCGCCAGCCCCCTGCGCGCCCCGAGCTGCGCCTTGGTAACCCCTGCTCCGAGGGCTTGGCGCCGCGAGGATTCCTGGGCTGGCGAGGCGGGACCCTGCTTTGGGCCAAGAGCTATTGCTGCTTTCAGCAAAGGGCGAGTCCCGGGGGGGGGGGGCGCGCCGGTAGGGGCGGGGGTCGCAGCTCGGCTCCGTTCTGCTCCGGGACCCGGGCGCACCCTCTTCCTCTAAGCCCCAGCCCTGGGGGTCTTGGCCAGCCTGGGGTCCGCCGACCTTGCGCGTTCGGCATTTTCTTCCATGCCTGTGAAATCTCCGTCTTCGTTTAAGAATTTCTAGCTTCCCTGGCAGCTCTTGCTAGCATCGAGCACCACCGGGAAAATTCCCCTACCCAGAGCCGAGCAAGCCATCCCGGGTTGAGGCGACCTGGCCCAAAAATCAGCTTGTCCTTCCCACCACCCGGCCAGATAAAGAGGACCCTCCGTCCTGCGGCAGCTTTTCTGCTAAATGAACTTTAAACTTCTCCCGGGCTAATGACACTCCGTTCCTGATGAAAATGTGGAAGAAATCCTCCGCCCAGAGTACAGCCCCGCCAGAGTTTCACAAGGAAAATGTTCAGGAATGAGAGGTGGGATGGCTGAGGAGGGGGCGCCTCCTGCTATCCCTCCAAGAGCATCCCAACTCATGCGGCCGGGTCACTTCCCTCCCAGCCCCCAGTTCCACTGCACCTTCTAATCTGGCGGAACCTGGTTGGGGCGAATTCTACCTGAAATCACACCATTACAGTCCCTGGGCGATGTTTTCCGTCAGTTTCGAAAGCACGGCGCCCAGGTGGCGAAATGTGGCGGAGGTCTGGAAGCATCGAGCACCCGCGGGCTTCGTGAGGGCGGGGTAGCTGCAGTGCACAGAAAGCGCCAACTCCTGCTCAGCTCGCCTTCCCAGCCGGGCTCCTCAGCTAGGTATACGTGCTGCCACTTTATTCTCCGGAAAGCCAGAACTGAATTTAAGTGCCTGTAAATTCAGTGTTCTTGGGATGTCCTGGTTTTAGGATTCAATATTTTGGGAGTGGGAGGAAATGAATCTCGGTAGTGAAGGCAAAATAAGGGTACAGAGAGAATCCTAGAACTCAGGAAGCAGAGCCTGTGGAAGGTATGGACGAATCATCCCAACTCAGGCTGGGACTCACAGTAATTGGGGAGACTGCCATCACCCCAAGACTTATGATTCGTTTAGGGATAACAACTGGCTCATGTTTCCCTTTAAACTGAGGTCCCTCCTGGGGTGCTCTACCTTTCTCTTAGCTTTCCTACCACCAGACCACCGGGTGGTTCCCTTTCCCTCCCCACTGTTCACATTCCTCTAGGGGTTCTATTCGATTTGGGGGTCAGGTGGTTTGACTGGGGCAGGGAATGGTCAGCTTTGCACCTCTGGAACTTGCCCAGGTAACTGGCTGATCCAGGCTAAAGAAGACTAAATCTGGAGCCTCTCTACTCTGCCCTTGGACCCAGATGTCTACAACAGAGTTCTTTGTGCTCAGGCAAATGGGTCAAAATAGGGAAGCAGCTAAGCCAGACCAAGGAGCCGCTAGGAGCCTTCTCACTCTGGCCAGGGGACTGGGGTGTGTCCTAGGCTCGCTGACCTACCTCAGTATCTCCTTAGGATCACCACTCTCCCACCCCAGTGCCTTCTGTGTGGCAACCAGCTTCCTGTCATGAATGGTGGGCCTGGAAGAGGCCTGTGCCCTTGCCCCAGCTTAGTACGAAATAGACCCAGGTGATCAGGCTTGCCTGCAATGTCTATTTGTTTTTAAATCTCTTGAAATAACTTTATTAACGCTGGATATTCCATAGTTTCGAGGGGAGAGGGGTCTTGGAGAGAGGTTTGGCCAAAAAAGAGGAAGAGAAAGAGAGAAAGAAAAAATAGAAAGAAAGAAAGAGAAGAGAAGAGAAGAAAGAAAAAGAAAAGAAAGAAGGGAAAAGAAAAAGAAAAGAAAGAAGGGAAAAGAAAAAGAAAAGAAAAGGAAAAACTTCCAATGGCCCATCCCAGTAGCAGCATGGAGGCAAAATAGATTTGCTATATTCCAGCTGCAGTGTGATGGGGAAGCTGCCTCTCAGCTCACCCCAGCTTGGAGGTGGAAGAAAAGTTCAATGGACACCTGAATTGGACCAATTGCAGAGGAAGACTGTGGGGGGGCATCGGGTTGTGGGGGCTGCCCGCAGAAGCGGGGCAGACTGTGCAGTTTTGTGGGCCCCTTGCTAGTCAAATGTGAGCCAAGAGGTCTGAGTTCTGGTTTGGATTCTTCCTCCACCTTGGACAAGGGAGTTGACCTTGAACAAATCATCATTCTGTCCTCCGAATGATCTGGCAGCTTTAAAGCCATCTCAGGCCCAGAATTCTAGCTCTAACTGATGTGGTCTGTCTGTCCTTTTCTCCAGACACTACAGACCTGCTGGGTCCCCCTACTCCATCCCAAGGAGGGGTGGTTTATACTGGAATTGCCTGTAGGCTCCAAGCCAGGCTCTAAGCAGCCACCTTGTGAGTACCACCTGCGGCTAGATTGATCCAGACCTCGCACCACCGTCTTCTTCACTCAACTCTGCTTACACTTGAACTGCAGAAAGCTAGTGCACAAACTCACCATGCCCTGACTCCCGGTGGGGAAGCCATCTACTAGACAGGCCTAACGGATTCTATGGCTGCCTCGGCTCTCAGGCCACACTCAGGGTCAAAGATGGAGTATCCAGCAGCAGCAGTCAGCGCTAGCTACAGAGACCTCTGAATGGGTGGAACCTGTAAGCCCCTGCACCATCTCTGCAGTAAGGTGGCTCTGAGGTTGCAGCACTTCTCCGTAAAGCTCCAGTCCCCCATCTCCACCTGCTGCGACCTGCAGGGCCCCGGGGCTCAGGTTCTGGTCGGAGAACTCGCACCTTAACGATCACATCGCCTCAGCAAGCCAAGCGGCCTTTACAAACTGTAGTAAACATTTTATTTACAAGTTTGTGGCGACCTAAGTGCATCGTGTCTTTGCGCCATGACCCCCAGTGTGGGGAGGACTGTTTAGCCCAGCACTTCGCAGTGTGAGCTGCTTGTATCCGGGCAAGAGTGTTCGGCTGGCGCTGGGAGCCGAAGGCCAGGGGCACTCAGACTCCCCCGGGCTCCATGTGGTGTGGACTGCGCCGGCCAGGGCAGCGAGGGGCGAGGTGGGACCGTAGGCATCGAGGCTACGCTGCTGCGTCTCCGGTCCTGGCTCCTCTGCCACCGTAAAGTGGGCACAAAATCCAGCCCACACGGGAAGCTGGGAGTCTGCACGCACGGCCCCGCATCGCCTCCGACCTTGTTCAGTCTATAGACCGCCGAGCGGTGCCTGGGCGGGCTCGGGGCTTTTCGGGGCGCTGCCGAGGGCGGGCTGGGGCGCGGGGTGCAGCTCTGACGCGCTACCGACGCTGCCGTGGCTGCCGGCGCTTCCGGCGCTGGTGCTGCTGCTACTGAGGCCGCTGAAGCTAAAACTGCCGCTGCCGCTGCTCCCCCCACTCCCACCGCTGCTGGCGGCCAGCAGGGCGCCCGGGGCCGAGGCCTTGATGACCGTTGTTTGGTGCAGAGACCGCTCGGCCCCTTCAGTCCGCTCTGTGTCGCTGGGGGCCATGTCCAGAGACTCGGAGTCGCTGCTCTCGCTCTCGGCCTCGCCCTCCGAGCGGCTGGGGCTCCGCTCCTCCTGCTCGCCGTCAGCAGCCGGGGCTCCGCCCGACGGCTTCTCGCCCGCCTCCTTGTCTTTGTCCTTCTGAGCCTGGGCCTCCTTGGAGTGCCGCCACTTCATCCGCCGGTTCTGGAACCACACCTTCACCTGCGCACCGTCAGGAGACAGGGAGGGACATGGAGGTGAAATGCAGGCTCGTTCCAATCCAAACCGCGTGCATCCCATTCGGGAGCCACTCCGAAGACGAGCAAGCACCGCTAATCATCCCCTGCACCTCCGCCATAGGCCAGGTACGGCGCCAGGGACAGGGACCGTGAGGCAGCCGGGAGAAGCAACGAGATCGCCAAGGATCCCGGCCTAGGGAATCCACTAGAAATGTTTCTCCAAATGTGGCCCTCTGATCTCCAGCCTGAAGTGACTTGGAGGCTTGTTGGAAAGGCAGATCCCTGCTCCTTGCCTTTCAACTATGGAGATTTTTTTTTTACTCTTATATCGATGCTTCTTAACCCCACATGTGTCAGGATCCCCATACGAATCTGATTAAAATTATAGACCCCTGGCCCAGAAAAGTGCACATGTATCCAAGGTTTTGCACAAAATTTCAAGAGTTTGGCAAACGAACATTAAAAATTCCTGCTAAATTGGCCCCCCTCCTCTACTGCCACTATCGAAGACAATTCCCTGCAAAAACAGTTCTTTTTAATGAAGAACCGTGGGAAACAGAGGGGAAAGGGGGTTCAAACAGTTAATCCCAGGAGAGTGAGGGCACCAAAGAACCTTCTATAAAAGAGCATTTCCTTGGCATGTGTGTACTCAGAAGCTGATAAGGACCCTGCCCCAGCCCAGGATAAACTAATCCTTCTGTGGTCTCCGAAAATACTGGAATCAAACCTGTGCGAAGTGGAGGAAGTGGGTAGGGATGGGGCGGAGAATCTATATAAATATATAATCCCCTGGGGGACGCAATGCGTTCACACAAGTTCCAGCTTCCCTTTTAAAAATAACATCCACAGCTGGTGGAAAACGGCTGGGCTCTTCCAGTGTGTGTGCTGGGGAGGGGAGTTGTGTAATGGAGGACAGAAGTAGGGGAGCATAAGGGAGCTACGAAAAAGTGCCTGCCTTTGGCTTCTGCCTTGCTTAGAATCTTCAACACCCAGGGAGCCAGGGCCACTGCTGTGCGGTGTGGAAGAACAGTGACCCTTCTATTTCAAAAACTTTTCTTTAAAAAAAAATCCAGTTCTTGAATTTGAGAAAAGAAAAAAAACTTGAATTCAGGGACAACAGATTTGCTATTGTGGGGGGAAAAAAACCTCAAGTAGACAGAACCTACTGAAATGCTCTTGAGTGTTCTAAGAAAGTCATTTTTCCTTTCTCTTCCTCGCTCCTCCCCACCCCCCATTACGTCCTTAGAAAATTGGACTGACTGTGGCCGCTCCAAGTGGACTTCTTGCCCTACTGGGGCTAAGTAATTCCGTTTGAAATGATGTTTTCACTTCCTCACAACTGGGGATTTCACAATCCAGCAGCAGCAGCAGGAGGAGGAGGGAGGACAGGGGGAAGAAAAACCCCAACAATCTCTTGACTTTGGATTTTTATCTCTTCCGAAATAAACTGCCTCCTACAGCGAATCGCGCTACAGTTGAGTATATAATTATTATCTCTCTCGGCCTATTTGCCTTCTCTGCAACAGGCTTTTGCTTGTTGGCCAAAATAAACACACAGCGCTTGTTGACAGACATCTTTAGGGATGGGCTATTCTTTCCGTCCTTCTCCCCCACCCTTTCCTCTCTCCTGTCTCAAGTTCGGAAGTCCACAAAGTCTCTGAAATTCAAGATCTCGAGCTTCCACCGCAAAAGGAGAGTCAGCGGTGGAGGGGACCTTGCGGGTAAGCGGTGGACTGCTGCCGGCGAGGCAGCTGTGCGTTGGCCGGAGCTGGCTTACCTGTGCATCGGTGAGACCCAGCATTGCTGCCAGCTGCTTTCGGTCTGGTTTGGTCACGTACTTCTGAATCTCAAACCTCTTCTCCAGGCCTTTCCTCTGCAGGTTGGAGAAGACCGCCCGAGACCACGAGCGCTTCCTCTTGTATGTCTGTGGCATGGTGTCCTTCGTGAGCACAGCATAGGGACCTGACACCAGAGAGGAGACAGAGCAAGAGAGAGAAGAGGGCTGAGTTAGTGCTCTGTGTACGGCTTGCAAGTCTGGGGCTCATCATGATGCTTAAAATTGTTTTGTCTTAACAGTCGCCTCTACCCCCATTCAGAAAGCCCTTCATGCAGACACGGAGTGGTCTCTCTAAGGAGGAAATTTACAGTTCTTAAGCCAATAGGCGGAAGGCCTAAAGCGAGTATGGAGTGGAGAAGCCCGGTGGATTAATTCCAAAGGGAAAACATAAACGTAATGCGTGGCCTTCAGGCATTCCAAGTGTAGGCGAAAAGTCCCCCGGGTCTGAAGGATCTGAAGATGACAACCTCGATTCTTTACCGTGTGTGTGTGTGTGTGTGTGTGTGTGTGTGTGTGTGCGCGCGCGCGCGCGCGCGCTCAACAGGGCCCAATCGCATCGGTGCCCACGCACTCAGACGGAACTTTCTCAGGCAAAAATGTTTGAAGTCATTGCAAAATATGTGTATGTTAATCAGCAACAACTCTTGCTTTATTTTCAAACTACTTTCTCCAGCGAAAAGACTAGGGGAAGCCCCCTCCCACCGTCCCCCATACACTCTCCCGGTTCCCCAGGCCTCCCACTCCTCTCCCCTGGGAGCTGATCAAAGAGTGAGCTGGCTCACTGAGAAATCTTTCGCTTTCCCTCTGGACGTGGTAGCCTCCCACACCAACACCGGGATTGCTACACCGCGGTGGCTATGTGAGACGCCAGTCCTGAGTGTCCTGTCAGTTGACCTGCCCATTAGGCTGTAGTTCCAGAGGGTTTCCATACCTGGAAATGTATCTTGAAACTGATGCTGAACTGAATTTCTCGGGTTCGAGCTTAAGGGACTCAGGATGGCAGAAGCCTCATTAATGGGATCTAGAGATGCGAAGAACTGGCCGGTGGAGGGCTGCAGGCCGGGGAGGTGCACCCCTGCAGGCCGCCCGCCGGTTAGCAGCGACGTGAGATCTAGGAACGAGGCAAGAGCTGTTATACCTGGATCAAACCCATACTCTCTCCGAGATTTGTTTCTCCCCTCTCCCATCCCTTCCATTCGGTTTTCTGGAGCCAAGTCCTGAGAGACCCCTGTCTCAGTGCTGAAACCCCTCTCTCCTGACAGTGGCCAAGGGGCTGTGCACGAAATGTTCCTCTGTGTGCCCTGCAGGTCCACGTCCACGCATATAGCAAGGAAGGGCTATACGTAAAAAAGGCCTAAACGAAGTCACTTTCAGGTGCCTTCCAAGAATTCCACAGACCTAACTCGTCCTCCCAAAGGAGCCCTCACTCTGCTCTCTCCTCTGGGAGTTTAGAATCCATACTGTTCATCGACATTCCTTGGGTGAAATTTTACTAGAAATCAGATCAATGAAAGGAAAAGTGTTCCCCAAAAGGGCTTTCCCTGCCAGATAATATAGTTCTCTCCCTAGGTATGTGATTAAAGAGACAGATGATCGTCATTTTACAAATATTGACACCAACCATTTTTATGAATATTGATTCTGCAACGCATGTTTTTAAAGCATCCTTGGGTCCCTCTTTTTTTTAAAATGTAGAGCAAAGTGACTTTTAAACCTAATGTTTCATAGTCCCCTTACAATTCAGTTTCTTCTCCCTCGTTTTACCGATTTATCCTTAATTGAAAAAACATTCAAAGGCGGCCCAAATGGCCCAGGAATCAGAGAGTGCGTCAGTGCCCCTGTCAGAGGCCTGTAGCCTCTCGCCCAAGACCTACCTCTCAGAGTGTTGCCTTCCTTGACTTTTGGGTCAAATTCTGCAGACAAAATGCGGTCAATTCCAAATTTGAGGTCCTTGCTGGAGGGGGCCGGGGCAGAGCCGTTATGGTGGGGATTCGGGACCACCCGTGCCCCGGAGGCCGGGGGCTGCAAGGCCCCAGGCCTGGGTGGAGGCGGAGGCTGTTGCTGCTGCGGTTGTTGCTGCTGCTGTTGTTGCTGTGGGTGATGGTGGTGGTAGGCGGCTGAGAGCGGAGACAGCCGCTGCGGGAAGCCAGCTGGGACTTCGGAGGGCGCCACCACTGGGGTGGGTCGAAGCGGAGATCTGGCGGCAGCTTGGAAAGAGGCGTGCGGGTGAGCCGAACCCAAGTGAGCGGTGAGCGCGGCGGCCGAGGCCCCCGCCAGACCCTCCGGGGCCGCCCCCGGCTCCCCAACGCCGGCGTGCAGGATGTCCGCGATGCAAAAGGAGGGTTTCTTGACGGCGGCGGGGTCCAGGGGGAAGGAACAGCCGCCCGGGCCGGCGGACGAGCAGTAGGCGGCCGACCAGAGGCTGAAGTTGGACGCGTAGAAGGGAGCCAGCCCGGCGGCGAACATCCTGGCGGGGTGCGCCCAGCGGCCGCCGCGGCCTGGCCGGGCCGGATGGGTGGGTGGGTGCGCGGGGAGGGGCGCGCTAAGTCCAGGAGGAGGAGGCAGCCCAGCCCAGGACGACCCGCTTACTCTTCTCCGTCGGAACCGAAGAGAGGCCAGGGAGCCCTAGCGCCACCGAAGGAGGAGGCGAGGGCCGGATCCCGGCTGGTCACAGCCTCGGCCCCTGGCCTCACTTTAAAGGCGGCGCGGCGCCCGCGCTCCCCGCGGGCTGGAGGCGAGCGAGGGGCGCTGGAGCGGCGAGGCGGGCGGGGGCCGGGGCTCCGCACACGCCAGGGAAGCCGGGGAGACAGGGGCCGGGCACCCAAAGAAACACCCAAACAGCTAAGCCCTAAGAGCTAAATTTAAAACAACAACAATAATAATCCGTTAGTTAAAAAAAAAAAAAAGTAATAAGAGGAAAAAAAAAAAAACTCCTCTCTAAAAACTCCCAAAGTTTTGGCAGGAGCTTTCGAGTCAGACCCAGGGTAGGACCTCGATCCGAGCGCTCATTGGCTATCCTACTGACCAATGGGAGCGGGAAGTGGTGGGGAACTGGGAAACGGGGCGTGGCCCGCCCCCTCGGCCACGCCCAGGCCACGCGAAACTGTTTGCTGGTGCCGCGTGGGCTGAGCTGGGTTGCGCGGGTCCCTCTCCGAAGTGTAGGTGTCGGACTGCCGCCCCAGGGAGTTCTAACCTCCATTAACTTCTCCGAACCGGCACCAGGCGTGGACAGTTGGTCACAGCCCTCCTGGAGCGCTCGCCTAGGGAAGCTAGTGCTCCTGCATATTATCGCGGGTGCAAGGCCCGCCTCCTGGAACACTGGCGGCCCCCTAGGTTTCCCTCCTCTTTACTTAACTCCGGCCCGATTTTTCTCTACTCGGCCTTTATCCCGAGAATCGGTGTCTTCTACAAAGCCCCATTTTTCGTGGGTCCCCGCCCCTACGCTGCCCAGTCCGGAGCTCTCGCGCGGAATGCTACGGCACTGAGTCCCCGCCCAAGTCAGCACTGGGTCCGCGTCCCTGCCTCGGAGATCCTCAGCGAAGAGAGGAGGGGCAGTTGCAAATTAGCTTTATTCCGAGCTGTCACACATTGACAACTTGAACGAGTAACTTTTCAAACAAAGTAAGATGGATGTCTCCCTTGGACGCAGCCAAACTTCACCCGAGCCTCGGAGACAACAAAACAGGCCGCCGTCCGAAACCCGGGAGAGACATACGCGCGTCCCCTCCTCTGCTGCACCTTGTAGGAAATGTCACCCTTCCTCCTCCGCCACATCCTCGATCACGTGGCGTCCGTTGTTTTGCAAGTGCCTACAAGAGCAGATTTTCTTGGGGTTAAATACTACTTTCAATTCTGTGACTGTTTCTCCGGGAACCCCTTGGGCCTGGTCGCTGGAGAAGCTGCAGTAGTGGCCGACGTCTTCCATCCGCACTTTGGCTCTTCAGAGCGTAGAATGGGTGTAGTGGGGGGTTTTCTGCAACATAAACATCTCTATTTTAAGATTTCGTTCTCATTTAAATTATAGTCAGAATGGATTCCACCCCCCTCTCCCAAACAAACCACAGGCCACCCAGATGAGCTCTTCTTGCACATTTTCAGGAAGAAAATAAAATAATAATAATGAAACCACGAACTCTTTTGTTTTCGATTGTCCTAATAAGTATCTTCTAACAGAACTTCCGTGCTTCTGTGGCATCCCCGCGCGCGCGCGCGCGCACACACACACACAAACTTTCAGTATAGGTGCAATAGAACTTCTGTGGCATTTTTTATTTCACTTCAACACTCAGACGTCCTACCAAAGAATCCCAGGAAGGCAACTGAATTTGCCATGCCTATCTCGAGTTCAGGATTTGAGCTAATTAAATTAATTTCTAGTGGTTTCTAGACTCTTGTTGCAAATGCTGTCATTTTAGCTTTTGACTTTCTCCTGGAAAAGACCAATTACTAATCAACCACTTCTGATCAGCCAGCACTTAGAACACCCATCCACCGCACCTCCCAGCCTCTGCCTCTCGCTGTTTCTCCCTCCTCTCTCTTTTACTAAAGGGGTTTCTTGCCCTGCTTCTTGAAGCCCGGACAGAGATGTCATTTCCAGAGATGGAATGAAAGGGGGTGTGATCTGCTGAGGACACGGGCACCTGAGGCAAGAGCCGCAGGAAGAGCAGTCCTGTTTCGAACCAGAGGCAAAGAAATAGACAAGTATAAGGCCGCTTGAGGCGTTGGAGCGTCCTTGAAAGGCTCCATAGTTGCACAGAAAGACTGAGGATTCTGGCCAGACTCCCGTGGGAGGGCGCGGACTCTACATAACTTCTCAGCCCTGGGGGAAATTCACTAGAGCGAGCGTTTGTAGGGGCGGCCATAAGCCCTCTCTTGCTCTCTTTTCTGGTGTCACTTCCAATTCCGCTGCAAACATTGACACCGCGGCCTAAGCACAAAGTCACAGTTCAAAAAGAGGCGCATTTAGGCCTCACCCCAGGCAGCCCTCCCCCAAATAAGACGTGACCCTCGGGGGTGGGCTCTGGGTACAGACTGGGCGGGACTCCGGCCCTCCGGGTTTCCAGCGGCGCTCACTACCCGCATCTGCAGCATTTCCAGGCCGAGAACACGGGGCAGGAGGAGCGAAGACATGGCCCCAAGGGCGCGTTTTCTCCGCAGACTCAGCCCCTCCAGGCGTTCCTCTCTACCCACTCAAGGCCGGCGGCTTGATTGTAAATTGCAAGTTCCCCCGCGCGCCCCTCTTCTCTCCCAGATCCTGGGCTTCATTTCAACAGCATCAGCGCCACCCAGACCCACCCAGAGCTCCCATCAGGAAAGGCGGAAAAAGGAAAACTTCAGGAACTACCTCCTGCCTCTCCTTCACAACCCTTCCCCAAGCCAGGCCTGGTTTCTGCGGGCCCCCTCGCCCTCTTCTGAGTCCGCAGAATCCCCTCCTTCTTACTCCCCCACCCTTCAGAACCAAGAAAGCAGCAGGAAACCCTGGACTCGCCTGGAGTTCAGGTCATCTCCTGTTTTTTGATGGGCTCAAACTCGGACTAAATGAGCGGATGTGCCTGCGAGATTGGTCTCAAAATAGAAGTGGCCTTAGTATTTTAGGATACTGCAGAAATCCTTATTTCTTCCGGAGAAAAACTCTATAATGACTCCTAGCACTTCCCCTTTCAATATTTGTGCAACTTTATCTCCACCGACAAGTTGCTCGGGTGACGCAAATCCGCCCTTGTGTATTACAACTACCAAAATAAATGCACGGAAATCAATTCCCTTCTAGCAATGAAAATATAAATATACAGCTGCGACTTTCCCCTTTAATCTTTGCTTTCCGAGCGGCTCCGAGCTGTGGCAAAATGAACTGGTCCAGACCAATTGAGACGGGCAGGGAGGCCCTGGGGGCAGAGTCCAGGGCTCCGGGGGGCTGGTAGCCGCAGATTCTAGGCTCCAGCAGGAGTGAAGGGGGCCTGACTAAGCCGAACTGACTTGAGCTTAAATGTGGCTGTGCTGTTGTTTAAGGCAGCTCAGAGGAAAAGATGATTTCATCTGAGGCTGCAGAGCTGCGTCCCCAAATTTCAATTGACAGTAGAGCAATAGAGGTAGTCCTTTAGACTAAAAGATTAAACAGCTTTAGGGGCTGGCGGGTGGGGAGATATCAACTGGCAGGGGTTTCTGATCACTTCTGATGGCTGTCTTTAATGCATACAACCCTCTGCTTCTAAATCAGATGTTTATGCATTTACTGAAGCAGGAGATGGGTCCCAATGCCCTTTGGTGGTCCTGGCTTCTGAGTCTCCATTCTTAAATCACCACTGCAAATTCTTGTCCTAAATCTGGGGACACAGATACACACAAACTGAGCATAAAATCTCAAGGAGGGTGAATACTACACTTTGCTTATTACACAGCACAACTCTTCAAGGGTTTAAACTGTCCAGATGTGCTATCTGCTTTTGCTTTTGTGTGTGTGTGTGGACTTTGGACAAAATAAGGTGCAAGGCAGTTGCTCTGTGAACTTGGGTCCCCCTCCTCCACACACACACATCCTTAATTTTAAATATTCTTTCAAACACCTCTTTCAAACCAAGAAAGAGATGGAAATAATTAAATATTCACAGAACTAGAAGAAAACAGTTCACCCAGCGATCTGAGGATCTGAGGGGTCTGCAGCAGTGTAGGAGTCTTGAGTATATTCTACCAGCTGAAGATTTAGACTTCTGAGCCCTGTGCTTGCATTTAGTGGTAGGTGTGGGCCTTCTGTTCCTTGTGCATGCTAGATACTAGAGGTTAGGACTCTAGAGAACACACACACGTGTACCTTAGATTTTTCTAAGTAGGATACAACTCCCTTTACCTGGGGACCTTAGTTATCCCAGAAGTAAATATAGTTCCTGAGTTTTTTTTTTTTTGAAGATAATAAGACTTTGATACCGGGTAGGAAAGGTGAGTAACCATGTGATAGGACCACAAGGTCTGTAGCCACTTGATTTACTGCTTTTCCTTTTTCTCATTCCCCAGGTGTGGCAGATTCACAGGTGGCCATCTCTTTAGTGGCCATAGCCCTGCCCTTGACCTCTTCCCAATAGATCTGGCTTCAGAGCCTCAGACAGCCTTTTGGGTCTGATCCCATTTACCCTTTCTTCTCACAGAATTTCTTACATATTTCTTTTCTGCCATTACTAGGATATATACCACTTCCCAAAAGTCTCTCTTTCTCTGCCCCCCACCCTCAGTCTGCCCCTCTCTGTCTTTCACACACAAACATGCACACACACACACTTACATATGATCACTGGGGATTTTAGAAACTGAGTAGGGCAGGACGGGCACTTTGAGGTTTCCTCCTGTTGCAAAAAGCTATATGCCTGTCTTTCCAAGTCACCTCTCCACATCCAGCCAAGAAAGATCTCAGACTTCATAAAACTTAATGAGAGAACTCATGTCAAACAAGGCACATTGTAACGTAGACTCACATATATTTGCAGTGAAATCATGTCCTCACAAGAGTAAAATATGAGAGACCATCTTTAACGTGTAAGAAATTTAGTATTTCATTCAAATGGTTTCTATTTGGTAACTGGAAACAGTGCTCATTCACTCTCCATATATTAGTCATTTGTCTTAGAGAGGCTGGATTGGCTGCCTGAATTACTGAATCTGAATAGCCAGGGTTTTGCCTCTAGGGAGTATTTGAATGTTAAGAAACAGGTGTAGCTGAAAATTACACATTCAAAGCAGCTCTGATGTTGAGTCGGAGAGAGGAAGGTCACTCCCAAAACAATATTTCTCTGAACAAACAAAACCTTCCTTTCCTTTGAGACAAGTTTCCCAAGTTAGAGCACAGAGTCTAAGGACAGAAGAAGGACTGAGACTCAGACTGAGAGGCAGGAATGGGAAGGAGTCCTCTGAAGGATCTTCAGTCCAGTGGGAGACTTTGTAGATAGAACTGAAGGGTCTCACTAGTCCCACTCTGCCCACCTGCACCCCATTAGAATTGGGCCACCCTGAATTTAACAGCAGAATCCCACCAGCCCTGTTTCAGCTCCCTGGCTTGGCATCCTCTCCATCCCTTGCTGAGCCCGCTTAGTACCAAAAGTTGGTTCTCTGCTGACACCTGCTGGACCATCTCTACATCGTTGTCTGGCAGTGCCCGTCCTGTGCCAGCAGCATTGTTGTGATGAAAGTTGACTCTTCCTTTTGCGAAAACGCCGGTTTCTAAAATTGGCTTGGACCAGCAGCTGTTTCCTTCCATATGGCCCGCAATATGGAAAGACCTTGTATTATGTGTTTAAAATCATGCGACGGGGTGAGGGAAGCTGTCATCCTTCAGTAATAATAGCTTACATGTTACAGATCTCAAAGCCAGCTCACATTTATTATCTTACTTATTCTTTAAAATAATCTATTGTACGGATGCAGAGAAGGAGGTATGATTATCCTGATGTGAGTTTAGGAAGCTGATCCTCAGAGAGGTTAAGTGGCTTATCCGAGGTTACATACTTAGGAAATGGCGTTGCAGGGATAAGGGTCTACATTTTCTGACTCATCCACCAGAGCCATGACTCTCAGCCAATTTCTTTAGGGGAAATAGTTTATTCAGAGGGAAAACCTTCTGCCCTCAATCAGACTGTGCCCTGGTTTCGGGCAAGGGGCTGAAGAATAGAATTGTGTCTAACCCAGAGATTGTCAGAGGGACACTGTTAAACAAGGACAGATTGGTGACCACATCATTCATTTGGGGTTAGAGGTATTAGGAAGACCCTGAGTTCACAATGTTTCTCTTCTCTTCTGCTCAAAGTAGCTGAAATTCTACTCCTGGATGATTCCTTCTTTGGAGAAGAGGCATCATACTATGAATTCATCTTTCTGACTTTTTTCATTGTGCACATACCTGAGGGCAAGGAGCCTTTGACAGAGAGAAGACAGAAGGAGATTCTGAGCATGAGATGCAGCCAAGGAGACAGGACTTTGTGGGGACATAGGGAACAGCATGAGAGCACTGGGTGTGGCTCCTTGCGGGGGACTGAAGAGGGAGACTGGAGGGTGGTGTAACAGTTTATCTAGGCTCTGTCCTCTGTTCACAAGTTCTGTAGAGGGGAGCACATATGGGCACCCCAAAGCCTGGTGCTCTGCCATTCATTTTCCCCCACCAGCACCAAATAGTTTTACAGGATTTCAATACCCTACCGAACTGCCACCAAAATAACCTTTCACTTTCAAAGCTTATAGTTATACACCAGTGTAACTGTATGAGAGTTATTTCATGTAGATACAATTTTTCCATGTAGATATAATGGTTCTTTTGTCTGAGGCTTAGGTATTTTTAAAAAATGACAGTAATATTGGTCTTCATGGGTCTTCAAAGAGAATCAGAATCATAAAGAAGTAGAAAGGCAAGCCCAGGATCACTAAAACCTCAGTGGGACCGGAATCTACCTGCCAAGAGGTGTCCACCTAGCTCAGCCTGGTTACACAAATTTTGTCCCCAAGAGGGATGTGGATGGCTTAAACTAAAGCAGGGGTGATGGTGGATTCAGGATGTTTAGGAGGTAGAATCGACGGCTATTCAGTGACTTCATGTAAACAGTCCCTGTTAGAGCACACACTGTGTTAGGACATGGAGATAACCACGCTTGGTGACAAATTTGTAGGTGAAGCACTTGATGATAATTTAACATTCAGCTTTATGGTTTCTGTTCTCTTGCTTGGCTGCTTCTTTCCTTGGCAGTTGCTCAAAAAATGTGCATGATTCTTCTACATGATCAACTGGGTTTGAGATTATACTTTTGAACTCAGGGCTTGTTGTTGTATCTGCTTGCAATTGGGCCACATAAATAAAGTGGCACTTTCAAAACAGAAGGATTTACAAAGGCACAATTTGGTGATTCGGGATGGCCATTAGCCTGTTGAGGAAGGCAAAGTCTGAAACACAGTAGTACTTCAAGACCCTCACTTCGTAGGAAATAAAACACAATTAGGGTACATTTAATCTTCGGGGGCTTGTCTTATTTTTCATTTAGTGGTTAGCCTTCACAACGCTTTACCAGGAAAATGAGAAATCTCATCACTCAGAATGTATGAGCCGTCTTGGTGACGGAGAAGAAAATCATCACAGAACCAGCTGCCGTTTGAGAGCGTTAGTTCTTCCCTTTAATCCCTTAGTGGGCCTCACTGGGTTGTTTGTCTGTTGTGTTTTTCAGAATCCACAAAAGAATGAAATCTTATTTCAGAAAGACTAACATTTCAAATGATCACTCACATTAGCACATGGGAAATCATGGAGGCAGAAAAGGAACACAAAAATGAAGATGGCCCACCCCAGTGACACGCACAAGTGACTCTTCCTTCACACATGGGAAAGGGTGAGCGGTTGACAGTTCTCCCATGTGATTCAGACCCAAACTCTCAGAAAAAAATCAGTTTGGCATCGAGTTCATGTGAATGGTTTCCTGACTTCTCCGTGGACATGGAGCCACCTACACAAACTCTCTGCTTGTCTGTCTCTTCTGTACCTCACCCTGGACACGTCCCAGACTGAGCTCATCCTTTACCTCCGCAAACTGTTTCTTCTCCAGGATTCTTGGTAAAGGCACCATTGCCTTGGTTTTTTGTTTTGTTTTGTTTTGTTTTTGTTTGTTTGTTTGTTTGTTTTAAGCCAAAATCTGATAGTCCTTCTGGGATCTTCATCTCTCACTCCCTGCATCTAATCAGTCTTTCAACTCTCAAGGATATCAGATATCCTTCCACTTCTCTCTGTACCCTGGCTACCACCTCAGTCCAGGCCACCATCTGTGGTCCCCTGAAATATTATAGAGCCTTCAAATGAGCCTCCCTGCAGCTACACTTGTCCCATTCCAATCGGTTCTCTCTTCTGCAAACCAAGGAATCCATTAACATTTTTAATCATCACTCCCCTATCCAAAGTCTACATTTAGCATACAGTCTCCAACCCTACACATCACCCATAATGCTCTGCACGATTATGACCTTGTCCACTGGCTCAGCCCCATCTGGCTCCACTGTCTTCACTCTCCAGATGAAGCTGAGTCCACCTTCTCTAAATTCTGTGAGCACACTGTGCCTTGTCTGCTGTGGGGCTTTTGCAGGACCTTTTCCTCTGCGTAGCCAACTCATTTCCCTTTCAGCTGTCTGTTTTGAATGATGCTTCCTCAAGGAAGCCCCCCCTGATTTCCCAGCAAGGTTAGGTCTACTTCTTCCTTGCTCCAGCCTGTTGTGTTAAACACCTCTTGGAAGTGGTCCTCATCACATTTGTAATCATTTGCTTCCTCTCCATCCTCTGTCTCTCTGTAATAAACTCTAAATTCGATGAGAACAGGGCCAATGATTGTGTACCTAGCAAAGCGCCATATACGTATTGGCACTCAAGAAATGTTTGTGGACAAATTCGTGGTTGAAACAATGAATTGGCTCCTAGATTTCATAACGAGGTTGATTCATTTCAGACTCTCCCATCTACAGCCGCCCACGTAATCTCTTGTCATGTAAGGAACTTAATCATCAGACCGAGACATAGGGGAACAATGCTCCCTCCACTCCTTTTACTTGTGACTTGACAATTTCCTTTGTTCTTACCACTGTGATGGAAGAGCCCACTTCCTCACACACATGTCTTCCCCTTACACGAGATGTCTGGCTTTATACAGCGCTATCAATAGACAACAGAAATATGGAAGCCCACAGGTTGAGTTCCCGTCTCTCTTTCCAGTCAGTATCATGGAAAATTGAAGGTTAGGAATATGCTATACATGTTAAAACACTTTCATTAACAATTTAACCTAAACTACATTTATACATGTATATGCGTAGAGAAAAGATGCAGCCAATATCATAGTGGGCATCTGTTACCTTTTTCACCAGCCTGGCACTCTTCCTTTTGAGAACCACCCACCTTCCTCCCAAGAGCTTGGGTTGCAAATCATGGGACTCTGTACAGGACAAGCATGCCACTGCAGACAAGTGACAAGCTTAGGAGAGTGGGACTGGAATGGGACTAGTCAGACTCCTTCTCCAAGAATGATGGAGATGGTGAGAAAGAGAGAGCTCTCTCTTTCCCTAGAATTACCGGTTCTCAGAAAAATGTATGTGTGGATCTTGCCATGAAGAGGCGACAACCTATCTAAGAGAGAAGCCAAGAAGAACTGAGGAACTCCGTGTGCTGCTGGGGCTCCTGGCCTCCCTTTGCAGACTTCAGCATTGCGCTGTTGATTTCCAGGGCTTTGTTGCTCCTGCTGAAAATAGCGGACTTTAATCTTTCCTTCATTGTTCATTGGTTTTAATTTAAATAACATTCTACAAGTTGAATGTATGATAATACATCATTCCCGAAATGATGAGCATTTACTAGGTTTCTAGTTGTTTTTTCGGTTTGTTTTTTTTTTCCCCCACTATGGTTAATACCAGTTCTGCAAAAAGCACCATTATGGGTTGGTCCTTATATACTGGTTACTCTATTTCTATTAAAAAAGATTCCAAAAAGTAAGGTTGCTGGTTTAAAGGGGATATAAATATAGTTATATTTAATTAATTATTAGTATAATTAATAATAAATATAAATACTCATATATTTTACCTGGATATATATATAAAGTAGATTTTGTCAAATTGCTTTCTAAAATAGCTGTAACAATTCACATTTCTAGTGTTAGTTATAACTTTACCCTTCTTCCCCAGAGTCCTGCCAGCAATAGACATTACTGGTCCCTTAACTGCTGCCTATATGATGGGTATAAATTGATATCTCCTTATTATTTCAATCCACATTTCCCTGATTTCATGTGACAGTGCCCAATTCTCCTACTTTCTCATACAGTAGATGCTCACAGACTAATTTTTGCAGCTCTAATTGGTAAAAACACAATTAACTCTTCAAGTGCCCCCAGTTTTTGACATCCCCTTGTCAGAAGGAATCCCAAACTCCATGAAGCCTCCATACTAAGCCTGAAACCTCTTTCTCTCTCCAACATTCAATGCACACACGTCCTTGTCTCCCACCTTTGGTATCAGGTGGCTGGTGATCAGAATTCAATGAGGACATAACACTATGTCCAATTCGCAAGTGAAAAGAAATCCCTCAGTTTAAATGCAGGTGTCTGTGCATTGCTAAAAATGAATTTCTTTGAATATTTAAAATATTCCAACAATTACGTATGGTTTGGAAACAGGCTTAGGAAGGCATTTATCCAAATCATCTTACCCTTCATTCCTGCCCTCAATCATAACATCCAGGTCACCTTTTCCCATTGCAACTCGAGTGTGGAGTCTATTTTGGTGGCCAGCAAAACCCCAACTCCAGCTCAATGACCCTCTGGCTCTAAGAATGCCTCTCAGCTTCAAATGTTTCCTCCTCTCTCTAGCATCCACCCCTCCTCTCCCCACCCTTCTTTTCTCCCCAGTGACCACGTGCAATGGAGAATTCCACAGGAAAGGTGGCATCTGAGGTGCTCAAAGAGCAGGAGCCCAAGAAGCCTGGAGTGGATGCTAAGAGGCTTCCCTGCGGGAGCCCGGAAGCAGGCATCCTGGACAGCAGCGAGCCTGGACACAGCCACGATGTGGACCATGATCCTAGTCTGTGGCGAGATAAAAAGGGTTTCAGCCACCCTCTCCCTTCCTTTGCCCTCCTCTCTCCTCCTCCATAACCTGTACAATTGAATCATCAAAGTCATGGAGAATTTTCTTGTGAAATTTCTCTTAAAATGTTCCAAACCTATTGCCAGCCTCCCTGGGTCAGAGTCTGAGTGCTTCATGTTTAGATAAAAAATAATGAGTGCTTAGGGCCCAGCACTGTGCAAAGCACTTGTAGAAGGAATCACATGGGATTCTAAAAGCCCAGGAAGGGGCGATCGTTTGTAGTTCCATTCCACTTAGGGAGGCGGAGTTCTAAATGGTTGCATAACTTACCTAAGGTCGCAGTTAGTAAATGACGCACACTGGATTCGAACTTGCTTTTTTGGCCACTAGGGCCCATTCTCATGTCTTCAACCTTTCTTTGTTCTTGTTCTTTCTATAGATAATGAGCCAGAAGCTTCTCTCTCAGGCACCACTGCCCCTTGAAAAGTAGCCCCCTGCTCAAGAATCTTTCCCTTTTGTAGTTGAATTCCTCCATCTCCATTGACTGAGCAGGATTCCCCCTACCAAATCAAGTCTGTTCTCCTCTGCTGCTGCTGGGAACATGCTGGCACATAGGGCCTCGCCCGGTCTGGCCCTCCGATTCATCTCCCTTCACTCTCCCTCATTTCCCTGTGCTTCACTGGCCTTCTTTCTGTCCCTACAATATGCTAAGCTCAGTGACTCTGCATTTGCTATTCCCTCTGCTTAGGACACTCTTCCTTGAGTTTTGCATGATTGGCACTTAGAGCACAACTCAGCTGTTATCTTATAAAAGAGACCATCCCTGAAACCCACTCATTACTCTCTATTTTCTTTTCTTCAGAGCATCCATAAACAACTGGAACTGTGTTATTTATTCTCCACACGTGGTTATTGTCTGTTTATCCCCACTCGACAGTGAAGTCCATGAGAAATCTTCATCTGCAGGCTCACCACGGATTCTCCCATAAAATGCACCAGGCACATGGTCAATGTTAAATAACTGTTGGTTGACTGATAATCAGAATGCATCTTTCTGTCTTTCTCATTCTATTGTCCCTGCTGTTTCCTCCTTCCAAATCTACATCCACTATTTCTTTCACAGTTCAGACTAAGCTTACTTATGCTATGAAGACCATCTTGGTTAGTCCTTCCAAGTGATGCCTGTTCAATGTCCTTTTTCTAAAAATCTACAGAAACTCTAATTCCATGCTCATTGCCTTCTCATGTGTCACTTTTCAGATGCCATTCCACATGTGCCACTGTTCGTCTTACAGATCCCATTTCTTACGGTGCTTTCTTTAAATATCCAAGAAAGTGAGATATACTAGGTAGTTTAAAAGGAAACTATAGATGCAGTTATCGAAAGAGTTTATCCATAGCTTTGAATTCTCAGACCTGTGGTGTATTCATTTTCTATGTTGTGTAACAAATTACCACAAATGTATTGGTTTAAAACAAAACATCTCTCATTAGGCTAATATGATTCTCAAGGACACGGTTTTAATTTTGCCATTGATCGTTCATGAAATTGACATTTTTACATGGTGTTCAGTTGTTTTCAGTTTTCTTTATCTAAACTGTCTTTTCTTGATCCTCACTCATTTCTTTCTGATTAATTTTTTATTGAAGTATAATGTCGTGTTAATTTCTGGTGTACAACAGTGATTCATTTATACATATATATTTTTTTCCATTATAGGCCATTACAAGGTATTGAATATAGTTCCCTGTGCTATACGGTAGGACATTGCTGTTTATCTATTTTATATATAGTAGTCAGTATCTGCAAATCCCGAAATCCCAATTTAGACCTCCCCATTCCCTTTCCCCGCTGGTAACCATAAGTATGTTTTCTGTATCTGTGAGTACGTCTCTGCTTTGTAATCAGTTCATTAAGTTCATTTATGTCCTTTTTTATTTTTAGATTCCACATATGAGTGATATCATATAGTATTTTTTTCTCTTTCTGGTTTATTTAACTTAGTATGACGATCTCCAGGTCTATCTATGTTGCTGCAAATGGCATTATTTTATTCTTTTTTATGCCTGAGTAATATTATATATATGTGTGTGTGTGTGTGTGTGTGTGTGTGTGTGTGTATACATACCACATACCACAACTTCTTTGTCCAATCATCTGTCAATAGACATTTAGGTCATTTCCATGTCTTGGCTGTTGTAAATAGTGCTGCTATGAACATTGGGGTGCGTGTGTCTTTTTGAATTAAAGTTTCCTTCAGATAGATGCCCAAGAGTGGGATTGCTGGATCATAAGGTAAGTCTATTTTCAGGTTTTTGAAGAATCTGATGAAACTTTCATGTTTTTCTTATTGGTAGCTGTGACCTTTTATATATTGAAGATGCATTATGACTTCTTGTCATATTTGCCTTTTCCCAGTTTGTGGTTTGCCTTGATCTGATTTATCTTTGTTCCTTAACCTCCATGAGAGCTTGGGCCTTGCTGTATGGGCCCAGATGTCAACGTGTCGACATCCTCCGTAGGGCCATTGCTATGCTCCCCACACCTAGGGGACAACCCCCCCCCCATTGTTAGTGAAGTCTCATTTCCTGTGCTGCCACCTACAGTCGGGGTTACGCCTTCTGCACTAGCGGAGGCCTGCTCTGTCTACTTGTGGACCTAGCTTTCCCGGCAGCTGAGACTTCATTCTGCTTAGTTTCAGTTTCAGCTCTTCTCAGTTAACCTCCTCAAGGCTGAGCCGAACATGTCAAAATGTAAAAAGAGGGGAAGGGACAGTGATTCTTAATCTACCCCCAACCAAAAATCTAATGATGAGCAGGGTTTGAGGGTCACAACTCATATATGTTTAGTACAGTTGTTTAGAAAATTGGATTGCAATGTTATTCTTGTTGTGTTTTTAAAATTATTTTTAAAAATTCTTTTTAATGCTCTCGATATGGGTTTCCCTTTGAGGGCTGTTTGTTTCTTTGGAGCAGAAGTATGTCAGCATTTTGTTAATACAGACATTATCTAATAAGGAGAGAAAAATGTAAGTGTTTATAAAGCTATCATATGAAACAATGTGAGTTCACTCCTTTCACTGGAGACTGTAAAAGGGAGACGGTCAGAAGGGAGGGATGTAAAATTCTCAAAGTAAACTCCACACTTACCAATTGTATGGAAACCCAGTGAGGGAAGGCATAAAAGAAGCCAACAAGGCAGGGGTAAAAAGAGGAGGAATGTTCTTCCATAAACTTCAGTTTTCAAAATATCGTGTATCAAATCTTGAAATTACCAAAATTAAGACCAAAAGAATAGCAGGAACCTTGAAGTGTAGTCACAGAATAGCTACAGCCCATGGTGAAGGTAGACTTGTAAAATGCATGATTGGTTAAAAAGCTATGCTTCAATTGAAAAATAAAAAATAAATAGGACTTCTAAATCTATGTCTAAAAAGAAGGATGAAAAAGGACCATGCTTCCGTGAAAATTGTGTGATATCAGCTGATAAGAGAGAGAATTCAGCACCATTCAACTCTGATTTTATTCAGGTCTTCCACAGGGAGGATGGCTTTCAAACTGCAAGTAATTTTTTAACAGTTAATGAAAATTTGGAGTTGCAATATAATACATTCTTCTATGATCTCCTGTTCCTTAAAGCTACTTTAAAAAAAAAGCAGTTGCATTAAATTGTTCACTTCTTGAGCTGAGATTTGCTATATCCCAAAGTGAGAGTTTTTATTATAAATGGATGAGGAATTTTGTCAAATGCTTTTACTACATTTATTGAAATGATGCATAATTTTTATCCTTCATTCTGTTAATGTGGTGTATCATGTTTATGGAGCTGTGGATGTTGAACCATTCTGGTACCCTTGGGGTGAAACTCACTTGATTGTGGTGTATGATCCTTTTAATGTATTATTGGATTCAGTTTGCTAATATTTTGTTAATTTTTACATCCATGTTCATCAAGGACATTGGCCTGTAATTTTCTTTTTTGTCATGTCCTTGCCTATTTTGATATCAGAGTAATGCTGGCTTCATAAAATGAGTCTGGAAGGTTTCCCTTCTCTTCAGTTTTTGGGAAGAGTTTGAAAAGGGTAGGAATTAAAACTTCTTTAACTCTTTTTGAATGTTTTGTAGAATTTACCAGTGAAGCTATCTAGGGCTGGGTTTTTGTTTGTTGGGAGCTTTTTGGTCTGTTTCAATCTATTTGTTAGTAATTAGTCCATTCAGATTTTCTATGTATTCATTATTCAGTCTTGGAAGGCTGTGTGTTTCCACCAATTTATCCATTCCTTCCAGGTGGCCCGATCTGTTGGCATATCATTGTTTGTAGTAGTCTCTTATGATCCTTTGTATTTCTGTGCATTCAGTTGTAGCTTCCCCTCTTTCATTTCTGATTTTATTTATTTGAGCCCTCTCTCTGTTTTTTTTTTCATTAGTCTAGCTAATGGCTTGTCAATTTTGTTTATTTTTTCGAAAAACCAGCTTTTAGTTTCATTGATATTTTCTATTCTTTTAGCCTCCATTTCATTGACTTCTACTCTGATCTTTACTATTTCCTTCCTTCTACTAATTTTGGGCTTTTTTTTTTTTTCTAGTTCCTGTAGGTGTAAATTTAGATTGTTTATTTGGAGGGGAGAGGATATAGCTCAGTGGTAGAGTTCGTGCCTAGCGTGCAGCAAGGTCCTGGGTTCAATCCCCAGTACCTCCTCTAAAAATAAATAAATTCGTACACCTAATTACCTCCCTCCCCCACCCCCAAAAAAGAAAACAATAAATAGATTGTTTATTGGGTATTTTTTTCTTTCTTGAGGTACACCTGTTTGCTATGAACTTTCCTCTCAGAACCACTTTTTCTTCCTCCCATACATTTTTGGTATGACATATTTCTGTTCTAATTTGCTTCTCAGTATTTCTTGATTTCTCCTCTGATTTTTTTTTTTGATGATCCATTGGTTATTCAGTAGCATGCTGTTTAATCTCCACATTTTTGTGGGCTTTCCCATTTTTTTTCTTGCAATAAATTTCTAGTCATACCATTGTGCTTGAAAATGTTTGATATGATTTCAAACTTCTTGAATTTATTGAGACTTGTTTTGTGGCCTAATATGTGATATATTCTGAAGAATGCTCCATGTGCACTTCAGAAGAATGTGTATTCTGCCATTTTTTGGATGGAATGTTCTGTGTATATATATATTTATATATACATACACGTGTATATATATACACACACACATATGTATAAAGTCCATTTGGTTAATGTGATTGATTCACCACTTTTATCATATATTTATCTTAACCAGTGGAATTTTAATTTTTTATGTTTTCTTATTATTAATTAGTGCCATTTCTTATCAGCTTAAAGAAGTCCCTTTAATATTTCTTATAGGGTCAGTTTGGTGTTGGTCCTTTAGCTTTTGTTTATGTGGGAAACTCTCAACCTCTTCTTAAATGCTGAATAATCACCTTGCTGCATAGGAAAACTTCCTGGCTGGAGGTTTTTTCCTTTCAGCACTGTGAATGTCATGCTTCTTGTTTTCTGCTGAAAATCTGCTATAGCTGTATGGGTAACTACTTGCTTTATCTTGCTGCTTTTAAGTTTCTCTCTTTTTTTTAACATTTTTTATTAATTTATAATCATTTTACAATGTTGTGTCAAATTCCAGTGTAAAGCACAATGTTTCAATTATACATGAACATATATATATTCATTGTCACATTTTTTTCTCTGTGAGCTATCATAAGATCTTGTGTATATTTCCCTGTGCTATACAGTATAATCTTGTTTATCTAGGTTTCTCTCTTTATCCTTAACTTTTACCATTTCAATTAAAATGTGTCTTAGTCAGTGTCTCTTTGGATTCATTTTATTCAGAATGCCAGAAGCCAGTAGGATGGCATATTCATTATGTAGAAAGAAAAAGATTGTCAACTACAAATTCTATATCCAGTAAAAAATCCTTCAAAAATGAAGTAGAAATTAAGATTATTTCTAGATAAATACAAAGTAAGAGAATGATTGCTAGCAGCCAAGCCCTACAGAAATTACTAATACTTCAGGCTAAAATAAAACACACCAGAAAGTAACTGAATAAATGTGAAAAAATAAAGAGCACTGGTAAAAATAACTACATAAATAAATATAAAAGACAGTATAAGTATAATTTTGATTTGTAACTTTTATCTCATACCTGATTTAAAAGATAACTGCATAGAGAAATAATTGGAAAACTATGTTGCAGGGCTTACAATGTGTAAGATATAATTTATATGACAATGATACCACAAAGGAGAGCTGTTCAAGATCAAAGTTTTGGTATACTATTGAAAATTAAGTTGGTATTAATCCAGACTAAATTGCTATTTTAAGCTACACTAAATTGCCACATTAAGAAGATACTAACCAAATTTCCCAAGGTAACTGCTCAGAAAATAACAACAATAAATATATAAAAATAACATATATATAGACAAGAGAACTAAAATGATATACTAGTAAATGTCTCACAAAAAAATAAGGCAGTAATGGAAGAATAGAGGAACAGAAACAACATGAGACATGTGGAAAACAAAAAAATGGAAGATGTAAATCTTACATTCTCAGTAATTATATTAAATAGAAACAGATTACACACTGCAATAAAAAGACAGAAATTGGAAGAATAGATTTTTAAAAACATGATTTAACTATGCTGTCTACAGAAGACACACTTGAGATTCAAAGACAAACACATTGAAAGTAAAACAGTTGAAAAAGATCTATCATGCAAACAGTACAAAAAAATGTGGAGTGACTATAGTAATATCAGACAAAGTAGACATTAAGCCTAAAGGAAGGCATTTTATGATGATAAAAGGCTCAGTCTATCAAGAAGGCATAATTATAATCACATATGCACTTAACAATACAGCCCCAAAATACATGTAGCAAAAACTGGCAGAATTGAAGGAAGAAATAAATAATTCAACAGTAATAGTTGGAAGCTTCAATACTCCACTTTCAACAATGGATAAAACTAAACAGAAGATCATGGAGAAAACTGAAGACTTGAATAACACTATAAATCAACCAGACCTAACAGACATCTATAAAACACTCAGGCCAACCACAAAAGAATATACATTCTTCTCAAGTGTGCATGGAACATTCTCCAGGACAGAAAACACATTAAGCCATAAAACAAGTTTCAATACATTTAAAAGGATAGAAGTTATAAAGCATATCTCCTTTAACCACATGAAACTGGAAATCAATAACAGAAAGAAATTTAGGAAATTCACTAACATGTGATAATTAAATAACACACTCTTAAATACCAATGGATAAAAAAAGAAGTCACAAAAGAAAGCAGAATATTTTGACATGAAGGAAAATGAAAATACAGCATACCAAAATTTATGAGATATTGTAAAAGCGGTGCTTAGGGAGAAAAGTATAGCTATAAATATCTATTTTTTAAAAAAGATTTTAAATCAATAAACTTTCACCTTAAGGAAAAAGAAGAGCAAACTAAATCCAAAACTAGCAGAAGGAAGGAAATAAACAAGTGGAGCAGAAATAAATGAAATAGACACTAGGAAAACAATAAAGAAAATCTGTGAACCAAAGCTGATTTTTTAAAAAGATCAATAAATATGGGCAAACTTTTAGCTAGACTGATCAAGAAAAAAAAAGAAATCTCAGATTACTGAAATCAGGAATAAAGGAGATGGCATTACTATTGACTATACAGAAATTAAAATGACAAGGGAATATTATGAACAATTATATGCTAACAAATTAGATAAAATAGATGAAATGGCTAGAGTCCTAGAAAGACACAACTATCAAAACCAATTCAAGAAGAAATAGAAATTTTGAATAGATGTATAATGAGTCAAGAGATTGAATTAGTAATAAAAAACTGTCAAAAAAACACACGTCAGTCAAACGGGTTAATTGATGAATTCTATCAAACCTTTAAAGAAGAATTAACACAACTCCTTCACAAACTCTTCCAAAAAATAAAAGGGGGAGGTAACATTTCTCAACTTATTCTATGAGGCCAGTATTACTTTGATATCAAAATTAGACAAAGACATCACAAGAAAAGTACACAATATTCCCTTATGAATATAGATGCAAAAATTCTCAACACAATACTAGCAAACATAATCCAGCAGCACATAAATAGACTCATACATTATGACCAAGTGGAATTTATCCCAGAAATGCAAAGTTGGTACAAAATATGGAAAGCAAACAATATAACATACTCTATTAGTAAAATAAAGGGGGGAAGATATGATCATCTCAATAGACAAAACAGCCTTGAAAAAGAAGAATAAAGTTGGAGGGCTCACACTTCAGGATTTATTTTAAATCTTACTACAAAGCTATGGTAGTCAAGACATTGTGGTACTGGCATAAAGATAGAGACCAATGGAATAGAATTGAGTACAGAAATAAACACTGGTCAATAGATTTTGATGACAGTACCAATTCAATTCAATAGAGAAGAAATAGTCTTCATCTAAAGGTGTGGGACAACTGGAAATTCACATGGAAAGAATGAAACTGTTGCCCTATATATAAAAATTAATCCAAAATAGATCACTGATCTGAATGTAAGAGATAAAACTAAAGATTCTTAGAGGAAAGCATAAGACTAAATCTTGGTAATCTTGTGTTAGGCAACGGTTTCTTATGTGACACCAAAACACATTCAACAAAAGAAAAAATAGACAAAATGTGGATTCATCAAAAGCAAAACTATTGTGTTTCAAGGGACACCATCAGTAAAGTAAAAAACAACTCATGGAATGGGAGAAAATATTTGTAAATCACGTGTCAGATGAGGACCTGTGTAAAGAATATATAAAGAACTCTTACAATCAACAATAAAAAGACAAACAACCCAATTAAAAATGGGCAAAGGATTTGAAGAGATGTTTCTCCTAAGATAAGCATGTAGCCAATAAGCACATGAAAATATGTTCAACCACATTAATCATTATGGAAATGCAAATCAAAACCACAGTGAGATGTCACTTCACATTTACTAGAATGGCTAAAATGTTTTAAAAGACAGACAATAAAAAAGGATTGTTGAGCGTGTGAAGAAATTGCAACCCTCATACACTGCCGATAGGATTATAGCTGGGGAGGCCACTTTGGAAAACAACGTGGTGGTCATCACAATGTTAAACAGTTCTCGTGTGCAATTCCACTCCTAGGTGTTTACTCAAGAAAATTGAAAACATATGTCGACACAGAAAAGTTTTCTTTAATGTTCATAGCAGCATTATTCATAATAGCTAAACAATGGAAACAGCCCAAATGTCTATCAGTTGATGAATAGATAAACAAATGTGGTATATCCATATAATGGAATATTATTTGGCCATAAAAAGAAATGAATAACTGATACACGCTACCTCACGGATGAACCTTTAAAATACTATGTTAAGTGAAAGAAGCCAGCCAGACATAAAAGGCCACATATTGCATGATTCAGCATGCATGAAATGTCTAGAACAGGCAAATCTGTAGAGACAGAAAGTAAATGAGTGGTTTCCAGGGGCTGAGGGGGAGAAACCTGAAATTGTGGTAATGATTGCACAATTCTGTGAATATACTAAAAACCACTGAATTGTATGCTTTAAAGGACTGAAGTTTATGATATGTAAGATAAATATCAATAAAGATGTTATTTAAAATAAAATCACAAGGCTTACATTTCAGTTTAAAAAAACCACTTGCACAAGTACAGATTAGGGCTATTGTCTTAGCAGAGGTTTATATGAGGGAAATCTCTGAGCCAGCTGCTTGACACCCCTGAAAGCAAGATGTTTCCCCTCATTTGATTGCACTTGCACGTACTGTATTTTCTCTCTGGAGCATTCTACACCCCCACCTAGTACTCCGTGTTCCTGGCTAGCTCCTACTTGTCCTTTCAGAGGTCATCCCACACAGCATCTCTTTCTGAAGGTCTTCCCTGACCTCATTTCCATTCTTTATTTTTTTTTTATTGAAATACAGTTGATTTACAATGTTGTGTCAGTTTCTGGTGTACAGCATAGTGATTCAGTTACTCATGTATATGTATTCCTTTTCATTATAAGTTATTACAAGATACTGAATATAGCTCCCTGTGCTATACAGTAGGACTTTGTTGTTTATCTGTTTTATATGTAGTAGTTTGTATCTGCTTATCCCAAACTTCTAATTTATCCCTTTCCTTCTCTTTTCCCTCTTGTAACCATAAGTTTGTTTTCTCTATCTGTGAGTCTGTTTCTGTTTTGTAAATAAGTTCCTTTGTGTCATTTTTTCTTTAACCATATGATCCATTGGTTATTTGATCTATTCTGGGAACTTTCCTCTGGAATCCCAAAGCTATTTGTGTTTACCTCGGTCACAACCCCTACTACCCTACGTTACAATTGCCCTCTATCCACACACACACACACTTACACATGTCTAGCTGAGTGTCCTTTCCGGGCAGAGATTGTCTTATTCTGTAGCCTCCATTCCTAGCACATGGACTGACTAATAGCAGATGCTCAGGAAATGGTTTTCAATGACTTATTGAGTCAATAACACTACTGAAATGATACACGAGTTAGTTAACAAAACAAAGAAAACTGATTGCATTAAAATATTAAGTGAAGAAGTAATTCTCTAAACTGTGTATTGACAAAATCATTATATAGATTCCTACAAAACAGGGAAAAGAGTGGCAAATAATGGAGGGCTGAGTGAATAACATAGAAGGTAAAACATCTGGATTCCATTTCAAGAAAGGAAAAGATAAACTGGGCACATTGAGCCCAATAAGAGAAGCACAAGCTAGGCACAGGCCTGATGGTCATCTTGTTTGGCCATATATTTGAGAAAGTGTCCTGTGTTAAAGAGAGTAGACTGATTCTAGGTTTTGAGATAGGAGAGCTGGGACAGGGAGTGAAAGCAATCATTAATATTAGAACTCATGAGAGAAATGTAATCGCAAAACAAATTTCAGCCCAGTAAATTAATTTTTTAAAAAAATTCGAAGTGATCTTTGTAACTTCTCTGTCACACACACACACAAAATAATAGTAATAACAATAATTAAATTATGCTTATTCCGGTGCCAGCACTGCATGAAATCCTTTACATGCATTACATCATTCAATCCTAGCAACATTTTGTGCAAAACACCCCAGAGATTGCTCTTGCTGCTACTTTCTTTAAACAGATATTTGAGAATGTCCATTTTCATGTATTCTGCAGAAGAAACTCCCCTGAAAGACAACTGTTTCTTTTTAAAATAGTTAAATATGTGTGCACATTAATATTTTTCTATTTTATTATTTTTTTCTTCTTTTATAGTTATTAGCTTTGTTTGTTATGGCTATTATTCCTGATTTGAATGCTTTGGCTATTTTTTAATCTTTCATTGTCTTAAAAAAAAGTTCATTTTAAAACCACAAAATTTCCTCTGAGTATTACTTTGATTCTATCTCATTTGTTTCGATAACTGGCCTTCTCATAATTTGTTTCTAAATAGTTCTGATTTCCTTTTAAAGCCAAGAACTTAAAGGACAAAAAAATTTTTCAAAAGGAGAGATTCATATATGTGTGTGACAATCATTTCTGATCATTTTTATTTTTATTGCATTGCACACAGAGAATGCAACTTGTATGATTTCATTCATTTTGGAATTTGTTGATATTTTCTCTATGGCTCAGCATATGTTCTAATTATTTTTTTTAATTGAATTATAGTCAGTTACAATGTGTCCATTTCTGGTGTACAGACTAATGTCCCAGTCATGCATATCTATATATACATATATTCATTTTCATATTCTTTTCATTAAAGGTTATTTCAAGATATTGAAGTTTTTAAAAGTAATGTATGTTGTCTCTGTTGAGTATCAAGTATTGCACATATCTATGAGCTATATATGTTATTAAAATGCTATTATATTTCTACTTGTTTTGCATATTTAATATTACTTGGTGTACATTTATCAGTTTCTTCTTGCATTTTCATTGGCTTTATTTTGTATAGTTTGATGTTGTTAGATGTTGAGGTTAAGAAGTTCTTGGTGGATTGTATTGTTAATCGAAATGCATCTGTCTCCTTTTCTTTTTTAACACTTTTGGCCCTAAATTCCATTTGTCTCATATTAATACTCTAATATTAGCTTATTTAAATTTAATTTAAATTTTTTGATAGTATATTTGCATATTCCAACCTTGCAAAGAAATAAAAGCATATTCAGAGAAGCTGCCTTTTCACTCTGACTTTCCCCAGCCACAGAATTTCCCTTCTCAGACACATGTGTTGTCAATGTACTAAATACGTATCTGGATTTGGGGAGGGACAGAGAAACAGGCTCACGTGCTTAAGCTGCTATCTTGATTCAGTCTCTGAATATTAATCCAGTTGGGTAACGCAGCTGGTCTATGTCCTCCTACATCAGTTTAGAGTTGCAGATTCTCACTTTAGACCCAAAGAGAATGTTTTGTGATCCATTCACTTTGGGCTTTGTGGTCTGGGGAACACCTTCCATATTCCTGGCCCTAGACTGTTTTCTAGCTTGTTGGTGGGGAGGGGAGAAAGAAAAGGGTAGTAGGTGTAGAAGTGTTGACATAGGTTTGAGCCCTAATTTAACTGACCTTGAAGAAGTTTTCCAACTTTTATTTCTTGAAATGCCCACATTTCAGACCTTCTGACATTTCAACACTATAGGATTCAATCAATTATTTGATCAATGAACCATCAGTTTTGACTGATGCTTATTTGTCTTAATGTGGGTAACCATTATAGACACAAGCCAATTCTTACCCCTGGGGAGCTTAAAACTTAGACGGGGCTTAAAATAGTCATGAAACAAGTAATAACATGAAAAAGATAAAACTAAATGTATGCCTCAGAATGGTTCTGTCCATCTTCGTGTCAGTGGGATAGTTTATAGAATAGCTGGCTAGCTAGCTAGAATAGACAGACGTAGATATAGTTATATCGTTATCTGTAGTTATATATTCTATATATAACACATAATATATGGTGTTACAGAACTCATGTGTGTATACATATTTATATATATTTCACAGAACTCCAATGTATCTCTTTTTATTCCCTATATGAAATTCAAATTTCTTTTTTCCTGTCTGTATTGCAACATTTATTAATACCTGGGAAGCATAAAGTTATTTTAATGAAGAACATGTAAGTACTGGGATTAGCGCTTTATATTTTAAGTAGAACTACTATTTTTAAATGGAGCGTCTGTATCTTTAAATGGAGCACCACTTCCTGCTGGCCGTTCCTCACATTTGAAAAACAGCCCCCTAATGTTAACAGGAATCACACCCAAAGCATGATTTATGTTAATCCACCATGTACAGTTGCTGAATACTTTGGACCACAGATGGAGAATTAACTCTTCTCTCTTTCATTTGTCACTTTCTTAATTCCCCCTCTCTCGCTTTCTTAATCTCTTTCTTTTTTTTCCCCTCTCTCCCACTCTCATTCTTTCTTCAGTATCCTTCTCCCGCGGGGTCTGATGGAGTCCTCTCAGCCAGCACTCTGAACAAAGCCTCCCTCCTGAGAAGTTCGGAGGCTGTGTCAGTGCCTCTGATGCCTATTTTTACACTCGTGTTTGTCCGGAGTCTGACGTGTTTTATCACAGTCTCTCCAAAGGCCCATTGTTCAGCACTTCAAGAAGAATGTTGTTATATTGACTGTTAGTGCGTCAGCCCGGCTCTCTCTGGAGGAGCTCTTGGATGAAATTAGATAATTTCCATTAGAAGACCGTGCATTATTAGTCCCTGGTGCCAAAGTGGAGAATGAGCCAAGATGACTATTTCTGGCCAGGCTCACCTCAGGAAGGAACCTTCTCAGCTTTAATGGGATTTTGCTATTGTTGGTTGCCTTCTGTTTGACACCAGGCCAGCCCAGGGTTGGAAATTGTTTAGAAAGCTGCATGAAATATAATAGAACCCCAGCCATTTGCTGAGGCACATTCCTGCACAATGTTTATTTTGAAGAAGGGAAAAAAATATATTGTCCTTGGCAGACAACAATAAAAAAAAAAGCAGTAACTTGATTCTCTGACCATACGCTTCTTGTTGCCAGTTGTGTTTAAAAACTCCCTGCTGGTATCAGAGAATTTCATACTGAAGTGATAAATCTGTTGGAATATTTATAAGCATCTTCATTACAGACCCAGGAAGATTTTTAAAGTCATCAAGGCCTCCAAAGCTGAGGCTATTTGAAATGGGTGGGAGATGAGGAGGGGATGGGGATTGAAAGGATATTCCAGACTCACTCAGGTCTCAGTCTGGACCCAGATGTGAGCCCACGAAACTCTTTCTGCCCTGCTGTCTTGTCAAAACCTTTCTCACCCGATCTCTGTAGGTGTTGAGCCTTTGTGAGCTGGTTGTATTCTGAGCGGACTTAATCATTGAAGTGGTGGATGCTGTTAGGAAAAAAAGCCTCTTTAGTCATGAGGATGTTGTAAAGATTAGCCTTTGATCAGAATGGGGGTTTTTGTTTGGCTTTATTTTTGGTTTTGTTCCATGACAGCTGGCTCACCATCAGAGTTGACTTTGGAGCAAACGTTGTCACTATTTTGGCAGAACAATTACATGGACTGTCTCAGGATATTAATGTTGGATGTTTTAAAATGAGATTGAATTCCCTAAATTGCTTTCTTACAGATTTGCTCAGTGTCACAGGCTTGGCTTTCTTTGATTGCCCAATCCTTTCTGGGGCTAAGTATTTGTGCGTGAAAATGGTAAACAGAACAAAATAAAACCAAGGGGAAGAAAATCCGAAGGTGGGGTCTCAATAGAAAATTCTTGAAAAAGCAATCAAATTCCATTTATAAGCGTTCCTTGGTTGAATTAAAATGCAGTTTCCCAAGGCTGCTTAAAGATAAAATCTTCACGTCTAGAAGCTGATTCCATCCAATGACATTTTGATGTCCTCAGACATGTTGCTTCCTTTCAATTATTTAGCCCTAGCCTTGGCCTTTTCCTCTTTAGCTCATTTCATAAATAATATGTACAACTACGTCTTGACCGTCAATGACAATGGGAAAGAGGGGAAGCAGAGATAATTAAAATATTCTCCAGAGCTAATCACCAAATCAACTTTTGACATAAATGTCACCCTTTTCCCATGAAATCTTTCCTCAGAAAGGCTGACCCACGGCCAACACTGACCGATGGGTGGTAGATGAGCCCGGCACAAGAGGAAATGGAGACACAGGATTCCAAAGTGTACACGACCCATAAACTCTGCTCTGGTCCTGATGTAACCTGAAGGAGGCCAGCACACCCATGGGCACCAGGAATGAGTTCCAAGTGGCAGGGAGAATTCTAAGATGGCTTCCAAATTCCACGCCCCAGCAATCTGTGTCCTATACAATCCCCTTCCCTGAGTGTGGGCAGGACCTATAAATAGGGTAGGATATTGCTCTTGCGATTAGAGTACAGTTTGTAGCAAAGATGGAGAGATTTTGCAGATGTAACTGAGATTTCAAATTAGTTAGTTTTGGTTAAACAAAAGAGAGGTTATCGTCAGTGGCTCTGACTCCATCAAGTGAAAGCCTTTATAAGGTGGACTGGGTCCTTCCTCAGGAGATAGTCTCTGACTGGCCTTGAAGCAGCGAATATCTCTGTCATGAGCTGCCTATGGAGAGGGGCAGCGTCTAGGAGTAGAGGATGCCTACAGCTGCAAGGAACTGAATTCTGCCAACGATCCAAATGAGCTTGGAAGTGGATCCTGAGCTCCAGACGAGAATGCAGCAGGCCAGCACTTTGACTGTGGCTTTGTGAAACCCTGAGCAGAGGGCCCAGCCAAGCCATGTCCAAGTTTCTGACACACAGAAACTGTGAGATAGTAACGGTATTGTTTTTTTAAGCCACTAAATTTGTGGTAATTTGTTATCAGCAATAGATGACTCATACAACAGCCCTACAGACAATGTGACCAGTTTTGAAATGCTAGATGCTTTCCCGAAGTCTGCTATTGCTTCGGGTGTATGGGGAACAGTTCATCTATGGGGACATACCGACAGTGGGCTGGAGGCTTTTCAGGATCCATGCCTGAGATCTCCCAATTACCTTCAGGTGGACATGACTGTCTTCCTGGAGTTCCTGAGGCCCTAAAGGACCATTCATTGGCCATTTCTTTTTATTTTTTATTTTAATTTTTTAAATGGAAGTACTGGGGATTCAACCCAGGACCACTGAGCTATTACCCTCCCCTGCCATTTCTTGAGGCAGCATTGAGGCTCATGGGGAAAAAAAATAACATATTTAAGACTACACTAGCCTGGGTTTGAATGTTCCTTTTGATATTTATTAGCCATGTAACTTGGTCAATTCATCTAACAGCTCTGAGTCTCAGATTTATAAGATGGGGATGACAATGTAATTTTCAGAGTTATCATGAGAGGTGAAATATCTATATGAAACACCTGGCCCAGAGATTGGACTATAGCATTTGCTAAATATGTCCATTTTCTTTAAGACTTAGCTTAAGCTCTGCCAGAAGGCCAGCTTCAATTCTGCCTATGCTGCCTGCTAATAAGTTACTTAACTTTGCTTTGCTTCCATATTATCATGAGTAAAATGAAAATAGGATGAGTATTTATTCTACACCATTACTGTAAGGATTAAATAAAATAATCCAAGTAAAGCCCTTATCACCTGCATGGTACACATTAATGTTAGTTTGTGTTTTTATTATCATTTCTCTCCCATTTCCCAAACTGGAATGCATCACTTCCTTCTCTGTGGTCTCATGAGCTTCAATCAGATTTCTAAGATAGCACTTCTCATATTCTCAAATAACTGTATTTTAAGAAGTTATATATATTTCTTTCTCTCCCAATCTATATGTTGCTTTTTGAGAGCAGGAGCCATGACCAATTCATTTCTGAAAAACATTCAAAGTCTATCTATTGCCTTCTACAAAGTCGATGATCAAGAAATATTGACTTGACAGTGTTCATGGCAGCACTATTTACAATAGCCAACACATGGAAGCAACCTAAATATCCATCGACAGAGGAATGGACAAAGAAGATGTGGTATATATATATACAATGGAATGCTAATCAGCCATAAAAAAGAATGAAATAATGCCATTTGTAGCAACATGGATGGATCTGGAGATCATCATTCTAAGTGAAGTAAGCCAGAAAGAGAAAGAAAAATACCATATGATAACACTTACATGTGGAATCTAAAAAAAGGACACAAATGAAATTATTTACAAAACAAAGACAGACTTACAGACATAGAAAACAAATTTATGGTTACCAGAGGGGAAAGGGAATGGGGAGGGATAAATTGAGAGTTCGGGATTTGCAGATAGATACATGCTACTATATACAAAACAGGTAAACAGTAAGGTCCTATTAGATAGCACAGAGAACTATATTCAATACCTTGTAATAGCCTATAATAAAAAAAGAATATAAAAAGAAATAAAAATATAACTGAATCACTATGCTGTACACCAGAAATTAACACAACATTGTAAATTGACTATACCTTGATAAAAAAAGGTTAAAAATAAGTACTGACTTGACTGAATTTTCAATTGACTTGAACAGAGCCAATATAAGATAAGAGGTTATTATGGAAGCCAAGCAACAGTAGTGACCTTGTAGAAGAATTTGGCCCTTCCTTCTTGGTAGATCAGGTCAGCCAGGATCAATGTGTCCCTAGCCTTGCAAGATCCTTGCATAAAGAGTTGTCCATACCATTCATTAATCAGTCAATCAAACATTAATTTTCTGGGAACACATGTAGCTAGTAGATGTTAAGGTGGTGTAAACCAAGAGGGAGAAGACAGATCCTGCCCTCAGAAAACTTCATGACATGGCGGGGAACACTACCCGCTAAACCAGGAACTTTTTCACTCTAATATCCCTCCCTCCTTGCCGAAGTTCTGCTCACACCCTCTCCTCTGAACTCAGGAGAGACTCCCGGGGACAGCTGCTCCCCATCCTCAGCCACATGACCCTCACATAGTTAAGGCCCATTACTGAGTCACCCCTCAGCCCTGGCCTCACTTAAGCTCTGCCTCCAAGGCAAGGATATTGATGATGACCTTCCTGGTAGGGCGGCTGTGAGGAATAAGTCATGAAAATAGCTGCCCGGTGCAATGAAAAGGCCAGAGAACAAGGCCAATCAGCTTCCCCTGGCACTCCATTCATTTTCAAGGAAAAACAATTCTGGATCAGAGCTATAAAAAGAATGCTGACGATAAAGTGCGCCTTTCTCCCCACCTCGGCCATTTGTCTTCAATGAGGACCCAGGCACTTGCCCGGCCTCCCTTTCAGCCTTTATCACAGCACATTTCTCATCTGTTCTTTTATTCACTCTGGGCCATTCTCATTGTCTCCTGCTCAGAAATCTTTGATAAGAATCTAGCTGAGTGGCATTAGGAAAATCCGCTCTTCAACAAAGGAACCTGACATTGCGCCCCAGGCACTTCAAAGCTATCACAATATCTTATTTTTATTGTTATTGTTTTTTTCCCCCAAAAGTCTGAACAATGTGTTTTGTGTCCTAGACTGTCTGTGGGAAAATACATTTCTCATTAGCTGGATTCTGAGCTGCTGTTGACTGACAAAATGACGACATGGTAATTCATGCTAAGATTTGTAAAAATACTTTAAATTCTTTTTTCTTCTAAGCTATGTACAACAGCACTGATTAAATTTCACTGCAGGCGTCAGGAGAAACCAAGGGTCAGGATGTTGCTGCTAGATTACTCCAGGTTCACTGTTAGCACATTTTTGTTTACTATTAATTCAATGTAACTGAGTATTATGATAGATGTAAGGAGAGTGGGAAGAGCCTACATTCTCATAGGGAGGGGCCAACATGTCTACCAGATACTGCAGTAAAGGACAGGAACAAGGGTCTGATGGATGGGATGGATAATGAGTGTAAGTTCAAGTAGATTTCAGACCCTCCCAACTTGGGCCTCACAATTCCACAGATCACCTTTAACAGTACACAGGGCTGGTTTAACAGATCAAGTTAATCAAAACAAAACTGATAATGCCTTATAGCCATCAGAAATCGAGAGAGAATACTGCAAATGGCAAGGAAGTATAAATTGAGGGGAAATGATAAAATGACTTCTTGTGATCCATCTGTAGAAGCAGAAGAAATAGTGCAAACTCAGGAAAAGTGGCTTTTCTGGACTTCCTTCGTCTCGGACACCACTCATGACCTTCTCCAGTGGCATATGATTAAGACTCACTCTTCTAGCGGAGGATATAGCTCAACTGGTAAAGTGCATGCTTAGCATGCACAAGGTCCTGGGTTCAATTCCCAGCACCTCCTCTAAAAATAAACAAATAGACCTAATTACCTCCCTCCCAAAATAAATGAAATTAAAACAAAAATACATGTTAAAAAAAAGACTCACTCTTCCAAGTTAGTTTCCTGGACTGTAAAGTGAAGGCAAGGGGATTCCTCTGTTATTTACTCAAGAGCATATTTTAAAGCTCTCGTCATACTGTTATATGTATATATATGTTTTTAATTCCAACTACTACATTATATTCTGTGATTTATATATACCATCTTATACTTATCCATTCCCTTAAGAATGAACACAGAATTGCATTTAACTCCCCACTATTTTAATTACTCCTACTATACAATCAGTCCTTTCCCCATTTATTTTGTTGATAACTTATCATTCTGATATAATTTGAAACTTACAGAAAAATTGAAAGAATAGTGCAAGGAACTCCCATTAGTCCTACCCAGATTCACCAATTACATTTTGTCTCACTTGCTTTCTCATTGTCTATTTATCTATATTTACATGTGTGCCTTTTTAAATCATTTAAGAGTAAGTTGGAGATTGTGATCAAGCCCCTTTACACTTACTTTTTTTTTCCTAAAGAGAAAAAATATTATTTTAGGTATGATAGTTGTATTACCAAGATCAGGATATTTCACATTGATATCATGCTGTTATTTAATAGAGTGCATATTGGAATTTCACTGGATGTCCCAATAATGCACATAGGGCTATTGTGCTTCCCCAGCCCAGCATTCAGTCCAGGACCATGCATTTTTTTGTGCTGACATGTCTTTTTATTTTTATTTTTTACTCTTTTGTTTGGTTGGGGGAGGTAATTAGGTTTATTTATTTATTCTTAAAGGCGATACTGGGGATTGAACCCAGAACCTCATACATGCTAAGCATGTGTTTTACCACTTAAGCTATATCCTCCCTCTCTGCCATGTCTTTTTAATCTCCTTTTATTTGGAATATTTCTTTAGCCCCTTTTGTCAGCGTCAATGTTTTTGAAGGGTACAGATTAGTTATTTTGTAGAATGTTCTCCAATTTGGGTTTCTCTAAGTTTTGTTGATGTGAGGTGGTACCCATCATATTTCTCCACTATAATGGTAGTATTTTTCCTTCATAAATAACTAATATATTGGAAGATTTATTGAAACTATGTAAATATTCTATTCCCTCACCTATCAGTTTTAGCATCAATTGATTATTTCCTAATTCCATCATTCCTTCTGTTGTAAGGAGGATCTTGGCTTGCTCTTTGTCTACATTTATTTATTAATTCATTTGTTTATTAATATTAATATGGACTGGTGGATTCTTATTTTAATGAATGAATTTAATTCTTTGTGATTATTCTTTATCTTGGTTATAAAATTGTCACAGTAGCCAGTAGCAGCTACTTCAAACTAGCTCCAATATATTATTTTGACATATCACCATTATAGACTGAACACTTCTTGACTTTCTGTCACAATAAGATGCTCCAGATTCATCTTAGGCATTTCCTGTCTCAGCCTTGGAGTCAGCCTTTCCTCAAAGAAACCCTGATTTGCTTTCTTGGAAAATTATATTCAGAAACCAAAATCTGAACATTAGATGGAATCATTGTTACAAGTGTGCCATGGCTTTCAGAGGACAGAGGCTAGAAAATATATATAATAAGTAATATATAATATATTTATCACATGGATGTTTATACTGGTACCTCTAATCTCAATTTTGCCTTCTTGTTATATTTGTAACTCCAACAATGGAAACTGAACACCAATTGTGAAGTAGGGGAGTAAAAAAAAAAGTTAGATCTTTTAGGATGTGTTTGAACTTAAAGGGCTACCTGTTTAAAACAAGTAGATACAGTTATAGGTCAACATATATAAACCCCATGCTAACCACAAATCAAAAACCTATGACAAGTACACAAAAACTAGAGAGAAAGGAAAACAAGTATGCCACTAAAGAAAATCATCAACCCACAAGGGAAGAAACTAAAAGAAGAAGGGAAAAAACAGAATAACTACAAAAACAACTGGAAAACAAGTAACAAAACGGCAATAAGTATATACCTATCAATAATTACTTTAAATATCAATGTAATACATGCCCCAATCAAATGAAATGAGGTAGCTTATTGGGTTAAAAAGTAAGCCCATCTATATGCTTCTTGCAAGAGACTCACTTAAGAGCTAAACACACAGATTGAAAGTGACAGGATAGAAAAAGATACTTCATGCCAATGAAAACAACAAGAAGGCAGGAGTAACAATACTTATATCAGACAAAATGGATTTTCTTTTAAAGGCTATAACAAAAGGCAAAAAAAGGGCATTATAGAATGATAAAGAGATGGATAAAAGAGGAGGATATTACACTCTTAACATATGTGCATCTAATACAGGAGTACCTAAATATATAAAGCAATTAACAAACACAAAGGGAGAAACTGACAATAATACAATAATAGTTGGAGACTTTAACACCCTACTTACATCAATAAGCAGATCATCCAGACAGAAAGTCAATAAGGCAACATTGATCTTAAGCGACACACAATAGACTAGCTGGACTTAGTAGATATTTACAGGTCATTCCATTCAAAAACAGAAGAATATACATTCTTTTCAAGTGCACTTGGAACGTTTTTCAGGATGGATCACAAGGTAGGCCAAAAAACAGCTCTCAACAAATTTAAGAGGCTAGAAGTTAGAACAAGCATTTTTTTCTGACCACAGCAGGATGAAAATAGAAATCAATCACAGGGAAAAAAATGGAAAAAGCACAACACATGGAGACTAAGCAAAATGCTACTAACAAGCCAGTGGGTCAATAAGAAATCAAACAGAATATCAGAAAATACCTCAAGACAAATGAAAATGGAAACACAACACTCCAAAATCTAAAATGCAGCAAAAGCAGTTCTAAGGGGGAAATTTATAGTGATACAGGCTTACCTCAAGGAACAACAACAAAAAAATCTCAAATAAATAATCTAGCCTACCATCTAAGGGAATTAGAAAAAGAAAAACAAAGTTCAAAGTCAGCACGGGAAAGAAATAATAAAGTTCAGAGAGGAAATAAACAAAATAGAGATAAAAAACAATATAAAAGATTAACAAACTCAAGAGATGGTTTTTTGATAAGATATACAAAACTGATAAATCTTTAGCTAGGCTCACCAAGAAGAAAAGAGAAAGGACCAAAAGAAACAAAATAAGAAATTAAAGAGAAGAAATGAAAACTGAAATCACAGAGATGCAAAAAACCATAAGGGAGTACTACAAATAGTTATATGCCAACAAATTGAACAACTTAGAAGAAATGGTCACATTTCTAGAAACATACAATCTGCCAAGACCAAATCAAGAAGAAATAAATGATCTGAATAAAACAATCACTAGTAGTGAAATTGAAATTGTAATAAGAAAAAACTCCTGGCAAACAAAAGTATAGGACTGGATGGCTTCACAGGAGAAAATACCAAACATATAAAGAAGAGATAATACTTATCTTTCTCAAACTATTCAAAAAAGTTGAAGTGGGTGGAACAATCCCAAATTCAGTCTATGAGGCCAGCACTACCCTGATACCAAAACCAGACAAATACAGTACCAAAAAAAGAGAATTACAGGCCAATATCTCTAATGAATATAGATGCAAAAATCCTCAACAAAATGCTTACAAATTAAATTCCCCAATATATAAAAAGGATCATACATCATGATCAAGTAGGGTTTACTCCAGGGATGCAAGGATGGTTCAATATTCACAAATCAATCAATGTGATATACTACATTAACACAAGGAAGGATAAACATCAAATAATCATCTCAATAGATGCAGAAAAAGCATTTTACAAAATTCACCTTCCATTCATGAAAAAAAAATTCTCAACAAAGTCAGTATAGGGGGAGCATATCTCAACATAATAAAGGCCATTTATGACAAACCCACAGCCTATATCACACTCAATGGTGAAAAGCTGAAAGTCTTTCCTCTAAATTCAGGAATGAAATAAGAATGCCCACTCTCGCCACTTCTACTTAACATAGTGGAAGTCCTAGCCACATCAATCACATAAGAGAAAGAAAAGGCATCCAAATTGGAAGGGAAGACATTAAACTGTCACTATTTGCAGAAGACATGACTTTATATACAGAAAACCCTAAAGTCTCTACCCAAAAAAACTACTAGAACTAATAAATGAATTCAGTAAAGTTGCAGGATACAAGATTAATATACAGAAGTCTGTTGCTTTTCTATACACTAGTAATAAACTATCAGAAAGAGAAAGCAAGAAAAAAAATCCCATTTAAAATTACATCAAAAAGAATAAAATACCCAGAAATAAGTTTAACCAAGGAGGTGAAAGACCTATATTCTGAAAACTATAAAACACTGATGAAGGAATTTGAAGACAATACAAAGAAATGGAAAAATATCTCATTCTCAAATTGAAAGAATTAATATTGTTAAAACGGTCATACTACCCAAAGCAATCTACAGATTTAGTGCAATCCCTATCAAAATGCCCATGATATGTTTTCAAAGAACTAAATGAATAATCCTAAAATTTATAAAAGACCCTGAAGTGCCAAAAGCAATCTTGAGAAAATAGAACAAACCTGGACATATCACTCCCTGGCTTCAGACTATACTATGAAGCTACAGTAATCAAGACAATATGGTACTAGCACAAAAACAGACACATAGAACAATGAAACAGAATTGAGACCCTAGAAGTGAACTCATGCACTTATTGTCCAATAATCTATGCCAAAGGAGGCAAGAATACACAATGGAGGAAAGACAGTCTCTTCAGTAAGTGGTGCTCAGAAAGCTGGACAGTTGTATGTAAAAGAATGAGTTAGGAAAGGGAATCCTCATACGCTGTTGGTGGGAATGTAAATTGGTGCAGCCACTGTGGAAAATGGTATAGAAGTTTCTTAAAAAACTAAAAATAGAACTACCATATGACCCAGTAATTCCACTCCTGGGTATATAGCCAAAAAAGAACTCACTATTATTTGAAAAGATACACACACATCAATGTTTATATCAGCATTATTTACAATAGCCAAGATATGAGAGCAACCTAAGTGTCCATGAACAGATGAATGGATAAAGAAGATATGAGAGATATATATGTATATGTATATGTATATGTATATGTATATGTATATGTATAAACATATATATATATATATATATATATATATATATATATATAATGGAAAACTACTCAGCCTTAAAAAGGAATGAAATAATTTGCAACAATGTGGGTGGACCTAGAGGGTATTATGCTTAGTGAAATAAGTCAGATGGAGAAAGACAGATACTCCATGTCATCACTTATATGTGAAATCTTAAAAAATAAAACATACAAATGTAAATAACAAAATGGAAACAGACTCACAGATATTAAGAACAAACTAGTAACTACCAGTGGAGAGAGGGAAGTAGAGAGGGGCAAATAGGGGTATGGGATTAAGAGATACAAACTACTATGTGTAAAAGAAATAAGCAACAAGGATATATTGTACAGCACAGGGAAATATATCCATCATTTTGTAATAACTTTAAATAGAGTATATTCTATTAAAGAAACTGAATCACTATGTTGGACACCTGAAACTAATATAATATTGTTAATTAACTATACTTCAACAAAAGTAGGAAACTTAGTTATATAATATAATTAACAATAATTATAATAGTTATTTTTCATTATTGTTGTGATATAAAAATATTGTGTAATATTTCAATCTTTTGAAGTATATTTGGACTTATATGGCCCGGTATATAGTCTATTTTAGAAAATGCTTCAAACATACTTAAAGACACAGTGTAATCTATAGATATTGGGTGTAATGTTCTACAAATGTCATTTAAAAAAATTTTTTTATTGAAGTACAGTTGGTTACAATGTGTCAATCTCTGGTGTACAGCATGATGTCCCAGTCATACATATACATACATATATTCATCTTCATATTCTTTTTCATTAAAGGTTATTATAAGATATTGAATATATTGCCCTGTGCTATATAGAAGAAGAAACTTGTTGTATATCTATTTTACATGTAGTAGTTAATATTTGCAAATCTCAAACTCCCAAATTTATCCCTTCCCACCCCTTTCCCCCATAACCATAAGATTATTTACTATGACTGCAAGTCTGTTTCTGTTTTGCAGGTGAGTTCCTGAGTGTCTTCTTTTTTCTTTTTTTTAGATTCCACATGAGTGATATCATATGGTATTTTTCTTTCTCTTTCTAGCTTACTTCACTGAGAATGATGATTTCCAGGTCCATCCATATTGGTGCAAATGGCATTATTTCATTCTTTTTATGGCTGAGTAGTATTCCACTGTATAAATATACCACAACTTCTTTATCCAGTCCTCTGTCAATGGACATTTAGATTGTTTTCCTGTCTTGGCTATTGTATATACTGCTGCTGTGAACACTGGGGTGCATGTATCTTTTCAAATTTGAGTTCCCTCCAGATATACTCCCAGGAGTGGGATTGCTGGATCATAGGGTAAGTCTATTTTTAGTTTTTTGAGGAATCTCCATACTGTTTTCCATAGTGATTGCACCAAACTACATTCCCACCAACAATGTAGGACGGTTCCCTTTTCTCCACACCCTCCCCAGCACACAAATGTCATTTAGATCATGGTGTCCCTACAGTTTCTCTCTAAGGTTCTGGCATTCATCAGCTCCCTCTTATTACTCCAAGACTGGGCTCTGGATGGAAGCTGGCACCCTGGGCTAGTTTACCCTCTTTTGTGGAAAAGAAGCTTTTAAAGCATGATTGTCACCTTATTTAGGAAACTCCAAGTTGTGGGATTGCTCCAAGACATTTCTTTCAAATGTGTGGAAGCCTCATTAGCAACTTTTAAAACACTTCTCTGATCTTAAATAAATTTACGAGGAAAACCATGGGCTTGGTATTTACCAAGTTCTCCTTGGTTGCGATTTGTGTTTTGTTTTTAATAAATTAGTGCTAATAGTTGAAATTCAATGTATTAGCCATATGAGGAATGCGACAGGTCATGAGCCACAAGAAGTCAACCATAGGAAGTGGAAGTTCTGAATAAGACAATTAAAGAGACGCACTGAGTGACAAATATAGTACATCAAGGGAGCTTTAATCCCAGAGGAAAATGATTTTATAGACTAGACGTTCTTGATGGTGCCAGATTTCCCCTTCCCCTGAGGAAGCATTTCCCAGCTCTTCATCCAAACCCCCCTTGCACCCCCAAGCTCCTTTTCCTACTGGGGAGCTCCAAAGCCCCAGTTAGAGAATGCTGCAGGGTCAGTGGAGAGGTGCGGAGTGTCAGCCTGCACAAACTGAAATCCAGATAAATATGCCAAGCATCCAAGTGCTGCTAAAACCTTGAGCAGGGCTCTGGAGTGGTCCACTTGTGTTTTTGCTGCATTTCAATATGTTTGAGCCAGTCCCTTCATTTTCAAGGATGAGAAAAAGAGGGGGGAATTCCAGCGTCAACTTCACTCATTCTTGGGTCCTGTGGAAAGCAGGGCTCCAGCCACTCTTGGAGAAGGAGACTGGCGAACATATTTCTACTTTTCCTGCCAGGCTAGGTGGTCTCAGAAGAGGCAACCAGTTGCCAGGAATCACAGACTCTGAAAGCCGAACGTCCCACTGGAAATCCTCTGATCACCTCTCCTTTCACAGGGGAGGGAGACGGATGCCCAGACGCAGGCAGTAGCTTGCTCCAGATCTCACAGTTGCCGAGATGGACGAGAAGCCAGGTGATCTGACTCCTAAACCAACAGTTTTCCCATGACTCTGAGATTTCACATGAGTACTGATTTTTAAAATCTGTCCTGTAAGGCTCTCATCTGTTCAGTGGAGTTACGTTACTCATCTTGACATTTTTGAATGAATGAATGACCTTGGCTCCCAAAGATAATTTTTTTGTTCTTAGTGATTTCTATGGTTTTGCTTCTCTACGTTTTTTTTTTTTTCGTGGGAAGGTGGGTAATGGATAGAAATAAATTAGCCTAATTTGAAACAGCATTCACTCTTTTTTTTTTGACAAAAGAGTTTCTAAGGTCAGGGTTGAGGAGGGATGTAGAGGGTGGGCACAGGGAGACCCTCCTTTGCCTCCGCAGCCCTGAAAGTCACACCATCAAGGAGCTGCTTGCTCACTTGTCAGTCCTTATGCTTTTCTGGAGCCACTAAAATGTGTCAGGTTCTATTAGACCGAAGTGGATGGTTCAGTTAGCGGGTGGGTAGGACATCAGGAAGCTAGGAAGACACAGCCCACAAACTGTGAATTTCCAGCTAGTGTGTGCAGTGCAGTGGTGGAGGTGTGGACGGGGGCACAGAGAGGCTGACCCAGCCGGGCACCGATCATGTCACAATGGCTTTTTTAAATTTATGAATGTGTTAAATCTTGGTTACCTGTTCTCCCCAGCTCCCTGTGTAGTATCTGCTCATGGTAGGTGATAGATATTATCAAATGAATACACGCACAGGTAAGTATTTCACGTTTTGTAAACGCCATCTAGAATTTATAAAGGACCCAATACTTTGCACATACAGGTAGCAAACCAGCAGCCACAGGTTAAATCCGACCCGCAGACTTTTGTCTTTAGCCCACGTCGTGATTTTTAAAAACTGAACTACATTGGACTTTAAAATACTGATGTCTGACTTCTCTTCAAAGATCAGCAGACCATCTGGCAACACTGCACACTTATTCCTGGATGACTGACTGGTTGGCGCCAGTGGAACCTACATTTCCCTCCTATTGAGGTCAAGCCCTGAGGTGGCCGGTCCCCACCCGTCATACTGTGTAGGGCTGTGCGCCTCACCCGGACATCATCTCTGACTTGTGTTACAGACGTGGCTCCTGGAGGCATTTGCTCATTGGGTTGGACATTCACAGGAGTGGAGATGGGTGTGGGGAACAGCAGGGGTACCCGAGGAAACCAGGGAAGAATTTCTGGAGGTCTAGGGGCCCGGAAGTGCAGCACATGAATGTGGAAGGAGGCAAGCTGGAGAGAGGGAGGCCGGCCTCAGGGCAGGAGGTCCTCCCTGATTCTAAAGATGGGGGCTCCAACAAGGTGATGGCTGAGGACGGGGAGGCCGTGCCTCCAGTTTCCCTCCTGAGAAAGGGGATTTTTAACCAGCTCTGGCTTTTCCTGTGCGACCTGAAGCTTCTGAATGCTGTGCCCATTTGCTGAGGTTCTCCCTTGAGAATCAGGGATTGCCAGAGTCCCAGGGAATCCTGGATCCTGAGATTCACCCTTGCATTTTCCCATCTGAGGAAACTGAGGCTGAGAGAGGGGAAATGCCTTGGCCCAAGTCACACAGCAAGGTCAGAAGCTAGGTCAACTGCAGCTCGATTTTGGCCCATCACAACACCAGAGACGTAAAGAAACAGGGAAGGAGGGAGAAAAGGCAGGTGTAAGGAGATATGAGCGTAGGAACAGGTGCTTTGCTTTTAGAATAATCAGAACTTTGAGTTCAGTGTGTTTCCTTCTTTCTTTGAAGAAAGAAATGTGTCTTTATAATCCGACTTCAGTGGCTGTTGGGAAAAAAAAGGTCCTTCAAATCCCCAGGGAATGCTAAGAAAACCTCCATTAAATTCTAGTCTTCATCTGAGTCAGAACAACTATAATTCTGAGGGTGTGTGTTTTCTTCGGGTTTCCCCTTTGGCCAGTCGTGGGAGAGAGAGGGTGGGGGCGGCAAACGGAACAGGCAAGTTTAACAAATCTAATGAGAAAAGGGACAAACTGGGATCGTTTCATAATGAAGCACAGCCTCTCTGTGTCTCGTCAAGAAACTACATTTGCAAAGTTCCAGAGAGAAAAGGTATTGGGGGAGGGGGGAGGATTGGGTTGGGGGTGGGGCGGGGGTGGAGGTGTATATTCCCTTTGCTTTTCCCCACATGGGACCCCAACCAGCACCACACGCTTCAAAGGGCTGAGGCGGTTTTCCTCCAGGGCGCAGCTGAAATGTTCCCTTGGGACCCTAATCTTCCCCTTCATAATATTCATTGCACTTGCAATTAATGATTTGCATCATTAGCTGCTTAATGCCAGGCTTCCCTGCTGCAGGGTAAGCTCTGTCAATGACTGCAGCTACCTGTCTGCTCTGCTCACGGCCAGCATCACAGAGCCCACGGCAGGTGCTCAGTAAGTATTTAGTGAACGGCCTTAAGATGTCTTCCCACCTCTAATCCTTCATATCTTTATGGAGACCACTCAGAGGGCAGCTAAGCAGAAGACAGGCATCCAACGTGGCTGTTCCCAGCCTCCTCTCCCTCCTGACACTCCCCGGGCTCATCACGTCTGCAAACTGAGGGCTGTGCCTGGACAGGCAGGTCAAGCAGAGAGGGAGTTCACTGGACTGGGTCGAAACAGCAATGCAGAAACAACTTGTAGAGGCATTGACGGCTGGGCGAGAGGTGAGTCCAGCGCGGTGACCCCTCTCTGGTGCGGACATGTGGCTGAGCGGGAGAGAAAGGCCCCGCGGGAGAACTGGGGACAAAGTGATTTCAGAGGTGGGCCCCAGAATGCCAGCGCAAGGGCTGGGCTTCCTGCTGAGCCACTTCTTTCTGAAGTAAGGACAGCCGGAGCTCTTGGCCGTGCTGGGGGTTACCCGATTTCACCAGGTAACAATTCTCCTTTAAAATCCTCTAATGTAAAAGTAAACTATTTGCAAACCGGAGTTCTGCGAGGGCTTGGTAACAACTTTCTGTCAACACCCCCCATCGCACTCTGGCTGACAGCCCCCGCTCCCCCAGAAAGCTAACACGTAGGCAACGCTGCAGTTTGCAGAGTGCTTTTTACACACCTGCTCTCAGATCCTCGCGTGCACGTGCGGCAGCCGCAGCATCCTATGACCTATGTTGCATCGTCACCCTCGGACCTATTCTGTGGCTGTCTGAACGAAGGTTAGGAAGCCTGCCCTGGTCACCCAGCCAGAGCCGGGGCCTGGACGGGCAGTTCTCCCGGCCACCTGCCACTTCCCTCTCTCCCATCTTGTGAGGCTGATGTTTTTACAAGGGAACCGGTTGATGTTGACATAGGAACCTGCAGCGTTGCCTTCCAGCAGGCGGGCAGTCCTGGACCTCAGCACTTGAGGGTGGGACCAAACCTGATCATGTCCAATTGTGATCCAAGAGAAGGGAAACCTCCCCACTGGCCAAAAACATTGATATTGATTGAGCTCCCTCGACCCAGCTCCCCGAGAGTGACCCAGCATTCAGTGCCCCTGGGGCGTGTGGGTGTTGGGGGGTTCCAGCTGGGTCCGTTGCCTCGTGCTCTTTGTACTTGTGGAGGGAGGAGTGGGGGTGGGGGGCACCCTGCCGGGGCTGACTCTGGGAAGCACGTCCTGAAGGCTGGGTGGATGTTCACTGCGGGGTGCTGGGTACCAGGCAGGGAGGCGGGAGCCAGGCCTGGTTTTCAAGCTCAGCCTCAAGGCTGTTGTCTCCAAAAGAGATCTCAGGGGAGATCTCAGTCCCTGCACAAAACAAAGGGTGGTAAGGGAGGAAGCAAATGAGGTTGCTAACGCTGGTTGTTTATTTTTCCTCCCCCATTTCCGCTTGTGCTCCTCCAGCCTAAATCCCACCCCCAGCCCCGACCTCTGGTTTCCCGCCACTATCTGGCTAATAACCTCCCACATTAGCCTCCTCAGCCCCACTGGGCTCCCCCGTAATCTCTTCTCCAGGCTTTGCTGAGGGCTGTATTTACCACCACACAGGATTTCCGTAGGCGATAACCGCAGGGCCTGGTGGCCCGGGAGTTGTCCCTCCTCCCTTCTCGGGTGTCTATTTACAGCAGGGGAATTCTGATCTCTCCCATGAATGTGACTGCCCCTGAGTGTCTCACCGAAGCCCACCCTCTGCAGAGCCAGCTTCTTGATGAGAAACACTCACTCTTACATCCGGGCTCCTGGTCTCAAAGTGTGTGGGTCCCCCAAACTCAGAGACAAGAGATAAGGGACGAAGGTGAATTGCCTGTGGTGGGTCGCTCACTCACAGATCTCTAGTCTGAGGGCTGTCAGGCGGGACCTCCAGAGGCCACCTCATCGTCTGGGCCTCCTCGACAGGCCTTGTTAACCCAGGTCCTGCAGGAAGGGGACACAGCGTCCCGGCAACCGCCCTCCCGGCACACGCGCCCAACCCACCGCGCTCCCTCATTCCAGGATGGTTAGCTCAACGCTCTAAGAAGTATCCACCTCACAGGGTGACTTGGTTTTTTGGTTTTTAACTTTGTATTGATGGGTAATGCACATTCAGAAAAGCACACAGGTCCCAGGCTCAATGAAGTGTCACCAAGTGGACATCTGAGGTCATCGCCCCCAGCTCAGGACATGTCCCACCCCCAAAAGCCCTTCCCTAGACCCTAGCCCAGTGCCCACCCACCTCCTCTCACCGCCAGCCCCCGGTAACCACTGTCCTGACTTCTAATGCCACAGTTTCGCTTCATTGGTTGATATTTAAGAAGCTGGATTCCAGAGATGCCCAGAAGACTTTAATTTCTCTCAATCAGCAGTATCAGGGAGGCAGGGGGCTGGTTGAGCCTGATCTGGGTGTTCTATTTTATTTTCAACTGTCCAGATCCCTAACTCCTTAACACCACATACACTGGGAGGAATTTTAGGGAAGGAGTTATCTGGGTGAGAAACCTGGCAGTGGGCAGAATGCCAAGCGAGCAGGAAAAGTGGAATGAGATAAATAAGACGAAGGCGTTGTGAAGAGATAGGAGCAGAGGCCCCCCGGTGGAGGGGGGGGGCTCGTGAGGATGGCAGGAAAATGAAACATTAAGTTAACATTTTCACCAAAGAGAGAAACTTCCAACCTCTCCCAGCCGTCTTCAGCCCACCCTTGCCTCTTAACACTTTCTTCTCTATTTCTGCAAACACTATTTCAAGCCAACAGGCACTGAAAACAGAAGTATAACCCAAGCTGTATATGTAATTTTGTGTGTATGTGGTAAAATACACATGACAAAATTTATCATTAGTGCCATTTAGTATACTCACAATACCATGTAATTAACCATCACCACTGTCTAGATCCAGAACATTTATATCCCACAGAAGCATACCTCGTACCAATTAAGCAGCCACTCTCCTTTCTCAAAACCATGTCCAGATGCCACCAAGTAGGTGGCAGTGCCTTAACTATATGTGTGTTATTCATTTTTTTTTAATTGAAGTATAGTTGATTTACAATGCTGTGTTAGTCTCTGGTGTGCAGCATGGTGATTCAGTTACACACACACACACACACACACATATATATTCTTTTTCATATTCTTTTTCATTATAGGTTACTACAAGATACTGAATATAAGTTCCCTGTGCTATACAGGAGGACCTTGTTGTTTACCATTTTATGTATAGTAGTGCGTATCTGCAAATCCCAAACTCCCAATTTATCACCCTCCCTTCCCCCCGGTAACCGTAAGTTTTTCGATGTCTGTGAGTCTGTCTGTGTTTTGTAAATAAGTCCATTTGTGTCTTTTTTTTTTTCTAGATTCCACATATGAGTGGTATCACATGGTATTTGTCTTTCTCTGTCTGGTTTACTTCACTGAGTATGATAATATCTAGGTTACATCCATCCATGTTACTGCAAATGACATTATTTCATTCTTTTTTATGGCTGAGTAGTATTCCATTGCATATATATACATACATATATACACACACACACACACACACACACACACCTTATCTATCCAGTCATCTGTCAGTGGACATTTAGGTTGCTTCCATGTCTTGGCTATTGTAAATAGTGCTGCTGTGAACATTGGGGTGCATGTATCTTTTCAAATTTGAGTTTTCTCCAGATTGTATGCTGCATTTCTCTGATAATTAGCGACACTGAACATCTTTTCATGCCAGGCCTCCTCCATTCTTGTCAAAGGGAGTGCTAATCTTTTTTTCCTTCACACAAGACCCACATATGTAATTTAAAATTTTCTAGCAGCCACACTAAAAAGGTAAAATCAAATAGGTGCAAGTAATTTTAATAATTTACTTAACCCAATATATTAAAACTGTTATCCTTTCAGCACATCTTCATTATACAATGATCACTGAGCTATCTTATACTCTTTTATTTGCACTAAGTCTTTGAAATCGGGTGTGTATCTCCCCCATACAGCATATCTCCATTGGTACCAGCTACATTTCAGGAGTCCCACGTAGCTAAATGGTTACCACATTGGACGGTGCAGCTCTAAACAATTTGTAGAATGCTATCAACATCCTAAATCATCTTTTTTAAAGGTGATTATTAAATACACAAACACTTTGAGGCTGTACTTTTGTTTTTAATATAAATTTATTTTCTTCATTAAAAAAATAATATATTTGGAAACTATGGAAAGAAAAATTACCCCTAAGCACCAAGACAAAAAAAACCACAATCACTTTTTGGCGCTCTGCATGTCGTGACTTCTTTGTGGTTTTTCCTTATTGTTTTGTACATCATACAGTGGCACTGCCACCACTTTGAGGTGGAAACTGAAGGCCAACATGACCACATCCCGGAAGCAAACGTGCAGCTCTTCCCAGTGTCCTGAGGAGGCTGATGAACAAGCTTGTTCTAAGAGCACTTCCAACCCAAACATGCTAGAGTACTAGGAAGCCATTCATTCCCTCCACCCAACAGACACACACAGACACACAGACAGACACAAAGACACACAGCCCAGATCTCCAGTTCCGCCCCATAAAACAGCCTGCAGAGGAGTAAGAATGTCTCTACTCAGCCTTGCAAACTCACTGGGAAAACACAAAGGTCTAAAACGAGGCACTTTTATTTAGCATTCATGTTCACAAAGAAGAAAACCTAGCAGAAACCAGACTCGGCATCCAAGAATGCAAAAACTTTTTTTTTTTTAAGATTCCCAGAAGCTTCATGCCACAATGCCCCAAGTTGGAAAAAAAATGTGCCATTTCACATGTTTATAACAACATCTGATTTAATATTATACAGTTTTGCTTAGTCACAAACCAGAACAAATACTTTCAGATTTATTACATCCTTCTATTCAGAGACTTAAGTAATCATAGTTAATAATACAGCCATTCCACAGCCCAAGAGAAAAAAAAAACGCTTTATAATTCTTTGGGACCAAAGATTCCTGAGAGGCAGGTTATTTTCAAGAAGGATTTAAGGTTTTAAAGCTCTCAATGAAGTTTGAAATTCATCTTTTCTAGTTCACATGAAAAGAGTTTCCTCTGAAGCTTGGCTAGGAGGTGGAAAGAGAGGAAAACCATTTGACACAGAATCTCCCGGAGCTCTTCGAGAATGTGGTCATCGCTCACCAGCACTCCTAATCCTTACCTTGTCTTGAAAATAAAACAAAATCACTCAAAACAAAAAATCCATACTATTGGCTCCCGCGTTCTTTACATTGTTAGTACTGTATTTTGGCCTTCCTTCTTATTTATTGATTCATTAAAAGGCACTGATTGATTTTTAAAAGAAGTAAATATTCTTACAAAACATACTTTCTTGTTATTCTCCCAACTCATACATTCCCATACAGGCATTTATTACACAATTTGCACTCAATTGTTGAGCCCCAAGCATTGCCCCTTCCTGCCCAATTAATTCAGGATGAGTTCCTGAGGTGGGACAGTTAACCAATTGCTTGGGGGTCCAACCACGTTGTGCCTTCAGAGCTCCGCTCTCTTTCAGGACACAGGCAATCCTCCACTGCATCCAGATGTAGTCACTGTGGTCCTCCGAGGGCCGGGGGAACCGTGTTTGGATCAGCGTGAACCCGTCACCCAAAGGGAGCACATCCATGTTCAACCACGATGTAGTCAAGTGAGCTCCAGTTCTCAAAGAAAGCCAGGATTTTTCACTCCGGGATTTATTTACACACCATGAAAGTGAGAAGGGGTGAGTGAGAACTTGGTCTACAGTAAATCAGAGTTGAGAACAGTCTGGGGCCCTTATAAAAATGAGGGTTCCTCGGGCCCCCTGCAGACACACTGCATTGGGATATCAGGGTATCAGCTACCGGAATATCCACTCACAAAGGTGACTGACATGCATGCTGCAGCCTATACACACTGGTCTTACAGTTCCCTTCATTAAGTCATAAGCAAACAAGATTTCAAAACAAGATTACAGCATTAAATCTGATTCCAGTTGAGGATACTACCACTCTCTGAATGAATTCTTTTCCACTTATTTTTAGCAGCACATTGCCAGCAGTCAAAAGCCTGGAGTTCTGTTCCAGCCCATCACCGAAAACGTGGGCAAGTTACTTAACCTTTTCAAACCTCACTGACATGAGTTATGCAACCAGGGGCAAGTGTGATTATAATACTAAGGCGGCTTACAAAAGGCTTTCCCATCCGTCCCGACATCACTGGCTTGTCAGGAGGATCAAATAACCTGCAGCGGATAAACTCGTTCCACAGACATCATGGCACCCAGCAAAGGCAAAGCACCATTAGAACGTGGACACAGTTCTGGATTAAAAGTTGGGGTTTTTTTGAGATCAAATTATCTGTTTTATTACTGAGAGAAGCTAGGCTGCAGGATGTGTTTTTAAGAACACAGAAGCAATGGAATTTCTAATACAGGTTTTATCTACCAAGCCTCAGTGGCACTGGGTAACTTTGAGTGTTTCCCAGCTGGGGCAGTTTTTTCTGCCAAGCTCACCACTTGGACCAAGGAGCCCCGCACCTTAAAGGCAGGCAGAGCCCAGGAAGAAAGTGGGGGGAGGAGGAGCAGAGCTTAGATGCTACTCCCAAATGTGCCAACCATTGCTGTCCTGGTAGGAGAATGGGAGGAGGCTGGAGGGGTCAAGACTAATTAATGCCACTTCTCCAGATGCACTGGGGATAAGTGTAACTATAATACTGCGGCAGCTTGATGGAAGTTACTCTTCCTGCCCCCAAATTCCTCAAGTTTTTGTACTTTGAACCCATTATGCTTAACCATGATGCCTGTGGTCAACCAGAAGGGACATAGAATCTTCAGAGAGGGAGCCAGCCTCCACCTCCGGCCACTGCTCCATCACAGGTCTTCCTGGGCAGGCAGTGTGGACGTTCGCCCTCTGAGTTTCTGAGATGGGCCAGTAAAGTACATTATGCTTTTTAAGGCCTTTCCATAGTCAAGACGAAAAACACAGCTCCTCTTCAATTTTCCATCTTAAATGATTTCCAGCTACATCGGCCAACATAGCCCATCTGAGGTTATGCAGTAAAATCATGATATCACAATTTCTGACGTCATAAAAGTACCCCAGCAATGAAATGCCAACAGTGAGATGTTCTACACTTGAACCTAACCTTCTCAGCATCAAATTACCAGGGAGTCCCAAGTCCAAAATCCAATCCCCTTAACAAATTAAGACCTAACAAAGTTAAAATAAGAAATGAAAGCCTGAAGTTAAAATATCTCACCCTCAATCAAGATTAAATTCAAAGATAGGACACTGTAATTTCTTATTCTCGTCAATCTCAACAAGAATTCTTGGTGTGCTGGGCGGGGCTGGGATGCTGTCAGCAGCTGCAGCCTGGACTGGCTTTCCAGGAGGGGCCTTAGAGTTTGAATTCATTCAACTCCAAGCCTCTGATGGGCCTCACTTTTTTACTTTTTTTTCTTTTATTCTTATTTTGAATTGTGATAAAATACACATAACTTAAAATTTACCCTCTTAACCATTTGTAAGTGTACAGTCCCATCGTATTAAGTATTTTGACCTCATTGTGCAACCTTCATCACCATCCGTCTCCAAAACTCTTGTCTTCTTGCAAAACTGACACCCTGCACCCATTAAACTGCCATAACTACCATTCGCTCTCCCCCAGCCCCTCGCCACCACAATTCTTCTTTCTGTTTCTGTGAGTTTGACGACACTGGATACCGCGTATGGCTGGGATCACACAGCACCTGTCCTCGTGCGACTGGCTGATTTCATTTCATAAAATATCCTTAAGGACCATTCATGTTGTAGCGTGTGTCACAGTTTTTTTTCTTTTTAAGGCTGAATAATATTCCATTGTACAGACAGTAGGGCACTTTTTTTTTAATCTGTCTGTCTGTCAATGGGCACTTTGGTTGCTTCCACCTTTTGGCTATTGAGACAATGCAGCTATGAACGTGGGTGTACGTACCTCACTTTTTACATAGGTCAGAAAGTCTAAACCACACAGGATATTATTACAACACTGTCCTCACACCCACACATTTAGCAAATAATCCAGTCCTCAGTCCCAAAGAAGTTTCAGGCAAAAACCACATTTCTAAAGCCCAGTATGTGATGCTGCCAAAAGCCAGAGCAGACTGAGAAAAAAGAGTCTTCTTAGGAGATTCCTCTAAGGGAAGAAGGGTAAATGGTTTTATTTGAAGAGCTCATCAGTCATTGCCAGGAGACTGTAATCCAAACGGAGGTTAATTATGGCACCATGTTTACCATCTCTGGGGGGAGACGAACTCACCCCTGTAAACAGTCCGCTCCCTCGGAGAGCAGCAGGTGAGACATTACTGCCCCACACACATTTCCATGGTTCAAAATGAAAACATGATTTAGAAGAGTTTCTTCCAACAAGCATTTATTTTCTGCCCGAGAAGCTCGAAACGTGGATAACACTGATAAAGGTACACACTTCTGAGCGCAGTGTAACGCAGAGGAAGACAAAGTACTCCAGTGGTCCTCTGGCTCATGCCCAGAGCATCACCTGCCAACCCACGGATTACCAACAGGAATGACGCTAAACATGAGACACATCTGTGGAAAGGGGACCCCTCCCTCGGGAAGCAAGATGTCGGGGGCGGGAGGGATTCATGTAATTAAAACTTGAAGACACAGCGTAATACAGGGAAATATGGTGGAACAACACGTTGTTGAGATTGAAATCTGTATTTTGTTTCTTTTCAAAAGCCCTATGAGCCTAACAAGAAGGATATGGCTTTAAGAACTAAGATTCACCCTAAGGCATTAATGGTGTCCAGAAACTACGTGAACAATCTTACTCGACATCCCCAAGACGTTTATATCTGTCCAACACAGAACCAGAGCGGGAAACATGTTAATTTTCTCAGCCTTCTGATAGCACGCATACAAGATCTCTTAGCCCCACAAAAAGCTCCAAATATCTCCTCTAGGACTTCAACAGCCTTAAAATATAGGCTTGCATTTATCTTGGCCACATTAACGAGATCTGTTTGACCAATACATTTATATTTATGATGACTAAGGGCAGATTAAGGTTGTTAAAATTTGTCCTTGGGACATGAAAACACTCCTCTGTCATTAATACATTTTGTAATATAAACTATGATGTCAGGTCAACGTAAAGGGTAAAAACGTTCCGAAAGTATGCACACATCATTTTTTAAAGCAATTGAGCCTAATGGAATAACAAAGGTCATCATAACAAACCATTACAGCCTTGGTCTTGGCAACTCCGGCCACAGAAGAATCTCCAAGAAACGATCATCATTCCTCCAATGTTATGGCATCCAGACGACAGGGATGGCTCGCAAATGAGTCATATGGGCTCAGATGCTCGGTAGCTATGTGAGCGCGGGACGATCAATTATTCATGTGTTTACAGAGAGCTTTCCTGCTTGATGTTAACCAGAGCTGCTTGCAAAGAAGAGCTCTCCAGCTGTCCTCGGCCCCGTCCCGGGCCTCCGACTAACAAGCCGCTTTAATTGCTGGCAAGTCATCTGGAAGGGTGCCCCTCCCCTACACCAAGAAAACGCCATCCCTTTGAGACTTTATTAGGTGTAAAAATGCTAACCAGAAGTAATTAAGACAACAATGTTTCATTTACAGTACTCCCAAGCAAACCCCAAAGAGAGAGACTGACCTTGGACTTGACTGAGATTCACGGAGCTCCATGAGGCCTGGAATCTGGATGATTGGAGAAGACACAGGTCGGGGATTGGTAAAGGGGCAAGGAAAGAGGAAGAAGGGAAAGAATCGGGCGGGGAGCTTCATAAAGGAAGTAGGGGTAAGAGTCATCTGGAATGTTCTATGGAGGTAAAGGAGCATGACTGAGGACAACTAAGCGTGAATAGATTCGATAGGTCAAGAGGAAAGAACTTGACCCGCCCAACTAGATCAGAAGAAGTTGGATGGGAAGTCACTGCTCAACCCCTTTTGATCCTTAATAGAACCTGCAGCCTGTCCAGGAAAACTAACAATTGATTAAGGTGACTGCTCTTTCTGAGCTGGGCCAAAGAGCTTGGGACCAGGTGGCCCCATCGGTCCCCGATCAGCAGTGTTTTGAGGGAGAGCAGGATCATAGTCAAAGCTGTGGCCTGGGCCTTGCCCTCCGAAGACAGTGCTGTCAGTGCGGATGAAGGGAGGCCGCAGGTACATTTTTATTATCTCAATTCCAAGAACATCGTGGAACTGAGCCAGATTCTTCCCCTTTCTTGAAACTGAGTAACTTTAGATGCTATCATAACTCACTTGTCCATTTCTAAGAAAGTGGTAGAAATAAATAATATCTATTCTTCCTGACATGAGATCATAGTCTAAAGTGAATGTATATATAGAGTCAGGGGCAGTTGGACCCCTGGGGTCAGTGTGCTTAATGTGCTGGGAGGCAACTGTAGTTGAGAGGAGTTGCCGCGGAAAGGTGAAGCTGGCAGGCGGAAGTGGGGTGCCCTGCCCGGCACAGGGGGCGTCCTGGAACCCCCGTACTACGTGGTACTGTGGTGAAGCCGGGACTAGAGTCTGCGTTCCCGCCTCTCACCTTGATCCACCCCATCCAACCATGAATGCAGGTTTGGAAAATGAGTCCAAAGAAATGGGGTGCCTCTTGCTAACACCTGTGGTAGGAAAGCTGGTCTGAGACACCCTCTCTACACCTCCTTTAACCCTTTAAGCCCCAGTCCCATCCTTCTGCCCCAGCCTCCCTCACCACATGGAGAAGGTCCTTCATCTTCTTCACCATGAACGCACCACTGCTGTGGATCAGGACTGCTCACCCCTGGCTGGGGCTTCCTCCCAGAGATCAGAGCCGCATTTCCCAAAAAGTGACCAGAAATAGACCTTCGGGGAGGGCAGTGTTAAACACAACCAGAATTCTTCACTGCAGTTCCCTCCGGACCCTTCTATAGGCTGCTGGGCTTTGGGAAGAGGAGTGAAGCATGCAGGACTTCCCAAAGTTACGGGTCCATGGAATTCTTTTTCAGGAGCCTCCATCCAGGCCAACTTTCAGAATCCCCTGGACCAGGAAAACTTAAGGAAGAGCCGTGTGATGGTATCAGCACCCTGTTAAGACTTCCAGGCCAGGTCTGAGAGCTGCTCTGGCATCTTTGAGTGACTAAAATACCCGCTCTCGGCCACCACAGATTCCTTTAATTTGTCACTCTCAAAGTTCCGGGGACACCTGCCTGTTGTCACTATTGGTGACAGCCTCAAAGATGGTTTCCTAAAGTCACACTGGCTGGTCAAGCTCACTTGGCCTCCACACATAGTTCCAGCTAACTAACAACCTCCCGCCAGCACAGCTCCGCCCCCCATCCCCGTATCAGTGGGGGCAAGACGGGAGGAGGAGGGTCTTCAAGCTGCCGGACGACAGCCTGATTCCCTCTGGCCCGCCCTGAGTTCCTTCTGCCCTTGTGTGGAAGTTGCTGCTTTTATCCCCTGGTTGTGATGTTCTAACCTCTTCTGTGGGATCGCTGGGAAAGTGAGCCTTTGAGCTGCCTGCCGAGGACACTTTCCCACGCGGTCCTTGGCAAGATCTCTCGCTGTGGGCTTGTAACTCTGTTGAGACTGCAGCGTGAAGCTGCCACCCAGAATGAAGCACCCATGGACCGTGGATCTTTTGGTCTGACCGTGAAGGTCCATTGCCCGCAGCTTGAAGGGGATCTTCCTGAGGGCGTGTGATGGTCTATATTCCTGATCCTACATTTCACGTGGAATTGAGTGCAAAGGTTCAGGATCCAAAATAAACGAGACATCAGCCCTGCCTTTGGCATTAACCAACTCATTAAATATAAAATAAACACAAGTAAATGGCTTTTAAATCTCACTGACAGAAAGTTTGGCAACTACTCTGAGATTCTAGGGGTCATTGGAGCCTCTCTCTTCAAACAGAAATCTTCCTCACGCTCCGAGGAGCAGAAGGAGACTCTGGACAAATGAGGAGGGGGTCAGGGTAACCCTTCCTCCTGAGGATGGCCCTGCAAATGCAGAGGCAGACAAGGTCTGCATGAGTGTGGCTCTGAACACAGATTGAGTCTCTGGGAAAGTGGCTGTTACTATGGACAAGGGGTTAGAAATTCAGGTCTAAGGCATTCAGCTTGCCACTGCTTCTAAATATCTAGGACCAGCCACCAAACCAACCTTGAGCTTCTCATCAGCACCTAATGATTGGCAGCTCCCAGCTGACACTCACGTGTCCTCGCTCCCATGAGCATCCTGCCCTGGCTTCCCGAGGTCCCATTAGTGATGCTGCTTGCTGAACCCTTATTTTTGCCTCCTTCTATCTGTAGTGTCAGCATAAAGTGCATTTACTGGGGAAGGCGATGGACCAAGGTTAATCAATTAATTATCCTGACTCCATTTCCCGCCAAGTGTGCAAAAAACAAATGGCAATCCTTCACTAACCAGAAAGAGCAGACATGTGCACCTGTTGCCTTGTAACTTTACCTCAGCGCTAGGCTAGGTTCCAGTGATTATCAGCCCCCTTTATAAAACCAAAGTGAAAAATGCACAGCTTTTGGTAAAAGGCATATTTACTCAACAGCCCCTCAAAGACAGGTGTTTGCCTGAGGATGCTGTGTGTGAGCAGGGCCGTTTGTAAGAGACCCAGCTCCTGTCCGGCGGCAATATTGGCTCTTACTGATTCTGCCCATTCATGTCAGTCAGACTCAAAGTCTGACTTCATGCCAAGAAGTAAGATCTGAAACGAATCAAAGCAGCTTCCATGTATTTACAGTTTCAAAACATAGTTTTCATGACTTAGCTTCCTAATACAGTCAAAGGGCAAAATGACAATGAAAGGTACGTGTCATCAGATCTCAGAGTCATATAATTTGATCGGCAGAAAAATTAGATGTTGGCTTTTAAGTGAATTGGCATGTTTTCCTTTTCCTTTGAAAGGTTTTATTCAAAACTGAAAGTGGCTTATGTCAAATCACACAATCATGTTTCTTCTCATCCTGGGACTTTAGAACTTTTTCATCCTGATTTTGAGCAGGAGAACCAGTCATGAATTGATGGGCCAGCGAGATCCAGGAGGACCCCATGGCAGCCCAGTCACGCTTGTAGGATAGTAAATGCCTACAGCAGGAAGCAGAGAGTATCTGGAGGGTACGCCACTCTCTTTTTAAAAAATTTCTAGGATAAAAAACTAAAACCCATCCCCAAGTTTCCGTCTTTCCAACGGCCTGGGCTGAACCGTCACTCAGTGCCACTAGGTGGCATTACATCCTTTCAAGACCATTTCTTTTTGCTCTTCTATTAAGACGCAACATTTTTCTGGACAACATCAAACAGCATCTCAGACAACATCAGACGAGGGAACCTTCCCCCAGCTAGTGCTACAGTCCACTCTCATATGTTGGGAAAAGTCTGGGATCACAAATGGGGTATATCGGATATTTTGTTTCATGGCAAGGAAGATTTTGTCTTACTCTCCACGTGTTCCACATCAAAGTCTGACAGCAACACTGCTCTCAAGAGCTGATTTCCTACACTGACATCTCTGCTGTCCTACAGCCCAGAGGCACGACGTGCTATTAGGGACCCACCAAATCCCCTTGGACACTGTCCGAGGAGCAACAGAGCCAGATCCAAGATGACCTGTGGAAAATGAACATTCTGCATGTTTCCTGAAGGTCAGGCTCTGTGCACCCTTTCAAAAGCTGGTCTAGGACTTGAGGAGGAAGGTGAAGTGAGAGGCCAGCCTTATTTGGAGAGCTAGTTAATTTCTACTGCATGCTCCAGGCACATGGTAATAAAAGATTCCAGAACATGCTTCTCACTTCCCCAAGCTTCCTCTGTCTCTTCTCTCCTCTTTCCCTAAGGAGTAGTAATGAGATGATGGAGGTTAGTCCTCTGGGTTGGGAATGGTGAAGAAGGAGAAAGAATGATTCTACAACCATAGTTAAACAAAAGATTTCTTGAATCCTGTCTTGTTGTGTAAGTGACTTATTGAAGTCCTATTAAGTTATCATGACTATTCTTTGCTTCGCACACTGGGACGCTGGATGCACTAAGACAAAAGTCCAAAAGATGAAAAACCTGAGATTACAGATCTGAAAAAAACGCTAGGGTGTCAGCTTCAAAACACTAGGTTTCAAGTGTCGGCATTTTTGAGAACATTTTTTTTAAAGGCCTCTGCTATCCCAAGACGTAGGATTCCCATTCCTGGCTGAGCAGGTACACAGGGTCTCCCACTTGGATTGTCCCTGGGTTTTCCAGAACAAAATACTGTCCAAAGAGAGGTGATTTTCCATACAATTTTTGTTCAGAAGGATCACACAGGCGATAACTGCAACAAGAAAAAGATCATAATGAGTCACAGCCAAACAGAACCAAGAGCTCGAACAGCATGTGATTGCTTCTCGGTTGATAAGTATCCGCCCCACACAGGGTGGCCAAGTGGCCCAGCTCCAGCGAGCACCGTTCCCAGCAAGACTAACACAGCAGCGCCTCCTGTGGTTGTGCAGTAAACTGCCCGCCCAGTGCACCAACAACCGTTAAGCACAACCAGTGGCCGTATTCCCACATCTTTTCTCCAGGTGACGTTCTCTGTTTCAGCACTGAGAGATTAGGGACTCAATACGTTTGAACATACTTTTCACTTCCCTTTTCCCTCAGCCTCTCTCCTCCTGGCTTCTCCATGTCCATCATCAGAACCGCCATCTCACCCACCAGTCAGGCTCGGAGCCCTGGCTGGACTCATTCTTTACACCTCCCCACACCCCACTTTCCATGGTTTATCCACAGTTGCTAAGTCCCAAGGCTTTTCCTGGACCATATCATTTGAATTTGCTCACTTTTCCTCCCACCATCACAATCGTGCTTCAAGCATCCTCAGATGATTGTAATACAAACCTCTTAACCAACCTCTCTTCCTCATTCTCCCCTGTCCAGTTTCAACTCACTGTTAACACTATCCTATATTACTTTCTTTTCTTTTAATTGGAGTACAGTGATTTACAAAGTTTCAGGTGTACAGCAAAGTGATTCAGTTATATGTATATATATGTGTATCTACATATTCTTCTTCAGATTCTTTTCCATTATAGGTTATTATAAGACATCGAATATAGTTCCTTATGCTATACAGTAGGTGCCTGATGTTCATCTATTTCATATGTCAACAGTGTGTAATACATTACTTTTTAAATTTTGCTCTGATCTTATCATTTTTAAGCTCAGAAATTTTCAGTAGCTTCCCAGGACCTGAGGAATAACATTCCAGCTCTTCAGCCTGGTGTGCAAGCCTTTCTACCTGGTCCTGGCCAGCTCTTTCACGCCCTCTGCCCCTCCGTGTTCCTCGGCAGCATTCCCCAGGATTCCTCAGTGCCCATCACCTTGCTTTGCTTATTTCCTGGCTCAGTGGTTCCTCTGAGATTCCTGTTGGATTCTCCTCTCCACTGTCCCCCAAGCATTGGACTCCTGCCCTGCTTTCAAGGTGGGCCTTGAACTCAAATGCCACATGTCCCAGGAAGGAAGCCCAGGAGCCCCTAGCCAGGAGTGGCTCCCTCATCCTCAGTTTTCTCTGCTTGCCCCTGGAACACTCACATGACTTGTTTTGTAGCGTCAGGGCACATGGCTCTCTACAAGCTGCAGAGACGGTGGGGAGCAGGAAGTGGGACCCCCTCCCTCCCTGGTACTGCTCACACCCAATGCTGGGCCCTGCTGTCACCGGTGACCCACATCGTTTGTTGAACAGATGAACCTGTGGGTGGGTAACACCCTCTGTCAGAAGCAGTATGAATACCTTTGTTGGGCAGAAAGTGCCAGGAGCCCCAAGAAGAGTGTACACGGAACGTGTACGAGTAACATAGCAGAATTCCCCGCCTCCACTGAGAGAATACTTCCCTCCAGTTTCTCATTTAAGCTAACTCCAATTTTATATCACTTTAATATTTAAAACATTTTCACAGAAAGCATTCATTTCATTCTACTGCACTTTGGGGAAAAAACGGTTGCAACGACTCGGTCCTGCTTTTGTTCATCAAATCAGAAATGGTTAAGGAGCAAACAGAGAAGGTCAAATCTAGAGCCTTGTTCTGGAGACCCTCAGCTCCCCCCACCCCCGGATGCAGACACCATGTCTGCTTTGTTCTTGCTGTCTGCCCACAGCCTGGTACAGCGCCCAGTATGCTGCAGCCCACTCCAAATAAGGTGGGTTAAGCAAATAAATAAATCAACAAGTGGGTGAGAACCATGAGCCAGCCTGCCCTGCCCTGCCCTGCCTCACCGAGAATGTTCCCTGGCTCTATACTCAGGTCTCAGCCATGACCTTGGACCCTGGGAACCCAGGCACCTCTCTTAGCCCGCCTCTCCTCTGCCAGCACCTAGTACCAAGAACACCTGGGGTTCTGGGTCTGTTGGAGAGTGACCTCTTCAGGACAGGGGCAGATCACGACTTTGATAGCTTGGGGTTTCTCCCGTTTGCTCCTGGAGAGGCTCTGATTACCTCAGGGAGAGAATTGAGGAGTTCTGAGCATCATACACTTACAGTTTGTAAAGAACATCGTACATATTCTCTTGGTCCTTATAGCAAGCCTATGTGGGAAGGTGTATCATCCCCACCTGACGGGGGTGCTGGGAGCGGAGTGTCTCAGAGGAGTAACCCACTTGCCCAAGATCACAGACCTAAGTGGTCAGGCTGGGGCCAGAACGAAGTCTGGCTCACTCCATAGTCAGGACTTTGCCCCCAGGGTTTGACCCCTGGCCATCTTTCTACCTCCTGAGTACGTGCCCAGGCCTGAGAAGAACTGATGGGGGTTAATACTTACTCTTCTACACAAACGTTTAGCCACCCGCGGGTTCCCCTGCCCCTTCCATCAAACACTCACTCAGACATTCACTCCCTTACCAGGTCACTTAGGAGAGGAGGGCCCACGGGAGCTGCCATCCCTCCCAGCCAAGCCCCTTAAACTGCTGGGGTGGGCCCAGGGAGGTGGTTTGTGAAATCCAGGTTGGATCACCTGGTTTGCAGGCGGCCGTCTATTTCTCTGCCCAGGAATAGAGATGGGATGCGCTACGGGAGTGGAAGAGTGGCTCCGGGCTGGCCCAGCCCGCCGGGGCCTCCCTACAGCCGAGGGGAGCGGTGGCCGGCTTGTCCGCCAGCCTCCCCAGCTCCTGTCCCCACTCTGGTCCTGCTGACAACCGTCCCTGCAGGGCTGCAGAAGGACTCGGTAAATGAGATCATCAGCGACCCCTGGTGGGGCTGAAGCCGCATTGTCGGCGGTCTGTGAATTCAAGTGCGCACCAAGCTTGGTTCAAGAGACGGAAAACACAGCATCACCTCATACGTGGATCTTCCGTGATTTTTTCCCATATAGATTTTGTCATTGTTGGGATTAATAAATTAGCAACTCATTTTAAAGCGCCTCTCTTAGTGCACTTTCTGTTTCAATAAGCACGAAAGCATGCCATGCCTCTAAAGGGCAGGACACCGCAGGCATTTTGTTCCGCTTACACGGAGGTCTCTGTACTCAGAAATTGTTACCTATAAAGTGCTGTGCACCAGTGAGGGCTGCTTGGCTTACTCATTTACTGGTCGAGGCCCAGAACTTACTTGCAGGCAGGGACCCTGGCCACTGTTGGGTCCCACTGTGGGGCACAGGTCACTTCTGAGGTCTCCCAGTCTCTATCACTACGGCCAGGTCAGGAACCAAGCAGCCCTGCGAACGCACCGCGGAGAGGAGGAGCCAAAGGCTGGGCAGGTTTGCGCTGGGCTGCTTTTAATGAAGCCTTCGAAAATGAAAGAAGTGTCTCCAAGGTCTTCCTTCTCTCAGAAGGTGTCAGGTTGATAAATTGAGACTACCAATAGCCAGAGCCTACATGGTCATTGTGTGTTTTTATCACCTATTTAAACATCGGGGTGGGGAGGGTATAGCTCGGTGGTAGAGTGCATGCTTAGCACTCAGGAGGTCCTGGGTTCCATTCCCAGTAACTCCACTAAAAAATAAACCTAATTACCTAATATATAAACCTGATTACTCCACCCCTAAGACAACAAACAAAAAAGAATTGCTAAATAAAAAGAAAGAAAAAAATCATATTTATTGCTTTATTCTGATCAACTGGGAGAGTGAACCAGGAGAGGTATTTGCTCAGTTAAGTAAAGAAATGGAAGCATCAAGAAACTGACTTGCCGGTGTCACTACTGGGGGGTGATAGAGCCAGATGGGGTGGGGGGTGGCTGTATCACTCCCACTAAGTCCGTCTGTCTTTAGCTCAGCCCAGCACAGCCTGACACAAGCGGATCGTGGCAAATGTCCTTATTGTCCAAGTATTCCTGCATTTAACAACATTTTTGCATCTGCAGAACAAATAAGATTTATTTCTTTCCCTTGAAAGTTACAATGATAGACCCCCACCACTCCTGTGGGGCTCCGTGTGGAAGTCGCTCTCCCCTAAGAAAAGAGTAATCCGCTCTCCAGATTTTCCTGCCTGCAGACCAACCTCAACTACGCTGCCCACCGCCGTGAGTATTTCAGACAAAGGCTCCCCTGGACCTATGGCCCACAGACATTCAGCAGGGCCGGGATGTATTTCTTCTCTCTCCTTGCTTGGCCACCCTGATTCTGCCTGTGAGTGACAGATCACCATAGGGGAGGCCAGCAGAGAGGTCGCCCGCTGAGAACTGGCATTCCCGTAGCAGCACAGCTCTGGAGCGCCACAAGGACCCAGGAAGAGGGAAGGCAGTGTGGCTCCCAACGTCCTGCAGGAGAGTCGCGGGGATGCTCTGGACACCACTTTGCTTCGCTTCCATGATTTATGTCAGGCCTTCCTCTTCCCGATTTATGGTCATTATGTACCAGGAAGAATATAAATTACTGTATCTATGGCAACTTAAATCTCAGTAAGACACAGGAGAAGACACCTAGGCTGGCTGGCCCATCTCCTGCGGTATTAGGAGCAATTAGGTGGGATGTCTGGGCTACAGAAAGCCTGCAGGGGATCAGGAGAGCTGTGCTGGCTCCCAGTGACCCCGCTAGCCTGCCCTCACTCTTCGCTGGGGTCAATTATCCTCCTTCTATAAACATGGGCTCCCACTGTGTGGGGGGGGGCAGTAAGCACTGAAGATTCCAAGGTCCAGCCCAAACACAGGCACTTTCTAAATCCAGAGGGAAGGATGCCAGACACAAAACAACGTGTTGGGAGGAGAGAGAGAAAACAAGATGTATAAAAAAGGATGCCAGTCAATTCCCCAAATCACGTGGCTGGTTTGCACACGGAATCATCCAGGCCTGGCCCAACCCACCAACTTCGTAGTGAAGAAGACCCAAGGTTTGAGCCGGAGGGGGACCTGCTGATCATGAGGGTCATGTGCAGCAGAGCCAGGGTTCCTGACGCCCACAGCGGGCAGCTTTCCCCAGCCCACCCTGCCTTCCTCCCCCAGGTGGCTCATCTGGGAAAGTGGGAAGACCAATCACCAGCTTGTTCTGACCACACGTGAGCAAGCATTTGGAGGAATAGCTAGTCTATCGTTGCCACGTCTCTAAACCACTCCCCTCACAAGCATCCCAGCACATCTAGTAACTCTTCCTCAACCTTTTATGATGAGCATCCTCAAACAGGCAAAGAAGTTCAAAGAATTTTACAGAGAACATCCACTGACCAAGCATTTGGACCCTACACATAACATGTGACTCTCTTTCCTGTATCACATATTTATCCACCCATCAATTCATTGTAATTTTTTTACAATTCCAAGTAAGTTACAATTCCAAGAAGTTTACTTGAGTAAACTTCATCTCCAAACAGTTCATATCATTCCCCAGGGTTAACATTTCTTTACCTTTTGAGGGGGGATAAAATTTACACGGAGTAAAATGTTCAAATCTTTGGTGCTCCATTGTTTTAACTTTTTACAGAACAGTTAAGTAGTGTCATTTTGAGCTTTGAAAAATACACAATATCCCTCAAAATGATGAAATTTGCCTCAGGCTAGTCTGTAGCCCCCTCTTGGAATGTTCCTGCAAATCCACACCCACTGGTGGGGACCCAGATGGAAAGTAGCCATTTGCTCTTCACGTCAAGAATTCCTCTCTGTACCTCCCTCTGTACCTCCCCTCCCAACCACCCGCCAGTCTACCTTGTCCGTGACCCCACCCCTAACGTCACTCTCTGCCATGTGGCCTGGCCCCATGAATGCCAGCTGCCTACCTTCGGTAGCCTGGCCCTGATGCAGGATGCTGGTCTCCATGGACCACAGGTGCTGGCCTCATGCCTCGGAGCAATGTGCTGTCTGGGGCAGAGTGCTCTGCCCCAGGGCTTCAGCTTGCACAGGGAGGGGGCCAGACAGTAGCTTCTAGGACAGCAGGATCAGCAGAGAGGATTTAGTGCTGACCAAAGGAGTCTAGACTGTCGGTGCAAAGAGGGCCACGAGCTTGGTGAGAGATGAAAGGAAGCAGACTTCCATCCTAGGGGAGGGAGTCTGATCACACAAGCCAAGCATAACCTCCTCTCCATGTGCTCTTTTGTGATGGCTTTGATCCCAGATGGCCAAATTTCCACTGCGCTCCTTCCCCAAGTCTTCCAGGGTTTGCCCAAAGCAGAGTCACCATCCTCCCCACTATCCCTCTCCCTCTCTACAAGTGGCACCCAAGGACACATGTCAGGGTCAAAGCCCAGGGTCTTGGGTCTGCAGAGATGACACCTGACACTGCACCTGTAATCCTGCATTCAACACCAAAGGGACCAGTGAAGACAAGCATCACTAGATCATGTTCAGGGTTTCAACAATATCCCGGCTCCAGATTTGGCAGGTAACATAGAAGTGCGTAGGTCCTGAGTTACTGCTTTAGCAGCAGTAATGCAGGTTGATTATAGAAAGTTTAGAGACTACGTATCAGAATGTATATTTCCCCCATAATTCCATTACCAAGGGAGCACCTCCATTAACATTTTGGTTTACAGCCTTACAGCCTTTTAGCCACTCAGGCATATTTATGCATTTTTAAAACTAAAACCAAGTAAACAAAGACCGAAAAAGTTAATACTATATATGCTATCTTGAAATCAGCTTTTTAGAATTAATGTTATTATAAATATCGTTTTAAGCAATTTAAACTTATTGTCTGTCATTGTCTTTCATTAAAAAAACTTGATGAAATTTTTAAGTAAACATAAAAGTAAAAATAAAAAAAATAGTGCAATGAATCCCCATCTATCACCCAAGTTCTATTTATCAAGATTTTGACATATTTTTCCGTGGGTCCTTTTGCTAAAATAATATACAGTACGTCCCCGGATGTCACATCACTTCACTCCTATACATTTCAACATGCCTCTCTAAAATACATGGGCATTTCTTATGTCATCACAATGCACTTATCATACCTAAGGAATTTGTGACATCACTCAGCCCATAATAAAGTTTGCCAAAATATCTAAACCATGTGTTGTTGTTGTTTTTAATTGGCATGTTCAGATCATGAATTCTAAGTGAAAAATAAAATTAGTTGTGCAAGCAGGCATTCTGGGAACCAAAACGCCCAGGAATGTTTCCCAAATTACCCAGTCACTAGGACCCCCTTCCCCTACAAGCATATATAAGCGTGACGTTCTCTCTGCTTCCTCTGAGATATTAAATCGCCTAGTCCTACCTCTTCAGGGTCTCCAGCGGCTCCTTCCTGCTCATGATGCCCGTGTCCGGATCCACTGTGGTTAAAATGCACCTGGACACACACACACACACACACACACACACACAGGGCATCGTACACGGGACAAAACAGACGCTCCCCTCCCGCCCTCTCCCGGGCAGCTGCGCATGCGCCTCACCTGGAGCAAGCCATCACCCTTTTCAGTTCCACGTCGCCAATGAGCAGCTCATCCCACGAATCCTGGGGACGAAGTACACAATTCACGTGAGCACCTCCGAGCCGTGGCCCTGACCCACCTGTGTAGGGACTTCATGTGATCTGACAGCTAATGAAGTCACTTTCACCAAAGATGGCAGACTTCGCGTCCGTTCCGAGAAGCCACGCGCCTCCCTGTTTCCCTCCCTCTGCCTTGGAAGTCAGTTCACTCCCATGAAATGAAATGCTCCGTCTGCTCTTACTTGTAAAACTGGGTTGGAAACTCATCTCCTTCAGGAAGCCTCTGCTTGACTGGAGGAGGTGGGGAAGGCAAGGGTCGGGGCTGCCGGAAGAGGTGGGTGAAAGCGAGGAGAGGGTACGGGAGGAGGGTTACTCTGGATACTAGGTTGTGTCAGAGCCCTTTGTGCACACCTTAGGTGGATTAAGATCCTTAATCATTGCGTCTGTTATCTCCCGTCTCCCCCTGCCGGATATGAACACAAGCAGCGCAGGTCAGGTAGCGTTACTTCTCTCTGCATCTCCCCTGGGGTGGAATCACAAAGCACAGCTGCCCCCGAAATTCTCAGGCATTTGTCTGCTGCCTGTGTCATATCGGTGCCAAATTTTCGGGGCAAATCAGATCAATCACCTGTGCCCCTCAAATCCAGCAGGGGAGAGAGAACAATACACACATGAAAAGTGAATGGTCAATATATATATATTTTTTTTAATTCTAGGAAAATTGAGTAAAAGCATTATAAGACAGCACCACCCCGCGTGCCGGTTTAACCGTGCAGGCAAGAATCATGCTGGTGGTTTAGAGGAAGACAGTGTCAGGCTGCTCTGGTCAGGGGAGGTTTCATGCAAAAGGTGAGATCTGAATTGAGTCTTCTAGGGTGGAGATTCTGAGAGGCACAAAAGAAGGGTGATGAGGACTCCGGGAAATAATAAGGAGGAAGCACATCTGACTGTAGTCCTGACCTTCTCACGCTCAGAGAGAAAAGCAGGCTGCCTGCAGCCCAAAGACAGGAATCCAAGAGTTAAAAGCAACCTGCCCAGTCCTTTGATGATCACAAGCCAGAGACAGAGTTCCAGACCCAAAGTTTTAACTCTGATAGTATTATTCTTGATATGTATATTGCGGACTGGTTTTGTTGGTTGGTTTTGGGGATTTCTTTTTCTTTTTTTAACTGCATGTTTCTCCAGTCTAAAAAGCTGAGCACCTCGGATTAGAGCAACCCAGCCTGTTTTGTGCACATTTCTCCACTAGGAAGCACTGTGCTTACAAAACAAAAACAAAAACAAAAACATAAAAGATTCAAAAGGAAAGAAATGAGGGTTCTGATTAGGAAGTTAATTTATTATAAATTAAAGAAATACTTACAGAGCCCCTTTTATGTGCAATAAAACCTGTTGGGAATTGATTCACAGAAAAATAAGTTTAAAACTCCAGCATCAGAAAAGTATCTATTTGGCAAACTAGAGGAAAAGGAGAAAAGTATTACGTGTTTAGTGCACACTGTGAGCCCAGCACCATGTTAAACACTGAGCCCGTGAAAGTCTTCCTACAGAGCACATTACCTCGAGGTGATAAAAAAAATTGAAACAGGACAAGCCGGGTACGCAGAGGCACAGGCACAGCACAGAGTGGCTTTGGAGAAGAGAGGGAGCTCTTCCGGGTCTGGCGATGAGAGCAGACTTCTAGGGTAGGTGGCTTTTCATCTGGGCTTTTAAAGAAGTTCCAGGGGTTTCTAAGTGGGGAGGGGTGAGACTTGGGATGACCAGGAGATAGGAGAATACACGTTAGATTCCCAGTCCAGTTTGCAGCTTTGGAGCTTTTACTGGAAGGTCACAAGGTAACAAGATTATGGAGGGACCAGAATGGTAGAGTGGGTAGTTTGGGACTTTTGAGAACTGGAGAGCCATGGAAGGCTTTTGAGCAAGGAAGTAACATTGACTGTCACAAACTTTTAAGGTAGAAGAGGTCACTCCAGTGCTCTGGGAGGATGGCTGTGGCAACATCCAGGACCACTCAGTGGCCCAGACTTGAGATAATAAAGGTGATCTAGTTGATGGCTGAGAACAGAAAGGAAGAAGATTGAGGATGGGAGAAACATGGGAGAGGAAAGAGTCAGGGGTGGCTTGTAAGCTCTAAGCCAGAGTGATAGAAGGAATATGGTGCCCAGGACAGAAGCTATGAAGTCAAGAGAAGGAGATGTAGGGCATGGGGTGTGGAGTATCTAAGTACAAGTTTGCTAAGTCAACAGAACGGATGGAAATGCCCAGCAGATAGTCAGAAATGTGAGCCCAGCTCTCCAGGGGGAGTCCACGGTTTGACACCTGGGAAGGACCTACAGGTGGTGACACATGACACAGCTGCAGGACAGTGCACCATCAGCAAGGGAAGGTAGGGAGAGAGACGGTCAAGGCCAGAAGTTTTGGAAGCCCCTACCTGAGTGAGGAGTACAAAGGCAAACAGTAAAGGAGCAAAGGCAGTGCAGCCAGGGTGAGAAAGTTCCAGAAGTAGTACCGATAGGTCCAAGGGGCAGGGCGATGACAGGAAAAGGTCTCTGAATGAGGCACGGCAAGGGAGGAGGGCAGCAAGGTTTCCCCGATATGGCCCTGGGTGGGGGTTTTGAGAAGTGAGGAAGAGGAGTGGGGATGATGGGTGTGAAGGGACTCGGGGAAGGACCACAACCATGAGAGGCAGGTTCTGAGATGAGGAGGGGGTTCGCTTTCTAGAAGCCTCTGTGCAGGTCCTCAGCTTCTGGGATGGTCGTTCTGCCCACTGCACCTGGCACCACCTGCCTCCCACATGACCGGAGCACACCCTGAATCTGCTCCATGGCTCACATAAATCATGTATTCTGTGCTGAGAGAACTTGGCTCAAAAACTAACCTGCCTTCTTGGAATCTCCTTAGAAGTCTCAGACTCTGCAATGCCCCCGGACCCCTGTGTCTCTGCCCCATCTAAATTTGTGTCCTCTGCACAAAAGTCTGTACTGATCAGGTGCTCAAGAAATTGAAAAACTGAATTGTGGTGGAATATAGGACCAAGAAGTAATGCATCCTTTGGTATAATCTAATCCAACATCAAAGACTCTCATACCTTAAAAAAAAAAAAAAAAAAAGGTAAACCCGAGGAAAAGGGCAAGAAGGCATAGCATTTACCTCTGCATAGACACCACACCCTGAAATTAGGATATTGGGCCTGAAGTTAGTGGCTTTAACTTTCTTCTCTAGCCGGGAGTTGAGATCCGCCAAGGATGCCTCAGAAAGAATCAAAAATGGGCTGGCGTCCGCGTACACGACCTGATGGGAAAACATGAACTGTTACAACGTGCCGTGGACAAAGTTGTGTCTCAGAGGTCACTGGGGTCTAGTTCCTGCAACCTTCCTCCTTCCCCCTCCCCCTCCCACCACAATCTAAGTATTTCTCTAGTTCTTTTTATAGAAAAAGTGACTATAGTGATTCAGAAGCCTTCAGTAGCCTTGCACATAACAGGAATTACATGATGGAGAGAAGAGAATGTGGCCTCAGAATCCCAGAGCTGCCCCTTTCTCATCCTCCAAATTCTCCCATGCTTAATAAGGTGGATGGGTTTGATGACTGGGTTACATGTGCTGTAAAATACTCACTGATTCCATGGATGTTAATTTTTTATGTAAATCAATGTTCACCATGGCCACAGTAATGATGCTACATAGCACTGTATGAGGTACTTTCATGGTGAATTCTTACAGCCTTAATCTTTGAAGGGCCAGTCTGGTCACTTTAAACCTCCATGGATCTCCATACCCACGCCCGTTTGCCCAACTGTGATCTGACACACAGTTGCCATCGCAGTATTAAAGGGCTAGCCTCCGCATGCAGTTACAGAATGGAGTAGGAAATATACTGGCCTAGAGCAGTTTTGAAGCCTTACTCGCACCAGGAGGCTTACATAAATCGGAAGGAAGATGCTCCTGGGAAAAAAATGCAAGAGTCCCCAGATCAAGAAACACAGAGGGTGCTCCCAAGGGAAGGGCTCTATTTTTTGCCTTTTGCTTGCAACAAAAGCATTGGCAAAGTGACAGAACTGAGCTCAGCAGACACAATGCCCTGATCTCTGCTCCCAAGGAAGCCTGCCTTCTATAGGATGCACCAAAGGCCAAAGCCAAGGGGTGCTGGTCTGACCTGATCGGTGGGCCGGAACACATCCTCTATTTGGTGAGAATTTCTTGGTCGCATGTGGGGCTCGAAGTGCACCAGGCGGTAGGGCTGCGTCTTCAGGAAGCTTGTGATCCACTGGGCTGCGGCCTCGCCACAGTCCCTGCCCTCGATCTCCAGGCCATGCACTCTGTATGGGGGTGACAGGAGCAAAGAACAGGCATGGCTTTGAAAATCTGGACACCCTACCGCGTCCTGTGCCTATCAGAAAGGCTGCACCAGGCTCTGATGCCACTGGAATTCCTTTGTTATCAAGAGATATCATTTTAGCCTGGCCCTGCCTCCGGGCCACTGTGGAAGCCCAAATGAAGACACAGTTTCAAACCTTGTTTTCCCCATTTTTTTAAATTGAAATATAGTTGCTTTACAATATTATGTTAATTTCAGGTGTACAGCATAGTGATTCAGTATTCTTGCAGATTATACTCCATTATAAGGCATGACAAGATACTGGGTACCTTGTATACTACAAGTTGTACACTGTACTATACAACGTGCATATTACGAGTTATTACAAGATACTGTATATGCTATGCAGTATATTCTTAGTGCTTATCTGTTTTATAAAACAGACTGATACATACCTGTGCCTCCCTGCCTGGAAGGAATGCAGGCAGGATAAAACGAGAACATGTATTTGAAAAGTTAGCTAGTTCTCCAAAAGAAACCTAACATATTAGGATAAAGTAAAATTATAATTACTGTAAAATCTGGTTCAACCAGAAATCTTTATTAACAGAGCTGGGTCTACTTTGCCAGTATATTAATAATAAAACTAGTGCAGCAATGTACGTGAAAATATTCTGTAATATCTAAAACTTATAAATAATAATTGATTGCTGGGACTAACTGTTGGATTTGAAGCCTCCCCCTCCCTGATATACACGGGGCAGAACTGTTTGGGAATTACATGTATTTCAAAGACGAAAACAAGAAACACTTAGTATTGGCCAGTGTTTCCCACATGTAAGACCATTACCACTGTGGGTATTCGAGATTACTGTAAGTGGTGCCTGGGTGTACCAGAAAATAATGGTGAATTATATGGAGAGAAAGTGATTCTTTTCAGCTTAGTGTTAACTGGCTATAACTTCTAGCAATACCTGATAATAACCTCTTTTTAAAAAAAACAAAAAACAAACCCAGACCTCAGGTACAGAGGCCTCTTCAGGCAATAGCTTCTAGCTGGAATTAGGTAACATTTTATTTGTAGTATATTTATTTCAGTTACCTTCTAGTCCCACCAAATTATATAGGTAACCATACAAGATTTCCTTTGAAAATAAACATATTCAAGGTTTTTTAAAAGTTGAATGAATTTGAAGAAAAACATTGAGTAAATAAGAGTAGAGGTGGTTTATAATTCAACGCACATCATAGTCATGTTATGCAAATGTCTGAAGTTTGGGAAAGAGAAGAGTCAAGGAGACCTGCTTGGATGAGCATCTTGTTTCCACAAATGACTAGCTTAGTGACCTAGGGGTTACTTCTTTTCCTGTGCCTCAGTTTCCTCATCTATATAATGGGGATAAAATCACAACCCTCTTGTAAGGATTAGGGATAATCTATACGAAGTCCCCAAAACAATTCTTAGGTTTTATATCTGCTCAGTAGATACCAGTAATTACTCTTTTTTTTCAGTTATTTCAAGTTATCTTTGTATAGTTACTCCATAAATCAAATATTTAGTTAAACAAAAACACCAATTCTTTAATAGTGAATATTTTATATTATAAAATATATTAAGGATATTTTTATAAAAATATATACTTAATATATTTCCATATAATTTTCCCAGCTTTATTTCATATAATTGACATACAACATTGTGTAAGTTTAAGGCATACAACGTGCTGATTTGACACCCTTATAGATTGCTAACCGTTTACCACAGTACTGTTAGCTAACACCCCCTTCACCTCATATAATTAACATTTCTTTTCTGTGGTGACAACATTTAAGATCTGCTCTCTTGGCAACTTTCTTTTTCCTTCCAGTTTCATTGCAACGTAACTGACATACAGCACTGTATAAGCTTAAAGTATAAAGCATAATGACTTGACTTACACACATCATCAAATGATTAGCACAGTAAGTTTAGTGAACATCCATCATCTCCTATAGACACAAAATAGAGGAAAAATATATTTTTCCTAAAAATATATTTTTTTTATATATTTTTTTTTCCTGATGATGACTGTCAATTATGTAATATAGTATTGTTAACTATAATAACCATGCTGGACATTAGGTGCCCAGAATTTATTCATCTTTTAACCAGAAGTTTGTTTTCTTTGACAAATATCTCTCCATTTCCTCAGCCTCCAGGACTGGAAACCACTGTTCTATTCTCTGTTTCTATGAGTTCAGCAGTTTTAGAACACATAAGTGATCTCATACAGAATTTCTTTCTCTGTCTGACTTATTTCACTTAGCATAACACCCTCAAGGTCCTCTATGCTTTTGCAAATGGTAGGATTTTCTTTTTTATCATAGCTAAATATTTCAGTGTGTGTGTGTGTGTGTGTGTGTGTGTGTGTGTGTATTCATCCATAGGTCAACACTCAGGTTGTCGGTTATTGTGAATAATGCTGCAGTGAACATGGAGTATAGATATCCCTTTGAGATCCTGATTTCATTTCCTTTGAATATATACCCAGAAGTGGAATTGCTGGATCATATGGTAGTTCTATTTTTAACTTTTTTGACGACCCTCCATACTGTTTTCTGCAGTGTCTACAGTATGGAGGTTCCTCAAAAAAGCTAAAAATAGAATTACCACTGGAATTTTGACAGAGATTGCATTGACTCTGTAGATTGCTTTGGGTAGTATGGACATTTTAACAATATTAATTCTTCCAATCCAAGAGCACAATTTATGTCTTTGGCATAGGTTAGTGGAAGATTATTGTGATTCTTTGGTGATACCCTGTTTTATTGATTTTTCACATTTCTTGGGGTTTTGTGGTGCTGGCTTTGCATTTGAAGTAGCAGCCACCTCCTCCAGTCTTTACCAACTGCCCTCCAGAAAGAAATATCTTGTATCAGCCCTGCTATGGATTCTGAGACTTTCTCAGGCCTTCTACGGATACACCTACTCCACGCTTCTTGCTCTCTTATTGCAGAATTCTTAAGCTTGTACACCTTCTTTCAGTCCTGCAACCCATCAGGCCAAGCACTGTCAATCTCCCTTTTTTTCCTTCAAAATTAACACAAAAGCTCAAGTCTGTGCTCCTTCCTTGGCCTGCAGATTCCGGCTTATCTTACTGCATGTGCTCACTAGCTGTCTGGCAAAGCTTTCCATCAGGAGGGCACACCGGGAGCCAGGCAGGGAGAGTTGTGCTGAGAGCTGGGGGTACCTGGGGGGCCAGCTGGGGGTGTCAACTGAAAAAAGACTCACAACAGGAGAGCTGTGAGTTTGATTTTATTTGGGGCCTTGCTGAGGGACTGTAGCCCAGGAGACAGCCTCTTCGATAGCTCTGAGGAGCTGCTCAGAAGAGGGGAGACGGGCGAGATCAGTACGGATATGATTTTGGTGAAGGGGGTATGTGCGATTAAGCACACATCTTAGTAGAAAGTTGCTGCCAGTCATGAGGAGCAGGTGTCTCTGTTAATGATTTTATTGCTTTTCTAGGTAAGAGAAGATGCAAGAAATTGGGTTCATAAAATTTTTTCCTGAAAGTATAGATATTTGAAAGCCTGTTCTGCCAGTTTTTCCCAGAGCACAGAGGGCCTCATTCCTGATCTCCGCCCTGAACTCCTTTCAGGGTGTGTTGAAGGTCAGTGACTACAGTGGCTAGTGACCTTGTTCTTGTGGAACCCGATGGGGGGGGCGACTTTTTTTGTTGTCAGTGGAATCCACTGGTGACGTGTCCCCAGCAACTCAAGGGCAGGCGTCTTGATGGAGTCCGCAGTGCAGTTAGCAGGGTCCACATCCCTTTAATGCCCTCTGAAAGTGCTGTCTGCTGCTTTCTCAATCTCTCCCCACCCCTCCGTCATGCAGCTCACGACTCAGTCCTCTGGATGCAGTGAGAGAGAAATAATGTCCCACACAGCTGAGGAAGCCAGATGTTCATTTACACACTCTGCTTCCTCTGTGGAGGAAATCATTGGCAGCGGTATGTCTCTTGGCCCTAAGTTGTGCTGCCTTCGGGGAGGGATGACGGGGGTGGATAAGTCAAACTGTTTTTCTTTCCCTCTCCATTGCATTCAAACTTGTTTTGGGGTTTTTTATTTTTGTTGGGTTTTTTGTTTTTGTTTTTGTTTTTGCTCTAACAGAGTGCTGGAACTTCTGTGCTAGAAACCTGGATTTCCACAAAGGCTCTCTTGTCCATGGGTGATTCTAAGATAGTGTTTTGCAGGGGCCCCCAGACTGCAGCCCAGAGGGTTTGGGGCCAGTTCACAGGCCACTGCTGGGCCCAGGGCTGGGACCGAGGTCTGTACGCCTATTAGCCAACGCACAGGTGGGCGAGACTCCTCCCAGGTCCCCTGGGTCTGGGGCTGGGTCCCACAGCTCCCACGAAGGCACTTTTGTCCAGGGACGGATGCCAAATTGTTGCTGAGGGGAGGGACACAAACCAGGGGCATCTTATTCTTCCATGATGCTGATGTCAGTCCTATTTAATTTAATTGCTCTTTATATTAAATAAGAAATTATTATTTCTCCTGGGTTTGAGCAGCCTCAGCTGTGTCTCTGGGTCCAGCATTCCATTAACACACTGTCACCAAAATCCAAGCAAACAAAAAATCAAATGTTCCTAAAACCTTTGACAAAGATGGTATAGGTACAGTTTGAGACTGTTTGCCTGAAAAATCCACAAAGAAGTCCTACTTCTCTGTTTCCCATTAGTAGCTGGCACGGCTTGTGAGAAAATCAAGTAACAACCTCAGCTGTAGAACAAAAGTACTGACTATGAGCATGATCTTTGAAGGTGACCCTGGGGTCCCCCAAACTCACCAGAAATCTTTAGGAGCCTGCGGGCTGGTTACAGGTCCTTCCCAAGAGAATGACCTGGGTTGTTAAAGGACTCCTGAGTCCAAAGGGGCCTTGGTATCTTTACCCTAAGGGTCTGCGAACTACTCTGGCATGTCTAAGCCTTCTTATTTTCCAATTTCCAAACATGCCCTTATGTAGTCTTTCGGGCATGGACCAAAAGCCTGTGTGAGACCATGAAAAAACTTTCCACATAATTTCAAGGGAACAAATAATTAAATGAAAAAAAAATTTAACCACAAGAAAGTATGAGTAAATATCTAACCATGGCAGACAAACAGGAACCAGGATTTGGAGAAATATGAAATACAAATTGCAACAGGCATATTCAAAAGGAGGGATAAACTGGGAGTTTGGGATGGGGAGATACGAACTATTACGTATAGAATAGATAAACAACAAGGTCCTACTGTATAGCACAGGGAACTATATTCAATGGCTTATAGTAACCTGTAGTGAAAAAGAATATGAAAAAGAAGATATATACATACATATATATATATATTATAACTGAATCACTGTGATACACCAGAAATGAACACAACATTGTAAATTAAATATACTTCAGTAAAAAAAGGGAAAATAAATAAATAACTAAAGTATTTCCAAAGGGAGAAAAAAAGTTTTGCCTCAGACAATCAAAAATACAAATTAAATCAATAAGAAATTACCTTTTCCCCCACAAAATTGACAAAATGTTTTTGAACACAGTGGTCAAAATGCAATAAGACAGCCATGCTTATAAATTGCTGGTGGGTATACAGCTGGAATAACCATTCTACAAAATGATTTAGTAGCGTACATCAAAAGTCTATAGGACCCAAACTCTTGTTACTAGCAAAACCACTGCTCAAGTCTTTTCCCTAAGGAAATAATAAGACGTATGAATAAAGATTCATCCCAAGTTATTCATCACATTCTTCTTCATACCTGGAAAAACTGAAATCAATCCAAATGTTTAATCATGGGGACGTGTTAAAATGCATTAGGGACGGACAACCATGGAATAAAATACAATGCCAACCAAAAATGGTATTTTTTGAAGATTTTTTTAGCAATCTGAAAAAAAACGCAATCTATCCACCTAAGTATATAAACAGTACTGAAGACTCTGTTTTTCTGCACTGTTCCAATTTGGTTTTGAAAGTATTAGCTATCGAGACTGGAAGAAAATATGTCAAAATATGAATTAGAACTATCGCAGATGGTTTTTTTTGTCTTCCTATTTTTCAATATTTTCCATTTTCTTAACAATGAATACTTATTACATTTACAATCAAAAAGGACCACCAAATTAAAATAAAAACATATCACTATGTTTAAAACTCTGATATTATAGAAATTATATTGGTTTTTGCATTTTATGAACTTTTGGGGGTCTTTAGACATCTTTCAGCTAAACTCTATTTTTTGATGTGATGTTATTTTCTTCATGGACTAACTTAGCATTTGCATTGCATTTTAATTCAAAATGTGAAAACTGTGACCAGCGTATAATTAGACCGTATTTTAATTTTCCCAGAATAAGATAAAAGATCATTTCTAGACATGACTTCTTAAAAGCAGAGCTAGTTGTCCTGTAATAATTGCTCCCTTGCTGTCCTTCTGATGTTGGGGAAACAGCCTCTGTTCAGAGCAGCCTCCTGGCTGAATCTCCACCCCTATTATGACGTGGACCCCTGGGCATCTGCAGGTCAGGTCATTTGTCCGGTTATAGGTGTTCTTTTCTATTTTGGAACTTCCTTTCATTAGAACTAAATACCACAGGTCACACAGCCATTTGTGACTCCTCCCATGACTCAGATTTAGAAGGTTCTCAGTCTTTCCAAGCAACATAGAGATAATTCCAAGGTGATAGACATATCGATGTAACCTTACTTCTGCCAGGACCCTCTCCCCACTTCTTCCCACCCTATTTGTGTCCTTTCTCCTTTGGTTATTTCTCTCTGGCTGTCAATGCTGTAATATGCTTTTGTTCCCATGGTTTTCTGCATCAGACTTTTATGTTTCTCAGCCCCACATCAATACACATTTCTGAAGCTGCTTCCTTTCCTATCTTCTTCTTTTCTTTTCTTTTCTTTTTTTAAATTTTTAATTAATGGAGGTACTGGGGATTGAACCCAGGACCTCTTGCATGCTAAGCATGTGCTCTATGACTGAGCTATTTCCCTCTGCCATTCCCACCTTTTATTTTTTATTTATTTTTGGCTTCAATGTTTAGGATGTTTCCCTTTTTTAAATTAATTTATTTTTTAATTGAAGTATATATATATATATATATATGTATACATATATCCATTTTCATATTCTTTTTCATTAAAGGTTATTACAAGATATCAAATATAGTTCCTCCCTGTGCTATACAGAAAAATTTGTTTTTTATCTATTTTTATATATAGTGGTTATCATTTGCAGATGCCAAATTCCTAAATTTTAGATTGTCATGATGTTAAGGACTTGACCCAACATACAGTATATACGCAATCAATGGTTAATTATTGACAGCATTTTTCTGGAGTCTCTCCACAGTTCACACCTTCCCAAACCTTCATGAACAAATTCTCATGCAAGGATTAAGATCTAGGCTTTCCTTACCTGCACTTGTGCACCGCGTTGGTGGTGGGTGTCTGGATAGGCAGCTGCAGGTCCCTGGTGTAGGCTGCACTGAGGGTCAGGGTGTCACCCTCACAGGTCGGGGAAATCAGGACCAGGCGGGGCTCCTGTCGAGCAGTAACCATATTCCCCATCTTGTTGATCACCATCCAAAACCTGCCATTTTCAAAACACAGGATTGGCATGGACCACCACAACAGGCGGGTAGCCCGTCTCTGGGGGTTCTTCAGTGATGCGCTGTCATCTTTGATGTCCTCACTGCAGGCTGGCGTGTGGGAGATGTGTGTGTGTGTGTGTGTGTGTATGTGTGTGTGTCCTAAACATCAGCTCAGCAGCACAGCAAGACTGAGTCTGGCAGTTAATATCAAAGTGTTGAATAATCACTCAAGCATCCAATGTGGTATCTGCAAAACATTTTGAGCTCTGGATGGCTCAGAAATCAAAGAAGCTTTTACATGCTCATCTCAACTGCCAGGAATTTTCATAAACATGCACTAAGGCGATGACAGGAATCCATCTCACAGGAAGACCCTAAGGGCCCAAGGAAGCATGGTGCTCCGCACGAGGAGGCACTGGGCCCCTGCTGATGGAAACAAGGCGCCGCTCTATTGCTCTCAGAGCAGGGGGTCGAGTTGACCAGCAAACAATGCCCCTTACGCTTCGCCAAATCCACCCCCACCTTTCAAAAAAATTCATGTTTCAATATTCAGAGCTGTGACTTCCGCAATTTGTTAAAAGGCCTATTGTTAATATAGACGATTTTTTTTTTTGGCCCAGGACTTAGGGTCTAGAGGTACTTCCCAGAACAAAGATAAATAGAGAAATGAGAACAACAGAAAGAACTGTTTCCAGAAAAAGAATCACACGTTTGCATAGGTGACCCTTCAGCTCCCAAGGAAGCTAAACACATCGACATTTTGGTCATTTCGATGCCCACGGAATGGAATGGTTACAATGATAGAAGTGAGCTTGTGCATTGGGGCTCCGTGACATAAGGAAAAAATATAGCAGATACTTTAGATCATCACCTCCAGCTAGTCATCCTGGTTGCCTTTTCGGCTACGCTAGAAAAATCAAGTTGGTGTAAGCTCTTTTCTGAGGTCATCCCCTCGTATCAGCCCCTCTTATCCTGGATACAGACAGAGCTCTGCCCTGTCCCAGATCTGATCATGTTACCCACCCCCCTCATGCAAAATCTGCCCCATGGTTCCTGCTTTCAGAATAAAACCCGAACTCTTCAGCGAGACAGACAAGGCCCCTCGTAATCCAGCTGCCCTCCCAGCCAGTCTCACCTCCTGTGCCCTCACATGCCAGACTGTCGTTTCTTTTTTAATTTTTTCATTGTGGTAAAATATATACTACATAAAATACATGGCATGGTCTCAGGTATATACACAAGAGAACTGAAAACAGGGACCTCAAACAGGTACTTGTTCACCAATGTTCGCAGTGGCATTATTCACAACCCCAAATGGTGGAAACAACCCAAGTGTCTAACAACAGAGAAAGGACATTAAAAAATTATTTTTAACCATTTGTAAGTGCACAACTCAGCAGCATTAAGTACATTCACAACATTGTGCAACCATCACTGCTATCTATTTTCAGAATCTTTTCATCACCCCAAACTGAAACTCGATCCATTAAGCAGTAACTCCCCATTCCCTCCTCCTCCCAGCCCCTTGGCAACCTCTAATCTACTTTCTGTTTCTATGAATTTGTCTATCCTAGATATTTCATAAAACTGGAATTATACAATATTTGTCCTTTTGTGTCTGGCTTATTTCACCTAACATAATGTTTTCAAGATTTATTTCTGCTGTAGCATGTATTGGAATTTCATTCCTTTATGTGGGTGAATAATATTCCAGTGTGTGTGTATATACCACATATTGTTTATCCATTCAGCAGTGGAGGACATTTGAGTTTTGTGAATAATGACCTTTTGGCTATGGTGAATAATGCCACCATGAACATGGGTGCACAAGTATTTATCTGAGTCCCTGCTTTCAATTCCTTTTGGTCAGTACCTCAGAGTGGACCAGCCTTTCTGCCAGGATACCTATCCTCCAAGCCCAGTGTTTTTCCCACTGTCCAGAATGTTCCTCTTCCAAACCACTTGCCTGGAAAATTGAAATTTTCAGTTCTAGCTATGAAGTGGTGCCTGACCACCCCAAACGGTTCCTGGTGCTCTGTCCTCTGTGCTCCTGGGCACCTGTCACGTTGAGTCAGTCATCACAGAGGACTGCAAGCCTTTTGTTTCCTGCTCTTGATCACATTTTCTGATAATGTGATGACAAAAAGAGCTCACCATTCCACTCTGTCATGAATTGCCCCCTGTCTGGGGAGCAGGAGGGGGGAAAAGGTACAGCCCCCATCAGTCCTGCGTGTTACCTGTGGAAACTGCGAAGGATGGTCTGGGAGGCAGTTTAAAGTGCAGCCTTACAATGAGGCCCAGGGCTGGCGGGAAGCCAGACCCAGAAGAGGACAGAGCTGCTTGCTCCGGGCCTTTACAATCTTCGCTGAACCCTAGAAATTCACAGATCGTGACTACCTGGGTAGGACAAGAATAAAACCACTATTTACAAAGCACCAGTGTGCTGAAGGAAACCACACCCTGGGTCCACTGCTGGTGGCTCTGAATCTCAGTTTCCTTATCTATAAAAGGGTGCGTGGGAAGACTGGGGAAAATAATGTCTGCAGTAGCACTTTTTAAGGTGCAAGAAGCTTAAGCTTTAATTGCTGTCATTATGATTCCATGCTCCACCTTGGTGGGCTCTTGGAGGGCTGGGCTCCGTGTGGCTCCAAGTTTCCCCAAGTTCTTAAGGGACAGATACTAAAAATAAGTGGCAGGGACCAATCCCGTGAAGCTCGCGGCTTCCGCTAGACGGAGTTTGAGAAGCGTGCTCGCTCCCTGGCACACGCAAGTGGACCCCGCGCAAGCTGTGAAAGAGCCGGTGGGAGGTGGAAACGCAGCCACCTCCGGAAGGCGGTCGGCTCCTGCGTCTGCAGTTGGGCGGTGATGGCCTCTTTTTCCCTTTTTTCTTGCCCCTGGCCCCCAGCTCCCACTGTCTATGTAAGACAAGGACCTGATGCTCCCCCGCTCCCGCCCTCGTCCAGGGCACACCCCGCGCTGTTCTCGCGCCCAGGCTCGGCCCTACCTGTCCCGCAGGTGGCCGCTGCGCAGCCCCAGGGCCGTGCACTCCGCCGCGCTCACAGACACCCCCTTGCAGGACTTGATCGGGTAGATGCAGAGCTGCGCCACGGTGCCCACCTGCTGCAGCCGCCGGCGCCGCCTGGGCCGCGCCCGGCGCCAGGCGACGGCCCCCAGCGCCACCGCGGCCAGTCCCAGCGCGGCGACCGCGAGCCAGCCGGGCCTTGGGCGCCCGGGGAGGCCGAGGCGGGCCAGCACCGACGAGCCGGCGGCGCCCATGGCCCCGCGATCGCGGGCGCGGCTGGGACTCCGGTGGGCCCCACCCTGGACGCGCCAGCAAAAGCCTGGCCGGAGCGCGGCAGCCGCCCGGGGCTGCTGGGGGAGGTGCGGCCCTTGGCCCCGAGTTCAAAGGGAGGGCGGCTCCTGAACCCCTTCCGGGCCGATCAGGGCATCGCGTCCTTCTCCTGAGGGGTGGCCCCTAGGACGCTGCGGGTGGGAGGTGGTGGCTCCGCTCCAAAATGGTTTAGTCTCACCGCCTCCGCCACTTCCGCCGCCCCTCCCCACTGCTGCAAAGCGAGGTACCCTCCCCCATGATCGCCCCAAGTGACCGATTTATTTACGTATTTGGGAGTTGTTTAACCTAACATAAACCTCCCTCCCCAAAATTTGCAGGACGACGCGTAATTTCGAAATTAGCGATCAGCGAGCGAGCAGATCTCTTGGCGATAGTGGAGAGAGAGGGTCTACACCACGTAGCCTCCAGAGATTCTCCAGCTGCTTTCAGCCACCCTCCTCATCTGCCCGCGCAGGAGCGCGGAGCTCTGGGCGAGTGGGAATCTGAGAGGGGAGGCATGAAACCAGGGCCTCAGGACCTGCAAGCCGAGGCATGCGAGGAGCCGGCAGTGGCCAGGGGTGTCTGGCCGCCACCCGCCGCCCAGAGAGGCGGCGCGCAGCAGCGAGTGCCCTCTAGTAGGTCTTGGAGCTCGGTTGTCTCCTCCAGGCACCAAGCTTCTGAGATAAGCTGCATTTGCCAGGAGCCGTGGCTAGGAAGGGGCGTACTGGCACAAGGTCCTGAGTCTTCTTTCGGGCAATGGAAAATGTCGCTTATCCTTGTAAGGCACTGATCTCAGACGTATTATAACTATGTAAGGTAATGGATGTTAACTAAATCTGTTGTGGTCATCATTTCATTATATATACACATATCAAATCACTACGTTGTGCACGTTAAACTAATACAATGTTGTATTTCAATGAGAAAAATAAAACTACTGCAATAGAGGTTACAATAGGGTTCAACTCTGAATACAGCAAAGACATCTGGGGATTTATAGTCAAAGAGCACAGTGAAGGAGTCAGTGGCTGGAAACACAGAGGAGACATCAGGGGTGGGGAATTCTCTCTAAAACCGGGTTTAGCGGGATTCTTGCTAAAACTGGGTCCTGCAGGTCTGGCAAGGCTATAGCCAAGGTGGAGGCCCAGTCTAGGAGTGTTCAGAGGAAGCTGCCTAAGGTTTGGTCAAGGAGGTTGTCAACAGGCCCAGCTCAGCACATGGGCCAGGATGTTACAGGACCTCCCCCAAATTACCCAGGCAGATGGAGGGTGTCTCACATCACAGAAGAGACAGTCTCCAAAGGACCTCAAATTCTCTCTCCCCAGCTGGCAACACACCTCAGGGCCCTCCAGTGCTGAGCTAAGATCTGTCCTGGGACAATGCTCCTCACCAAAAATATTTAGGCCTAAATAGGGTACATCTGTCCTAACTTTTCTCTTCCCACCACCTCCCTCCCCACTCCTCTGAAATCCCAGGATTGTGCTCAGGGTCCAGGGCTCCGTGCTGCTTCAGCCACTGGGGTTCATCTCCAGGAATCAACTGGAGGAGGAAGGGGCCTGGGCAAATCTAGCTTTCCCAGAAGAAATGCTGATTGGTGGTGATGTGCACCTGAGGTCGCGGGTGGCTGGGTTGCGCAGAATGAAGGGCAACACAGCTTGGATGAGGACTTGACCTCTGTACTCTGCAGAAAGCACAGCTCGAGGGCACTAAATTCTGTGCAGGTCTATTTATCTCGCTCCCTAATTTGCCATCAGAAATTTAAAAGGAAAATAAAATGTCTCTCAACTTTAATGGTTGACTTTAAAGTGAGCATGATTTTTTAATCATTTTTCTTTAGATTCCACATATAAGTGATATTACATGATATTTGTCTTTGTCTGTCTTACTTCACTTAATATGATCATCTCTAGGTCCATCCAAAGGGGATCAACGGATACACATACTGTATGCAAAAGAAATTAAACAGCAAGGACCTTGTGTATAGCACAGGGAACTACATTCAATTTTTCGTATAATGGAAAAGAATCTGGAAAGAAAAAATATATATGTATGTATATGTATGTATGTGTATATGTATGTGTGTATATCTCAATTGCTTTGCTGTACACCAGAAACTAACATTGTAAATCAACTACACTTGAATTAAAAAAATTTTTTTTTAAGTGAGCATGATTTTTCAATTTCATCATTTCCAAAATCCATCCAGGGATAAAGCTAAATGAACACTTTTACTTCACAGGGTACTGGGAATGGAGGTTAATTTCAGTCCCAAAACCCAGCACAGGAAAGTGGAAAATGAAGGAACAGCTGCCCCTCACTGGACACTGGGCAGCCTCTAGCCAGTCACTGGCTGTCCCGCCTCAGACGGGCAGTCTGTGTAATTCTTGATGACCCTAGCCCTACCCAAGACAGGAGGGAAGGTTGGTGGGGTCCGACTGCATCTCTGCTAGGCTATCAGAAAAGGTCAAGAATACCAAACAACAGTGACAGGAGCTTTACTACAAAATGAGAAAAGCTGCAGAAGCAGACTTAGAAATACCAAAGAAAAAGCATAATTTGGAGTCACATTTATTAATATTAATGAAACCTCAACATTATAAATGAGTTAATTCATTCACATATTACTTCAGTAAGAATTCTTGATTGGTCATATGAAAATAGTTCATTTCCCTTTGTCACCAAAAAAATCTAAGAAAATATGTTAAAATTTACATTTAGGAAAATACGTTCATGCTCCCTTCCTCCTGCTTAGACTCTCAAAATTCCATTCTCTTTCACATCCTATTCTCCATCAGACTTGGAATTCCAAGTGATGTACCTGTCAGTTACACACAAGTACTTTTACATGACTTAAGAGAGACAGCATTAAACACAGAAACAAAGTCTACAGAATGATTTCCACTTTCAAATCCAACTTGATTCCATACCAGTGGGTTCAAAAATCACAGGAGCAAAAAGTGAACAGGACTCAATATCTATGCAAAAAAACCAACTAATAAGAATTCGTGTGTTAACATGTAAAGGCACATCAGGAAACCGGCTTCTCCTAAAACATAGAATGATCATGATCAAATATAAACATTCAGAAAAAATGTTTCAGCTTTTTAGCTGATTCTTTCAACTTTCCTTACTCATCAGTATTAATGTTGGGGACTGGAGATGTGCAGTAGCTACAATAACATTCAAAACAATTGTATTGACATTTTATTTATTTAAAAGTCTTCATTACCTAAAATCTATATATCTTCTTATTCCCAAATCACTTTGAATACTTTCCTTGCATTAACACAGAGTATCTGTAACTCCAAAAAAGTCAAAAATAGAGATTCATTTCCAGGTAGGAGATGGGCAAAGGCTGGGTAATAACGATTTGCGCAGGTGGTGGTGCTGGCGCGGTCGTTAAAATCCTGTTGGATGCCTCCTGGATGCTGAAACCTGGAAAAATTTTAAGAATCTCTGGTTATTTTGTTCTTTCTCTTACCAGTCATAAATAATTCAAACAGGCACAAAACAGTCACTCATTGAGGTTAAAATGCAGAGCTATGTTCTGCACCAAATTACCTTAATGGAAAATGCAGCCTGTTAAGGCTGAGTTGCACACCCATGTCTGGTAAAGACCCAGAGCCAGAGAGATCTCTCTCACGTGGCAGGTAAGGGTACAGGTGGGAAGAACCCTTTTGAAAGCAATCGGTCAAGATGCTGGGAAACATGTCTACACCCCACAAGCCTGTGATTCCACTTTTATAAATTTAACTTACAGAAAGACACAGTTTTAAAATGCTCTGATATAAAGGTATATACTAGAATATTATTAAAACAAAATTAGATATAGTCTGTGTCAAATACTGTAAAATGGTGTTTAAAAAATGTCATGTATTTATGAGTGGAATGTTATGAGGCCATCAAACATGACATCTGAATAGGTTGGAGAACTATGAAAAGTGCTTACTGTTGTCGGCACAACACGGCGGGCCGGTGACGTGGGTTGATAGAAGAATTATCAGAGACAGAGAAAAGTTCAGGAAAGTTTAATAGATGTGCTGCTACAGGTAACAGGAGGCCACACAGGCAAGACACCTGCATTAGCAGCGGGGCCAACACACAGGGCCTTTTATTTGGGGGGAGGGGGCTGTGCAAACAAGGAGCTGGGGCTGCATGATCAATGTGTGAACAGGTACCTGATTGGTTGTAAGATATGTCAGGGACCACTCTGAACCACAGGATTTACGACTTTGAAAAGGGCAGGCTGTGAGACCTGTCCCCTGGGGTATTATGAGACCGCCTATCTCCCGGGGCGATGGGTTTTGTTAGGGTAAACACACTTCAAGAGATATTTTTATCCTGCAGAAATGCAGGTATGCAGAGTGGTTCTGCAGTGGGGAGTGGGGGTTAGGGTCTCAATGGCTCCAGGCACACAGAGAGCCCTGGAGTGGGGGTTTTATGACTCCAGAGAATGCCAGCCGGCTCCATACACATAGTTCATAATTCATACATACATATTCACAAGCTCATAGTTCATAGATATACACATATATAAATCTGTGTACATATACCATATGGTATGTGGACAGGGGATGCTGCCTGCCATTTCAGTAAACAAAGGATGTTGTCCGCCATCCCGGTTCTACGAGGATCAAGCCATCAGCCAGGCAGCTGCCTTCAGAAAGTACGCCCTGGAGGGAATTCAGGATGGAGAAAAAAATGGGAAGCATTCTGTGCTTTGGATACTGGCCCTGGATAGTTAAGATGCATATCTGTGGGATAATTTCAATGAGCCCAAGACTCTTGCATCTTCCCGTGCACAGAAAAGTACTAAAATCATTAACTTGAGATGTCTATTCTTTGTGACTAGCAATATTCTTTTGATGTTCAAATGTGTCGACAGACATAAATGCACAGCCTAAAAGTTGAGAGTTATGTTTTTCATTTGGCAGGAGGACTCGAGTCAGGAGGACAGCCTCTCAGATGGCTCTGAGGGTCTGCTCTGAAGACGCAGGGGAGGAGCTAGGATGTATAGGAGTTTTACAACAAAGACCAGGTAGTTGGAACATTAAAAGATTACTTGTTAACTGAAGAAAACCAGACATCTCAAGTTAAATAATTTAAATAAACACCTTTCTGTGTATGGGAGGGAGCAAACGTTTGGGCTCATTGAATTCATTCCTTTGACAAGCACCCAGCTATCTAGGGCCAGTATCCTGTCCTTTCTTATTGTGAGTCCCCTCAGAGGGCACCATTGCGAGTGGCTGCCGAGGCCGGGCTGCAGGCTTGTCTTCACTGGGGGGTGGCGGCCACCACTGATGACTTGATGGCTTCTTTGTTTACTGATATGGTTTGCAGTATTTTTTGTTCACAAGATAAACTTTTGTATAATTGTATTTTAAATGGATAAACAACTCAGGTAATCCTGGTGCAAGTATGGACAGCTGTTTTTTTTAATGGCTTGAATCAACCTGTTGGATAAAGAAGTTCCTCCAGCATGCAGAAACCACAGTAGGCTCACAATCAGAGTGGAGGAATAAGGTTGTTATTTTTAAAGCCCAACAGAGGAGACCTCTCAGTGCTGGGGGTGGGGGGTGGGCAGCAGGGAAGACCAGGTATAAAGCTCCCTGGGTGGGGCTCTGAGGGGCTGGCGCTTGTGTTCAGAGCAGAGAAGCAGGAAAGAGCCATTGGGAAGTGCTCAGGGTTTGTGCAGGGAAGTGGTGATAAAAAATGCTGAAAGGGCACTTAGGTCCAAAGTGAGACAGGAGGGAAGCGAGCAGGGCACAACCATTAAAGTGCAATGAGCACCAACATGGCAGGAGATTCAACTCCCAGTAGACCCTGAGCTTCATTATATGCACATTGTAATACAATAGCTGCTAAATGGTGCTCCCACTGGTCTCAGGACAGTTCCTAGGCTGATCATAAAAGGTCAAAAAGTGAGTGGTGGACGAATTCCTGGGAATCGCAGCCCCTTCCCCAAAGTAGTTGGAATAATCCTCCCACTTGTTAACATGTGAAAAACAGCCCATAAAAACTAACAACCCCACACCTCCTGGCCCTTGTCTTGGGGCTCCTGCATCCACATTTTATAGCTGGGTGGGAAAATGGGGTGAAAGAGGCTGGAAGAATACTGATAGCCGAGGGGAATAAAAATAAAGGGCATTTTCCAGCTCTAAAGATTAGAACACAAACCACGCATTCTCCCAAGAGTTAAGGCAGCAAAACATAAAAACATCTCATCAGAAGAAAACACTGCAGGGGCTTCAAGGCACCGCATTCCAGAAGCAACCCTGGTCCTTTACCGTAATCATCCTAGTGGATCTGTCACTATACCATCTGGTACACGGGGTCACCAACTTTCAGACTTCCGATTTTTTCCACCGAATAATAGATTCCAAAAAGAGGGGACGACTTGTAAATTGCTTTCTCAGAAGGATCACACAGGCGGTAGCTAAAAGAAGCAAAAATTCACCCTCAGGCACACAGAGGAGATAATCTAAGTGCTTTCAATAGAATTCAATAGGCTAAAATTGTTCATTCTCTCACTACCTATAAACAAGCAGCAAGCCTTTTCTGAAATGTGGACAGAGAAGTCTGGGGGCAATGAGTCAAACTGGAAATAATTCTGGTTTTTCCAGAAATGTGCTGAGAGTCCAAACAACTTTTCTGTGGCTTCGGTATGAAAGCCAGAGGAAAATACTTGTATGTGTTACTCAAAATAAATACTCTGTTTGCATGTGTACCTCCAGTTTCTCAAATCATGGAAATTGATGCTCTTACAGTTTGGATGTCCTTGAATTCTATCCTTTCTACTTCTCCCAGTTTATAAGCCCCAAGCTGGGGTTGTTTGGTGAAGAAAAGTGAAGACAGAGATGCAGTTAATAAGTGGGTTGGACTATTACTGAAGTTAAAAAATTTTAAGGCCTGTCTAAAAAAAAAAAATAACTTCACTGTGTCTTAAAAATCAAAAAACAAAATAGAGTTGTAAATCTGAAGGCTTCAAGAAATAACCTCTTCTGGGGGGCTGGGGGTAGAGGGTACAGCTCAAGTGGTGGAGCACATGCTTAACATGCAGGAGGTCTGGGTTCAACTCCCAGTACTTCCTCTAAAAATAAACAAGTAAACAAACCTAATTACCTCCCTCCCCCTACCCCCTGCCAAAAACTCAGGTTAAAAAAATAAAGCCATAAAACATATTTTTAAAAAAACAGATTCTACACTGAGAACTAAAGTCAGTCAAAATTCTCTAAATAACAAAACACCCCAGGCCAGAAGAAGCTCCTGTATAAACAAACTCTGACAACTCATTCCATTCCCTTTTTTCAAATATTTCATTTTACGTCTCAATTATTCTCATATCCCTTGACATTGATTCTAATAAACAAATATGAGTTGCCATCAAAGTAAAATAATTTGAGGTCTTAATTTACAAACACATGTAAATGCTATTAAAAATTGATGAGAGATGAAAATTTTAAAACATAGGATTTTTACACTTAAAATTTTGTCAAAAGCACTAGAAGATCCATCTAGGAAAAGAAAAAAAAAAAAAGACAGAGAAAACAACAAGTACTCACATTAACCAACAGCCACAAAGCAACCAGAAGGCAGAAAGGTGCCCAGACAAAGCGCCTACAGACACACGTAGTTCAAGGACGGGGATAATATTAAAAATACACCAGACATGTTGATGCTCTACCTCTTCAGTGTTTCCAGCGGCTCCTTCCTGTCGATCACTCCGGTATCGGGGTCCACTGTGGTCATAATGCACCTGTCACACAATAACGAAGGGTTAGGTGACAGTTACAAACCGATGGGTGAGCCACGCCGGAGAAGTTCAGTCTCGTGAGAATCCTTACCTGGGACAAGACAACACCTTTTTCATTTCTACGTTGCCAATGAGGAGTTCACCCCAGGTGTCCTAGAAGAGGAAACACATCTTTTGAATTAAGGCTTCATTAGGCTTTATAGCAGTTTATTCTTGGGCTGGTCCTAGGAAGCCAGTGGAAGAGAGCAGAGCAACTGGACGTCGTGAAGGGCCTCCCAAAAGGACCCAGGGAGGCGGCTCGTTGGTGCGTCCAGGATGGAGCTCTTGACTTCATCTCAGAAGCCTGCCTCCGTCAGCAACAGCAAGAAGAACCGCTCTCTGAGGGGCAGTCTGTCATGAGAGCCACACAGCAGATCCAGGTCAAGTTAATAATACATAATGAGGAACGTCTTTCCCTTGGCTAAGCTGCAGTGGAAGCCACATTACAGTCTGATGGCTCCATGGTGGGTGGGACATGACCCAAGGAAAGTCATTTATAAGATTCACCCCTTCAGCTGCAGCCTGCGCCCTTTCCTGGCCCTCCAAGGCCGCAGGCCCTGCTTTCCCACCCTTGAACTGGAGGCCCTGCCAATGTCTGCCTCAGGGCTTGGAGCCTCACAACTTTGAGGGAGGTGTTCTTATGGTCCCCATTTCACACAGTCACAGAGGCTGAGAGAGATTACAAAATTTCCTTAAGGTCACAGCACCTAGGTTTGAAAACCATTGTGATTGGGGACTTTTTAACCACCCAGCTTTTAACTGTATCTGTTTATCTATCTGTACACACACATACATACACGCATATGGAGATTACAGACATTACATTATATATACGTATATACACACATTCACATATATACACACATACATATAAGTGCATATATACATGAGGAGGGTCTGTTACACAGGCCTCTCTTGCTGACAGGAAAGCCTTCCAAGAAGTTTACATTTCATGGGACAATCCTTTATCCAGGCCCCAGGGGGACAGGTGGGAGGCATTGGGAGATGGGGGCTGGGGTCCATAAACCAACAGTATCTATAATCAGATGCAAAAAAAAAAAAAAAGTCCCTTGAAAATGGTATTCTGCCCTCAACCCGAGTGAGGTTTTGAGGTTTTTGGAAACCACGGATCTAAGGGATTTGATGAGAATCAGCTTCCAAGTGAGGAAATGAGGCATCTATTCCTCTCACCTGGTGGCTTGCTCCCCCTGGGGGGGCAGGAGAGAAGACCACGTCTGTCCTGCAAGAAGCAGGGCAGAGCAGGGAGATGAGACTGGTAACATTCCCCTTGCCTCTGATGACCAGGCTCCAATCAAGCTAGAGTCCTCTTTCGGGGTTCACTAACCACCCCCCTGCTCAATCCGCGGGTCCCGTACGGGTGATTCAGAAAAAGCACAAAAGGAATTCCAGTTCCTCCATGGTTCTTCCCAACCCAGAAATCTCCTGCGGGATATGACCACAGCTACCCGACTGAGGTAAAGAGATCTCTGGATGCCCTGGTTCCCAACCATCATTTATGAAACTGCTTCTGTTTGGAAAGAAATTCCAAGTTCCAAACAATGAGTCAAAGGGTGAACTCTAGGTAACCCTTGTAAAAGGCAAGGCCCCATCTTGCAAAATGGAATCTTAATATCCCAGCCAGGACTTTTTACAAACAATGTTCAAACGCAAAACTGCAAGACAGCCAGAGCGCCTGGTTCACCTCCGGGAGGAATGGGACCTCCCGCGGGGTATGGCCAGAAGCACAGCTCCCGCGGGCGAAGTAATGGGTCTTGCGGTGCCTGGACCCGGAAGCGGCTAAAAAGGCTGGACGCACTTGGCCACACGAGGGCGCTGCGGCCACAGGCACGGGAGCCGATCCGGCAGCAGGGGCTGAATCGCGCCCCAGCTCTCCCCCCAGATCTCCAAGTACTTTCCGTTAGATTTCGTTTTACAAAGGCTGATGAATTCCATATTTCAAAGCCACGTATCTGTGGAAAGTTTGCCTCATGACAATGATATAAAGCAGGTAGTCTGAAAAGTTCAGTTAGATTTCCTAGTTTAACAAAACATTTAATCTGCTCTGTTTAATCTGCACTACTACACAACTGCAGTACCCAGTTTAGAATACCAAATTGCCCATTCTGTGGGAAATCCTCCAAATGCCAGGTCTAATTACCCCCTAAAATATTAATCACCTTATTTAATTACATCATCCATCCTAATCTGATCATTGTCAGCATTTTGGTGTGAAGCACTATTTGCATTAAAAAACAACAACAACAAAAACCTAACAAATTAAATTTAAATGTAACTATTAATCTTGTTGTAGGAGGAAAATAATAATTAATTTTCAGTTTATTGAAAAAGTAAGTGTAAATTAAATTAATAATATATGAAATTAAATTTTCCATTATGTTGTACTAGTCATTGGAGGTTATCTTCCCTTAACACCCCCAAAAGTTTACTGCTCCCCCTGCTGGTGAGAAGCCTCTTTGCAGCCTGGCAAAATTCAGGCTGTGATGTTCCTTTAGAGTGAAGGGAATAGAACCCTGGAGTTTTGGAGGTGGAAAAAGAAAGGAAGAGAGAAGGCAGGGAGAAAGGGGGAAAGGACTACACATAATGGGCTCAGTGATGTGGAATAATCCTGAGAATTTGTTAGTAGTTTGCAGGCACCCTGTAAACACTAAATGAACACTGCATGGTTTCCTATCACACGTAGCACCCAGAGAAAGATGTGAAGTAAGGGTCTGGGGTGGTGGTTGTGGAACACACGGAACAGCACAGGGGAGGGTGTCTGATTATGGTGAGCCTTTCCTGGAGAGTGTAAGAGCCTGTGCCCAGCAAAAAGCTAAAGATAAGACAGGAGATCAGTCTCTCTCACCATAATGCTACACACACACACTCACACATGGTTATACGCATATACTGAGAGGGAATAGACATATAGACAGTATGTACCCATCTTTCTCTATATATGTTATGGTTCTCTCCATATATATGGTATAGGATTATACACATGTGTCTACACATATATACAAGGCTATATATAGTTGGAGAGAGGGAATGGATATAGAGAGAGAATATATAACTATACCACCTTTATATATTTATATACACATGTATAAATATTTATTATCTATCTATCTATATTTAGAGAGAGAGAGACAGAGAAGAGAACCGCAGGTGAGAATGGAGACCAAGGTGAGCTCTTGGCTACCAGGTAACCATAGAAGGACAAGACATCTGACAGTAAGATGGAAAGACAGAAGACCTGAGTGCTCTGCTGTTCTTTGGGCTACAGAAGGAGTTACCCTGAAGAGCACAGATCAGATCAGCAATTCTAATCAGACCGACAGCTGCAGAGGCTTTGGGCACCTACACCTCAGGCTGGGCCCACCTACCACCGCCAGAGACCTTTCTCCTCCTGAGTCTCAGTCAGAAGATGGGGGCTTCCCTTTCCCTGCTCCCGACTCTCTCATGGCCACTCATGAGTTCATTATATTGTGCCGTACATGTAATTGTAAGAAGCAGTTTTAAGCTCTGTTGGGGAAAACTGAGGGAATGAGTGAGTAAGTTTTATGTAACTGTTGTTTAGAAATCCTGAGCAATCTTCCTGGCTTGGTACCAATGACTGTACAAGATTACAGTAAGCTCAGAAAGCCATCAAAATGATTATAAATCAATAAAAAAAGTTAAAAAAAAAAAGAAAGCCATCAACTAGAGGCTGGCTAAATACACGTGGAATTCCTGTTTGGGGACTGGACAGGAGGGTGTGAATCTACATTTAATCACACTGAATAATGTTCAAGGTGTCCGAGAGTGAAAAAAGCACACCTATAATATACACCACATGTGCACAGGGTGATTTCATCTAAGTAAAAAAATCTGTATAAATACCTAGGTGTGTATATTTATGGCAATGTATTTGGAAGGCTCCTCAAATTTAAATAGTATTATTTGTTTTTTAAATAGATTTTTATTTTTTCTTCTTTTTGCTTTTTTTAATAATAAGTATTATAACACATTTAAAAAATCATTTTAGCCTAGAAAGTTTCTCAAATTCTTTCTGACATCAAATACATGGTGTATTTTTCAAAACCAGTTCTGTAATTCTCTGACACCAACTGCTGTCCAAAAATTTAACTCAATTCTGACTAACTGCCCGGAGTTGGCACAGACCCAGAGGGTTCAGGGCTCAGTCCTACAGGATTGCCCCTACTTCAGACACCAGTACAAGTCCTTGGTCTCCCATATTTCTGACCAACCAGCATAAATCAAATGTTCCCATGACCCCTTCCTGGGTACCACATTTTGTTGGAAGAGCTCATAAAACTCAAGAAAGTGCTCTACTGTTACCAGTTTATTACAAAGAATACAATTCAGGAACAGTTGAATGAAGAGATACCTAGGGCAGGCATAGGAGGAGGGCGGGGAACTTCCACCCTTCTCCAAACGTGCCTCCTTCCTGGCACCTCAATGTGTCCAAACTCCATTGTTTAGGGGTTTTATGGCAGTTTCATTACATAGGCAAGATTGATTAAATCACCGATTAAATCCTTGAGCTCAAACCCCAGCCCCTCTCCCCTCCCTGGAGGTCTAGGGTGGGGCCAAAAGTTCCAACTCTGTAATCATGGCTTGGTCTTTCTGGTGGCCAGCCTCCATCCTGAAGCTACCTACCTGTCTCCCACATCTCAACACTCACCTCATTAGCATAAACTACGGGGTGACTGAAAGGGGCTTGTTATTAACAACCAAAAACACTCCTATCGCCCCATCACTCGGGAAAATCCAGTAATTAGATTTACTTATTTATTTTTAATGGCACTACTGGGGTTTGAAGCCAGGACCTCCTGAAGGCTAAGCACACACTCTACCACTGAGCTATACCCTCCCCCTCTGTTCTTTATTTTTTAACGCCACTAAACTGATACTGTAACCTGATAATGTGTTGTGACCCGCAGATTGGAAAGGGTAACTGGGAAGATTAAGATAATGCCAGTAAAGGGTCTGGCACAGTGGCTGCCACATAGTCGGCCCTGGGGAACCGTGAGCCGTAATTGTTACTGTCATTTTTGTTACTGTTTTACATAGTGTTGTTATTATTATCATGGCTTCAGAAATTCCTGAAACCAGGAAGAGATTATTGTTCTAGTACCAGAGCAGAGACTTCTTTTCTAAGCGTTCAAATAAACTCATCCTAACTCATCCCAGCTTGGGTTACTGAGGACTGAAAAGTAACGCTGGTTTGCAAAAACTTTGTTTTTCAGCAGCTGCAGAGGACAGTACTGGGAGGACTGGACTCACACAGCTGGAGAGCGATGGGGCTGGGGTTCAAACCACAGGTGTCTGGCCTCTGAATCTCCTGCCTCTCTAGAAGCTCCTGGGAGAAGCACTTTCCGAGTGACAGACCACACGCCCAGGGGTTCCTGCAAGCTTCTCCTCAGACCTTTCATAATGTGGAGTGAGGAATGATATAAACCAAACGTTCCCCCAAAATGCCAAGTCCTGCTAACCAGGACAGCGAGCAAAGTTTGGGAAACAGTGACCCCCGAAATAGTCAACTACAGAGATAAGAAACTTTGGTCGATGATATCATTTTAAAATTTCTTGGCTCCACGTTCCCAGAATTCAGACACACCCCGCTGGCCCAATGGAAGCCGCTTTTTAAAATTTGCTTAAGACTCTGAATTACATGGAAAAAGTACAAAGTGCTTTGAGTCACAAAGAGTAAACATTGCATAACGCACCCTCTATTGCTCTATGATTTTGCAATAAATTTTTGCACCTGAATTTTTGAACCATGCTTAGGTTTGCTGTATTTTTATTATTAGTTAGTCTATGAAATATTCATGTGTGTTATCATTTTATGTTAATATTTAACAGAGTCCCACTAATTGGAAGGGTTATAGTTGTGTGATGGTGCCAGGGAGACAGGTTAATGTATCAGGGCCTTAACTCATGGGCTTGTTAATTTAAGGGAGAATAAATCAGCAACATTAGCATCATTTTATAGTAAAGATTTTTTTTAAATGTGTATAACCAGAGAGCTCCTCTAGAAAAACAAGAGTTTTCTACCTTACCTACTATTTCTGTAAACCCATCACAATGCAGGACTGAAATAGCAAATGGACTTGGGAGTACAAGGTCACTTAAATTTTTTAAATTGAAGGAAAAAAAAGACTCCACCCATTCAAATTGCCTAAGAGAATACGACTAGGCTTACATTAGGTTCAGTTCAACAAGTTAGAGGTAAGCAAAAATTCTTAGTTGGCAAACTAAGAATTTACGGGAAAGCAAAAACTTTTTAGCCAGGAATGACAGTATCTTTTCTCATTCCTCTGGGTTAAGAGCTTAAACTAAAATTCATATCTTCAGTGGAGTCAAATCAAGAAAAATCATATTCCTTAAAAGAAAGGTTTTCAGCAAAGAATGGACCAGTTATAGGACTCCTGCGCAAAGATTTTTGCTTCATGGACTAATTTCTAATCCGTCGCCAGGAACATGCGTTGTTAAGGCTCAGTCTGATTTCCTCCGGTGTTTAACAAGCATCTCATGGCTCAAGATCCTCTGCTCATCAGCACAGGAAAGCAGAACAGAGGAGAACCAGGTGAGTTAACCGGGAATTCTGATAATGAAGCTTGAGCCTCAGGCCCCGGACCCTTTCGAAGCCTTGCACTTAATTTTGGTTTTGTTACTTTCTTTTCTTAATGAATCCCCTCAGATAGCATACACCTCAGATCATGCCAAATCTGGATTTACTCCTAGGGAGAAAGTCAAGTCTCTTTCCCGGAGAAGCTGATGGCCTGAGAATGGCCTGAGCCCATGGCCTTCCCCTCCTGCCCACTTGGAACCCTCGCCCGTCATCCCTCCCGGGTCAGCGCATCTCCAGCCCTGTTTGCTCGCACGAGGTTCTCCTGGGACGGTGCTGCCCACCCGGTCACTGGAAATAACAGCAACAAATGTTAAATATTGGGTGTTTACTGGGTGCCAGGCGCGGAACCAATGAGTTGCTTCACACAGATTGCTTTGCCACAGTAATCATTGCAAATGTAACTTACAAAGTTGAGCCCACTCTCAGTGTTTAGTGATTGCTGGTGTCCCTTAGTACAAAGCAACACCCGGCTATAGGTATTTCGTGTACAGATCGCAGGTCACAAGTGGGTTCTGATGTAATTGTCCTTTTAGGGCTACAAGGGGCTGAGTCTTTGGAGGGTAGATATTTCTGGTTTCAAGCACACAGGAGAGCAAGTGGGTCCTCCGGGAAAGAACTCAGGCCACAGCATGGAATGTCCCCAGGGCCCCGTTCACAGGTGGATCACCTGTATCCTCCTGGCCTCCACTTTGGGGTCTGGGGCTTCCAGAGGTCTCAAACCTTTGAGCGCTCATGGATGGTCCAGGAAAAGGAGAGGGGGCTGTTCTTTTCATGTCCCTTTCGTTACCTCTGGGCTATGATTATACATTCTAGCCTCCTCCCAGACTTGCTATAATTTGGACTGCTTGCTTTGGGGTCTTAGCACTAAAGGGTGAACAGCGCCCCCATGAGGCCAGCGAGGTGATGGTGGCAGCAATGAGAGAACCACTTCACGAGGCTAAGGTGATTGCTGGAAAAGGAGAGGCTTCCCACCTGCCAGGCTCGGAGGGCCGGGCTTGGCGGCAGCAAAAGGAGCACATCTGGGCATCGGCATAAAAGCAGAGAGCCGCTTACCTCCTCAAAAGCATCGCAGCCTGTCACCACGATATTTGGCCTGAACTGGCTCATTTTCGCTTTCTTCTCCAGCCTCGTATTCAGATCTGCCAGAGAGGCTTCCGAGAGGACCATGACAGGGCTGCAGTCCGGGTAGGCCACCTGTGCCGAGGACACAGCACCACTAGGCTTCACTGCCCGCGGAACTGCTTAGACCAACTGCAAAGCTAAGCAAAGTCCAGAAGCAAGACTTCCCAAGTGCCGAAAGGGAGCGTGTTGTTCGAGAAGGAGGGATGACACTGCAGGCTTGGAAACCGCCAAGTCAGCGCTGAAGCATGGTTCCTGCCCCCTGGGGTTCAGGCAGGGGCTCCCCATCCACACACTGAAGGCAGCAGCCAAGGCTCAGGGCCAACGTGACCCTCTGGCCCCATCTCTTGTTCCTCCAGTGCCGAGCAGTGAGCGTCTTCCCACATCATCATCAGACAGGGAAAAGGTCTGCTGCCAATCAGCTACACTCTAGGAATGATTTCCTTCGGCAGCACCCATTCACTCACATGCATTTATTAAGCACCTACTGTGTATCAGGCACTGTTCTAGGTGGGGAAATAGCAGTGAATACAGCAGAGTTTTAAAAACCCAGCATTCAAGGAGCTTGTAGTTCAGGGAGTGTGGGGAGAGGCTCCCTGAGATGCCTGCATTTTAAACCTCATCTCACTGCAGAATTAAAGGCTTTGGTCTGGGGGCTGTAGCTGACACAGAAGCCTTCTCAGCACCGGAAACAACCACACCACACTGGCTGTGGAGGGAGGGCGTGGCGAAAGTTTGCTTCTGTAATTTTAGGAGACCTGGATTTAATTCCAAGCAAACCTCACTTTCGCCTCCCAGCCCATCTTTTCCTGAGTCCCCATCTCCCTGGGAGTCAGCCCTGGCTTCTCCCTCCACAGTTTCTCCCTTAGTCTGTCCTCCACGCATCCTGGAGAGCCCAGCAGGCTCTCATCCCCTTCCCACTCCATCCCCGGTACCTGCCCCACCGGTGGCCCCCTCAATACCACTCCCCTGGGCCGTCACTGCGCTTTCCTAACTGGGGCCCCAAGAGAGGCTCTCTGTGGGCCAAAAGGGAAGGTAAAAGGGAAGGGCAGCTCTCTACAAGCTCACCTGGTAATTCTGGACAAAAGGGAAGATTTTCTTTGATGATCGTCCCTTCATGTTGCTTTCAAACTGAACCAGCCTGAAAGCTTCTGTTTTCAAGAAGTTGGTAAACCACTGAGCGGCCTCGTCACCGCAATCCCTGCCCTTGATGTCAAGACCAAACACCCTGGAAGGATCGCAGAGAGCAGGAGGGTTACTTTCTTCCACCAACCTACTGAGTGATGGGGTCAAGAAGAACAGCTGGGCTCCTGGGACCTGACTATCCCAGAAGACCAGTGAGTGATCCCTGGACCAAAGCTGGGCAGATGCAGAGGGGGAGGGAGCAGAACGTGCTCCAGGGAGGAGCTCGTCAAACCCTAATACGCTTGTAACTCACTCAGATCCTGTTGAAATGCAGACTGTGGTTCAGTAGTTTGTGTTGGAGCCTGAGATTCTACATTCCAAATGCTAGGATGTCTAGGCTGCTGGTCCATGGACCACACTTTGAGTAGCAAGGATTTAGGATGCTTTCAGATGGGGAGAAGGACCATGGTAAAGTGGATGCACGCTGAGTTTGGAGTCCGGTAGACTTGGTTCAAATTGGAACTCTGCCAGCCTCTAGCCTGTGACCTTGAGCAAGTTCTTAAACTCTTCTGACACTTTGTCTCCAGTTATAAACTGAAGACAATAATAAGTATTTGCCCCACATGGTGGAAACAGATTCCAGTAGATAACAAAGAAGTCTTCAGGGATTTTTTGCTTGAGTATCCCCAAAAGATTTTTTAAAAGCCATTTACCCCTCACAGAATTGCAAGTTGACATGTAAACTTTTTTATAAGTTTAATTTGTTGGGAAAGATAAAATTTCCATTGAAATATAAATATTAACATTAAAATAAAATTAAGACATAAATCATATTGTATATTAATATTATAAACACATAAAGATTGAAGTAAAATAAAATTATGCTTTTAAAAGCATATAATGGAATCCAAATGCCATGGTGGTTTGATAGCCACTCCTATCCACAAAAAAAAAAATGATTAGGGGCTTCTTTTATGGTCCATATTTTTAAAAATTATTTTTTAAATTTTCTCCAGTTTTATTTAGATATAATTGATATACAACACATGTTGTCACAAACGGGAAGATTTCATTCTTTTTTATGGCTGAATAATATCCCACTGTCTATATGCATACCACAGTTTCTTTGTCCATTCATCTACTGATGGCCGCCTAGGTTGTTTCCACGTCTTAGCTATTGTAAATAACGCTGCTATGAACATGGGGGTGTAGGTATCTTTTTGACGTAATGCTTTGTTTTCATTTCCTTCAGATATATTCTCAGAAGTGGCATTGCTGGATCAAATGGTAGTTCTATTTTTAATTTTGGGGGGAATCCCCATGAAGTTTTCCATAGTCACTGCACCAATCTACATTCCCACCAGCAGTGCACAAAGGTTCCCTTTTCTCCACACCCTCCAAAATCACTGTGATTTTCATAACAGCCAACCTAACAGGCAGGAGGGGATATCTCATTGTGGCTTTGATGTGCGTTTCCCTGATGCTTAATGTTATCCATCTACATATCTTTAGAAAAATGTCTATTTAGGTTCTTTTAATGGTCTGCATTTTTATACTATTCCACTTTTTATTCTTGATCTCATGTGTACATTCTATTTCTCTAACATAATGTTATCTTGCTATATTTTTATACTTATGGATCACCTTTTAACCAACTGAATTTTCTTCGTTTCTGAATTCCAGGATTGAGTTATCATTACAATTTTTATTTGGGTACAATTAATCACAACAAAGTGAATCATCCATTTTAATAATTACTAAGCATAAAAAAGAAAATTTGATTTGAAATTAATCTCTTAATGAATCCTGTAAAGCCTCCCTGTATCTGTGTATGAATCTTATTACTAAAGTAAGACAAGGCTCAGCAGACATTTATTCTTTTTTTAAAAAAATAAGCCTTAAGAAACTTTTTTCATGTAAACATGGAATGGAAGGAGTTATAGTAACTTCATTCATTCTTTGAACCCTCTATGATTTTTGCCACTTAGGAATCAGTCATCAAAAAAGTATTTTTAATGATTTATCAGCAACAATTTGGCTAGAGGCACCTTCATTTTACTGTAAGACAGATTTTGAACCACAATCCTGTAGAATGACTTTACCCTGTCATTAGAGACATTCTCCTTTATCAACACCAATTTTTTTTTGTTCAGGCTTCTTAGGTTTTTCCCTTTGAGGGCAATGCTCCCTAAGATATGAAGGCAAGCCTTTTACCTGTACAAAGGGGAGGCAGAGAGGAGAACCTGCCCACTGCAGGTGAGGTTTGGATCACTATTGGAGGAAGAACTTACGGGATTTGAGGATCTGGAAATTGATTCCCTTAAAGTGACCATGACTTTAAGTACCACGAAAGTGTTTGCATCTCCCCATGTGAGTGCCTCCCCCAGTTTGAAGGCTCCTGGGGTGATGTACGTGAGGGAGTCCAAGGTAGAGATGCTCAGGAATCAGCCCTGAAAGCCATCAGGGAGTTTGAGTCTTTTGAGCACAAGCTCTCCATTCTCCTTGCTTGGTCCCATGTTGGGCACCTTGCAAAAAAAAAACAAAACACTATGCTTTCCTTCACTACAGCCTGGTGTCAGCAGATGGACCTTGCTCCCTTCTGGTGAGCAGACCCAAGTTTGGTTCTGTAACAACACTGATCTCAGTCTTGGTTTCCTGATTTGTAAAGTGGAATTACTGATATCTACTTCATAAGCTTGTTGAGATAATTTAACTGAAATACTGTATTTAATGAACTAGTGCTTCAGGCTTTCAAAATTGTGGCACCTTGATGCTCAAGTTCAGATACTTTGCTGGTAAAAGCATGCTACGAGGGCACCAGGGTACCCTGAGGCTCTCCCACAGCACCACTATCCACATGCTGAAAACGCTCCGGTGGTCACAAAGGGACCCAGAGCACCCCTGACAAGGGTCTCAGCCTCTTGGATTCCCTGATGAGCCACGGAAATGGACGGCCCTGCAGGGGTCCCATAGACTGAAACAAAGCCCAGTCCTGAGGTGTGTCTCTCACCAGAGGTGGAATCTCTTCCATCTGAATCCTGCTGGAGGTGCCCTGGTCTCAATCTCAGACCTCAGAGGCTGCAGAGTCACCTTGAAAAGCCCCAGCATCCTCATCACCCAACCTTGAGATACAGGTGGTAACATTTCCACCGATGCCCTCGTCTGCCTGGCTGGAGGGCTGGCAATTCTGAATAGAAGTCCATCCTACTTGAATAAAAGAGACAAACCTTAAAGGCTGGCCCTTTGTACCCTCTCTATAGTTGTTTTATAATGTCTTTTTATTTTCTATATTTTTGATGCTTTGACATCTTGGGATTTGGTGATGCTGAAGGGACTGCCCCTCCCAGACCTAGTCAACCCCTAGAGATAGTAAAACACAAGGCTTTTATACACAAACCAGCCAATCCCGAGCCTTCACCCCAACCACCTCCTCTGTTGTGATTTTACACTCCAGCCACTATCCCCCAACTCTAATCACCCAGGGCCAGGTAGCAGACAATTAAAGCAGCCCCTGTGCCCCAGAGCACACAGAAACCGGAGCAGAGACTCTTGCTCACATTTCCCCCTGCTCCCTCTGCCTCCTGATGGACCCTGGGACTTCCCCATGTGGCCCTGCATGGCATGGCCTCCTGTTTCTAGGGATCTGTAAATATAGAAAGCTCCTTTCTTCATGACAGTCATTTCCGTGTCTGTATGTCTTGCTACATCTGATGAAAACAAATCCCCAGTATCCTTAATGCAACATTCTGCTTCACCCACTCACACCTACCTGACCACTGGCTTGGTCCCAGCATAGACCAGACGTCTCTTAAATATTTTCTTTACCTATCTCATCACCTACTGTACAAAGGGCCTCAAGGCAGAGGGCAGGGGAGAGCCTAAAAGAAAATGAGTTCTGTGGTGGGTCCCCGGAGGCCCCCAGACAGAGCACCTGCAGTCACGGAGCGTGTTCGAGGAAGGCAGCTTGCTCGGCAAAACCAGCTGGTCCATGCCCAGTGCCCTGAGGATGAAGTGATCGTCCTCGTAAGTGATGGAGACCAGCACAAGGCGAGGCTCCTGCCGGGCTGTCACCATGTGTCCATCTTCCTTAATCACCAGCCAAAACCTGCCAAGAGACAAACAAGGGACACCCTCAGAAGATCCTCTGCTGCCCTCTCCACAGCTTCCCTCGAGCTTTCTGTTCCCAAAACCCTCCTCGTGCCCTGACTCAGGATCGCACAATTTCTTTCAGTAATCTAGGTCTGGCTGGATTCTTTGGGTCCAAAAGTTAGTGTCCCCAAAAGGGGCTTGTTTGGCACAAATAGCACTAGGAGACAGGATCTGGCCAATGTATGAAAATCCCCAGTCCTGAAAATCCAGAGAATGAGGCTGGTGTAGGAACCCTCCCTGCCCCTGGGGCGGCTACGTTGCTGACTTTGGGAATTTGCTTTGGTCAGAAACTTCCCTGAGCCTCTTAAACGCTTCTCTGGTTGAAGCGAAATGTCTTCCAGATCTTTTTGCTGTGGGACAAGATGGGGTTGACCAGAAACTACTGGCCCAAGTGGACTGAAGCTCTAGGCAACAGTCTTGTAGTTGTTGTGAATCCAGAGGACGCAAACCCGCTTCTCCTTGGTTTAACTTGCTGCAGTACGCGGACTCTAATCAGGAAACCCCTAAACAGCCTCTCCTCTTCATGCAAACATTAAAACTTCTATAATGTTATAAATCAATGTTATCACAATAAAAAAAGAAAATGTTATATATATACATATATAATGGAATATTATTCATCCATAAAAGGAAGAAAATCCTGCAATTGATGACGACATGGAAGACACTTGACAGTTTATGCTAAGTGAAATAAGTCACATAGAGAAAGACAGATGCTATATGATCTCACTCAATTGTGAAATCTCAAAAAGGGAGATTGCTAGAAACAGAGAGCGGCTTGGTGGTTGCCAGGGGAAGGGGGTGGGGGACATCGGTGAAGGTGGTCAACGGGTACAAAGCGCCAAATTCTAAGAGGTGTAATGTACACTATGGCAGCTATGGTTAACAATACTGTATTGTGTACTTGAAAGTTGCTAAGAGAAAATCTCAAGTGCTCTCATCATAACAACAGCAACGAGATGGAAATCATGTGAGGGGAAGGATGCGTTAACTAACCTTATTATGGGAACCATTTCACAATATATATGTGTATCAAGGCATCACATTGCACACCTTAAACTTACACACGTTATATATCAATTGTATCTCAATGAAGCTGGAGGAAAAAAAAGATTCGTGCAAACCATGTGTTAGATAAGAACTCCACTCACCTCCGGGAGGGCCTACTGCTCTAGGCCCACGTTCACACTCTGTGTGTCATATCCACGGGGGTGTGGGGGGCGGGTGAGCTGAAGAGCGGGAAGGGAGGCTGAACCTGTTAGCTCTGTTAGGCTCTTATCTATAGCAGAGCATCTACTTGGGGTTACACCACACAGATTTGAGCACTAAAAAAGAAAGTTATCTGCCTCTAAGGAAAATGAGTTTCCACATCACTACTTTAGACACAACAAGGTGAGGAACTCTTTGGGCTCTGACGTGTGAGCCACCACCGAGAGCTGGGGCCTTCCACAGGTCAGCAGGATAAAAAGGGCAGCCCCTTCCGGGAGGAGGGAGGCGTTTCCAACTATGACTGAAGCCAGATGGAAGGTTCGAGATAACCTGGTGGGGACGTCCACAGTCACAGTGCAGGGAGCCCGGTCTCTGCCCTGTCCTGACCTGACCTTGGAACCTCCCCGCTGGAACCTCCCAGTCAGGCAACCTATCCCTGTCCAGGTGCTGGATAAACCGCCCTCCCCTGCAACCAAGCCTGCAGACAGGGGCTGGCCCGAGCCCTGCTAACTGGCATGTGCGCTGGGAGAGGGTACAGCAGCGGCGGTGGTGACAGTGCATTTTAGGAATTGCTGTGACTACGCTCTTCCCAGGAGCTGGGGATGCTGGGCAGTAGCAGGCCCCCGACTCCCTAAGGAACCCACGCTTCTCTCTCTAGGAGCCTTTGGTTCCCAGGGTTCTCTAGCCCGCTCACCTGTGACCCAGGGATTTCCTACTTTGCTACAGCACTGTTCCCTATTTCCAGCTTCATCCTTGGGAGCAGAGTCTTGGATGACCCTGTTCTAGTTAACTCCAGCACAGCCTGCACCTGAGCTTCCAACATGGCCCGCCCCGCTCTGAGAGCTGCGCACGACCAGACACGCGTCCAGACGGGTCACAGCCCGGGTGGGTGGCCGTTATTTCTAACAGTCAGCCTCCTCCCCGGGCTGAGACTTCTCACCTCCCATCCACCCCCCAACTTCAGCCCTTCACTCTGGCTTTCAAGTCCCACCTGCAGCTCTAGCCTGTTGCATAATCACATGGGGGTTAACTCCTGGGAGGTCACAGAAGTGCAAGGGGTTCTGCACTAAACTTGCCAGTGAAGGGGCAAGTGGCAACTTGCAATCAGCCCAACACTGTACTAGGAGGAAGACAGCAATTAAAAAATACAACCCCCAGCCATGCTTATTTCCCCTCATTACCCTGTAACAGGAGAGATGATGTTTCCCACTTCCGGCACACAAACGATGCCCAGGGAATGAATACGTACCTCTTTTCTGCCAAATCTGAAAGAAAGGCTATGTGTGGAGTGTAAATTTTTTCAGGATCAAGTTTCCCCAACTTCGCCTGCCACCCTGAAAGCCGACACCTTCATTTCACACATCAAACATGAGAATGCAGAGCGAAGAGCAGTGCAGAGCCCCGAGCTCAGAGTCTCCAAAAAAACAGCCATGCCCTGAGCAACCACCAGCTGTGTGTTCAGGACGCAGAGTCCAAGTCAGCCGGAGAGTCGCACTTCTAAACAGACTGACTGGCCTGGGATGCAGGAATGACTGAGCTGGGAGAGCAGCAGGGAAGATGGGGCCCCACTACACGGAGCTAGTGGGTGAAGGCAGGAAGGAATGGTGCTTGGGATAATGAACTTAGGGGATTCATTTCTCCAGGAGATCATAGTCCGTGCAGAACAGCTGGCTCCGTAAAGGGTTGGGATGGATTTATCAATGGCAAGTCACATATGGCTGCTAAGGAGAGTGGGGGTTTACAAGGTCAAGGAGGGCAGCCATGCCCTCCCAGCATCTGTGCCAAACGGCCAGTGCCAGCGTTCTGCTGGGCGGACTTGAAATGAGCTCAAAGGTCAGTGTGCTCAGGCCAAGCATTTGCAAATATTTAAGGACTTTGATCAAAACAGCTCCAGGAATCTAAGGCACCGAGCACTTGCAGAGGAAGCTCTCAGCTTCTGAGATCAGTTCCAAAGACACAGGTTCAAACTAGAAATAAAGAAAGGAAGGCTTTCCCTGCATGCTGGACTGCTCGTAGTTTTGTGATTGAAATCTCAAGTTGAGAGAATGATATTATCTAGCAGAGCTCTTTCCAGCTCGCTCTCAGGTTTCAATTATCCTTTAATAAGCAAAATCTAGATTAGATGGGGTCTTGCAGATCATCAAGTTCAACCTCTTTTGCAAATGAAAAAAAAAATAAAATGAGGCTCAGACAGGTTAAGTGACTTTGCCCGAGGTCTCCTGATCCTCTGTGCAGCCCTTACTTCTGTAAATCTCACACTGGTTTCCCAGCAAGGGCATGAGTGCTGTACTCAGAGATCTGAGTTCAAACCCCACCAGCACAGAAGGATCCTGTGATCCTGGGTGAGACACTCACCCTTTCTGATAGGGTTTCCCTCCTGGCAAAGTGGGCATAATATCGAGCCCACAAGACTGCTATGAAGCTGAAATAGCATCATGTGTGTGACAGGATGTAGCTGAGCAACTGCTGCATAGGAAACACGGAATAAAAGTATGTTCCCTTGCTCTTCCCTGCCTCAGCCCAGTCTCCACCATCCCAAGCACTTATTGTTCAAAACAAGGCAGAGCTGACATAGTTCCATCTATTTTCAGATGCTCACAGAAGCAGAAAAGCAAAGGACAAATATTCTCTTTCCATGGAAGCACGAGTCCCTGCCAGGTCGTGACAATGAGCAGCAGGAAAGCAACAGGTATTCTGATGAACAGAGGAAACACAGATAAGAACTGGAAATCTCTCTGTGAAAGAACGTCAGACCTTCACGTGAGGAAGGACGTTGCACAAGTCCATCTTCTCCGGATGTGCATCGTGAGAATTAACCTCTTCCCTGTGCCGGAAGTCTTCCCAGCAGTCGGAGGCTTTTCTAACACTTCATGCTTGAATCAGCTCTAAAAAATGCTCTTCTTCTTACCCCTCTAGTTATAGCATCAGGATCACCTGGGGAGATTTAAGCAACCACCCCCCTCACCGTCTCTCTCACACTCATACACACACACACACACACACACACACACACACACACACACGAGTTCACTCTTAATGATTCTGATTCTGCAGTCAAATGCTCTGCCCCTGAGCTATACCGCCATGATTCTGTGGGTCTGAAATGACAATCTCAGGAAATTATATTATTTACTGAGCGATGTTCTATTTATTACTTGGTTTCTTTTTTATTGCTCAGTGATATTCCACAGTAAAGAGATATTGGCTTAACTATTCACCCATTTTGGTTGAATGGGACATTTCAACCGAAGGACATTTTGGTTCTTTCCATATTTGTGGCTATTACAAATAAAGCTGCTGTGATAATCTGAGCATTTAAAAAAAAAAGTCTTAAAAAAACTCTCCAGATCCAGAAATCTGGGATGAAGGGGGATGGAAAATGCCTCGTGAGTTACATGCCTACACACAACAGTTCTCTAAAACAAGCTAAAGTTTTTCAATGCCCACACTTCTTTAAGAGGACAACACTCTTCAGAGGAGAGCGAACACATGTGTCCTGGAGTGAACTCAGGGCAGCAGACAGCTTCTGCTAGAAGGCTCCCTGAACGACCAGCATGCAAACCTCCCTTCCCCTAGACAGGTCCACAGCTAAACCATCCCAGCCAGACAGGGAAGCATCCTCATCCTAAGGAAGCAGAGAAGGAGGCTCCATTCTTCCTGATCACTCTTTCTAGGGTTTAGCATCCTTCCCTGTCCAGAGCACCTTCCCGATACCCAGCTGCACAATTCTCTGTCAGTGAGAATGTGTCTGTGGGCTCACCTCTGGGGTGAACAAAACAACAGGGGCATCTGTTTTGAGGAAGGAGAATGAAATTTCTATGTACCAGGCCCCATGGGGGTAGGGACTTTACACAAATTTCTTCACGGGAACCACTCTGCCTCTGGGGGAAGGGGACACTATTTCCTTAATGGCAAGTATTACGCTCACTGTCCCCCTGTCACCTCCTCTCCCCAACAGAAGACTTCACTCTGCTCACTATGTATTAAAGTAGGCCAGCGTCCCCCCCCCACCCCCCATCTCCTGCATCCCCCAGGCACCTTCCCCAGGAACGGAAACTGTGAGGACCAAGTTCCAGCAAGGCCAAAGCCAGTGTCCTTGAACAAGACTTGGTTTCAGCAACGCTCCTGTCTGCCTACTAGTGCCAATATCATTTTATTCTTCTACTATTGTGCTCATACTAAGGCAGAATCAGAAAGTTTAGAACCAGCAGGAGCCTTGGAAATAACCAGGCCAGATCCCATCCTTTTGGAGAGGATGACCCTCTCCTCCAGGGAGGGACAGAGACTTGTCCTGCCTACCTTTCCCAATCTGAACCAGACAGGAAGCTGACCTTCCCAGCTAAAGGATCCAAGGCAGAGAAACCAAGAAGCAGCCTAGGACACCCAGGTGGCAAAACTCCATTCACCTTCCCGGGACAGGCCCCAGCTCCCCGACCCCACCCCATCCCCAGCAGGTCCCTTGCTGTCCCCGCGCACGGGCTCGGCCCTACCTGTCCCGCAAGTGGCCGCTGCGCAGCCCCAGGGCCGTGCACTCCGCCGCGCTCACAGACACCCCCTTGCAGGACTTGATCGGGTAGATGCAGAGCTGCGCCACGGTGCCCACCTGCTGCAGCCGCCGGCGCCGCCTGGGCCGCGCCCGGCGCCAGGCGACGGCCCCCAGCGCCACCGCGGCCAGTCCCAGCGCGGCGACCGCGAGCCAGCCGGGCCTTGGGCGCCCGGGGAGGCCGAGGCGGGCCAGCACCGACGAGCCGGCGGCGCCCATGGCCCCGCGATCACGGGCGCGACCCTGAGCACAGACGGGGCAGCGACTGGCGCGGGGAGGGCGCCCGGGCGCTCGGGGCTCCGGGCCGGCGGGAGGAGCCAGGGTTGGCTCAGCCACTGGCCCCGACACCCTTTCGGCGCGCGCCGAGGCGGCGGGACCGGCCGTGCGGAGGGAGGGAGCGCCTCACTGCGGCGCCAAGGACCGCGCAGTAACCCGGCGGAGGGAGGCGGAGAGCGCAGGGGCCGCTCCGGCGCTTCTGGGTGGGGGGTGCGGGAGAGGGGGCTCGGGACGCCCCAAACCCGAGGTCTCACCATCCACTTTCTCGCGGGGGTCACTTTTTCTGGCCTTCCCCTTCCGGTCCCCTGCGGCGCACGGTAACCGCCTCACCCGCCCCCCGCTCCCCGCTCTCCACGGCCCCTTCTCCCCCAGCACTGCCCACTTAGTTGGCGCGACTGGAGCGCAGGGAACAGTGAAAGTGGATTGTAGGTGCCGAACGGAAGATTATTAAACGTTTAGGAACTCCAACAGATCGCTCTCAGAGCAGATCGCTCTCAGAGCTGCAAAACTTTGAGCCCATAACTGCTCGGTGGAAACTGCTGCGCTCGGAACAAACTCGAGCGTGGCTTCTTGCCGCGTAAGGCCACTTCCCGAGGGTGACCCCAGTCCCCCGTTAAAATGCCTGCCGGAAAAAGCTCGCTGCTGCCAGGAGATGTCACTGTGTGTTCCTGCCAACGTCCGAAGACAGGCCCCTGACCCTTTTCCCTTAGAGCCCTTTCTCCAAAGGGCAAAGGGCTCAGCATTGTGAGTCCTCGTCTGTCCCATCCAGATGTGTGTGCGCCTCCTACAGCTCGAGTGCCTGTTTCAAGGACCTGAGAGCCATTCCTTTGAACTGTAGTCATCCAGAACGACAGGGCCTGTTCCTGTTTCTGTGGGAGGACAGAATCGTCGCTTAGTTAACTGCCCGCCAACAGACACAGGAGACCCAACACCATTTCTCCTGCCCTAACCCTTGTCAGTGTGCGCTCGAGCCCCACTTCCCTCATTCACCCTTTAGAACCCAGTCACCTCCGCGTTCCTGGAGCTGGAGCTCAGTTCTTTCCCCCACGTGTCAGTAGTTACTGAAGAAACTCCGTGTATTGCTTTACTAAAGTCCACCTTTGTTTCTCTTTACCAAGTCCATTCAATCAGACTCTGGTGAACAGTGGATTTTTCTTAGACAAGGTTTGTGGTCATTTGTTTATTTTTCAGAGATTATCCCTTAACCTGCAGCACGATTCTAGGAGCATTTAAGGAGGCGGCCAGGGAGCCACCTCCCATCGGCCGGATTGGTCACCCTCTGGAGAAGACGGCTGCCCTCCAAGCGTGGGAGGAGACCAGCCAAGCTCCCTTCCTCGGTTCCTTGTGGAAAGTGAAAGTCAAAATTCCCCTCCAAAGACCCTGTTTGAAATCCCAGGCCAGGCGACTCTGCCTTTTCCACCAGCCCACATTCTTGTCACGCTCAGCGGCCAAGACTTGGATTTCTTTTTCCAGCGTTGTGTTGTGAAAAGGTGTATGTAAACTTGCACCTGGTCCCCTTCGCCTCTCCGGACACTAGGGGAGGGTCTGAACCCGCCCCCCCCCCCAGCCTGCTGTCAGCATGGAGTGCGTAGAAGTCAGTCTTCCTCGCTGCACGTGAGCTCCCAGGCAGGGGGCAGGGTCTTGCTGATTAACCAGCTGTTCCTTTCAACACACATTTATCGATCATTCGCCCTAGACTGGCCCCAGGGATTTAAAGTTTGCAAGAGGCTGCCCTGCCAGAAGCTTACAGAGCCCCTGGAAGACTGACTGGGAGGAAAGGTCAGAGGGGAGTTACGGTGAAGGTGCATCTCAGGACAGAGGGAGCTTTTGAGCTGAAACTTGGAGGGCTTCAGGGAGGGGCCTTAGGAGGGGATTCTGGACCAAAGGAACAGCACATGCAACATGGAGAAACTGAAGGAAGGAGAGCATGTGTCATGCTTGGGCAACCACTAGCAATCGGCTTTATCAGAATGTACCTGTGAATGCAGCTGGTGGCAGGAATTGAGGCACGACAGGTGGGCGGGGCCACATCAAGATGCACCTGTCTCATCTTAATTCGGAGACACTTCCGAATTCTGAACAGCAAAGAGGCATGATCAGACTTGGGTGTCAGAAGGTCACTCTGGCTGCTCTGGGAAGGAATAATGCCAGAGGTGGTTATCTGAGAGCCAAATGTCCTCTAGTTCAGGTGGAAGTAATCTTGAATCAGGGAGAAACAATAATGGAGATGGAAGTCCATTCTTGGCTGTGGATAGGAGAGATAGGGGACAATTAGCAAGAGGTGGTGACAGATGGAACTCTGAGACTAAGGGAGAGACGGAGTTTGTGGTGACTCCCAGCTCTCTGGCATAGCTGTATGGGTACAGGTCACAGGTGCCAGTCTCTAAGATAAAAAATTCAGCAGAAGCTGGTCTGGGAAGAAAAATGATGAGCTCTTTTGTGGACAGTGTGCCTTATTCGTGGGACATCAAAGAAGAAATAATTATTGGACAGGTAATATGTCCTTTCTGTGCCTCTGTCTTCTCAACTGTAAAATGATAGAGACAGATCTCTAAGATACCAGTCTAAATTCTGTGTTTCCTAAATCCATGTTGGCTGGCATCAGGCTATTCTGTCCGTTCACAATAAGAAATATCTCTGCATGGTCATAAGCTTGTTCAGCAGTGTGACCAACACTTCTTCCCAACAGGGACTGAATCCGAACAGCCAGCTCACAGGGTCACTTGTGTGTTAGCCGGGCGCCCCCTTCAGGCTGCAAGGAGGAGCCGCACCCAGACTACATTAGAGTTGGGGGAGTTGGGGGAGTTGGGGGAGTTGGGGGAGTTGGGGGAGTTGGGGTAGGGACACCCAGGGAGGTTAGGCCTCACCTGCCAAATGTGAACCCGAGAACTTGCAGAAGCTGAGGACTCACAAGTCCTGGAGAACCAGCGGCCGATTGTGGTTGGGAGGAAGCCAGCTTTCATTGCAGCCCTGCTGTGCTAGACCCTGGCCGTTAGTCTTTTATGACTGAAAAGTCTCAGATCTCAAGGGGCCAGGAGACAAGGATACACATGAGTAAACAGGCAATTAGGTTACCAGGTGAGAAGAATTAGAGGAGGCGTGGAGGGAGGGCGCTTGGAGCGCCCACTGCCAACACAGAAACTGAGGCCGGACTGCTCAGGAACGTTTTGCTAAATGAAGAAAGGGTGACCCAGGGCACAGCGTTTTGAGGAGCTAAACTCAGCAGTCTGGAAAGCAGAGGACGAAGTCTGGCTGGAGGGAGAGGACTGGAAAGATAAGCCACCCCGGGTGGTAGAAAGAATTATCCTGTGTGTAGAGGAATGTGGTCTTTAGCCAGAGGATATAAACAATGAGTAACATCATTTACCAACCGAAGAGAAACTGGGTGGCTGGAAACACAGGAGAGATGGAAGCTTTTCACTTGTACACTCATTTCTACTTTTTGCATTTTGAACAATGAAAATTATTATGTATTAAAAATATTTAGAAATAAAAGCATTTTAAAATACATTTTTCAATTATCTTGCTTGCAGTGAATCTAGCTGTGTACAAGCCCTGGTGAGCAAAAGTTGCGCCAGTCAGCTTCTAATCTACAAGGTGTTTTGAAAGAGATACAGCCACCTGTGGGTAGATTCCCAATGTCCAAGATGTAGAAACAAATAATTACAACATAAGCAAAATAATTGTTATACTGGGGTAATAAGCTAGTGAATAGTACCTTTAGGATAATTAATTTTTTTCCTAAATAGCTGGGGGGGGGAACCTATTGAAAGGAATTTTTTCTCTTTTGTATTTTTCCTCACAAAATTTTTACTGAAATCTCCTAGTTTCTGCTGGTTAATATAAGACGTAAAGAAAAAAACTCAGTATAACAAGCAAATATAAATGGGGAACCTCAGAAGCAAATGAATATAAGCTTGTTCTTTTTTTTCTCTTTGTCAAATATATTCCTAGTTATGATTTTCCTATTTCATATAAAATATTTCTATTTTCAAGATTGTTCCTTGTTTATGTGTTGGGATTAAACATTATCAACGGTTTTCATCTTTTCCATAGAAATCAAGGCTTCCTCATGATTTGCAAGCCCAGACTCTCACTGACAGCTTATTCTCTTTGCCTTATACAGTGGGTTTTGGTTTTGTTTTTTTTCCAATGAAGACGTTTCTAGTTTGTCTTGAAAAGTCAAAATATCTAGTAATGCGTGGTCTATAATCAGCTGGACCTGACTGGAGCCTGTCCCCTGGAGTCACGTGGTGCCCCAGTTTGCACTCTCCCGGAGTTCAACCCCACTCATCTGGGCCTTTGGGTTTGCCCTGGGTCTACGGGGCAATTGCTCGAGATTTCCACCAGAGGGCGCTGGGATCAGCGTTTAGGAGAGAAGGGCGGGGAGGAAGTGCATGGCGCTGGTTCCACGGGTCAGGGAAAGGAAGCCCTCCTTTCCTTCCTGGAGAGTAAGTCCCAAGCACAACTTCCTTTGACCCAACTCGGTGAAGAGTCAGGACCAAGAGCTACTTGCAAGCCAAGAATTTTGAAACAGAAGGTGGAGAAACAAAGCTGCACTTTCTGTTTCCCCGGACACTCGTGCACTCCTCTGCAGTCCATGCAGCCGGTCAGAGACAGAACGTTATTCGGTCCGCAGAGCCACGCTGTGTCAGAAACAGGACGTGGCATCTACCCCTGGACCCCTAAGACACTCAGAATCCCTTGTCTGCCCTGAGCGAGCCCAGCCAGCGAGAAAGAGGCAGGTCCCCACCATAGTTGTTTGCTCACATGTTCCCTTTGGTGGAGAGACAGAAGCCCTGGGCGGAGACAAGGTACCAAGATCATGCTGCTGGAGGAAGGGAGCAAGGAATGCTCCAGAGAAAGAAGTTGAGAGGTGTCTGTCTCAGCCAGCTTCCTCACTTCCTTCCATCGGCTGTGACTGTGTCTACCTGTGTATCCTGGGCACAGCAAAATCTGTTTGTATTTGGTGAATAAATAGATACTCCAAGGAATTCACTGGCCCTCTTCCTCTACAGGAAGGGCACTGAGATCCCATTGATGTCAAAGGCAAAATTGTAGGGTGTTGGCCAATGACCCTGAAGTTCAGGGACCTTCTCTTTTCTGGCAAACCTGGTCCCGTGTATCCCCCAACCTCCTCCAATGACCGGGGCCGCGTGTCTTTGTGGCTTTGATTTTGAGGATGTTATCAGCCAGGATGCAGAATCCTGCTTCCTCATCCAGTTTTCAGTTGCTTTCTCTCTGTGTTTGTTTTCTTTGGCTGCTGCAGGGAGAGTTGCTTTCATCTGAGCAGCATGTCGTCTGCTTGGAGTAATGAATATGGAGGTCTGGAAAGGGAAGAAACCCTCCTTGCTTGGACTGTCCTGCCCGAAACACAGCCCCTCTGCTGTACATGCCTGTTGGGGTGTCTCTCCACCCTCCCTTTCTCCCCTTATTCCCCCAAGAAAAAAATACGCAAAGTGCCTCCTCACCTATGATTAGTCACAAAATAACCTCTATTCTATCCTAGTTACTTATTTATTTTACCTACCAAAGTCGTGAACATCTTACTAAGTATGACCGGAAAATAATGGCAACACTTGAGTCCTGAGCATTGCCGTGTTCGTTTTTGAAACAGATGCAATTCACACGACATAAAGTCCATCATTTTAAAGTGTACACTTTGGTAGATGTTAGGAACCTCACTACACTGGGCAATCATCACCTCTGTCTCATTCCAGACCATTTCTGTCACCACCGAAAGAAACCCCATACCTGTCAGGAGTCAGTTTCAACTCCCTCCTCATCCCCCTGGAAGCCACTAATCTGCTTTCTGCCTTCATGGATTTGCCTATACTGGACATTTCATATAAATGGGATCATACAACACGTGGCTTTGTGTGTTTGGTGTCTTTCACATAGTGTAATGTTTTCAGGGTCCATCCATGTTGGAGCATGTGTTAGCACTTCATTCCTTCTTGTGATTGTGTGTATGTCTGCATCCTTGCTTGTGTGCACCACATTTTGTTAATCTATTAATCAGTTTCCACTCTGGGCTATTATTAATAATGCTGCTATGGCATGGATGGACCTCGAGATTGTCGTACTAAATGAAGAGTCAGAGAAAGACAAGTGTATGATGTCACTTATATGTGGAACCTAAAAAATAGTACAAATAATCTTATTTACAAAACAGAAACAGACTCACAGACATAGAAAACAAATTTATAGTTACCAAGGGAGAGGAGGGGAGGGATTAATTAAGAGTATGGGATTAACAGACACACACTACTAGTTATAAATAGATAAGCAACAAGGATTTATGTATAGCTCAGGGAATTCAGTGTCTTGTAATAACCTATAATGGAAAAGAATCAAAAGAATAGATACACATTTATATGTATAACCAAATCACTTTGCTGTACACCTGAAACTAACACAATATTATAAATTAACAATACTTTAATTTAGATTTCTTTAATAAAATAAAATAATTCTGCTATGACTATTCCTGTACAAGTTTTGTGAGAATGTTTGTTTTCAACTCACTTGTGTCTATTGCTGGGGTGGAACTGGGGACTCACACGGTAACTCTATGTTTGAATTTTGGGGGAATTACTAAACGGTTTTCCACCAGGGCTACACCATTTTACATTCCCACCAACAATATATGAATTTCCCTTCCACTTTTTCCCAGTTTTATTGAGATATAATTGGCTATAACATTGTATAAGTTTAAAATGTACAGCATAATGATTTTTTAAACATTTTTATTGAGTTATAGTTATTTTACAATGTTGCATAAGCATAACGATTTGACATGTGCATACATTGTGAAATGATCACTACAGTCCGTTTAGTTAACATCCATCACCTCACATAGTTCTAGTTTTTTTGTTTAGTTTTGTTGTTACTTGTGATGAGAACTTCTAAGATCTACTCTCTTAGCAGCTTTCAAAATACAACACAGTCCTGTTAACTAGAGCCACCGGGCTGCACAGCACACCCCCAGGACTCCCTTGTCTTATGACTGAGCTTTGTACTTTCTGACCTTTCATTCTTACCTCTTATCATTCATCATCCCTTTCATTCTTAAGCCAAGCAGTTAAGGGATCATTTAGATGATCTCACGTGAACCTACGTTGCTAAAGAGGTTAAACAAAGTCAGACACTAGTTGAATGGACAGATTTTAATCAGTAATGGCTGTTACAATGAGGAAAAGAGTCCACCATGAACTGAGTTCAGCTTCGAGATCGGTAGGAGGTGACTGGGTGTTTAGAGAAGAGGAGGAGACAGTAGAGCAGGGAGTGAGTGGGGCTCAGAAGAGCCAAGGAAGTAACAGCCCACAGAGCAGAAAGGAGGGTAAGGCTGTGGAAACCCCTCCGGGCTGCTAACTGGGGCTCACCGAAGTTAGGTTCTGCCCTCCCACAGACGCTGGGAGACGGCCTTATCTTTAGATACTGGCCGGAACAAAAGGTCAGTTCTTCTGCAGCCTTGAGTTTCTCAGGCAGGCACTTTAAGCGGAGTTGGGGCCAGCCTAGGTATTCAGCCTTGAGCTGTTAGAATCTATGTTAATGTTTCCAGTCTTTTCAGGCCACGGTGGAGGCCCAGAGGCCAAGGAGAAATCTGGCTAGCGTTTGGTCAAACACAGAATGAAGAAATGTGAGGAGATCTTTCTTTAGAACTCTCCTCTTCATGTTCCCCTCAAAGTATACAATGAAACATAACAGTGATATTGTCAACTAGTTCATTAAAAAATACGTCCAATGCATCCTACTATAGAAAATCCAGCCCCTCACTGGAGCTCACACAACAGCACAGCTCACCTACCAAGAAGTAGCCAGAGTTGTATGTTTTAGTGGACATGGGATGGGAAGCCAGAGCTGAATTCTTTATCAGTTCGGAGCAGGAACACTGTGTGTGTGTGTGTGTGTGTGTGTGTGTGTGTGTGTGTGTGTGTGTGTGTTTGTGTGTGAGTGAGAGAGAGAGATGGGGTTAGTGTCAATCTGAGACCATCCTGGAATCTCCGGTGAAACACAACAGGAAATAAATTTGCCTGAACAATGTGTGAAAACATTTGTTAACATTAACAGAAGGAATCCTGGCTGATTTGAGATTAAAACGTCTAACAAAGAAGCTTTGGAGAAAGAATGTTTTTGGGTGGAGAACGCTGCTTTATAACTAAACTCAACAACTGCTACCACTGAAAGAATTTTTCCTGACAAATAAAAAACCAAATAAACTCTCTTGATTTGAGCAAGAGCCTCTGACAACTTGAAAATCTTTCTCTCTCTATCTTTTTCAGTAATGAGAACGGGGAGCCAGTAGATTTAGTAATGTCTCTCCACCCTGACCCCACCCCATCTCTTTTCGCATGCCCTGGCCCACGGCTGTACTTTCTAAGGAGAAACATCAGAGGCTACACACCATGGGGGAAACAGACATCAGTGAAATAGTCCAGCCTGGTTATGAAGCAAGCAAACAACAACAAGCCAAGAAGGAGGAGTTGCTAAATGTATCATTTTTAAATGTCTAGTTTTGAACACAAAAATTCAGACTTGCCAAAAAAATGGGAAAGTGTGACCTCTACACAGGGAAAAAAAAAGTGGGCAACAGAAATTGCCTTTGAAAGGGTTCTGATGTCAGACTTACCAGATATTAAACATGTGTTCATGTTTAAAAGAAAAGATGCTTAAAGAAATAAAGGAAGGTGTGATGACATCATCTCGTTAAATAGAAAACACCAATAATGAGACAGGTTTTTTGCTTTTTTTTTTTTTGAATTATCATTGACCTACAACATTATGTTAGTTCCTGTTACACAATAGTGATTTTATATTTCAATAAGTCTAGTTATGATATGTCGCCATACTGAGGTGGGAAGCCCCATGAAAAAGACTGGCAGGACCCCCAGGCAGGGCCACTGCTCTCCTGCCAGCACCATCTAGTTTCCTGGCCTGGCGGCATTATCTTGCTTTTTGCCTCTGAAACAACTAGGAAAGTGGAACTTACCTCTAAGATTCTATTGGTTCCCTGAGTTAACTCCTGATTGGTCCATTTGTAGCACCTCATTTGCATTTGGTTGGTCCATTTCTATCACTCCTGATTGGTCCATTTCTATTACTCCTGATTGGCCCAGTTCTACAAAGCTCGTTCCTAATTAGTCAACTTTGTTACACCTTATTTGCATATGATGTTGCAAAGTGTAGGCTGGCAGCCTATAAAAGCCTGTGTAAACCTACAGATGGGGTCTAGAGCTTGGAGTGTTAACTCCTCTGGGCCTGTTGGCATAATAAACCTGAGTTCTCCAACCCTCCGAGTGCTGCTTGGTCTCTGCTGGATCCAAGATGCTGTCACAACTGAGCTGTAACACACTTTGCTGAAACAATACAAAGATACTACACAGTTACTGACTATTTTCCCCACACTGTTCATTTCATATCTTTAACTCATTTATTTTACAACCTATAGTTTGTACCTGTTAATGTCCCTCGCCTATTTCTTTCCTTCCCCCTCTTCCCTGGCAATCATCTGTTTGCTCACTGTATCTGTAACTCTGTTTTGTTATGTCTGTTCATTTGTTTTGTTTTGTTAGATTCCACGTGTAAGTGAAATCATGCAATATTTGTCTTTCTCTGTCTGACTTATTTCACTTAGCATAATACCCTCCAGGTCCATCCATGTTCTCACAGATGGCAAGATTTCCCTCTTTTATGGCTAAATAATATTCCACATATCTTCTTCATCCATTAATTTACTGATGGGCTCTACTGTGACTAAAATATTCAGAAGATTAACAATAAATGTTAATAAAACAAAAACCCTTTCAAGAATTTAAATCCTTGAGGATTTAAAACAAATACACAGGTATGTCTGGGTCCAGCACACAGTTATGTCAGGTTTAGCAGAGTTGTTCAGGCCAAAGCCCGCATGGTGGGCTCCCCCAGGGAGATCATCCCTAGAGCCCTGAGGTCCACCCATCCTGATCCACCTAAACCCTACTTTCCACAACTGGTACTCCCCTCCTTCCTCCTTCACCTGAGATAACACTGGGGGAATCATCCATCCATTGCGTAACGAGGGCAACTAGGCAGGTAGAAAGCACTGCACACCTTTCCTCAGGGAGAGGGGAGTCCACAGAACCCCCCTATTGGTGAGAGCCAATTATTTTGGAAGTCACACAAAGTAGCTTCTGCCCTGAGCTTGGGGGAAACCAACGTGGTAACTTGCATACAACCCAATGGGAAGACAGGTGTTGGGGGCGGCGCCCCTTACTGTAAAGACCACTTGGACTTCCAGGGTCAGGTGGGGGGGGGAGGAAAGGGGACCAGGGCAGAAAAAGTGGTTCAGTCTCCACCCGCAAGGAGAGCATGACCAAGTAGGTGGGGTTGGGATTCACGGGACCTGAGCAGCGTCCCGGGGGGCTCGGTGCACTTGTGGGGCCTCTCTGCCTCTGCTTCCTGCTTTAAATAAAGAAGATAAGAATGCCTATGTCATTAAATGACATGTGATATTAAGCACCTGGTAGCGCCTGAGTTTCACTGAGGCATGTGTGTTACTTTCCTCCACACGGCCCTGCCTCCCATGCGTGCACATGTGGCCTCCCTCCCTGGCGCCCAGGGCCTGGCACATGGTGTCTTTAAGCAGACCCTGGTGCCAGCAGAGACCCGCAAGCAGAGTGCACAGTAAGTTCCTGGCTGCCCCCGGGAGGCCAAGGTCAGGGACGGGCCAGTCATGGGACTGCCCAGGCTCCAAGGTAAAAATGACAACGCTGCGCAGGAAATACCAGGACTGCAGCAGAAGACCCTCGGGCTTGTTTTTGTACATTGTATTTCTGGCCCCGCGGAGAGGCATTGTGCCGATTAAACAAATAAACAGCAGTCTTGGCCTTGGGCTCAAAAGGCTTTTGGCATTCTCCTGTTTCTCCCCGCAGCTGGTGCCGCTGCTGTCACTCAGGCCAGAAGCCAAGAGAGTTCTTTGATTCCGCTCTCTCCTGCGTCCCTGCGCCCACCTCAGCATGTCCTGCCACTTCTGTGTTCTGAATCGGCCTCCCGGGAGCTCCCTCCTTCCCACAGCGCCGGCCACAGGCTCTCTCTGCAGAACTACCCAGCGGCCCCTCACGTCGACCCTGTCCACCTGGGCCCACACTGTCCCCAGTGCAGCTAGGACGGTCTTACAAACCGTGGAATGGATCCCACTGCCACCCCCCTCACCCGCTTCACTTACCTCCACTGCTGAGACCCATGGGGAAGAGGAGGGGTTCAGGCAAGTTCTTCCCCTGCTCTGCTTCAGTCTCCTCTACTTTGAAGTGGGCTGATGACTATCCCTTCTCATAGGACACTGTCAGCCCACGAGTCAGGTCCCATCTCCATCTGTTCAAAGCTAGCAGTAGCGCCTCCTGCTGTGGTCGGTGATTAGGTTCCTGTCTCATAGCAGAAAGAATTCAGAGACAAGACATAGAGGTTAAGGAAGTAAAGTGAGGATTTATTATGTGATAGGATGCTCTCAAGGGGGGAGTGGGCAGACTCAGGTGAGTAGCTGTGCTGAGTATCTTCGGCCAGCTGGTTACATAGGGCGTAAAAATGCATGGGTGCAATATCCATTGGGGAGGAGGAGGGTTTGGGGTCGTATTCCCTGATTTTCATCCCAGCTCCACCTGCTCGAGGGGAGGAGATGTTTTTGTCCTTATTTAGTCTGGATCAGAAATGTTATGGCGTCGGTGCATGATGGGTACTTCTAATCTGCAAGGCTAATTTTATTGTAATGAGGTCATAATGAGCACAAGGTTACACTGTGACACTGGAGGTCTCTGCCTTTTCCCATCTTCCTTTGCCTGCCTCTAGGACCCTTGTCACCCCAAAATGTGTGATCTCTTATCAGTCCCAAGCTTCCTGCTTTCCTCTGTCTGCCCGAGGGACCCTGTTGTTCACATGGGATATGGTTTCCTGCCGTTTGACCTGTGCCCCCATTTCTCTGCTCATATCTAGCTACCTGCCTGCTTTAACACTGTCACTGAGTAAGAGCCATGACTTTGCCAGAGCCCACAGGCCCTGTGTGATGTCGCCAGCACCAGCTCCATGCCTCCCCAACCCTCACCTCCCTAAATGCATAACCCCACTGCACCCCCGACTCCCCCTGAGTGTCATGCTGCTCCCCACCAGGCCAGGCGGCACATGGAACTCACTCCACCCCCTTCCAGAGCAGTCCTGGGGCAGCCGCAGGACCAGACCCCTGAACTGAAACCCAGGCTCTCACCCTCCCCCCATCTCATGCACATTTTCCATAAGCTCAGGGTGAGAGGCAGCCAAGGGCAGCCACAGGTTCATTTCAAGTGACCTTCCTAGTGCTGTCAGCAGTTCCACAGGGAGAACTTAATGACAGCCTGCTTCCTTCTTCCTGAGCCGGGTTATCCGACCGAGGTGCCTGGAGCCCATGGGCCCCGTGCCGATTTTTGTTTTATGTCGCCGTAAAACAATAAACAGGGACCAGTTTTGCTCCAGATGCGCCACCAAGCCCCCTTATAGAGATCTGTGCTGTTCCTGTCCTTTTCTTCCTTCATTCTCTCCCTCCTTCCCCTCTCCATGGCAAACACTTCTCCAGCACTGACTCTATACAAACTTGAGGCTGGGGATGGCATGGGGGAATCACCTGTGTTAACAAAGATTTCTAACAGAGAGCAGAATAAAATGGGATGAAGACTCGTGGCTGTGCGCAGAAGAATGGCTTCATTCTAGCCACAGAGATCAGGCAAGGCTTCATAGGGGAGGGGGCCGTGAGCTGAACCATGGGAGAGAAGCAGAATTCCAAGGGTGGAACTGGGAGGCAGCTGACAGGAAGGGGCAAAGGCCAGGGGGTGGCCTCTCCTGGCCAGTCCTGGCAGTCCTCTACCCCGGGGAACCTTGGTCTAGAGGGAGAGCGGGCAGAGGGTGTGGTGGGGCTGGGGAGAACGGCAGTGGTGCCAGAAAAACAACCTGGATGCCTCTCGTAGGCAGGGCACCGAGGCTGCTGGGGAAGTGGTTCCCATTGTCTCTGTTTCCTCCGTGGGGGGCGCTTTGAGAGGAGACGGCAGGTCTCTGTTGGTGGCCTTGAGGGCTCTTTAAGAGCTCAAGAGGAAGGCAGACCAGGAAACAGCCCCCTTGAAGAAATAAAAGCTAAGCAAGGATCAAACAACGGCAGCCGTGATTTTATGAGAAGCAGGCTGCGAGAAACTTCCTCAGACTCAGCACACCAGGCAAAGAAGGACTTGTGGGCCATCCACTTCAACCTCATTATTTTACAGAAGAGGATGCTCGGGCCCAGGGAGGTGAAGTGGCTGGTTTAAGGCTGCATGGCCCATTGCTTTCCGGACTCCCCGTACAGAGCCCAGATTACTTCCAGGGGCTGAGAGCAAGCGGAAGGGAGGACCCAGGTCCCTACTCCCTTACTCCTGAGTTAGCAGGGGAGGGTTCCCAGTTCCCAACCAGGCAGGACAGCCCCTGCCCAAGTGTCACACGGAGGGCCTCAGCACGGCTCCCCGGCAGGGACTGCTGCTCCCCACCCCCTGTACATCAACCTCCTTGGCTCTAAGGCCCAGGGTGTCTGCGAGGCCTGGTTCCACCTCCAGGCAATAAGGAGAGCAAGAGGGGCCGGCCGCGCTCACAGCGGAAGGCTGCTCCATGCTTGCCAAGGTCAGTGACACAGGCAGGGCTGCTGCCTTCTTCCCACCACCCCCGGCCTTCTCTCACCTCTGGGCCTTTGCACATGCAGATCCCACTGCCTGAAGCCCTTCCGTCCCCCTGTGCCTGGGCAGCTCCTGCTTATCCCGCAGGCCTCTGCTTTGATATCCCTGCTTTTTGGGAAGCCTTCCCAAGACGGGGTGAAGGGCCCCTCGTATGGGCCCCTGGGTACCCCCAACCCACACACACACACACATACACGCACACATCACACAGGATTGTCTGAAACTACAATTGACTGCAAGTTCCCTCAGGACCAAACCTTACCTTGTTTATTCCAGAAATAATAACACAGTGACACATACTGAGCTCCTCCTGGGGCTTTCACTGCCTCGAGAACTAACTCACTCTGTCCTCCTGCTAACTCTACGAAGTGAGTAGGGTTATTACCCCCATTTGTCAGACGGGCAAACCCTGGTCCAGAGAGGCCGAGCCTCTTGCCCAAGGTCACACAGGCAGTGAGCTGCAGGGACGGATTTCACCAGGGCAGTGAACCCGACCACGTGCCGCCCAGGTGTGTCTGTTAGGAGTGCTGTGTGCGGACAGCTTTTCTGAGAAGAGCCCTTTCAAGATTGTATCAGCCTCTGAGAGCAGGTTCAGCTAAAGGCACAGCCCTTCCCAGGGCAGCCCACATCCACGGACTGATCAATGTTGGGTATCAAGGCCCGACCTTCCCCTGACAGGCCGAGTCAAGCCTGCAGGGCTTTTCCAGCATCAGCGCTCCGGTGGGTGGGCTGAGGGCTGGGCTGGGCTGGGCTGGGCCTGCATTGCAGCCCAGCTTCTCCCTCTATTCAGTTGTGCCTCCTTCTCCTTGGGGTTTGATCCCAAGGCATCCCAGTAACCACCTGCACACTAATCTCCAACCTCCAACAGTCCGTCTGACGCCAGGACACATGGCTGTAACCATCCGTCCTGTTGCCTTCCAGGGGAGAGGCGCCCCCAACCAGCTGGGTGCTGGCAGACAGCAGGTGCTCAGAATTTATTTGTGATAAAGAAGAGGTGGTGTATTCACACAATGGAATATTATTCAGCCACGAGAAAGAAGGAATTCCTGCCATTTGTGATATGGATGGACGCTGATGGCACGATGCTAAGTGAGACAGGTCAGAGGAAGACAGATGCTGTATGATCTCACCCGTCTTACAGCAGAATCTGAAAAGGCCAACCTTGTGAAAACCGAGAGCAAAATGATGGTCTGCAGGGCACAGGGATGGGAGAGATGCTGTTTAAGGGCACGGACTTGCAACGAATAGATGAGTAAGTCATGAAGACCCAACCCACAGTACAGTGAATACAGGCAACAGTATTGTGCTGGAACCGTCAAGCTTGCTAAGAGACTGGATCTTAATTACTCCCATCAAATGCGCACATAAAAAAGATAATTACCTGACACGCCGGAGGTGCTCACTGAGGCTACAGCGGCAATCACATTACTATACCCAAATGCAGCAGATTAACACATTGTACACCTTACATGTACACAACGTTATATATCAAATATATTTCAATAAAAAATGTTGTTTGAATAAACAAGTGAACATAAACAAAGAGACTCCGTGGGTGATTCCCCAAAAGTGCATTTTTGCCTTCCTGGTCCTCACTATTGTTAATACCAGGCCAGCAGTTTCCCTGCATGTTTATGGTCAGGGGGATGGAGGCCCCCGCCCACCACTCCTTCCCCGTCGATCTCAGGCTGCCTGTTTGTCCTGTGAACACTCTGTGCCCGGGGCGGGGGTCAGTGCGGTGGGGGTGGGGGGCGTTGACAGGACTCATTGCAGATAAGGCCGGTCTGGTGTCCAGACACAAGGCCACTGGCATACCAGACCAAAGTCCAGGCTGAAAGTGCAGAGTCCTTCCTCGTGGGTGGTAGAGACTAAAAGCTACAAACAAACCCTTTCCTGCCACCTCGGGCACTGCCTGGGTAGGTTGTCCCCGTCAGCCCCCTGCAGCCCTTGATCCTGGCCCGGCTGCTCACCCCCAGCCCCGCTCCCCGGCAGCGGTGGCTCCGGCTGGGTTTGTCTTCCAGCAAAGGGAAAGGTGGGGCTCTCATCTGACCGTGACCCTGGAAGCCACTCGCAGGGATAAAGGAGTTTAGGGGAAAAGAGGATGGGGAGGCAGGCTGTGTCTTCTTCCCCGCCACCCCCACCCCCAGCTCCCCTCCACTCTGCCGGGTTCCTGCCCTCGCACTCTCCCCCTCACCCCATTCCTCAGGCTTCCTTCCCTTCCTTCCCACAGGTCAGGGCAAATGGAGAGCTGAGCTGGGGCCCCTGGGGAAGGTGAACACTTAATACCCTGCATGCTCCGTCCTGAATACACCCCATATGTCATGTTCCAAATAAGCCTCTGAAGTAGACACAATTTACTCTACTGTTCAAAGAACCCAAACCAAGCCCTGAAATTCAAAGGAGTTGAGGAACCTGTCCGAGGTCACCCGGCTGGAGGATTGGAAGCCAGGATGTGGATGCCAGCGCTGATCCAGTCCCGCAGGGTGGCTTCCTGCTAGCCTTGGGGCTTTGGCACCTGGCCCTGGGGCCCCTGGGGCGAACAGGGGCGGGCCGGCTCCGGGAGGCACAGGGACCTATCAGGAGGAATAGTTACTGTGGCGGCAGAAACCACACCAAGCAAGCACGGCAGACTTCAGTAAACTCAGCCTCACGGCCTTGGGGTCCCAGACCCCATCCCCAGCCCTGCCCCACGTCCTCCCCTCTGTGCCTTGACCATGCCAAAGCGGCAGCTAAGAATCTCAGCATTTCAAAAACCAGGAGTGTGCTGAGCGGGTAAGCACCTTGAGTCTTTCTAACTACTTGCATCACAACCTTGGAGCCAGGAGCCCATGTTGAATGTGATTCTCATTTGAAGCATCACCCTTCCTCATGGTCGCTGGTGGTAACAGGAACCTGAGAGGAAAGGAAATGGAGAGGCAGTGGAGCTGGCAGAAACATGGAAGCTGTGGGTTCTGGTTTCAGGCCTGTTGGCCATGGCATTGGAGCAGAATTCCCTGCCTTCCCTGGGCCTTAGTTTCCTCAGCTATCAAACCCCCAAAATGATAACAATAGTATCTCTCTCACTGACTTTTTTGATGAGAAAGAGATGAAACTGAGAATTAAATTGTTGTCTTTAAGCCACCCAGCACAGTGCCTTGTTGACTGACAGAAAAATGCAAAACATAAAGGCTGTGAGTTAAGTTTTATTGGGGGATCTCACTGAGGCCTGGAGCCCAGCCTCTCAGGGAGCTCCGAGGTGTGCGAGCACAGGAGAAACTGAGCTAGGCCTCTTTGCTATTTTGAGTGATTCCCTGCTACCAGTGGGTTGATCTGAAATTCTTTCACCTAGAGATAATGCATAAGAACTCCTTATTCTCATGTTGCTATTTAGGTACATAATTAAAGTCTGAGTTAAAAAACAAACAAAAACTATATGCACTTTTTCTGTGCAGTGGGGGTGGGACGGGACATGTAGTCAAGCATAAAAAATTACTGCTAATCACAAAGAACAGCCGTTTCAAGTTAATGACAAGTGCTTTTCTATGTACGGGCAGGTGCAATGATCTTGGGTCATTGAGATTTTCCCTATATGCATCTTAACAATCTAGGGCCAGTGTATCCAAAGCACCATAGCTCCTTGTTTTCCTCCATCCTGAATTCCCCTCGGGACCCTGGAGGTGGGCGATGGGGGTGGCTGATGGCTTGATCCTTGTAGAACTGGACCCACAGGCAGCATTGTTTTCATCTCAGCCTCATATCTAGGAGATGCCTTGCTGCATCTTGGTTCTCCTCTCCGGTCCTGGTGTGCAGCTGAGCCATGTCTGGGGGAGCAGGGCCGATCAGAGGAATGGCTCACTGACTTACTGAAACGAAAACACTGAAAGACAAACTCAAGTCTGACTTTGTACGGAAACATGACGGTGATAAAGAAAAGTTCATAAATCACTTTTATGCCCTTTTCTCCTCAACTCTGAAGAGCTCAAAATACACAAACCATCACCCACAACATAAAGAGTCTCTGCTTCCTGGCTCCATGACCTCAGGCATGATAATACCTAACTCGGGATGCTTTCAATGATTAAAGAAGATAAACATGTAAAGGGTTTTTTCCAATGGGTAAGTCCCCCTGACTTAAAAAAAAAAAGAAAGAAAGAAAGAGAAAGAAAAGAAAAAGGTTATGTCACCACTATCTACTTCTACTGCAATTCTAAACATCTGTAGGAAGCAAAATAAAAACAAAAACAAAACAAATGATCTCTCTCCATTTTATAAGAAGAAAGCAAGTTTGGGTGGCAGGTTTTAACTCTGGAATTAAAGGGCAAGTGATGGGAAGTGTAAGCTCTCAGCTCTGTCTGTGAGCACGTCTGCCCTGATTCTTCTGTCTGCTTTGAACCAGATACATCTACTTAGAGCCTTGTCAACCGATTATGCAAGAGGCATCACCTGAGAAACACCTTTTAAAAAAAGCAGAGCCAGTGCTGGGAGGTGTGGAATTTTGATCCTCATTTCTATCTCTGGACAGAGCTGCAGGATGCAGGGCACTGTGCACTCCTGGGACATCCGGCCAGCAAGCCCCTTTCTCCCCTCCAACCCCCTCCTGTCTCTGCCCACCCCCCCACTCCGTGCCTGTGTGGCTTGTGCAGCCACTGGGCTCCAGCACTGAGCCTTCTAGAAAATCTAGAGACCTTCTTTCCCCTTGGCAAGGATGCTCGGTGGAGTGGTTTGGCTCAAAAACAACTTTGCCTGAACAACAACAAAAATTCCATGTATTATGAATTTGTCCCCATTTCCCCATGAACGTGTTGACTGAAAAAAAAAAAAAAACAGCACAACCTGAAAGCTGAGTTACGTTTTACATTCGCAAATGGTCAAGGGAGTTTGAGATTGTTTTATTCGGGAACCATCTGGGCTTTTGGCAAAATCACAGAGCCTGTCAAATGCAGCCTGTACAAGGATGCTGACGGCGTTAGTTTATTTTTTTGTCCTTAACTTTGTGTAGAATTTGTGTTACAAAATAAGTTTACAGGGATATCTATAAAGTTTTCACAACATTTCAGGGATGATGGCATCACAAAGTTAAATTCAGTTCATCTCTGCTCCTGCAGGAAGACAGGGGACATCACAGGTGCTGGAAGTGCATTGATGGCTTCCTACTCCCACGACCACTCTCCACTGAAGGCACTGCCATGCTCGGGAGGACTATTGGTGGGTGTGGAGGGAGGTCTGAGTTCAAGTCCTGCTCCTAGGTGCTTCTTGGTCATGGACACTGGTTGGAAATTCTGTGCAAAGCACAGGTGCTGGGCAGGGGACGGCAGGGGTGATTCCAAGGTGGCTGAAGACATCAAGGACTTGGCTTCTGCTCTGCTTTAAGCCTAAAGGTATAGGGACACACATGGCCCCAACCCTGCCTGTGTGGCTTATCTGACAGCTGCCCAGCAGCTTTCCTCTCAGTCCCACCTTCCTTACCACCCAGACCTTTCCTGATGCTTCCGTAGGGCTCAGTGAGCGGGCGTGCCACGCGGGCTGGCACATGGAGCCCACTGGCCAATGCAACCTGCAGCAGCCCCTGGGGGCCAGCGTTTCCCAGCTTAGGCAGAGCAACAGCTCCTTCAGAACCTTCTAGGCTGCTTGTGGAAAATGCAGCTTCCTGGCCCCTGGCTTCTTGTTCTGCTGGGGCTTCTGGAGAACGGCCTCCCTTTGACATCCAAGTGGAGTCCCCAGTGAATCAGGGCCCCTCTCCCGCCCCTTGGTCTCGGGGGCAGCATTGGGCTCCTCCTGGGGGCCCCAGGGAGGGGTCCCCCACCGTGTGAGGGGGAGAAAAACTCTTCACACACAGAAACACTAGACAAATTGGGATTTTATTTACATAATAGGTCAAGAAAAAGATATAAAAGAAGCCTCTTGGTCGGGCATTGAAAGGAAAGTTCTAAAACTCAATTTTTAGGAAGGTGTGGACCCTGATATATATATATATATATATTTAAAAATTGCAGAGAAAGAAAAGGCAAAAAGTTAATCAACCTGTAGCACGGGTGCCCTGTCTCAGGGGGAAATGACTATCCAGCTGAGCAACAATCAAGAGAAGTGCATTTTCTGTGCACACGAATCTGGCTCCCAGGTTCTGACTTTTGAAATGTCTGGGTTAATTCTTAACCAGAATTCAAAAATGTTAGGGCCACATGTGCTTGGCCTTACAGTTATGTCTCTAATTTGGCGGGGAGGAGTCTTTCTTGGACAGTCCTCAGCCACTCTTGTCCCTCCCAGGTCACAATTCCACGTCCCCCAGGAGACTCAACGGGCCTCTCTGGGGCTGGTCAGCGGCACTGGGCCACCAGGAAGGCGTCCCCCAACCCACCACAGGCCCCTTCCTCCTGCCTGCCTTTCCCGGGACCAGCAGGCTGCACAGGCCTGACTCTTTCCCACTAAACACTTTGCTTTTTCTCCTCTTTTCCCTGACACCCCACGCAGCCAGGCAAGTGACAATTATCTCACGTGTGTGAAAATGTGCCATTATCGACTCGCATCATTTCAGCTAAAGCAAGACCATTTGTTTCCTCTTTCCCTCACGAATACGAATGACGCAGGAATGGGGTCCAAGTTCACCTTCCACATGAGCCTCCAGAACTTGAAGCTCATCTCGCTTCGCGGTTACAACGCTCTCCTCCACTCATTCTTCTTTCTGTCCGTCTGTCCATCTGTCTTTCCACCTTCTCCATTTCCCAGCACCATCTGGTTGGGTTTGATGGGTCAAGTGTGAGCACTGCAGCCTCCTTTGATGGGACCCGGCAACTTCTTGGGGCAACAAAGAGGCATGGCCACCGACCCTGGGGACTGGTCAGCAATAACTATTTTGGATTTCTGGAAACCAGGTCAGAACAGTGGCCTGTCGTGGGGGCTGGCCTCGGGCACCTCTCTGTCCAATGGTCCAATGGCAGTCCACAGGTCACCCTCCAGGAGTGTCAGGACAGGATCCTGGCCCACTCTAACTGAACCCAGTTGAGATGACGTCAAGCTGGCAGTACAGAGGGGGCAGGCTGCTACAAAGGCAGCCAGTGTGAGCTCACAGGCCTCTGAGGGTCTGGAAGCACCGACATGGTGCCTCTGGCCTCCCCTGGCTCCACCCAGAGCCTAAGGTTTTCCAGCATGGATAACCCAGGCCTGGTTCCTGTACGTCCCCTTCTCTCATCCAACATCCTTCTTCTGCTTCCTTCGTACCTGTCTCCTACTTTCCAGTTCTTTCTCTAAATCGTGCACTGTCAATTCCAGGTGTAGTGTCTCCCTCTCTCCCAAGTCAGGGCTCCCTTCATCCAGCTGGGTGTAGAGGATGAGGGAGCTGATGGTACCAGGAAGCTGAGTCATGGGGACCCACAACCTGACCTCAGCCAGTCATCTGCCTGCAGGTGAGTCTGGCTGGACCGGACTGGGCTGGACTGGGCTGGACTGGTCACAGCAGCCCTCAGGAGCAGTCCCTCCCTCAAACAACCTGAACTTGCTCTTCCTCCTTCTCTCATCACTACCTGCATGTTCATGTCAGGGAAGGGTGAGGAAAATGACAAGCCTTCATCTAGTTTCAACAGTCATGACATGTCATCAACAGTTTTCAAAGCATCGTAGCCTTCAAAGAGATTTTTCTTCCTTCCTTCTTCTCAAGGCTGTAATTAAACTCCGGGGGGCAAAGGGGTGCAGGAAGGAGATGACTTCAGAAACAAGCAGTTCCTTTGGTGCCCTCAGGATCGAGGCAGCCGGGGGCTGAGAGCCCTGTCAGCCTGCGAGCTTTCCAGAATAGCGTAAATCATCTCACTCCAGATCAAAAGCCCCCACCCCCTGCCCCATCCCTAATCACCACTCTGCTGCCCACCCAGACCGCTGGCTTCTGTCAAGTGTTTGCCTCCACACCACCCCCCTGTCACCTTCACGGGAAGCTCCGGTTTTAGCAAATTAATTCTAATCCCAAACCTGACCTCAGCCTAATTCTCTGCGGGATTGTCCATCAGGGCCACCTGTGTCCAAGAGACATGAAGTGCTCAGCAGATGGGCAGGGATGACTCATTCATAACACTCATCCAATTCGACCAAGACGTTTTTTTTCCTCCAGAGTATTTTGTGGGTTCAGGTCTGAAATGTTCCTGGATTCATACTGTTCCCAGAACACAGGCGTCCATCCCTTCCTGTGGGAGCCCAGGCAGCTCCCACTAGCGGACAAAGGACACCACGCTGGTGGCCACTCCGAATGGGGCAGAGTAGGCGGCGGCGAATCCCTGCAGGCCAATGACGATGTAGCGGCATCCTTTGGTGAGAACCTTCCCAACATTCTATTTTTAGGAACAGAAGAGAAAAGCAACGGGTTAGGAGAGGCAGCTCTGTCATCTTTCATGTACAATGGGGACATACGTAAAGAATCGTTTCGCCTCATTTTCCCAGGGCAAATTAGCAAGTTAGCATTCTCCCACATCTCTGCTGTCCCACACCCAATCCCTTCTCGAGAACACGCGGGGGCTCAGAACAGACATCAGCACCTTGAAAAGGGCTTTCAAGCCCCACTTAGTTCCAGATAATCCAGAAATCCTCCTGGAAACATCAGTGAAGCTGCTAGTTCGAAAACCAGACCTGTTTTGTTGTATTTTTTTAACCAAAGTCCACTCTAAGTTACTGGATCGTCTGAAGTCTAGGTCAAGTTCTCCTTCATTCACCTGATCTGATCAGTCCTCCCTTTACCTCCAGGGCACTCTCCTGTCTGACCCACATCTGGCTCTTTAAAGTCTTCCACTGCCCTCTCATTGCTGCATCTGGGGAAGTCTCAGGTTCCAGGTACAACTCTAAACTCCTTGAAAATAAAGGCTGGGCCTCGCTTTGTTGGTATCCACTCCTTCTCCTTCTCCTCAAGGTCTGGTGCTAGACTGAGGGCATCCAAAGGATTCAAGTGGAGCCGCCACAGAAAAATTAAGACCACCACCATCGACTAACGTTGACTGTGCTGTTGCCCCTCCCCCTTTCTCTCCCCATCCCCAACTTTAGTCACCATCCTCCATGACATCAGCATCCATATAGGTGACTGGGCCTCATCACACACTTTGTCTCTCCGCCCTCTAACTTTTTCAACTCCAGTTACCACTTAAGACCCCTGATCATGATCACAAACCTCACACTGACGTCCGACGCTGCCCGGCAAGCGTCCCCTGTCGGTCTAGCAGGCTGACTTTCTCTCTCTCCCCCAGACATTATTTCTTACTTTCTTCTTTCTCCACGAGCCTCCCTGCCCCCAGGGCACACAGGCAAATGCAGTGTCCATACCTTCATTTGATGATCCCACTTTGTCTTTCACTGAAAGACTCGGAAGTCTGTCTACACCTGCCCCAGCTTCTCCTCCAACCTTGCCCATATTCCAGTGGAGAAAATGGCCTTTTCCCCCCCAAAGTCATTCCCTTGACCCTTGCTGTTGGTACTCTCTCTCACTTTGCCCTCAGATTTCCATTCTCCAACTTCATCATCCTCTTCCTCCCCATTGGATCCTTTCCATTAGCTTACACATATGCTCAGGCATCCCCTTGACTTCACATCTTCTCTAGGTCATGACCCAGGTCTCTGCTCTCCCTCATGCCAAACCAACGGAAAGAGCCATCCACACATTCTGCCTCTACTTCCTCCCTTCTCATCTCCTCTTACTCTGGCTCCTTCCCAAACCCATCCAGGACTGCTTGGTCATAGACATCCACCACCGCCATGTTGCCTGATCCAGTGGACACTTTTCTGTCTCCCTCCACACCCTAACCTCTCAGCAGCTTTGGACATACTTCATGAAACAATCATTTGGCCTCTTGGACTCCACATCTCTGTTTTCCCCTACTTCACATGCAGCCCCTCCTCAGCTTTCTTTACTGGATTATCCCTTCTACCATGCTTTAAAATGTTGGAGTTCTTCAATATCATTCTCTATTTTTTATTCTTTAAAAACAAGTTTGGCTTACAATCTCTCCATAGGTGGTCTCATCCAATTCCAATCACATTAAGTATTTCCTGTAGGCTGATAAATCCCAAATTTGTATCTTTGGCTCAGCCTCAAATATTCAGCTCTCTACTTGAGGTCTCTACTTTGTGAGACCTCACGATTCCTCTGGGATACACTCTCCCTTACTGCAACAAACAGATAAACTTGACTTGGACTGGCTACCAGTATGTTCCTGCAGGTCTCTGGCTACCAGGCTTCAACAAGAAAGACACACCAAGGAGTTAAATTTATCCATGATTACACAGCTGGGAAGAGGCAAAGCTGAAGTCCAATCCCAAAGAAATCTCATCTCAGGGCCTGTGTGCTGAACCCCAACACAGACTTCCCCTCTTTAATGAAGGCAGTATGTACCCTCGCAATTGACTGCTTGCAGCCTGGGCTTAAATTCCAGCCCAGTCACTTACTAAACTTTCCTTGGCCTCAGTTTCTTCTTCTATAAAATGGGAATATTTAGTTACCACCTGATCGGGTGAAGAGGCTTAGATGGGTTTATGCAAGGAAAGCGCTTAGAACTGTGCCTGGCACCCAGTACAGGCAGTCTAAGTGCTTTCACACGTCAGCTGTCTTAGTTGAAAAATAACCTAATTTTATTCTATAATACTTTAGGTTGGGGTGGTCATTTTGAAATCTAAGATATGTTGTTATCTGTTCAGGAAAGTTTCTTAAGACTGTCTTTTCTTATGATTTCTGGCTCACTTACTTCAGCTTTCACAGTCCTCAGAATGATGGAATAAGGTTGTCCTCAGCACTGTATCCCCTGTACCCAGAAAGGTTTCCTTGGGTTGCTTTCAGGCCAAATGAGGAGTTCTGGGGGAGAAAGGTAACCCTGATTGCTTCTTTACATACTCATGTTCGAGACACTGCCTGGTCTACTTCTCAATGAGACATTAGGGTGTGTGTCACTGGGTGGGGGCTGGTGTTGCTAAGATACATCTCTAAAGAAGTGTAATAAAATTCAGTGGGAGAATTTTACTTGCCTATTTGAAAAAATAACAACAAGAAAAATTGTTTTCTGGGAGCCAATATAAAAATCAAGAGCATTCTTTATAAGCCATGCCCCTAGCATCATGGATGGCCCTGCATTCAACTTGACATTTTGGGTGTTTGCATATTCATTTTATGCTGCCTGCTATTTTTTTTTAATGTTATTTTATTTATTTATTTCATATTTGGGGGGTAATTAGGTTTATCTATTTACTTACTTTTAGAGTTGATACTGGGGATTGAACCCAGGACCTCATGCATGCTAAGCACGCGCTCTACCACTTGAGCTGTACCCGCCCCCCGCCTGCTATTTTTAAAAACTGCTTGTTCCCTCATCTTTGCAGTTGAGAAAAAAAACCTACTAAAATAGGTCATTAGGTAGAACACAATCAAAACACAGATTTGAGAAATGTGATGCAAAGAAATGTAAAATATCGACTATTTCAGTGTCATTAGAGGGAGGAGATTTGGAAATCTTTGATCTGAGTAGAGCTTTCAACCCAAATAATCTCTCAGAGCAGCAGAGGGGTCTAGCGGAGCACGGGACAGTGTGGCAGGCTGAATAATGTCCTCACGCCAAGATGCCCACACCCTAATCCCCAGAATCTATGAATCTGTTACCTTATATGGCAAAAGGAACTTTGCAGAAGTGATTTAATTAAGGGTTTTGAAATGGGGAAACTCTCATGGATTATCTGGAGGGGGCCCAATCCTTTTAAGGATTCTTATATCTTTATAAGGAACCCAATAAGGACAACCATCCTTAAAAAAGGGATACAGGAGGAGTCAGGCAAGAGGCAGTGCACTGACAGAAGCAGAGGGACAGAGAGAAAGAGATTTGCAGATGCTATATCAGTGGCCTTGCAGATGGAGGAGGGGACCTCTGGAAGCTGGAGCCTCCAGAAGGGAACAGCCTGCTGACTGCAGCTCAGGGAGGCTGACTTTGGACTTACGGCTTCCAGAACTGTAGGAGATTAAATCTGTGTTGTCTTATATCATGATATCCATGTGTAATCTGCTACAGAGGAACTAATGCAGAAAGTGATGCTTTTGTGGGGGGTCCGAGGTAATCCACTAACCCCAAAGATGTCGGGGTTTCCCTGCCCCCTCCAGTTTCAAGCATGGAACTAGCTCTCAGCAAAGACCCCTGTCCCTGGAGTATAAAATCAAATCTTTAGTTGTGAAATTTGGTCAGGACCCAGGCACAAAGCTGAGGTGGGCGGTCAGCTACAGAAGCTGTTTTTTTGTTTTTTTTTTCTCTGAGTTAGAGCTCATTAAAAACGAATCAGATGAGATGGGGTGCGTTCAGGGAGTTCGTCATACTAAGTGAAGTAAGCCAGACAGAGAAAGACAAATACCATACGATATCACTCATATGTGGAATCTAAAAAAAAATGACAAATTTGAACTTATTTACAAAACAGACATAGACTCACAGACATAGAAAACAGACTTACGGTTACCAGCGGGGAAGAGGGGGTATGGAGGGATAAAGTGGGAGTTTGGGATTTGCAGATACTAATTACTATATATAAAACAGATAAACAACAAGGTGCCACTGTATAGCACAGGGAACTATATTCAATACCTTGTAATAGAAAAAGAACATGAAAAAGAATATATATGTATAAAGGTATATATTATATATATATAAAGGTATATATTATTATAAACACACACACATAACTGAATCACTATGCTGAACACCAGAAATTAATGAAACATTGTAAACCAACTATACTTCAATTAAAAAAAAAACAATTAGAGAAGAAACAGTCAAACGGGGCCTCTCCTCCACCCCTTAGATATAAGCCAACAAATTACAGAACCTGCCACGTGCCAGGTGCGTTCTAAGACCTCTATGTGGATTAACTCATTTACTCCTTACAATAGCCCTAGTAGCATCTCATGTGACAGAGGAAACCGAGGCAGAGAGAGGAGAGCCCTGCCCAAGGTCACGGCTCAGCCTGGCAGACTGGCTCCAGGGCCCATGTCCTAACTCCCTTCTTCTCCCTTTTTCTTCCTCTTGAGCTGCAGGTTATTCCACACCCTGTATTTCCCCTCCCAGCCTCTTCCTAGATGCCCAATTAACAAAATTTAATAATCTTCCTGACCTGCATCTGTCCCTGTGGCATTCGAGGTGCCTGGGAAAGGCTATCTCTTATTATAAGCTAAGTCTTGGGTTTGGTTCCCCCACCCCAGCTCCTCCCTCCACCCTAACTGCTTTTGACACCTGACTGCGGGCTCTGCTGTTCTCTAGCTGTGCAGCCTCGAACAAAGAGCTTAACTTCCTGAAACTCCAGTTTCCTTCCCTGCAAAATGGGGGATCCACAGCCTTCCAAGGTCGTTGAGAGGATTCAGGGATGCGGCACATCCAATATGTATCAGAGCTCCCAGCATCTCATAAGAGCAAACGGAAGTCCCTTTCCCGCACCCAGGAACCAGCCCGCTCACAGCCACTAATGCACCATAGGAACATGCCTGTCATGACTCAAAAATCAGCTGGGATCACTGACTGCCAAGAGTCCCAGGTGCCCAGACTGCCAAGCTCTGAGCCTCCAGCCAGAGGCTGGACCAGCGAGCGCAGCCCTGGGTCCACCCTGCTTGGGGCCACGGGGCAGAATGGGAGGGGGAGCCTATCCTAGTACCGTTCACAAAAGCCAAATACCTTCCTGTAAATAGAAGCAGGAAGGGACTTGGTGAAGGATTTGAGCGGCTAAGATAAAAAGGAACTTTAATCACCTTTCCTTGAAGGAAAAGCCATTCCTTAATCACGTGGCGCTATTTGCAGGCCACTCCTTATTCCACTGGCCCATGTGAGATAAAATTTCTCCTGGGTACTAAAGCAAGGAAAGTCACTTCCCCACATTCCTAGTCAGGCCATGGCTATTCTCAGGGATTTTCAACAAAGAGGGGTAGGTCATCTTCTGTGTTGGAGCCTAGCTGGTCACCTCCTCAGGCACCTCCAAGAAACAGCAAGTTGAAGGGCAGGCAGGAAGGGCACGCCCACCTCCTTCCAACATGACGGGGGTCCTCCTGCCTGGCCTGCTGGTCTACTGAACTAGCGTGTGACACTCTAGAGCGTTCACCTGTCTCATCTCTGCTAGTGCTGCTCCGTCCACCTTGGATGCCACCTCTTCTCGATCTGGAGAATTTCTCTCTTTTTTTTCAGGTGGTGAAATTTACATCATGTAAAAGTTAACCACTGTAAAGTGAATAACTCCGTGGCACTGAGCACATTCACAGTGTTGTGCAACCACCACTTCTATCTGCTTCCAAAATATGTTCATCATCCCCTAAAGGCAAACCCATCCACATTAAGCAATCTCTCTGCATTTCTCCTTCCCTCCAGTCCCTGGCAACCGCCAATCTGCTTTCCACCTTCTCTGGATTTGCCTATTCTGGATATTTTATATAAATGGAATCATACGTATGATATGTGACCTTGTGTGTCTAGCTTCTTTCAATCAGCATTGTGCTTTATCCACAATATAGCATGTACTTCATCCCTTTTTATGGCTGAATAATATGCCATTGTATGTATGGACCACCTGTCATTTATCCGTTTATCAACTGATGAACATCTGGGTGGTTTCCACTCTGGCTATTGTGAATAATGCTGCTGTGAACGTGTATGCATTATACTTGTTTGAGTCCCTATTTTCAATTCTCTTGGGCATAAACCTAGGAGTGAGATTGCTGGATCACATAGTAGTTCAATGTTTATTTTTTTGAGAAACCGCCAAATTGTATTCCACAGCAGCTGCACCATTTTACATTTCCACCAGCAATTCACAAGAATTCCAATTACTCCACATCCTCAACAACACTTATTATTTTCTAGATGATGTTGTTGTTGTTGTTTTAATAATAGCCATGCTAGTGCGTGTGAACTAGTAACCTCGTCATTAACCTGTGCAACCTTGACTCATCCTTCTGCACCAAGGTTTCATGCCACCATTGATTTGAAAACTTCCCTGACTTTATAACCTCACCCCTAAAGATTAACTACCCAGGTTCTGTGGTCATGCCCCATATGCCGGCATCTCCCTGAGAGGCTGTAAACTCCTCGAGGGCATGACTGCATCGTATCCATTTTTGTATCTCTAGTCTCAGCACAAGGCCTGGCACACAGCGGGCACCCCAAAAACATCTTCAGCTCAGCCAGCCTCCAAGCTGAGATTTCCACATTAACAGCTCACCAGCTGAGAGGCAAAAGATGGCTTTTTTGTACTCAACTGGGACCAGGAAGAGAGATGATTCCTCCAAGCATGACTCTAAGCCTGAAAATCCCAACTTCATAGTTTTTATTAATCTATTTTACCACTGCCTGCTTGCATTCTGCTCCCAAAGCTGCTGACATACCTTTACAGAAGATGATAAACCTGAGTTTCTAGGTGTGGAGACTGGTCAGTTTCAGCTATGGTAAGAGGCCACTGGAGGACACAGAAACTGGACACTATATCAGATGGGGCCCCTGGCCTTTGGCCAAGACAGAATTAGTTTTGTGATTTTCTGCTGGGTGGCCTTGTCCAGCCTCAGGAACCAGAGGCAGCAGTAGCTTCAAGTGTTTCTGGGCAGGAGCATCTGGGAACTGCTTTTGGGCCTCCATCTCTGAGGAGGAAACTGCCATTTTATCCCATATTCATACTCCCTCTCTTCCTTCCTCTGTCTGTCTCTCCCCTGCCCCACTCCTCCCCACCCCTCAATGCAAATGACAGTGTTTGCCGGGCCCAGAGCACAAAGATAGCTGCTTGGGAGAAAAGTAGATTCCACAAGTGCATATTTACCGATTGTTGAGCTTCCAGGCCCTGGAGATCACCTTGGGGATATTTGGGGGAATAATTCAAACATTTCTCAGCTAGTGGGATAATGTTGCTCGGAAATAGATAAACTGGGCTTCAATTCCCTGTACTTTCCAACTGGGTCACCTTCTACAAGTCACCTATCCACACTAATCCCTCAGTATTCCCATCTGTAAAACAAAGACACTGATTTCCGTCCCACCAACTACACAAGGGAGTGGTAAGACGTATCTAGAACAAGAACCACCTTGATAAGCGATCCTTGGGAAAGTTACTAACCCGCCGGCACCGCGGTAGCAGTTCGGAGCGGCGCGCAGGGAAGCCGATGTAGTTTCTGTCACTCCCCGCAACTTACTTTGCCCCCCTTCCCCAGCTGACAGAGTGAACAGTTTCGGGGCTCTAGGAGTATGCCACCCGGCGAGGGGGTGGGCGTGGGGGGCCGCAGGGGCGCAAGGCAGCGCGGAGAGACTGAGACAGACCGTGGGGACCCGGCTCCAGGTCCCGGGAGGGCGCCGCGCGTTCCCTGATCCCCAGGGGCAGTGGGGAGCTCCTACCTTGCCGTACTTCTTCAGCTTCTGCCGGTACCTCTTCTTGGGCTTCTCGCCCGGCGCCGACTCCTCCAACGGCTCGTAGCGCTCGGGCAGGACGGCGAGGTGCACCCTCCGCGCGGCCCGGGCCCCCGGGCGCGGCGCCCGCTTCCCGGTCTCCGCCGCCTCCGCCCCGCTCTCCAGATGTTCCAGGATAGCAGTCGCCTCCTCGTCCCCCTCTGTCCGCCCTCGCCCGCGGGCGAGGGGCCCGCAGCGCCGGAGGCTGCTCGCCGCCTGGCTTCGGAGCCTGGCTCCCACCGTCATGACGCCGCGGGCCCTCCGGCTGAGGTCGGTGCGCGGAGAAGCCAACCTTTGCTCCCCGCCCGCGCCTCCACCCTCGCCGCCCCGCCAGGCCAGCCCAGCCCAGCCCAGCCCAACCCAGACCGGACGGGGCGGGGGACTTGGGGTCGCAGCGCCCCCTGGCCGTGGGGCCCTGGAGGGTGGCGGCTCCACCAGGGTCTGGCCTTCGGGCGGTCCGCCCCAGCCGCTGGCATCCCGCTGACCAAAAGGGCGAGGAACACCCTGAAAGCTCAACGCACAATGATCACGCAAAGCACGTTCAACTGCACTGGCGATGAAGTAAGTGAACCCCAAATAGTGAGATTTCATTTGCCCACGTGCAGACTGGCAGAGGTGATACCGATGATGATGTTGGTGGTGGTGATCGTAAAAGATTATACTCAGTGCTGCTGAGGATATGGTGAGATAATGGCTATAATACAGTATTCATCGAATGCAGACTGGAGACAAGCTTTTGGATAGGCAATCAGGAAATATTTATCAAGAGTTCTGAAAAACAGCTATAGTTTTCCGTGTGCCTCTGCTGAGGAAACATTCAGAAACACAAAGCAGTGTGTCCACAGTGTTAATCGCAGTCTGACTCCAGGCAGAAAGTGAAGCAAACCAATAGGGGTGGGCAAGCTAAATTCTGGTGCAAGAATATGACATCATATGATGGAAACATTAAAAATCACGGTTTTCAAGAATATCACTCTAGTAGATATGCATTCTCAGATATGTGAATCTCTGTTCAGAATGCCTTGCTTTCTTATGTGACTAAATATCTTTTAAAGTATTTATATATTAATATGTACTTTATACTTTAAAGCAGTAATATTATAATAATACTTTAATACTATAAAAATGTGTGATACGTTTAAGAATAATTTGGATATATTGCAATAAGTACATAAAATATTCTGAATTTAGCACATTAGAATATCAAAAATTAGTTTTGTGATTCCAACTTAAAGTGTAAAATCAAATAGTTGATTGGGACTTACAAGTTTTACTTGAAAGGGATACAAACTTTAGTCGAATTTACTGTAAGAAGTTCATAGTCTTGGGAGTTTGAAATTGATAGATACTGACAGGTATATACAGAATAGATAAACAAGTTTATACTCATAGCATAGGGAAATATATAGAAGATCTTGTGGTAGCTCATGTGAAAAAGAATGTGAAAATGAATATATGTATATTCATGTATGACTGAAAAATTGTGCTCTACACCAGAAATTGACACATTGTAAACTTATTATAACTCAATAAAATTAAAAAAAAAAGAATTTCACAGTCTTGTACATAGTTGAAGTACTTGAAAAGCAAATCACATAAATTAAATTTATAAAAGTCACTTAAAATGTTTAAGATAATTAAAGTAAGTGAATAATAAAAACCCCTTACAGTGACTGTTAAATTTTATTAGATTTATAAATAAAATGAAACAATACTGAATCTAAAAGGTGATGGGGAGCCTGATTTGTGGATTTGTAACTTTACTAAAATAGCAATTAATTTATAAACAAAAGCAGATCCTAACTGTCCCTTTTCTGAGTACAAAACTGACCTCAGAGACCCTCCCCGCCAACTACATAGCAAATGGAGACATAGGTGGAATGTTTTGGGATTGAAAGTGTACATTTTTGTCCATAGAAATACTTTTCAAATATCACGACAACATTTGGCTTTACTGTTAAAGACCAAACACTAGAGCAACTGAAAATTGACCCCCCCCCCCGGTTAAGTCTCTATGAGCAGTGAGCAAGCAGGACTCAAGGAGATGTCATTAGACCCCATCTGTATGTAGCTCACTATTGTCTCTTTAGAAATTATTCAGAGTAGGGAGTGCTTCCCTTGCTCCTGGGTGAAAACTGAGGCTGTCCTGCCATTTTTGTGATTGCACAGTAGTAATCAAAAATCCCAAAGTTACAAATATGTTCGCAGTCTATATAATTTCAAATCTTACAATGTCCAATTCCCTGTAATATCCAGAGACTCGACCTTGATTTAAAAGTGATCCTTTTTCCTCCCACAGAAAAAAGCCAACACCTGCAGGACTGTGCTGACTAGCAGAAGCAGCAAAAATAGCAGAAGTATGGCTTTCACCTCAGTAGGCCTTTCAAAGCTCTTTGGAGTGCAGTCGGTTATAAGCTAACTTGCTAAATTCCCTCCCGGACCCGAGGAACTCTGGAACGAGTTCATCTCCTAACCTCTGCACACCGGAAAGAGAGCAGAAAGGGCTGAGTGCCAATCCATAGGACTCTTTCCTTCCTGGTGAGAATTTAGGAACCTGTGCTCCAAAGGAGCAAAACACTGGAGGGCTAAGATTCATGAATATCTACCATCAGTTGAGTTAAAAAAAATGCTTAGAAACCTCATAGTCCTAAAAATAATTGCTTGTTTGGAATAACTAGCATAAAACAGTTACAGATATTTAATTGAAAGCAGTTTGCTTGTAGACATATAAAAGCTTAATATTTTAACCTTTTGTTTTGAAACAAATGTGTGAATTTGGAAAGAAACAAGAAGAGAGGAGGGATCTGTATGGTCCTGAAGTTTTATGAATTAAAGTTGCTTAAAATTATTAGTTTATTTGGATAGGCTTAGACACAAGAAGAAACGTTATCTCTGGAGCTAAAGAGAACTTTATAAACAACAAAACAGACATAACCGGTTTAATTTTCCAAAGACTGCAGCTTAGAGTGAGAGGGGGAACAGTTTTGAATTCAAACTAAGTCTCAGTTTTAGGGCAGCCCCAAAAGGGAGGATGGTCACCCCCTCCCACCTCTTCTCACGCTAATAATTTCTTTTTTAAAAGATTACTTTTAATTTGGGAACTTCTATGTAAAATATCTTCTAGTTCAAAAAGGTGGTCAAAATAGATAGCATAATAGGAGGGGGGAAATTTAACATTTGCATTTAAGTATTTTCTTAAACAACGTATCTGTGGTAGATCTGTGGGAGTCCCATTCATGCAGATGCCAATGAATGCCAAGTTGGGAATTTCAGGCGTAGGACATTTTTGTTTCATGTAAGGAGTTGGATTTCTGCATCAAAGATAAGGATCAAAGACTGGAGGTAAATGCAATGTAAGCCTGGGGCTAAAGTTAAAGGAAATGTGCTACAATTGCAAAACGAGGGTCTTCCAGAAATTGTTTCTCCTGAAATCTAAAGGTTATTTTTTTTTCTCTTTCCCAGAGAGAGCAAGCATTTTCCTGTCTTGTGTTTACTTCATGGGGCTGACAGTTAGGAGCCCACGGAGAGTCAGCTGAGCAGGAATTAGACCGAGCTCCCCTCTGGGCAGCCCAAGCCTCAAACTTCTGGGCCATCACCGTCAAGGGGCCCAAGTGTTTGATCTTGTCAGCACTGGGGCTGGAAGGGGGCTGGAGCACAGAGTCAGCATCCGTTCGCGGCTGGCTTCTACGCCAGCAGGGCCCTGGCATCAACCATGCTGGGAAAGTTCGAGAAAGCCTATGTGCTTCCCAGGGCTACCCTTCTGCCGCTTTCTCAGCACCAATTCTGGGGATAAGGGGGCCACGGTAGGGCCGAGTGATTTGTTTATTTTTTATCTGGGGCTCTTCCAGATTCCAGTCTGGCTGCCAGCGTGCAGGTCACTAAAAGCTTGGCTCTGTCCTGCTCACCCGCAGGAGTTCCCCGGCACCCAGCTCGGCGCCTGGCCCGGGGAATGCGGGCTGCACGGCTGGCTGCCCACCCGTGAGAGGCTCGTCCTTCCCTGCAATTCCCTTCACCAAGGCTTCCCTGCGTCTGCCACCAATGGATCGATCATGCGACATCAGAAGCAGAATCAGAAGTCTCCTGTGGATCAAGCTTTAAAGTGTAATGTATAACATTCAAAATCATTCTTCGACTCTAGAACGGAATTATATCTTACTTGGTTGTATTTATCCAAAAGCAGCTGAAGATTTGGGAAGCAACTGAGCTGTTTGCACCTAATATTGATAATAGAAGAATGTTATGTGTAGAGAAATAAGGTCACAATTATGAGCTTCTGAGCTAAAAGAATATTTCTGACAAAATCTGAAAAACCTGCATTGATGTGTATTCTCCTTTGCCAACCATAGGCCATTCTAATATGTTCTAATATAATAAAAAAAAGTCTTTTTCCCTGAAGGTTAAGATGTCTGAATAGCTGGTGCTGTGTTTAGAAAACAGCAACACGGAAAATTATCCTGGTTTACACGTACTGTAAAACTAAATAATTATTTAGACCTGTATTTTGATATGACAATAGAATAGAGAAAAGAAATTTTTGAAGCTGATGGGGGGTGGGGGAAAAAGATCACTAAAAAGATCTCATACTAGGATAGAATTTAGTACAATAAAAATTTAATTGGAGACGTGAAACTGTAGATTCTAAACACATTAAGAGAATTGAATAGGAGAAGTCAGAATGTGTTTGTCTGCATTTAGCCAGAATGCGCAGACATAAATCTCACACATATAGCTGTGCACGGAGCCATTGTAGGTGAGCCAGACAGCGACTAAATGAAATTCCTGTTCAGTACACAGAAGGTGGAACTGCTGAGGTTTTTCTATTTACTGTCATGATGTGAAGCGATGAAACTGACTTATCCTTTTGCCAGTGGCTGAATACAGCCCAAAGTAGACAGCAGAAACTAAAACAGGAATAACTCAGAACTGTCAAATGCTGACCCCTGTAAACTGAAAATGAATGGAAACATTTGGACAGAACTTCACTAACAGAGAAAGTTACTTCAGAGCTCTCTAGACCAAAGAAATTTCACTCTATATCCTTTGGCTCACTCTAAGGACAAAGGCAAGAACAAACAGAAACTTGAATTTCATCTAAGAGTTTAATAATTACTATTAACACTGGTATCACTATTTTGGATCTGTTTCTTGTATTGGCAAGTAAAATAAATCAGTGATTCTATTAGCTTTGCATCAAGAGCTTCAGAGTGACAACTGTACGAGTCACTTATTATAAAACAAAAGAAGATACAGTTATAGCTTGAATATAACGTTAAGAATTTAAATATGGTTGTGGGTAATATTAGGACTAAATTGAAAATTGCTGTGAACCTATTACATATGTGTGTCTATACATATGTGCAGATAGATAGATAAATGGGTAAATAGATATTTTTTTTCCATCTCTATCCACCAAAATGGCCTATAGGTCACATCGTCCTAGGAGCACAAAGTCAAATAAGCACTTCTAGTGCTCACAGTTTGGTCTCTAATATCAATTTCCACTGAAAGGAAATGGGGCTTAGAAAAATGGGCTGATTGCATATCTGTGATGGGGAAAGTAGAAGATGGCCTTTGTTACTAGAAAGCAAATACTTTAAAAAAAATTGTGCATTTTAGGCTACATGGACCAGTTAAAGGATTGCTTTGGCTAACAGCATTTTGGCCAAAACATACACATGCGTGCGCGCACACACACACACATGCACAAAACTAATGAACACAAATAACTAAAACAAATTTAGTCAATGAAAAGCCATTCTAAGAGGGAAAAAAATGTACAGTATATAAAGAACGTGGTTATAAAAGTCTGGCTTTTGGATGTTATTTTTACCTCTCTTGGTTTTTGGCCCTGTTAGATTCACACAGTATGAAAACAATGTTGAATTCCATCAAGCTTCAGAGAACTTATGAAAGCATTACATTTTGATATGAGGGATCCAATGGAATGAAACCGAGGTACTTTTCTAGCCAGATAGAAAGACATTTAAACAACCTGAGTGAATCAAAAACTTGCAAAATTCAACTGAAGCCGTAAAGGGCATTAGTCAACTCTGTGAGCTCGCAGAAGAAACAAATGTGCTCTTAGATAAATCTAGAGAATATGGGCCACGAGACTGAGTGCTTTTCAGGGGCAATGGGGTGTCTGCTGTATAGACAGGACACAAGTGAATCCTGGACAGGGGATTTCTCTGACCCCTAGTGGTTCTCTCTGGTAATAACTGGAACTAACAACAATTTCAATGTGTCAAAATTTTTGAAAAGATCTCAGCTTTTCACTGTTGAGTATAATGTTAGCTGTGGGCTTGTCACACATGGCCTTTATGTTGAGGTATGTTCCTTCTATGACTACTTTTTGCAAAGTTCTTACCATAAATGGATGTTGAATTTTGTCAAAACCTTTTTCTCCCTCTATTGAGATGATCATGATTTTTATTCTTCAGTTTGCTAACATAGTGTATCATATTGATTGATTTGCAGATATTGAACTATCCTTGTATCCTTGGGTTAAAATCCACTTGATCATGCTGTATGATCATTTTAATACACTGTTGAATTTGGTTTGCTAATATTTTGTTGAGGATTTTTACATCTATGGTCATTAGTGTTACTGGCCTGTAATTTTCCTTTTCTGTGGTGTCTTTGTCTGGTTTTGATATCAGGCAGATGCTTGCCTTGTAAACTGTATTTGAACATGTTTCTTCCTCTTCAGTTTGTTGGAATAGTTTGAGGATAGGTGCTACCTCTTCTTGAAATGTTTGATGGAATTCACCTGTGAAGCTGTCTAGTCCTGGACTTTTTTTTTGTTTTTGGGGAAGTTTGTTTGTTTGTTTTATTACTGATTCAATTTCATTACTGGTATTTTTATGTTCATATTTTCCATTTCTTTCTGATTCGGTCTTGGGAGATTGTATCTATATAGGATTCTATCCATTCATTCTAGGTTGTCCACTTTATTGACATATAATTGTTTGTAGTAATCTAATGATCTTTTGTATTTCTGTGGTGTCAGCTTTAACTTCTGCTTCATTTCTGATTTTATTTGGGGCCGCTCTATTTTTCTTTGTGAGTCTGGCGAAAGACTTACCCATTTTGCTTGTCTTCTCAGAGAACTAGCTATTAGCTTCATTGACCTTTTCTATTTTTTAAAAATCTCCATTTCATTCATTTCTGCTCTGATCTTTATTATTTCTTTCCTTCTACTATCTTTGAGTCTTTGTTGTTGTTGTTCATCTTTTTCTAGATCCTTTAGATGTAAGTTTAGGTTGTTTGAGATTTTTTCTTGTTCCCTGAGATAAGCTTATACTGCCATTAACCTCCCTCTTAAAACTGCTTTTGCTACATCCCAAAGATTTTGGATTTTTTCATTTTTATTTGTCTCGTTATTTTTTGATTTCTTCTTTAATTTCTTCAGTGACCCATTTGATTGTCTATTAGCATATTGTTTAGCCTCCACATATTTGTCTTTTTTGCAGTGTTTTTCTTGTAGCTGATTTCTAGGCTCATAGTGTTGTGGTTTGAAAAATGCCTGCTTTCAATTTTTAAAAATTTATTGAGACTTGTTTTCTGGTTTAGTGTGTGATCTGTCCCAGAGAATGTTCCATGTGTACTTGAAAAGAATGTGTTTTCTGCTGCTTTGGGATGGAATGTTCTATATGTGTCATTTAAGGCGTGTTTCCTTGTTGATTTTGTCTGAATGATCTGCTCACTAATGTAAATGGAGTATTAAAGTTTCCTATTCTTATTGCGTCCCTGTCAATGGCAGGGGGGTTCTGGGCCTGGGCCTGGACCACTGATGTGCATGTCCAGGTTCTGGGGTGGCTGGCTGCATGTCTCTGGAGGTCCAGCACTGTTGCTGGCCTGCTGCTGTGTAAGGTCAGGTCCCAGGACTGGTGTTGACCAGCTGGTGGGTAGGTGAGTCTCCAGGGCTAACAAGCTACAAGGAGGATTCCAGTATGGTGCTTGTCAGCACCACTGTTCTGGTAGAACAAGCTCCCAGGAGTGGTTGCCATCAGTGTCCCTGTCCCCAGGGGGAGTTCCAGTTGCCTTCTCTCTGGGTGGCTCTCTAATATCAGCAAGTGGGTTTTACCCAGGATCCTTTCAAATAACAGCTCTGCAACTGGGTCTCAGAGCATGTGAGATTTTGCACATGCCCTTTAAGAATGAGGTCTGTTTCCTATAGCCCTTCTCAACGCAAGCCCCACTGGCCTTCAAAGCCATGCATTCTAGGGGCTCATTTTCCCAGTGCAGAACCCCCAGGCTGGGAAGCCTGTTGTGGGACTTGGACCCTTCACTCCTTGGGGAGAAGCTCTGCATTGTGATTATCCCCGTTTGTGGGTTGCCTACAAGGGGTGTGAGCCTTGCTTATACCACATCTCCGCCCCTTCTATCCATCTCACTTTGGTTTCTTCTTCCTATCTTTAGTTGGGGGAGATCTTTTCTGCTAGTCTCTAGCCTGTTCTCATCAATAGTTGCTCTGTAAATAGTTGTAATTTTGATGTGCCTGTGAGAAGCACTCAGGCTCTTCCTACTCCACTATCTTAATCACCCTCTCCCCATCACCTCTTCTTTATTCATTCATTCATCAATGGATTCTTAGGTTGTTTCCATGGCTTGGAGATTGTGAATAATGCTCCAGTGAAAACAAGGGTGCAGATATATTTTCAAGTTAGTGTTTTTGTTTCCTTTAGACAAATACCCAGAAGTGAAATTGCTGAATCATATGGTAGTTCTATTTTTTTGAGGAATTTCCATACTGTTTTCCATAGTGGCTGCACCAATTTACATTCCCACCAACGTTGCACAAGTGTTCCCTTTCTCCCACATATTTTTTTTGCCAGCATTTGTTATCTCATCTTTTTGGTAACAGCCATTCTAACTGGTGTTAGGTAGTATCTCACTGTGGTTCAGATGCCCCTTTCCCTGGTGGTTAGTGATGTCAAGTCCCTTTTCATGAACTTACTGGCCACCTAAGTATGTTCTTTGGTAAGATGTTTATTCAGATCCTTGGTCCATTTTTTAAATTGGATTTTTAAAATTTAAAATTTTCTGCTATTGAGTAGGATGAATTCTTTATATATTTTACATCTTAATCCCTTATCAGATATATGATTTGTAAATATTCTCTCTAATTCTGTAGGTTGCCCTTTCATTTTGTTAACGGCTTCCTTGGCCGTGCAGCTTTTTAGTTTAGTGTTGGAAATCCACTTGATTGCTTTTGCTTTTGTTGTCTTTGCTTTTGGTGTCAAATGAAAGAAACCATTGCCAAAAATCAAGGAGCTTACCACTGTTTTCTTCTAGGACATCTATTGTCTCAGGTCCTAAAAGTTGGCACGCCAGATGAGAGGGTCAAACGCTTTGCTTCTCGGGTAGCTGGGAGGAAAGTTCCCTCTTGATTAAGATGCTGAGCCGTGCAGTGGAGTTTACTGTCGGGTTGTGTCTTAGCCTCTCCTACCCATTTTGATGCGAGGTTTTGTTTTGTTTTTCCTCAGTCCAATGCGGTTCAAACTAGGAGTTGCTACTTTTTGGATTTCTTTCAGAGGAAACTGTTTCATACGCAGTTGTAAATTCAGTGTATCCATGGAAGTTGGTGAGTTCAGGATCCTTCCACATCACCACCTTGAACAAGAACCAGCTTATCTATAGTTTTAAAAATTCTTGAACATGCATTGTTTCTGACCAAAAAGTCTGCTGTCATTCTTATAATTGTTCCTCCTTCCGTAATGTCTTTTTTTCCTGTGGTTGATTTTAAGTTGCTTTTGTGGTTTTTAATCACTAGTTTTAACGCAATTAGATGTCTATGTCTTGGTATATTTTCTTCATGTTCCTTGACTCTGTAACTTGCTAAACATTTTGGGTCTGTGGGTTTATAATTTTCAGCAAATTCAGAAAAACTTTGGCCATTACACCTTCAAGTGTTGTTTTTTCCCTCTGCCCTCTTCTTTTCCTCAGACTTTACACATACATTAGGCTGGTTAGGGTTGTCCAAAAGTTCTCTGACGCACTCCTCTTTTTTCTGTTTCATTTTGGATAGCTTCTATTGCTATGTCTTCAAGTTCACGGCCTTTTTCTTATCTGCTAATCCCATCCAGCATGTTTTTCTTCTCAGAAATTGTAATTTTCATTTCTAGATGTCTGAACTATGTTTTTTTTTTAATACCACTCGTGTCTCTACTTAATATATTTGATCTTTTCTCTATCTCTTTAAACAAATAAAGTACACTTACAATTATCTTTAGTGTCCTTGAAACAGTTACAGTAACTTTTAGTGTCCCTGTCTACTAATTCTAGCACTTTTATTTCTGGGTTAATGGCAACTGATTTTTTTTCTCCTCACTAAGAGTTGTATTCTCCTACATGTTTGCATGCAGGAAAACTTTTGAATGGACGCTAAACACAGTGAATATTACCATGTTGGGTGATGCACATTTTGTATTCCTATTAATATTCTTGTGGTCTGTTCTGGAACGTATTTAGAAATAGTTATCCTGGATATTACTTATTAAACTCTGTTAAGCAGGACCAGTGCAGTATTTAATCTAGGGCTACCTTGTTGCCACCACTGAGGCAGAACTTTAGAGTACTCTACCCACTGACCCAGGAATTATGAGGTTTCCCACTATGGCAGCTGGAAACAGGCACCACTGCTGTATGAGGTTTGATGGTTGTTCCCTCTAATACTTTCGGGTAGGTCTTTCGCTGGCCTCATGTATTTTTCTCACAAACATGTGCCGATCTCTGCATATCTCTGGAGTTTTGCTACAGCTCTCTCCCCTCCGGACTTTAGCTGTCTTGGTCTCCTGGTCTCTCAGCTCTGACTCCTTAATGAGGATGCACACCAGGTTCCACGTGGGTTGCCCCTCTGTATGCCACAGTGAGACGTTCTCTCAAGGCAGGTGTCTGAGTCAATCACAGGGCTCACTTCACGTGTTTCCTCTTGGGGATCACTGTCCTTCACTGACTGGTACCCAGTGCCTCAAAAGTATTTCATGAAAATGAACACACTGTATGAATCTGCTGTTTCACATATTTTGTGTTTTTTTCATATTTTACGTGGAAGGATAACTCCAGTACTTGTTATCCACGATAAATGAAAGTGGAAGTCTTCATAAGCAAGCTGAAAACTTGAATCATATGCCAGGAAGCTCTCCCTGCCACCCACTCACGCTTTTTATAGTCCACAACCTACTCGCGATATCTTGTTGATACATCTTTTGCAATGTCTCTCATTGCAAAATATACCCCACTTTGATCCTGTGTTAACCAGCTGTATCTAGACTATTTCATACATGTTTTATTGCTCATACTTCTGAAAAGATCTTCGTGGCCCTAGCCTTAGATCATCCCACACATTTTTATTAGATTCAGATTTTTTTTTCTTTCACTGTTTTCCCAGAACCTAAAATCTGATGTATACTGGCACTTGCTTGCCAGGATTGCTAAATTAGCAAATTGCTCCTCTTTTTACAACCAGTCTGTTAGGTATTTCCTGGCCTTGAAGAGCCCTAATTGCTCCCCTCTACCCACAGATCAAGTCCAAGCTGAGGCTGCCAATCAATGCTTTACATAACCTTCTATTCATCAACTTAGGTGAACCCTGTCATTCCCTAGAATAAATGGTTCATTTCTGACATGTGTCATTCTGCCTTTTAAACTTTATTCATACTCAAACCCCACAAAAGCCTTTCCTTTTTCATGTTCATACAGAACTCACCCTTCTCTGAACTCCTACAGCAGCTCCTGTTGGTGCTTGTTTGAGCACTTTCGCTTTCATCTGGGTGCGGGTTTTTGGGTTTTATGTGTGTTTACATTTTGTCTTCCCAAATGGACCAAAATCTTGAAGCAGGAACCCTCTTTCACAATTCCTGTACATGTCTTAAGACACAGTAAGTATCTCAATAGATGTTTTTTAAATGAAGGCAGATTATCTTGATTAATCTGCACATGCTGATGGAACCACTTATTTACACTAAATTGGTGTCTCAGTCATCAAATGTTATTTTTGTTGCCTACACTGTGAAATGATACCACTGGTGAAAATCATTCCGCAATAAAGTCTTTTGGGTTTTAAATCAAATCCTATCTTAGAAAATATTATTGGGTCAAGATTCTGGAGTATGTTTCATCTTATTATTTATCAAAATTTTATTGATCAAATTAAGTACTGTGCCCCAGTCTCTACAAAATAATCTAATATTAGGGGTGTTATATCAAATAATACTTAAACAGAAATGAAGGAAATCCTATCACAATAGCCAGTGAACATAAACTGGTATTTATTTATGCAAACAGTGTAAAATTTCTCTGAATCTTCAAAAAAAAGTTATGTTGTCATATAAAGTGGGAAAATCTAAAGTGAGTATCAAGGTTTCATTTTTAGCTCATAAAAAATATTGAAGTAAAATTCCTTGCCACAAACACAGAAGAGTTAACCAGAGTGAGAAAATGACAAAAAACGTCAGCTTCTACCTTGGGAAGGCCACAGCTATTTTTTAAAAAGTGTTTCAACTGATAGGAATTCCAATAAAAAAGGTTAAATTTTTCTTGTCATAATGACATCTTCAAAGTCTATGTAACTTCATACCCCGTGAACTAGCTTTAGAACACACAAAATAAACACCTCATACAGAATACTTCGGCACTAGAAAACAGGTAATTCACATTCTGATAAAGAGCAAAAGACAAGTGCTTTATTATGAGAACTGTTCAAGTAAAATTTCAGTGTGCACCAGTGAAAGTGAATAAAGATTTGCATCGATGTTTTTTTTGAATGAACACTAGGTTAAAAAGGGGCTACATAGTTGTTTTTTTTTTTTCCTTCCCCAAACACCATCCTTTGCTAAGGCAAAAATACACTTCATTTTAGAACAGAACTGTTACAGAAGAAAGCTACGTCACAGTACAGCACAGATCACCCTAGTCTGGAAGCCACCGTGGGATGGCACGTCACCTCCACTTAGAGCTTTCCACTGTAGGCTAGAATTACAGTATTCATCACAGCTTTATTTCTCTGGAAACTGATAAAGTTTGAATACACTTTCTATTTCTCAGGAGTGTGCAGATGGGGCCCATATGTTGATATTACAGCAATTACAACATTAAATAACATTGCACAGTCAACCTCCAAGGCTAATTCAGTATAAAATAACAAGGAGGAAAACGTACCTTTACTAGTGGTTTTTACATCACATACATCACTAATTAGGAAAGGAAAGTGGGCAAATGCCCGATTACAACGCTGCACATTGTTGGCATTAACGATGTGGAATAAATACAAGAAATCTGGCAAAATATTAAAAACAAACAGGTTACAGGGAAACAAACTGAATGACCACGTAAGCGCAAATCAATAATACACTGCTATAAATAGTATGTTCTGCTCAGAAGTCTCCTAAGCACTTACAGGTATTACTGGGTCGGGGGGGATGAAGAGGCCGGAGGAACACGAGGCAAACATTCCCAGTGCCAGCTGATTCCTGAGGAGGCATTACTTCCTAGCTGATGCATTGACCAACACTGTCAAGGTGAGTCTGTGCTATGAAACAGTCCCAGTGTTACTGTATTTCCGCAATTAACGCCGTGGGATTTGGAAGGCAGCAAACCTAAGTGACAGTTTACGTTATAATAGCAGACGAAGGTTTGATTCTTTTTCATTTTGCTGCTACAATTAGCAGTGGGCCAGAAAATACTTCAACATTCGAAAGAAATCTGATGGAGGTTTAACTTCTTCCCCAGTACTTCTTAGGTAGCTCAAGGCAAAGCTATTATTATTTTCATGTACTTTATTTTAAAAACTCTAAGTGCCAACACTGTAAACACTTTGTATCTTCTCAACTAAACCTTGTCTGATAACAAGGATGAGCGCAGAGATAAGCAGGAATAATTCTGTGGATAATAAAGCTGATCTATTTATCAGCTTCTGGTTTAAATTTAAATATGGTTTAAAAATAAACTTTAAAAGTCCATGCTACAATTGTAAAGACTATTTCTGCGCACTTGTAATTCTGGACACAATTTTCAAAATTGCATGATGGAGGTAAGAATTTTAAAAACCCACCAGAATGTAAATAACAGAAAAACATTTTCAACTCAAAGCATCAAACGTACATTTACGTGCAGAAATCTAGACAACTATACAAGTTTTTAAGCAATCATCTGTTTTATTATACAACTCTATAAACATAAAATGAACAGAAATACACAATATACTTACCTGTACATGTGAACCTACTTCTTTAGCTACAGATATTTATTATAGTTCATACTGACTTTAATTTTACAGTTCATAACTATGTATAACCTTATTGCAATAAGGGCCAATTTCTACATGGGGAGATTCACAGGCCAATCACATTAGGCATTACCAGTACATTCAAAAATTGTACCTCATGTATGGATGTATCTTCCCTGATCCTGCAAATTTGAGTTTCTTTACAGCTTAAGCTCATTTGCTATTTTAGATGCAATGTTCTTAAAGGCAATAGATGTCCCGGATATTCGCTTGAAGCGGACCCCATTGAGTGACAGCCGTGGCAACTTGCAGACTTCCATCTCCCACTGCACGAGGCTATCCTGCCTGGCATCTCCATGGACACAGAAAAGCAGAAACCTCTCTTTCTGTTCATAATCACAGTTATTTGCATCTAACACTTTCCGGATTTCTCTCATCATGTCATTGGGGTCCATTGAACTAGTGGTCTTCATACTCCATGTGAACCGCAAAGAACGGGGCTTGGAATCTTTACCTTCCTCCTTGTCTCTTTCTTTTGGTTCCCCTGTTGTACTTCTGGAAGAAGAGGGCAAGGGGGAAAAATGGAAACAAAAATTCCATTCAGCAAAGAAATCAAAACACATGTAAAATCTAAGTGGTCATAGTTCAGTGCTAATAAAACTACCCAATTTGCAGACTACCCTCAAATAGAGACAAGGATTTACATCATCTTGCTGTTACAAAAATCAGGCCCCAGGACACGATCTGTTTTGACTGTTATTAATATCTTTGATTTAAAATAGCATATTAAATGTGCTTGTTTGTGGGAATTAAATTTGGTTCTGAAAGTGAAGAACTAAATACTTTTTTTCTCCATACTCACTTTAAGTTTGCAAACGCAGATCTTCCAATTTCTGTATATTTATACAAAATGAAGACTACTAGCATTCTGCTTATCAATGCACATTTTTGAAATATAAAGAAAAATTTCCTTTTCTCTACTCTTTTTGGGTAGGAGGAGGACTGGGGATAGGGATAACAGTAAGGGCTACAGATTATTTACACCTGATAATGTTGAGGAAGAACACTGTGCTACAACGGAGTAAAGCTGCCAGGTCATACCACACATAGGGGTGCAGACCTCAGTTCTTCTAATGATTTCAGCATTTTCCTAAAGACATCCTTAAAACAGTCTACAAGACTCCACATGACAGACACTCCAACTCTTACCTCCTATTATTTCCCTCCTTGCTTACTCCCATCAAGGCACATTGACTTCCAGACTATTCTTTGAACATACAGGGTGTTTTTGCTTTAAAGCTTTAACAGAGGCTGTTCCCTCTGCCATGAATGCTTTTCCCTGAGATAGCTGCATGACTGCTTTCAAATTTCTGCTCACTTTCTCCTTGTGGTCTACCCTTACCACCCTACTGCACCCCCAACTCCTACCTTGGCAGGGCCAACCTCCTTACCTTGCTCTATTTCCCCTTCTATAGTGCTCATATTCTTTTGTACTATTTAATTCATTTACTTATGTTTATTATTTATTATCTGTCTCCACCACTAGATTGTAAATTCCAGGAGGACAAGGAGTTCTGTTTTGTTCAGATATGTCTTGTGCATCTAGAACTGTGTTGGGCAAATAGTAGGTGATTAACACTTATTTGTTAAGTGAGTCAAGCTTATTGGATTTTCCTTATTGTAGGTCTGCCATAAATAATACAGAACCAGAAAACCTACTTCAAATAATCAAAGAAAGGTAAAATTCATAAATTATTTATGATTCAGAAGGCCCTATCATTAAATTTGTTGAGTAATTATCCAAACACAGATGCTGCAATTTTAACTTGTTAATCTATCTCACTTATATGTGATTTGAAGAAATGATACATTTGTATTCTATGTATTTTATATCAATATTATCATATAATGTATATTCATGTTTACAGTTATATGTATATATAAATTTTTATGTATACATTTATGCATGTTTTCCTTCTCATTCCTAGATATCTGAGCTGATTAATTTCTGCCAACCATGCAAGCTTAGAAAATCAGGAAAGGAGTAAGTAGAGAAAATAAATTTCCAAAGACTATTAAATAAGTATGGAGACGCTTTATCTCAGTGTCTCCTCTACTGTTCTCTTTCAGGTCCCTGAATCTGGGCCACAGCATCACAGGCCTCTGGGCGTGCAAATCTGACCAGTCATTCACCAGGACCACACGGACCGTGGGGGCTATGGAATTAGCTGCTAGGGTAGGAAGGCACCCAAAGACCCCTTGATGGAACACTCATTGAAAAACAGAATTGTTGACTAGGGAATTTAAATTGCTTCTCTGAGGTAATCGAGCTAATGAGTTGAAAAGTGAAGACCAGAAATTAGGTGTTTCATTCCAAGTCTAGTTTTTCTTTCATTCCACCAAGGAAGCCCAGTAACCTTAAGACAACAGGCACATACCAAGATATTTTTCTACACGTCTCTCAGAGGCATCACCACTGCGAACACTAACTGTAGAAGAGCCTGGAAATGCTGACAGCAGTAACATTGATGGATTCTTACTAGGTACCAGGAGCGGGTCTAGGTGCCTGACCTGTATCACTCCCTCATCTGCCCCTCACAACAACCCCGGGAGGCAGTCAGAAGGAGGAAACAGGGGCACGAGCGTTGGAGTAACCTCCTTAAAGTTACACAGCTCGGTAGGTGGTACAACACAGCTCAGACCCACACGGTCTGGCTCGAAGCCCGTGCTGTTCCCCATCAAGCCCAAGCATCTCTCTGAAGTGACAGACCCTCACTAACTGATTCGGTCCCACCGATGCTCCTCACTGCTCCTTCATCTGTAAAACCGATACTCTTCACTTGGCTGTTATGAGGATTAAATGACCAGCCTGTACCTTACAGACAGTAGGTACTCAGTAAGTTTGTTCAAAAGCAAAAAAAGAAAACAAAACAATGACCAAACAAAAGGGACATTTAGTCACACTGAAAAGATAAAGTGCATGCAGATTAATCACACCATCAGCCACTTGGGACATTACACACTATTAAATGTCTCAGAGGAAAATCGAGTGGAAAGATAGGATGAGATGCAAGAAGGGGGCTCAAGAGTGATGCCCAGGTGAGGGAGGGGCTAAAACAAAGTCCTACACGTTTATTTAACAGGCAGAAGAGTTAAAATATCTGTCCTGCCTCTCTTTGGCTCCCTACTATGGTGACTCAGATGCCTCATTCAATAAAGAAAATATTTCGGCTGTTACGACTACACACATACCTGGCACGGTCTGTACAAAAGACTACACAGGAATGCTCAATAAAGTTTTTCCCCAGCGTCCTGTGTTTTACACTTCAAATAATTTTAAAAAGGAGAAAATACATGGAGGCTTGTGTTCAGCTGGTCAAATTTAATGTCTGAAATGAAGGCAGGCCTCTGCCTTACTGAGGAACTGCTTGTCAAGGTTCTGAGATTTATATTGGACTCTTAATGCTGATGTACATTCAAGATAACTGAATGCCTTCAATTCTTAAATTTCCCATTTACAAATACGAACACAAGCACTAACATGTCATTAATGTGGCTCCCAGACCAGAGGCATCAGCGCCACCCACCCCCCCCCCCCGATCACAAACCCTGGGGTGAGGGGCCCAGCCACCTGTTTTATCAATCACCTGGTTCTGACTGTGCTCAAGTTGGAGACCCACTGCTAAAATGAGTACACAGCCAGCCTTAAATGTCAAAAAACCCATAAAATATGGTGGGGTGAGTTTTAAAATGTGGTCGGCCACTGAAGAGCCACCTAAGATACATTACTAATATCAGATCTTCCTGTATCTTTGGATTCCTCCATGTTCTGGGTTATTCGACTAAGTCTAATTTTATTTACATCATTTTAGTGAGAAAAGGATCAGTATATTTTAATCTACTAATTCTTCTGCTAAGATATGTTTTGTAGGACAGAAAGGCTATAAAGCACACAATTCAAAATAATGTTTAGAAAACACAAAAGTTGATTAACTTAAACTTAATAAATGCTCGGCAACATTAGGAAAACCCATACCAATATAAAAATGTTGAATACACATACTATCTAGTTATTAGTTCTAGGCATGTTTATTAAGTGCTGTAAGAATTTCAAGAGGCCGTCTTCATACACAGGGACCTAGCAGCCAAGTATTGATAGTGGCTCCTCACCTTGGGGTGTCGGCTCTGCCACTGGCTTCGCCTTCACTTGGATCCCTCAAAACAAAGTGAAGGTTGAGATTTAATGATAAAAGTGAAAAATATATCAAGAAAACCTACATCTAAAATGATTTTAAAATTAACTTGTTGAGCAAACTTCTAGCATGACAGATTTCTGTTACTTGTCAGTCTAATACTATTTCTTACTGTTTTTCACCATAACCAACACTTAACTATCATTTATTGAGCGTCTACTGGGTATTGCCATAGAGGAGATGCTAGGTGAGAGTTTAGGATTTCTTTTTTAATGGGATCTTCCAATTCCCAGCCACATTTTTAAAGTCATAATTTATCTTTTGATTTAGTTTAGTTCAATCTAAAGTTAAAACTATTTAATAATTATCAACAGCAAGAATCAACTTCTTATTGGTTATTAAACATAATTCTAGTAGTCGCTCAATTTAGAAAAATATAAATTAACCTTGTAGTTAGAAATAAAGCTCAACACATACATAAGTATTTCCAAAAATACTGATTTTTTAATATACAAGTAACTTACTTCAGAAGTTATGCTAATGAGTCATGCACATGATAAAAAAAAAATATTACAGCAAACCAAAGCCTTTCCAAGCAGGTGAGTCTAGAAACATGAATTCAACCTTAAACAGAAACATTGATCTTACCTGGATATCCACCTGTGAAATAAAATCAGGAAAACTCTACTAATTGTTCTTTTGTTGAATGTTATTAATATTTTTAAGTCTACCAAAATTTTCATTATTTGTCATTTTCAAAGGTAATTAAGTATCTACATAGGAGTATCAAGATACAAACCAGTTTAAATATGTTAAGAGATGGCTTGTGATAGCAAAACACTATTAAACAGCTAGGAAAAATCATCAACTTGAACCCTTAAGTTAACATTTTCTTAATGTTTTAACTAGTCCAGAAACATATTATTTACGTAAAATGAGTGCAACAGGAAAAAAAATCAGTGCCACCGTCCTCACCTCCCACATTAATAAAACAACTGGTGGTTAAAAATACATGCTTTTCAAGGTCTTTAACCACAGGGCTTCCTTTTGACAAACATATTGTGTAAAAAACATTTTCCTATCTGAATTAAAAAGGATAATAAGGTGTATTTTCACATTCAAATGGGGTTTCTTAAATTTCTGTTTTTAATAACTGACATTTTCATTGGGAAGTATAATAGAAATTCAATGCCATCTATACAAACCTATTTTTATTATAGCACACTGAAATAAATAAAACATTTTTTGAGCAGGCTCAAAGGGAAATGCTTATTTCAAGTTACATGTGGATGAACTGATACATGCTGAAGGGCAGCCCATCAACTGGGTAAGAAAGATAATGATGTTGATTCCTTTAACAGGAAGGGACATGTCTCACTGGACTTTTCTGTACTATTTATACTTTGCCTTTGAATCACTGCTAGCAGACCACAGCCGAACTGTCAGCGTCATGAATGAAACACCCCTTGGACCCTACTTCCCCTGCTGTAACTATTGAAAGCAACTGATTCGCCACATCCTTTCCCATACCCTGTTCCTGCCTTCCTGGATGCCACTAGGAAACTGCCTGCAAGAATTTCTGCTATTTGGCAATGATTTCACAGTCTAGTAAGTCAGCTCCAAGTAGCCACAGGGGGGATGTGGAATACACAGCTGGCTGCAGTGCAGCATGGCTCTCCACTGCTCAAAACTTAAAAACAAGCCAAATATATTACACATACTCAGCTGAACGAATCAGGTTATTCCCTATATAAGAAATATGGTTAAAAAATCATGAGGTTTGATATGATCTCCAGTTCATATGGTAGATATACAGAACAGATCCAAAGCAAATCATTCTAAATGCTATTTAAAAGACGTTTGAAATAGCACATCTACACCCTCCCTTGATAGATGACTCTAGTGTAAATCACCTTCCTGATTACAAAGTTCTTTCCTAAGACCAGAAAGCAACTCTCTCACGTGGTCATTTGGGCATCCAGCTTTCTGACGGCCCAAGCAGAACTACTCACTGGCTTCTCTGTGATAATGGTTTTCAAATCCATGAATAATAGAACTATTCTCCATCTTTTTCTTAAGGCTTACTAACCCAAATTCCTTTACTTTTCCCTCTAAAAATCCCATTTTCCATCTTTTTAAGCCTTTAGTGGTACAATGACTTTGTTAGTCCCAGAGCCTGCGAGGTGTCCTGGCCCCCGAGGTGCGCTCAGGGCCAGGCCTGCCCGGCACACACCCCAGTTGGGTGTGGGCCCCACAGCGGGCGGTCAGAGTGCGGCCCCATCTCTTCAGGCTTCAGGTAGAGTGAAGTGAGGAGGGCAAAGGGAACAGAGGGAAAGGCTGGCCTTGAGCCCACGATGGACTTAAGACGAGGCAAGTGGGAAGGATGATAATCTGAGAGCTGAGCTGAGAAGATTAGCTAATAAGGCACTGAGAGGTTCTCTGGGGTATCTCCAAGCCTCCAAGCCTCCCCAAGTTCAACACGCTGCATGTGCAGAAAGTTCAGCTGCATTGCAGCCTGCCAGCTGCTAAGGAACTCAGCAGGTTCCTTCCTGGTACTGAAACCAATGCCGGCTTGTCCTCCTGCATGAAGTCCTCTGGGGTGTATCCGATGGCCCCTCTTCAAGCCACAAAGGGCTACCATGAACACAGACAGATCTGCAGAGCCAAAGCTGTTCACATGGTGACAGATGACCTCAGAGCAGAACTGAGAATTGCTTCTCTTCTCTAATCAAATCCAGAATTAATTAAAATATGTTAAAAATCAAAGCGTTAAAAAACCCTACCTAATTTCTGAGAAAGAATAGCAAACAACCTCTCCCCTCCCTTCTTTTCCCTCTGCCCAAAAAAGCCCTTTACTAAATGACACTGCTCAAAATTTAATAAGGGCCCGGTGGAACTTTAGAAGCTTCCATGCTAGCTCCCCTCAGAGGCTGCCTCTAAACACTCTTCTCCCTCAGCTTCTTCTCTGTTTCAGGACCTGCTTCCTTCATGGCACTGATCAGAATGTACTATGACCTTGTCTACTTTTTAAATTGTCTTCCACACTATTCATCCACCCAATCGATGAATGTTTACTGGATGCCATACTACATGTCAGACGTGGCACTCACGGTTCGGCAGAAGAGTCAACACAAGACAAAGCGAGCAGACAAGCCAACGACAACCCCCTGCTCTCACGGAGCGGAGCGCACCTTCCCCTTGGGAGAGAGAGACGATGAACAAATAAAGCGAATACATTATTTCAGGTGGTATTAAGTGCTAAGGAGAAAAATAAAGCAGGAAAAGGGAGTGTTGGGAGGAACAGGCTGTGATTTTCAACAGGGGGATGAGGAAGGCCTCGCTGAGGGAGTGACGCTTGAGCAGAGACCTGGAGGAGGTGGAGAAGCCAGCGTGCAGGTCTCAGGGGAGGAGGGTTCCAGGCAGGACGAGCATAGAAAACCCTCACCAGGTGTGCGCAGTGAGCCCGAGGACAGGAGGGCCTGTGTGGCTGGTGGGGAACAAGCAAGAGGGAGGGTCGGAGAAGACGACGTCAGAGCAGGAAGGGGTGGCCAGACCATGGGGTCACCGTGATGGTTTTGAGGTGTCCTCTGAGGAAGATGAAAAGCAAGCTGAGGACTTACATCATTGGGACAGAACAGGACAAGGGCAGAAGCAAGGAGACCTGCGAGGGGGCTGGAAGATGCAGGTCGTTCAGGCTGGGAAAGCAGCGGTAGGAAAGCTGGAAGCAGTTAAATCCTGGAAATAACGTCAAGGTGGAGCCAGCACACCCACTGGGGGAACTGATGTGCGGTAAGAAGAAAGCAGGGCTCACGGATAATCAAGGCTCCCAGTTCCAACAACCAGAAGGATGGTGCTGCTGCTACTGAAAATGACGAAGAATGAGGAGGGACAGGTTCGGAAAAGAGAGCTGGGAGCTGAATTTTGGAAGGTTTTGTTTGAGTCTATTGTAACACATCCAAGTGGAGAGGCTGGGCAGACAACTGGATACATGACCTGTCCTCCAGAGGAGAGACGCGGGCTAAAGATGCATATCGGGGTCATTAATGTAAGATGGAATTTAATGTCATGGGCCTGAATGAGGTCACCAAGAGTGAGGATAACCAGAGAAGAGAATGTGTCTTGGGGCCGTCTGATATTTAGAGGTCAGAGGAAGGGCAAGGGGACCTAAAAGAACCAGCAGAGGAGCCTGAGAAGGGGTGGGCAGCCTGAGAGGGAGGAGGAAAACCAGAAGCCAAGTGAGGAAAATGCTAACTATGTGGAATGCTGCAAGACAATAAGCTGTTGCCAGAAGGGGGCTGTGCCATCTCACCGCTGTATCAAGAGCTCCTGGTAGAGGGCCCCGCACACAGTAGGTCCTCAAAAAGAGTACAATTTCACTGTTGTACTGTATTACATTACTATACTTGTATTCCTTTTGTGGTTACCATATTTTGATGTTAAGATTTTGGGATGTTAAATTACAGAATCTCTGTGACTCCAGTAATAGGCTTTTTACAAGGAAGAATAAAAGGTAAACTATCATTAGTGAGCAATTTAAAGTATTCTTAAGAAATGTTATCCGAAGGAGAAATGGAAAGTCATATTCAATTCCTCTTTCTAACTCCAGGCTTTCAAGCAGGGGATACTCTTTGTTAAAACACACATTTTTGATGTCAGGTTTTGTTTTTTCCGCCCTATTTTTATAGAATTTTTAGATTCTCATTTTGCTCATTTTTTTCCCCCCGTCTCTTAAGGGAAAAGGCTTTACGTCTTCCTTGATTTTTTTTCCTTCAATCTTTTGTAAAAGAGCAGCTCTACTGAAATCTCATAAAACCATTCTGGAAAATCACTGCACAGATTAAAGAAAACAACAAAAACAAAAAACAAATATCCGTCATAATTCCTAGAGGAAACGGAACGCCGCAGTACACTGGTACTGACCTGCGAACGAACTTGGACGTTATTTTGCTGATTATGCCGGTGGACGTGCCCCTCCGGGCGTGCGCAAAGGCGCCCGGCTCGTGGGAAGGGGAGGCGGGCGGCCCGTTGTAGGCGGCGCTGCGGCGCTCCCGGAGCTGCTCGCCGTGGAAGGTGCTGCGGCTGGAGCTGCCCCGCGGGAAGCGCGTGCGGTCCGGGGTGGCGGCGCTGATGCTGTGCGCGGACGGGGACGCAGCCGGCACGCGCTGGGTTGTGCTGTTGGGACACGTGGAGACGTGCTCTTCAGAATCAGGACAGAGAAAGCTCTCCCTCTGGCTAAAATCCAGAAGGAAATGAACTGCTACGGCTACTTTTAGTCGGCCGTGTTCTGTCGGGGCAGTAGAGATGTGGTGCTTGCAGAGATGTGGTGCTTACAATTTCAGGTTCAAACTAGATGCCTCTATAAAAATGTAATTACTAGAGATTAAGAAATCCCTGAAACGGGGATACAAAGCTAATACTCTTCAGTATCAGCAATGCCTGGCAAGGGGCCCTGCATACAATTTTTTCCTTTTTACTATTTTCTTAAGCCATTCAGTAATGTGGAATATGAATTTTATTGTTTACCAAAAAGCCTTTATCTAGGCTTCAGTGACAGTGAATGCTATATAACACCCCTATAATCAACAAATCTAACTATCAAACATGTTCCTGAATTTGAGAAGTCTTAACATACAGAAATACCAGAAAAATAGTCATTTAACTTTATACCAGAAAGGGCTCTTCGAGACCATCCGTGTCACTGGTAGGAAAACTAAAAGTCCAGTTTCATTAAGACTAAGTGATGCCGGAGCCAGGAAGATGACCCAGGTCTCCACCTCCAGTCTCGTGGGGGGTTTTTTGGTTTGTTTTTAAATCATAAAACCTCAGTTACCTAAATAATAAATTAAGCAACAACCCTTCACTTTACAGATGGATTTAACGGAGAATCCACAAAGAAAATTCCCCCAGAAGATGATTTAAGTTATAAGCAACGTTCCCGAAAACAGCTGGGGGATGCAGTGAGCTTATGTAATAATTCAGCTTTACTTCTGCCGCAGACACTGAATCTTTTAAAAACAACTCGTAATGTGATGGCTATCATGTGTTTTTATATAGTGCTGTATTTTTTTTTAAACTCTTAGCAACAAACAAAATGAAATGCAGCCAGCACGTTACCCGGGCCTGTAAGCTTCGGCGCTGTCTTTAATGGTGGGCAGTGTAACTTTAATAGGGTGACCAGAAGCAGACATGGACTTCTGGTGGCGGGGCCGCGCTGACGGGACAGCAGAAATCACGGCAGGGCCTGCAGAAGATATGCTACTTGCCGACATCTCCGTGAGGCTTGACATGAAGCAGTTGAGAAGATCGTGGAAATGTAAAACAGAAGAAAAACTGCAGTTTATTAAAATTTAAGACCTCGGTTTTTCAAAGTCTGAATTGACTGATACCTTTTATGACTGAAACACTTAAATCAACATTAGTGGCATTATTAGTGGCTGACAAACCAACATTCTTGTTAAAATGTACAGGGTGAATTTATCACCACCTTCCATGGAAAAGCCCTCATTATTTAGATACAACGATGACCTGAATTGCGGGGGGTGGTGGGAAGGAAGAAGGTAAAAAGGAAGCAGCAGGTATATATAAGTCAGATTCAAATTATGAAGATCAGATTAGGGCAGTACAACAGGCTTTTGCTAGAGGGAATTAGTTACTATCAGATTTTACTCAGAGACTTACCTCCTGTTTCCTCTAAATATTTTCCTGTCGTTCCCTTCTGGCACAGAGATGCCTTAGTAAGAATGGTTGCTGCAATCGAGCTAGCCATTTTGTGCTTCCTCTCCTCTTGACCCACTCAGCTACAGGAGTTTTACCGAGAGCACTAACGCGAAGCCACGACTAAGGCACTCTGACGTTTACCTGCTGTCTTTTCCATTCTGCAATGCTGTGTATCGATCTGTGGTCCTCTCACAGACATATGTATTCCTTCTTGCCATGCTACCCCCAGGATACACATTGTTCTTTAAGAAGGAAAAAAAAAAAATTCTAGCTGCAGTTGTGGAAAGTCAAACAAATGAATTTAAGCTGCAAATAACTCTGAAAGAATCCATGGTAGAATTTTAATTTATCCGAATCTAATATTAACAAGCTCCATCTCCCACCTCTCTCCTGCAGGAATGAAGGGCAAAGCCCAGCAAGGCCCTCACTGTTTTTCAGTTTATTGTCCTACAGCAGCAGCCAGCAGTTGTTTGGAAGCAACAGAAAAGCTGGGTTTTATTCACATCTTTGTAAGCTGGTGATGGGGAGAAGGCCAGGAGTGGTTCAGGAAGCTTGAGGGGTGCTGTGCACGAGAGACACCGCCACACTAAACACCATCACGTCCTGAACTCATGTTTGCCTACCACTACAGCGGTCCCTTGGGATCCACTGGGCGTTGGTTGCAGGACCGCCTGCTTCTGTGGACGCTCAAGTCTCTTATATAAAATGACCGAGTACAGTTGGCCCTCAGTGTCTGCGGGTCCCGTGCCCACAGATTCGACTAGCTGCAGATCGAAAGCACGGGCCGACCGTACTGATTTATTAAATCTCTATCTTCCCTTCCAAGGCATACACTTTGTCCTTTAATTTCTGTCCCAATCCTCACTTCCTGGATATTGTCCAGAATTTTGGTTCTAAATTTTCATTACTTTTTTCTTTTTTTGGTATATGTTACCACATACATACTTTACTAAGTTAGTTGATTGTTTTCAACTTCCATATACCTCACAGCAAAATTCTAGATATATGTCTCTTCCTATGAGAACACGTCCTCAAGCAGGACAGTGTTTTCAAACGGGTCACTGTACCATGACTCAGACACTCGATTCAGAAGAATATGTTTATCACACCTTGACATTTCAATGACAACTTGGTTGGAAATAAAATTCTGTGTTCAACGGGCTTTTCTTTTGATATACTAAAAATATATATTTTTATCCATTTATCCTCCTGCATTCATATTACTGCTGAGAAATCTGATGTCAGTCTGAATCTTGTTCCTTTTAGGCTTATCTGCCGCCTCATTCTGGAACCTAAAGGCTCCATTTTCTCTCTTTGTCTTTGGTGTCCATATACCCACTTTAATGAGCCCAGAAGTAGGTTTTCCTTCTGGCTTCTGTTTGCCCTTTTGAGTCCTTTTAATATGAAGTTTTCCATCTTCTTTTTTACTGTTATTATTTCTTCAAATATTTCCTTCCCTTCATTTTGCCCCTTTTCCTTTCTAAACTACTATTCCCTAAATGTCACCAATTCTGTGTCTCCCTTTGTGTATCTTGGTTTTCTATTTTCCCTTTACTCTTTTCTGCTGCCTTAAGGGGGATGTCTCTATCTGTCTTCTAGCTCCCGTTGTGTCATTTCTAGAGTTAGCTGTTCTAAGTGAATAATGTGAGCTAACTTTATAAATTATTACTGTAGTCTGCCTTCACTCAAGTTTACTTGTAAACAAAATTAAATGCACTAATATAATGTAATATTAGGTAAATATTACAAACATGACAAATGAGGCAGGAATGTTTAACATATCATTTGGTGATAAGGTTAAATGTTACTTTAAGAATTCATATTTTCTGTTCTTAAATTGCATTTATGAGAAGCTTGGCCCCCCATTTTTTTTTTTGCATGTTCTTTAAATGCATGATTCACTTTAAAATTTTGAAACTGAAAAGATAAAGCTTAAAAGACTTAAAAAAAATTCTGACAACAGATAACTACAGCATATTGCACTACAGCTGAACGTTGACTCACACTTGGAATAGTTGAAGACTTCTTCCTTTCCGGCCCCACCAGGGGGCTTGCGGTCATTTCACTTTTTGATCCAACTGTCGTGCTCCCGAGTTTACGCACCACATCTTTGTCCCACTCCTCTTTCTGCTCACTCTCCACGCTGTTGGCCTGAGGCCTTTTGGTGTATGATACGGCAGGGGGAATGGACGGACCAGCTGTAATGTGAAAACAAACATTAGTAGATGAAAAACAACTGGCATATTTTCTTCTCACCAACAAAAACTGTATTCGAAATATCTTTATTTGCATATTTTATACTCTGAAGTAAGATTGAACTGATTAGAAAAATTAGGTCAGCCCCTAAAAATAGGATTATAGTTATTATTCAGGAATATAAATCTGTGATAACTGGCAGTGACACAAGAACATAAAGATGTGAATGTACAATGCTTAAAAGAAATGCAAGTTTGGGTAGACCCAGTCTGTCTTTCCACTTATTTGGACGTTTCCCCCACCATGATCACTAAAGCGCCGCTGCTTCTGATTGGCTGAGATGCTTCGCTGGACCTTCAGGTGAGCAGGGGACTGCAGAGTGCTGTTGTTCAAGTCACTGCTGGGCCGGGACCGCTGACACAGGCTTCCACTGGACAATGATTCACCACCTTCAAACTATAAGAAGACAGACCACCAAACTTTTAAAACTTTTGGTTTAAAACCAAAAAAGTTCATAGAAACAATATGCACTCTTGACTATCTAATTTATTCCAAGTCATATAAGGAGTAATCAGAACTTAAAAAAAAAGTTTGGAGACAGAACTGCAAGTTGGCAAACAGGAGGGGAGAGAGCTGGATAGAACATCCTTCCACAAGTAGGTGCCATCTTCTTTTCCCTTGTACAAATGGCTTTGGGTCCTTAGTCAAAACACCAAGTAACAACTACCAATTATTAGATGGTTATTATTATATACTAGGTGCTATGCATGCTAAACTCTTTATTTATGTTACTCTCTTTAACCATGACACCAAACCTGTGATCTACTAACCTGCACCTTATAGACGGAAAAAACTGCAGCTAAGAGATTCAAGAGACATCTTTGGGATTCAAACTCAGGCCCAGCTGGGATTCAAACTCAGGAGAAAATCTAAAATTTTAACTTTATACACACACAAACACACACATTTTTTTGTTTTGATTTGCTTTCTCCACCACATTTACAGAACAAAATTTGATTTCTTGGCTCTGCTCAAGAACTTGCATCAACTTAGAACTAAGCGTGGTAAACTGGGGACTGGTACCCTATCCCTCTCTGTCACACAACAGTTGTTTGCGGCCAGCAATCTTCGGACTGAATCACTGGCATTCCAACGGGGAATGGAATCTGTGTGTAAAGCCGCTAACGACAAAGAGCGGAGTCATACTGATGATGAGCATTTTAACAGATAAGAGGTAACGCAGGGCACCGAGTAATGTGCCTGCAACTGTTCTGAAGACTGGAGACGTATTAATTCATTTAAATCCTCTCAATGACCTTGAGAGGTACCTACTATTATCACCCTCATTTTATAGAACAGGACACTGAGGCAAAGAGAGAATAAGTAAATTGCATAACTTAAGTACATATAACTGCATCATAATTAAGTTAAGTCACAGAGCTGGGGAGTGGCTGTGCCGGGGTAGGGATTTACACCCAGCGAACCTGGCTCCGAAGTTCAGGCTCTTCCTACTTACAGTAGTCTCGTTAGTTTAAAATACAATCCAAACTTCATTTTAATTCATGCATGGGCTAAGTTATGTGCCTGCTAAATTAGTGCTTCCTTTGTATTTAAATTAACAGGAAAACTAAAGATCTTAGGAATGAAATCTGAAATCAAAGTAGAAACAGTTTGAAGACTTTAGAAATAACCATTTGTACTATTTCTCACTTCTTAAAATTCTCTTGGCTTGGCATCTTTTGACACCACTTTCCCAGCTCTTAGTGTCTCTACTGAAGATCCTCTCCCCACTATAATAACAGTACCTACCTGGCAGGGTTGTTTTGAGGACTAGATGAATAAATACAATGAAAGTCCCTATGTTCCTGGCACATTACTGTGCACCCCTCTGATGACGACTCTCAAATCTATTAATACTATTCAGCTGTTCCCCTTCAGCTCCAGATCTTATATTCAAATGTCTACTCAATGGCTCCATCCAACAGGAGTCTCAAATTCAACCACCCCAAACTGAACAAACCTCCTATCTTCCCCCTGATATTCACTCTTTTCCTACCTTGGCAAATACATCTTACAAAACCAGCCACCTATGCTAGAAATTTGAGTCTCTTATGCCTCATTTCCAACAGGTTATCAAATACTGTTAATTCTACCTGTTAAATGTCTTGGCCTGCTGTGGGCGCCTGTCCTCTTCTATGTCCCAGAGTGTCCTGTACATCCCCTTAATCAGAGCCTAGACCACACTGTGGATGGCTTCTCTCCCCTCCAGAGTGAGGGCTCCTTGAGACTACAGACCTTCTAATCTTTCTACTCACAGTACTTAGCATAGTTTCTGGTACAGAGTAGTTTCAGTAAATGTCAGCTGAGTGTACTGCTTCACTAATAGTTACTATCTAATTATAAATAATTTCAGCCGATTCTATCAAATGCCTCCCACAGAAGTCTAATTTTCAACCAACTGTCAATGCTCTGGGATGTTCTTAACTCTCAATTTCTACCTTTATATCTGCTGTCCTAAAGGATCATTTGCTTTTCATTGTTCAATCACCACTGGCATACAGTGACTTCCTGACTCTCTCCTATTACAGACTGCACATGGCTTTGAGAATTCCCAACTAAAAGTATCAAAACACTTGACACTCTATAAGGCAGAATATCAGCAAACAACCTTTTCCTGGGTTCCCATATTTTGTTTTAAATGCTGTCACTTCCTTTTGTTTCACAGTTACTATCTTTTCCGTACAACTAGAATAACCATACTACCTTTGGCAGGGCTGTTGCATTTGGACGCTCAAGTCTGGGGGATGCCATTCTCAAAGACCTGACTGTGAATGACGCCTCTTAGAGCTAAGCAAGGCACGAGGTCTGTTCTTTCATAACAGAACCTTTTTTGCTATTTGGAAATAAGATCGGTTCATAACTCAGCATCTTGTGGAAGGGGACGATGTAGTTCAGTGGTAGAACATGAGCTTAGCACACATGAGATCCTGGGTTCAATCCCTAGTACCTCCATTAAAAAATAATAATAATAAAATTTTTTTTTAATTCTTAGTATCTCGAATTTTGAATTCTAATAAATAAAAATGTTTGGGTCTTTATATTATTTTTGATATCATATAGAATGTATTTACTGATATTATATCTATAATTAGCTGTCACTTAGCTCAATAATTACTTCACAATAATCTGAAAAGGTGAAAACTTACTTCAGGTGGTTTTCTACCTAGAAGAATGTAAGTAGCCATGACTTCATCATATTTCTGATTTATTAAGGCGTCATTTATCTCATCTCGTGCAAAACCCATGGTGATCATGATGTCTAGAAATAAAAAACAAAAAAATGCAAATTTTCTGAAAATGGATTTTAGTAAACAAAGCAACAAAAATAGGCAAGTCTGTCAACATTCAGTATGAAAACTAAATTCTGAAATTTTAAAGTGTAATTTTAATTACAAAAACTTCTGGATTATTAATATACACTGTATATTCACAGACACTGTATACCCATCCACAGTTTTCCATGCAGAAATTACCTGTATCATGAGTTAATACATTCATGGGCCTACCCCACTGCCTTGCACATTCTTGAGCTGAGCTCCTCTGTCCAGGTAGACACAGGCTCTGTCTGTCCGTGACACACATGAAATGCACAACACACCCTCAGTCACTCATGGAGTGGTTTCTCTTCTCTCTTAACAAGTTCCGCTTTCTGATCTGAAGGCAGGTTGATCCTTCTTTGGAAGGCCTGCATTCCAGAGTTCTTCTGATCAGATTCCTAACACCCTAGAACGCTCCTCCTTCGCCACTCTGTCCTCAAGCCAGAGAGAAGCACAGCTGAGATGACTCAGCTGTGAGTTTCTGATGGCTTTGGGGACGAAAAGAGAAGCAAGCAAAGAGCACAGGTTGGAAGGAGAGCGCTGACTGGGCAGGGGAGGAGGGACCCCGCTGAGAGGGTGGGGAACAAAGCGGGAGGTGGAGTGTCTCTCTTCTCACTCAGCACACATGCCTCTACATTTCTGGTTAAGACACATGCTGTGTTTTGCTGGTATTTATAGTCTGATCAGTGCTGATACTTAAATTCAGTTATTCCTCCTGTTAGGGATTGCTGAAAGAAAAGAATGAGGTTTGTCTACATTATTTTAATTTTTATATCATTGTTGACAACAACTGAATTAGAAGATACTATATGAGAACAAAATAAGGAACTTGAATTTTGTAAGTGTAATGTATATCTGGGAAATTAAAGATAATGCAAGTATTTTTCAAATAAAAATTGCTCCCTATTTGGACTGAAGGACTGACTTTTAGCCTAGGGACAGCGCCTCTCATAATATTTAAATACTCACCTATTCTTTTTGTGTCATTGAAATCTGGTTCAGGCTCAGCGTATGGCTTTAGTTCTTCTTCTTCATGACCAACATTCATCCACCGATCTTTCATTATTTGCTAGGAAAGGAACTCTACATTATGTTTGGCCAATCAGGACATTCAACCACTTATATCAGCTCTATTTTACTCAGTGTGAAATTCATTGGTTCAGTCAAAAGGAATCATGTGACACTTTCCAATAAAGCCACTGTTACTACTTTGATTAGCAGGCCAACAGGAGATGTAAGACCTTGGGCCATATTCTGTATCTTAGGACAACTACAACTGTCATCCCACACACTCACCAAATGAATCGATTCAAAACATGCTACCTGCTGCCAATGCTACTCTAGAAGGAGTATTTTCACATTTGAAAATTTTAACACAAAAACCTACTGATTTTAACCTCTGCTTCATATTTTTACATTTAAGATTACTGAAGAGATCTTTTTCTGGTCTTCTACCAAATATATACCTGTGTCTTAATATCATCACTTAACTAACACATAGGAGAGAAGAAGAGATCATAGAAACGGAAATCAGGGTTATCAGTGAACACAGCTCAGAGCACATGGGAAAAGAAAATGGTCAAGAGTTAAGCCCACAATTAGGAATCAGTAAGAATCAGGGTGAAAACAGGGGATGGTGTCCTTACCAGAGTCAAGTTTAAGCTGAGGCTGTGAAACAACAGTCAGTCCTGGGCTGTTAAAAGGCCACCTAGAGGGGGCAGCCTATGGAATGAGGAAAATATCTGCAAACCATGCATCAGACAAGGGTTTATATCCAGAACATATAAAAAGCTCCTATGACTCAACAACAACAAAAACTGTCTGATTAAAAAATGGACAAAGGACTTGAATAGATATTTCTCCAAGGAATATATACAATTAGCCAATAAGCATATGATAAGATGCTCAGCCTCACTAATCATCAGGGAAATCAAAACCACCGTGAGATACCACCTCCTATCTGCCAGGAGGGGCCAGTGTCGAAAAAAATGAAAATGACAAGTGTTGGTGAGAATGTGAAGAAACTGGACCTCTTGTGCACTGCCGGTATGACTGTAAAATGGTGTTGCTGCTGTGGTAAACAGTATGAAGGTTCCTCAATAAAGTAAAAAGAGGACTACTATATGATCCGGCAATTCCACTTCTGGGTATATATCCAAAAGAACTGAAAACAGGATCTTGGGAAAAAAAAACCAAACAAGCTCTTTAGACGAGGATAAAGGCTGAGGGAAAGGAGTCAGTAGAGAGGAGCTGTGGATGGTACAGAAGAGAAAGCTTTACTGAAGGAGGAAGGTACTGAGAAAGCACATTTATGCTAAATCCAGCACAGGAAGGAATGGCGAAGTCTTGGACAAGAAAAAAGACACCTCTCCACTGCAACAGGGACGTACGGAGCTGGCTGGGGTTCAGACGGTAACATTACGAGTGTGGTAGTGGCGGGGGAAGAGCTCATGATCACTGGTTTCTATTTCCTCAGCAGAGTAAAAGATACGGACACTTCTCTAGAATGCTCTTCTCTATTTTCTCTCCCTAAGTTCCCTTTTATCTGTTTTACAACTTCCACACAAAATCTGGGCTCCTTCTGTTACTCTTTCATAGTACTCTGACCTTTGCCTACAATTTAATGCAACTTGTCATTTTGTAATTATTCTGTGCTTACCAGTTAATTGTCTCTGCCATTAGACCATCAATCCAAATAAAGAATGACCCATGTCTGATCTGCTCAGTATTGCATATCTAGCACTTAAATGTACCCGGCACTTAAATGCTCAACGCATCATTTGTAGACTGAAGGAGTATAACCTCCTGTCTGCGTTACTCATCTGCTCTTCCTCTGTGTTCCCGTGAACTCTGTTTATATCCTACAGTGACGGTTATCACATTCTACTTTATATTATAGTTCATGGTGTGTAGGTCCGTCTCCTTCGCTATATTTAAAGTCCTTGAGGATAAAGACTGGGCCTTGTACTGTCTTTCTCAGCACAAATGCTTGTATGTTGCTTTTAAACAGAGCAGTGGTTTAAAATAAGGCTGGACAGAAGCCTTGGGTAAGATTAAATGTAGAGAAGAGATCAGCAACAACACAGTTTAGGAAGCTGTTAAAATGCCCAGGAGAGAGACAACAGAGAACTGAGCTGAACATGAGGAAACAGAAAAAGGAAAACCTACAGAGGTACAATCTATAGTATGTGATGACAAAATTCATTTTGGGAGTGAGGGAAGGATGAAATCCGAGAGGGTTCTGAGGATTTTAACTGAGGGGCCTGGCGGAATAAAGCAGCCATGAATTAAGTAAGAAATACAAGAGCAGGAAGAGATTTGATGGTTGGAAGATAAACAATTAAAAGCAAAATAACAATAATCCAAAATTTCTGATGTTTCTCAGTTCAATTGTGTTTATTTGGTGCTCATTTCATAACCATCATTATCTGTCCACATCATGGAAAAACATACATGTGGACAAGACCAATTTTTACTGAAAAAAAAAAAAGATCAAAGATGACAGAGAAAGGACAATGAGAAGGAGCTTCGCTTGAGGCTCAGATTTTGAAAGATAATAGTCTATCTTGGTTAAGGACTGGAAAAATGAAAGCATATACAAAGAGGCGATAGCAGAAAAAATGTTCAGTTTCTTTCTAAAAAAAAAATCCAGACACACCAAAATTCCAATAAATAGGAAAAAAAAAACCCAGCATACAACATAAAAGACAAATTCTTTTAACATTATGTGTGATAGCGTCCTTTCCATTATGACTGCAATTAGGAAGAGTTGACAGCATCCATAAACACAACCTGAAAAAACTGTACAACTGTTTAGATCTAGAAACAACTACAGGTCAGGTAAGTAGAATGTGAAATTAATTTCATTAATTTTATCTTCATGGAGGATAAGGCACATAATTTATAAGACCTTATGAAATACTTTAATAAAGTACACAGTCATATGTGAGAAGCAACAGGAAGATGTGTAAGTTAAATAAGTTTAATGAGACAATAAGCAGCAGATTATTTAAATCAAGATTCTTTATATCAAATTTCAATATTTGCGAATTAGATACTCAACTAATGTGGAAAAAATATATGAAGTTCCTTTTTTTTTAAATATGGGAATTATCAGGGAACTATTTCATATCAAAATGTACAAAGCTGATACAAGTCTATGAGGCTGATTAACCAGACTCCTTTAGACAAGCAGTTAAGGAACACAGAGAGCTTAGACATGAAGCACACAACCTATTCATTAAAAATATTGAGCATTATCTCTAATGAAAGAAATACAAATCAAAGCAATTATGACAGACTGTATTACTACCCTAAGGGCATCAAATACTAGAAATTATTCTATCCAATAATACTTGAAACAAGCTGTGGAGAATAGGTACCTTCAAATGCCTTAAGGCACATACAATCTTTTGGCAATGACACATAGGACCTAGCGGAGTATTTATACTGTTTGACCCAGTAATTATGGTCTGGAGAATTTATCTAAGCACATACCCCAAAGTGCAAAAGTATATCTTATCATTTTTAGCAAAAACTACTCATATGTGCAACAAGCAGAGAAGAGTTGAATAAACTTTGATTCATAATTCGAGGAGAACAATATTGCTATGACAGGGAAGGAAGTCACTCTCATGATAAAGCAAAAAGTATGTACTAAAAACATTAAAGTTAAAAAAAAAGAATGTGATATGACACGAAAGCATTTTCACTATATAAAAATTTATGTTTATACTCTGAAAATTGGTATTTTGAAAATAGTTGTTTTTATAGTCTACGGTTTTTTTGTTGTAAAGTTGATAATAAAGCTGGTATGAAAATAAAAGTGAAGACTAATAAATTTCATCATCACCGCGATTTCAAGGGGAGTTTCTTAAGATACGGTATAAGAAATCTTTTTCTTTTTTCAGGAGTGTCAGGTTTCTCTGGAAAGTCATTTCTGGCACTCTGAAGCACACCAGCTTTTGTATGGTAATATCTGCAATATTATGATTGTATTTCCAATGGGGACTCATGGTTCTGTGGCTGGAAAACTTAGTTTTGACAAGCTGGACAATAGATTCCAGACTATATTCGAATACATCAGGTTTAGCTTCTGATGAGCAAATGTTTTAATAATAATTTGGCTTTTAAATTCAACTTGGAGAATTCGAATACTTTAAATCTTTCATATCTTAATGCTACGGATAAGAGACTTAAATATTTGGCTACTATAAATTAATCATTAAGATACCAAGTACATCTTATCAATTGTCCATAGAGATTTGTAACATCCATTCCTCCAAAATAACTTTTGAATGGTCTTTTTGTTCTGCTCATTAGCTGAGCCAATGCCCCAACTCTGAACATTTTAATAAGTGACAGTCAGGTAAACTGGGCTCCAATGATAAAAGTGGGTCATAAAGCAGGATTAAGAGAGCCTCACGTTCCAATAAAATTTTAGAACTGATACGACAGTCAACAATTTTGACTTTTTAAATACTTCACATTATGTTCTATTATAATGGTTGAAAGTGAAGTTTACAAAAGTAATAATATGAAAGTGGGCTTTTTTACTGCACAAGTTTCTCTGTTAAAACATTATTAACATATTCTCTTACCCTCAAAGGAAAAAAAAAACACAAAAATCATAGGAAGGAACTAATCACATTTAAACAAATAATAAAGTAAAAAACCCTGATAACTTATTCACCGATATAGAGCACTGAAAATATTTCCCAGTGGAAGTCACCATCCCTTAACTTCCATCAAAACATATGGTATCTTTTAGTGAAAAGTACTTTGGAAATAAAATTACAAAGCCCAGACTAACCTGAGAGCTCTGTACACAGGGATGGCTCACTATAAGGCTGCCTCCTAACCAGCATGGAGTCCGTGCCAGAAAGCCCCATTGCTACACTAAAAAAGTACAGTTTAAATGAGGTTAATTCTCTGAATTTTCTACCCTCTCTATTAAGGCAAATAAATGAAGACAAAAAAGTATTAGCGAACAATACATGCTGAATCTCTGAAATTATCTTAGCACAGGCTAAAATATTTTTGAGAACAGATGGGCAAAATACTTAAGAAATAAGTTGTCCTGATTGCAGTGTCAGAAGGAAAAAAAGTTAGACATTTTGGTTATGTGAACCTCTGATGTTACAGGCTGCAACATACTTAACACTTTTATAGTAGTGTCTGTCACTGTAAATCTCACACATGGAATGTATGTAGGCAACACAACAGTGTGTTCCGAAATGAAATACCTGCTTCCAGCGTGTTCAACTTAAACATCTGCAAGTTTTTTGTAACTCATGTTGAAAGGGTTCTATTAAGTTTTTTACTATCAGATACTAATTTCAGATACAGCCAGGAAGTACTCACTGGATTAGAATTTTCACTATCTTCTCTTATCCTTGAAATATTTGTACTTACTATAATACAAGGTTTCTGTATTGGACCAAGCAATTTCTGACACAAGCCAAGTTTTCCTCCTTCAGTTAAGTCAAATTTAACCCTATTTTGATGATGTTTTAAATTTAACTGTAGGACAAAGAAGAAATAAGTCTTTAGAGAAATCTACTGTACAACTTTGAGTAGTGAAAGCATCACGACACTTTCTCTCGCTCTAAACAAAAGGCAAATTAGATGATTTGGCAATTTTCCTAAAAAAAGAAAAACACTGGGAAAAAAATTACTGAAAATGCTCTTCAGTTCCTCGAATGTTCTGATTGTTAAACTTTAGATCTAGAGTAGAAAGAATTACTTACTTCCAAGCTGCCTCTCTTTATTGGATTCAGCACTAATAACTTCTTCAGAAGGTTTTCACAGTCGGTGGACATATAGAAGGGAATACGGTACTTCCCTCGTAAGACCCGCTCCCGCAGTTCCTTACAAAGCAAAAGGAAGCGCTTACAACCGGCTTTGGAAATCATCGGGCTTGGGGAGAGGACATTCATCCGAAATTTGGCTGATACCTTTAAGTTCTGGCCATCGAAGGGCAACGAGCCACTGACTAGCGTGTAGAGGATGACGCCGAGGCTCCACACATCCACTTCGGGCCCGTCGTACTTCTTGCCTTGGAAAAGCTCGGGAGCGGCATAGGGGGGGCTTCCGCAAAACGTGTCCAACTTGTTCCCGACTGTAAATTCATTACTAAAACCAAAGTCAGCAATTTTAATATTCATATCACCATCAAGGAGAAGGTTTTCAGCCTAAGAGGAAAATAATAAAAAGGACAATGTAAAGAGCCTACATAAAATAAAACGTTCATTGTAATTGCTTCAGATCTCAAACACGTTATTTCTTGTCTCTCGTTTTTAAGTCTAACACCAAATTCAGAAGCCCAGGAGAGTACTCCAGTGCACAGATGTTCAGAATTACATCTATATAAGACCGAATTTTAACACCATATAGGAAAGCTCTCATTTGTGTGCATATATATAACTGTTAAAGAAAGGTTATTTAAAAACAGTTTTCTTCCATAGGTTATTTTAAACTTTTTTTTTTCCTCCATGGTAAGAAACATCCTGGAATTGGCCTATTTTAAAGAATGTAAGTCAACATAACACTAATCCATCTTGGGCTTAAAGCAACAAATTTATCCAAATGTGTTCTGGTTTAACGAGAGTATCATTGGTTGATGCAAGACTTGAGCGTACATCTAAACCAGCTGCCAGTCAAGTTCTGTGACCACTGAATTCATCCCTCATCCTCTCTTGAAGAATGCTTCCTCAACAAAGTTCTGTTCTTTCAGTAAAACAAAACACCACCATGCAGCTTCCATTAGATCTTATCTGGTTTAAGCCACCTTTCAGTTTTCTAAAACTAGATTCTCTTCTGGAGGTTTATTATGGTAGAAAGAAGTGATTCCCCCTCCATGTTTTGAAATGCCGGTTTTCTAAAATCTTTCTAAATCAGAATGATTCAATGAAAAATTTTAAATGTACCTTTCAAAATGCAAGGAATTCAGTAAAGGCTCGCTTTTGTATGTGTTTTGTTTCAAACTCTATATTGCAACTGATAGACTAACAGAGAGTTACAGCTTACTTCATAGGTGCGTTTTATCAGGTTACAAAAAGGCGTAAAATTTGACTAAGATGAAAATCAGAGTTCTTTAAATCACTGGAAGGTCCAACAGTCAGCAGAGCCAGGTACTCTGTCCATCATACCTATCTCCGCTGCCCCCCTCTTCTTCTTTCTTTCTTTCTTTTTTTTTTTTTTAAGGTATACTAGGTTGGGATATTTGTTTTCATCTTGTTTTAGAAAATGGATACATCTAACACCCATAAATATGCAAAAAATGTGGTATCACTTATGACATAAATATAACACCACATACATTTGGGAGATTCATATTAGATCATAATATTATGGACTGTGTGGGAAAAAACAGGTTATTTTGATGTTCTGATGTAAGGACCCGGTCATTGTAAATTTCTGAGGCTATCTGGGAGCAAGCAGACTTTTCCTTGTCTCTGAAGATGTCTGGATGGACGGCAAAGTACCCAGGCTGCCTGAGAAAAGGAGACTGGAGAGGGTTTTGAGGTCTCCTTCCCTCCACTGGACTGGAGGGAAAACACAGGGTACTGAACATGATTTTTTGAAGATTTTTTTCATATAAGAAATGAGATGACAAACTGGGAGTCAAGCATACAGGCAGGGAAATAGTCCTCTTCTTTTTCTTTGTGGCAGTGATTTCCCTTAAAATAGCTGAGGGAGGAAACTGAGAAATGGAAATATTTGGAGCAGCAGAAAATCCATAGCTCAGAAAAATGGAGCCAAAACATGGGATTACTGAACAATTGTTCTAAAACAATTGTTCAGGACAGTATATTCATATTTAACAGAAACCAGAGCTAGTAACTGACAGGGGCAAGGGAAAACAAGTTTAAAAAAAAAGACTCCTAGGTAAGAACACGCAAGTTAAATTTGGAAAAATAGAGAAAAAGGAAAAAAAACCTTTTTTACACAAGGACCTTCCTACCTTCATTTAAAAAAAAAAAATCAACCTGGCCCCAAACATTGTTTTCTTTTTAAAAAAATTGTTATTTTAAAATAACAAATGTATATATTCATGGTATATAACATGATAATTTGATATATACACATAATGAAATAATTACTTAAGTCAAAATAATTGTCATAGTTCCTCAGTTACCTTCTTTTTTGGCATGTGTGATAAGAACACCTGAAATCTACTCTCTTAGCAAATTTCCAGCATTCAAAACAGTATATTAATTTTTTGGATTAGACATCGAAAGCTCAGGCAACCAAAGCAAACATTAACAAGTGAGACTACATCAAATAAAGAAACTTCTGCACAGCAAAGAAAACTATCAACAAAATGACAAGACAACCCCTAGAATGGGAGGCAATATTTGCCAACCATGTCTGATAAGGGGTTAATATCCAAAACATGCAAGGAACACATATAACTCAATAACAAAACAAAAAAATACCCAAATAGATTAAAAAATAGGCAAAACATCTAAACAGATATTTTTCCAAAGAAGATATGCAGAGATCAACACGTATCTAAAAAGTTGCTCAACGTCACTAGTCATTAGGGAAATGCAAATCAAAACCACACTGAGATATTATCTCACACCTGTCAGGATCAAAAAAAATAAAAGATAAGAAGTGTCGCCAAGAACATGGGGAAACTGGAACCATTGTGCACTGTTGGGACGACTGCAAATTGGTACAGCCATTCTGAAAAAGAGTACGGAGGTTCCTCAAAAACTGAACATAGAACTACCACATGATCCAACAGCCCCTCTTCTGGGTATACCCGGAGGAAATGAAATCATTTCCTCTGAGAGGTATTTGTGCTCCCATATTCATTGTCACAGCCATTTCTTGACTATTACACACTTCTTATTCCAAAGTATGCTAGGTTATACTACTTGCATGCATTTGATTTTTACAAAAGCATTTAAAACTTCCCTTATTTTCTCTGAACCTTAACGTGAGAATGAGCACTGGCTCTTACATCAGACAAACCTGAATCTGTGCCCTGACCTTATTTCTGACTGAATGGGGCCTCAGGCATTTTTAATTAAGGACAAAGTCCTACATTTCCGTATTAAAACAATAATAATGGAAACAAATCTTCTAGCTTTTAATGCTAGATAACTTCATGTGCATATTTCCTTCATTTGCTCAGTGAAAACACTGCCTTTTAAGAAAATATAGCTATAACTTATGTCAGAGAATGCTTTTTCTCTGTTCTCTTCTAGGACTTTTATGGTGTCATGCCTTATATTTAGGTCTTGAAACCATTTTGAGTTTATTTTTGTGTATGGTGTAAGGCAGTGGTCTAATTTTGTTGATTTACATGCGGCTGTTCAGCTTTCTCAGCACCACTTGCTGAAGAGACTATCTTATCTCCATTGCCTATTCTTGCCTCCTTTGTCACTGATTGATTGATTGCAGATTTGTGGGTTTATTTCTGGGCTCTTTAGTCTGTTCCACAGACACTATATATGTCTGTTTTTGTGCCAATACAATGCTGTTTGATTACTGTAGCTTTGTAGTATTGTCTGAAGTTTGGGAGGGTTATGCCTTCAGCTTTGTGTTTTCCCTCAGGATTCCTCTGGCAATTCTAGGTCTTTTGTGATTTCATACAAATTTTAGAATTATTTGTTCTAGTTCTGTGAAAAATGTCATTGGTATTTTGATAGAGATCACATTAAATCTATAGATTGCTTTAAGTAGTATGATCATCTTTAACAATGTTAATTCTTCCAATCCAAGAGCATGGGATATCTTTCCATTTCTTTGAATCATCTTCAATTTCCTTTATTGATGTTTTATACTTTTCAGTGTATAGGTCTTTCAGCTCCTTGGTTAAGTTTATTCCCCAAGGCAAAAGAAATAAAAGAAAAAATAAACAAATGGGATTGAATTAAGCTTATAAGCTTTTGCACAGCAAAGGAAACCATCAACAAAATAAAAGGACAATCAAAGAAATGGGAGAAAATATTTGCAACCGATGTGACCGACAAGGGGTTAACATCCAAAATATACAAACAGCTCATACAACTCAATAGAAAACAAACCAAACCAAACCAAAACAAAACAAAAATAGCCCAATCAAAAAATAGGCAGAAGACCTAAACAGACATTTCTCCAAAGAAGACAAACAGATCGCCAACAGGCACATGAAAGGATGCTCAACATATCTAATTATTAGAGAAATGATAATTAAAACCACAATGACGTATCACCTCACACTGGTCAGAATGACCATCACCAAAAAGTCTACAAATAATAAATGCTAGGGAGGGTGTGGATAAAAGGGAACCCTCCTACACTGTTGGTGGGAATGTAAATTGGTGTAGCCACTATGGAAAAGAGTATGGAGGTTCTTGAAAAATTAAAAATAGAGCTATTATATGATCCAGCAATCCAACTCCTAGGCATATATCTGGAAAATATAAAAACTCTAATTCAAAAAGATACATGCACCCCACTGTTCACAGCAGCACTATTTATAATAGCCAAGACATGGAAACAACCCAAGTGCCCACCAACAGATGATTCGCTTAAGATCTGGGGTGTGTGTCTGTGTGGAATAATATTCAGTCATAAAAAGAATGAAATACTGCCATTTGCAGCAACATGGATGAACCTACATAATACCATACTAAGTGAAGTAAGTCAGACAGAGAAAGAAAAATATTATGTGGTATCACTTATGTGTGGAATCTAAAGAATAATACAATGAATCTATATACAAAACAGAAACAGACTCACAGACATTGAAAACAAACTTATGGCTACTGAAGGGGAAAGGGAGGTAGGGAGGGATAAATTAGGATTATGAAATTAACAAATACAAACTACTACACAGAAAACACATAAGCAACAGGATTTACTGTATAGCACAGGAAACTATATCCAGTATCTTGTAATAACGTATAATGGAAAATAATCTAAAAAAATACACATATATAACCAAATCACTTCACTGTACACCTGAAACTAACACAATATTGTAAATCAGCTATACTTCAATTTTTTTTAAAAAAAGAAAAGAAATACTGCCTTTTATAAAAAGTTGCTATGAGAATTAAATGAAAACTAAGTACCTTGCATAGTGCCTGGCAGAATTAGGCAATCAGAAAGATAGCTCTAATAGTACAAATATCTGTTAATAATTAAGAAATTTTTGTTATAAAATCAATGGCTTACCTTAAGATCACGGTGAACAATGCACTTCTGATGACAATACTGTACAGCAGACACAATCTGAAATAAATATTTGAATAGATTCAAAATCATTTTATGGTTAAAAAAAATCTCAATTTTTCCCTAATTATAATTCCAATTTTGAGAAATTACTAACTTGGATTTCAAAGTTACATTTAGTAATTTCACTGTTTCTTTAGTTCAGAAAACCATACAGAGTGATGAAACTTCCACTTTTAAATTGGATAATGTGGAAAAGTAGTATTCTCTTGCTTAAATACACTAAAATATTTGTCAGAGTCCATGAAGATTTTATATGCGCTGTTATGTTTTTCTGTTTACATGATCAAATGTGTACAATTTATAAGTTTTGGTCAAATAGTTTATTCCAGTGTTGGAATAAGAGTTTTTTGGCACACATGAATCAGTATTCTAAGATAGATGGCTCAAGTCCAAAATGTAAAACTCTCTTTTAGGAATTATATTAAATGTGTTCAAGGCATGCTGCTTTCAGGAAGCCAAGTGACTAAGAACTTATCAACAGGGTATTTAGCAACATACTATTTTTGTCTGTTGATATATAAAGAAATGAGAAAAATTTTGAGCCTTAAAAGGAGACGTACTTATCAAAAGAAAAGAGATAAAAATGAAATTTAATCTTAAACCTGCTGCTAATTCAACTGCGCAAAGCAGTCTATCCTCATAACTAGATTTTGTGTGCGGTCTTAATTTTTAACTAGTATCTAGGGCTTTTGGTGACAAGGGTGAAACAGGAAGGAATCCAATAATTTAAGGGCCCAAAATACAAATGAGAAATAGGTTATAAGCAATCCTATGACAGTTATGTACTTTATTACATAAAATACAGGAAAGGAATGAATCAGATAGCAATCAAGCAGGAGCTCTTTTATACATATAAGTATATCTGATACATAGGATGGCCATTTTAATGCACAGCAGAACATTCAATTCTGTGGATTCAGTTAAATGCAAACACAGTTTGAATGTTGAATATTGGTTAGGCATTTACAAATGGGGATAGAAATGAGACTTTTTAAAAGTCTAAAGGTGATGTGAAGTATGACCATGCTAATAGGATACTGGTTAGGAAAAAAAAAGCTTCAAAGTAGTACAAGTGAAAGTGATATTTCAGTATTATAAAATTATTCTAATGTATATTAAAATGGTTCAAAGACAGAGAAGACATGAATTCAAAACAAAATCAACACACAATGAGTAAGATGCAATTCAATTAAATTGATTTTGATTCAACACTCAGTTTATTGAGTACCTGCTATGTGCAAGAAAATGTGCTGATTGCTAAGGGAATGTAACAAATGAACACTACACATGAACCCTGCCTTTAAGGAGCTTATAGACTGATTAGGAGGAAAGGAGGGAAAAATAGGTATATGAGTAACTACATATAATACAGGTAGTATCATAGAAGAAGAGGTACAAAGAAATGAAGGAATAATAAAAAATGAAGAATAATGTCAGTTAGTAGGTGATGTTTGATCTGAGCCATCCATGAAGGACAGTGGTGATTTGGGGATGGGGAGGCAGAGGGTGAGGTGGTGAAATGCACTGATGTTGAGGCAATACAACATATTTGAAAAGCAGGTGGGAAAATGGTAATACTGGGAGTTAAACCTTGATAGGCAGGTTGGTTAAAAAAAAAAAAAGCCTCTGAATTCCAAACTAGGCAGGTACTACGGAACCATAAAATGTTTTTGAGCAGAGCAATTGTAAGTAATTATAATCAATGAAGTGTGAGTCTCCCCAGATAAAGCAGAATCCTACAATGAATATATGTAGTATTAGTTTTCTTAAGCAACATGCTTCTAAATTCCAATCTCCAATTTTCACTAAAATATGTTCATTAATTCAGAGATACACATTTGTATGTAAACATTAATACATCTTATTGAACATACTATATAGGCTACAGTGTGTTCATACTTAGGGCTATTTTGTATCATGGATGACAGAAATGTGCTGATAATAGTATCATCCTTTTCAAGTCACCGTCTCTTGGTACAGTGAAGGCACGCTATAGATAATGACTTGGTTACCATGAAGAAGCATCTCACATCAGACAGAATGGTCCCTATGAAAGCAACTCTATAGGCACTTCTGGAATAAAAATCTCCCAAGTTTCCAGGCCTTACGAAGGGGAAGATAATTAAAGACAATGCTCTGAATTAGGTATTCCTTCCCCCCCCAAACTCTATGACCTCTGACATCTAGCAGACAAACATGGTAGTTCATAATATTACCACTCTTATCTTCTAGGGTTCACTGTCTTCTGGGAAAGAGAAGTTCTGGCTTCTGACTTGCTGACATCCACAAACCCATTTTACTGCATTATTCTACGGCCAGACCCTCCCATCTCAAAACTTTCTGTACATCCATTAATAGGATGTAGGAACGTTCCCTATGATCCTTTTGTTATGAATTTTGAAAATATGATTGACAATCAGGCCTGCAGTGACCCTAAGACCAGACATGTCAATGTTTTTTCATGAAGAGCAATTGTGGGGACTGATTTGCAATTATTTTTAAGTGGGTCAGGAATTTCTAAGTTTTTAGTAGTAGTCTTGATATTGGAAAAGTTGAATCAATATTATGCTTTTCTTGTAGGCCTTGAAATCTTAAGGAATGCAGAGCATGATATGGGCAATGGCTGCTAAATTGGTCTTAAACTATCCTAGTGTGTGCTATATTTAGTAGTAGGGTCAAGGATACATATATATATATATGTATATATATATATATATGTATCCTTACTAATACAGTACATTCTCCTTCACTGTTAAACTTTTTAAAAGTAATTTTATGAAATAAAGAGCAAATAAAAATAAAAGTAAATATACATTTATTAGAGTTTTAGTTAAACCCATAAAGAAACAAACTTATCAAAAATAAATTTAAAAACAAATGTAACTTTTTGCCAAATAATTATAAAACAATATGTGCGTGTATCTCTGGTTTTTTAAAAATGTGAATTCATTATCTATTCAATTTGAGGGGAACATATAAAGATAGTAAATACATTTAATATTTATAATACATACATAAGTATTTAAAAATTTCCATTGTTTTACATTTTAAATAGCATTCGACACTCAACTTTTGATTTCAGAGTAACTCAGACTTAATTTTTAAAAAGAGCTAATTAGGAATTATTTGGATCTTTATGAAAATATCTGTGTCCCAGCCTCCCCTCCTGCTCTCATCCATCAGCAAAGATGAGCAACCTCTTTAAAATAGCAGCTGTTTTCACCTTCTCTGATTTCATATGGTACCTAGTACAATTTTTGAACACAGCATGTTTCCAATAAATAAATAAAACCAACCGACTAAAAAGAATATGAGTAGTAACAGTCTCGTTAAAAATGTATTAAGATCCCAATGGAAAGACTGAATGTTAACTGGAATTTTCCTCCTAGTTGGCTACTAACTAACACTAGGGTGACTGAGGTGGAAAGAACAAGGTGATCCAAGGTGATGACTGTACCTCTTTACTTAAGTAAGCATGGATTTTCATTACAGGATAGAAAAGAATTTAACCTTATGTGGCTGAACACCATCCCGTTTCTCAGTGTTGCTTCCTCATTACCAGTTGTCTTTAGATTCAGCAATTTTAAGATGAATGTTGCTAGGAATCTATCCTAAATATAAGGACTATGCACATCTTTGGTTTAAAAAATTTCATGTACTGTATTCCAAAAAGTAATGATTCTGTGAGATATTCATAACAGAGGTTTCACAAAATAAACTCACTCCACAATCAGTTAGGAGAATGCTATGTCAAAAAAAAAAAAAAACCAAACCAAAACCCAAAAAACGCCGAACAGGTTTTTTTCCTCCTCTCTTCTTTAGGACTTCTCCAATTGTTTATATGTCAACATAGATGCAAAATCTCTCAGAGGAAGGTCTCATATCAGTAGTCAGTGTTTCCCAATCATATTGATTACAGCATCCCTTTAATTGCAGAATTAGGCATACAAAAGACATACTGGACTATTTTTTAATGAAATATTTTAAATTCACCTAAGTAAAGTTTGGGGTATAGTAAGTTGTCTGCTGAAACTTTACTTCAGTAAATTTTATAAACAATTTACAATTCATTGATTTGTCATTTCTACAGTATGTATACTAATTTTAATTATATCACTCCTCAGAATTAAAAACAAAATCCTAGATGAACTTAAATTATTTTTCCTTATTTTAACATTTCTGTAACAAATCATATTCAAGTTGACCTAGCAATATAAATATCTTACCATATTCTTCTCCACACTGGCCAGGTTCCTTGCCTACTTGCCTAATAAAATTGATTGGAGTCTTTAAATCTACAAAAATACGAGTTCTAACACCAAGAAATTTTAAATAATTTTTTAAAATATAATGACCCCTTTAAACACTACACATTTATACTGTATAAGGCTAATTATACTTGATAATATTATTGGCTAAAGAAAGGATTAAGTATTTTTTTCTATCTCATGTCTAGTTTGTATTTCTAAGACTATCAGAGTTACTAATAAGATGAGTCTCACCTATAAACATTTTGCTATTTATATGATCTAAAAACAACCAACTGCAACTATTTTAAATTTACATTCAGGAAGAACAGATTTCTTTTTCAGTTTTTCCATTCTTAAAAAGTGTAAGAAAGTAGGAATTTTCCTTTTTAAAGTACCATGTACTCTGAATCGCGGTTTGTGACAGTGTCCACTGTACATCACTAAAAATATCAACAAAACAAAGTTGAAAACTACTTTCCATACCTGCCTAAATTTTGCACGGGCCTCTTTTTCTTTCATTCTTCCATGGGCAACTAAGTAATCAAATACTTCACCTGAATCAGAAAGGTAAAGCAGGCAGTAAAATATACATAGATTTTTCAATTAACAATATATGCAATGTCAAGTTTTTGCCTTGTTTTTAAAAAAGCTTTTGGCCCACACTTTTCTGACAGCTTGATATAAATCGCAAACTATAATATAAATAGAAAAAAAAGAAAAAATACATATAAAATTGAGTATCTGTAGCAGCTTATGATTTAGCAAAACTACTAAAAAGTCATAAAAACATAAGAAAACTTTCTTTCTGCTTTCAAGTATTATGTAAAAATACAGTCAACTCTTTATTATCCATTCTAATAAAGGGAAGCCCTGGCGTGGGCAATCAAAAATTACGTATGGCTTTGTATTTGGGGCATATATTTTGAATAACAAAAGTCGTATTATGTCGGCTCTCTCCCTCTCTTAAAGTCATACAGTCTTGGTCAAATTCCATCTCACTCCTTCCATCCACATTGATTTCTTTCTTCTAAGTTCTATACCAATATGCTCATTCTCACTGTACTCATTTCATCCATTTTGTTACTTAACTATTTATTATACAGAATTAAGTCACCCTTGTGTGCATCTCCTATTACCTACCCCAAGTGAACTGCAGACTCCTTGAACACTATCATCATATCCATGTTTTACTGTATTCCCCAACCCCATGACCGAACACAAAGTGGATAGACAATACATATTGAAATAATTTAAAGATAACTAGATACTATAAACATTCTCTAATAGATCCTTTATATGTCTGTTTTTCATTTTTCTCTAGTCAATAATATTTTTAAAAACCCCATAAACCAATGTTTACTTACATTATTAAAAATAAAATATTTCAGTGTAAGGGGTAAAATTTTTGTATTCTTATAATGTGAACCATATAGAGACACATATGTATTAAAGACTCAAAGTCACTTAAAGAGTTCTTATAAAGTACAGTGAAGTGGTTAAAAACTCAGGTTTTAGAATCAGACCAATGTTGGTATGAGTCCTGATTTTGCCCTAAGTAGCTACTGGGAGACATCAGAAAGATTTCTTAACTTTATCAGGGCCCAGTTTCTCCCTGTTACCTGTCTCATGTGGCTACTGTGAGGATTAAATGAAATAACGCATGTGCTTATTTAGCACAGTGACTGGCATATAGTAAGCACTCAATAAATTATATATTTGTATCTAGGTATACAGATATATTACATATGTATGCAATATCAATCCTAGGATATAAGTAAAATATTAAAAATCAAATATGTAATGATGTATGTCAGATGAAACTAAGACATCTACAATGTTAGACAGCATATTATATCAAGCATACATAAATGATTAAATGGGATGATGAAAACAGAGAAATGAATAGATGCTCTATTGACCCATCATAGTAGTTAATTCTAGATATGTGAACTTAGGCTGGGAAAGATATGGTGAGTTCAAAAATCTGGACTACTCTCCAGTTCTGCCTGGGACACTCATACCCCAGATGTTTACATGACTCAGTCCTTTACTCATTACATATTATTCGTTTATGATTTGCTTCCCCAACTAGAATGTAATCTTTTTGAGGGCAGAGACTTCGTCTTTGCACATCCATGTGTTCCTAGCACCTAGAATATCATTAAACACATAGTAAACATTTAATAAATATTGTATGCATGGACAAAAGAAGGAATAAACACACCATTCCAGAGTAGCCCTGATATCTATTTTTAATAGGCTCCTTTGAACGAAACATGGTTCAAAATCATAAAGGAGTTCCCCACCCTTCTAATCACTGAAGATCTTCTGCCCCATTAGTGACCCAGAATCAACAGATCTACTCCTGGCAAAGAGGCAGTTGTCTGACTCAACCAACCCTTGTTCAGGTTAGGATTCTAGTCTGCATGTCAGGTTCAATCCTAAATTATCTAGAAATTTCAAAGTGTTCTATTTTCCAGAGTCCCCTTGACATTTATAGATTAAAAAGGCAAGAAGATGATTCTAGATCTACTGCTACAGAACCATGATGGTTTTGTTACAGGACACTGACTGGCGAGAGCCAAAGAAAACCTACCAGGAGGAATCAGAATTGAGTAAGGGACCACCTGGTTTTGGCTGAGTTGCAGTGCACATCTCTCTACACTACATCCCACTGCCCTTCCCAATGCCACTGAAGGAGAGCATTGATGACCCCATGTGCTGTCTATGACTCCAGCCATTGCTCCCCTTCATAAGCACCAATAGAGAGTTGACTGTACTTACCATTAATCGTTAAAGCAGTATACATATTAATATTAACACAGCCTTTAGTGGACCTTCATAAAAATAGAACAGTGTCCACAGACTTTTAGCAGTCTATAATTTCTCATATAAGTATGTCTAGCCCCATTCTCTAGACTTCAGATCACGAAAAGGAAAAAAGTCAACTGAACTAAACACTCAGGGTTCCCACATTGATGAACTGTTATTTAAATGTAACTAAAGGATAGAAAAACAGAGAAATAGTCCATTATGTGGTATTTGTAGGTTCATTTTATTATAGACTGATATTCTATGCAAATTTGCATGGCTGTATTAATATTTTTTAAAATCCTATAATAACGAACATTAATGACATAGGTTTTTGGGGTTAAAAATCTACATTGCAATATTTTAAGTATGAAAAAAAGCTTTGTAAAAAACCAAATCTATTAAAACTTTCAATTTGCACAAAAATCTGAAAAAAGCAGTTAACATGTCTAATATTTGTAGTGAATTTTTTTGAAATCTAAGACCATTATAAAAATACACAGCATAGATGATATAGACTAAAATTAATCATCTTTATTCTAGTTACAGAAAATCTGAATCACCATAAAAATCTATATACTTTATTAGCTAAAAAGATTCAAAACTAAATTCAATACTATTTTTTTCCTACTGATTAGCAAAAAAGTTAATTAGCCAAAGTGGCTGAAATAATTTCTACTGCCCTCCTGCTTCTTCAATTGCTTAAATTCTCTAAGTCCTTAAAACCTTCAAGTATTCTCATTTTATTTATGAAATGATTTAACTCCATAAACTTTAAACTTGTTTCTGAGGAAGTTAAGGCTTATGCCTAAAAGAAGAGTGATTCTCATTTGAAGGAAAGTGCAGGAGATGAAAATGACTATTATATTTCAGTGTTTAAAAATCATTCCTATTTTTGACACTATATAGTCAAAAATATACATTATATTCTAACCGAAATGTATCTTACTAATTTCCTGTCAACTCAGTCTTCTAACTTATAAAATATATACATCAATATTTGTTTAAATTAAAAGATTTTATGGATTATCTTGAAAATGTATGTATATTGAGAATCTGTCCTTTATTATAAACAATTAGTGAAATAAAACATTAGACCTAAAATATGCTTTTACTATAAACTTTATTAAATATATTCTGAATCTGAGACTTTCTGCTTATAGTCAACAGCTTCTAATAATAACATCATGATATATTATAATATTTAGATAAGAGAATTGAAACATTTATAGATAATGCAAATTTAGAGTTTTGAAAAATGTGCCTAAGTAACTTTCAAATAAGCCAAAATCCAACTTTTAAATGTAGGATCAATAGGTCTTGAAGGCAAATACTGAATTTTCAATTTAGAGAGATCATTTAAAGGCATTTTACTAAAACTATAGATTTACTAACAATGAGGACACAAAGGTTATCATGAACATTTAGATGTTAACAATCTGTATGTCTCATAAAGGTAACTTGCATTCCCCTCATCCTTACCCCCGCTCGCGTATTCCATGACTAAATAGAGGGTCTTCTCTGTTTCTATAACTTCAAACAATTTTACTGAAAGAAAGAAATTAGAGATAAAATGCTATAATTGTTAGCACATATTGGATATGCATTAAGAAAATTAAGGTAATACTAAACCAGTGGAAAATTTGAGTATTTACTAAAAATTATTAATTACCATTTAAAATTTCTCTCAAGTTATTACTAGCATGGAAGAAAACCATTTACCATGAAGTGATTTGGAATCAACTACTGGGTCAAAAGACAGTTAAGTTTCTGGGATTAAAAAATCATTCCTTAAAAAAAAAATTCTTTTTCTAATTAGAGTAAGGTAATAAAAAGGAAAAATTTAAAATCACAATAATAAAATTTTAATTTAAGCTTAAAAAGATACTATTATTATAATGAGCCTATCAGAAAATGTTAAATGGGGGTGGGGGTACAGGTCAGAGGTAGGGCAAATGCTTAGCACGCATGAGGTCCTGGGTTCAATCTCCAGAACTTCTGTTAAAAAAATAAATAAATATACCTAATTACTCCCTCCCCCTCAAAAAAATCAAAAAATAAAAAACGTTAAATAATCTTTGGTACAGAAACAAAAAAATTTATAATTATGTGATATTTTTAAGTTTCTGTTTAAAAAACTACTAAATTATCATACTTGTGTGGCTGAAATTATAAACCACAAGTAATTGCATTAGTATCTCTAATAAACAAAGGATTTTTTAATGTGGAAAAAACATGAGTTTCAAAAATAAATAGATCAAGAGAAGAACTGCTTTTTACTTCTTAAAAGCCAATGACTTTGTATAATACATGCAATCAATAAACTTATTTGTAAATATGGGGGAAAAACAGAACTTAAGAAAAAAATTCACTAAAGTTGAAATCAACTATTTTCTTTAAAATTCAAATTACTTATTTTGCTTACAAACAATGATCAAACCCAAATGCATATTATCAAGTTATCTAGAATTATTTTTTATAAATATCTAGAGAACTTCAGAGATCTCTCTTTAGAGAACTTTAGTAAGAAGATACAAAAGCCATTTGTATGCATTAACTCCAAGTCACATATGTTATTTTAGTGGAGAGCAGAAGGTAGCAAGGTAGTAGAAAACAGCAATGTGTAGCCTTCAGTTTAACTTCTTTATAATCTGTTTTCACCCAAAGTATCACTTTCTCAGGTTATCACTTTTCTTCTTTTTATTTAAAACTGTATCTTTTCAAATTGTCTCAAATTAAGGAAAATACTTCATCATTAATTGTATGTATAAATTTCATACCTATGTTAGGGTGATTTAATATCTTCATTATTCGTACTTCTCGAAACAACTGTTGAAGAAAACAAGTAAACATATTTCTGTTAAAAGTTACACTCAAGTAGAGAACAATCAAAACATCTATTTGAAGAAATTCATTTGCTTACGAGCCACTACAGGATCCTGGTCAAGTAAGAGGTTTATTTCACAGTCCCAACTCTAACCTTGTTGAGACTTGGGTTCCAGGACAACTTTAATTAGATAAAACTCAAATGGTTGTGTGTGTGTGTGAATACATCATATTCAATAAAATAAAACATTTATTCAAATATTCTTCATTACTAGGAATAAAAGAAAAATACTGTGGAAATGAAATTAAATGATTAATTACATGATTTTTATCCAAAAACATCCATCCCTGGGGGGTCTGACTCTTTAGTCATCTCTACTGGTTGATCAGACATTTTATAAAAGATTAAATGATCTAAATCTACATTTAATTAAAACCAGACAAAGTAAACAAACTATCTTTAGTAGCATTTTTTAGGGAGACTTGTATAATAATATTAAAAATAATAAAAACATATTTATCACTTTCTATAAAACCAAAATAAAATGAAAATAAGTTACTTGAAATATGAATGTTAAAATTTCCCTTCCTTTTATTTTACCTTTTATAAACAATGTATGACCCATTTTTCAAAAGCACCTACTTTTCAAAAGCATTCCTACTAGCAATGAGAGTTTCTGTTGCTCCACATTCCTGTCAGCACTTGGTGTTGTCAGTGTTTCGGATTTTCACCATTCTAATAGGTGTGTAGTGGTATCTCATTGTCGTTTTAATTTGCAACTCCTAACAATGTATGGTGCTGATCTTTTTATATGCCTCTTTGCCATCTATATATTTTCTTGGATGAGTTGTCTGTTCAGACCATTTGACCATTTCTTAATCAGTTGTTCATTTTCTAAACTCTTGCCAGTTCTCAACAATACCAGACGCCAGTGGACAGTAGGAAGCATGGACTACTCATCAGATACCACGCAGATTCTAATCTGTAACATCAGAGGATGAGTCTTTCCCATGAGCAGCCCTGGAGGTCCTGGGCAGAGGGAGTCAGGAGTCACATACCCTTACTTCCTCCTCACAGGTCTCACAGGGATGAAGGCGTTGGTCTGAGCTGGGTGGACTCAGATTAGCAGAGGGGACAGTGGAACCTTGGTGAATAACAAGAGGGAGGATTGAGGGGACCTATTACCCCAAGACGGGAGATGCTGCCCCTGCCCGGGGCTTCTCAGGACTGGCAGCAGGGACAGAGCTCTGCGGGGTCTCCTGTGTTCCTGGGAGAGAGGGGTAGTCCATTCAGAACACACTCAGTGTTTGTATCTGGGCTCCTGACACCACCTGGGCCTCCCTACTCTGCTCACCTGGTGCTCCCCCTCAGAGTAAGGCCCTCACCTCCTTGAGAACCCTAAAGAGGAAGTAAGGGAGGCAGCTCATCAGATGACCTCTGCCCAGGGAGTCCTTGGGCTGTAGGCAGTGCTGGGGCTCTGTGGCTTAGATTTTCAGAGGCTCTGTACTTCTGGTTTCAACTTCTTTTTTTCTTATTATAACACATTAGCAGATACAATTCACATATGACATGGGCAGAGAAAATTCACATATAACTATAAAATCACAACTCACAAATCTGATGATCCTCCATTTTACTGTAAGCAGAGTTTTTTTCTTCCAGAAAAACAAGTCAAATATCATGCCTGCCCTTGATTTTTGAATGGCTTTCATAAACCCATTTTATAAGCACTGAGTAATAAAATCACCCATTTAAACATCTGAAGTATAATTTTATAAGGAAACATACCTATTTGTAACTAAAGTAATTTTTTAGATAGTAACATTTTCTTTTTAAAAAAATTGCCTTTTTCCCCTGAACTTCTACCCACAAAGCAAGAATGTATTATAAAAATAAATACAAATAGTCCCTATTTGGTTTTGCTATACTATACAGATTTTAAAGTTTTTGGACTTGTTAATAATATGAGTAGCATTGTTGTAAGTTAATTTGCATTCATCCATGTTATCACTATCGTGTGCTTCTAATAACGTCCCTGATACCAATGCTGTTCTCTTACACTTACATGTAAGTAAATACTCTGTTTTCTTCATCTATTCTTGCTTTCTTATTTAAACTTTATTCATCTATTAAGTTGTTAGGTACAGCTGTACACTACTGTACAGAAGCTTTTGTAACTGGCCTCCATGAAACCAAGTGTCCCTCGGCCTCCCCTCTGCAAAACCTGCTGAGTGAGGCCTGTGCACCCTCAGTGCAGCTCCAGGTGCTCCCTGCACCCTATGATCCACAGTTAAGCAGCATGCTTACCAAAGGTTATGGAGGCTTCAGACACATCTGTCAGTTAGAGTTGTTACTGCAAATAGATAATTTAACTAATATATTAGTTTTCTATTGCTGCATAACAAATTACCACTCCCTAGCAGCTTCTAACAACACACATTTATCATCTCATAGTTTGTGTGTGTCAGTCACGGTGCGTCAGGGTCACAGATGAACTGGGTCCTCTGCTCAGGGTCTCGCAAGGCTGCCATCCAGGTGTTCTCCAGGTTGCGCTCTCATCTAGCGGTGTGACTGGAGAAGAATCATCCACTTCCAAGCTCACCCTGCTAATTCTGTGGGCAGAATTCATTTCCTTACAGCCAGAGGGCTGAAGACCTGGCTCCGTCTCCACGCTGGCTCTCCACTGGAGGCTGCTCTTGCCTCCGAGAGACTGCTCATTGGTCTTGCCAAGCAAGCTTCTCCATCATGACCCTTTACTTTAAGAAGCTAGCCAGGATACTCTCCAGAGCAAGTCGGCTGGCGAGACAGTCTTACATAACATAATGTAGTCATGGGAGGGAAAACCCATCCCCTCTTCCTAATTCTATTGGTTAGAACAAGGCACAGGTCCTGCTCACGCTCAAGGGGAAGGGATTATTTGAAGGTGTGAACACCAGAAGGCGGTGATCTCTGGGGGCTGCCGTAAGGTCAGTCCAACAGGATTAAATTTTACATAAACCAATGAATTATAAATTTTCTGCTTAACAAAACAAAGCAAATTGAACACCTTGTAAATACTAGATAAGAGTTGTTAAAGAATTTTAAAAATTCTATCTGTCCCTGCGGCAGTTTGCTGGTCTAGTAACATGAAGTGCAGGTGCTGCTTCCCCCTGCAGGTGATGTTCAGTTCCAAGGGGCTGTCAGGACCTTGTTTAGACTTTCTCAGAGATGCTAGGCATTGAGGGATTTCATATATATGATATGCCTATGTTCACAAAACCCTACAGATTAAACTTTCAGCTTTTTACTTTCCAGGATCATCATTTTGCTCCTCTTTTTAGCTTCCAGACATCTGAATGGAACATTAAATATTTTACAAAGTTATTGCTAGTAGCAGTGTAACAACTTAGGCTGACTTCTTAAGTTCTTCCCAAGAAACAGTAGTTCAGAAAAATCTGAATACAGTAAGTATATATTACATGATTTCTAACTTTAAAAAAAGATTGTTTAGTGTTACTTCCCAAACTGGACAACTTACAGTCAATTCACTGCTAAATAATAGAAGGGAATATGCTGATAATCTGTGCCACCTTGTCAAAATTTTATCTTCCTAAATAAATGATGAGATTCTTATTTTTTATGAACTAGTACCAATTTTATATTGCTAATCTCTTTCCCAAGGCCTTGTACAATGTTGGGCTCAAGTTAGTGCTAAGTAAATACAATTGTTTGAGGTATCAAGTCAAATCATTTTAGAGAGAAGATACTAAGTATAAAATAGATTAAGCTTGAAAAGATGTCCAACCTCACTAGATAGAAATCATGGAAATTAAAACTAGATACATTTTGCTTCTGTAAGGTTGGCAAAAATTAAGAAATCCGATAATCTAAAGTGCTGACAAAAATGTGGAGCAACAGCAAATTTCATACAATATTAGCTGAAGTAGAAACTGGTACAACCATTTTGAAGAACAATTTGACATTATTTAGTAAAGCTGAGGATATGCATGCCCTTCAACCTTGCAGTCCTACTTGGAGAGCTATGCCATTCTACACATCTTTACAAAAAGGTATACACAATAATCATCATTGCAGTATTGTCTTTAATAGAAAAAAACAAAAAGCTAACTAGAAGAAGAAACATTAAAACCATAGGTACAATCTAAATATAAACCAACAGAAAAATAGACAAACTGTAGTATTTATCTGTTGATAAGAGAATGAGTAAACCCTGGCTTATTCATACAATGGCATACAACAATTGTGAAAATAAATGAACTAAACTATATAGACTAACATAAATAAAACTGTTAAGACTACAGTAAATAAAAAAACAAGCTGCAGAACAATAGGAAGTTTTAAAAATTAATAATATATAGCATTTTATGTACAGAAACACACATGTGGAAATTTTTTTAAAAATTAAATGGGAATAAGAAAGACCAAATGCACGACAGTAGTTATTTTTAAGTAGAAAAAGACAGGACTAGAACCAAGAAATGACATACAGGGTTTCAACTGTATCTGTAATGTTCTATCTAGTAAAAAAAAAAAAAAAGATTATAAACATTTTATTCTAATAAACATTTTATTCCAATAAATAAATATCACGAGAAAGCAACTTTTTTTAAATTGGAAAGATGTTTTGAAGTCTCCCATCTAAAAATTAAAAATAGACTAGTATACAATGTCAACAAACTGCCCACCTTAGAAAAAAATAGGAGTATGACTCCTATTATTAAACTATTAAATAACTAAATGAGAATATGATTTTTAAAACAGCCAGAGAGTAACTCTAAATTTCATAAGTGATTTAAAGATTCCTAGCTTCCTCCATTTCCAAGAGAAAATTCTTCCATATCTGTTTCAGTAACTATGACAATTTCCTGAGAATATAGAAATAGATATATGCTTGGCAAATAAAGGCCAAGCAATTAAAACAGAGATCTTAAGAGTCAGAGGCAGAAAACAAACATCAAAAACAAAATCCAAACAGAACTACCACCAAAATCAAAACACTCAAGAGATTGTTTACGAATGAATAATTCTTGGTTATAAGTGTTTAATTTTAAGAAGGGCAGGTGGACTTAACATTGTTGTGGAGACAGGAAGAGCTTCCTTGAAGAAATGACTCTAAGGCTGAAATGTGAGAAATGAGTAAGAGTTGACTAAGTGAAGAGGGGGTGATAAAGGCTTACGCACAGGGTGGGGTGAAAAGCTACAAAGGCCTGGTGGCTTGGATAGAGTATGAATAGAAGCAGGTGAAAAAGAGTCACTGAAGTCAGGGAAGCAGGGGATGAGGAGAGCGGGGAGAAGGCTGGGGTGTTGGGGGACCATGAGGTGAAAAAGGAGGTAGGGCCTTGTATACCATGTTAATGAATTTGATGTCTATACTACCAAAAATGGAATGCCATCTAAAAGTTTAAATAGAAGGATGACATAATTAGACATACTTTGCATTCTTGATGACTTTTTAAAGTGTGTGTGTGTGTGTGTGTGTGTAGGATGCAAAATGAATGCATAAAGACTGGTTAGAAGGCTCCTAGGGTAGTACAAGAGAGAGAATGGTAGCTTTGTCTGGAGGGTTGTGACGGAAAAAAAGACAAAAGCAGACATTCTCAAAAGACATGTAAGCAATAAAAGAAGCACAACTCAAGGATGAATTAGATGGTGAGAATGAGGAAGAGGCAGGAGTCAAGGACAGTTCTGAGGCTGCTGGCTTGCACAACCTGGGGACAGTGTCATTCACTGAGAAAGGACGCTGAAGAGCACCCGGTGGGCAAGGTACAGAGCAGGTGGGGCAGAGATCATGAGTTCACTTTCAGACATGACGAGTTTGGCCTATCTTTGAGGGATTACAAGCAAATGTAATATATAGATTTGTAAGTTTGCTTACAGGTGATAATTTAAACCAGTTACCTTTGAGACAGCCTACAAAGAACACAGGGAGAGAAGTCTTAGGACCATGCCTTGTAAAGCTCCAACACTGAGTGGCGAACAAAAAGGACAATGACTCCATTTAAAGGAAACAGAAAAGGAGGAGCCAAAAATGCAGAAAAAAACATAAGGAGAAATATAACCTTCTTTCAATAAATATTTGTTAGATTAAGAATTAATTAATGAACACATGTATTTGGTTCAATGACATACAGCTTGAACCATAAGACAGTTTCCATTTCTAGCTTTACTTATTTTTTTTAACTTTTTATTTCTTCTAAATTTAAAAAAATCTTATGTCACAATCACAGATTGATTGGAGAAAAAAACAAAGCATTGGGTAATGTGTCAGACATTCAGATTAATTATCAGATCCAACCTTATAAAAGCATTTCTCTGAGAAGACTGCGCACAGCTCTCAGAAGAGATTCTAGGCTGCTGAGTTAATCACACCCAAAAGCTTGAAGACTGGAAGTTTCAATTTGAGGGATAATAGCAAATGGATTCTTAATATGCTCTTTGGGTGCACTTGCTCTGGAAAGCATTCTGCATAGCTGGATAATAGTATGTCACTGAACTCTTTGTCCAATAACTAAGAGGGCCCTTTTCTAACCAGGTTTAGAAAAGTCAGATTTTTGGTCAGTGAACTGCTTGAAATACAGTTTGGTGTTTACAGAAAATCTGGTTATCTTATCTTCAACATGTAAACCATTGATATTTCAGCTAGACGTTAACATTACTGGTATCACCTTTTAAAAGAAAATTGTTTGCACACCTTCTCCTTCAAATCCATTGTATTTCAATGTGAAAGATATACTTCCTACCAATTCTTCACACTGTTTGCTAAAGAGACATCTTTCAATAGCCAAGATTTGATGATAGTCTCTGTTTTCAGTATCCCTTTAAAACCAAATCAAGATCAGATGTATGTTAGTGACCAGAAATTTCATGGAGTATGAAGCAATGAATGACTGGGCATTACATATGATCTTGCTTATTCATGTAGAAGTATCATTCCTTGCAGTATATATAAAAAAATTCAGTAATGATTCAAAGACAACTTTTGCAGTCAAAACCCAGCTTACTAAATGCTAACTCTTATCATTTAGGTTTTCATCGACCCACAAAAGAACTTGTCAAAACTTTTCCTTCAAATGATCCACACACATGAAAAGAACTGTATGGAAGAAGTACTTGGCACAGAAGTGGTTTTGTGCAGCTACAAAATGAAATGTGCTACACAGCATGCGTACGTGAGAGTAACTGCTATTTCAGTCTGTGTCCAATAGAGAGATTTGTTAGAGTATTATTACCAAGGATCTTCTGCTGTCTCCTTGATCAAAAATCTTTGTCAATAATTTCATGATTGTTTTTACAGATTTGGTTTCTTGATAATTTGCTAAAAGAAATGTAATTCTGAAATGCTTCCATGGTTGTGTCCTCCTCTCTACCTTTAGTGACTAGATTCATCAAAATGCTGAAGATTATTTTGCAGATGTTCTGGACAACTTAACTAGCGTACCAGAGAGGTCTCTGGAGTTTATCTGAAAACTCACTGTAGTATAAACGGCTTAGGTCACCATCTGCAGCGTTTTACACAAGTAGCACACTAGACACTAGCTGCAAGTGGACTATTCACTGAGTAAATCTGATTTCCAGATGTCAGTTGTTGACATTTTTTCACCCTTGCCCTGCTTATGCAAAGTCACTGCCCTGGCACAGAGATGCCCAATCCATACACCCAGGACGCAGCACTCCTCTGAATTATTTAATAAGTTGTAAGAGTCCTGTTTCCACTTTCATTGCAGGTTTTACTACTCAGCAAATCACTTCTGAACCACTGAGCTATTTTTGTGACTTTGAAATATAATGCAACATAGTACGACAACAGAAAATGCAAATTAACAAGCAACACACAGAAGACAGATAAACTGCACTCTGGTGACACGCTAACACGAACTTTGTCATTGGTGTATAAACTAATGTGTCCAAGTTTCAAAACATGGTGGAATTTCGGAGGAAATGGTAACTAATTTTACACTTCAAGTATGTGAATTATGAATAAAGCTGCTTCATTGCTCGGCTTTTCCCCCAGCATTAGCAGGCTGCTTACAAGATCCCCAGGAATCACCAGTGTAGTTCATAGGTCCTACTCTAAAAAAGCACTAACATGTCAGGTGGGACTCATGCTCCAAAGAGGAAGAAGTAAATATAGCATCTATGTCAAACGGTTTTTAAACGATGAAAATTTATTAATTTGGATTCCATTAATTGAAAATATGTAATACAAATAACACGACAAATTACATAACAGATTATGTAAACAGTGTCGAAGCCAGAGATGCTTAACAATTCCAAAGACTAAACTGTCTTTAAGAACTTTATGTTTTAGAAGTTTGGAACAGTTTGGGTATCGAATTTAGATTACTTTTATCTATCATTGATGTTGGAAAGGAAGTAATATTTCCTATAAATGTATTACACACAAAAGAGAATCAAGGAGGAGAACCAGCTGAAATTCAGCTCACGTCCAGGATAAGACGTAACTGAACACTTTTCGAGAAGGGATTAAAATGAATCATTGAAAATAAATGTGCTGTCGTTTGCCTTTTAACAAGCACGCCTAAGACACGGAGAGCCATTTTGCTATTTTTTTACCTACAGGACTTGACTGTCAATGCTAAGGGGAAGAACTGATTACTTTTAATTCCATTTTTGATTTCTGAGGTATGACGGACTGGAAGATGCTCCCAGCATTCAATCGGTAAGACAAATGCTGAATATTCTACAGGACGTGAAAACTAAGCAAGCCTTGATCTGCTTTTTTCTCCAAAACTTGTAACGGAAAGTAAATCTATGAACATAAAAGAAATTATTTTGAAAACAACAAAATACACATACTATACTGGCTACACTTGGTAAATTTCAATCTTTCTTTGTTTCTATCTTCACAGATTGAAGAAAATAAAATTGCCATCATTCTTTATACGCCTGTTTGGAAAAACAACACTTTATCAGCAAGATTAGCAGAATTTGTAATAGAAATTCATAGCAGAAATTATATGAACAAGTACATTTTTTATCCGAGTAACAGTCCTCCTTTATGTTTGCATGTCTGCATGTTTCAACAAGCATGACTTTGGTTATATAACCTTCTCTGGGCCCCCCTGGGAAAAACAAAGTGGGGGTCACATTACCGTTCATCCAACTAACACAACAGGCCTAGACTAGTTCTAAACGTCACTTAAAGTCACTTAACTTACTAGAGTAATCCACATATTAATCCAGGAAAAGTAAAAAGGCTAGGTGGGCAATGGACAGGGCCACTGGGCACAGTTATGCAGTCTGTGCATTTTAAAAGGGTTCCTAGAAGAAGGGTGGGCAAAAATTTGACCCACTATGGCTCTAGCCCGGGGGGAAAAAAAAAAAAACAGCATCTTAGGATAATTTGTCTGCTCAGGGAAGATGCCTTTTTGTAACTCATAAAACTAAATCATGATCAGCTGAAAGGTGGGTGCTAGACGTTTCTGCCAAAAGACTTCCAGTAAGGTGCATTATCTTACATTCACAGGGAAAAAAATCCAGCAAAACTTTCATGTTCTAACAGATGAGAAATACCAGTGCTGTGAAAAGTTATATTGGCTGTCAAGTTTGAAAGGACTCTCAGTAAGCAGAAACAGCTCTCCAAGTAGGAATACAAAAAACAAGCTGAGTTATCTGGCACTGACATAAGTGAAGAGTCTTAATATCACACACCCAAATTTTTAATTTAATGGTAGAATCACAGCAGGTGTAGGTAAACACACCATACTAAAATTTTCTAATCAAATTCTGCCTTAGGAATCCAAAGTTATTTACATCATGTTTACATGTGTGACCATGACCCCATTATATTCTAATAAAAGTCATAATGTACAGTATCTCACTGTATATAAACATGTATGGCATAAATGTTAAAACATTTGCTTCATTGTTAAAGTGCTAAAATGCGTATCTGAGGAAGATTTCCTCACGTGAGTAATTAATGATGCAACATGAAACAGCTTTACCAGGTCAGTTCCCACCCTAACTACTTTTTTTTCTCCCCTTGCTGTTTTATATTTTCACTCTTGGAAGAAATGTTCATATCTTTTGCTGTAAGTTAGCTGAAAGGCTAGTTTCTTAGGGAAGAAGGAAGAAAAGCAAGTGAAGCAATAAAAGGAAACTCACCAATGGACAATATTACCTCACAAGCTCATTTTTAACAAAGCAGAATCCTAACTACTTCAAAATATTTGATACAAAGTTTTATTCTACTGAATTAAAAGATGTAAGTTCCTTTCATATGGTAGGTATTTTTCAAATAACCACCTGATAAATATTATTTAAATATTGAACAAATATTATGTTTTGTATCAAGTTTTTTCTTCATATATTGATGAAATGTCATATTGTACCTAACAGGAAGTTTAGGATAACTGATTTTACAGAATACCATATATTAATTAGTAAACTTGCATTCTAATTACTTACTACTAAAATAATTAAATACCTTTTGTAGACTGGTAGGATTTAGCTGAGTTTTGTCTATTATTTTCACAGCAACCTAAAAAAGAGAATTATTAAACTACATTTGAGAATACATATTTTAATGAATAAAACTTATAAAGAAAACAGCTTTTGTTTCATTTCTAACTAGGTTTAAATTTGGTGTTCACATAACTAGATGGTAAAGTTCTGATAATGGGGCAGCCCTGTAATATAATCTGTTGACCCAAGTCTTTAACCAATTTGATTCCAAGTTAATGAAATTACACCTTTGTTATTTCTTCCAAGTCTCCTCTTTTAAAGTAAAAATCATCTGTATCTTAATCTTTTACTCATGATCTTGATGATAAGTTACAATCATCCGAGGGGAGAGGCTTATAAACTTTCAGTACATTATGTATTATGTGGGTAGAGCGATCATACACTCAGACTTACTAATAGCAAACTAACAAAACGGACTTCAATGTCCTCTAAGTCTCTAATACAGCCTATGTCCCAACAGTTCCAGGGGTCAGAATGGACGGAGAGGACTACATTCATCTATTAGTGACAATAATATGTACAGAGCAAAATGGAAACATAACAAAAATATTTTTTTTTGTATGATGCCCCAGTACTCTATTTCTGGGAAGCTCCCAGGTGATACCACTGGTCCTTGGAACACACTTTGACTTGCAAGGTTATAAGCCTCTGTTCTCCCACCTTCTTTCCAAAGGGCTCTGGTGAAAATGGAGAGAGCCCTGAGGGGCTCACCCTTCACCAATAAATATATTTTTTGGCAGATTTTCATAATGCCCTAATCGGATCCAAATAAACATTACGTAATGTAGAATGTTAGATGTTTAACTATTTTCAGTCTTTAATATATAGATTAGTAAATATATTAGTAATTATTCTTTTAAAAATATAAATTTTGCTATATAAATACACACAATTTAAAATACATGGGATTTTAGAAACCCAATTCTCTTATTATCTGAGAAAAACATCTGTGTAACACTTGCTCAATGTGGTCTCTAAATAGATAAAAATTAGTGGGAGACTTTCTAACACATTTACACCTAATTTACCTTAAGCAGTAATCTTATAAATTTATCTTTTATTGAGTTAACATTGTCTTATAACATTATGTAAGTTTCCTATCTACAACCTTATATTTCTACCTCTGTATACCCTACAGTTTAAGCAGTAATTAATAATCAGTTACCCTAGCTCTGCTCCTGGGATGGGTAGCAAAGGTAATCAGAAACGTCTACAGAAACCATATAATGAAAGACAGAAGTCTGAGAAAATCTCATGTGCAGCACACTGATTCGCAAGAGATGCTAACACGTAGGCACGATTCTTCTGTGCCGTGTACAGCTCTGTCTGCGTATGCTCCGTTCACACATATGCCAGTGGTTATCACGTTGCAACTGTCACTTACTCCCAGAGTTCGCTATAGGAAAGCTTTTAAATAACCTCTGGAGAGGTCCAAGTAAACACTAAAAGGCATCATGAAAACTTACCTCTCTACCAGTTAGAACATGTCTTGCCAGTTTCACTTTGGCAAAATTTCCCTTCCCTATTGTTTTTTGTAAACGATAATTTCCAATGTGAGGCTGCTCATCTGCTGCTGACGTAATGGAGTTTCTGCACCGAGGGATGTTCTGTCTGCTGCTTGACTTGGGAGGCTGGATATGTGGTTCAGTATATCCATCCACAGATGTATGCTAAGAGAAAGGTTACAAGATTTCATTGTTAATTAAACTGTATTACAAAAGGACAGTTAAAAACAACAAACAGTTTTCATGACTAATTCATCTCCAGTGAAAACAGATTATACTACACGATTTTAAAGTTTGAGCATTCTGTTTATAACTTCTGCTTGACTTTAGCTCCCTTTGCCAGGGGGAATATGACTCCTTAAAGAGACATGTTTTGCATAGCTTTAGGTACATGCTTTGGATTAAAAAAATACATGAATGGTTAGATAGCCAGGAGCCCCACAGACCATTACTCCTCTAAGGGTGTCACCCTGTAGGCTGAGATGACAACACAATCCCAGATCGCTTCATGAAAGTGGCAGAAGGTCTTGAATGCCAAGATGACCTCATGAGCACAGTTCCGTCTCTCCAAACGAGTCCAATTACTTGTCATGTTCACTCTTTCATTTGCTGGGAACATAACTCAGCCAAACTGACCAAGCAGCTTCTCACTACAGACATCCCTCTAATCAACTCCTGTCCAGTCCCCTACTCAGCTTACCACGCCCAAGCACGAGCTATCAAGAGCCCTGCCCGGACCCGTGACAATTAATAGCATCTGCTCATCCCTCTTCAGTGCCGTTCTCAGGGCAGGGATGTCACTTAGCCTCACGCTAGCCCACAGTCGCGGCGAGTAGCTGACTGTTCACCTGCAGAACTCAGAGCCTCGAGTCCAGGTAAAGCTGCCTCACCAACTGTTTCATCAGCTCTGTCTCTGCTCTTGTCTAGTTTTGTCTCCATTCAGACATAAATACAATTTCTAGCAGTTTTTTGTGAAAAGACAGAATCATGGATGATAAACATACATCTTTATATAATTGGCATCTTAAGTACAGCTGAAGATGGGTAGAACACATTAGCACAAGAAGGGGATATCCTTTATATTCGCAAAGTAACTAATTCAGTCTTATGTTGTCCTACCTACACCACCAAAAGCTTGTCGAAAAAACTGTCATCAGAAATTTCTTAAAGGCAACTTTAGATATGACTCCATTTACCAATCTCATGCAAAGCGTGACTCAAGGTCATTTTTCTATTTGTTATTAGTTTCTGACATTTTTTTTTCTTTTAACTCAGCTCAGGATTAAAGGATTTTCTGTGCGTCTAACACACACTGGCAGCCTCTGGCCTCAGTCTGGGTTAGTGCCCCTCTGGTGTATTTGCACAGCAAACTCTACCTGCATGGACCTCAGCATCCATTCCAGTGCACTGTCATTATACACTCACTTTTCAGTCTCTGCCACCCCACCATGGGCAATGTGAGGGCAGGGATGTTTTCTTCCCACCTTTATATACTCACCACACTGCAGAGTGCCAGCTACATGGGAAAGACTCAACAAATCAATCATTCCCAGTGTTGTCCCTGGACCAGCACCATCAGCGTCATCTGGGCACATGTTAGAAATGCAAATTCTCTGACCCTGTTCCAGAACTACTAATTAAGAAACTCTGGGGGTGGAACCCAGCAATCTGTCTTTTAACAAGTCCTCCAGGTGATTCTGAAGCAGGTCAAAGTTTGAAAACTACTGCAATAAATTATGTAAGAAGGTGGTATATACAAAGTTATTCACTAGCTCTCAGAGACTTCTCTATTATCTGAGCGTACATAAGAGGTTTTAATTATAACCAGTTTCTAAGAATTAACCAATTGCCATAACATTTCCTACAAATAGGAACTTGTTCTGTCGGGAATGTGGACTTGTCCATCCTTCAAGATTTAATTTTCTCTCCTCCTCAGCAAAGCTTTTTACATCTTTTCGCAAAGCACAGTTGATTATCCCTCTCTTCTGTTGCTATCTTCATATCCAGTAAAAACTTCTTCTGTTGAACTACTACACTATCTTCTAAGTATCTGTCTATGGTCTGTTTTCACTGTTAGACTGAAAGCTCCTTAAGCCCCATAAGTTAACATGGCGTTAGGCAAAAAAAAAAACACTAAATACACATCAGCTAAATTGAAGAAATTTAGGGTCCTTGTGCTCCTGACACCTATACTCAGAATGACTTAATGCGGAATGATTCCTTGTTGTCTAGATCTTTGATGTATAGAACAGCAGGATGAGTTTAAGTATTTGAGTTGCAGACCAGCTCCCAAGGCTGGCTGCAGGGTGTATCTTGACCCTAAACCAAACTATGACAGACTGAATTAGTAGCTCCAAATTTTCACACCTTTTGCCATGTAGCTTTCCAAAGTCTTCCCACTGAGGGTAGAGCATAGTTTCTTACTCCCTGGGCATTCAGTGCCATGGTTTGCTGTGGCCAAGAGAATGAGCTGAAAGTGATGGTATATGACAGTCCCACACTAGTAATCAAGAAGCCATGCTGTGTTTCAACTTACTCTCAAACTTCTGCCATTACCATGAGAAGGACCTGCCCAGGCTGATACCAGAAGGAAGATGAGAAATATAGAGCAGAACCACTCCCAGCTGAGGTCAGATTTAATCAGCTGATCCCCCAGATGACCCCTGACTCATGAGAATATATGCTTGTTAGTTTAAGCCACTGAGTGTTGGGATGATTTGTTACATAGCAATGGCAGCTGATACACAAAAGCTATCACTGTTTTGTAATTAAGAGGTAAACATAAGGGAAAATGAATTTGAACATGTTCTTACCAGACACGGAGAAATTCTAGCTGAGATGCAAACAACAAAAGAGAGGGCTCTATAATCAATTCCTTAAGGAGAATGAGAAACTCTTTTATCAGGTAACCTCTATAGGGCCAGCGTCCTTGACTATTCTGTATCCCCAACAGAGAGGTCAGCAAATTTTCTGTAAAAAGCTAGATAGTAGATATTTTAGGCTTTGTGGACTATATATTATCCCTGATGGACATTCATTTTTCCAGAAACTTTTTTAGCTCAGGGCCATACAAAAACACACCAGAAGGCTGGATTTCACCTATAGGATGCAGCTGGCTGACCCCCAAGGTCACACATCCTATTTTGGAATGCAGGACTAAATTGTTTCTGGCTGATCCTACCAACAGAGTGGGAGACTCTAGGAAAAGCACAGGAATGGCTGTGTCTGCACTTGGAGAGCAGAGGAGAGGACAGACGGCTCTTACAAAAACACTATTCCCCCTTACCACCCCCGCCAGAATTGGGAAGGGTAGTATATGCCCCCAAATCCTTTTAAGAAATAACTTTATTTATTTAAAAAATAATCTAACTTTCAACTTTAGAAGAATGTTGAAACTTACACAGAATGCATTTATGTTAGTCTTAAGTTAGAAATCAAAATAGAATATGTAGCACATTTTACATTATATAATTCTAATTATAAATTATAACACCCACCTAAACAAATACTCCTGCCCCCTACCCTAAATCTTTCTTAGGATTGCCACAGCACCACTCAGGAGCAGAATCTTTCCTTGAAGAAACTTAAAAAAAAAAGTTTTTTTAGAGTTAATGTTTGTTTGTTTGTTTGTTTGTTTGTTTTCAGCAGAGGTACTGGGGCCTGAACCCAGCTCTACCACTGAGCTACTGCTCTACCCCACCCTCCAACCGCTGCCTCGAAGAAACTTTTTGAAAAATCATTTGGGATAACTGATGTCACTCCATCCTGATCAAAAGGTTAACACTCAAATGAGAAACCTGGAAAAAATATGAATTCAGCTCATGCTGGATTAAACTGTGAGTTTAAGTCAGAACTATTTCAGCCCTGTGGCTGACAGAAAGAAGAATTTATGTTCACTCAATTATATAATGTCTGTAAGTTTTAGTCCCTATGTTAAACTGAAAATACAAATTCAGATCTTGTCATTTTCTTTCTTCAAGTTGTCCACTCAATCCAGCAGACAATGAATTCCTTCATTTTTCTGCAGCAGTGGCAACATGACCCTAAAGCTTGCCCTGAGTATGTTACGTATTCAAAGTAATTACTGGTAATAGTTTCATTAGCTCTTCAAAGCTGCATCCCATGGTTACCAAACTTCAATTTCTGAGTAATAACAGAATTTCCCCTGCCTTCAGTACCAACAGAATGAAATTTTTCTACTAACTATGCATCCTTGGGTAAGTTGTTCAACCTTTATGTGTCTGTTTCCTTATCTGTAAAATGGAACTAATAAAAAAAAGCCTACTTCATAGTCATTCTGAGAATTAGGTAATTTCTGTAAAGGTGCTTAGAATAGTACACAATAAGAACTATTTAAGTGTTTGTTAATTGAAACTACACTAACAGATAAAGAAACAAAAATTACCCATCTCTTACACCAGAAAACCAATCCCAAATTTCTGCCATTTTCCTGAGTGTCTGTTGCCTGCAACCACTTCTGCCACCAATTTCTGCATCAGTTAGGTTTCTTGTCTGTAAGCAACAGAAACCAACTCAGGCTAAATCAAGTAGCAAAGGAATTTTTTGAAGTCTACTGGTAGCCTGAAAAAATCCTGAAGGATTAAACTTGTATTCTAGTGAAAGAAGACAAAAATATGCAAACAGCCCAAATTAAATAAGATAATTATACTTGGTTGGTCATAGCAGGTAAAAAGGAAATAAAATGAGGTGATGTGACAAGAGTGACTGGGGGCGGGAGAGTTGGGGTGGGTGCTACTTTGGATAGAATGGATGGAGTAACTGACGTCTGAGCTGGACCTAAAGGATGACAAGGAGCTAGACAAATAGGGGAAGAGCACCCCAGGCCATGAAATGAATAAACAGAGAAATCCCAAGGTGAGGTCATACTTTGTAAATTCAAAGGAAAAAACTACCTAAGAAAATGGTACATTAAATAGGATATCTTCTTCAAAGGCCTACATCTTGAAAATTCAGTTGTCCAAAAGGGAAAACTACAACTTCATACCATTAGAACTCAAACACAAGTTATGGATATAAAGCCCTGTACATTTGACCATACTGAGTCAGATGTGAAAGGCAAAAGAAGGTGCAGCTCGGCTAACTAATAGGTAATAAATGAATAAATGAATGCACGAGTGAACTGAATAACAAACAAATGATACAGAAAAAAAAATCTATTAAAGATAAGCCACAACTCTGTCTCACAATCTAATTTCATCCTAAGTACTTCTCTTTTGCCGGAAACAAATTTTTAAATCAGAAGAAAACCTGGCTGGGACTAGGATTTCTGTTTTCATAATATTTTACTAAACGAGAATTGCAATATCTTTGTTATCCAGAGGGAAAATGGTAAAAAAAAAAAACAAACTGTCAATTAGTGAAGGTTACTGCGAGCTAGGAGCTGTATTAGATGCTTTATATGCACTACCTATTCTAATCTTCATAACAATTCTGTCCAGAAGCATAACACGACGCCCTCTGTTTTACAGATATGGAAAGTAACAGCTCAGAGAGGATATGTACCATTAGACTCTGACCTTCCTAGTGTTAACGCCAGGTTCTACACAAATACCAATTAAAGTGTATATGTGTGTATGTGTGTATATGGGGTGGGCCGTGATCCTTATGGAACTTACATCTCCATGTCCTTCTCTCTGGATATGAGTGTCAAAAACTTTTAAACAGCAGAAAGAGAGTACTTAATGAAAATGGAAGGCCATTGTAGTTTCTTCCTTTGTGTTCCTACAGCACTTGGTAGGCATACCCCGGAGATCTTATGGGTTTGGGTCCAGCCAACTACAATAAAGCGAATATTGCAATGAAGCGAGTGACTGTCCTCTGAGCCTTCAGTGAACTGTAATATTTTTGCTGGCGGAGGGCTTGAAATATTTCAAAAATTATCAAAATACGATAGAGACAAGACATGAGCAAATTCTGTTGGAAAAATTAGCCTTGCTTGACTCAGGGTTGCCATAAACCTTCAATTTGTAAAAAAATGTATTATCTGTGAAGAACAATAAAGCAAAGTGCAATCAAAAAAAGAGGTATGCCTGTACCTTCTTTGATACAACAATTAATATTGTATGATACAATTGCCTTTTCTTTGTAAACTATCTCCTACTAAATTGTGAGCTTCAAAGTTGCCCAGCACTGTGTCTTTTACATTTCTTATCATTCAACTAGAGGGTGCTGCATGAATGGACCCAGTGAATATGTTATCTTTTGTTATCATTGCTCCACCTAAATTACAATTTTAAAGAATCAATTTTATCTTATATATTAAAGTTTCTCTCAGTGAGGTGCCAATAGGTCTGACCAGTCATATATCAATTCCTAGAAAGATAAACCACAAAAAAATGAAGTCAAACAATGAAGACCAGAAAGTTATTAACATAAATGACCACCAAAACTTTCCAACAGCTACCAAACTATTTGCACAGCATAAATCGAAGCGGCAAAGCCTCTCAATGCAGTGATCCTGCCCGTCTGCAGTAAGTAACTGCGTAATTTTACAAACATATTATAAGTGATCTTTGACTTGATCTGTTTTTAGGAGCCAGAATGGGTTTGATTTTAATAACTAAAAAGTATGATACTAATGAAAAAAACGTGGCCAATACAGTTTGCAGGCATACCTTGTTTTACTGCACTCTGCAGATACTGCTTTTTTTCCTTTTCTTTCTTTCTTTTTTTTTTTTAAACAAATTGAAGGTCTGTGGCAACCTTGAATTGAGCAAGTCTATTGGCACCATATTTTTCCAAAGTATTCGCTTATATTGTATCTCTATGTCACTCTTTGGTAATTCTAACAATATTTCAAATACTTTTCATTATTACTAGATTGGTTACAGAGCTCTGTGACCTGTGATCATTCACGTTGCTATCGCAAGACAATTACGACTCACTGGAGGTTCAGATGACAATTAGTGTAATTTAGCAACAAAATATTTTTAAATTAAGATATGTACTTTGTTTTTTAGACATAAGGTCCATTGCACAATTTATAATAGACTACAGTGTCATGTAAATGTAACTTTATATGTGCTGGGAAACCAAAACTTCACACGGTTCACTTTATTGCCATGCTTGCTTTATTGCAGTGGTCTGGAACCAAACCTGCAATATCTCTGAGGTATGCCTGTACTAACAGAGATCCAAGAAACCTAAAGAAAATCCTCATCAAATCACTCAACAACATATTAAAGAATTATCACTACAATTATTTAGGTATATGACCTAAGGAGGCAAAAGTTAACTCTATACAAGAAGAATATTACAATTTATCACTTCAATTTGAAAAACATGGAGTAGCACCGAGTGATAAACTGTAACAACAGAAACAAGATGAGAATATCCCATCGAACACTCTCATTCAACATTACAGTGGTGCTAGATAGACCAGCAATGCTTTTTAAGAAGAAAAATACACCGGGGAAAGACTTATTTGTATCATCTTTCTACTGCTGACCTGAACGTAAACCTAGAAAAAGCAAGTGAATTAATAAAATAATCTTTTGGAAGTACTACTTGAGTTCGACAAAGTTACAAGAGGGATGAAACATCCTTAAAAATCAATTATATTCTGAGAGAATCATTGGTGAAGTCTTAACACATCCTTTCATATTCAGCTTAGACTCTGGGTCCCAGGAAAAACCATACATCATATCAGAGCTTCTATTCCCCCATCACTAAGCTGGCTTCCATGCACATTTTTGGTCTCTCTATTGTTATTTCTAGCAGTGCACTGCCCCAAATTTTAAAATTAATTTTTATTAATTTTACGCAATGGTCAAAAATGCCAACTAACTCCAATAGGCTGCTAACAAAAAAACACCAGTCCCCTGTACCACCCTTCCAGACATCGAGCCTGCTCCCCAGAGCAGTTTCCTTTAGCTTTTTCTTCTAATATTGGCTTAAATGTTTTGAAACAAAATGCTTTTATTGCTAATTCTTAGTTCATCAGTCTCAGACATTCTCTCAATTTCCTACTACTGCCAATTAGGATTAAGATCTTTTAGCTTCCCCTTCTCCTCCTCTCATCTCCCTAATGTAATATAATTAAATTTTCAATTAAAAAGCATTGTGTTTACATGATTATGACTTGTAAATACTTACTCACTGGAAGCCAAATAGCATATCATGATGCTTCTACCAAGCCTTCTTTATGTCAGCTTCATTGTGAAATAAATAACACAATGAAATTCACCAAATTTAAGTATACAATATAAGCCGTGACAAACATATAAAGTCACGAAACACGACAGCGATGAACATATAAAACATTTCGTCACGCCAAAAAGCTCCCGGCGCCCCTTTGCCGTCAGTGCCCTCCTCTCACTGATCTGCTTTCTGACACTATACTCTTGCCTTTTCTAAAATGTTAGATAAATAGGTAACATCACACAGAATTTAACCTGTCTGGTTCATTGTAATTACTGACATATTTGGGCTTATTTCTGCATTTTGTTTTCTGTTTTACTTTAAGTGTTTTCTCTTTTCTTTATTTTCCCCTATATTCACTGGATTTTCTTCATTTCTTTTTTTCTCCTCTAGTGATTTGGAAGCTCTACCTCCTGTGTCTATTCTACTCGTTATTTTTTAAAAATTTAAGGGTGAAAGTCAAGGTGCAGTGGGCTGGGAGAAAGTCAAAAATGAGGAAACGGAGGCTGCTAGGGCAGAAGAGGACCCTGAGAATTCTGACGGTGAAGAAGAGGCGGAATGTGACAGCTGGGGAAGGAACAGGGGCGTGGAATTGAGGGCGGTTATTGTTCATTGGCTTGTTTTAAGATAGAGGAGACCTGAGGATGCTTAAATCCCCAGGGAAGGATCTGGTGGCGGGAGATGCTGATGAGACAGGAGAGCGAAGAGATAAGTGAAGCTCCTGGGAAGGTGGACAGTGAGAAGATTCAGAGCACAGATGGAGGGACTGCCCTCATGCAGGAAGAAAGACACCTCTTATCCTGTAACCAGCAGAAAGGAAGAGAAATTAGGTCTAGATGTAGAAAGGGGCATACATTTGATAGGAGGAAGCTGAGGGGTTTTCGATCTGATGGCTGTCACTGTCTCTGGGTGGTTGGAGGTAAGGTCACCCGCTGACAGTGAAGAGAGGCCACAGAGGTTTGCAGAGAGTAAAAAAGATTTCAAACAATCTCTTTAGAGAAAGGAAAAATTAGTTAACCAAAGAAACCTAGCAACGCTGCAAAACCCAGTAGGGCTGCCGGGCAGGGCTGACGGTCTAGCCGAGATGGGTGGCCACAAATTTATTACAGCCCTAATCTGTCCAGTTGGGTCATTTTTCCCAGTAATACTCACATGCCCACAGATTACTTAGGAAGCAGATATATGAGCTCACCGCGGCCCGGAGATTGTCAAGCAGGTACCGCCAAAGAGGAAGCAGCAAGACAAGTTAGGTTAACAGTAAAGGAGTTTGGCAATATCTATCAAAGAAATTCCTACCATTATTAGACTAGAAATTTTCTAGTAATTTATTCTACAGACATAATCACAAATGAGCTAAAAAGATGAATGCATACAAAGAAATGTATTGCAGCACTTTTTGTAATAGCAAAAGGTAAAACAAGCATAAACGTCCGTCAATAGGGAACTGGTTACGTGTGTGTGGTAGGTACGCTCTTTGTAAATGCTTGTGTGTGCCCGCGTACAAGCATCCCCGAGCTTCGATCAGCAGAGGGCATCTCCAGAAGATTACACAGGAGACAGAAGCGTAAGTAGTTCTCTCCTGGGAGGGGATCTAGGGGACTGGGAATCAGGGAATAGAGGGGACACTTTCTTCTTCTAATGTATCTTTTAACTGTTTGGAATGTTGTTCTATACATTAACTATTCAGTATAATGAAACAAGTGATTTTAAAAAAATGTACCTAAGAGAACAGGCAAGGGAAGAGGTAACAAGCGTTTACTGAATGTCCACCATGTACCATATGTTATGAGTATTTTACCCAAATTCAATCCAATAATTAGTCGCATTATTGGGATTCAAACTGAGATGTTTCTTGCTATAAATATAGCTGGAGAGTTTTTAAAAATTAAAATTTGAAGTAGGGCTTCTGGGGGCAAATGGCAGGTGACAGCACATCTGCATAACTCCTCCTGACTAACTCACCAACGGAACAAGTCATAGTGTCATAGTAAGGCAGCCACAAGACCTTCAGCTTAAATAAGAAATGGTGAGTGAAGAGTTTCAGAGGGGCCTTCCTTCAGCCCCACCCAGGAGGCATGAGGACCACAGGCTAGCTGATACCTGAGAAGAACCATGCGATAAAGTCATCTTAACTTTCTCCAGCTCAGCTTCCTAACCAGGAGAAAGGACTGTAATCTGCTCATTCTGGAAAGATCAAAATCAAAGGAGTGTTCCCCTAAGGGCTTGATGTGACTCCAAAAACCTTAAAATTCAGTGAAACTTCGTTCTAAGAAAATACGACTTACATGCGGTTACCTGATCCCTTCTGCCCCACCTCCACCACAGCCTCGATCCCCTTACCACTCACCACTTCCCCCAAGCTCCTGAAGAGCTGAAAAGAGGCTGTGAACCTAGGCACACCTAAACCCAGCTGTCAGCTCAAGTTCTGTTTCCCCTACATGGGGAAGTAAATCAAGGAGAATCCATCTACATTATTCTTGAAGCAAATAGCAAGTCTAGATAAAATTCCTCACTCAGAGGATGGACTGTCTGTAAAAGATTCCCACACTGGACCTCTGCACAGACCCTGGATGGTGGAGGGAGGGAGGACTGTGATGAAATCATGAAGAATTACTCCAGGAAACAGAAGAGAAAAAACTGCAACACTTTAGATAAACCTTCTCTACAACATATATACACATTTGCTAAAACCTGCAAAAGAACACTAGGATAAACTGAAAACTAATGAAAATGGTTCCCTATAGGAGAGGGAGGGAACAAGAATGAGGGACAGGGAGGGAAGTAAGGCTTCGCTGAATATACCTTCAATTTAGAAACCACGTAAATGCTTTAAACATTCAAAAAAAAAAATCAAAACTAAAAGTAAAAAGTAATCTCGAAATACTTAAAACAAATGGAATTAACTCGATGTCAAATTGGTAAAACCACCAAAAAGAAAAAGGTTATTTTAAATGAGTTTACAACTGTGTTTTGACTATATATCCTTAGTGAAATACTTTCAAAGAGCTGTTGTACATCACTCAGTAATCTAATAGTGGTATTATTTGGAGACTACATTTTATATGTAAATATACACATATAATAAGATAAAGCAAGTAAGTAATTATGTATTCATGTTATTTAAAATCTTGAGTACAAAATCAAAGTAAAATCACATAATGTTAAATTTGAGGTACTAATATCAGCATCAACTCATGCTTTTTCATTGTAACAAAATGCCTACTTCCTGATTCTGTCCAAAAAAAAAAAAAAAAAGGCCTAGAAACACAGACAACCCAGTTACAATGGCAGCCTCATTAGAAAAATGGCTGATTCCCAGTTTGGGGCGGGGGGGGGTCGGGGGAGGGCAGGACATTTACAAGATAAACCTGGGATCACTCATGCCATAGGCAGGAAAGCTGGCGATTACTGATGAAGATGTGTCAAAAGGACATAGGAGCCAGTCTGACAGGGCTCCAGGGTCACTCAGCTGTCTGTTAAATAGCAGAGCTGGGACTGAAACCCAGGGAGTGTGCCCCCAGAAGTCAGCCTACTAACCGCTATTCTAGACCACCTCTCAGACAAGAGAGATTCAATTAAGAAGAGGAAAAGAGATGAAAACCAGAGACCAGGATAGGGGGAAAATATCTTATATGACTTACAAGCATCTCTTAAAATAGTTGGTCCCTTCCTCCTCCCTTGAATACTTTCTTTACTTGGGTCTTACATTTCCCTCCTGCCTGACTGTACCTTCTCAGACCTTGTCGTCAGCTTCCCTTCTGCCCTGCTTCCTGCTACTGAAGGGCCCCAGGAATTCAGACCATGGCATTCCTGCCTTCTCTGGCTGCACTATACTAACCCCCTTGGGGACTCCATCTAGACCCACAGCTTTAAATAACATGTATACCCAGACAACTCCAAAATTTCTATCCCCAGACACTCTCCCAAACTCCAGACTGCCACCTTGACATGTCCATTTACATGTCTGTTGGTATCCCAACCTCGGCTCATCCCAACCCAATCTCCATCCCTGAATCCTGCAAAACCTGCCCCACCATAGCTTTCTCCATCTCAGCTGATGACAAATCCATCTTTCCAGGTGCTCAGACCAAAACCTCTGGGGTCATCCTTACCTTGCACCCTTTCAATCCTCCCTCCCTCCCTCCCTCTCTTTCTCTCATCCCATGTGCAATCTGTCAGGAAATCCTATTGGCTCTACCTTCAAATACACCCAGAATCCTGCTACTCACCTTCCCTACGTCTGCCACTCAAGTCTGAGCTGCCTGGATTGTTGCAGTAGCCTCCTAACAGCCTAATGACATGCCACCCTATTTCTAACCCTGCCCCATTCCAGTCAGAGTAAAAATCGAAGTCCTTATAATGGCCCAACAAATTCTGCCCCCCTCTTACCTCTCTGACTTCATTTGTACCACTCCGCCTCTCACTCACCTTGCTCCAGCCAACATGGTCTCCTCGCTGTTCTTCAAGGATGGCCGGCACAGCCGTGTAACAGGACCTCTGACCTAGCTATTCCCTTTGCCTGGAACATTCTGCTCTCAGACATCTGCTTGACCCACTCCCTCAGCAATCCAAGTCTTTCCTCAAATCTCACCCTCTCAGTGAGGCTTATTCTGTCCTACTCGATAGCACATTTCCCCTTGCCCTACTTATTTATGAATATATTAGCTTTCTCTTTCCTCCCCCACTCTGATAAGAACAGAGGTAGTTGTCTATTTCATTGACTGCTGTATCTAAAGTGCCTAAGAAAGTGTAAACACCAAGAAGCACTAAAAAGGACCAAATAAAATAATTTAACAAAACTAAATCAATCTATCATTTTATGGAGCATAAGTAGGTTACTTAAAATAAACTTCAGTTTTAAAAATTTCCAGTTTTTTAAAGCAAAAAATGGCTGGGATTCAATAAAACATTTCCACTGAAACATGATTTGATTATTCACTCTAGCATAGTGAATAAGAGAAATGGGTCTGGAGTGGGGCAGCCAGGGTTGAATCCTGGCACTGAGACGTAACAGCTGTGCGACCCTGGGCAAGTCACTTGACCTGGGAAATAGTGTGATAACAGGACCAACTTCAAAGAGCTCCATTCAGTGTCTCCCACCTGCACAAAGGGCCGTCTCTCAGCACCATTTCCATTTCTAAGAGCATCCCCCACCGCCAGTTTCTCTCCATTCTTTAACTCTCCTTATTATCTTCATATCACCTACTACTATCTAAAACCATGTTATTTTTAAAATTACATGTTTTCATATGACTTCCCCTGTACAAGTAATAATCTTACTTACTTCTCTATCCTTAGTGCCCAGAAGCAGTGCCTGACACACACAGGCAGGAACTTGCTAAATACTTGTTGAGTAAAGGGATGAGTAACACACAGCCCAGGGAGAGGTACTCTATAAGTACTCAATAAATGTCAGCCGTTATTATCCAGGTAATTCATTCAGGGAAATAATTCAGGCTTTTGTGTTGTCTCTTTAAATAATTTTCCTCATTGTCTTTGCAGGTTTTATTTACTACTCACCCAAGTCAAGAATTACATTAATTTACGGCTTGAAAAAAATTTTCCTTCTGCTGTTAGGAGACCTCACTGGAATAGATTATTTCAACTTAAGTTCATCTCAGACATGTCCTCCTGAGCACCACACTATGAACCACATTCTGTAGATACAGTGATGAAAGACAGTCCCAGTCAGCCAAGAGGTCTGCGCCTTAGTTTAGTGCCTGCCTCTGCCCAAGCAGTCTATGTAAATGCAGTGTAAGGGGGATGAGGACACATTCAGAATGGGCATGAGTTGGGGGAGCTGATAGCTTGTAAAGGTCCTGACCATTTAGTGGAAATCTTCACATGGTTCTATGTGGAACTTCAAATTCCTTAATTCATTACGGTGAAAATTCCACCTTTGTTTTTGTTTTTGCTGATAATTGTATAACCAAAAAACAAACTAGGTTACTGCAAATTAGGTGTTTCTGAAACATTCCCCAACAGATGGAAGTTTACATAGATCCTCAGCCAACTAAGGACAATGTATCTGTGTCTAGGTTAACGTACGTACATACATTAGTATGAGACTGCCGAGGACCATTCTTTATTTTGAGGTTGTGTACTTTTACTCATCTGGTGTTAAGCTGGCCTTTCTTTCAAGCAATTATGCTGAAAAACTCATGGTGAGCTTCTCTCCACTTACTCGACAAAAAGATTCTTTTTTTTGTTTATTTACTTTTTAAAAATTTTATCAGTGAAATTCTGAAATCTAAACAGAACACAATTAATAGCTACCTGGCCAAATTCCAAATACAGAATACTGGATCTTTTATTCATTAACACACTGTCTCTTCATTCGCCCAAGCCCAGTTTTCTTTGACCTTTTGTCTATAACCATTGTCTACACTATTTGAGCGGATCTAAATTCTAACACAGGCAATATTAACACACTTTTTCTCATCATGTGTTTGAGGATGGAATGGTATGGACCTCAGAAAGTACTTAAATCTTGTCATGCACTGATATAATAAACATTATCATCAAACTATACTCCTGACTCTGACTTGACTTTGCATATATTCTGAGTAAGTGGTGTCATAGAGATGTTGAGAGCATTTAGAGCATGATTTGATGCAATTAGCTCCGGTCCCCAGAATATTTAAATATCTTGCACTGGAATATTCAAAGCTTTCCTCAACCTCAAAACCTCTGATCCACTGACCCTTCCCCATCCACCACTATTCATCCGTGTCATGTCTTCACGTATCTCCTTGTCCAGGTGATACGCCATGATCCTTTACTGTAACTGCTTCTTTACAAAATTCCTTAACTTCCCTACTTTCCAGTCCCTCTTTCACATTTGCTTGGCAAACCCTCACCACTGTGAATTCCAGTCATGCTGCAACTTCATACCTCCTGTACCTGAACAGCTCAACATCCTTAGAGACACAAGTGGGCTACCTGATTTCACTTAGATTTTTGGTCACAAATCGCAAATGAGGACCCAGCACCACCTGACAACCCTTTATACTTTGAACTCACTTTACTCTTCTTTAAAACTTCTATTTCATGCCTTCTCCTTCCTCCTCTTCTATCCCCACTTGCCAAATGATGTTTTGTTTTCTAGTTCATTAATAGTACAGAAACAGTTAGAGAGCCAGTCAGTGTTTGATCCACATCAAGACTACAGCCTATCCACAACCTTCATGAAACATCCTTGCTGTCATCAAAAACTAAAATCACCTCCCATGCTAGGGATCCCGTTAGTGTCACCTTTACAAGCGCTCAGTTCCTTTACTGACTCTTGCTCATCTTAGTTATCAATTCCTTCCTCTCAAATAGACTTAGTTGAATACTATAAAAACAAGTCCTTGTATCTCATCTTGAAAGAGAAAATTCTCCTGTGACCGTTAAGTTCCCTTCCAACTCTGCGGCCTTAACATAAAAATTCTCAAAAGAAGCTTTTGTGGTTGTCTCTAAATTGCTGCTGTCACTTCTCAATCTTTGCTTCAACCCACTCCAACCAGATTTGTCTCCACCACTTCACTGGGACTAGTCTTCTCAAGGTCACCAGTTACTTCCATGTTGAAAAATCCAACAGTCACATCTGAAACAGCTGACCACTCTTCCTTTATCCTCTTGGCTTCTGCAGCACAATGTCTCCAGATTTTCCCCCTGACCTACCAACAGTTACTTCAGTGCCCTTTGCTCCTCTCCCATGTACCATGTCCCTGTCCCTAAATACCCTTTCTATTTTATTTATCTTTTCCAAGAACCAACTTTTGGTGTCACTGATGTCTCTCATTTTTTTCTTTGTTTTTTGATTTCCTTATTGTCTCCTTTGATTTTCATGATTTCCTCTCTTCTGCGCTCCTTATGATTCACCTGTTCAGTTTAAGTTACTAAGCTCTCCTAAACTGATTTGTTTCCCTAATACTAGCTAAGTAATTCTCAGTCCCTTATTTTCTAATATGTGTATTCAGAGTAACAAATTTTCATCTTGGTTGTACTCTAGTTGAAATATACTATATATATATTCAAAAGGAGTATATTCTATTTTGAGAATACATTCTATACATGTCTACTGAATAAAACTTATTTTGCTTACTCAAATTTTATTTATTCTTACTAATTTTATTTCTGTTTATCTCATCTAGAGGTTTTTTTTTAACTATTTGTCAATTTCTTTAAAATAACAAATTTTTTGTTTTATGTATTTGGGAGCTATGTTCTTGTATACGTAGATTCAGTAATACAGTAATATTATAGGATATAATTATTTCTACTCTACACACAGCATAGAGCTGGGAATTTTTATTTCTTTAGAGCAATCTTTTTCCTCCTTCAACTTAAGGCCTTAGGTGGATGGCAGGCTTTCTTATCAACTCCCCCAACCAAGAGGAAGAGTTTTTCTTAATTTTCTTTGCATGAAGCTATAGCTACCTAGGCCTTGAGCTTCATACAGGAGGCCCCTCTGCTGTTCCCCTAGCAAAGGTGGAGTTGATACCACATCTCCTGTCCCTGTGTGGGGGCTGGGACCCCACTGTACAGTGCTTACACTGGATCCTAAAACCTTGAGGACTGTCATGCTGTCAGTTTGAACTTACCTTCCTAGCTTTGATTTCTCTTCATTTACTGCCTCCCTTAAAGCTCAGTCATGTAGTTCACACTTTAAAAATTATATTTAAGCCTACCTATGTCTTTGTAGCAAGAAGGAAGAAACCATGTCAATTCCATCCACCACAGTACTGGTCCTCCTCTCTTTTTTCTAGTATACATTTTCCTTGGGTAAAATTACTCAGTCATGTGACTTTCAATATTATTTATACCACACGACTCCCAAAACTTTATCTCCAACAGTGACTTTTCCTTGAGTTTTAGATTTATTTTCTGACAAAGAACATCTAGCCAGAATATATTTTTTTAAAAAACTCCTGCAAATCAAGGACAAAAAGACAACTGATCCAATTTTTAAAACAGGCAACGGACTTGTACATACACATCACAAAAGAATATATACAAATGGCCAATAAGGACACTAAAAAAGTGTATCATCATTAGTCAGTAAAGGAAATGTAAACTGAAAATCACAGTGAGATACCACTATATGCCCACTAGAAGGCCTAAAACAAAAAAGACTGACAACACCAAATGTTGGTGAAAAACAGAACTCTCCTACATTGCTGGGAGGAGTGTAAATGATACAGTCACTTTGGAAAATATTTTGTCAGTTTCTTAAAAAGTTAAAAACATGCCATTGCTACAACCCATCAATTCCACTCCTCTGCGTTTCCCCAAAAGAAATGAATATATAAGTTAAAAAAAAAAAAGACCTGTGCAAGAATGTCTGTAACAGCCTTTGTTCTTAATGGCCCAACCCATTGGAAACAACCCAAATGTTCATTCAACAGGTGAAGGGATGCACAAATTTTGGTATATTCATACAAAAGAATGCTATTCTGCAATGAAAATGAATAACTTGATACATACAACATGGACGAATCTCACAGACAAGTAAAAGAAGTAAGGAAAATGCACTGCTTGATCCACTTCCACCAAGTTCTGGAACAAGAAAACCCAATTTAGAGTAATAGAAATAAAAGGGCAGTGTGCTGATTAGAAAAAGGCCAAAGTGAAATTTCTGGGATAATGGGAATGTTCCTGGTCTTGACTGCATTGGTATAATCTTTCATCAAAACTCACTGAATTGTAACCAAAAAAATCTGAGCATTTCCCTGTATGTAAATGTTACCTTAATTTAAAACAACCACCCAACAAACTTTTACTTAACTGTAGCTTAAAGGCCTGGTTTTCCCATGATCATTTCCTTACCAAGGACAGCTAAAACACACCACAAAGTTGAGTGCTGAATACACCCTCTAAATATATGTGACCTAAAAGATCTAGATTTTCAACTATTTTTTTAGGAGGGGGGAGATGTTTTCAGAAGCAATTTGTTTGCCAAAGCTACTGTTCTGAATCCTGTTCAAATTTATTTAGGAAAATATCTCTTACGTGTTTTCCAAACAAACTATATCCTATCACTTCCTTACAAGGGTAGTTGTCAAAAGCCACAACCTATCAAAAACCATCACCAATTACCATTCTGATCAAAAAGAGCTCAAATCATCAGAAGCCAGGAATATCCTTATTATATACGTTGGTCACACATTGCCTATTCTGTATATTTATTCTAAACCCACACCTGTGGCCTCATGGGGCGTTTCCTATGACCAGCCGACAGAGGACGAATTTCTCCCAAGCCTAGTTTACACTCGATTCTGCACAATATGCTGGCACCACCTGAAAGCAGACGGCTGTAGCTCCACAGCCCCACTCTGGGGCGGCACGAAGGAAGAGAAGCAAAAAGAAAACTTCCCATGGGTGGAACTTGAAGCAGTGCACCTGGTTGTTTATTTTGCCTAGAAAGAGAGGGTGTGAATTACGGATCCTAAAAGATTCACAGACTGGTGCTAGTGGCTTGGCTGAGTGATCAAGGACTTGGAAGGAACATGATTTGAAAATTAATGACAAGGGAGAAGTATGTTAATAGCTCTCCCTGAATGAGCACAGCATGTGGAGAGAGCTGTCCCGGGTGAGAGCTCACCGAGGATGACTCATGCTGTAGACATCAGTCAGTCTCTTTCTCCAGCCACCCGCCTGCCTGGTCACATCGACTAAATTCACCAAGGCCATTCTGCCTACTGCGGAGAAGGATGCTGGGCTCCCCCAAGTGACACTTCAGTTCCCAGGAGGAGGGGGTGAGGTCAGCCTGGTGACCGGTTGACTACATCGGACTACTTTCATCATAGAAGGGGCAGTACTTTGCTCTCACTGGAATAAATACTTGCTGTAGATATGAATTTGCCTTCCCTGGGCAGAATGCTTCTGCCAAAACCTCCATGGGCAGGCTTACAGGATACATTTTTCACCACCATGACCTTCCACACAGCATTGCCTCTAAGCAAGGAACTGATTTTACAGTAAATGAAGGCAATGGGCTTGTGCTTGAAGAATCCACTGGTCTTATGTTCCCCAACACCCTGAAGCAGCTGGCTTGATAAACCTGTGGAATGGCCTTTTCAAACATTCTGTTACAATGCCAGATGGGTGTAACATCTTCCAAGATGCGACCTGTACTCTGAATCGTGACTAACATATGGTGCTATTCCCTCCACAGCCAGGATTCACAGGTCCAGGAATCAAGAGCTAGAAATGGGAGTAGCTCCTCTCACTATTACCCTTACTGATCCACCTGTGAAGTTTTTATCTTTCTAGTCTCGGCAACTTTGGGTTCTGCCAGCATAGAAGTCTTAGTACCTAAGGGAGAAATGCTTCCACCTGACGACATAGTAATGGTCCATTAAATTGCAAGGTGAGACTGCTTCGTGGCAGTGAATCAAGAGGTAAAGAAGGGGGTTATTATACCAGCGAGGGTGACTGGTCCCGACTATCAAGGAGCAACTGGGCTGCTATTACGTAATGGCTTAAGGAGGAGTGTATCTACATGCAGGAGATCCTCTGGGGCAACTCTGATTACTCCCATGTCCTGAGATGAGTCAATGGAAAATTACAATAACCCAACACAGGCAAGACTTCTGATGACCCAGACTCTCCAGGAATGAAGGCGTGGGTTACCTCACTAGGCAAGGAATTATAATCAACTGAAGTGTCTACTGAGGGCAAGGGGAATGTGGAATTAGTAGTAGAAGAAGGTAATTACAAACACCACCCCTCACCCTGTAACTAGGTGCAGAAACAAGGGCTGTAATACTTGTGAATATTTCTTCCTTATTTTGTTATAAATATATTTGCATATGTATCAGCCAATTATTTCTTCCTTTTTGTTCCCCTTCCCCATTTCCCTATCTCCCAATATTAAAGTGTTAACATTAGCTAACTTTTTATGTTAATACTGAAGGTACAGGGTATAAAAAGGAGAGTGTGACTCAGGAGACAAATGACAATCACTCGAAGATGGATAAAGGAACTTCACAGCTGTCTTCTTTAAGGGAGAAGATTGGCATGTTTCTGGTACACCTAGGAAATCTGCATCATATTAGGCAAAAGCATAATTTGCTATTATCTTTATCTGGAAGTTAAGTATGGTTGGGAGAAGTGTGCTCACATCCCATACTGAAGAGGGATGGCCAAGGTGACATGCATGGGACAGGCTGTGGTGGCTTCTCGTAGGTTAACTTGGCTGAGCTGGAACTATATTCCTCAGAATTCCCTTCCCTCTATGGCCCTGGGTTAGTAAAGGCCCAAGAGAAAGTTACACAAGATTTGGACGGCAGAACTGAGACGGGGCCATCTATGCTCTGGAGGTCAGTGCAGGGCCAGACACAGCTGCGGTCCCCGCCTGACATGATGATCTGTCTGCGCGTCCTGTGGGCGTGGAGCAGCAGCCAGGCCTCTGAAGCTCCTTCTGCTCCCACGGGATCACCTGCTTCAGCTGCTCTGAGTCCTGGTCCAGGTGCCCAGACCATGATGAAGGGCATCAGCTTATCCTGCAGGTCACCCACCTTACAGGCTGGAAAGCAGTGGGAGAGGGGCATGTGCTCCAGTTTGTCCTCAGAGATGCCAGCGTGTCTTGTTCTCCCCCACTTTACACTCATCTTTCCTTCCCCACTGGAGGGCCCCGCGATTTCAGCCTCTTAGCAGCAGACTCCAAGTCAGTAACCGTACAGAGGGCCCAACCAGTTCCTACAACTGTGTGACTTTAATCCCACAGTAAAAGCCTTAATCTATATTGCTTATAGGATTCTGCTTCCCTGATTGAACTCAGATGTAATAATACAGGTAGAATTGCAATGTACTTACTTTCAAAAAGTTGAACATGGGACTGTCTTTCTAATTTAAGTCACTATTATGTAAACTTCCCTAAAGTGAAATTAATTCCTCTGAATAAAAAAATACCTTTGAAGCATTATTTTTAGAAAGATGAAGAGAAATGTTTTTCCTTAAAAGAGGAGGAATACAAATACAGAATTAGAAAAACTTTTCAGAACTCCACCAAAACCTTGCTCATTGAGCCATTACCTATAATTCCCAGGGGGCAAAAATAAAAGCATTACAATTCAAAAAAGACAACGAAGAATATTATATTCCAGCAGACACGATGGCACTATCAAAATTATCTTCAACTTGTAAGTGCTTGACTTAAAACCTACCTTTAAATTTGGGGTCAGTAAAATCAATGCTGTCTCAAGAGAGAGATTCCATCAGCATGTGTAAAGCAGCAATCGATGAGAGTATATTTGTACTCAGTCTGAAGAATGAGTGTATTGACATGAAGAAGATGGTAAGCATGGGGAAAAGGGAAGCCCAAAGAACACGAGTTTAGTTGTGTATCTTTAACACCGTGGGGCAGGAGAGAAAATATCTCCTGATGAGCAACAGAGAAACTTCTTGTCACTTTGGTTTTGATTCTCCATCTTTGGTACCATGACTGAACACCTAACTATTGCCAAGTATGTAATATACATTTAATAACTTAAAACCCACAATGCACCCAGCCCGGTATGTATTTTACTCATTTTACATTTAAGGAAACATGCTTAATTTTATACACCTTAGAAATGACTAAGGGGGGAATAACTAAATCCAGGGATGTCTTTTCTACAAAATTTGTACTCTTAAGCATGACACAACCCACAGGTATGTCCAATGTCACTAAGAACACTGATGTCACCACAAAACTATCCTCCTCTGAATCCTGCTCTGGTTCCTGCTCACCAAGCCACCTGTGTATAGTCTGGACTCCTGTTTGGCTTTCTGACACTTCATAGAAGCATTCCGATAAGCCAGGAAGTTATACTTCACACTGTAAATTTAATACAATTTTTGTATCAAAATGTAATACAATTATTACAGTTTTTTTATATAAAAGGGAATATAAACCCATGACTTAAAATACAGAAAGTCTTAAAAATTAAAATCATGTGTAATCCAGTAACCCTAAAGTAAGTACTTAAAACTCAGGCATATTTACTTCCTTTATCTAAATGCAATAATAATAACAACAACAACAAACAACAATAATAGCTAACAGTCACATAGCTTCTACTAGGTACCCAGCACTGTGCCGAGGGCATTGTATGTGTTCTACCATTTAAACCTCACAACAACCAGATAAGGTAGGCACTATTGTTATTCCACTTTACAGATAAAGGACCAGAAGCCTCAAGAAATTGAGTGGCTTCCCAAGGTCACAGAGCTAGTAAATGGTGGAGCTTGGACTTGAACTCACAGTCTGACTTTAGAGCTTGTGCCCTTAATCAAGCAGTTACATTGCTTCTGTACCTGAGCTGGAGTATACGAAGGGTGATTAGCCTTCTCCAGGAGGTGGACAGGGAGCGGATGAGCCTGTGCTTTACTGCTGGAGGAACTCCTCCCTAAGATACTCCCCTCCACCCTGAAACACTCCTCCGGGAGGTCTGCCACCACAGCTTGCCAAGAAGGCATTACAAGCGAACACAACTGAGTCCCCAAGGGATACAAGAAAACATCTGCCTAAATTATATCTAAAAATATGGTATTATGATGTTTTAGAAACTTCTTAGTTCTTTCACTCCCACAAGTACAAAAACCTTACAGCAAACTCACGCCAGAAATTACAATAGGTGTTTGTTCTTTAAATCATTAGATTTGATTTAACACTCCAGGAGTCAAAGCCTCCAGTTTAGATTTATTTAGTAAATCTAACAAAATCCAGTAATTATTCCTGAATGTTAAGCTGATAATCATATCAACTTAAATGTCAATACACTTCCTGAATAAATTTTTTTAAGTATAATAAAATTTTAACTGATGACAAACTTATGAACATGAATATGAGAGGTAGTGGGAAATCTCTCTCCAAGACACCTCAGGAGTTAATCTTTTAAAAAGTGACCAGAATTTTAAAAGCAGATATTATATCTACACAGCACTACCTCAGATTCCTAAAGTACTTCAAAATTTTCCAGGGAATGAGTGACTCTTAATTGTATATATTTACTAAACACCGATCAAGGAGCATGTGCACAGGACTGTGCTAAAGGACTTTCGGGGGGAGGAGTGTATTTTACTGACACATCCTTGCTGTTTCTAATATGACACAGCCAGCAATTCTGAAAGCTTCTGAAGGCCAGTTATACCAGCACCCCTGCTTGATTGATTTGGGAATCAGTAACAGGGCTCTTGGTCCCAAGAAGTCTGCAGCATTACATGTGGGACAGGTTTAAGAAAAATCACAGTGCAGTGTGAAAGTACTGTCACAAAGGGTGTACGAGGCAGAAGCAACAGCGGGGATAAATATTCCATCCTGTCAGGACAGAGAGGAGAGTCTCCTCTTTGACATACTCCTCCCTCGCCTGGGTTTTTCTCCCCTCCTGGAGAGGAGGGGAAGGTAGAAGGAAGAGGCGGAAGTATTCAACCAAGCTGGGACCACTTTTTCTATTCAAGGCTTTCCTCCTTAGCATGTTCTTTGGCCACTGTTGTTAAGAACTTACTAGAAAGTCAATTCCCCAGGTTTAAACAAGTAGCCACTGCTACAGAATTTATTTCCCTCTAGTTTTTGGTATTTAAGCAGTAAACAGAACTAGAGTGGCCAGAAGGACCAAGGGTATGACTTAGTAGTGCAATTCAGTCAACAGATAATCCCTGTAGGAAAACATAGGTAAGACGGTTTATAGGTAAGTACCAACATGAGGGGTACCAATAATGCCAGAAGGAAGGGCCAATGACTTACCCAAGATGGACCAGCCAGTGACTCACTAGCAGCTAAATAAGCTTCCCCGTTAGGTCAACAGTATTCAGCATTGACAAAAATCACAAGGACAGGATGCCATAAAAAGATAATGAATTACCAATCCCAGCATTTGCTAGACCTTGTCCAAGCCCCTTTATATCACCCTAGTTTTCTGCCCTAAGTCTGGAGAGGCTCGACTTTCCAGTCTACTAATATTTTTATGTACCAGGGGCTTCTCTAACCTGACTCCCAATACGTACTACCACAGTGAAATGTGCATGGGATTTCATAATGAAACGTGAGTCCTTCCTTAACTGGTGTCAAAGAAACAATTATTCTGATACTTGTTAAAACAGTAGGAAGACTTTATTCAAGGTTATTGCCACAGGGGTACTACAATAGGGGAGAGAGATCGACTCTGGATACAGCAGAGACATCTAGGGATTTACAGCCAAGGAGCAAAGGGAGGGAGTCAGTGGATGGAAAATTACTAAGAGGAGACATCGGGGTAGGGGGATTCTTGCTCAACTGGCCTAACTAGATTTTTGCTGAAAAAGCAGGTCAAGAACTCAGACATCAAAGGCAGCGGAGGACGAAGAACTTGATTAGATACCCAGGGTGGTCAGATATCAAGGGTGGAGGATTCTCACTCAACTGCCTTAGCAGAATTCTCTGCGAAGACTGAACTGTGCAGGCGCTGCAAGAACAGGGCAGCCAGGAAGGCCAAGGTCAAAGCCTGTCGAAAAGAAGGCTCAGAAGAGCCTAACTGAACTCTGTTCAAGGCGAGAGTCTTTGTCACAAGCACTGGCATCTCCTCTTTACCAAGCTTTCCTCCCAATACGCCAAATAAATACTTTTATAAATATTAAAAGCTCTTTCATGGACCATGAGAAAGCAGGCCACTAAATTTAAAAAGTAGCATGTTCCTAAAACGTGCCAACACACACAGAATACAAATCTTATTATGTTGCCCCTTTACTTAAATCACCCAAGGGCCACCACTGCCCGCAGGACGGCTCTCACTGAGGCCTGCCTGTTCTCCAGCCTGGTCCTCTCACTGGCTGCTGCCCTCCCCTCGCCTACTGTCCCCTCCTCCCAACTTCACACCCAGGGCCTCCTTCAGCCCAATATTCTCTTCCTCCCACCACCTCAGTTTCCCACAGAGCCGCTTGGCGAAGGGCTAACTTATCTTTCAGGCCTTGGTTCAAAGGCTGTGAACTTTTCTTGAGCAATCCTTCCCGCCTCCCTTCCTTCTTTATTCTGTGTTCTGATCGCTCAGATGACAAGGAACGGTAACCTTCCACTGCACTTGTCTCTAAGGCTGCCTCCCTCTCCGGGCTCGGAGGCCCTCCAGAGCAGGGAACAGGTTTCACCTGCTTTTGTTTCCCTGTCGTCTCCAGTCGAGATGAAACAAACAGAAAAGGAAATAAATGCAAACCTTCTTTTGAAATTGTGAAAGCAGCACTGCTGATCCCCAAAGGAAAGGTAGTCATGCTTTAAAGATTCAAAAGAATCCTGTTACTATATCCCTTACAGGTAGTTCATGAAGACTTTGCACTGTTTCTCAGCTTCTAATTTGTTTACAACCTGAACTAAACTGATGCAGTGGTCAAAACAATACTAAATAATACTTTCTCCGAAGAAAGATTCAGCCTATAACCAAAGGCACTGCACAGCGAACGCCTCTATTCTGTCGGCACTTCAAACAGAGCTAACCACGCGAAGCTAGGAGGAAGAGAACACGAGATTCCTCATTATCTCCTTCTTCGATCTTCCGCCTACAAATGCCACACACGTACCTTATTATCTCCAAGCCACACAAGCCCGTTATTTTCTACCGCTGTCACCACCTACTGCAAGGACTGATTCATCATTTCTCCCATCCCACCTTCTATAATAACCATCGACCATTATCTTTCTTTTCATTTTAATCAAAAGATGAGATTTATTACAATATCATCATCATCATCACCATCACATAACTCAGTGTTTTTTACAAACTCATGTCAGTATCAGAATTACCTAGAGAAACTGAGTAAGAACATGGTGTGGGAGGGAGCAGGGGTCAGGGGTATGAATTTGAAATGATCTCCCCAGTTGGTTCATAAACTCTGTATTTGAGAATAAAAAATTTTGATTTATTAAAATGCTGAGTGTCAAAAATAAGCCAAATACTATGGTAGGTAACACAGGATACAGAGAAGTAATATTGGAAGTAATTGCTCATCTCAAAGTATTTTCAACTGAGTTAGACAAGTAAAATTTACACACAGAAGAATTACAGAACAATGTTAACCTCTATGATACAGAATGGTCTTCAAACTTTAGGTCAACCACCCAGTCTTCAAAATCTTTAAATATGGACCACCTTAGGAATACTGACTTATAAATTACATATGTATTTCTTTGCTAACAGATTATGTACATTAAAAAAGATAAGAGTTCTTGGAAATAAATTAATCTTTCGTAAACTTACAGTGATTAATAAAACATTACTAATATTATGCAATAAAAATGTTTCTTGATTTTTTAAATCTTGATTTAACAACTGGTGATACAGAGCTTTGAAGAACTGATGAGAAGTTAAGCTTATGTCAATACTTGATTTCAATGACTGTCATGGCTACAGACAGTAGCTCATACAAATAAAAGCGGTGCATCTTCAGTTACATTTATTAAACTATGATGTCCATATTTCATCCAATCCACCAATTACGTGAAAATTTTTTATAAAAGCGATGTTAGTAGACATCTCTGATGACAATTAGCTGTTCATGAAAAGTAATCGTTTAAAGAATTGTAACAAATGGCTTCCAAAATCTACTAGGAGTTTTGATCAGGAAGATTTATAAACAGGTTAGAAAACTGTCCACATTTTAAAGTATACAGGTATGAGAATTTCAGAAATGATGCATAGTTTAGGGTAATAAAATCATATAAGTATGGAAAACACCCATTTTCAGAAAGCTTATCCCAGCCTTTCTGTAGCACAATAGGCAAGATATTGTGAAAGGTCCTCCAAGATAAAACACACTTTCTTTTAATGCACTGCTCTGTAGGGGAAATCATCCTCAATTTGGACTCCCAAGTTTCATACAGATAAAAATCAGGGAAGTGTGAGTTCATCAGCAAAGACAGAAAGAAAGAACCTACAGTGAATGACAATAAGTAGACACAAACAAGAGAACTAAATCCTCAGAGATTTCAGATAATGGAATTTCCAGAATATAAATAATTATATATTAAATATTTAAGAAAGTGAAATCACAAAAGTATGCAAAGATCAAGAGAATATTTAAAAAAAAAAAAAAAGCCAGACTGACCTAAAAAGAAAATCTTAGAACTTTTAGAAATGAAAAAAAGAATTAACAAAATTAAAAATTCAACAGATGGGGAAAGAGAAGAGTGGAGCATGCATCCAACACTCTGGCTTTTCAGGGAACTGCCCAAGGGACTGGTTTCTGTCCAGCTCTACTCAGGGTGCTTTGGGAACTGGCATATGCTAGATGCCTGGGGGCTGCTGAGAACAAAAAGCTATTTGGTGTGCTGCTGCTTCAGAGGAAACATGGTACAGCACACAGACACCAGAGGGAGCAAGAGATACAAGCACACCGCCCTCCCCACCACCCCCAAAAAGGAAACCTAAAATCCCTCTAATCAGGAATCCACCCAGACAAGTCAGGAAGACACAACTACAGAAAAAGTTTGAGAGCCCTGAGAACCTCCAACTGAACAAAATGACACAAACCTTTCCACATATGAAGCCAGTACAGAAAGATTAGGAGATGCAGCCACTTTTCAAAATGTGTGGATACCAACTAAGATACAAGGAACATTAAAAAAAAAAAAAAAAAAAAAAAAAAGAGGGGTAGGCAAAATGACCCAATCAGAGAAAGAAAATAAACAGCCAGAAATCAAGCCTAAGGAAACAGAGATATATGTACTACCTAATAAAGAATTCAAAATAACTTAACATAAAGATGCTTAAAGAGCTTATGAAAATGATGCAGGAACAAAACAGAATTTCAACAAAGAGACAGAAAATATAAAAAGAACCAAACAGCAATTCTGGGGCTGAAGAATGCAGTAACTAAACTAAAAAGTTCACTAGAGCGGTTCAACCACAGACTTAATCAAGTAGAAGAAAGAGTCAGCAAACTTGAAGACAGGTCCTCCAAGATGAAGGAAAGAAAAATTTTCAAAGATAAACAAAAGCTGAGAATTCATCACCACTAGACCAGACTTACAAGAAATGCTAAAGGGAGTCATTCAAATTGAAACAAAAAGACACTAAACAGCAACAGGAAAGCATATGAAAATATAAAGTCCACTGGCAAAAGAAAATACAAAGACAAATACAGAGTACTATAATACTGCAATGATGATGCATAAACCATTTTAATTCTGGTACATTAGTTAAAAGGTAAGAATTTTTAAAACTATAACTACAAATATATGTCAATGGTACATAATATAAAAAGATGTAATTTGTACAATCATTAATATAAAGTATTGAGGAGGAAGAAATAGAAGTGAAGAATTTTTGTATGAAATTGAGGTTTAAAACTTGTCATCAGTTTAAAACAGTTATAACTATACAATGCTTTAGGTGAGTCCCATGGTAACCACAAAGAAAATACCTACAGAAGACACACGAAAGAAAATGAGAAAGGAATCAAAGCATGTCACTACAAAAAAAAAAAAAAATCAACAAAACACATAAAGACTACAAAAGATGTTGGGAGACCAAAAAAAAAAAAAAAAAAAGACAGAAAACAATTAACAAACTAGAAAAGTAAATAGTTTTTTTTTATCAATAGCCACTTTAAATATAAATGGATTGAACTCTGTAATCAAGACACAGTGGCTGAATGGATTAAAAATAACAATAACAACACCACCACCAGAATCCCAGCTAGATGCTGTCTAAAAGAAACTCACTTTAGATATAATGACACACATATGCAGAAGGTAAAAGCTATGGACACATATATACACACATATGGAAGAAGATATCCATGCAAAGGGCAACCGAAAGAGGGCAAGAGTGGCCAGTTATATATCAGACAAAATAGTCTTTAAGTCAAAAACTCACCAGAAACAAAGAAGACATTATATAATAATAAAAGGGTCAATTCACCAGGAAGATATACGAATTATGAACATTTATAGACCCAACATCAGGACACTTAACCTATATGAGGCAAACACTGACAGAGATGATGAGAGAAATAAATAGCCACACCATGACAGTAGATTTTACCACCTCACTTTCAGTAGTGGATAGAACTCTTCACAGATGACCAAGAAGGAAACAGAGGACTTGAATAACACTAGACTAAGTGGACCTAACAAAAATATACAGAACATTTCACTCAACAGCAGCAGAATACACATTCTTCTCAAATGTACATGGAACATTTTCCAGGATAGATCACATTAGGTTACAAAACAAGTCTTAACAAATTTAAGAATACTGAAATCATGTCAAATATCTTACCCAAAGTGATAGTATAAAATTAGAAATCATTAACAGGAAGAAAAAATGGAAAATTCACATGTGTGTCAATTTTAATATACTCTCGAACAACCAATGGTTCAAGAGAAGTCAAAAAAGAAATTAGAAACATATCTTAAGACAAATGAAAACACAACACACAAAAATGTATGGGACACAGCAAAAGCAGTACTAAGAGGCAAGTTTATAACAATAAATGCCTACATTAAAAAAAAAATCTCAAATAATCTAACTCTACACCTCAAAGAACTGGATAAAAGAAAAACATAAGCCCAAAACTAGCAGAAGGAAGGAAATTATAATTCAAATTATAGCAGAAATAAATGAAATAGAAAACAGGAAAAAGTCAACAAAGAGCTGATTTTTGCAAAGATTAACAAGTGACTTTTTTTTAGCTAGACTAAAAAAGATAGACAACTCAAATAAAGTCAGACATGAAAAGGACATCTTTCAACTGATGCCATAGAAATAAAAAGGGCCATAAGAGACTACGAATAATTATATGCCAACAATAACCTAGAAGAAATGGAGAAATTCCTACAAACACAATCGACCAAGACTGAACCATAAAGAAACAGAAAATTTGGAGAGATATACAACTAGTATGGAGATTGAATCAGTAATAAAAAACCTTCCAACAAAGAAAAGCCCAGAACCAGATGGCTTTACAGGTGAATTCCACCAAACATTAACAGCAGTCCTTCTCAAACTCTTCCAAAATTGAAGAGAGGGAAATATTTCCTAACTCATTGCATGGGGCCAGCATTACACTAATACCAAAGCCAGAAAAAGACACTGCAATAAAAGAAAACTAAAGGCCAATAACTGATGAATATGCAAAAATCCTTAACAAAATGTTAGCAAACCAAATTTAACAGCATATTAAAGAGTCATACACCATGACCAAGTTGGATTTATCCCTAGTATACAAAGATGAGTCAACATATGATAATCAATGTATTAAACCACATTAATAAAACAAAGGATAAAAAAAATCACATGGTCATCTTTACTGATACAGAAAAGGCATTTGACAAAATTCAATGCCCTTTCATGAGAAAAGCTCTCAAAGTTCTAGGAATAAAAGAATTCCTTCAACATAATAAAAGCCACATATGAAAAGCCCACAGCTAATATCATACTCAACAGTGAAAAATTGAAAGCTTTCTCTCTAAGATCAGGAGTAAGGCAGGATACTCACTCTTGCCTCTTCTATTCAACACAGTATACCCATCTCTTGGTATCCTCAGAGGATTGGTTCCAGGACCCTCTTCCCCCAGTGAATACCAAAATCCACAGATGCTCAAGTCCTTTATATAATATAGCAGAATATTTGCATATAATCTACACATATCCTTCCATATAATTTAAATCATCTCTAGATTATTGTAAGTAATATAATAATATAATACAATGTAGAATCTATATAAATAGTTCTTAGTGCACAGCAAATTCAAATTTTGCTTTATGGAACTTTCTGTAATTTTATTTTCCAAATATTTCTGGTCTGCAATTGGTTGAATCCACAGGTGAGGAGCTTGCAGATACAGAAGACCAACTGTACTGAAAGTCCTAGCCAAAACATTAGGCAAGAAAAATAAAGGACATCCAAACTGGAAAGAAAAAAATAAAAATATTTCTTTGCAGATGACATGAACGTATATGTAGAAAGCCCTACAGATTACACACACAAACTGTTAGAACTGTAAACCAATTCATAACAGTTTCAGTACCAAGTCAACAAACAGAAACCAGTTATGTTTCTATACAGTAACAACAAATGAAGCAAAAAGAAAATTAAGAAAACAATCCCATTAATAGCATCAAAAGCAATAAAATGCTTAGGAGTAAACTTAACCAAGGAGGCAAAATACTTCTACGCTGAAAATACAAAACATTGCTAAAAGAAATTAAGTAAGACGCAAATAAACAGAAAGGTCTCCTATGTTCATAGATTGGAAGATTTAATATTGATAAAATGTCCATACTACCCAAAGAAATCTACAGATTCAATACAATGCCTATAAAAACCCAATAGCATTTTTTATAAAAATAGAGAAAACAATCCTAAAGTCCGTGTGGAATCATAAGGACCCTGAATAGACAAAACAATCCTAAGAAAGAAGAACAAAGCTGAAGGTCTCACACAGTTTGGCTTCAAAACATATTATAAAGCTACAGGTAATAAAACAGTACAGTACTGCTCTAAAGACAGACATATAAACCACTGGAACAGAATCAAGAGCCCAGAAACAAATCTATATATGGTTAAATAATCTCTGACAAGAGTGCCAAGAATATACTGGGGGGAAAAGATAGTTTGTTTCAACAAATGGTGCTGGGAAAACTAGATATCCACATGTAAAAGAATGAAAACGGACCTTTCTTTTAAATAATGCAAAGTTCAACTCAAGATGAGTTAAAGACTTAAACATATGGCCTGAAACTATAAAACTAAAAGAAAACACAGGGGGAAAGCTTCACTGTGTTGGTCTTGGTGATAATTTCATGGATATGACACCAAAAGCACAAGCAACCAAAGCAAAAATAGTAGGTGGGACTACATCAAACTAAAAAGCTTCTGTACAGCAAAGAAAACAATCAACAGGGTGAAAAGACAACCAATGGAATCAAAGAAAAGATTACAAGCCATATATCTGAAAGGGGTTAACATCCAAAATATGTAAGAAACTCCTGCAATTCAACAGCAGAACAAGAACAACAACAACAAAATAATAATAATTTTTTTAAATGGGCAAAGGACTTAAATAAATATTTCTCCAGAAATGTATAAGCAGCCAGCAGGTATATGAAAAGATGCTCAACATCACTAATCATCAGGGAAAGGCAAATGAAAACCACAATGAGGTATCACTTCACACCTGTTAGAATGTATTATCAAAAAACAAAACAAACCAGAAAATAGCAAATGCTGACAAGGGTATGGAGAAACTGGAACCCTTATGCACTGTTAGCAGACATGTAAAATAATGCAGCCCCTGTGTAAAACAGTATGGAGGGTCCTGAAAAAGTTAAACATAGAACTATCATATGACCCAGCAATCCCACTTATAGGTATTTATTTAAAAGAATTAAAATCAGGATCACAAAGAGATATTTGCACTCCCACGTTCAATGCAGCATTACTCACAATAGCCAACATATGAAAACAACCCAAATGCCGATAAATAGCTAAATGGATAAACAAAATGTGTGATACATATTCAATGGAATATTTTTTCCACCATAAAAAGCAAGGAAATTCTATCATATGCTACAACATGAATGAACTTTGAGAACACTATTCTAAGTGAAATTAATGTGGCATAAGTCCAGTTGGGCCAAGATGGTGGATAGATGGGCCCTGAGCTCACCTCCTCTCAAGAACATATCAAAATCACAATCATCTGCAGAACGACCATCAGTGAAAAAGATCAAACTCTACCAGAAAAGATCTTCTACAACTAAAGACATAAAGAAGGAACCACAATGAGACAGGTATAAGGGGTAGCCTCATAATATACTCCTGGGCAGGTGACCCACAAACTGGAGAGTAATTACATTGTGAAGGTTCTCCCACAAAATGAGAACTCTGTGTCCCACATCAGGCTCCCCAGCCCCAGGGTCTTACACTGGGAAGGTGTGTCCCCAGAGCATTTGGCTTTGAAGGCCAGTGGGGTATAATTCTGGGAGCCTCGCAGGACTGGGGGAAACTCTTAAAGGGTGCAAACAAAATCTCACGTGTTCTGGGACCACAACAAAAGCAGTAATTTTGATAGGACCCTGGACCAGATCTACCTGCTGATCTTGGAGAGTCTCCCATTGAGGCGGGGGGCCACTGTGGCTCACACTGGGGATCCCTTCTACCACACAGATGCTGGGGCCGGAGGGATCCTCTCTCTAGTTCATAAGTATCAAGACCTGGCCCCACCCAACAGTCTGTAGGCACCAGTGCTGGGACAACTCAGACCATGCAACTAAATGGCAGGGACAAAGCCTCACCCATCAGCAGAAAGACCACCTAATGGCCTCCTGAGCCCACAGACCCCTCTAGAAATGGCCCTGTCCACCAGAAGACCCAGGACTCAGTTCCCCCAACCAATGGGCAGGAACCAGCTCCAGAGTGGTCTACGCCCCCCAGACCCCCACCCTCCAGGAAGCCTGCTCTCGCAGGCTGATCAGCCTCACCCACCAGGCGGCAGACACCAGACTCAAGAACACCACAATCCTACAGCCTGCAGACCCAGTATGCGCACTAGCAAGCCAACACAAGCTTCAAGACACCAAAGATCCTATATCCAACTGTGTCAGAAAGCAGCCCCTGCCACCTGCCACCTGCCACCTGACCAGCGCTCTGGGATCCCTAGGTCCTGCAACCAGACTCCAGTGCCTGGCACTGTCTGCCAGGAGTCTGGTACAAATTCCAAAACCTGGCTTCACATATCAGTGGCAGGCAACAGCCCCTGAGTTTTCTGAACCCGGACTCCACCCACTAGTGAGCCAGCATAAGCCCTGGGGACTCTGGGGGTTCCACAGATAGCCATTTGTGACCCGGTCCTGTTAACCAGCAGGCAGCAGCCTCCACACAAGGCGGGGCCTGGCAACCAACTGCACCAGGGGCCAACCAAGCCCACCAGACTGCTCACACAGTTAGCCCACCACAAGAGAGGGGTCCATGCAGCCCTCATGGGGGAACCTCTAGAACATACAGCTTGGGTGATGAGGTGGGTATGTTGCTGGGATGCATAGGAGGTCTCCTACAAAAGGCCACTTCCCCAAGGTTGGGAAATATATAACCAACCTACCAAATACATAAAAATAAAAACAGCAGTAGGTAAAATGAGGCGCCAGAGGAACATGTTCCAGACAAAGGAACAAGACAAAACCCCAGAAGAAGAACTAAGTGAAGTGGAGATATGCAGTCTAGCCAAGAAGGACTTCATGGTAGTGGTCATAAAGATGATCAAAGAACTCAGGAGAAGAATGGATGCACAGAGTGAGAAATTAGAAGTTTTTAATAAAGAGTTAGAAAATATAGAGAACAATCAGAGATGAGAAATACAATACCTGAAAGGAAAAATTCTCTAAAAAGAATCAACAGTAGACTAAATGATACAGAGGAATGGATCAGCAAGTTATAAAACAAAGTAGCAGAAATCACTGATGCTGAACAGAAAAAAGAGAAAAGAATGAAAAGAAATGAGAACACTTTAAGAGATCTCTGGGACAACATCGAACACACTAATATTCGCATTATAGGGGTCCCAGAAGGAGAACAAAGAGAGGAAGCAGCAGAGAACACATTTGAGAACATAACAGCTAAAAACTTCCCTAATCCTGGAAAAGAAACAGACATCCAAGTCCAGGAGGCAAAAGTCCCATACAGGATTATCCCAAAGAGGAACACAACAAAACACATTGTAATTAAAATGGCAAAAATTAAAAACAAAGAGAGAATATCAAAAGTAGCAAGGGAAAAGCAACAAATAATACATACGGAAACTTCCATAAGGCTATCAGCTGACTTCTCAGCAGAAACCCTGCAGTCCAGAAGGGAGTGGCACAACATATTTAAAGTGATGAAAGGGAAAAACCTACAACCAAGAATACCTAGGAAGGCTCTTGTTCATATCTGACATAGAGATAAAAAGGTTTACAGACAAGCAAAAGCTACAAGAGTTCAGCACCACTAAACCAGCTTTACAACAAATGTTAAAGGAACTTCTCTCAATGAAAAAGAAAAGGGCACAACTAGAAACGTGCACATTACAAAATGAAAAACGCATCACTAAAGGCAAACATACAATAAAGGCAGGAAACCATCCACGTACAAAGCTAGTAAGAAGGTTAAAAGGTAAAAGCTGCAAAATCACCTATATCCACAATAAGCAGTTAAGGGATACACAAAACAATTAGATGTAAAATACAATATCAAAAACAGTAATAGTGAGGGGAGGAAAATGCAAATACAGGGCTGTAAAAACACATTTGAAATTATGAGACCAGCAACTTAAAACAATCATGTATATATAAAGACTGCTAGAAAAAAAATTCATGGTAACTACAAACAAAAAAAAAACTATAATAGATATAAATACACACACAAAAGGGATCTAAACCTAACACTAAAGATAGTCATCAAATCACAAGAGAAGAGAACGAAAGAAGGGGGGGAAAACGACCTATAAAAACAACCCCAAAGGACGTAACAATAGCAATAAGAACACACATATTAATAATTACCTTAAATGTAAATGGACTAAATGCTCCAATCAAAAGACACAGAGTGGCTAAATGGATATAAAAACAAGATCCTTATATATAGTAGATACAACAGACTCACTTCAGATCTAAAGACACACAGAGATCGAAGGTGAGGGGATAGAAAAAGTATTCCATGCAAATGGAAACCAAAAGAAAGCTGGAATAACAGTACTTATATCACACAAAATAGTCATTAAAATAAAGACTGTTACAAGAGACAAAGAAGGACACTACATAATAATCAAAGGACCAGTCCAAGAGGAAGATATAACAATTGTAAATACATATTCACCCAACATAGGAGCACCTAAATACATAAAGCAAACATTAAGAGACATAAAGGGAGAAATCAACAGTAACACGATAATGGTAGGGAACTTTAAAACCCCACTTACATCAATGGACAGAACATCCAAATAGAAAATCAGTAAGGAAACGCTGTCCTTAAACGACACAGCAGACCAGTTGGGGTTAATGGATATACAGAGAGCATTCCATCCATGAGCAGCAAAATGCACATTCTTTTCAGTGTGCAGGGAACATTCTCCAGGACAGATCACATCTTAGGCCACAAAACAAACCTCAGTAAATTTAAGAGAACTGAAATCATATCAAGCATCTTTTCCAGCCACCACATTGAGACTAGACATCAGCTACAAGAAAAAACTGCAAAAAACAGAAACATACGGAGGCTAAACAACATACTACTAAACAATAAATGGATCACTGAAGAAATCAAAGAGGAAATCCAAAAATACCTAGAGACAAATGAAAATGAGAACACAACGATCCAAAACCTGCGGGATGCAGCAAAAGCAGTTCTAAGAGAGAAGTTTATAATGATATAAGCATCTCAGGAAACAAGAAAAATCTCAAATAAACCACCTAACCTTACACCTAAAGGAACTAGAGAAAGAAGAACAAACAAAACACAGTTAGTAGAAAAAAAGAAATCATAAAGAACAGAGAAAAATACAATAGACTATAAAAAATAGAAAAGACCAATGAAAATAAAAGATAAACAAAAATGATAAACCTTTAGCCAGACTTACAAATCAATAAAATCAGAAAAGAAAAAGGAGATGTTACAATTGACACCCCAGAAATACAAAGAACATAAGAAAGTACTACAAACAACTATATGCCAATACATTGGACAACTTAGAAGAAATGGACAAAGTCTTAAAAAGGTACAATTTCCCAAGACTAAATCAGGAAGAAATAGAAAATTTGAACAGGTCAATTAACAGTAAAGAAATTGAATCAGTAATTTTAAAACTCCCAGCAAACAAAAGTCCAGGACCAAATGGCTTCTGAGGGGAATTCTACCAAACATTTAGAGGAGAGTTAACATCTATTCTTATCAAACTAGTCCAAAAAATTGTGGGGTTTTTAACAGGAAGGAACACTCTTGAACTTATTCTATGAAGCCACCATCATCCTGATACCAAAACTAAACAAAGATATACAAAAAAAGAAAATTACAAGCCAGTATCACTGATGAACATAGTGCAAAAATCCTCAACAAAATATTAGCAAACCAAATCCAACAATACATTAAAAGGATTATATACCATGATCAAATAGGATTTATCCCAAAGATGCAAAAATTTTTCAATATCCATGAATCAATCAATGTGATATATAGCACATTAATTGAAAAATGAAAAACACATGATCATCCCAATAGATACAGAAAAAGCTTTTGACAAAATTCAATATCCATTTATGATTAGAAACTCTCTAGAAAATGGGCATAAAGGGAACATACCTCAACATAATAAAGGTTGTATTATGACAAACCCACAGCTAACATCATACTCAACAGTGAAAAGGTAAAAGAAAGCACTTCCTTTATGATCAGGAATAAGACAGTGATGTCCACTCTCACCACTTTCATTCAACATAGTTTGGAAGTCCTAGCCATAGCACTGAGAGAAGAAAAATAAATAAAGGGAATCCAAATTGGAAAGGAAGAAGTAAAACTGTCACAGTTTGCAGAATACATAATACTATACATAGAAAACCCGGAAGACAGCACCAGAAAACTACTAGAGTTCATCAGTTCAGTAAAACTGCAGATTATAAAATTAATATACAGATATCTGTTGCATTTCTATATACTAACAATGAACTATCAGAAAGGGAAATTAAGGAGACAATCCCATTTACCATCATATCAGAGAGAATAAGATACTGAGGAATAAACCTACCTAAGGAGGTAGAAGACCTGTACTCAGAAAATGATATGGCACTGATAAAAGAAGTTGAAAAAGATGCAAACAGATGAAAAGGTATACTGTGTTCTTGGATTTGAAGAATTAGTATTGTTAAAATGACCATACTACCCAAGGTAATCTACATGTATAATATAGTCCCTATCAAATACCAATAGCATTTTCCACAGAACTGAAATAATTTTAAAATTTGTATGGAAATACAAAGACCCCAAAGAGGCAAAGCAATCTTGAAAAAGAATAACAGAGCTGGAAGAATCACATTCCCTGACTTCAAAGCTTTAATGATCAGAACCGTATGGTACTTGCACAAAAAGAGGCACACAGATCTACAGAACAGTGAACCCAGAAATAAACCTAAGCACTTACAGTCAATTAATCTATGACAGAAGAGGCAAGAGTATACAATGGAGGAAAAAACAGTCTCTTCAATAAGTGGTGCTAGGAAAACTGGACAGCTACATGTTAAAAAAAAAAAAAGAGAGAGAGAGAGATCAGAACACTGCCTCTTACCCTATATAAAAATAAACTCAAAATGGAATTAGAGTCCTAAATGTAAGACCAGATACCATAAACCTCCTAAAGATAACATAGGCAGAACACTCTTTGACACAAATCGTAGCAATATTTTTTTGGATCTGTCTCCTAAACCAAAGGAACTAAAAGCAAAAATAAACAAATGGGACTGATTTAAACTTAAAAGCTTTTTACCAGCAAAGGAAACCATTGACAAAATGAAAAGACAAACTGCTGAATGGGAGAAAATATTTGAAATTGATATGGCCAATTAGGGGTTAATATCCAAGCTATGTAAACAGTTCATACAACTCAACATAAAAAAAAAAAAATCTGATTAAAAAATGGGCAGAAGACCTGAACAGACATTTTTCTAAAAAGGATATGCAGATAGCCAACAGGCACATGAAAAGATGCTCAACACTGCTAATCATCAGGGAAATGCAAATCAAAACCACAATGAGATATCACCTCACACCTGTCATAATGGCTATCAGTAAAAAACACAGATAACAAATGTTGGCAAGGATGCGGAGAAATGGGAACACTCCTATACAGTTGGGGGGACGTAGATTGGTACAAACACTGTGGAAAACAGTAAGGAGATTTCACAAAAAAAGACTAGAAATAGAACTATGATAAGATGTAGCCATTCCACTCCTGGGTATATATTCTAAAAAAACAAAAACATTAATTTGAAAAGATACATGCACCCCAATGTTCACAGCAGCATTATTTACAACTGCCAAGATATGGAAGCAACTTAAGTGTCCATCAACAGATGAATGGATAAAGAAGACGTGGTGTATATATATGCAATGGAATACTACTCAGCCATAAAAAAGAATGAAATCTTGCCATTTGCAGCAACATGATGGACTTGGAAGGTATGATGATAAGTAAAATAAGTCAGACAGAGAAAAATAAATACTTTACAATATCACTAATATGTAGAATTTAAAAAATAAAACAAACTAGTGAATATAACAAAAAAGAAAAAGACTCACAGAGAACAAACTAGTGGTTACCATTGGAGAAAGGAAGAGAGGAGTGCAATATAGGGTAGGGGATTATAAGATACAAACTATCTTAAATGAGGTACCCAAATCAATCAAACTTACAGAAGCAGAAAGCAGACTAGTGGTGGCCAGGGGATGGGGAGAGAGGGAAATGGGAGTTGATCAATGAGTATAAAGTTTCAGTCATGCAAGATGAAATGGTTCTACAGATTTGCTGTACAGCATTGAGTCTCAGTTAACAGTACTATACTGTACATTTAGAAATTAGTTAAAAAGGCAGATCTCATGTTACGTGCTTTTTTTTTAACCACTATTAAAAACAAATCCAACAGAAGGGTTAACAGTGATTTAAACACAGCTAAAGAGATTTAACTAACTGAAAGAGAGATCTAAACATGTCACATACTGTAATTGTACAGCAGATTGTAGTATAGATTGTAGCACAGGGAAACAATGAAATAGGAAAAGAAAGGAATGAGAGTTTAAGACATATATAGGGCAGAATGAGAAATTTTAGCATATCTCATCAGAGCACCAGAAACAGAAAACAGAGGTGAGGCTACATTCAAAGAGATAATGGTTGCTGCATTTCCAAAATGTATGAGAAAGATAAATCCACAGAATTTAGATCTAAACAAATTATATAGCTTGTAGTTCAGAGAGACAATGAACTCATGGGAAAAAAAGAATCAATTAAGTTGAGGCATATGGAAGAGTTAAGGTCTAACATAATCTAATCAGAGTCCCAAAATAAAACTCTAAATAGACCAGAAGAAAGGCAATATTCAGAAAGCTAACAGTTGATAAGTATCCAGAACTAATAAGAATATATGAATTAAAATACATGAGAAGCAAATAGGAAGAAAAGAAATTCATACTTAAGCACACTGTAGTGAAAGGATAACACCTAGGAAAAAGAGATAATCTTAAAAAAGAGACAGACAGAAAAGACACCTACCTACTGGCAGATGACTTCTCAATGGAAACAATGGAAATAAGTAGACAATGGAATATTGACTTAAGAACTGGAGATGGAGCAAAGTTATCTTTCAAGAAAATGGGCAAAATACATTCTCATATTTTAAAAAGAAAGTTTATGGCTGACAGTCCTTCATCAAAAGAATTTCAAAGATCTTGATCAGGAAAAGAGAAAATGACTTCAAAAGGAAAGTCTGAGATGGAAAAAGGAATGGTAAAAAAAATAATAATAATAACATAGAAATATAAGGCTGATTCTAAACAGTCTAAGCTTAAAAAAAGAAAAGCTAATAATAGCACTGAGGTCAGAAGAAAAATGATACACGGCAAAGACTTTTTTTTCCCTCACAATGTACTGTCCTGTGTGCCTACTTTGGAGACCAGTGGTGTGGGTCACACATACACAGATGTTCAGCTACAGGAGACGGCAATGTTGACTGCAACCACTTCAGAAGTCCTTTAAAAACATGAGCTATGCCATAAAGGATGTGTAAGTTTGGGATAAGGGGGACACAGCAGGGCACTCCAGCCAGGGAAAACAGTGTAGGTTCAGAAATAAGATGAGTGTGGCATACTCTGTTCTTCCCTTCATGAAGTACTCATATCGTTTCGCAGGTTCTTTTAAAATCTCTAAGACAAAAACCGAGCAAACCAAAAACCACCTCTAGAAGGAACAGCATGAGTATTGACTGCAACAGTGGAGTACATAAGAGACTCATCATGACCTTGGGCAGGCCACTTCACTTTCTGAAGGCTCTGCAGTATGTAATATCTACCTTTCCCGGTGTCACTAATATATTTGGATGACAAATGAAAAAATTCCAAAGGGGAATATTACAGCACTGATCTCACATATTACCACTAGTCATCATGCTGGCACTGGCCACACAGAATAAAGGAGATGAAGTAAATCAGCAATTAGAAGGCAATGTGACAGGTACCTACACTTGAGGTACGCACAGGGTACTTAGGAAACCGACAGCAGGGCAAACACGTGCTTCCCTCTTGCCTTTTCACATTATTAGCAAAGATTCCCATTAGGCAAACTACTGATGTCCACCTTACTGCTTGTTACAGTCAACACAGTGAATTTCAGATCCATGAAAAGTATCACTATCAAGAGTCTTGTTATTAGAGGCGTCAAAATAAATTTAACCAAAGTCAATTTTAAAACATCCCAAGAAGGAGTTGAATCAATTTCCTTCATACTGATCAAAATTTCATCACAGAAAGCTAGTCAGGACTCTTTGGATCCATAAAAATTAGCACAATGAGAGTTTTTCTAAAACATGAAAAAAATTCTTGTTTCACTTAAAAATATGTAAGAGTAATGATAATACATTATCTATATCTATGCTGGAATTATTCAAGTATAATGTAACAAAAGCAAAAAAAAATTCAAATACCCATTCTTTTCCTGGATTTACTCTTTAAACCTAAAATCAAATATGTTTTATATAAGCTAATTCTATGACCTACAACATATCTTTTCTACTTCACTATAAAGTGTTTACTGCCTTTAAAGTTAATCACTGGTTGTTCTGTTGTATTTGGCAATTTGAGGCCTATTAACAATGCACACACAAATCCTTTATCTAAGAAAATACTCCTGAAAAAATACACACAGACTGTTCTCAAAGAAAAGCATCTCTTTCTCACTCTACTATATACAGTAGTAGTAAAGAGGAGAATATTTACTACTAATGTTACAGTGCTGTAACGTTATTCTGAACTTTTTAATTTATCGTCAATATATGAGTGACATGGGGAAGGGTAGATGTTACATATTCCCAAGGAGACCAAATCCATTCACGTACATCTAAAATGTTTATAACTGCAAAAGACAGTAAAATACAAAGATTTTTTAATTACCGTATTTGTTTTAATTAAAATTAAAATATTTTAGCAGTAATTAAACGTTTTTTAGTTATGCCCTTAGTATTCCAAAGGGCTTAGAAGCATTTTATGGTCAATACAAATGTAAATTTTCACATACAGTTTTAGAAATATGTCAATTTAACTGAAAACAACCACAAACAAATGTTCATTTTGATTACCATACTGGCATTAATGTATTAGCTTACAAGCAGATCTGTTCTTTTATTCTACTGATAAGAGGTAAGTAAAAATGGGTAATGACATTTACTACCAACCAGAGAATAAAGAGAGACACCAATGATGATTTACTAGCCATCACTGGTGATCCCTTTGATAAACACCTACAGCACCTATAAACCAATTTAGCTCTATCTGCACATGGCTTTCTACTGTACACTATCTGTTTGGGATTACATTTACCTTTCTTGTTAAGTTCCTTAAGGGGGGAGGCCTTGTCTTAAATACTACTTCCATATTCCTTTCAGCTCTAATAAAACTCAGTACATACTTACTGATAAATTAACAGCCATGGTGTAATAGATACTTTCCATGGCAATTAGGAAAAAATCAGGATGTGGGTAAAGTTAGCTAAATGCAGATATAGTTATAAACAAGATCATAAAAGTGATTCTGAAATAACATGTTCAGAAACAGAGCAAATGTGTTTACATAGCATAATCATTTTCAGTAGGTACAACCAAATTTACCACTGTTATTGTTTGGCTTAAAAAATCTTTTTGTCTTACATGTGATGCTGCATTTTGTCCTATTCCCTGATGCATATTTCTATAATGCTATCTCATGTCTGTATAAGACACCTTATTCACACAACTATGGAAAGAGCTATACTATTTAAAATCCAAAAGAAAATAAAAACAATGTATTTTGCCACCTTTCCTAGGTTAAAAACACACAGTGTTTTGCTAACAAAAACAGAAGTTATATTCTGTGTTACTTTTCATTCAGATTGAATGACAGGAATTTTTTTTTAAGATTTTCTGTTAAAAAAATTCTGTACCACCTTGGCTTTATATTATAATCAACTTTCACCAAATCTTGCATCTTTTTCTGTCACCTTCTTCAATCTCTCAATCAAAATTATATATCAATTACATTTTTTAAAACAACTATAATTTTTTAAAAAGTTATGATGTGATTAAGATGTAATTTATGCTACCAGCAGCCTTTACCTTTATCATTTTAAAAGCAGGACAAAAGCATACTCTGAAATATCTTCCTGGGTCTTCTGCAATAGTCTCTCATTAGAATTTCTTCCCCCTTCATGTAAGTATATGAAGTTTCTGTGCTCCCCTACTCTCCAAGATTAAATAATCTGTTTACACCTCCCTCCAGCACTTCAGGGGTGAGGTTGTATCTTTTCTCCTTACTACCTTTTGTCTAAGAACGCCAAAGTCCTTCATTATTTTATTTTACCAACCCTATGAAGGCAGTGGTACACCAAGATTTGGAGAGTCAATGAGTTAACCAAACGAGAGAGACTGGACAGTCAACCCAAACTTAGTAAGCCTCTAGCTCCTTAAAATCGGAAGAAATCAGTCAAGGCCCTATTTACAGGTCATAAGGACTCAAAAAAAAATTAAAAACAAAAAACAAGAAACAAAAAACCTTTCCCACAAAAGGACTCGCACACACACACGCACTAATGTATATTTCAGAACGTGGAACTACAACTGATCTTGTTCTTTTGGCTTTCAAGAGTTTAAACACCAGGGACATCTGCATCTAGATAAAAACTCCTGAGGGCAATCTGATCAAAGACACAGAAAATCCTTCCTTCAAAGAAATGCACCTTGTGACACTCCAAGGAGGAGGAGAGGCATTTAAAGTAAAACCTGCCCTGAATTATTACCACTGACTTGAGGAAGAGAATCAAAAGCCGTTGGCTTCCTCTAGCTTTTAAACGTTTTGCTGTAACCCCAGGGCCACAGAGGCTGGTGGTGAAATTCTTCTACTCATCGCTACAGGAGAGTATCACGGCAGTATAAACTCATACACACCAACACACATCCGTCTCTACTCCCATTCTCGTCCCTCCCATTCCCGACCTTCCCTGCCCCTTTGGTGCCCACAACCCAAATGTGGACATAATGTTACAAAAAGCAAAGTCATGGGGCAATGCAGGGGGGTGGGGGTGCAAAGGACCGAAAGAGCCAGAAAAAGCAAGGGGAGAAGAGGTAGTCAGCTGGCTCCTGTGTGATCAGAAAGCAAACATTCGGGTGGGGATACGGAATGCCGGGTGGAAATAAAGCCATCCGGGATGCACGCTCTGCCTTCTCCTCCTGCCTCCCTGCCCTCCATCACCCCATCCTCTCCCGGAGGACCACCTCCGAGGGGAGGGCGCCAATCACACTGCCCCCACCCTCACCCTTCAGGCGAAAGCGGCGAAATGGGGCTGGAAGGGAGAGTGGGGGCTGAGCTGGGGGCGAGGGTCACGCCGGGCTCCAGGCGGAGACCCCGCGGCGGGTGGCGGCTCTGGGGCCCCGGGGCGGCCCACGCGGAAGGTGGCGCGGGGACCCGGGGAGGGTCTGGACCCCGCCGCTCCCGGAGGAGGCTCCGGCTACTCACGTTCTCCGTGTCCCGCTCGTTCACCGTCGGCAATGGCGTCCGGGCCGACATTTTGTGCGGACGGCGGGGTCGGGCCGGGGTCTCGCCGGCCGGGCTGGGCTGCGGGTCCCGAGGGCGAGCGGCAGGGGCTGCGGCCGCGGGCGCGAGGCCGGGCCCGGGCGAGCGGCTCCCGCAGGCCGCGGGCGGTGCAACAAGCGGCCCCGGCGGGGCAGCGGGGGAAGAGGACGCGGAGGAAGGGGAGGGGGAGCCGCTGCCCGCCGCGGCGCCGCCGGGGGACGCGGGCCGGGGCGAGGGAGGGCTCCGGCTGAGGGCGGTTGCCCGGCGCGGGCCGGGCGGCGAGGCGGGCGGGATGCGGCGCCGAGGCTGGGAGGCGGGGCGGGAGCCGGGGGGGGGGGGGCGGCGTCCGGGCCCCGCTAGGCTCTCGGGGCCATGGCCGAAGGTGAAGCGGCGCCGCAAATCACTGCCGGGCTCGTCCCGCCGAGCGCGCCTCAGAGCCGGGAGCCGCGGCCCTGACAGCGCCGCCCGCGCCGCGCCCCGTGCCCCGCCTCAGGTGAGCGGCGCCGCCCGGCCGAGCCGCAGCCACGCGCCCGGGGCCCAGCGCGGCGGCGCCCCCGCTCCCGGCGCCCGCGGCGCGCCCGTCCCGGCTCGGTCCGCTCGGTCCCCGCCGCCGCCGCCGCCGCCGCGCCTGAGCCGGGAGGAGCGGCCGGAGCCGGCTGCGCGAGGAGCTGCGGGCGCGGCACGCAGCGCCCAGAGGCACTTGGCGGCCGCCGCCGGGTGGGCGGGCGCCAGCCGAGGGGCCTCTCCATTCATTCCCTCATTAGGGATGCGGGGCCGCCTCCTCCTCCTCCTCCCGCGCTCCCTCGCCTGCTGGGCCCCGTGTTTATTTTTGTTTCTCGCCGCACCCGCGGAGTACGGTTGTCTCGGAGCCCCTGGTGGCTTTTATTTTGATTCGTGTTTGGGTTTTGCCGGGTGGAGGTGGGAGGGCGCTGATGCAATTAAGTGGTCCTTTTTGTCGGTTTCATTGGGGAAGAATGGGTACGATCCTACCCTGGATCCGACACTGCCTATCTCCTACCTCGGGACTTTTCCCATTCTTAAATTCATCTCCTCCTCCCCCGTCTCCCAGCTGTCTCAGTTTCTGCCCATCCCCCCCCCCCCCCCACCCAGCCCTCTCTCGGTCCCCTTCTCCAAGGAGCCATTGGGCTCAGGGTCACCCTAATAGTTGGGCAGAGGGCACAAAAGCCCCGAGAAGCGCCAGCCGTCTCGGAGGCGCTGCTCCCATCCTGTGCACGGGGCTCGGGTCAGGCAGCTCGCCGAGGTGCCGGGGACGGCGCGGCCTCCTGGGGAACCGGGCCGGCGGAAGAGGTCCCCCAGCGCCCACCGCAGCACCCCCAGGATGGCTGAGACCCGGGAGTCACAACGTCTACACTGGCTGATCGTCACTTCCTGGGACACAAGGAAGTGTCACTTAGGCGAGCTTGTTTAGGGAGGGAGGAGAGCTGTCTCTGATCTGGCCCTGTCCCACCTCCTCCAGGTGGCTTCCTCACCCTTCCACCCACCTGCCACTTCTTGCATCCTGCAGACGTCCCTATGTAATGCGTTATCCAGGGCCCATTAGACCCTTAAAAATCAATACTGCTTCTTTCTGTCCTATTTGAGAGCTTACATTTTGCACAGTCAGCCTCTAGGACAAAAACCTTACCATCTCTATACCTTGTCTTTCCCATATTTCTTTTTCAATTTCTTTCATAACTGGGCAGGAAGATAAAAGGAGCCATAGATAGAAGGGGATAAATCCAATTTTGGAGCTACTTCCTTAAGCCTCCAATGGGAATCTTAAGATGATGGGAAATTCCTCCTGTCTCCTGAAGTTCATCCATTTGAAGGAGGAATCCCTGCACCAGATGGATTTTATTCTGACTCATTAAAGGTTGTTTCTGAAAAATTAACACTTGACCCTTAAAACATGTTCCAAAAGACCTAAAAATAGCAGATACAAAGATCCTCAGAGGAAAAAAAAATCTCACCCAATGTATCTATTCAGTTCTAGAACATCATCTAGGTATTTATTTCTTTAGCATTTTATCTTGTAGACACTTACCAATGTCACAAAGCAACGACAACAACAAAAAAAATTACAAGATCCCTTGGGTGTTCAGCACCACTCCTCAAACAGAATTCAAGCTTCAGAACTGCAAGGCTGCTTTCCAAATTATGATGTGCAACTGGGAATGCTAATGTTACAGTCCCTCTGCAGAGATCCTGAATCACCAAGATGTACTGAAGTTGCCAGAGTGGAAGCTTGTACTTTTCTTATCAACTACGGCCACTGCTGCCAATCAGTGGTGCAGCCACTCAAGAGTACCTTGTGTTACAATAGTACCCTGTTAACATGGGAGGAAACGAGCATCTGTGAAAGGGTGTTCAAACCCATTGGAAGGTGAATCATTCCTTCACCTGGTAGCTTGGATTTTGCTTTTTGGTGTCCACTCCTATATCATCCTGTATCTTTACCCTTGTACCCATCCAGACAGGCATATTTATTTCCATTTTGCAGATGTCTACTCAACCATATATTCAAGATCACCACCAATGCACCAGGTTACTAGCATATAGAAAAAAAAGATAACTGGAATATATGGTGCTGTTCAGTCTTCCACTGGCCACAAGATCCGCAGGTCTACCCCCGCAAGTTCATCATACCTCTGAGGTAGGATGGCTTATTAGACACAGAGCTCAAAGGAGATCCCAAGACTCTAGTATAAGGGCTTCCAAGACTTTAAAGTGTACATTAAAAGTCATGGACAAATCCCTTAGTTGTATTGGCTACACTGTGCTCACATGTTGAAATTTACTGAACACTACATAATGATAGTAAGGGATAGTTTGTTTGTTTTTTTTACATCAACCCTTAAAGATGGCTTTGTAACAGTGGAGCTACATCCAGAGGGAGTTGTTATTAGGTAGATAACTCAAATCCATAATCCTGGTTAACAAAATAGACTAGAAACAACTCTATCCAAAACAAAGGCTTGATATGTAAATTTCACTTTGCACGTTTTAGAAAAAAAGTCATTGTGTTCTTTTAAAAGGAATTACTGAGCAGGTACCCCTGTATGAGTTCTCCTCCCCTTAAAATGGCATGAAGCAGTACTGTGGTTGAATGAAAATTGTTTAGCCATAGTCCTTAATAATGAGAATGCTCGTGAGCAAAATCTTTTGTGTTACTATATGTAGCTTCTTGGGTCAGTGACTGTGAAGAAACGACAAAAGGAATATTTTAAGTCTTCGAGTAATTTTCTTTAGGATAATTAACTACGTGGGGCATGTTTAATTTAGAGTTTTCTAACCTATAAGGTGTTAGGGTATTAAAGGTTTCAGGGGAAAAATGGTACTGAGAAAACAAACAAACAAAAAAAGAAAGATCTACAAGTTGCTAAACCCACACTGAAATGTGCTAAAAGAGCGCTGCCTACCAGTAGCTCTATGGAGCAGAATTCTCTGAAACTATGCCATCCTATAGAGTAGGTACTAACAACATGTGGCTAATGAGCACCTGATATGTCGCTTGTGCAGCTGAGGAACTGAATTTTTCATTTGATATCATTTAAAATAATTTGAAAACTGACGTTTGATTCAGTAGTTGGAAAATGTTTAATTATGTTGGGAAAAACTTGGGTACATCAATCTGCCTTTTCAACGATAAATATTCTGAAATCTAAATACAGACATGTAGAAATCTAAATACAAATGCAGGAAGTGTATCATCTGAATCGAGAGATGTGCTGTAAGTATAAAATCATGCTGATTTTTAAAGACTTAGGGAAAAAAGAGTGTAAGGTATCACTTTAATAAACCTTATATTGATTAAATAGTGAAGTGCTAATATTTTGACATGAGTCAAATAAAATGTTGTTAAGCTTAATATCATCTGTCTCTTTTTACTTTTCCAAATGTGGACACTGAAAAAATTAAATTATGTATGTGACTTAAAGCATAATGGACAGCACTTCTCCATAAGATAAAAATTGAGAATAAAGAGGTTTAGCTCTTTGACTCAACAAACATTTATAAAGTACCACTCTACCACATGCCAACTACTGTGCTGCTCAAAGACAATATTCTTCACCTAATGCTTACCAGCAGTTAGCATTATAATATTCTTTTTACAGAGAGAAAGTTTTTAAAAACATGGTGAATTCATAGAAATGAGTGTTAACAGCAGTCATTTATAAACAAATAATTTATCAAATGGGACAGATTCAGCAGAATTCGTAATAAACTCATAAAACCATGCATTTGTTATCATGTGCTTTCAATGTATCCAAAGTCTGATAGACTTGGCCAGTCAGTCAATAACAGTTTGTTGAGAGCATACTTTGTTTCACTACTAGACAAAGCTATCTCCAATCTCTCATTTAACCCACACAAGGAAAGGACGGGGTGGGCAGTTCTTTTAGGTAACAAAGCGTTGTCCCAGCTAAAGAGAAACCTGGTTAATGTCCATCAGGAGAGGAACAATCAGTTCTTTTCATAAAATAAACCAGGGCCTCATTGCTCTCCTATCGTTCACAAGGTTAATTTTTTATTGCATGTCAATAGTCACCACTTAAAATGGTGAATCACTGAAATAGAAAAGGGCCTCAAGAGAAAAGATATTTTACCTTAAAAACTGTGTAAAGTTTGTTGTTTAGGTTGGACCACTCTCCACGTCACAAAGTCAATCTAGGAAGTGACATTTAATCTCCTTCCATTCCCCAGAAGAACTCCAGGCTCAGCAACGTCGCACTGTGTGGAATTCCCCAGACACGCCATGCTGCTTGGCTTCTCTGCTCCTTTTGTATCCTCTGTTTTCTCTTTCTGGAATGTCCTCCCCTCTTTTCTGCCTGATGAACTCAAAGTTGATCTTTAAAAATCTTCTTTTGGAAGGCTTCCCTGACATCCTTAGTCCTCCCCACACCCGCAGAGTTAATTAGTCCCTCCCTCTGCACTGTCTCTGCCTTGCCCATCCTTCTGCTGTTACTTTCCTTGTATCGTGTACCTGGTTGGCCCGCCACCCAACAGTGAGCTGGATCAAGAAAGGGATATGCCTTGTTTAACCCTTTTTGCCCCTGACCTAGAATAGTGCCTAGCAATCAGAATTCAATTTCCTAAATGACCTTTATTGACTTGTCCCATGCTATACATTTTCCTGTGCTTCCACATTCTTTTGTATTTCTAAGAGGCATCAAATGGGAATTGAAAAGATACTATAGGAGAACCATGGAAGTTTACAACCAGGGACGATGGGAGTAGATGAGCGTTCACACAGTATACAAAACATCTTCCTAATAAATGCTACTGACTGTAGCAAAAAGACTGTTCTGTCTCCTACAGAGTAGTAGCTTGACACGATGCTACTGACTACTACTCTGTGACTTTCCTGTAATCATTTTCATCCATACATTGGAGTTGCTGATCACTGATATTTAAATAAAACAGTCTTTTAAACGAGTATGTGCATAAACCAAGGTGTACTGACAGCAAGGACTTAGAAGGAAGCACTTCAAAGGGAGTTTTAAAAATTAAAAGTGGAATAACATGATGACGGAGTGCAAAAAGCAATAAAACTGGAAGATGAACTCCAGGGAGAAGTCGTCAGCAATTAGGTGGCTATTCACAAGCAAAAGCCTTTCAGCAGACTGAGAGCATCCCAGCATCACTTGGTAGTGCAAAGTGGAGCAGCAAAATCAAGGAGAAGATACGTGAGTGACTGTTGGTGGGAGTTGCGTGCTGGTCTTTAGCAATATCAAAAAAATACAGATGAAAATCAGCATTAACAGCATCATCTTCAAATAAAGGGATGTTGGTTTTATATATAGACTCGTATAATTATGGATATACCCACATCGTTGTACCTTTCAAGCTGTAGTTTTGTAATGTCATAGGAAGCAAAGCAATCCTTTGAAAATCTTATGGTAGCCACCTCAAAGTAAGAGTCTAGTTACCCTTCACTTGGCATTTGCAACTACAAACTGAACATAATGTAATTCAACACCCAGGAAAACAACCTTGTAATTTGATTATCGCACTTCATGGACAACATACTGGGTGAATGTTTCCCTTAAATTTATGTACTTATGTTATTATTATAAAAATACCAGTTTTATGGCTTCTTTCTACAAACTCAATTTATTCAATCCCTCTAAATTGTTTTTTTATGTTAAATGTTACATTACTTACATTTTGATGATTTTCTTTCTTTCCTATATAAATATTGACACTATTTGTTACTTTGATTTTCATTCATTCATTCATTTAAAGAAACTGAGCCCTGCTAATGTCAGATACTATACTAACTCTTCAGAAGGAGCAGTAGACAACATAGACAAAAATCCCCATCCGTATGAATTTAACATTTGGATAGGCACTTTCCGTGTCTAGACAGTTCAAAAGCAGAGGCTCCCATAAATCAAATAACATTTTATGCTATGCATTGGTTATTTTGCTCTTTTAATGTACGTAAGTACCCAGGTCTAATTTATTTTTTTAAGCAATGAATTGCAGTAGTTAGATCTTTTCTTCAATCCAAAGATAATTGCTTTCTCTCTTAATATTTTGGCCTTTCTCCAGTAAGCTTTTGTATAAACAGCTTCAACTGGTTCCACAAGTAGCTTGGGTACTTTAAAATCATAATAAAAATGACTTCCTGACCGGGTGACTTGTATTTGATCTGCATTTTGTAATCTTATCCAAGCTTTATTATCTTGACACCAGTATACTTTCCACTTTTCATCATTATGAACTGCTTTATCTTCACTCACTGGTAGGTTTTTTTTTCCCCCTGTTTCCATTAGCCCTAGATAAACTGACAATATTTTAGTAGTTCAGTGAGAATCATATAATAAACAGGGCTCTATATTTATAACTATTTTAGCAGGACTTTTTTATAAAATAAGAAAAGCAGTTTTGGAAATTTCCTGTCAGCCCTATAAAAATTAACCCCCCTATTACTCGCTTTAATGGCATATTCCACTTTTCCTACATAGTTCTTATAATAATGACTAACAGGGAGGCCCTGCGAGCACTGTAATCATTCTTTCCAGTATTGCATCTCCTATGCTGCACACAGTGGCTAGAATATGGCGGTTACTCAATTACCACCGACTGGAGGAACAAATCATAGGTTTAATAATTTTTTTCTGAATTCAAACATATGTTTTCAAGCAACCTTAGTATATGGCCACTCATAAGTGAAGGACCCAGTTTAGGTTGCCTTTAATCTTTCCAAACTGTCTCTCCATACTTACCACCCAGGCCCTTGCTCAATTGCCAAGACTCTTAGATTAACTTTTTCCACTATTTGCCAATTTCTTTCTTTTTTTCTAGTTCTAAAACACATATCCACATTCCTAAACTTATAAATGCCTTTTTTAAAAGCATTAAAAGCAATTAAAGCTTTATCATGAAATTTGTATCTTAGAAGATTAACATGTAGAAATCAGGTTTGCTTATATGTGAAAAAAAATATATTTCCTTTGTAATATTTTTAACCATTATTTTTCCTGTCTACTTATCTCACATCAACCCTTAATTCCACCTTAACACTAAGCCACAAATCAATTACATTCTCTTAAGCATCTACTATGTGCTCAGTGCTTTGCTGAGAGGAACTATGCCCAAGGTCTGATGCTAGCATGTTACAATTAATTTTTACATGAATACAGCAAGACTTATATAGCACAAGTTGAGCTGAATCTTCCAAGTGGTCACTCCGAGAAAGTATACAATGATGTGACGTTACACCTTAGGCACTCCTCTTTTGTACTTGCCTCTGGAGCCTGTGGCGGGCTATTGTGTACTTTCAGTGATGGAAGGTCATTGTCTTTTGAGAGTTTATTTTAACAAAGAGTCATTCAGAATCAACTCTGTTAAACTGGATAACCTCACATTTGATCAGACATTAGTAACTGTTGCAACAATATTTTCTCGCATTCTTCAAGCTGGATCATGCTTCAAAGAAGCATTTAAAACATTGAAAGATGACAGCCTCTTTGGAATAAGCATAAAACCTTATGAAAAGTGACTCTTTTAAGAGATGTTCTCATTATTTTATAATCACTTCTACATGTGGTCACATGACTCATGAAGTTAAAGAACATGCATACTTGATAGAACGACATGAGAAGTAAAAGAACAAAATGCAGCATTAATTGCTAAGTGTCCAAAAGGTACTAGAGGCAGATGAAGGTGAAGAAGAGGCGTCACATAGGAGCATCAATACCCACCATCGTCATCATCAACATTGAGTCAGTGTTTACATGTGATCCAACAGGTATATAAAAAGATACTCAACATCGCTAACCATCAGGGAAATGTAAATCAAAAGCATAATGAGATATCACTTCACACCCAATTAGAATGGTTATCATCAAAAAGACAAGCAATAATAAGTGTTGGCAAGGGTGTGGAGAAGAGGAAACCATTGTGCACTGTTGGTGGGAATGTAAATTGGTGCAACCACTATGGAAAACAGTATGAAGGCTCCTCAAAAAATTAGAAATAGAACTATCACATGATCCAGCAATTCCACTCCTGGATATATATCTGAAGAAAATGAAAATACTCATTTGAAAAGATACATGCACCCACATGCTGCAGGTTCACTGCAGCCAAGACATGAAAACAACCTAAGTGTCCACCAACAGATGAATGGACAAAGAAGCTCTGAGACATATATATACATATATTCACACACACATATATGTATGTATGTATATAATGAAATATTATTCAGCCATTAAAAAGAATGAAATCTTGCCATTTGCTACAATGCAGTTGGACCTTGAAGGCATTATGCTAAGTGAAATGTGAGACAGAAAGACAAATACCATATGATCTCCCTTATATGTGGAATCTAAAAAAACAAAACAAAACTGAGTTCATAGATATAGAGAACAGATTGGTCGTTGCCAGAGACGGGAGGTGAGGGAGGGCAAAGTGGATAAAGGGAGTCAAAAGTTACAAACTTCCAGCTAAAAAATAAGTAAGTCATGGGGATGTAATGTACAGCATGGTGACTATAGTTAATAATACTGTATTAATAATACTGTAATTGCATATTTGAAAGTTGCTGAAAGAGTAGATCCTTAAGAAGTTTTTTGTAACTATGTATGGTGACAGATGTTAACTAGACTTATTATTTCTTAATATATACACATATTGAATCATTATGTTGTATACCTGAAACAAAACAACGTCATCTGTCTGTTACACCTCAAAAAATAAAATAAAATAAGCCAGTGTTTATATGTATTTTCTAAACTCTTTTGTTTGCATTCTCTTGTAATCCACACTAAACGTTTGATAAGACAAAAGTTCTTAGTTCATTCCCCAAAGAAGAAACCGAGTCACCAAAGATGAAATGACAACAAACTGATCTGGAAACCTGAGTCCTTCAGCCCCAAACCCAGGCCTCTTTTCATTCATTTCCGGGTCTCTTGTATGTACACCTGGCCAACAACCTAAAGATCGCTGACTCCCACGACCATCTCCCTCATTTCTCTTCCACTTCACTCTTCCCGAAAACCACTGTCAGCCTTTGGAATATGGGAACATCTCTGCAACAGAGACATGGAGCCGAGTGTTAAGGACTGAACTATATGTGAACAGCGAACTTCTCTCCTTAAATGTAAAATAAAATCAAGTCTGGCCCCAGAGGCAGGATCCAGGCCAAACTGTATTATGTAGCATGTTTGATGTTCTTATATGGATGAAATCAAATTAGAATTAAAAACAAACTAGAATTAGGAAAGAAATAAAAGATGTAACTTAGAGCCTGCAGGGTATGTGTGTGAGGGGGCGGGAAATGTGGAAGGGCATCTACATACAGAAATGGAGAGAAATATTGCCTGGATGATGGTTGGGAGAGAGCTTGTGGACTAATTGTATTATTAAAGGCATTAGATCCTTACTTTTAATGGGAGGAGGTCAAATTGCGTAAGCAACTGTCGTGCTAGAAATGACTCTAAGTGTATTCAATCAGGGCACACGCAAGACTAGACAGGCTACCACGCCACGACGGTGTTAGTTGTGAAATCCCACTAGATTCCCTTAGCAGCTGAAGTGGGTGGAAGTTTGAGAAAATGCCTTAAGTCGGTGCACTGAGGAAAGGGGAGGCAGGATGGACCAACCCTCAGGAGATTAAGGAACCATTCGGTCCTCTATCAATTGCACACAGAGAGATAAACTGCCTAAAATGGGGATAACAGTACCTTTCCTATAGGCAGGGCTGCAACCCGTACATTCACACAGGGCCCTACTCGAAAGGGCATATGCTTGGTTTCATGCTCTGTTCTCACCATCTTGAAATTCTGAATAATTTTTAAATAAGGGGACCTGCCCTGAGCGCACAATTTATGCAGCCAGTCCTTGCAAAGTTGTTCTTAGGATGAAGTGAATTAATACACAAAAGACACATGAAGTCATTCTAAGCACCATCATTGCCTCTCAGTCACGTTATTTATTGTTTCTTCTTCTTCTTGTTACTATGATTACTATCACTGTTACTGGCTGTGCTCCAGGAATCCTGGGGGAGGAGGCAGTGACCTCAGTCCAGCAAGCTTCACTAACTTCATAACCACCCGCCCAAGAAGGTAAGCAGTTCGTGAAAGACTAGGCGTGTCCTGAATGCAGGTGTCAGTCTTAATGACCATCTGTCCAACTCAGGAGGGCAAGTGGGGGCCACGTCTACCAAGCAGCCACAATAGCAAGAACAACAAAAACAACCAGCCAGCAGGAAGTGAGAGCTCCCATAGTGAACACACACACACACACACACACCCTGCAAAACCAAAAGCACCTCTAAAGGAAGGTAACTGCATAGAAAGATAGCATAAAAGGCATCGATGAGGGCCGCGAGGAATCAACTAAGTGGGTCAGAGTTACGTGGGGCCCACTAGAAAGCTCTTTCTGGGGAGCAGAGTTGTAAGCTGCATTTTAAAAGACAAAAAGGGCTGATATGAGGGAAGAGGAGAGAATCAGGCATCCTCCGAAGAGAGAGTAATGGGCGAAAGCATGGAGGCAAGAATGAGCACGCTGAGAACAGGAGATGACAAGGAGATTTGTCTGACTGCCACAAAGTTTTCAGCAGTCCAGAAAAATCATTCATGCGCAAAAATATTTAAGGACTCAACTCTGTGAGCTTATATGTGAACGTGGTCTTTCCCTGAATAGAACCATGAGCTTCTACTGAGGCAGCTTTAAAATAGCGCTGGGAACCGCTGCCGGCTCTTTTTGATTCCTTAACAGTTTTCTCCCAGTGGGACTGTTCAGTTCTCCTTGCCTTTGGGCTGCTCTGAATTCTAAGAGCACTCACTTCCGTGGGTCTATTAGACCCAAGAAAAGGAAAAATCACAAACTTTCTCTTTCTCTGAGAGTGGAATACAATTTTCATTTCTGGTCGAATGTCTTATTGTGTGTCACCTGGCATTCTTTCCCCAAATAAGGCCACAGTAATTTGCCCTGAAAGAATATTTTGCAGTTCGACATGTGGAAACTTATTTTGGTAAGATGCTTGAATGCGTTACCAAAGAAATATGTTTACTTTGCTTTGCTGCCTGTTATTTTTATAGCCCGTTTATTTGTGATAGCAAGAGCTTTAAACAATAAACGCTACATGAACATAGTCCTGACCTCCGAGAACGTCCTCTGGGGAGGAAGTGGGGTCTGGGTGTTAAGCCATACCAGATGGATGGAATGACTTGGAACTCCGGGTCTGATGCCTGGTTTCAGCCTGCCTCCATTAGATTGATTCTCTGTGCCTCAGTTTCTCTACTGATTAAATAGAGCTAGCCATTTTCACTTTACTTATAAATGCTTATAAAATATGTTCAAAGCCCTAGTGAAGTACAAATATAAATAATTGTCTATATATATATATATATATATATATATATAAACATAGGCTTGAAAATACTCCCTTCTTCCTATTTACAATAAAAATACAAAATCTCTGTGATGTCATAAGTCCCCAGAATACAGCACTGTTCATCCACCTCAGCCCTGTCAGATGGAGATGAAAATGCCACCGGAAATTTCATTCATTTAAAGGTGGCCCATTGCTGAGGAAGGTATTCATAGCTTTTGTCTTTACATCACTTTCCTCGGCTTCTGAGCATGCTTTTTTTGTTCTGGAATGGTGTCTGTCTAGCTATGCTAAAGGGCCACTTTCCTGCCGCCACTCCCCCAATTTGAAATCCGTCTGAAACTGGCACTTTAGTGAAAATACAAAACTTTAACCGCAGAAATAGTGAAAATTTTAAATTAGATATACAAAATACAAGCTTATATGTATTATTAGTTTCAACAGACATAAAAGTACTCTGTCAAATTCTCCATGTTTCTGAACACTTTCATCGTGTCCTTAGCTTGTTGCTGAACGATGACGAACAACTCCGGGCTTGGCACTGGTGAGTGGCGTGACCGTGTGTGGAGTAGCACCGCACTAAAGCACCCTCCCCAAGCCCTCTTTCCATCACTCCTTCCTGTGCCTTCCCAGAAGCTCTTCTTAACGCCAAGAGCATGACTGTGCATGGAGGTGTCCGCAGCTGATACTGGATGGTTTAGCGTCTTCTCAGACTGTTTTTCCATTTCAAGTCCAGAGATGCATCTAAGTTGTTCCTTAATCACTGGAAATAGGCATAGCCGTCTTGGAAAGGAAGCTAATATTCTAGGCTTGCCCCAGCAACTCCGGAGTTGCACACCGCTCCTGGGCTATCTGAGGGATTTCTGAGGCGTGCCGTGACTGTGCTTAGTCACAGTCTGACGCTAGGTCCTCCATGTCCCAATTCCCCATCCAGATCCAGTGAGACCCAATGAGCCAGGCACTACAGAAGTCTTTCCTCCTTCCCACCCTTTTTTTTAAGTGAGATCCACCACCTCCATTAATGGCCTCTGTCTCCTCAAAAAAAAAAAAAGCATCCAATCAGCTATCATTATCCTTTGGGATCATTTTTCCATAATGACTGCATTCCTGTCACATTATATAACCAGAAAATAAAGAATCACAGCCAGTGGGTGTCAGTCTTGATGACTGTAAGATGAAAAGGAAATTGATCCCTGGAACTGCAAGCCTTCTCCCCACCCCCACCCCCAGGACACAATCCTGGGGTGTTGCCCACTCGTTACTCTTGCTTCTGATAGAGCTGCAATTAAATAAAGGATTGCTTATCTGGAGTCTGAGAAAGAGGGACATCCAGAAACTTCCTGAAAAGACATGAGTAGGTATGTGCATATGTGAATTTTTCTGTAAAATGGGGTTTTCATGTTAATCAGATTTTTTAAGAGTTTTATAAAAAAAAGTTTAAAACCTCTAATTTAAGCAATTCTAAGTGGAAGAGTAACATTTTTCTACCTTGGTTCTCTACAGTATTAGATTCAAGCCTATCCCATAGTATTTCCCCTCCACCTAGACACTGTGCTTTCCAAATTACAGGTTGTGATCTGTACCATGAATCACTATAAGCATTAAAAAATGAATGAAAATAGAATGAAATAATCACCAGTAGGAATAACGTCTAGTCTCACATGTAGTCAGGGTTTATACTATTTCATGAGACTTTTGTCATGTGCGTGTCCTGGGTCTTGATGTAAAATGTATTTCTTTCACAGTAGGGCCAAAAATGGTTAAAAGCCACTGATGTAGAGATTTAGTTCTCAGACTTGAGCGTATACAAAATGACCTGGAAATGAGATTGTGCGCATGAGAATGTATTCCCAGGCTCTTTCCACACAGAGCCTGCTTATTAGAAGTCTGCCAGTGGGCAAGCCCCTCCGGTGACTTGGATGGAGGTAGGCTATGAGCTTAAGCTATCTCTCACAAAGGTGATGTGAGCTGATTTGAGCTTCCGTAGTTAGGTTCCAGATGCTCTGTTCCACAAGCAGATTGTTTGAAAGGAGAACCATCGTGCACCTACAACGGCTGGGTCATTTCGGGCTTATCCTAGACATCTGCCTCTCTCAGCCCCTCCAGCGGGGGTCACAGTCAGACAAGGTACCCCCTCCTTTCTGCTGCACCACCCGGGGGTGTGAGGGGAAAGCAGCCTCCTGCCCCCTCCCCTCTCTCAAAGCTTCCCAGGAACTTCTCAGCAGCAAGAGGAAAGCCCCCTCCCTTTGATCAGTCAGTACGAGTGAAATAAAGCTCTCTCAAGATCTAAGAATAATTCTCAGAACTTCATGTGACGCGAAAATCAAGTATGAGCAACATCAGTTTAGAAATGAAAAAATAACATGAAGAAAAACTCGCAGCCTCTAGGGGACTTAGCTCCACGCTTCAGTTGTTACAGCTTTGCTCCCAACTGCCCAGATCACATTCCCACCACGGCCACTCATTTCTGATCATCCTCCCAATGATTAAGTATGTTTCTACTGAAATGTCTTCGTCTTAATTGGGCTCAGAATCAAAATTTGCACCTTTGTCCCGCAGAATGGTTTCTCTCTGACTTTCCATTTTGTTTCAGTCTCCCGTACCAAGACCTCGGAATGCCCTGCAGTTTATCCCTATATACACCCATCACAGCTGACACACACATTCGTGTTATAGTTGTACACAGGCTCCTCCATCGCCCCTCCTGGATTCAAGGGCCCAGAGGGCAGGAACTGGGATTCATTCTTGTACAAATGTCCTATCAGCATAAAAAGAGTCCGTCCTCCAATTCCTCAGAGCAGAGGGTGGAGGGCGTTTGCAGTAAGCCCTGGCTGCACTTGAGCATTTCCGCCTTCTCTTGCTAGCTGCTTGTTTGGGTTGCCAAGTCAAGTTCCAGTTGCTCGGTGACTGTGACCTTAAGCGCCCCTTAATACTTGAGACTTATGACAAATGTCACCATTTGCAATTCTTGCGTTCCCATTAAGAAATAGTTGCCTAGGATGGAGTTGAGCTGTGTAGGCCTTCTACTTATTCAGTAACGAGGTAACACAATTTGAAAGTATTTAAATTTCAGTATCTTCAATCATTCTTGTGTGATTTTTTTGAATATCTTACTACCTGGGACTGCATCTCTGGTATATCAATCAGTCAATAGGTTTAAGAATACTATGTCAGTCAATCTAACATGCTAGGTCAGGTAACAGTACACTATTTCAAGGCATAATTCTTGACTCCGAACATCTTAAAATAGAGTTGAGAGAATTGTCTATGAAATTAGAAGCAGATCAGAGGTACTCATGTTATATAACTGGCTATAAACTTCAGAAATGGTTATAAAGTTATGATTAATAAATGCATGAAAGAAGGCTTCATGGAGGTGGGCCTGGGCTCGAACTTTGAAGGATGAAAAGGGTTTAGAAAGATAAAAAGAAGATGAGAAGACAGTTGGGGCAAACCACAAACAGTAAACAAGGTAAGTCTGATCTGAGGATGTGTGGAAGATGAGTAAGGAAATCAGCCTGTCTAGGTGTAGGAGTTTAGATTTGGGAATAGAAGGTACCCTAGTTTGTATATTTATGTCAGCCTGGAACATTAAAGTCTCAGAATTATGAAAGTACTTGGAACTTTAATCAGACAGGTAATAGAGAACAATTAGAAACTCTTTTCGAGGAAGTGACAGGAAGAGTGTGGGCATGACTATCTGTCATTGGTGCCAACAATGATTTGGGAGGATGAGGATTGTGGGTTGGTGAGGGGATGCAAGTTGCACCATGACCTTTATGTGAGATGGTGACAGTCTGAATGCAGCAGAGGTAGATGAGTGGAAAGAAAAAAAGAGGGAAGAAACTGACTTGTTGAAAAGACTTAATTCAATCCACATGTATCCACTGAGCGCCTGCTGAGTACAAAAGCTTCTGCTACGCCCTGAGAAATTAACAGCAAACAAGACCCACATGGCCTTGCCCTCCCAGAGCTGGCCTCCTAAAGGAGGAGGCAAACAGTCACCATATAGATTTAGGGATTTTGATGGGAACAATGAGGAATAATCTCCATGAGCACATACAGGATGACTCCCAGCCCCAGTGGGCCAAGGGCAGGGGTGGAGAGCCAGGGAAGACAAGCAAAAGAGTAAGTTGAATAACATCTGATACACACGACCACATATAAACTGATGGGCAGCAGGGACCTACTGGATAGCACAGGGAACTCTATTTCTTATATTGTAATTACCTATAATTGAAAAGAATCTGAAAAAGAATATATATACACCTGGAAAAAAATATACACTTACATGTATGTATAACTGAATCACTTTGTACACTTGAAACATTGTAAATCAACTATACTTCAATAAAAAATAACATCTGATGTAGGAGAACAGGGTTAAAGAAAGGTATTCCAGGCAAAGGAAATCATATGTAATAAAATGGAAAATAATGTCACACACCCAACACGATACATACAGAAAACAAACATAGTTCAAAGCTCCCTCAGTCTTCAAGTCATAGCTCCTTGATGAGTGACAGAGTCCTGGATTTACGGCTTCTTTTTGGACTTGAAAAGCTAATGGAGATTGATAAGGTTTGTATTCCTACCCTTTTCTCCAGAGGTGTATGTTCTCAAAGTACAGCAGGAAGGGGTCAAAATCCTTGCTCTGGGTAGCTGCTGGCTGAAATCAGAGCATGATACACTTCAAAATATGTATAGAGGCAAACAAGGCTTTGGAAAACAATCACTCCTGATTTTTATATCTACAGTGGTCCTTTTCCTCCTCCTCCTCCTCCTCCTCCTCCTCCTCCTCCTCCTCCTCCTCCTCCTCCTTCTTCTTCTTCTTCTTCTTCTTCTTCTTCTTCTTCTTCTTCTTCTTCTTCTTCTTCTTCTTCTCCTTCTCCTCCTTCTCCTCCTTCTCCTCCTTCTCCTCCTCCTCCTCCTCCTCCTCCTCCTCCTCCTCCTCCTCCTCCTCCTCCTCCTCCTCCTCCTCCTCCTCCTCCTCCTCCTCCTTCTCCTTCTTCTTCTTCTTCTTCTTCTTCTTCTTCTTCTTCTTCTTCTTCTTCTTCTTCTTCTTCTTCTTCTTCTTCTTCTTCTTCTTTTTTAACAGTGATACATCTTATATGCTAAAGGCCAGATACCAAAATCATGCTTGTAGTTACAAGACCTACTTGTAAAGGCAAAGAGGGGCATGGAGGCACCAGTCTGCGAGTTCACGGAGTGCATGGTGGGGCAAGTGAAGGATGTGAGACTGGCTTACAGGTCACTAGACTTGATGGCCGCCTCATTCTTTAATAAAGGGAATATACAGGAAGAGAAGCAGACTTTAGGGGGAAGGTAACAAGTTCGGTTACTAACACAAGTCTGAGGTGCCTCTGGGACATCCTGTTGGAGATATTCAATTTGCAGGTGAACCTGGAGTTCAGAGAATAGGTCAAGACACCCTGTATCATGAATGCTTTCTTTAAAAAGAAAAAAGATCTGAAGTGAATATTGGAAAATGTTGACATCTGTTATGCTTTATTAGTGGAGATATCGGAGTCTGAATCACCCACAGAACCATTTTCTCAAGCTAATATTTTTGTAGAATTACCTCTGTATTCAATGAAACATTTCAAATGTAAAGGAACGTTAGGGAATCATTCAACAAACACACTCATCAGTCATCTGTAGTCCTGAGCCTTTCAATCAATTTACGCAGAAATCACAAAGGCCAGCAGACAAAAGAATCCGCTCATCCCCTTCTCTCCCATCTCTCGCCGCGTCCTCTCTTCCTCACACCCTCTCTCTTTCTTCCCCTTCCCGTTTTGTCATGCCCTTCTCTCCACTTACCTTTCCTTTTCTCTTGATCACTATTTGTCATCTCTGTCTGGTACAGACCTTACACGATGCTCCCTTCCCCTTCAATAGGATTACGTTCACCATAGGCTCCCTTGGGATCATCCCAGCTTCCCACAGCCCATCACGGGGCTGAGAAAAGGGTGGTGATGGATCTCTACAGAACTCTCCATACTTCCTCTTTTCCACCCTAGAAAGGCTCCAACCTCTAAAAACAACTGTGAATACCAGCCATTCTCTCAAAAGAAAACTCTGCACTCAACCAAGTATCATTCTGTAGCTCTCTGGCTGTGTTCTTTTTTCTCTTCATTTAAAAACTTTTGTAGTATACTGTTTTTTTTTTTATTGAAGTACAGTTGGTTTTCTAATGTTGTGTTAGTTTCTGGTGTACAACATAGCGATTCAGTTGTACATACATATACATTCTTTTTCATATTCTTTTTCATTATAAGTTATTGCAAGCTATTGAATAGAGTTCTCTGTGCTACACAGTAGGAATTTATTGTTTATCATAAGACATTTGACTTACATCACTTAGTATAATAATCTCTAGGTCCCTCCATGTTGATGCAAATGGCATTATTTCATTCTTTTTTATGGCTGAGTAGTGGATTCCTTCAAAAACTAAAAATACAGTTACCATATGATCCAACATTCCCACTTCTGGGCATTTATTTGGAGAAAACTCTAATTTGAAAAAATACATGCACCCCAATGTCCATAGCAGCACTATTTACAGTAGCCAAGACACGGAAGCAACCTACGAGTCCACCAATGGATAAGGAAGTTGTGGTATATACATACACAATGGAATTTTTCCACCATATTCTTCACACTGAGCTTGCCCTTGCACTTCTGCTCACCTCCTAATTTCCTTCTTAGCTTTAAATCCACATTGAAGTCATTCACTGTGGTCATAAGAGATCAAACACTATTGTCAATGTCAAATCCCTCAACATCTAAAGCTCTGGGGTATATATTTTAGCCCCCTTTGACCTGAAACGGTATGACCTAATCATTCACTTTGGTGTCCACATTTTCAACTGTGTTCGACTTTTAAATCGTTTTTCCTGATCCTCCAATCCTAACTAACCTTATACACCCAACACCTTCCTGAAATTGCTGGTTATTAAAACTTTTTAACTTCCCTTTCCCCAGTGACCATAGCATTCCTGTTAACCCAGCACAAGAGGAATTAGACTAATATGTACTTACTTGTGTTGTGATTAAGTTATTTCACCTAAGACTCTTGCTTCCCTTCCAGGTCCTAGCACAGTGCTAATCAAATTGCGGTTTGGTTGAAATAAATATCCATCCTCATATCTACGTCGGGAGTGGAGAGAAGAGAAGTCAGGTGTGGTAAAGTCAGCTAGGATGTCAGCAAGTTTCTGGGAGTGACAAGACAATAGCTATGTCTCCATCAACCAGCCCATACATCTCACTGCTGCCATGCAACTTGGAGTGTCAATGGCATAATATCCTGAGTCATTTAGTCCTTGGAAAGGACTGGGACACAAAAAGGCAGGATAGAACCCCATGGACACCCACCCTGCAATTTCCTCATAGACTTGACATTCCTAGTCTTACAGTACATCTCCCAAGAGGTATTCATTTCTCACAGCGTGAACAGTTATAAAACAGGCAAGTAGCCATGTCTTTCTCCTAGTGAAATCTATTTCTATGCTTTCTCTGAGGCTTCATGATGACCTCAGTGAGAGTAAATGTGAATTCAAGTGTAAGCAGAGGACCTGTAGGTGGTCTGATTGCCTATTTAGGGTGGGGTGAGCGGTTGGGTTTCTGTAAGTGGGATGGATATCTGATAGAATATAATTTCTTGAGCATTTGTTCTGTTCCAGGTACTGTGCTAAATCTACCTCACAAATTATCCCATGGGAGAACTATACTATTATTCTTTCTATTTTTAAGGTGATGGCCTGGATAAGAATAGACGCTAAGTGGTTTGCTCAAGGTCAACATCTAGAAAATCATAGTGTCAGAATCGGATGCCATTCTGGTTCCAGAGTCCATGTTCTTAATATTGAATGTTCTTCTGGATATAAAGAGGAAGTTCAAGTCTACCAAACTTTTTCTATAGTTTTACTTTATTACCACTCAAATATCTGAGAGTATCTGAGAAGTTCTTTTTCAAGGATGTTGCATAGGAAATCTGGGCACTGGAGAAAACTGTGAATAAGTGATCTCCTTCATCTCCTCCAACTATAGGGCTATCCTACACACTCATCACATAAGGGGACCAAGTTTCATTAGTATTTACCTTTAAAACTGAGAGAAAGATATAATCCCTCTGGGATTATTTTTTTAGGTACTAAGTAGTTAGAATTGTATTGAAAGCATCTGAAGAAATGGCATAGAAAGATGGGTGTGTTCACAAGACTGTTTTAACTGTATACCTTTCCACTCACCCCACACCTATTCGCACATAGTTACCCAGCTAATTTCTCTTTTTTCTTCAAAACCTCTGCTCAAGGATCATCGTCTCCAGGAATCCCTTTCTGACCTCTCCCACCCAGCACGCCCTCATCTGTGTTCATTTGATGTATGCTTTTGTCGTAGGATTTATTACACTGTCCTGTAATAGCTGACTTTCTTGTTAATTTCTCCTGCACGTGTCTGAGGCATTATGACCGTATCGTCTTTGTCTCGTAGTTTCTAGTCTAGTGCGTGGCACAAAAAAAAAAGACACTTCATGCATGTCAATAATGAATTAATAAGTAAGGCATAACAATATAGAACCTGTAAGTCTAAGAGAAGGACCCTGATCTTGCTGTAGAGAGCTACTCGCATGTGCCTTAAGTGTGAACAGCAGCAGCCTGTGCTAGAGCCCAGTGCAATCAGAAAAATCCCCAACTTGCAAACCCTTATGGTTTTCTGGGTAGAAGGTCTCAGAGAGCAACTGTTCTCACTTGTCACTTCAAGCACACACACAAAAATGTCACCAGATTCCCAGGGCCCGCTGCTGTTGACAAGCACCATGATGAACACATCCTCTCTGCATCTTCTCACCTACTGAAGGTCTGAGAAAGGAACATGGCCTTGCTCTTCTCTGTGCTTTTGCATAAGGTGTTCTCTCCACATACATTTTCCTACAGAGAGGCTTTAGTCCAAGGTCAGAGGAGTGACATAGCTGGGTGCAGAGCTCAGATTTCCTACCCCAGCCAGTTCTCTTCCCACCAGCTGATTTTGAACATCCTTCAAAATGAGCTCCAGCCTTACGTCCTCCAAGGAGCACTGAGTGTCCAGCTACACAGTCACGTTTCACCGCCCCCCTCTGCGCTCTCAGTGCCCAGTGCAGGCTTCTATAGGAGCACCTCTTACCCTGGTCAGAAGAGGGGCTGATTCACTGGTCTGTTTTCCTCTCCCAGGCTGGGAGCCGTAGACCCATGTCTCACATCCAGCGCCTAGAGCTGTGCTGCACAAACAGACCTTGTATCACTTCTCTTCCTGTTCCTTTGGCGGGGGAGGGGGAGGAGTAAATATCCTCTGAGGGCCCTCCTCATCCTGATGGCCCGTGCTCCCGGTGAGGTCCATGTTTCCATGTCCTACTGCTGCAGACAGCAGGGAGACTTCAGTGCTGTGCTCCCATGTTCAGAGAAAGACTAAAGCTGAGCATAGCCTAGATAAACTCCAAGAGCCCTCTGGCTCCAAACAGCTGAGATGTCATTTCATTCGCCACCTTCCTTCCTCTGTCCTGCAACGAGCGCTGCTCCCAGCCCGACCCACAGGGGAGGACGCAGGGCTGCCCTCGGCTGCACACACATCTGAAGGCTGATGCTATCCACGCTCCCTGGGACTGCAGAACAGTGGGGAGGGCTGAGCTGCGGTTGACTCGCAGATGAGGCCAGCTGCGATCCCGGGATGGAGGATCACAGGCAGGAGATGCTGAAACAACTGTCACAGATTTTACTGGCAGCGGCTTTCGACAGACTGGAATTGAAACGATAATAGGTCAAGACGTCTCAGAGGTCACTAGTGAATAGGAGAAAGCTCTCTGGCTTTCTATAATAGCAGCTTCTGCCCGAGCTGGATAATAACCTTGAGGAAGGTAGCTTGAAAGCTGAATTCATATGGGGAGAAAGTCTGGGAACACCTCTAAATAGCAGCTTATAGCTTTTCAGAAACAGTGCCATAATGAGAGTGAAGTATTTCTCTTTAAAAGACTCTTCGCCACCAGTTAAGGGAGCCAAATCACTGCACCCCTGTTTTATCAAGAAAGAAACCTCTTAAATTAACAAATAAGCCAAAGTCATTAGTGGGTATTTTCAGTAACAAACATATGTTTCTTAGTGGAGTAGAAAGGATGGAGAGGTTAGCTTCTCCTTCGTGGCTGAAAATGACCTCAAACGCATTGTTAAATAATAAATGTCCATTAACTAGTCTTGAAATAATTGCATTTAAACCAACTTTATGATCCTATAGAACCACATTTGACATCATAGTGCAGCAAGATAAAAGTGTTCTACATTGCAGATATTAGCCAATAACAGGCAGTTTTGTGAGAAGGATTAACTTTCAGGGCAGCAGAAGATCCCAAATGTCCCCAAACTGTGGTGTCACCAGCTTGCAGCATCAATCTCCTCTTCTCCCATCAAGAGAACTAGAAATCTTATCATAAACATGAGGAAGTTATTCAAAACGTCATTATATGACTCGACAGAGAAGGGAGGCTCTTTAGCCGTTGCCACTAATGCAGATATTTCCAATCAGCTTAGAAGGTAGAGGAAATCTACTAGTATTTATTGACATGCTAGAGTGTCAAGGAAGTGAGCTGTAGAAACACAGGGTATGATTTTATCATTGGTAAATCTGTTAGCAACTTCTCATAATGGTTATCAGCATGATCATGACCTGAGTATTTATGTACGTATCCAAGTGTTCTGATGCAGTGATGGTGCTTGGGATTAAGAACTAGCCAGAGAGCAGCCCACCTTTCTCCTTCACATCTATAATGTGTACAGATACAGATGGTATATGTACTATCTATAATGTCAGTGACATACTAGGCTTCTCCCTAAAGATCTTTTTCCTGTTTCTCCTAAGAAGCATAAGACCTCTCTTACTGAAAACCAGTAATGTAAATTAGAACTTTTTGTTGTGAGGAGAAAGCCTCTCCTTTTCTCTCTCTCCCTCTTTCTCTCTCTCGCCTTGGAGTCCAGACGTGAAGGAGAAAGATGTAACATGTAAAGGTTATTAAGGTCATTAACATGTAAAATAAGATTTGCATATGTTTCCCTTTTCATTTCATAATCCATTCTTCTAATTCTGTTATGACAATTTTACGAAAGGGACAAAATATTAGACATGAAATATCCTTTCTCTTGTCATACCTTCTAAAGAATTATTCTATGTTTTATGTTTCATTCTTTGTACCTTGGTTGTGCTAATGGATAAGGAGGTGGAGGAACTATGAGAAGGTCAATGAGTTCATAGAAAATATCACAAAGAAAAGAATAGCACAGAAACTTAGAGACAGAGAGAGATCATCAGAACCTTTGAAAGACCGAGAAGAGAGCTAGAAGCAGCGTCTGTGGATAATGTAGCTTTTGTGTTGAGAAGGATGACTAAAACCTTCTCAGTTTCTCTCTGTACTTTGCAGTATAATTCTCTGTTGTGCTGTCCTTTCAAGATAACCTTCAATAAAAATAATCATTATTAGTCTGTAAGACTTTTGACGCTAGGTTTGTGTTCCTTTTGGATGTGTCACTGTGCTGAGGTGGCTTTCCAGCGGGCACTCAGTTACATGTCTTCACAGCATCCTCTGTGTTTGTCCCATGCCACATGGACAATTCTTCTCCCAGTTTCCATAATTGGAAGTCCACTCAACAGGGCATTAGTTTGCAAGGTAGACTTTACTGAAGATTTCATGGTGGAGACCAAGGACAAATAACTGAATTCTGAAATGTCCCCAGGGACGTCAGTCCTCAAGGCTGTCTTCCTATCTCTGTTTCTCCGTCTGCTGTTTTCTCCTTCCTCCCCTGATATATCCCTTTAGCCCTCTAGCTCTACCAGGCCTGTCTAATTATACCCTAGGTGGCAAGCAAAATACCCTCCTTAGAAATCCATGTAGGATTATGTATACTTGTATCTCACTGCCACATAAAGTTCAAAATTAAAAATTGATCAAATTTCATCCGTTATTTATATCATTTTTCTAATTGAATATAAACACAGTCCCCATTACATCTCTTGACCTCCTATCAATACATTCTAATTTGAAAAGGGTTTTGATGTCTCAAAGGTTTGGGAGATTTTACAGTATGATGTATGGCTGGGAGTGGCATCCTTAAGTTTAAGTTGGACGGGAGGGTCTGGGCAAAACCTGGGGAAAGTTTTTTGTTCAGAAGGATAAGCCACCTGTAGAGGGAGAGGCTGGAAGTTCATTCATTCACTAAGCATTAGTCGTACACCTACTATGAACCAGGTACAGAGCTGGGTGTGGGGGCTACAATAGGGAGCAAGATGCACATGGTCCCTGGAGGTCCCTGACCTCTAGAAATGTGTGGGCTAGTGAGAGAGATGAGCAATTAAACAAGCAACTCGAATATAATGTGCTAAGTGGCAGAGGAAGTACAGAATGAAATGGGACAGCAGGCTGAAATCCCCTAGTCATTTATCTAGGACAAACAGGAAAGGGGTGGGAGCGGGAAAAGGAACTTCTGCTGAGCAGAGGGAACAGCAAGCGCAGTGGTGAGGAGGTGGAGAGAGCTGGGGTAGCCTGAGGGGTGCCAAGAAAGGAGCTCATTTTGGCCGTGACATGGGCTGTGAGTAGGGCAGGGTAGGTAGAGTCAAAAGAGGCTGGAGATGATCATATTAGGTAAAGTAAGTCAGAGAAAGACAAATATCACCTGACATCACTTATATGTGGAATCTAAAAAATATGATACAAATGAACTTATTTACAAACCAGGCATAGACTCACAGACACAGAAAACAGACTATGGTTAACAAGGGAGAGGGGTGGGGGGAGGGATAAATTAGGAATTTGGGATTAACATATACACACTACTATATGTAAAATAACCTATAATAGAAAGGAATCGGAAAAAAAATGTGTATATAGAGAGAGATATAATTGAATCACTTTGCTGTACACCTGAAACTAACACAATGCTGTAAATCAAATATGCTTCAATTTAAAAAAAAAAAAAAGGAAAAAAAAAGAGGCTGGAGAAGAAAGTTCCCTGTTTGGCTCCTGCATCTGCAGGTTTCTGACCCTCTGCAGTGAATTCAGTTTTCTTCCTTTTCCTTATGCTCAGCTGAAACCTAAGGGTGATATATGCCCCTACTTTGACTGCATCCCTTTCTTCCTGGAGGAACCCAGTTTCCAGCTCAGAGGCATGCATCTTAAAGTCACCCTTTGGCACCTGACACCAAATCTCTAAAGCTGGATCGTGCAATCAAGCTATGGTTTAATCTTATGTTCCTTACCTTAATCACATGCCTATTAAAAAAAAAAGGAGAGCTTAACAAAATACCTGTATTTTCTTGATGCAAAGTAAATTAATTCTACCTTAAGAATTTTTCTGAGCAATCTTCAAAATAATCTTCAAAATGCTGATATATAACAAGTTAGGTTTGACATCCTTTTCCTTAATCCGAGTGTTATGCATTTTGGAAATGAAAATAAGCAGTTGATTGAATAACCAGTAATAGCCACATCCTGAGGTTACGTAAGAAGATCCCTCTTTAGAGTGCCCACAATCTAGGAAATGGACAAAAACCCCACTGTATATTACTGCAATAAGAAGACATATAAAGGACATTATTCTAACCCAGATCTGAGGGTTACTTGGTGAGCGACTGTGTAAGGCTCACCGAGGAGGTGATGGTTCACATTCTTTCTCTTTTCCCTTTTCCCCTATTGCCTGATTATTACTATTCACCCAGGATTTCTGGGACCGTGTGCCCAGTTACCACATCAATGTAGTAATTAGGTAAAAAGACTCTGAAGTAAAAGGGTTCTGGACATAGGAGACTGGAGTTTGAAGGACAGGGGCTCGTTCTTAAACACTGTAGCCTTGTCTGTCTAAAGCCCTTTCTCACTGCCATACTTTCCCCCGAGCTGGTTGGCCCATTTGCCCAGGGAGCCGCCTCTAACCAACACACAACTGTATGATAACCTGGGTGGTTCCTAGATACTTGGGCATGCCTTCTCCAAACCCAGGAATTAATGTCCCGAGCAGACAGAGAGCACTAACCAGCAAAGACCATCAGAAAGACAGGAAGGCAGAGGCCAAAAGATAAGAATTAGCAGACATGGACAGGGAAGCCCACACCAGTAAGTGAGGGTAAATATACTGTCTTGGACAGAATTGGTCTTACACTTCTCAACAGATTTTTAAAAGCTTGGTATCCAAATGGGGAATGACAATAAATATTTGGGGTAGTAAAGTAGAATCAAATGATGCTCTTTTTCTTCTTGCATCTTATAGTCACACTGAGTACAAGAGACCCTCTGAACATTGAATTGGAAAGTTTAGATATAGTCAGTAGGCTTAGTTATCTGCAGTAGTTAAGTTTTTCATCCACTTGTTCATTTATACAACAAAAAAAAATCAACTGTTAGACTCACAGTCTAGAAAAGAAACTTGTGGTTACCAAAGGGGGAAGGGAGGGAGGGATAAATCAGGTATCTGGGATTTGCAGATACTAACTACTGTCTATAAAATAGATAAACATCAAACTCCTACTGTTTAGTACAGGGAACTATACTCAATATCTTATAATAATCTCCAATGATTAAGAATAAGAAAAAATGTATAACTGAATCAATATGCTGTACACCAGAAAGTAACACAACATTGTAAAGCAACCATGCTTCAATTAAAAAAAATTTTTTAAACATATAGAACCCCTACTATATGCCATACACTTTGGATCCAAAAGATAAATAATAGGTCAGTCTAAGGAGGGAGACATGATGTACAGCACAATGATGTGAGTACAATATAAGCTTCACAAAGGGCAGGGGCCATAGCTGTCATTCAGGATTCTGTCCCTTACACGTATTCCAGCACCTGACATGTAACAGGTGTGTGTTGAGTGATGTGTGTATGTGTCAAATGTACAGTGTGCTAATATAGCATGGACACAGGACACATCAGCACACAGACTGGGAGGTGAGGAGCATCCAGCTGAGCTTGGAGACCGTATCTAGAGTGGCACCATTCTGCTGATGGTGTGAGTTTATACAGCAGTGCTCTGCGGCTTGATTATGAATGGAGCCACTGGATAATTTGGATGACAGAAAAGAAGTTTCAGAAGCCACAATATACAGGAGCAGAAAGGCAAAGGGCCCTCCTGGAGAGCGACTGAAGTAACGGAGCATAAAGTCTAGAATGGATAGGGAAGCAATGAAGCTCCAAGAGAATGAAAACAGAGTGGTCAAAGAACCAGAGGCCTCGTGAGCTTTAGAGATTGGAGAATGGGGTTAAAAATGAGGAAACAGGACAAAGAGGGGGATATGGATGTAGAAGGAAGGGAAATGGAGTCGTGGAGGATCGTGTCGTTTTCCAGTGCGGACGCTGAAGTCCACCGGCAGCTATTTAAGTGGAAGAGGTCAAAGCAGTACATAATGCTGGGGCAGTGGATGGGTCCTCTTAGTAGTGTGGGACAATGACAGAGGTAGCAGCGGCGGGGAATTCGTCATGAGAGCGCCAACAGGGAGGTAAGCAAGTGATGGCACCAGAAAGGGAGAGCCCAGATGGAATGAGCTTCAGGTTTCCCCAGAAAGCAGAGCCTGAGTTAAGAGCTTGCCAGTAGTTGGTTGATTTTGGAGGCAACCCCGGGAAACAGGAGTGGGAGAATGGGGAGAGGGAAGAAGAGACGGAGGGAAGCCAGTGCAAGGCTACACTTCTGAATCAGCTCCACTGCGGGCGAGCAGGGCTCAATCCTGCCTTTAGAAGCTTCTGAGAAGCCGTGTAGAATGAACCTCAGAATTTCTCCACTGGTGTCTCTCCTCTTTGTCAAGGGCTTCCCTGTGGAGCTTGAACTTGCCATCGGTAAGGCGGCACCAGTGTGAGTGCCAAGCAGGTTTCTGTAGGCGTCCTACTCTACAGCCTCTGAGAAACCCCAGGTAGAAATCTAAAGATAACAAGGTGCAGCTGAGGCAATGTGCTGTCAGGCTGACACCTGCCTGAAGCCGACTGGCACAGCTGGAGTAAAAGGTGGGCAGAGAGAATGTGAGGTGGAGCGCAAGCAGTGCCTGTCACAGTGGGTAAAAGAGGCATTGTCTGTAAGCAGCAGGTGGGAACACATTGGAAGCCCAAGGATGCCACAGATGGACAGCATGAGTGGCCATAATTCAGCAGCTTTGGCCCAGGATGCCAAAGGAATGTGAATGAAAAATCACCTTTTGCCTGAGCAAGACCCAGCCCTAAGGAATGGAGCCAGATAGGAAGATCCATGCTCCTCTGGGCTTCCACATGTCTGCTAGGACCAAGCAGGTTTAACCAGATCTAGAAATCTGATCCAGACGTGGCTGATTGTGAAAGTGAGCTGTGACCTATTCAGTGATCTCATGAGCTCACAGAAGTCTGATCTGAATGTGGAAATGTGTGAGATCTATCTATATATCTGTCTATCCATCTTTCTGTCTGTCTGTCTGTCTGTCTATCTCTCTATCTATCATCTCTTTATCCATCCATCCATCCACCTGTAATCTACCTATGTCTCTCTATTCATCTATCATCTCTCTAGATCTATTTGTCTATTATCTTCTATACATATATGCATATGTGTCTGTGTTTGCAATTTTTCTGGGAAGAGATCAGAATGGGAAATGAAGGCATTTACCAGAGCCTCGAAAAGCCCCAACTTACAAACGTAGAATTTATCTGGTCCACTTGGCCATTTTATTCCTCAAGGTAAGTTAACAAATTAGCATTCTGATTTAGATAGAACTCCCTTGGGAGTTTGTTTAGCCAGTTGAGCTCCTCTGAGCCTGAGTAACTCTGGGCTTACTAATAATCCAAGTCTATGGGCCTCCAAAGTAGAGGATCCTACCTTAGGACTCAGTGGCCACACCAAGGAGCTGATGCCCTGTGAATGTCTAGCACACCACCTTCGCTGATATTTTACAATTAATATTCTGACTTCAACACATGACGTCTGTGACATATCGTGCGGGAGTAAAAGTATGTCTCCGTGGCAATAGTTAAGTATTACTGCTTAACAAATAAACCCAAAACTTAAGACAACGCACACTGGTTATCTCAGTTCCGTGGATCGGGCACCTGGGCGTGGCTCAGCTTGTTCCGACGTTTCAGGGTCTTTCACAGACTACAATCATGGTGTCATCTGGGAGCTAGTCCTCTTAGGCTGGAAGAATCTGTTTCCCAGCTCCCAGCTTGTTGACAGAATCGACGTCATTGTAGGCTGTTGGACTGAAGGGCTCAGTTTCTGGTTGGCTTCAGTTCCATGCCACATGGGCCTCTTCAATATGGCAGCTTGCATCATTAGAGCCAGCAGAGACTCTGCTGGGGAAGTTACCATCTTTTGAGACTTAATCACGGAAGTGACATCCTGTCATCTTTGCCATATTCTATTGGTCAGAAGAGAGTCACTAGGCAAGCTCATATTTAACGAAAGGGGATTTATACAAAGACTTGAACACCAGGAGACAGGGATCATTGGGGACCATCTTAGAGGCTACTTGGCATGACATGTATCATTGTAATGAGGACTGTGGCTCTATTAAGCTGCTGTAACAAAAGGTTCATATACAGTGGCTTAAAGGACAGAACTTAAGCTCTCTCTCATAACAGACCAAAGGTCAGCAACCAGTCCAAGGTCGAGAGGTGGCTGTGCCTCTGCAGGGACCTAGGACGCAGGTTACTTTTACCTTGTTGCTCAACTTTCTCCTAAGATGCTGTTCTAAAGTCCTGATGCCCCAAATTGGCTTACACCTTATCTTCATTCTAATTCCTGGGAATGAAAAAGGGAATAAAGATTGAATCGAATTTATTTTAAGGATGTAATGCAGCAGAGAGAGAAGGTGCACAAACTACTACTCACATCTCGTTGACAGGAACAGGGGCACGTGACCATACACAGCTACAAGGAGGCTGAGAAACGTAGATTTTGGTTGGTCAGCCATGCGCCTGTCAAAACCTGAGAGGGAGTTTCCTATTAAAGAAAGAGAAGAGAATGGACGCTGGGAAGAAAGAAGCAGTCTCCATCAAAGTGGCCGAGAATGAACGGAAGGTTGAACGTTTACTTTGGTGCTTTCAGGTCATGCAACAGATGTTTATTTGTCCCAGCTCTGCCATTCTCTTTAGAGCCATGATGGTTACCTAGAAAATACTGCATGTGGGCAGGCGTAGCTGCCAGTTCTAGATGGGCATTTTCCTGCTTCATTAAAATATTAATTACAGTCCAAATGAGGGTCAGTTTCAAATGGGGTGTTTTCCCAAAGTAGAAAGAAAAATTGAGTGCACCACAGATTACCTCAACATTGTATGTCTGTATTTTGTTATTAAAATATCTTAAATGATAAAATCTCGACTTATAAAACATTCAAATGATTGAGTAATTACTAACAATCACAGTCCTTTAAATGGAGAGGGCTCCTAGTGAATTTCATTTACTGTAAAAGATTAATTTACTTAAAAAGAAAAGCTCTGTATCCCCTATGGACATAAAACAAACTGATGCTTGATAAGTTCCAGTAGAAATACAAGCGCTGATTAGGTTTTGATTGCCATGCTGTCTGTGTCATTTCCAGACACCGGTAGTGGACAATTTCCAGCTGGCAGGAGAAGACCCAGAATAATGCCCAGTGTTTCTGATTCCCATTAACGTGTGTGTTATCTGTCAATAACACACTTATTTTACAGTGTGCAATTTCTTCTCTGAAGTAAGAAATACTCCAGCCTTTTCTAGGAGGTTCCAGGGATGAATTTTAATTTTAAAACTTCCTTATATTGCATTATCTGATTGTGCCCGTTTAGGTAATAAATGCTATGGCTAAAGAATTCCCACTGATTTATCTACCCTGAAAACTGTTAGAACCACTGGCCAGTGTGCTGAGGGTCAGATAGAGGCCACTAGAAAGTCAGAATAAGTCCCTGGGCTGAATTTTCCAAACCTATCAATCTTTGTTTTCAAACAATCACCTTAGTCTGATGGTATTTTGCCAGAAGTGTTAAGAAATTCAGATGTATCTCTGGTCTTCCACCCAGTTATCGATAACTTATAGTTAATTCTAGATTTTTTTTAAAAGCAAAATACAGTTAGGAGGTATATCTTTCATGCTTTTTTCCATCTTCTAGTGTAGGGAGTCCAAATGTGGATTCCATGGAACTGTCTGGGGAGTTGAGACTCTTGAAATTACATGTAAAATTTGTGTCTATGTGCAAACACTCCTAAGAGGGTCTTTGCCACTAAAAAAGTTAAGAATTAAGAAAGGTCGATCACATAAATAAGGAGTCCTACTGCACAGTTGGATAGGAGAGGAGTGAGGTTATAAGGCTGTGCTTAAGTTAGTGGGAAAAAAGCTCATGGTGATTGACTGTCATGTGGCTGATCAACCACAGAAGCCAGATTTGAACTCAAGGTGGTCTCACTCCAAAGCCTGTGCCTCCAATTTCCATATCTTAATCTCCTGCTGTGTTAACAGGTGCAGGTGGAATCTGCCGTATGCTGATGTGCAATATCCACACAAAGAGGACAGTTTAGAGACAGGGCAAAGGTTTGGGTTTATTTGTTTAGGTTTAGGGTTTGGGGCTTGTTTGTCGTTTGTTTATCCATTCATTTCTTCATATATATCTCGAATATTTGCCAAGCACCTCATGTATGCTAATCACCATGCTAAATGCTAGGACCTCAAGATCAAAAGTCATGTCCCTCTTCTCAAGGGGGCTTACAAATTAGTGGTGACACAGGCCTGCTAACCCTCCGTGATGGCAGAACGTGAGGGAACTAAAATGAATTTATGAACAGGCTGCAATAAGAACAGAGGAGAAGAGGCACTTCAGTCTCCCTGGAGGAGCCAGAGGTGATTTAAAAGGTGAGAAACCTCAGAAATGAAAATTGAAAAAGACAGTAGTTTTAAGGAAGATTCACAGAGGAAATTACAGGAAGGAGAGAAGAAGGGGGAAATGAGAAAATATGGCATGTTCAGGGAGCTTTGTATGGTTTGACATTACAAACGCAGGAAGAGTGAGTAGGATGCAGAGATGGGCTGAGACAAAACCATAAGGTCTGACTATGAAGACCCCTGGCTGCCAGGCTACACAGAGGATGAGGTGCCATGCCATCACTGGAGCAGCAGAGTGATGTTGACTGAAATAAAATGCACAGCCTGTAAGCTGAGAGCTATGTTTCATTGGGCAAACTTTCTGAGAACTCGAGCCCGGGAGGCAGCCTCTCAGATGGCTCTAAGACATGCTCTAGCCAGGCAAAGGACAAGCCAGGATATGTAGGGGTCTGGGCAACAAAAGCCAGGTAGTCAGAACATTAAAAATTACTGTTAATTAAAGAAAACCAGATATCTCAAGTTAAGGAATTTAGAGCTTATCTATGTACGGGAAGGTGCAAAGGTCTGGGCTCACTGAAATCATTCGTTTGATCTGCACCTAGTTATCTCGGCCCAGTACCCTGTTCTTTCCCATCCTCAGGGTGTTTCTCAGGCTGCAGAGGCTGGGCTGCCTGCCTGTCCACATCCTGAGTTCCCTTCACTTACTGTCGGAGGTGGCGGTAGCAGCTGATGACTTGATGGCCACAGCGTCCTTTGTTTACTGAGATGGCTGGCAATATCTTTTACTCACAGTGACATGGTTCCATTTTTGTGTTAGAAGGTTCACTCCAACAGCCCTGGAGGGGAAGGACTGAGGGGTGCTGAGACCAGAGGCTGCAACACCTTCTAGGGAGCTATGGAACCATATGGGTGACCAGATGATGTGGTCTTGAACAAGAACAGTTGCAGGGGGGATGGATTCAAGAGATAATTGGAGTGTAGGCTCAGTCGGCCTTGACAGTTGATGGGCTATGGAAGGGGAGGGGGAGGGAAAAGGCTAAGATGGCTCCCAGTGTGTGGCCTGTACAACTGGTAGGTGATGGTGGTGACAGTCACAGGCTGGGAACACAGCAAGAGGAACGGATTTGGGAGGAGTTCGGTCTGGGACCTGTGGGGTGTGAGGTCCCCGTGAGGCATCCCAGTGGAGGGGTCCAAAAGGCAGTTCCCTCCTGCGCCACAGAGGGCCTGAACCTCGGGCTGCCTCGGCTTCCTGACGGTCTGTGGTGGACCCAGGGAGAAAGGGCGGCCTCTGTATTCTGTGCCCTTCTCTGCCAACTAGGCCGCCAGAGCAAGTCTGCTTTTGCTCTGAGTCCCAGACTCTCGTGAGAATTAGCTCCTCCAGGATTTGATTATATCTAATCCTTTCCATCCACAGTGGCTAAAAATCACTCCATGGGACCAAGGAGAACCTCGTCTTCCCCCTCAGTCAACATGTATTATTCCTTCCCTCTTCCTTCACCCAGAGTGCTGACATCCCTGTGCACATGGGCAAGAAAACACACAAGCCTAGGTCAGGCTGAGGATGAGGAGATATCCACATGCCCAGTCTCCACTCAGGGACTCCCATCCCTGCCACACGTGTGTGTGGAATCAAGTCTAGGATGCGACTGAGAATGTTGACAATGATCAGTGGTGGGATGTCAGCTGGTTTTTAAGTCTTTCTACTCACTTTGACTCTAAAAGTTTTCTATTCACATCATAACACAACATTTAAACGACAGAGAGCTAGTAATCTTCCATCAGTTCATTTTACTGCCCGTGCCTGAGGCTGTCTCTGTGGTCATGGACAGAGCCTGCCCTGGGATGCAACACTGGTCCTGCTGTCCCAGTTTTCATCTCTGCTCGGCCCCTGCCTTGTGATCAGCTGGAAACCACACGTCCAGGGAAAGGCAGAACCCATGTGAAAAAGAACCGAGGCCTGTGAGCATTAACTGTATTGTTGGGAGTGTGAAAAGGGAACGGTAGCAGGCTGTGATCAGAGTGAAAAGGGAGCTCTGTTCCTCAGCCACCGTGACATCATCGCTCATCAAATGGAAACCATGGCAATGAGTTAATAATGTGGAACGGAAGAACAGAGAGAAAGGGGGAACAATGGGAAGGTAGCCGGGAGGAACATGGCATCCAGGACAAGTGTGAAACACTGGATCCTGGTGTAATTTAAACTGGGCCCTGGGGGCACCTGACAAGGTACGATGGTGCCACTGCCCGGGGCATTACTCCCCTGGTGCCTGTCAGGTGACACCCCAGCCTGAATATCGCCTGACACCATAGAAACGCTGTCCTCTGATTCAGTACTCATACATGGGGAAGTTAAAAATTAACCGTAGCATTTACACCGCCCCCACGCACACCTTCAGCCTTCAGAAATGTCTCCTGGCAGAGGCCTCCTTGGCCTGCTGGCACCGCACCCTTCACGCTGCCCTGCATTGCCTCACAGCGCACAGCAACACTAGCTCTGAGCTGTGACTGTTTCAGACAAGGCCTGCTAGGAGGGCCAGGGTTGTCTTCAGTCCAGTGTCCCAGGGCTTGGAGTGTTGTGACAGCCCTGCAAAGTGAGCGGCTCTGACTTCTGGCATTGCCCGTCTTCTGCTTCCCAGAGCCTCTGTGACCAGGATTTGCTTCCTCGGGGCCATTTTTCACTCCTAAGTGAGTACCTGGATTTGGGGAGCACCAGAAAGGCCCTTTAGTTCTTCAAACACTTCAGTCACGAACTAACTCAGACCTAAAATTCCATAATTAGAGTCATCCTTGTCCTCTGATCATAGTTAAAATTCAAATCACTCTACCAGAGGCAGGAACGCCCTCCTCGTCTTAATCTAGGTCCTCCAGTTTCTGCTTCTTACAGTCCGTGGTGATGGGGACACAGGCACCCTCCTCTAACCAAACGCCCTACACTTGGTGGTTCCTGAGTCGGTCATGTCGTGGACAGGACATGGTCCTTCAACCTTAGCCCACTCTCTAGTGGGGTTTGGACTTAATTGGTTCTGCTGCCTCAGACCTCTGGGCTATCATTTGTCCGAAGCACCTGCACACTTACCTAATCCTGGCCTGACTGCCCCACCCACTTTTAGCTCAGTCTGGATGTCTCGGCTTGGCTTTTGCTTTTTTTCCTTTCCATTTGTTCATTCAATGGATTTTTATTAAGTGCATGTTCCTATTAGGCACTGTCCTTGGCAGCTTAACGCAGATGTAGACAAAAGAAACAGCAAGTTTCATACCCCAGCTCTGCCTGGCCCTGGGCTTTGATTTGACTGGGGTCCTGATATCATTTCGGTCTCTTGTCACTCATACCCCTAGCTCCTGGCTGGGATCCTGCAGTGAAGGAAATGAATGTAGAAATGGATGGCCTGTGCTCTGGCTGCCTCACCTCATCTGTGAGTTGGCCCTCTGCTGATATGATTACTGTCCACATCTCTACTAGTCTGCACTTCTCTTTTCTTCTGGATCCTCTGTGAAGGCTTCCCCATCTCCGTGGGGTGGGCTGACCTCACCCTTCTCCGGACCCTGTCTGTTCTTGGCTTCCTCCACCAGCTCACCACGCTGTTCTTGAGGCATCAGCCCTTGCCAGTTCCAGTCATGATGGAATGGAAGAATCAAGTCACCCGCACTGCCCTGGTCATAATTGGGAACATCTTTATTCAATATGCTCTTGAAGCATCTTGCTTGAGATGTGTCACAATTAAAAACAGGAGCCTCTTTAACAGATGGCTGTGTGGTTAGTATAGTAGTGGAGCATTAATGGCATTGAAGTGACTAGTTAAGAGAGTTTCCCATCAAACACTTGCATCTAGAGCCATGTTTTGCAAAAACTGAGTAATGGAAAGTGTTCCGCCAGACTCATCAGTTGCTCTCTCTGCAGTCAGGCTGCCAGAGCAAGGATGACGCTGGTGACAGCCAAACCAGTATTCCTTGGAAACATGGATCCAGAGGCTCCTGTTATCTGTCTCTCTGCATTCCCTTCTCCTACACCAGCCCATCCCAGTACAGTACACATGGGCTTCTCTTTGGCTGGGGCTGGGACTTTGCTCTGGAACCTGTAAGACTATCTTGCAAGCATCTGAGCAAATCCTCCCTCTCCAGCCTCCTCCGTACCCAGCATCCCCTACAGCAAGGAACAGGAAGGCAATACAAGCCATGCCCCAACGTGGATATGTCTACCCGGAGTCAGCCTCCCAGCCCCACCTGCCAAACACACTGTCAGCAAAGGGTCAGGCTCAGTTTTTTTGAAGAAAGGAGACTTTGAAGCTGCTGTTTCCCAGCCCATGGAATTCCAAATGGAAGTTGCAATGGAAATTGTCATGACCAACACAGTGGGCTAGAAATAACATTTTGCAGGCAACGGGCATGTTTGTCACTGGCTCTCCTATTGTGTCTTTCAATCCTGCACACTTCTACCTACTTTCATATGAGTAGAAGCTCAAGCCCCGGGCTAATAACCCATATTTCCTTCTTCACCACTGAAGGTTACTCCAAAGACCCAAGGAACTGTTAAAGAGGCTTTACGTAATGGGAATCAAGCTCCCAAGGTATATTTTATTTTGTTTATTTGGGTCCTCTCTCTTTTCTTCTTGGTGAGTCTAGCCAGAGGTTGGTTGATTTTGTTCACTCTTTCAAAAAACCAGCTCATGGCTCTATTGATTTTTTTCCATTGTTTTTTAAAAAAATCTCTATGTTATTTATTTCTTTCCTGATCTTTGTTATTTCTTTCCTCCTGCTGACTTCAGTTTGTTGCTGTTGTTCTTGTCCTTCTTCTTTTTCTAATTCTTTTAGTAGAAGCTTAAGTTGTTTGTTTGAGATTTTTCTTATTTTTTGAGGAAGGCTTGTATTGCTATGAACTTCCCTCTAGGACTGCTTTTGCTGCACGCCACCAAAGTATATTCTAAATTCCAAGTCATCCCTAGGCATCCTGAAGAGCGAGGGAAACAAGCTGTGACTGTAGTTAAATAGCTGGCTTTCTAAAGAGCCTTTAGCTGATCATACCTTCTTTCCCTGCCTCACTGACAAAAAATTTCACCTGCTGATTGTACTTAAGTAACTAAGAAGTGCTTTGAGATCACAGATAGGTGGGAACTAACACTTCAAGAAGGGGCTGGGGTGTCAGCTAGCACTTGACACAGGCCAAGCCCTTTGCCCCCATGACCTGCTGATCCTCATACCTGCCTTGTGAATTAGATCTCATCCCCAGTTTTCAAATGAGGAAATTGCATTTCAAAGAGCCTAAGAATTTGCTCTGGCTTCTTCAGTTGGTAAAGTGAGCTGGAATGCCATCTCAAAATCTTGTGACTCTGAAGGCTAATAGCTAAAATAATTTAATTTTCTCTGAAATCTGGGTGTGTACATTTATAGATTCATTTATTCAATACACAATTCTTGAGCACCTACTAAGTGCCAGATGTTTGTGATAAATTAATGAGCAAAATAAACAAAATCCTTGGCCTCATGGAGTTTATGCTCTAGTGAGGAGGGGTCCAGAGGGAGGCTATCTTATAGTTCTTTTTGCCTGAAATTCCACAATGGGTATTGCTATCAAAAACATGAATAGACACTATGAAAAATGTTGTATGAAGAATGCAATATCCTTAAATGAAGCTGAATTGATTACAGTGATCAAAGCCAGGAAATTCTACTGTTAAGATAGAAACTGTATAAGCAAAGTAATGGATTTTCATTTCTGAAGGCATTTGTTGAAATTCTATGTCAGTCAGCTATGGGAATACACTGCATTCCTAAAAAATTGATTAAAAGGATTAGATATGAAGTAAGCCAGACAAAGAAAGAAGAATACTGTATGATATCACTTAAATGTGGAATCTAAAATAAAAAATACACAAATGAACTTATTTACAAAATAGAAACAGTCTCATCGACATAGAGAACAAACTTATGGTTAACAGGGGGAAAGGGCATGTGAAGGGATAAATTGGGAGTTCGAGATTTGCAGATACTAAGTACTATATATAAAATAGATAAACAACAAGTTTTTTCTGTATAGCACAGGGAACTATATTCAATATTGTGTAGTAACTTATGATGAAAAAGAATATGAAAAGGAATATACGCATGTTTATGTATGACTAAAACATTATACTGTACATCAGAAATTGACACAACATTGTAAACTGACTATACTTCAATGAAAAAAAATTAGATGTCTGTCCATGGATGATTTTTTTTTGCAATAACTTTCAATGATCTACATTTCCACACCTATTTCATCTCCACAGATGACTTGCACAGAGTTATTCAAAGGTAATTCCTATAATGGCAAAATGCACTCCTGAGTGGCAAATAAAATAACTGATTTACGGCAGAAGTGTGAGAATTGTAATGAATGGTACAGGACATGCTTAACCTTCTGTGCTTAAGAGGGATGAGCATCAGTGGCATCTCTGTGAAGATCCTCTAAGTGTCAGACTTACCCTCTGAAAGCTGTGACTTCCCCACTAGAAAGGTCACTTCTTGTTTTTAAAATTAGAGTTGATTTACAGTATTATACTAATTAGGTGCACAGCATAGTGATTCAATATTTTCATAGATTATACTCCATTTAGGACACTTCTGATGATAGGATTCCTAAAGGTGGGTCACCTCGTGTTTCTGCACCGCTCAGCATGGAAAAGACAGGTGACTCAGCACCCAGAATATGCAGTTGTAACTACACATGTGGGTGAAATGAAGAATTGACCTCATTACCTAGACCGTGTAGCTTTACTTTACCAGCATATGTAGGGGTTCTAAAAATGTTAGGTGAATATTTTGATGATCACTTCGCTTTGAGATGTTGAGATGAGCATTTACAGAAAAGTGTACCATGTTTCAAATCCTGACTCTGCCATTTACCAGCTGTGTGATTTTGGATAAGTTACTTCACTTCTGTGTGTTTCAGTTTCCCGATCTGTAAAGTAGGGGTAAAAGTGACACTTATTTCATAGGGTCATTTAAGAGTTCACTGAGTTACTGCATGAAAAGCATCGAGTTGATTGGTGTCTGGCACTGAGTCAGTGCTCCTCAGTGAGGGATGTCATTGTTACTCAGGGTCCTGTGTCTACGTGGACTGATGGCCTAACATTCTGAAACAGTCCATTTGCTTTAATAACATTTGAGATTTCTTTTCTTCCGCGATGGTTAAAGCCATGTAGAAACGACTTCCTGACATGTCTGAAAGATCATGAGAGCTGACAAGGATCCTTGGTCTATCCCAACAATAAAATCTGAATCAAACTATCACAATCCATCAGGTTGTGAAGCATGCAGTCATCTACTTAAATGACTGAATATTGAATTTACCGCGGCCAGTTTGATTGCCCTGTCTAGACCTGATCTAAAAGTGGCTGACATCCCATCATGGTGCAGACCCACAAATGATGATGCCTCAAATGGGGCAAAAGAACTAAATATTAATGAGAGAAACTCAGTGCCCACATGAAAACAACTGGTAAAAACCCTTTCTTATTAAGATGTGGGGTAAGTTTCATGCCAGAATTTGAGTTAAGAAAGAACATTACACCAGATTGTAATGATCCAGAGTTTCCGTTTGGGAGGAAAGTAATGATACAAAATATTTAATTCCTCAAGGGGGATTATTATCTCTGGCAGCCTTCTGAGTGATTTGTCAAAATGGAACACAGACCAAAAGAAGAATCCAGTGAGACTTCATAGTGGTTAAAAATGGAGCAAGTTATAAACTGGGAGACTGACTGGCGCTTTTTACATGTGCTTGGACAATACTGTGGGTGTCTTTGGGGCAAAGAAGGAAATTGATGGCTGTTGTTGAAGGAATATCTATTTTTTAATGTCCTGACCTGGGTTCCAAATAATGACCTTGATGTTCCCCTGCCACAAAGAGGAAAAACATCTCTCGAGCATCTTCCCCTTGAGGATTCAGCTGGTGAACAAAATCTTTACTCGGCTCTGAGAAAGAGCTTCTCCTTCCAGCTAGAAATCCATGTGGGCTGTTAGTTGACCAAGATGCTTTCTTGGAGCCTGAAAATAGGATATGTCCATGTCCCCCTCACCACCACAGGGAAAAGGAAACAAATTTTTCCTCCTCAGGTCATCAATGAAGGAGTCTCTCCAAGATACTCTGCTTGCCAATGTCATATTGGAAGACTGGTGAAGTGGACTGAATGTCCAGGGGTAGAATGAAATAGATGGTAAATGGTTATGTACCTGCTACTGTGTAAATCAAAAATGAAAACAATTAACCTCTTAATTTCAGCAGAACAAATACTTTTTCTTTGGCATCAGAATATTTCACCTCAGAATATTTGGGGGTTTGTGCTGTCTGCAAAATACCCTTAAGTAGTATGTCTAATTTGCTAAGAGAAAGTCTAATTTTAAAGTATGTATAAAACTTTCTAGATTTCTTTTTCTTCTCTTCTTCTTCTTCTTTTTTTTTTTTTTTTTTTTGCCGTGTGTTTGCCCACAACTTGCTTGAATGCTAAAGAAACTTAAATATCCCTCATGGGCTTTGGATTAATTTAATAATCAAGAGACATCAACAGATTTTATTACATTCCTGATGATACTACTTGACTACAATTTTTTTCTAAAACTACAAGGAGCCTGGATATACAAATTACTATGATTACTACTAATAATAGTGTCATTAGTAGGAAAAACTTCTATTTTTTTTAGCCAAATATATGTACCAGGAGTAGTTTTGAACAGTAACAAAAACTGCATGTTGTCTTGAGTGGTATGATCTTGTCATAAGGCGTGAATGGAGTCCGTTGTTATCAGCAGTACATGGAGCTGGGAGCAGAGTGGCAGAGCTATGGCTGGGAAAACCACCCAAGACAGCAAGAGTATAAAAACAGATCTTGGAGCAAAAGGACACCAAAAGCAGGAGTAAAGGAAGATGCAAGCCCACTGACCAGTGTTGGAGAGCTCCCAACACAGTGCCTGCCCCTTCCCCAAGTGTGTCGAGGAATGAAGAATTGGGAAATTCATAAGTCAATCCATTAAAAGTGAAGGAAATAGTAGCCTGTAAAACTGTTACAAACAGGTTTTAGGTCCAGCAATCTCAATAAAAGAGCTGTAAAATTTATTTGAAAAGTAATAAAGCATATACAAATGTCAGGTGTTATTACCATGCCGTAATTTCCCTGCAGCTCCATTATTCAATTCATTTATGTTAGTATCACATTTCCAGTTAGGGCATGGAAGCCTAAATGACTATATCCTAAAAAATGAACATTTTGGTGCCTGGGTTGAATTTTTTTTAGCATGCAAATAAAAGTGTATTAATTGCCTCTGTTGGCAGTCTTGGATTTCTTAGGACCTTTTATCTGCAACCAAACTAATTGGCTTTGAATCCATTCTGACAACATTTTAATTATTCACTAGTTAATAATTCTTAAAAGCAGCTTCAGCATTAAAATGTCTCTAAGAGCATGTATTGAATTGTTCAATCCCACATAATAATTTCATACAATATTCATATCAACCTAAATTTTCTCTGTGATCTTTATCAATGTGCATAACATTTTCTGTATTCAGAAAATAATGTTAAAATTCTAATAATTGTAACATTCTCTGCATGATAAATACACACATTCTCCAAACACCTTGTTTTTTCATATAGTCTGAGACTACCCAATATCAGTTTTTAAGAATCAACTGAGGAAACACGAAAAAAGTCTAGTCCCTATTCTGCACAGTACTGTACTATGGGGAACATAAAGGTGTGGCAGAACTGCGCTCCATCAGGACTCTGTTCATATCCCCATGGAAACCTTTAATGCAACCACTGAACATAGGGAAACAATTGAAAACAAACAAACAAACAAACAAAAAATCCAAATGACACTAGATCATAATGCAATATGTTTCTGTGTTGGCTTGGGCTCCTCAGATAGAGATACATGTGAAAGTGATTTGGGGAGTGGGGAAGTGAGACCTGAATGGAAGTCCCATAGGGGGTAACTTTGGCTCAGTCTTATAGGGAGTTTTGAAGACAGTGTACAGGTCGGGGCAAGGGAGCTGGGGTATTTATACCTCCCACCCATCAGTCATAGATTATGGGGCCCCCTGGGTGAGGGGTGATGGGTAGGGGGTACTTAAAAGTTTCCAGGCATTTCCTGCTCTCTTATTGGCAGGTAAAGCAGGTTATAGCTACTTGGGAGTAGCCTTCCAACAGAGTGATGTAGGTGCTGGCTATTGGAAGAGGAAGTGCATCAGTGTGCCAGCAGTGTGAAGAGTGTGCCTGGCAATGCCCAAGTGTGCTAATGGGATATAAATGGAGCACTGACAGCATCTGACCCCCTCTAATAATAGAGGTAGCCCTGAGCTGCATGGGATTAATTGCCAAATTAATTGTACAGACAATGATTGCTGTAATAGATCAGAGAAAGAAGAGATTGCCTGGTCACAGAAGTGGCGGTTCAGCTCCCATTCTGTAAATTTTATAGGGACAGGTCTGTCCCAGTTCATTGTCACCTGTGACTGGGTAAGTTCCTCTACTGGGATTCTGTATTAGGAAATCACTTGCCCAGAGATTAAAAAGCATGCTCTACAATAAAACGTTATCAGTAAAAAGGTGATATTGTGATCTCCATCTGTTTTACTTTTTGTGTATATCTTAATTAGTCCCGCACTCAGGTGGGGAAATGAAGTGGTATTTATTGGTCCTGCTCAAACCTCAAAAAATAATAATAGTTAACATTTACCAAGTGCTAACTATATGCCAGGAAAAATTCTAAGCACTTTGCAGAAATGGTCTTATTGCATCTTTTCAACAGCCTAAGGACATGTACCTTGTTCACATTTTTCAATTATGGAAGCTGAAGTACAGAAAGGTTAATTATCTTGACCAAGATCCCACTGCTGTAAGTAATGGGGCCAGGATTTGAAATAAAGACAATCTAGTTACAAAGACTATACCATTAGCCACTAGAGTAAAGACAATTGAACTGAGAGCCAAAGGAATTGCCAAGGGATCTTTGTAGCAAGAGGATGGTGGCCAAATCTCAGAAGCCACAGGATAGATTTAGCGAAGGGTGTAATGGAGAATCAGAAGATACAAGGTCAGTGAGAGCTGAGGTGGGCTGCAATAGCAATTGAGAGCCACTGGGTCTTAGCCCAGCCAAGAAAGCAAATCAAACCTTCACCAGCCACATCTCTGTAGACACTATTATAAAGAGACTCAGAGACCTTACCAGATCAGAAAACCTTCACTTGGGAAGTCTGAGAGGTGAGTCACAAAGACAATCGAAAGAAGCCAAATTTCCCTCCAGTGCCACAAGATCACGTAAGGACATGTCAACCCCAAATATTCAGATTTCACATTGGTTGTATCACTGTGCATTTGAAGTATAAACATTTAGCCTGCTTTGGATTCACAGGGCTTTTTAATCTGTGGTTTGATGTCTTCCATCAGTTTTGGAAAATTCTCAGCCATTAGTTCTTCAAATAATGCTTTGTTTTTTTAATGCCTATCCCCTCGCTCTTCTTTTGTGACTCCAATTAAAGGGTTTTAACTTTTCCGTCACATAAATCTTCCTATTTCTTGTTAAGTTTACTACGAATTTGTTGTTGTTGTTACTGTGATGTTGGAAGGGTTTTTCTTCCGTGAGTGCTTCTAGGGGTTTTTCTTTTTGTATCTGGAAGTTCTTGTCCTTCATATAAATATTGCACCCTGCCAGCTTACTGAATCCTTCCATTGTTTGCAGTTGTCTTTCAGTTGATTCTCCTAGGTCTTCATATCATCTGGAAATGGTAGTATTATCTCTTCCTTTCCAATTTCATGCTTCTGATATCCCCCCTTTTTTCTAATTGCATTAACCAGGACCTTACGTGCAATATGAGATAATAATAATGATAATGGACATCCTTGTCTTGTTTCAGTCCTTAATAGAAATATTCTTGGCTTTTGAGCTAAGATAGCTTTATTTAACCAATTTAAGGAAGTGTCTATCTTATTCCAATGATACTTTTTTAAAAATTGAGAATGGTATGCAGAGGATCAATAATTTCTCTTCCTAACAACTATTAATTTGATGAATTTATTAATAGATTTCCTAATCCTGAATCATTCTTGTCTTCCTGAACTAAATCTTACTTGGCCATGATGTTAATTTAATATTATTCCAGATTTTATTCTCAAGTATTTTATTTAGGATTACTGCATCAAAAGTCATAGTTGGGATTTATCTTTAGTTATACTTGTTTCATAGAGAGAATGTGGAGGTTTCATTTTTTTCCCCGAGGCTATAGAACTGTCAAAAGCCATTGGAATTCTTTAATGGTTTTATCAAATTCACCTGCAACAGTATCTGGCCCTGTTGCTTTTGTGAGGGTGTAGCTCTTTGACAATTTTCTCTATTTCTTCTACAAAAATCAGATTGTTTAGATTTTCTAATCTACTGGGGTCACTTTTGGTAAATGTGGAAAATTTCTGAAAAGTTATTCATTTTTATCTAGGTTTTCAAATGTATTTGCATAGATTTCAGTCATCTTTAATGTTTCTCTTATATGGCCATTTCTCTTTTTCATTTAAAATTTTGTGTATCTGTACTTTCTCCACATTTTTCTTAAAACTTCCTTGGAAGCTATTTTAGGGGGGATTTATTTTTCAATGTTGAATATGTGCTAAATTTTCTTGGAACATGAAATTCTTAACCAATGCCCCAGTACAAAGCCAGGTATATGTAACAACTTAGTTTATAATAAAAGTAACATTTAAATCAGTTGGGAAAAATGGGCAATTTATTAAATTATATTAGATAATATAGAAATAACTTGAAATATTTGAAAAAATCTTCATATCTAATACCACTCACTGGACTGAACTCCAGATGAATTTAAAGTTATTCTTAAAATGTATGTAAGAAAACATTGTAGAATAGTTCTCCAAATTTGAGATGAAGAAATAATTTCTAAACAAGGCCAAAAAGCCATAAAGGAAAATAGTGGCAGATTGGTTCAATTAAAAATTCTACTACAGCAAAAGAGACCACACATAAAATTAAGTTATATGACAGGGAGAAAACATTGCTATACATTTAAAGGATTAATAATTAATATCTAGTGTATACTTAATCATTACAAATTAACATGGAAGTGCCAAATAACTAAAATGGGGGCAAAAGATATTTTTTAAATTTATAGAAGAGCAATTATAAATAAATAATAAGTAAAATATATTCAAATTTGCTATCATCTGTAAAGTACAAATTAAGGTCACAGTGTACCAATTTTTGGCTCTCAGGTTGTTAAAAATGAAAATAATTGAAAATATCAAATGTTTGACTAAGAACTGATGCATAATATAAAATATGGGGCAGAGGGAGTGAATCTGAAAGAACAGTTTAAAAAAATTCATATACTCTTTGATTCAGCACTTTCCCCATTATAAAGATAGACTTAGATATGTTCACATAGTTGCTCCCTATTGGTTATACAGGGTCGTGGTGTTACAATGTATTGTATCCATAATATGAAATACTGGCAGTCATTAGAAGGAGGTAGCACTGCATGCAGTCATGTACAAAGCTCTACAAGGCCTGTTGTTAATTAAGTAAAAAAGCAAGTTGAAGTATGAAAACTGTGTGTTTGTAGTGTGTAATAGAGATATATATAGTATGTAAAATACATATACATTTTTAAAAGACCAGAAGGATTTTCACCAAAATGTTGATACTTTCCCCTCTGGATAGATGAGTCAGATTGAGAAGAATGAAGATAGTCATTTTCATCCAGTAATTTTTTTGTATTTTATATTCTTTGAATAATTTATAGTAATAATGCAAATATTAATAGTATCATTTTTTAAAGGCAGTAAATATTTTTTTTTAAAAATTGATGGTATGGACCTGCCTATATGTATATAGGGGGCTGGTGTGATGAGCAACAAATTACGTGTGACCCATTTTCTCAGGAGACACTTCTATATTTCAGTGAAATACTTTGTAGTACAGAACAGATCCTTCAGTAAGAAACAAATATTTCAGTCTTTTCTGTCTGTCTCTTTTCACACACATATACATACAAATTCACATATTAATTTATTCCCTAGGTGTTTGTTGAGTACAGACCTACTTCTAACACTGTTGTAAGTGTGAAGTGATGACACTTTCTCATCACCCTATTCAGGTAAAAATATGCATTTTCTCACACTTTCTGGGTCACCCTGCCAGCTTGTAGGACGGCACTGGACTGCTGCTGTTGGTAAGGGTGGATGCCTTCAGGCAACTTCAGGTGAGCTGTTCCTCCCCACCCCACACTCGCCTCAGGCTCCAACTGCTTAGATGGAGCTGAAGGAAGCAGGGTCAGGGCAAGGGAATGGTGAGGGATGTCTATACAAGGCTGGGTGTAGTTGTAATATTGTGACTTATAATAAGAAATAAATCTTTGGCCTTTGTCCCTAATTTTGGCACAGAGCACATTCTGTGGCACTGCCTACCACTTCCTCATGCCTACACATCCCACTTGGCAGATGTGGAGTCTCCAAGCTATTTCCACTGCACTGGGGTCCCAATTTTCTCACCCCTAACTTGTCCCTCTTTTTGGATAACAGTCTGTCTTCTCAGAGAACAGCATCCTCAGTAGTAGCCTTCTAGTGTTTACAGCTTGATTCCATGCTTAAAACCATTGAAATCAAATTAAAACACACCTTTATGATACACTCATTAAAGTCAATAATCAAGCTTACTGTTTGCTTATATTTGTAACTTCAAAAATATTTTCAGGGCTTTAAAATTCATTACTGGCATGTAATTTCTATGTTTTGATTGGCTCAATCTGAGGGCTTTCAGCTCTGAGGCAAATTCTCTGCATTAACACAGCCTCGTTTACTAACCACAAAAAGATGTCTCCATTCATATGTAGGTTGTATTTCCACACGTGTGCCTTACTTTTGTACAATGGTCATATATTGCTTGAATTACATGAAGGGAAACCATTCTACGCTTATTTTTATTCAACTATATCACATAAGAAAAAGAAGATTCTATTAAATTTTATCTTGAAGGTCAAAATCTCAAGGCGGTCCTTATCGGAGGTCTATTTGCAAAATAACCTGCTCCTGGCACTCTGACCAGAGGCAGAATAAATTAACCCAAATCTAGCAAGTGAGGTCGGGGGACCAAAACTGTAGCTAGACTAACAGAAGTATTTCTGTTCACTGATCATATATTCTTTAGAAGAGGTTTGGTGTTTTTCTGTGGCATTGGACGTGTAAATGTAACAAGCCCCTCTCTGCCTCCACCTTGATTTTATTTGTTTTTTCCATACATGTGCCCGATATTCTCAAAGAAGCTCCTAGTGGGATTGGATGAGACCTCTGTTACAATGATATTACAACTTCATTTCTCCTTCTGATGAATCCTGCTTCCCTCACATCCTTACAGGTGTCGTTCCCAAGAGCATTCCCCAATAAACTTCCTGCATGCAAATCTCCATCTCCATCTGTTTTCTTGGAAACTTGTCCCAAGATATAGCACTACCTACACTCTAGCATTCCATCTATGTCAAGAGCCTGCCTCAAATTTTGGCTAGCTTGGCTGATCAGAATTCTTGTGCGGGAGGGCAACCACACCTGAGGAAATGACAGCCCCCATATGAATGACAGCCACAATAGATAACATCTCCATGACAGATCATCTTATTAAGGCCCTGCATGGAGGATAGTCCTAAGCTGACCTAAGGCAAGAAAAAGCCACAAAAACCAGCATGAGATAAGAGCCTATGGTGGTGAATGGAGAGCCCTGTGGGTCCAGTGGAGAAAAACCCTCACACTCACTCATTCTTTGATTCAAAGTCATTATGTTTGGTGGGCCCCGAAATTCCCAGGAGATACCTAAAGTATGGGAAGCTGCATGGCCAGTGCTCTGCCCCTGCCCCACTGCTGCCTGAAAAGCACAGTTTTCTAATCTGTCCTATACACTGGGATTCTGTTATGGACTGAATGTTTGTACCCCCCCTCCTCCAATCTATATGTTGAAGCTCTATTCCCCAATGTGATGGTATTTGGAGGTGGGGCCTTTGGAAGATAATTAAGCCAGAAGTGTAGAGTCTTCTTGAATGGGATTTGTATCCTTATAAGAAGAAACACTAGAGAAATAATCTCTTTCTTCACCATGTGAGGATACGGCAAACCAGCAACTGAGTTGTCACCAGACATCAAATCTGTTGGCATCTTCATCTTGGAATTCCCAGTCTCCAGAACTGTGAGAAATAAATATTTGTTGTTTAAGCCACCTAGTTAACGTTATTTTGTTATAGCATTCTAACCTGACTAAGAAACAATCTGAATGGAATTTGTTTATGGGGGAAAAATGCATTTCTTTAAGAGTCCAACAATCAATGATGTTAAGGTAAGGCTTCTCTGACGAAACATGAATCATAGAGGCATATTGTAGAACTCAGGTCTATGGACACAATTTTCTATTCATTAAATCTCTCTTGAACATTATGTGAGAGTCCTTACTATGGATAAATATGTGATTGTTCCGTGTGTTTCTCCAGATTTCCAGTTCTAGCTGATGCAAAAGCCTACGTAACAAAACTAGAGGACTCTTCAGCACATAGATTATATGTAATGAATAAAAATGTCAGACAATGAGGAGGCGGATCATCCCAAGATTGTGTGCATGTTTTTCTCTATCCATTCGCTCTTTCCTTCTCTCCCAACACCTGCAAAGGAATTTGAGTCACTTATTTTACACCTTCCTTCTCCCCTATGATCTCCATTGATCTGCAAGGTTGCCAGCTCTACAGTAACACTACAAGGTTATTGTACAATAATGTTTCTTCTAAACAACCACCAAAAGGCGTATTATCTTAGTCTCTGTCAAAGAGGCTGGGATTTTTTTTTTTCAATCTACTTCTAACCAGGCTTCATTTTGTTTGCCTTTCAGTCTCTGGAAACAATTCTTGAGAGATAAATAAGCAAACAGTGGAATACACTGAGAAGAAGTAATGAGGAAAATATGTTAACAAAAATGTGACTGCAACTTAGAAGATGAAGCTGTATTTAAATATAGCCTGCTGATGAAGGTTTAGTGTTTTTGAGCAGTTTGGAAAGTAACACAGATGTGCCGAAAGGCTTCTCAAGTAAACATTGACTTCAGTTGACAAAGGCTGACATTTTCTCCAGCTTTCCTGACACTAGTAAGATGCTTGCTTCATAGTATGTGCATGAAGGTAGAGGCTAAATATGCAAGCAGATGGTTGTTGACTATACAGGAAAACGGCCAGTAGTCCACAGAGAACAGAACTTCCCGATGTGGTGGCTCCCAAGCCTGGGGCAGAATTTAGAAAATACATGCAGATTCCTGGCTGGGTTCTGATTCAGAAATTTTGGAGATTGCCCAGGAATCTGTATATTTTAAAGTTCCCAGGCAATTTTGATATACAAACAGTTTTGGGGAATTACAGTTCAAAGGCTTCTGGCAAAATGGTAACTACCAGCTCAGCACCTACGTCAGCAGGGCTCATGGAGGCCAAGATAGAATAAGATGTGAAGGATGCACAAACCTTATGTTCTACAGAGAAGGTCCTTCAAGGTTATGGTTGAAGCATACAGCCACTGTGTCTATTTCTTGCATGAATAGTGGAATTTATCCTGCGGGCTGCCAATTTGGCACCCATTTGGAGCATTAAATTCACTTTGCAAGTCAGAAAGGGAGGCTGTTTAAAAACACTGTTTCAGCTGGGGGTAAATTTCAACCGAGAATGCGCATGCTCTCTTTATTGTAGACAGCTGTGATCGCTCAGACACGAACAACAGCACGTTACTACACCTTGTGTTTTACATATCAAGGATCTAAATGTTCTTCGGAAAATCAGTCAATCAATCATAGTTAGGAAATGTCAACCTCAGTGAGAATAATAGATAAACCACTGGAATTCATCAGACATGGGTTAGAACATAGGTCTACTTCTTACTGTTTATGACCATGGACGTAACTGCTTCATACCAGTCCTTAAGTGTCCTCCTCTGTGCAATGGTGGGAACAACAGGACTTACAATATAGGGTTATCATGAAGTTATAATAACATAATACAGACAAAGCCCCTATGTTATTATCTGGCACATAGTAAGCAATCAACAGTGTTAGCTATTAGAGTTACTATTATTATGTCTGACACATAGCCAATATTCCGTGCACCATGATGATGATCATGATGGTGTCAATTGAGATTATTCTTCCAGCCCACCATCTCCACCACCACCACCTCTGATGATGTAAGGAGGAGCAATTAGACATGATTCTCTTCAGTGTCAAGTTCATATAAGATGGGTTGTGAGATAACTCAGGGCAGAGAGGGAGCCCTCAGTCTTCCCTCTGCATAATAAAGCTGATGTAAGTATTTCACAAGAAAGAGAGTCATGGTATGTCGATGGGAGGATCAACAGTCTCTCTTGTAGACCAAAAAGAGCGAAGTCAGTCTTCAATACATTCAAGGCAACTAACCACCATCTGGAGAAGAAGCTCTAGAGCTTGGACACCCCCCCACCCCCCTACATGGAAACTAGATCCTGACAGAGAGGCAAACACAGGGCTGGTCCCTCATCCCTTCATCACTGACATTCAATGACGGGGACTGTGGGATTTACAAGATCTGAGAGAGAGTTTGGAACTTAATGATTTCCATAGGGAGGGAATTCTGAGGGCAGATGAAGGTTCTAGAAGTAGAAAGGAGTGAAAGAGCAAGGACTCTTAGAAAAGGGAAGTGAGTAGAGAGTTTAAGACCAAGAGAAGTCTGCAAGGCACCCTCACATTGCCTGGGAAACCTCAAGATAAGCCTCTCCCAGCAGGCATAGGCAGTGAGAACTTGACCCTGTGTGATCCAGAGAGGCCAAGGAGGTAATCTGGGGAGAGTGCCAATTCTTCCTCCATCCTTAAAGGTTCCAATATGTTGTGTTGTGGTGGGGAAGGGGATTCCCCACACATCTGAACAATTATTGGATTCCAGCAGGGTATCCTATAATTCATCTCAATTCTGACACTCTCTACCTGTATCAGATCCCGCAAGTTAAAGGCTCAGTCTCACATCTTCAGATGCTGTTCAAAGTCCAGGTTGTTACCAGCTGTGGAAGTTCCCACGACCTCCTCCTTGGGTTCCATTAACTTGCAGGAGTGGCTCAACTCAGAGAAACATTTTACTTATAGAAAAGATGCATAGGGCAGGAGATGGGGAAAGGGCGTGGAGCTTCTCTGTCCTCTCTAGGCACACTGGTCTGTGCAAATCTCCACATGTTCACCAACATGGAATCTCTACAAATCCCATCCTTTTGGGTTTTCATGGAGGCCTCATTATATAAGCATGACTGAGTAAATCATTGGCCATTGGCCACTGATTCACCCTTCAGACTCTCTCCCCTCCCCAAGGTCAGGAGTTGGGACTAAAAGTTCCAACTCTCTAATCACATGGTTCGTTTTTCTGGCAACCAGTCCTAACATTAGGTATGGTCCAAAAATCACCTCATTAATATAACAAAAGGCATAAGACAACTTTATGGCTCTTATCACTTATGAAATCTCAAGTGTTTTAGGAGCTCTGTACCAGAAATAGAGATGAAGACCAAATATATATTTCTTATTATAAATCACAATACCACAATCCTCTTGTCCACGCTACAAAACTTTGGAATGATCTAATAAAGCCCTCCACTAAAAATGTCTCATGCCTCTATTGAGGTCTAGTGTGAGGCTGCCTCGGGGAAAGTCTGAAGGGACAGTGTTTCATGTCACTCTTCCATGGGAGCAACCCCCACTGTGGAACACGGGACAGCAAGACATAACCATTCAGAGCCTATTATCCCTCACTGCCCTGCCTCTTCAAAAAGGATAGCTAGAGACACACACTTGTGGGCAGCGAAGGGAGGGGCTTACTTAGATCAGGTGTTAGTTGGTAGTTTTGATAGATGCTGTGGGACATAAAGGCAGTAAAAGCTATGTTACATGCAAAGCCTTTCCGGGGCTCAAATACTTAAATCTTTGAACATATTAACAAATGTACTTGTGAATTTTCCATTTCTGGAAAGCCTTTAATTATGTAGAATATCATTTTGCACAGTTTAGATTTTTCTGTTGCCTTTACATAAGAAGCCATACCATTTGACCCCTCCAATCTTTTATATTAAGCTCTCTGTGCTTATATATTACCAGTAGGGAAAAAAGCCATATAAATAGTATGTAAAAAGTGACAATGGGGGGAGTGCAATAGCTCAGTGGTAAAGTATGTGCTTAGCATGCATGAGGTCCTGGGTTCAATCCCCAGTACCTCCATTTAAAAAAAAAAAGTGACAATGGCCAAAGTAGGTTCATATCAATACACATTTCATCCTTCAACATCTGTTGTCATGAGCAAATGAAAACACTGGGGTTCACAAAATTTAACTTGGCCCAGTCACAAAGCTTCTAAAGAATGTTTGACTCACTCAAAGTTTCTGCCCCTAGTCTACACCTGCTCTCAGGGCTATCCTGAACCCCCTGTCAGGGAGGGGTCCACACTGGTCCAAAGTCGCTTCATCTCCTAGAGATACTTCTAGGAGAAAGGAGCACTGAACACAAATTTCTCTCTGCAGTTTTAACACTTTGGAATTACAACATAAAATTTCAGCTTATCACACAAATGACTTTTTACATTTCCTTTTTGTTTTGTTTTTTTCCCACTCAAATAGTTATTGAACTCCTGTATTTACTCAAATATTCCCTGACTCCCTTCTGTGCAGAGTACCGAGCCGCACAGTAGAGGCAATCTGTTGCACAGAAGGATGGATGTTTGGCTTTTGCACAGGGACACAAGGGTCAGGGCAGTAGGTCAGAGTTTATTTCAGCTGGGGTCCCCTTGCCCCTGGACAGGGTCAAAAATGCAGTTGGAAAGACTGGATTAGCTTGTGTCATGGTCGAAGGTAGAATTCAAGCTTTGATAGTCAAGACACTTGAAAGGCAGAGAGCAGCACACAGGTCCTATGATAAAGGCTGGACAGACGTGGTTTGCAAAGCTGGCTTTAGCCACTAAGACTGAATCTGGGTTGCTCTGACCCTAACACAAGAGACTCGAGCCAATGATCCATGAAATCTACTTGATCAAAATATTTTTTAAAGTCGGAGCTGCCCATGACATCCATTCTGGTTCCTCAGCATCAGGCCGGGGTCTTCTCTTATTATTATTAGCACCAGGTGGCACTGCCATGTCTATAGACATGTGTGTCCGTGTGTGTGAGTGTGTGTGTGAGAGAGAGACAGAATACGAAGGAAGAATGGCCCATCACTGAGAACCACCGCCCAATCTCTGCAGTGTTTCCAACTCCAGGGCCTGAGAACCAGAGAATCCGAAATCCATAGTCTTCATAGGTATCTTGTGTACTTTGAAATGTTTGGTCATTTAGTTTGCAGGAAGTAGAATTGTGTTGGAGAGTAATCAGAAAGAAGACTTCAAAGACAAGGTTTGGGCCAAATTATGAGAACCCAGAATGATAGGCCAAGGGAAAGTTTTGGGAAACTTTTTTTTTCAATTTTAGAAACACATTTTGGAAACTATTTGGATGTTTAGCCCCTTGTAAACCAAAGATATATGTAGCAGACTACTCTTCAGACAAAGATTCTGATGGCAATTAAATAAGTCTTTGTACACTTGCTACAGTTTACGCAAACAATGCATTCCCCAAAGATTGTGTTTAAGTTACATGTTGCAAATTAAACCACATTTTAAATGTACTCAGGGACCTTGCTATTTAAAGAGCCCCTTATAAACATTCTGTCTACTGAACACACACGTGTGTGCCTGTGTGTATGTATGTACATAGTAAATTCATTTTGGCTTAAAAATTGGATAAAACTGTAGTTTATTCACCCACTAAACTTACCATTTTTAAAACTCTTGCTTTGCTGTCTTTTTCAAGGATTTAATGGCCTGAGATAGTTTAAAAAAAAATTACTGCCCGATGTATCTGCCCAACTGTCAGACAGTAAGATACCAACTCATCGTCATGTACTTCAAATCCACAATAAGCTATCTGAGGTGTCAGGATGTCTAATGACAGTGTGTCTTATTTTTAAGGATGTAAGAGGGAGGAGGGAAAGAACTGCCTGGATCCTCCCCAGATGTCTCTGTGGAATATTGTTTGTCTGTTTTGAAGGACACAGGGAGGGGAGAGAGAGACTGTTCAAGGCAATGGCCGGTTGGTGGGAGGAGGAGGTTGCTAAATCCGGCTCGGAGGAACTCCACACATCAAACAACTAGTTTGCTGAAGCTCTGCTCGCAGACCTTTCTGAATCACTCGTTTCAGCCAGACAAAAACGAGCCTGTTGCTTGAATAACTCAGCCCATCGCCGCAGTTTCCCTTTTGCTTCGTCAGCAGGAACCTGCCCCACGCGCATATAAGCACCGCTCACATTTGCATGCAAGAGCCATCTGTTTATTTTGCACCGGCTGGCTGGGACCTTCTCTGAATATTTTTCTGGTCATCCTGATCTTGAACAACCCTTTAACTGCTCCCATCTCAAGGCGCTTTCTCACAAGACTTTCTGTTCTGGGATAATTTGTCCCAGGGCAGAGGGTAGGACTGTGCCAGGGAGATTTAAAAAAAAAAAGAAAAACTGCCAGAGTGGAAGTGGGGCCACTGCACATCCTACCTGCCCTGATGCTGCCTGTTTACAGGCTCCCCACTCGGCCACACCACCTCCCTCTCCATGCATATTCATCATCCACCACAAACCATGACCGACTTCGGGAACATGGGTCATTTAGCCGATAATAATTGCACAACCAGAGATGTTTATCAGCCCTGGAACAAATTAATACCAAATTTGAAGTTATACTGACGTGATGTTTAAACATGCATTTAATTCAGCCCAATGACTAAAAAATTCCATTAATTACCTAAAATTCTGTCTATGGGTTTGACTGCCTTTTTACAAAATTGACTGTGTTTGTGCCATGTTGATACATCTTGTGAGTGGCTTATTCTCAAAAGTAGAATTTTTCCTTCCTTGTCAAACTCAACATGTCCTTGGAGAGTTCAGGGAAAACCAAGAAAAGAGCCTCAAGATTTACGGAAAGAACAAATGGGGAAGCGGGTGGCTTAAAAGAATGATTTTTTTGTCGATGTTGCAAATTTGCACTTGGAATCACAGAATTTAAGAATAATGAAATATGAGGAGTGGGACTCCACACACAAAGCAGGAATAAAAGTAACTGAAAACTCTCCCTGAAGTAATTATATGATCAAATTCCTTTCCAAATATTCATTCCATCATTGGCATTCAATCAAATAGAACCTTCTGTGAGATTTCCATACATGAAGCCACTTCTGTCAATACTGTATAAGAAAAGGAGCCTGACCTTTTAATAATTTCCATATGTTTTCATACAGGTCATAGCAACTGAACACTTACTAAGTGGAGGTACTTTATTAAGGACTTTGCAAACATTATCTTGTTCAATTAATCATTATTTCCTCCCATCTACTAACTCTGGACTTTGTTTGTTTTTCTTTTACTAGTTCCTTAGATCAAGTTTGTTTATCTGAGATTTTTCTTGTTTGTTGAGGTAAGATCGTATTGCTGTGATCTTCCCTCTTAGAACTGCTTTTGCTGTATTCCATGGATTTGGGAATGTTGTGATTCCAGTTTCATTTTTCTCAAGATATTTTAAAATGTCCCCTCTGAGTTCTTCATTGACCCGTTGATTTTGGTGCCATGTTGTTTAATCTCCATAAGTTTGTCTTATTTCCAGTTTTCTTCTTGTTGCTGATTTCTATTTTCACACCACTGTGGTTGGAAAAGATGTTTGACACGATCTCAATCTTTCAAAATTTACTGAGTCTTGTTTTGCAGCCTAAGACGCCATCTATCCTGAAGAATGTTCCGTGAGCACTTGCGAAGAATGTGTATTCTGCTGCTTTTGGATAGAAGTTTCTGTATGTATCTATTAAGTCTGCTGGTCTAATGTGTTGCTTAAGGCCAATGTTTCCTTATTGATTTTCTGTCGAGATGATCTATCTGTGGATATAAGTGGATTATTAAAGTCCCCTCCTATTACTGTATTACTGTCAATATCTCCCTTTATGTCTATTAATAATTGCTTTATATATTTAGGTGCTCCTGTGTTGCAAGCATAAATATTTACAAATGTTATATCCTCTTGTTGAGTTGATGCCTTAATAATTTTGTGATATCCTTCTTTGTTTTTTGTTACAGTCTGTTTTAAAGTGTATTTCTTTGTGATATAAGTGCTACCACAGCTTTCTTTTTTATTTCCATTTCATGGAATACCTTTTTCCATCCTTCCACTTTCAGTCTGTGTGTGTCTTTAGGTCTGAAGTGAGTCTCCTGTAGGCAGCATATATATGGGTCTTATTTTTTTTATCCATTCAGCCATCTTATGTATTTTGATTAGAGAATTCAGTCCATTTACATTTAAAGTAATTAATAAGTATGTACTTATCACTATTTTGTTAATTATTTCTGTTTTTATAGTTCCTCTCTGTTCCTTTCTTCTCTTTCTCTCTTTCCTGGCTTGATGGCTTGATTCTTTTCTCTTTTTCTTTTGTGTATTTACTAGAAACTTTTTTTATGTGGTTCCTGTAAAGTTTACATATAATGTCCTATGTATATAATAGCCTCTTTTAAGTTAAGCAACTTAAATTTTAATACATCCCAAAGCTTTACATTTTTACTTGCCCTCCCAAACCAGTTTTAAATTTTTGCATTTTACATTTTTAAAAGTATCCCTTAACTAATAATTATAATTTTAATAGATTTTATTGCTTTTGTCTTTTACATGTCATACTTGCTTTTTTTTTAACATTTTTTATTGAGTTATAGTCATTTTACAATGTTGTGTCAAGTTCCAGTGTAGAACATAATTTCTCAGTTATACATGAACATACATTTATTTCATTGTCACATTTTTTTTCTCTGTGGGCTACCACAAGATCGTGTATATATTTCCTTATTCTATACAGTGTAATCTTGTTTATCTATTCTGCATATGCCTGTCAGTATCTACAAATTTTGAACTCCCAGTCTGTCCCTTCCCAACCCCCACCCCCTTGGCAACCACAAATTTGTATTCTGTGTCTATGAGTCTGTTTCTGTTTTGTATTTATGTTTGTTTTTTTTTAGATTCCATATATGAGCGATCTCATATGGTATTTTTCTTTATCTTTATGGCTTACTTCACTTAGAATGACATTCTCCAGGGACATCCATGTTGCTCCAAATGGCATTATGTTGTCATTTTATGGCTGAATAGTATTCCACTGTATAAATATATCACATCTTCTTTATCCAGTCATCTGTTGATGAACATTTAGGTTGTTTCCATGTCTTGGCTATACATCATACTTGCTTTGATTGATTCATTGCCCTATTATTTCCAGTGAATCTTCACCTTTTCCAGTGAAGATTTTTGCTTCCATATGTTTTCTTATTATTGATTAGTGCCTTTTCTTTTTGACTTTTTTTTTTTTTTTTTTTTTTTTTTTAGAGAATATACTGGGGATTGAACCCAGGACCTTGTGCATGCTAAGCATGTGCTCTACCACTTGAGCTATATGTTCCCCCTCCTTTTGACTTAGAAAAGTCCTTTTAACATTTCTTGTAGGGCCGGTTTAGTGGTGACAAACTCCTTTAGATTTGCTTATCTGGAAAACTCTTAATCTCTCCTTCAATTCTGAATGATAGTCTTGTCAGGTGGAGAAGGTCGGGAATTTTTTCCTTTCATCACTTTGAATATGTTGTGCCACTCCCTTCTGTCTTGTAAAGTTTCTGCTGAAAAACTGTTGACAGCCTTATGGAGTTCCCCTTGTGTGTAATAAGTTTCTTTTCTCTTTCTGCTTTTAAGATTCTCTCCTTATGCTTAACTTTTGCCATCTTAATTATAATATGTCTCAGTGTGTTTCACTTTGGGTTCATTTTATTTGGGCTTCCTGGATCTGGGTGTCTGTTTCCTTTCCCAGATTAGGGACTTTTTCAGCCATTATTTCTTCAAATTCATTTTCTGGCCCTTTCTCTCTTCTCCATCTGAGACACCAGTAAGGTGAATGTTATTCTGCTTGATGTTGTTGTCCCAGAGATCCCTTAAAATATCCTCAATTCTTTTAATTTTGCTGCTTCATTGGATGTTTTCCATTTCTTTGTCTTTTGGTTCACTGATTCATGCTTCTATTTCATCTGTTCTGCTGTTGACTCCCCTTAGTGTATTTTTCAGTTCCGTTATAATTTCCTTCTTTTATTTTCTATCTTTTTGTTGATGTTCTCACTGTGTTCATCCATTCTTCTCCTTTGATTGGTGAGCATCTTTATGACCATTACTTTGAATGCTTTATCAGGTAAGTTACCTTACCTCCTGGGGATTTACCATGTTCTTTGGTTTTGAATAAATTCCTCTGTCTCCTCATTTTGCCTGTCTCTGTGTGTTTATCTATATGTGTTGGACAAAATGGCCCCTTCCCCTAGTCTTAAAAAAGTGGTCTTGTGTAGATGTTTCCTGTGACCCAGAAACACAATCCTTCCTAGCCACCAGCACCGGGCACTCTATGGAAATCCCTTACACGTGCTGCATGTGCCTGCCATCTTTAGTATGGCCATGGCCATGGCCATGGTGCAGGATGGGCAGTGCACAGGGCATTTGCCTGACCCAGTTTCAGCTCAGCTGCTGCAAGGGGAGGGTGCAGCTTAGGATATCTGTCCTACCCAGGGCATCCATCCTGCCTGACTGCTGGACAAGGTGGGTGGCACGTGCTCTCTGGTGCTAGCAGGATTGATGAAGGGCATCAAAAATGGCACCTGTCAGTTCCATTACAGGTGAGTTAGGATGAGATTGTAAAAATGGCATCCATCAGTGCTTTCACCACTATATAAAGTCCCAGAAGTTTTCTGCCTCTCCAGCAGCCACTTCAAGCCTTTATAGTCTAGGTGCTTTTCAGGCTATTGCTTTGGGGCTGGATCTCAGGACAAGTGAGCCTTTAAGAGTTGGTTCTCCATTTCCTACACTTCTATCATTACCCTTGTTCTAATCACTGGTTTTCAAAACTTGATTTAAAAATTTGTTTTTAATTGAAGTATAGTCAGTTTACAATGTGTTAATTTCTGGTGTACAACATAATGTTCCAGTTATATATATATTCATTTTCATATTCTTTTTCATTATAGGTTATTACAAGATATTGAATGTAGTTCCCTGTGCTATACAGTAGGACCTTGTTGTTGATCTATTTAATATATAATAGTATCTGCAACCCTGAACTCCCAATTTATCCCTCCACGCCTCCCTCCTTTGCCTCCTGGTAACCACAAGTTTGTTTGCTATGTCTATGAGTCTGTTTCTTCTCAAAATCTAATCTTTTGAGGGCTCATCTTTCCATGGGGGCCCTAAAGGTCAGTGTGTCTGTCTGATGTGGAGTACAATCTGTTTATTCCTCAAAGGAGAGTCCCATATTTTGGATTCCTTCCAGTAGTGGGTTGCCATTCCTGGAGTTGCGTTCTGGGTAAGGCTTTGTCTCTGCCTCTCCTGCCATCTCAGAGTGTCTCATTTGTGTTTTGTTGTGAAGGTGCTTTTCATCTAGTTCTCAGGTTTTATTTAGGAGAAAAAATTTTCCGTATGTAAATCCCAGCTCTGTCCAATCACAGAACCTTAGAGAGAGACCAGTGATCAAGATGAGCCAATTAGAATCTCTATCCTGAAGCTCTGAATTCTGAGTGGAGATACCTTCTAGGACTCAAAAGCAGTTAGAGTGGAGCTGCCAGAGCTTAGTACCTTAAACAAGTAAGAGACCTAATGTCACTACCAGGATCCCGGGAGCTGCCCTAGACCCTCTCCTTCACAAAAACTGAGCTTCAGCTCTTCCTTCGATTCTGGGAATGACCTCATTTCCTCCCAACAGATTCCTTTTGGGAATGCCTGTGTTGGTCAGAGCTAGTTTGTGTTCCCTGCAACCCAAGAACAGCAACTGATATACAGAAAAGTGTTCAGTAAGTGCTTGAACCTCACAGGTACTAAGTGACAAAGTAGGGCTTTTAACGCAGACCTGCATGTCTACAAAATTCTACAAACAGCCATTAGGCATCTGATTCATTTACCCTGCCTCCTTCATCTCATGGCTTTTATAGTTCTTGTAACAACAGGTTTTGTGATTTTTGCTTTTCTGTTTAAGACTTTGGCCAGCTTCTTGATAGGAGAACCCCTTAGCCAATATCAGAGTTGTTTAGTTTTGCCTTGTTTTGTTTCTTAATTTCTGACAGAGAGCACATTGGTAGCATTAGTCCTATACTGGTGGACAAGTTATTTCACCTGTCTGGGCGTCTACCTCTTCATCCCTTTATGACATAAAGGGGGAGGAGTAGTCACATAATTTCAGGAAGGCTCCAGAGAAGGAAGGATGCAGGTAACTGGAGGGTCCTTTTTTGTTGAGCAGAGGTGATGGAAGACAATCAGGTGAGCCTGAGCTGCAGAGACACAGGCAAACTGCCCAAAGGCCTGAGGGAAGAGGATGTAGGGCCTTGCAGATGAGCCCAATCGTTTTCAAACTTTTGTTCATACTTTCACATCAAAATTTTTGAACATGCACCCCTCAATATAGTACATTATTTTTGTATATGATAAAGATTTCCTACTTAACCATTCTGTCATGTTATAAAATACATGCAAAAAATAAAAATTTAAGGAATTAACAATAACAAGCATAAACATAAGTTATAATATTCATTTCTGCATCTGCATGATTATTTTATGTAACTCCTAGGGTACCCACACTTATCTTGGACATCACTGAATTGGAAGTCAAAGAAAGGAACCCTTACAATAAGTTTAGATTTTTAGATCATGATTTTTGCTAAAGGATTTTTAAAGGCCCGCCCTTACCCCTGAGGTCAGTGTATAAAAATAGTGTTCACAGTACTAATTTAGCACTTATCATATTACATTAGTTCATTTTTATGTGTATTTTCCCATCAGATTATGACATTCTTGAGGGCAGGATCTGTGTCATATTTACCTTCACATTCCCAGTATGCGGCTCTAACGAAGTTACAGCACAATAGGTACCCAATAAACGGCTGTTTAGTTTAATAGAAGCCCGTTCCCTCTGTAACTTTCCTTCCAGAGTTGCCAGCCCAGGCATTCCCTCTCATTCCTGCTGGTCGGGCCTGGGCCACCTCTGGGATAGCCGCTAAGGCCCTCTGAGCAATTGGCTAGGGTCCTGAGCCCAGCAGGTTTGCTCTCAGTCCAGTCTTGCTTTTCAACAGCAAATAATCAACACATTTTAAACACAAACAAATGCACAGTTCTGAATATCAAGAAATTAGCCTTAAACCTCAGAGAAGGAAATCTATTTAAATAAATAGGAATATCTTTAAAGTTCTCTTTGTCTTCAAATACTGATCTCTATTGGAGGAGTGGGTGAGGTTTCCCATACGGAATGCCTTGAGTTTACAGTGTGATGGAAAACACTCTCATGCGTGTCTCGGGGTTCTCACCGGTAGCTATTATGAAAGAGCTGCATGTGGCATTAGGATCCCTCCGCGGTGAACTACATTTCCTGAGTCTGTAGTTCTTTGGTCTGGAGGCATTTGGGTTTCGCAATCAAGCTCTTTAATTGTGCTCAGGTCAGGAAATCATGCATGTGTTTCTCGGTTTCTCTGGTCCCTTGACTCTATATTATTAGAGCTTATGGATGTGGTGTAGGTTGCATCTCACATTTTTGTGAGATTATGCAATTCAGTCTTCTTTGGCGTCCCAGAGGAAGCCTGGGAAAACTCACGATGTCAAGCTTTTCTCTCTCCCTGAGGAGGAAGTGGAATTCCATTCTTTTGTCCCTTCTGTTCCCCCTTCACCGCCCCCACCCCCAGAGGACAGAGCTGTGGACCAGAACAATTGACCAAGTTAGGTCCTGCACTCACATCCTCCGGGAGGGAAAAAATTAATCAGATTCCCAGGGCTAGAGATTTCATCTGTTCAACTTCGAGGGCTGTTCCCCCACACATTTTCAAATGATGAAACAAAAGACTATCAGATCACATCCCCCTTCCGGGGGATGAGGTGGAGCAATACACAGCAGGGAGGACAAGAAAAAGACAAAGTGAAGAGAGGGGCTGAGGAACTCAGTGCGGCTAATGGGATCCCTCGCCGAATGGGTTATGTAACCTGAGATCGGTGCTATTTCTTTTGAGATAAGATGTTCACATTAAATCCAGAAGGCGCTCTCATGGAGGCTAGAGCTGTATGAGGCTTGACTCGGGGTCCTCGGACAGGACACACAGCCCGGGAAGATTTATTCAAGGCCCCTCTCCTCCAGCCCAAATGCTGCCTCCGCTGTTTGTGGCGGGCACTTTCAGATGCAAATGCGATGCTGGTCGCTGGATGCTAATCTCAGTTGCTATTCCCGTTGCTCCTCTGTCCGGGAGAAAATCGGCTGGAACAGCAATACCACCGCACAACATGCAGTGTCACGGCACCGCGCCAACGGCACTTAAAAAAGCAAAAAAGAAAGAAAAAAGTCTCGATAGCATTTCCCCCTCCAGCAGAGCCAATTAGTTACGGGCTTTCTCGAGGTCAGCGCTACCCCGTGAAAACCAACCACACGGAACCCCCAGCCTCTCCCCTCCCCTCCCCGAACTTCTCTAAGAAATTCACAATGGGCAAAGCAAGGGCGTGTCTTGCCTCGGTCGGGTTTTTCTCTCTGAATCTGTGGACAAAAATACTACTGTAGCATGTGTGCTCCTGAGCTGTTCTCTCCCTTTTGCACGGAAGACGTTGCATTTTGTCCTCCTGAGCCCGGAAGAGAAGAAAGAAACTGTTCCCTCTAGTACATTTTGAAATCCTCTCCTTGAACTAGGCTTGGCTCCCATCATGGCCAGATTTGCAACATGAGATTGAGTGGTCTTCAGGGCTGTCAGTAAAATAATATCACCCCTTTGTGCAGGGGTGACGGGCCATACAAAGGGTGCGGCTTATTTTATCTGCTCATGCTGGCTGCCAACGCTGTGAAAAAACAATTTAGATATTTTCCCACAGAATCTATGCTAATTATGTCTACGTATGTAACATAGACAAGCCAAATAATTCTACCACTTAAAGTTAACCACTCTTCACACTCAATGTACATATATTGCTTGTCTTTTTTCTGTGTGAATTTTCTTTTGACCAGAAAATAAAAACTCAACTATATGTTCTGTATTATGTACTACTTTGTACTAAACAAATACTGTATTTTTTCATATCAGATATTGTTCTTAAAATTCATTTCTAAAGGGGACATAGATATTAATATTTTTAACCTTATGAGTAAACTCTTATTTTGGGAGACATTTGAATTTGTCTCTTGAAAAATTCTTTGGATAAAATCTGCACTTTGGACATGATTATGATCATTTCCTAAAGATCGATTACTAGTAGTACAATTGCTGTTACAAAAGTAAACAAATGATGTCTTTTGACACATCACCAAATTGCTTTCCAAAAAGATTATACCAATTTACAAGGCCACCTGCTATGTATAAAACTGTTTTTAATCTCTGGCATGTTGATAAGCACCCATCAAAATGTGTCTTAATATTGTTTCATTTTGCAATATTTGAATAAATGTTACAGTAAGCATTTAAAAATGTATTACTCATTTGTAATGCCATTTTTGTGATACACTGTTAACAGTTTTTATATGGGTTTTTATTGGGAATTAAGTATTTTCATATTGATACGTAAGAACTCTTTACACTTACTTACTTAAACCTGCTGCTTTAGCTGACTTCTCTGACATTGCTCCACAGGGAATGTAGAAATCAGTGTTTCCGAGGTGACCTTTCTTGACATTTGTGGGTGGGGGAGCTCCTAGTTACTGCTGAGCAAGGCTGGGAGTTCCAACTCCCTAGGAGGCTCCACTGATACCCCTGGCTGGGGGGCACTGGAGTGGCCCCCCTCCCTGGGCCCCAGGTGGCCACTTCTGATGGAGGAGGGGGAAACTCCTTATAAGTGGGTGGTGGTAAAAGTCCACTCCACGAGGCCTCCATTGATACCAACCTGGGGAGGGGGAAGGACACCTCACTACCACCAAGACGGAGTGAAAGTTCCAGTTTCCTCTGGAAGTTCTGGGACACCACCTCCACTGGAGGGAACAGAGGATTGGCGCACTTCATTCCAGGCTGGTGAAGGTGGAAATATTGCCTCCCCACATGGCCTTTGCTGATGTGGGTGGGGTGGGGCCATGGCATTTTTCCTGTGTTGTTGGCAGGAGTAGAGCAATTATTATCTAATAGTTTTCCATCTTGTTCAGCTGCCATTTTCCTTGTCCTTTGGCTGAGAGTAGTTTTTGTTATTGTTGCTGAAACACAGCCTCCGGACCTCGCTTACCAAACTGAAACTTGAGGACAGAGTTTTGGATGAAGTAGAAAAGGCAGCTTTATTTCTTTGGCAGGCAAAGGAGGTCACAGTGGGCTAATGCCTGTAAGACTGCGAGCCCCTTGGGGAGAGAAGGCAGGGGGTTTTATAGTAAAAGTTCAAGAGTTCAAGTCACGGAGCTAGTTTCCATTGAAATCATATACAGGCTAACAAATTGTTGAATTTTTGTTTCTGCAGATGCAGCGGCCCCCTTCCCTCTCCTGGGTATGAAGTTCACATCCAGCTTCGTGACTTTCTTAGTATTCTTGTACCTAGAACAAAGTATGCATAGGAAGGGACTCTGTGGAGAAGAGCTTTAGGGAAAAACTTGTGCAGTTTAAAGTCAGGATGATAAATGCTTTTGACCTTTTAAACAGGCTGAGACCTTGGACCTCCTGCTGCAGGCTGACGCCTGCAGCTCAAACAACAGGATACAAGGAAACCACAAGGGATCAAAAACAACTGCAGGCATGTGTAGTTGGGGCAAATTATGAACAACAAGATGCACAAAATACCGAACTGCTGTTTCTGATGTATCAGGGTCAAGAGGAAGGCACTGGGGTCGGAAGCAGGGCACTGGGGGCAAGATCCCTGTGCACAGCACCATGAGGGGGTCTGGCAGACCACCCAAGCCTTCCCTCTCCAGCCCCCTCCAGAGCATGAGGAAAAAACCCTCTAAACCATTATACAGTTAAGCAATTACAAACACCATTTACAGATATCAGATGGTCACCAATGATGACAATGGGGTCCTGCTCAATTGCATTGTGGGTTTTTTTTTTTTTTTTTGGTCTGTGCTCACTGGTGTTTGGAGATTCCAGCTTTTTGAGACCCATGTCTGAGAAACATGAAGCAGAAAGAAAAATTCACTACAATGTGGCTTTTCGGTTCCCAAGGTCCTTAGCCAGTCAGACGTCTCTCTTCTTTTCAGAATCACCATGTGTTTGTTTTATATATAATGTCCAGCCTTCTTCATTGCACTTAGTGGGAGAAATACCAAAAAGTACATCTGCTCCATCTTTCTTGTTTCTTTTTCTAATCTTAAAAACAGAAATAAAAGCAGTAGTATAGATGTATGAAAAAATATATCTCTCTATATGAAATATATATATATTTAAGACACACATTAATTTCTAATACAGGAACACCAAATCCTATGCTTCTTTCTTTCATCTAGTTTAACATGCCTCAATATTTAAGTAAATATGAAGAGTTTGTGTTTAGAAGGATTCTTGTCAAGAAGAATCAGAATCTGCTAAATATGGATCATCACGCTCTTTCAACGTCTAATTAGACATTGTCGTTCTCAGTGCTTCCTTGGTTACAGATCATCAGGAGTTCTTATAATTATGTCTTTGTAAGGAAAGGCAGGGCAGTTCTCCCTGATGGCAGCAGTTCCAAGCAATGTGAAAGCAAGTATTAGTTCTTATAGGGAACTTACATGGAAAACCTGTGTGTGTGTGTGTGTGTGTGTGTGTATGTGCGTGCACGGTTGTGTGTGTATACATAGGCATGCATACCTATCTCTGGATATATCTTACTTATTGATGGCAAGTGTTTAAAGTCATGGCAAATTTTTTGAGTATCACTTAAGAAAGAAGCATCATTTGTGTCTTTATGGAAAGAAAATTGAGGAATGAAATGTAAAGACATCTCTTACCAAAGCACTTACCATCAGCACAGAGCCCATCCAGCAAAGCAGGTAGAGTAGGGCAATAACCACCCAGTGGAGGTCAGGGGCCCGGATGCGCTATGAGAAGCCTAGGTTTTTGGATGAAGCTGCTTAGATTTGTTTCATATGTGTTTGAGTTTCAGCTCAACTACTTTTACCGTATGACTTGAGGATAATATAATATTGACCAATAAGGTTATTAAGAGGTGAGGAAAGTTAAGCACGTTGCTCAAAGGGCCATACTAGTGCTAGGGCTGGGGCTTAAGCCCTAATGAAGTTGTCTTCATGTGTCTGTGCCATTAAGGGATTGTTGGTGTTAAGTTGGTCTTTGCAGTTCTGTTCACAACAAACTCACACAAAATCTTCCTTCCTCTCCATCTGAGACCCAAGAGAAATGGAACTTTTATCATCCTGCCAGTGGAAGTCCTTGGTACTTCAATTGTATTGATAAAATAAACTCATGAATATTGACTGGAAAAACTGCTGTGTGCTAAAGACCATGCTACGGGTCGGGGATACAGAGGAGAACAACGCATAACCCTTTTCTGAAAGCTACCCATAGTCTGTTAAAGGAAACAAGCCTGGAAACAAATAAGCTAAAAGCGGTGTAGGAAGGGAGCGGCTTTATACCGATTGTGAAATTTTAACTGATTTCTTTTTTAAGCACTGTCGTTCATCTCTTTCACCTTATCCCCACTCAAGCAGTGAGGCCAGCTCACACCTACTGCCACAAAGGGGGATGTGCCCCAGCAGAAAGCAGGCACAATGGAGTCTTCCCAGCTTGAGTGTGCAAAAGCCTAAAGGCACAAGGAAGAGAGATTTAACTCTTTCATTCCCGCTTTCCATACTGCCCTCTTTGGAAGGAAGTCACTACCAGCAGCTCACACTTGACGAGTGGAATATCTTGAGGGCAGAAGGGCTACACAAATTATTTGGAATTGTTCTGCATTGATTTGTCTATTCTCCCTCAACTTATTTATTTATTAAATTATTTATTATGTCCATATAGATGGGGCAGAACACCGACAACGTCTCCTATGTCTGACACAGAAAATGGGTGGACGAGTTGCTCAGCGGAGAGAGGCTTTTTTTCACAGTTGACAATAGAAACTGTAGCAGCAAGCACATGTCCACACAAAAACTTGCACACTAATGTTCACAGCAGCATTTTTCATAATGGCCAAAAGGTAGAAACAATTCAAATGTCTGCCAACTGATAAATGAATAAATAAAATGTGATATAGCTATACAATGGAATATTATTTGGCCAGAAAAAGGGGTAAAATGCTGATATATGCTACAACATAAATGAACCTTGAAAGCCTGTCAATTGAAAGAAACCAGTCACAACAAAGACAAGATATTGGATGATTCTATTTATATGAAATGCCCAGAACAGGGAAATTTATAGAGACAAGATGTAAATTAGTGGCTGCCTCAGGCTGGGCCGGGGGGGTGGGTGGGGGTAGGGAGCTAGGGAGATGATAGTTAAAAGATAAAAGGTTTCCTTATGAAGTGAAAAAAAATGTTCCAAAATTGACTGTGGCAATGGTTGCACATATCTGTGAATAACTAAAAACCACTGATTTATAGACTGCAAATGGGTGAATTATATGGTATGTGAATTATTTCTCAATAGAACTATTATTAAAGAGAAGTTTTAGCAGCAGGCAAATCGAGAAATACAATTTGGCCTCTTTTATTCTAACATTAGGCTCAATTACTCTAACATTGTACTTTAATTTGTACCCCTGGTTATCTTTGGTTTGGAAATGAACAGAAATACAGACCGTTTCAAACTATCAGACAATACACAAAAATTCATATTTGGCTCTAGAAACAATACAGAGATTTTGAAATAGTTGATTCTTTTTTCTAATTATGTTTTGCCTGTGTGACAAAATAAATTTACCTTCCTTCCGTTCATAAAAGGAGACACAAAAGGGAAAGATGGACAAGAGATTCTCTAAATGGAAAGTCAAACCAGAGATAAAATGGGCTTCAAACAGCCCACTAAGAGGAAGAGCAATGTGTGACTACTGGACAGGTGAACACACATATGCACATAACACCGCCACACATGATGTGGTGCCCTTAAATTCAACCACCTCTCCTTCATTCCTCTGTTTTCCTTCATTAGCTTGATTACCACCTCAGCTATGAATAAATAACTCCACATTGTTCAGCCTGAGGCTTGACGAAATGGGCTATTTGAGCATTAGATAGACATAAGGGGAGATACAGCTCTAAGCACATGAACTTGAACTTTTTGGCAGATTCCAGCCAGCAAATACAGAAAACTCTTACTGAGGAGAAATTAGCTCATCATTCGTCTATGGAGTTGGCCCAGGGCAATCATTTATTTCCAAGTTCCATCTGCAGCCCTGCCATCCCTGCAAAATGGGGTTGGCGTGCTCCCAGAAACATGTTTTTGAAGAGGACTCAAGGAATCGCCTCTAGTGTTTCTCACAACTGGTACCCTGTTCTTTCCTCAAAGTAGGACTCATCTAAAAACAAAAGCTTTCTGCTAGGGGTTGAAGGGAGGGAGATGCATCCACTGACTGAGCCAGTGAGTGAGTGACAGAGGTGTGCAGAAGGAAATAGTTTCCCTCTAATCAAGTCCTATGCCACAGAGATGGGGGGAGAGGAGAAGCTGGTTCCAGTGTCAACAGGAGGGACTGATATGTGTCGAACACTTGAGGCAGAGGAGAAGGGAATCTTCCAGGACAACCAGAGAGTCTTGTTATTCCCTGAAAAGACTGGCAACTGCTGGAGCTCCATGCTGGACTCTCCATTCTGGGCTTTGACATGGCGAAGAAGTGCAGAGGGGAGAGTCGCGGGGAGAAGTTAGGGAATGGGTAGTTCCAGAGCTGCATCTTCCAGTATTCTGGACCATGCTCCTGACCAGTGTGTGCTGAGTTTGCTCTCCACTCTCCTCTCTTCCCAATCCTCTCCTAATCCTTGGCACCATTCAGTCTTTCTGGGTCAGTCCTCATTTCCAATACTCTTTCCCACGGCCCCATAAACAACAAAAAGTGATGGGAAGTCTAACCTTTTCTCAACCAAACTACATCTCTTAGACTATTTCCTGCATCTAGAAATGGATCACAAGCCACATGTATGCACCACGTATGTCTGTTTGGAGGACCTGTTAATAGTTAGAGAGAAGGGAAATTTCCTCTCCTAGAAATTCTTCCTTTTCCTTTGTTATCATAGGAATCTATCAGCTTGCTGAGCAGAGACCGCTGTAATTGCAATACGCTGGGTCATTGATGGGCATGGTAGAGTGAGATAAAGAAAAGCAAGTGTAAAACTCAAGAAATGACAGCTTCAGAGTATCAGCATTGCCTAGACTGGCATATTCAATTAAAAATATAACATGTGCAAATTCTGGAATGACCTTCTTTCTGCCACTTGCCACACTTCCTGTGTCTGAACGCAATTCTTAAGAAAACTCCCAGGAGAAATTCTTGCTTAAACTCACCCCTCCAATCCCTTTTTCTTAAACCCAATATATTTGAAGCCATCCACTTCATTAAGTGACACTTTCTAGGTGCTTGGTGGATACTTCTGTTTGCTCATCCTAGGAAATCCATTTTCTAGGGCCTGTGGTCTTATCAACATGACATTTTATTAAAGAACTTGTAATTGACATGGAAAATATTAGTCTAACAGGCAAACAAAAACCCTACAGGGCTGCAGAATCCTCAGTTACCTTTCTGGTAATCTAAGGGGTTAGCTCGCCACTTCCTTCTCACCCCTCTTTGTGGAAAAGTTGTCCGACCACCCTAGCAGATATTCAGAGCCCTCCATGACTGGCTGCTTCTTACATTTGCAGCCTTCCCTTCTACCACTGTCTCTATTGGCAAGAGCAATGGCTAAACTGGGCCACCCAGCATTTCCTGAGCATGCTCACTTCTTTCTCATCACCAAGCCTTTGTGTATGCAATTTCCTCCCTCCATCAAGAATGCCAGCTTCTCAAATTCTACATGTTGAAGTCCTACCTATCCCTCAAAACCCAATTCAAATACCAGTTTATCCAAGTCTTCCCTGATCTGCATCCCCCAACTCTTCCCTACTGTAATGAATCTCTTTCCTCCATGGCCATATCAGTATACGTGGTTAGCACATTTTGCCTAACAGTCATCAACATTTGATTACCAGAAAGTACTTCTCTCATTCAAAAAATACATTTTAAGGGACTTTAACTTGACTATCCACTTTAATTATCAAGGTACCTAGAAAGTCACCTTGCCTAGAATACTTAGCAAATTTATGTGATAAACTGGTAGTAGGTAGGACTGGACCTCCAGATTTTATGAATATTTGATGAGAAAGGATGAAAAAATAATTTGTATAAAATAATTGTTTTTCCTTTAGACCCACTGACTCAGGCTTTGAAAAGTAGTAATGATGCTGTATTTTCTTGTCCCTTTGGGGATGGATCACATGATTAGACAACACCCTGCTGGGTGAGCTGAAAGATTCTTCAACAGAAATAAATATCTAGATTGCTTAGTATTGGGAAATGAGAGCAATTTTGGGTCAGGGAATGAGGAATCAGAAGGTAGGTTTTAGTCTGGCTTGAGGGAAACCCCCTTTCAAAGCCAGAAGTGAGTGGGACTTGGACTAGAAGACATAGAGACACCTACAGCAACTCAAGAGGAGGGAGGTGAGGTCCCCATGATCATGCTGGTGTTAGCTGTATGTCAGGCAGACAGCAGATCTGAGACAGGACCCCCAGACATTTGGGCCCTGTGCAGTGTGGTTATTTCCTTTCCATTATCCTCAAACTTTGATACATTCTTATTACCTATAGTAATTTGCTGTAAATTTAGGGCAGAAGACAATCTGACCCTTGAGATGAAGAGAACAGAGGGAGAGCAATCCCTGTGGTGACTACGGTCAGAGGGATTGTCACAATGGTGGTACCTCAGCCTAGAGGTGATCCCACAGAGAATATGGGAGCTGGAGGAGGTAATGAAGTGCACATCGACAGTTTGATACCAAAAAGAATGTAATATTAAAAATCTTGCAATTAATCACTTCCTAATTAACAAGTGTGCTGAGCTTTTTATATCAGATGTTCTCAGAATGGCTGATAATTGTGATTTATGCACTTCTAATGCAAACGCATGTCAGAAGTTAGCACAAGTTACGGAGGTGCTGTTAAACATAACAGAAGTAGCCAAGATGGTTTTAGCACTTTTCTTTCGGGAATATGCTACTTGAAAGAAAGACGTCTCAGAAGTCAATACCAAATCAGGTTAAAGGTAATTAATTGCAGAATGTGTGTAAAAGAACAACTCAAATTAATTTTTGAAATTTATATGCTCCAAAATTGATTTTTTGGAAATGAAGTTCAGATTGTTGCACTGTTTAGGTACTATTAGCATTGCCCTCAGCCTTAGGCCATCTTTAAAAGCATCTAAAAACATTCAACAATATTGATCAAGAATTTAGATTATCTACTGTAAGCTCTGACAACACACTGAGAGACCCCTCAGAGTATTAAAACAGAATCCCTTATTTTGAGGAGCTCATACTTGAGTGGAGAAAATCTGATGACTGTACTGACTGAGATATGCAAACAACAGCATAGGGGTTCCAAAGGGAAGGTAGTCTTTGAGCACTTCCCAATGATAAAGCTGCAAAACTTTTTGCTTCCATAAGTTTCACCAAATTAATTTATTTTCAAGTTATGTGAATAGACTTTTAATTGCTTGCAATTACTTAACTACTACCTCAACCAGTAACATACTTGGTTTTGTGGCTAGAATTTTTTTTTTATAATTAATTATAGCTCCAAGTGTCAAACAGAGGGGCTGAGAGAGATGGTCACTTCCAGAATGGCGGAGTAAGGACCTTTGCAAATCTTCCCTTAAAGAGCACTGATAAAATTGGCAAAATTATCAAAGGCAACCATTTCAGAACCACTACCCCCATTCCCAGGTCCATGGTACAGTAACCATGAAGACTAGAAGCCTCACTGCCATGGGGAGAGCTGATTTAATTTGAAGCTTCCCGGAAAAATCCCATACCCTAGGGTATTGTCAAAAAAATAGCAATTAGTGGCAAACAATTGGGAAGACTAACATTGCATCTGCCTAAGGCTGCAGTACTGTCTGGGATAAGCAGAGACCAGTCAAACATTTAAAAGGGATCTCTAGGGAAACAAGATAGCCATGGGAGCTTTGAAAAGATCCAACATATTCCTGGGGATTTGGAAGACTGTGTGCGTGTAGAAGGCTGCATGTACACTCAAGAAAAACTGAAGAGGGTCCCAGAGCCCTTAAATGAACATGAGGACTGTGCAAGTAGAAAATAAAAGCTAAGACAGAACTATGAACTTTGAATATGTGCATCAACCCATACAGCTCCCTTGGCAATTGGGTAGAAGCCTTGCTGGCTTATGATGTTTAAGGTAAATTTCTAACCAATCACTGGGAAGCCACTCAGTTATGCTGACCCAGAGGTGACTGCTAGGAAGCCTGGCTTAAACATAAAAACAATAATTAAAAGCTTTAAAAACCTGATCAGAGACTTCAATGACTACGCACTGAACAGACTGTGTTAGCTGAGGTAAGTCACTAAACAAACAACAAAATAGCAAAAACAACAAGCCCTTGGGAAGATCAAAATCCAGAGCTGCTACAATATATTACCTAAAATTTCAGTTTTTAAAAAATTATCAGAAATGCAAAGAAACAGGAAAATGTAGCCCATACACTGGAAAACAAGCAACCAACAAAAACTCTCCCTGAGAGCCCAGATGTTGGACTTAGTAGACAGAGACTTCAAATTTCCTATTATAAATATGTTCAAAGAATGAAAAGAGGGCATGAGGGGGGAGGGTATAGCTCAAGTGGTAGAGCGCTTGCTTAGCATGCACGAGGTCCTGGGTTCAAGCCCCAGTACCTCCTCTAAAAATAAATAAACCAAGTTACCTCCCCCCACCAAAATAAAAAAAAAATAAAAAAATTTAAAAAAAAAAGAAAAGAGGGCATGTTTAACTAATTAAATGAAAGTATTACAATAATGCCTCACCAAATAGAGAATATCAATACAGAAATGGAATGTTTTAAAGAGCCAAATAAAAATTCTGGAGTTGTAAAGTACAATAACCAAAATGAAAAATTCACTAGAGACTCAAAAAAAGGTTTGAACTGGGAGAAGAAGAGCCAGAAAGCTTGAAGATAGATAAAAAGAGATTATCTAATCTGGAGAACAGAATGAAAAGGAATGAATAAAATTCAACCTGGTATCAGAGACCTGCGAGTTACCATTATTAAACCAGTATTCACATAATGGAGGTGCCAGAAGGATGAGAAGGAGAAAGAGAAAGAGGGAAAGAGAAATATTCAAAGAAGTAATGGCTGAAAACTTCCCAAATTCAATTTTTAAAACTTCCGTCTACACAGCCCAAAAGCGTAACAAATCCCAAGTAGGATAAACTATAAAATAGACTCACACCTCGACACATCATGGTCAAACCATCAAAAGACAAAGAGAAAATGTTGAAAGCAGCATGAGAAGAATGACTTACTACATACAAAGGAGCCTCTGTAAGATTAATAGCTGACTTCTCATCAGAAACTGATGAGGCCATAAGTTAGTGGAACGACATATTCAAAGTGCTACAAAAACAAAGAACTGCCAACCAAGACTTCCATATCCAGAAACACCATACTTCACGAATAAAGGCAAAATAAAGACCTTCTCAGATAAGCAAAAACTAAGAGGATTCATTGGTAGCAGACCTGCCTTATTAGAAATACTAAAGGATGCCCTTAGGAATAAGAAATGGTAACTTGAATCCACGTGAATTAAGAACACCAGTAGAAGTAATCACACAGGAAAATCTAAAAGATAATATAAATGTATTTATATTATTATTCTTAACTGTTTTAAAAGATAACTGCATGAATTAACAAACATAAAACTGAAAAAAGATGACCCCCAACATCTCTCTTTTTCAGTCCACGGTGAGAATCATGACTCTGACGTAGAGCTGGGATACTCTTTCTGGGATTGAAACCTGTGAAGTCAAGGCACCCCAAAGGGAGCAAACAGTACAAATGGCAAGGAGCAAAGAACCTCTGCTCTAGGCTTAGAGCACACCTACACTGCTGTCTACCCATGGTGTCCTCTTTAATTTCATGAGACAGCCCTGCTTCACTTTCCCCGACAGACTTCTCTGGTCTGACCCACATGTTTTCTGACTCCACCCTGTCAACCCTACTGAGCAGGTAGACTCCTAGTCTCTGTCATTCTTGGCCAGCCTGGTCATTGTGATGCCCTTATTTTGGTTTGGCAGAGGTTACTATAATTCTAAGCAACCAAATAGTTGAAGAAGAAAAGCTAGGATGCTCATAGAATCTCTAGGAGAATGTGTCTGCCTTGTTCCTGTTTATATATTTGGCACACAAAATTTGAACAAATACTGGTTGAATGAATGAATGAATAAAGCTCAGATGGTGAAGAGGACATAGTGGTCCACAGTTCGGGCTTTCTGGAAGAGATAAGTCACAAGCTTTCAGTGATTAAGGCAATTTTGACAGGCAGAAATAAATAGTGGTTTAAAACCATCTTTCTCTCCATTATCCTTTCTTACGCATTGTTACCTTGCTCAACAATCATCAGTTAATGCCCCTTAGATTCGTGGAGATAACAGCAAAGGAAAAGCAAAGCAGGCAGACTGGGAAACTGGCAAAATTATAGGAAGAAAATCCTGTGGTGTGCTAGTTCTTTCTGTCTGAGAACCTGCAGGTTTCCAGGCTCTGCTCTTTCACTGTATCAGGACCATTGACCTCTTCAAGAGTCTTAACCTCCAGCTTGAGAAATATTATTTTAGGTCACTGCCTAGACTCAATTAATAGAAGGAAGAAAATTGATCATTTAGGAGAGATGCCAAAAAAGAAAATAATACATACCATCAAAAGCAAGGTAAAATACAACGATTTGATTTGGATTTTTGTATTAAATAATTATTGGGGATTAGATGGCAATTCTTAAATGCATGTATTGAAGGCTAATTACTCTTAGCTCATATTTCCTTTACCCTGTTCATCTTGGCAGTTAGGAGGTAGCATACTGGAGGTGTTACTCTGGTTGCTGTGGAAACTGCTCATCAGAAGCTAGTGAAGACCAGAGCAATAGGGTGGAAATGGGTGAGCAGCAGTGGCTGTAAACTCTGGTTACCAATCCAGAAGAGCAGCTGGGAAAGAGGCCTCAAAGGGGTCTATTTGAGATGTAATACATCTCCAGGGAATGCAGAGATACTCCCTCAGCCTCTCACTGACCTCAGCACTTTCATGTCCCCTTTACCAAGGGCTAAAAGAATTAACAACAAGTCAGAGTCAGGGTGAAACCAGGAGCCAGAGCTCCAACTGAGAGGAAATGGCTTCAACTTCCCTTTTGATGTAAACTTCTTCAGAATGACTCTACTACAGTGAAGTTTTCAAAAACACACTAGGCCTGTTCAGATGCCCTCGGAAATGTGAGACATACATATGCAAGATATGCCAAGGTCAGGGCTGTGCTCTGTGCTCAGCACCATCTGGAGGCATTAGCATGAGTGAATCCACTTGTCTTTTTTGTCCTTTTATGAATTCATTTTCCAAACTTGTGCATCCTATTTCAAGCTGTTTATGCACAACAAATTTGACTTTTAGGAAAATCTAAGATCATCCAAAAAAATAGTTCCCTCTCCACACTCATCCTTGAGAAAAAATATTAAACTTGGATTTGGGGACAGAGACCGTCTCTGCCCACATGACTGGTCTGATCACTGTAATAGTCAAGGAAACAGTTTGACTTATTATTAACCTACTAATTTTTTACAAGACCTAACTAGTGGGTAGAAGTGTATTATGTCCCTAAATGAGACCCATAAAGCCCTTTCTTCTGCATGTAACAACCAAAACGAACATTCCTGGTTGGTGAGTTCCATCACCAAGTAGGCCCACCCTCTCCCCATTCCAACTAAGTATTTCTGCACAAGGTGAAACACAAACTTCTTTCCTAGAAAAGAGTTTTCTATGGTAAATGGAAACAGTATTTCCAGAATTTGTGGCACCATCAAATTTAACTTGAATTGACAGACCACATGAAGAACTTGAAGGTACTTTTTTACCCTTAAGAAGAGACTGGGTCACAAGATGTCAGCCTAAGCCAAAAAGAGGTTCTCGCTCACTAGGAATCCCTTCGTCATTGCTGCTGTCTTTCCAGAGGAAAAGGTTTATAAAATATATTCATTGTCTTTATTTCTCTGAGAAACAGAGAAGTTACTTTCCTCCAACTGTAGGAAAGTAGACCCTCTCTGGGGGAACATTTTAAAGTTAAGGAAATTAAGTGTTGTAGATTCAAGACTCTTCTTTGTTCCACCTAAATAAAGGAATGAAATGAATAGATACTTGGAGCATTTACCTCCATCAATGGGCATAGTTTTGGAGGACACAGACTGAGGTCCAAATCTCTACTCTTCCCCTTTGTAGGTGTGTGGCCCTAGGAAAGTTGCTTAATCTCTCTAAGCTCTGTTTTCTGGTTGGTAAGATGGAGATAATAACAGTACTCATTACATGAGGATGTCTTAAGAAACGAGGGAGATGGCATTTGTAAAATGCCTATAGTGCACTGAAAACTGGCTTGAGAAAATCTAGTCTGTATATCTCTTCCCAGTTCTCATTCTCAACTCTTCTCAATTTTTTAGTAGCTTGAAATTGCCACAATGGGATTACTTACACCATAGAAATTGGCAGCACTACAAATCAGGGCTTTGTTTTTAATTTCACTGACATAGTTTATTAGCACACCATTGTACCTATCCACAGGAAAAACCCAATTGTAGCTACTTATCAGGTGACAGTGATGGCCTTTAGTATTTCTAAAACACCCGAAGTTCTGAGCTGGCCCATGTAAAGCTGAACGCACAGAGAAAAACATGTGGAAGTGAATTCAATTAGCTTTCCCCGACTGGGTGACTGGGATTGCAGAGTGATAACCTCACTAATATTTCCAAGGATCATAAAGAAGATTGAAAGAGAGCATACAGTTTGATTAGCACAGAACTTTTATAAGAGAACAATAACTCAAGGACAAGCATTTCTTGCTCAAAAATGGATAGTGTGGCAGATCAGAGAAGACTCAGAGGCAGAACTGTGACGCACATCCCTGCAGAGGACAGAGTTTCAGTCCACCTTAATATAATGTTAAACATGACAGCTCCCCTAGTAAACTGATGAGTTGAACTGTGCAGCTCTTCTGCTTGTACAGATGATAAGAGACTTCCCGGAACTGCAAATCTCAGGAAATAGGTCTTATCGCAGAGTATTTATCCACGTGAACTTCTGCAAGCAAAGAGGGCCAATATTAGATGAGATTATCTGTTTCTGAGTTCCTGATGCTAGGACATCTGTTTTCATACTTGTCTCTCCTTCATTCATTTCCTATTAGTCACCTGATGAGAGTGAGAGAAAAAGATTCTATTTACAAATCTAACTCTCTCTTTCCACCCTTCTTCTCTCCCCCACTTCTCTCTCTCTCTTTTTTAAGAACCTCCACAAATCTAGCAAAGAACTAGCTAGCAGAGAGAAAGCAATGTTTCTACTTGGGCTAGGCTGGCAGTAAGACAACCCAGACAGGGAAACGCCAAGTCCCAGAGGGCCCGGAAATAGCAGAAGGCTGGGCTTTACCTGTAAAGGGAGATGTCTAGGTAGGTAAGTGGTTAGCACCAAGAGGTCTAGTGGCAAGTAACACAGACTCAGTAATAGCATCAAAATCATAAAATGTGGGAGAAGGTAGCAAGCAAGTAGATTTTCTTTCTGTTCTTCTTAGGATGTGCTTGAGCCTATATGACTACCAGTCTAAAGCAGACAGATATAGTAATGGGTTAACATACTTGGAAAACAAGGTAACCACAAATCAAAAGCATACAATAGAGTCAGAAAAACAAAAAGAAACCAAGCTAATACAAAAGAAAATGATCAAACCACAAAAAGAAAAAGAAAAGAACAAAAAGGCTTAAAGACTTAAACATAAGACAAGTCACTATAAGCCTCCTAAAAGAAAACATAGGCAAATATTTTCTGACATAAATCATAGCAATGGTCTCCTAGGGTAGTCTACCCAGGCAATAGAAATAAAAGCAGAAAGAAACGAATGGGACCTAATTAAACTTATAAACTTTTGCATAGCAAAGGAGACCATAAGTAAAACAAAAAGACAGCCTACAGAATGGGAGAAAATATTTGAAAATGATGCGACTGGAAAGGACTCAATTTCCAGAATATATAAACAGCTCATACAACTTAACAACAACAACAAAACACAATCTAAAAATGGACAGAAGATCTAAACAAGCAATTCTAATGAAGACATACAAATGGCCAATAAGCACATGAAAAAAGCCTCAATATCATTAATTATCAGAGAAATGCAAATCAAAACTACAATGAGATATTGCCTCAAAGCACTCAGAATGGCCATCATTAAAAAGTCTACAAACAATAAATGCTGGAGAGGGTGTGGAGAAAAGCAAACCCTCCTACACTGCTGGTGGCAGTGTAGTTTGGTGCAGCCACTATGGAAAACAGTATGGAGATTCCTCAAAAAACTAAAAATAGACTTACCATATGATCCAGCAATCCCACTCCTGGGCATATATCCAGACAGAACTCTAATTTGAAAAGATACATGCACCCCAATGTTCATAGCAGCACTATTTACAATAGCCAAAACATGGATACAATCTAAATGACTATCAACAGATGACTGGATAAAGAAGATGTGGTATATTTATACAATGGAATACTACTCAGCCATAAAAAGAAAATAATAAAATAATACCATTTGCAGCAACATGGATGAACCTGGAGATCATCATTCTAAGTGAAGTAAGCCAGAAAGAGAAAGAAAAATACCATATGATATCACTCATATGTGGAATCTAAGAAAAGACATAAATGAACTTATTTACAAAACAGAAACAGACTCATAGTCATAGAAAATAAACTTGTAGTTACCAGGAGGTAAGGGGGTAGGAAGGGATAAATTGGGAGTTTGGGATTTGCAGATACTAACTACTATATATAAAGTAGATGAACAACAAATTTCTTCTGTATAGCACAGGGAGCTATATTCAGTATTTTGTAGTAACCTATAATGAAAAAGAATATGAAAACGAATATATGTATGTATATGTATGACTGAAACATTATGCTGTACACCAGAAATAGACACAAAATTGTAAACTAACTCTGCTTCAATAATAATAAAAAAAAGACCCATATTTTTGTGGCCTATGAGAAATTCACTTCAGATACAAAGACACACACTGACTAAAAGTGAGGGAGTGGAAAAGGTATGCCATGTAAATGGAAAGGAAAATAAAGCCAGGGTAGCAATAATTATACCAGACAAAATAGACTTCAAAAGAAAGAATAGCCTATGGCTAACCTTGAACACAAAAATTTAAAAAGTCACATTGTGGCATCAGTTCATCAAAATAAAAACAATCAATTTCAAAGTGTCTTTGGATGAGATTAGAATAAAATGACAAACTTTGGGTAAAGCATATTGCCCTCCATAATATGGGTGAACCTCATGTAAACAGTTGAAGACTTGAATAGAACAAAAAGAATGGCTTCCCCTATCAAGAGCAAATTCTGGACTTCATCGTCACCATTAGCTCTCCTGGGTCTCCAGGTGCCAACCCACAGTGCAGATTTGGACTTGCCAGAGTCCAGAATTACATAAGCCAATTCCTTATATGAAATCAATCAATCAATCAATCAATCTATCTATCTATCTCCTATTAGTTCTGTTTCTATTTCCTAGTGTTTCTGTTTCTCTGCAGAATCCTGACTAAACCTATCTTTGAACCAAGGAACACTAAGAAAATTGCAGATTTCTCTGATGTTTAATCTCAAGAAGCCATCACTCTGGGAACATATGATCTCAATATATACTAATTAAGTGAGGTCCACAAGATGGAACTAGGAAGTCAGTAAAATGTGAATATGAAATTGCATTAAACCCCAAAATACACCCAAGATTGATGATGCTGAGTAGTGTCTTACTTTCCATACAACTGTGAATCATGAACCTGACAACTTTTTTAGAAAGATAGTATATGATTGTCAAAGCCTGGTGAGAATATGCAGATTGTGTAGTCTGATCCATTATTTTACAGCTGTGAAAATTGCCTGATTTCATTACCATTCATGAGAACTGCCCAATCTTAAATAGTCAGTGGGAAGCTCTGGGATATAGCTCATCACCAGCTCTGACGTCAGTGTCAGAGCACAGCCTTGCTCAGCTGGATATGTGGGAAGCAGGGACCCCCAGAGACCACATGTGTGGGGTGTGTTATCCATGGCTGATTAACTAGATCAGTTCAAAGATAATATTGATGATGCCAGTGTCATGGGCTTAAATGTCATGAGCTAATTAACATCAGTTGTATTATTTTGTCACAGGCAGCCTTACTAGTCCCTATTCATTTTTTCCTCAAAAATACATGCCATAGGTCGAGGTAAGCAAGAGAATATAGTTGATTTAGAACAAGTTCATGACACTGCTAAGAAAAATAACTACAGTGAAGGTCTGTTGATGTTTATCTGCACAACATCTATCCCATCTTTTGGAAATAGCAGCCTGCTTTCCTCCAAGGAATCCCCCTTCTGCTGTGTGAAGTTCCAGTGGGGCTACCCGTAGCAGTCCTCCTCACACGCCCATGTTTGCACAGGCTGACACACCCAATCTTGGCCAGCCAGATCCTCTTTCCTGGGAATTTGGATCTTGACCAGGGACACAGGGACCTGAAAGCTCTTATAGCTGAGTCATCCACGGTTTGTGCCTTATGTATCCTGCCACCACAGAACCCTACCAGTGGTCTGCAGGTTCCCATACTGAGAGTCCGGCAACAACCCAGCTCTTGTTACTCATGAGGCCAGGTTGTTCAACTTTTCCTTTAGTTTTTTTCCAATAAATCCTTACTTCTCACTTAGGTTGGGTTTGTTGTTTTTAGTCAAAACTCTTTTGCAGGGGTGGGTAGTAATTAGGTATTTATTTATTTATTTATTTATTTATTTATTTATTTATTTATTTATTTTAACAGAGGTACTGGGGATTGAACCTAGGACCTCATGCATGCTAAGCATACAGTCTACCACTGAGCTATACCCTCCCTCAACAGCCAAAAAATCTGATACAATAACTCAACATGCCTACTTTTCAGTGAACCATATCTTATTCATTTATTCATTCAATAAAATGAACACCTGTCATATTTTGGCATAATTTTAGTTGTGTTAGCTTTTTTAAATCATAAAATTAATATATGGATGTAAAATTCAAATGACAGAGCAATACACAAGGCAGAGTGCCCATGTCTGCTGGAAACCCAGCTCTCCCTTACAGAACAGTCACTGCATCACGCAGGTTGACGAACAAAACTTTATCCAAAACTTTCTCAGAAGGGGATCATGCTATGAATACTGTTGTGAAAGTCATTGTTTACTTTAACAGTGTAACTATGATATTGTTCCACATCAGTGTCTATGGATCTAATTCATTCTTTTAAAGGGCTGCATATTATTTTATTTTGTAGATTGTTTTGAATGTAACCACTTTTCTATGATAGGCATTTCGGTGTTTCTAACTCTTTGCTAATGTAAGCAATGCTATGATTACGATTTTAAAATAAACACACTAATCTAGGACTGCTGATGAGATTTATGATGACTCCCTACCAGGGGAAGAGGAAATGGACATGTCTTCAGGAATATTTTCCTGAAACCCAGAAGCAGTAAAGAGATTGGATGAAAAGGATCAAAGGTTAGGTGTCTGGATATTAAGAGATTACCTGCTGAGACCTTTGCCATGAGTCTACATGGGATCACTGGGGTCCCCCACATTCTACTGAGATTCAGGCATGATGAGGAGTTGACTAGAGCTTCTGCACAACAAACTGGGTTAATGTTTCAAGTCAGACCATGGACATGAAGGTTTCTTCCTACTTTATAAGCCCTTCCTGTCCCAACACACCTCAGAGTAGGGTGAACCATTAGCTAACACAGTAGGAAGCTTTCCACAGGGGGCATTCAAAGTCTCCGTCCTGAGATAAATATTGGGAGGAGAAGAAGGAGAAGGAGAAAGTCTAGAGCAAATCCACTGCACAGTCAGGTGGTGTTAGCAGCCTCCTTGATGAGGAAGCATCAACAGAATTTTCCCGAGGTGGGACCTCTGGCTCCAAGAGTACTGGCTAAAGAGGTCGCAGAATACACAGTGGCAGCCGGGGGTTGCATCAGCACAAGTGTTCCTGTGGCCAAAGCCACAGATGGTATTAACGGTAGTCAGGCCATGAGCTCTGTGAGGACACTGTCTCCATTTTAGTCATTTCCCAAAACCCAGAGATGAATTATTGTTAAGTGATTGTTAAATAGCAAGAGAGGCCCTGTGCACAAGACCATGCTCACGAGACCAGGGGTTATACAAGGAAATTGGTAAGAAAGCTTAGCCACTGATGGGTGACTTGGTCAAGGGGAGGCCTTGGCTTAAGCTGATTTTCTTAAAGCAGAGACAAGGGATAGAAGAGCAGTGGGATTTTTTTACCCAGTACTTGGGATATTATATTCTTCTTGGAGATTCACTACCAAAATGAGCTCTGCCCAAGAAATGAAAGAAGGCAAATGGGAAGGAGCAAGACTTGATCTCAATCTCAGATGAGCACAGTGGGACTGCAAGTATCAGAGTTGTTCAAAAGCACCGGAGAGGGAACTGATTGATTAATCTGGGGGGCTCTTAGCTGGTTTTCAGCCTAAGAAAGTGAGGAGAAATGGCAGACCTACTTTATCATCCCCTGTGGAAATCTGTAGATGCTTCTTATTTCCGGTACATGTGTATCAGGAACTAATCAACATAAGCTAAGATCACTAATGTACATGAAGAGAAAGTTCTGGGAAGTTTTAAGTTGTAGAAGTTAATGTTCAGTTACTATCTTCAATACTGGCTCTAAGTTCCCCCTGAAGTAGTTTGGTTAAGAGAGATAGCTCAGAGTAGAAAGATGACAAGCATGTGGTCAACAATGCCTTTACATTACCTTTGGCCTTTCCAGAAAGCACCATTTATTATTGTTCCCTTAACTTTAAACTTGGCAGAGACTTTTATCTGGAGATCTCAAAGCACCTTAATAACAATGATGCTCGGTGTTAACACAGAGGAGAGAGTTCAGAGCTTTTCATAAACATTCATTAGCTCTCTTCACACTCTGTGATCATCTTGGTCAAATCTCAAAATTCCTAGAGGCTCCAGCCTGTGTTCCCACCATGGGGCCTCTCTGCCAACCTCTGACCTACAGGAACAGAACCCCAGGGCACCCGGGGGCTGGCCTAGTATTATATATATTAGTTTCTAGACAAACAAAATGCTCCAAGGCCCAGGATGTCTAATCTAGTCCAGCCACGGTCACATGATGTATAAGACCCTCCCAGTTATACTAGAAAAACTACCCCCTGCTCTCACAAAAGCAGGGTGCTTCCATAAGCATCAGGCAATTGCTTCCTGAAGGACCCAGGGCCACCTATAGCCAGAAGGGGAAGTGAAAGAAGAACACCTGGCCCAGGCCCTGAGCTCAGGACTGATGTTCGTGTCCCTGCTCCTCAGACCACTGACTCAGTGGAAGGAAGTTGAATCTCTGAGCCACTGTGACCATTAGAGACATAGCTCAGAGTGGCCATATTCCACCTACCCCACCTGCCTTATCTTTTCAGTTTATCAAGTTCTGGGTTTTCAGGACACTTTCTCCATCACATCAGCTAACTACCTGCCTGACTGCCAAAAACACCCGAATCCCCAGACTCCTTGTCCTCACTGCCTACTAAGCATGTCCATGCAACCTGGAGAGTGGAGGGGGATGGAGTGACAGATGTCTGTTAGCCAACACTGAGAAGTGTCCCTTGCCCTCCCAGAGTCAGTTAGGCCAAGCAGGACACCACAGAATGAATCAGTACCAATCAGAGTGTTATGGGTCTACTCTGATTCCTAATTCAGACTTCCCTCCTGCCCCCATATCAAAGGAACTTTGATTCCTACCTGGCTCAGGCTTGTCTCCATCTCTGAAGCCTATCCTGACCTGAGTAGGAAGGATTTAAACCTTATTGGCCTAAACGAGAGTCAGAATCAATCACACCCATGCTCACCACCCTTTAGCTTTGAGAAATAAAATTCTGCTGTATTTCCAAGAGCCAATGCCCACTCTTGGCCCAGTTTGTGATGCCTGGGTTTTGTCTTCTCTGTATCTCAGCCCATGTCATGCTGGTCTGGGAAAGCCCTGTCAGTCCTTTCCTAGATCCTGGAGTGACTAGGATTTTAGTAAATCAGCTTGTGTTCTCTTGATCCTGACATTTTAAAAGAATTGGAGACAGAAAGGATAGCCTGAGGAAAGAATTGATATGCTGAAATTCATTAAAATTAAAAATTTCTACTTCACAAAGGACAATGTCAAGAGAATGAGAAGACTAGCCACAAACTAGGAGAGAATATTTGGAAAAGACACATCTAACAAAGGACTCAAAGATATGAAAACAAACAACTTGGTTTTTTAAAAACATGGGCCATAGATCTTAACAGACACCTTGTCAAAGAAGATACACAAATGGTAAACAAGTATATAGACATATTCTCCACATCTTATGTCATTGGGAAAATGTTAATTAAAACAATAGTGAGAAACTACTACATATCTATTACAATGGTCAAAATCTGAAAAACTGACAACACCAAATGCTGGCAAGTATGTGGAGCAACAGGAACTCTCATTCTTTGCTGGTGGGAATGCAAAATGGTGCAGCCACTTTGGGAGTCAGTTTGGCAGTTTCTTACAGCACTAAACATACTCTTACCAAATAACCCAGCAAGCATGTTCCTTGTTATCTACCCACTTGAACACAGATATTTATAACAGCTTTATTTATAACTGCTAAAACTCAGAAGCAACCAAGATGTCCTGCAGTAGATGAGTGAATAAATAAAAAGTGGAACATTCAGACAATGGAATATTATTTAGTACTAAAAAGAAATGAGCTATCAAGCCATGAAGAGACACAGAGGAGCCTTAAAGTCATATCACTAAGTGAAAGAAGCCAATCTGTAAAGGGTACATATGAATGACATTCTGGAAAAGACAAAACTATAGAGATAATAAAAAGATCAGTGGTTGCCAGGGGTTAGCAGGGAGGATGGGATGAGGAAGCAGAGTAGAGAGGGTTTTTAGGGCAGTGACAGTACTTTGTATGATTCTATAGTGGTGGCTACATGTCATTATAAATTTGTCCCAACCCGTAGAATGTACAACATCAAGAGTAAACCGAAATGTACAACATGGATGCTGGGTGATTATGATGTGTCGATGTAGGTTCATCAATTGTAACAGATGTACCACTCTGGTGAGGGACGTTGATAGTGGGAGAGAAGAAAAAAAAAAAGGAAAGAAGGAAGAAAGGGAGGGATGGAGAGAAAGAAGGAGAAAGGAAGTGGAGAGGGAGGGAGGGAGGGAGCTCTGTGGGCTGCAAGTCTCCTTCACAACTGCTGACTAACGCTTCTCCCAGCCTCATCCTGGAATGTGATCTCTCTCCTGTGCGCTCAGTGAGTGCACTAGATCTGACCCCTTGACTGGAAGTGCCAAGACCTCTGAAAACAACCTAGGGAGAGATGCGTGCAGCCAGCCTCTGCAGTTTCCTAGCTCTTGCCATTAGCTCAGCTTAAACCAGCTCCATGTGGAAGATTTGGCCCCTGTGCCCTAGAGAAAGCGCCTTAAGTCTTGCTCCTATTTGATATTCAAGCTCCAGAGTTTCTGGGCCTGGTCCTAACATTTGGTTTGTATTACATATACGCTGCAAGGATCTGCCCGAGGAGAGTTTACTATCTCTTTGAGGGTGGCGTCACTGAGAAAGCACAGGGAGTTAAGAGAGGAATTGCTATTTGGGCTCAAACAAACATTGCCAGGTGGTTGCTGAAATGGCAGATAATACCTTAAGACCTGGTGACTGGCTCATCTCAGAGTTCATGGACCAGGGAAGAGAAAGCTGGGAACAGTCTGGCACAGAAAGCAGAAGTCAGACCCTCAGAGACAAGGTCAGCAAAATACCATGAGCAGAAATTCTAAAGGGGAGCATGGTTAATAGAAGGTGAAAATTTCCAGAATAATTGAAATGTCATTCTAATAATGAAATTTCTGTGGGACTGGTATAAGTAATCTGTGTGTGGTTTTGTTAATTGACGTTTATTCTTTTTTGCTTTTCTTTTTTAAAAAAATGTATTGTAGTATAGTCAGTTTACAATGCTGTGCCAATATCTGGTGTACAGCATAATGCTTCAGTCATACATATACATACATATGTTCATTTTCATTACAAAATATTGAATATAGTTCCTTGTGCTATACAGAAGAAACTTATTGTTTATTTATTTTATATATAGTGATTAGTATCTGCAAATCCCAAACTCTCAATTTATCCCTTCCCACTCCCTTTCCCCCCAGTAACCATAAGTTTGTTTTCTCTGTCTGTGAGTCAGTTTCAATTTGGTAAATAAGTTCGTTTGTGTCCTTTTTTTTTTTTTAAGATTCCACATATAAATGATACCATATGGTGTTTTTCTTTCTTTTTCTGGCTTACTTCACTTAGAATGATGATCTCCAAGTCCATCCACGTTGCTGCAAATGGCATTATTTTGTTCTTTTTTATGGCTGAGTATTATTCCATTGTATAAATATACCACAACTTCTGTATCCAATCCTCTGTTGATGGACATTTAGGTTGTCTCCATGTTTTGGTTATTGTAAATAGTGCTGCTATGACATTTATTCTTAAGGTATGCCAGAAACTAGGCAAAACTCAACAAAAATTTTCTCACTTGATCCTAAGACAACTGTATTTGTTAGGTACTATTTTTATGCCCATTTTACAGATAAGACAACCAGGGTTCCCATGGTTAAATTCATTGGCCAAAGTCAAACAACTGGTAGGTTTTCCAAATCTGGATTTGAACCTAGACAGTCAGACTCCGGAGCCTGTGCTCTTAGCCATCACCTACACGGAAGACGGATGTAGACCTAGCAGGACGGTGTCAGGATGCATAAAGCCCAAATTAAGCTAGAAGTTATGAAAATACTAACTTCTTAGCCAGCTCTATTCAGAGCAGCACCAGCAAGGCAAGAGTAGATCCGCATTTTGGGGACAAATAACATAGTCCGATGGAGTGTAGGTTTCAGTCTGTATGACGATTCCACGTGACTGGGTGAGGTGACTTGGAGTCCAGTGTTAAAGAGGTTTCTGAGATGGTTCCAGGCTTCACTGGAAAGAGTGCTAAGACCAATTACCAGTACCCGCCACGCGCACAGGGGCTGGGGAGAGCAGCACGGATGCTGTGTATCTGCCATTCTTTTTTTTTTTTTTCTTTTCTGTTCTTTTTTTTGGAGGGGTGGTAATTAGGTTTATTTATTTATTATTATTTTTTAAAAATGGAAGTTCTGGGGATTGAACCCAGGACCTCGCGCATGCTAAGCACGCATTCTACCATTGAGCTATACCCTCCCCAACCTTGTATCTGCCATTCTTGACAGAAGCCCACAGGCGGCAGAGAGAGAGAGCAGGATTCCTTCAAGGAGACAGGCAGAACTTGAGAGAGATGCGTGGTCAGCACGGGAGAGGTCTAACCACGACCAAGGGTGCCTGCGCCCCAGATGCTGCAGGTGGCGTCAGGAGGGACTGCACATAGGCGGAGGTCCCAGCTCACCACTCAGAGTCAGTCACCCGGTATCTGGGGTGTGCAGTTGGACTCCTTTTCCAGAAGACCAGGATCTCAGAAAGAAATCAGGCAGTGACTCAGTGACTTGGTATGTGGTCAGGGCAAGAGCCAGAGGCCTGGTCCCTAGAGGTCAAGTCGGAGCGGGGTCAGCAGCATGTCACAGTTACACTGCTCTGCAGAGGGGTAGATCTTGGCTCTGTAGCTGCCTCTCCACTGAGGGCCTGAAATTGTTCTAGAATACCAAGAGGGGCAGAGCCAGCAACTGGAATTAAGTGGCCCTGGTTATTTGTGAAGATTTGAGAGAGGACAGGGCAAGAAAACAGTCTGTCCTTACACCTATCCTGTGAAGAGAGAATGGGGGAGAACTGGTTGGCAACCAGTCAAGGCAAAAAGGCCTGGAGGCTGTTACTTGACCACTAAATTAAAATGAAGCAACAGCTAATGCGGCCTTTGTTAAAAGTGAATACAATCTGCACCAGCCCCATTTTTAGATGTGTGGCATCCAGATTGAGGGGGCATAATCTGTATTTTTGCATTTGTAAAAACATATCCGGAAAGCAGTGCCCAAGCCTGGCCACTCTGTGTCAAGGAGGCCAGGGACAAACTACAGAGGATGGTGACAGGTTACATAAAGCATGGCTGAAGTGAATAAAACTGGGTATTTTTGTTTTTGCTTTTGTTTTCTGGTCGAGAGAGGATCTCTGAGGAACATGGAAGCTTCTTGTAGCCAAAGGGCTGGTCTTTGGAGGAAGGCTTCAACTTATTCATAGTAACTCTTGAGGGAAGAATTAAACAGAGTGGGTGACAGTTATAGAGAGGCTGATTTCTATTCCATAAATGATGACATTTCTTTCCCCTAGACTGTTTCTCCACAGACTGCTCTCCCATTGGGCGTTACTAGAAGGCACTGTGGGGTAAATTTAGGAATATCTGGATTAGAGAAAGTAAACAAGTTTCTTCACGGTTGGATTCCTCAAACACTTAAATGCTTAAAATTTCTCCAAGAAGGACATGCTCGAACTTAATTGACCCTGACAGAGCCAAATTGTATTTTATTTATTAATTCACTTTTCATGACTCATCTGTTAACAACTCCTGAAGCAAGTCCTCTCTGGAAAAGACACGTGGGTACGCGAGAGAGACTAAAGTTGACAACAAAGAAACGGGTTACTCTGTGAAGCAAGTTAGCAACCTGTCAGTATCCAAGCAGATACCCTTCAAAGACTATCTGAGGAAAGGCTTGCAGAGCAAATAAATTCAGAGAGGAGTTTGGATCAGATGACTCTGGAGTCTGTGGTTCCATGACTCCATTGCCTTCTTTAATGTCCCACAAACTAATGTTTTCTAGGACAGCTGAATTAATTCCAGTCTTAACAGATCTCTGAAACAACACAGAGGTAGGCACCTGGGAGTGTCCAGCTAGTGACAACTCCTGGGGTTATATAGGTCCAGCAAGAGGGTGCCGTTGGCATATGCAGGTTTGCAGAACTTTCTAAGGCTGACGCTGCCCTCACAAAATGCCTTACTGACCTCGTGGAACCTTCCAGGCATCCTCTACTATCATTCAAGTTGACCTCTGGGAGCATTTTTCTGTCTGTAGTTCCTCAAGTCTCACAGAGTTGCTTTTGTCTAAGATATATTCATGACTCATCTTAAAAATAATTCCACTCCTCAAACTTGCATATCATCTGAATCCTTTTAGAGACAGGGAGGATGGGATACAAATGTTTAATACCTAATCTTGAGAGCTGTGTCTCTACCACAAGTGTAATATACAGTGGCATACCTGGTTTAAAAAAAAAATGTGGGCCCAGTAAAAATCTGAATCCCTGGGTTAAAAAAACAAACAAACAAACAAACAAAAAAAAACAAAAAACGCACAGCCTTTTTCGTTTAAGCAAAGGATTTAGGCACACAAGATCAGGTTCTAGAGGCATCTACAAACATCCTGAGTAGCGCAAGTCTCCCTGAGCTCAAGCCTCATCCCCTGTCTGGCTGATCAACAGCCAGGCCCAGCAAGGAGTGGCCCCTCCTGCTCTCCCCGTGCAAGGATGTGCTGTTCCTTGCACGCACTCCCCTGGCCTCAGCCCCCAGGACAAGAGACAAAGGTGGCTCTTACAGCCCTCTCACTCCTGCGCATGCGCAGCTGCTGAAGACGCTGGAAAGAATGCCTTTCCATGGCCTCCTTGGGGCCTCTTGCGATCTGGCCCCTCCCCACCTCTGGGCCCCCACCTCCTATGACCCCGCATCCCCTTTCCTCACTGCCCTCTTGCTGCCCCTCTTCTGTCTTTGACCCGCCAAGCTGGTTCCTGCCTCCCGGCCTTTGCATTTGCCATTCCCTCTGCCCGGATGTCTCTTCCCCAGCCCCCACTTGCTTCAGTCTCTCTCTCCTTTTAGGCCTCTGCTTAAACGTCACCTCAGAATTCTTCCCTGATTACCACAAGCAGCCACCAATCCTTCACTCATGATCGCCTTACCCCACTTGGTGTTTTAATAGCATTTGTTAGGACCTGACATTGTGTTAGTCATCCACGTGTTGCCTGGTTTACTCTGGGCAGGCCGCAAGCCTTGGCTGCTGGGGGGATGCTATGTCCAGGAAGTGGATCCTCAACCCTGGAGTTAAATTCACTCAGTCCTGGAGCGAGCTCTCTGCAGCAGGCGAGGTGGTCCCTGCTACCCATTCCTGGTAGACAGACAGGCCTGACCATAGCCTCCAGCGCAGCTGGACGTGCCCCTGGAGGGCATAAAACCCTCACCAGAGTGGCAGAAGGACCTTCTCCCAGCACCTTCCTGGTCTGATTAGTGCATTAGAGAAGCGTCAGCTGCTGGTGGGCCTCCCAGGGCCTGAAATCCAGGAACACCACCCCTTGGGCTTAAATCCCAGGAAGCTCCAGCCCTGCAGAGCTGTCTCTGTGGGGACAGATGCATCCCTCACATGAAGGAGAAAACCCAGAGTCTTTACCTATGGCCTGTGGCACCTTTGTATCAGTCCTATCTGTAAGATAAGAAAATATATACATATATATATATTGCCCCTAGTTACTGGCACAGAGCACCTAGACTCTTGTTATTTCCTAAATGATGAGAACACCAGGAGCATCTTTTGTTGTAATGGAGAGATTTGGGGAGGGATCCTGGATGAGAGCTGGTCACCAGAAAGATCAAGTCATGATTAGAAAATTGAAACCTTTAGCCCCACCTGCCCCCAGGGCTTCTCTAGAGACAGGAGAGGAGCTGGAAATGGAGTTAATAATCTATCATGCCTATAAGAGGAAACCTCCATCAAAATCCCCGAACTACGGGGCTTAGAGGCATCCAGGTTGGTGAACGTATCTATGTATTGGGAGGGTGACACACCCCAAATCCATGGGGACAGAAGCCCCTGTGCTCGGACCCTACCAGACCTCACCCTATGCACCTCACCCCATTCATTTGCCTGTTCATCGGTAGCCTTTATTACATCCGTTAATAAAGTGGTAAACGTTAAGTAAATGTTTCCCTGAGTTCTTTGAGCTGCTCTAGCAAATGAATCAAATCCAGAGGCATCATGGGAACCTATGATTTGTAGCCAAGTCAGACAGAGGTTCTGGGTAACCTGGGGATCTGCTAGTTGCGATTGGCATCCACAGTGGGGGCGTCAGTCTCATGGGACTGAGACTGTAACCCATGGGATCTGATACTACCTCTGGGAAGACAGTGACAGAATAGAGTTAAATTGTAGGACATCCAGCTGGCGTTGTGGAGAATTCCTTGGTGTAGGAGGAAAAACCCACCCCTATTTGGTGAACGGAAGTGTCAGAGGTAAAGTGTCCTGAGCGAGTTGTAAAAAAAGACACGCAGAGAGGAAGACTGGACTGAGTTTTTCACTTCACTGTCCCCTTGGGAATGGAAGCTTCCATCCTGTTCACCACTGTATTCTTGGGTACAAGGAATAGTTCACTATAGTAAGCATTCAGAAAGTGTTTTTTCATGACTAAATACAAGAGTGTCAGGAAATCCTCTATGAGTGAGAGGGGACAGAATTATAAGATCAATAGGGAGGAACTGAGGTCAGCCTTTCCCCCCAGAGATGCCCCAGCCTTTGTGACCATAGCTTATGACTGTGACCTGGAGTTCAGCCTTGTAGGGTGAACGGGCCCATTAGGGCATTGCCTCCAGGGCCTCGGCCAGGATTTCCCTGCTAATAACATCCTCTGAAATTTACAAAATTAGAAGACATGCCCTTTGCCCATCTTATACCCCTTCTGGATTTCTTCCCTCTACTCCTGACCACCAGGACTCACTGTGAACCTATGACTTTGAACTTGCCCCACTGGCTCTAAGCTCTGATTTCCACCCTCCACTAAGTTTCACACCTGCTTCCTAGGCAAGCACTGTTCCTAGGGCTTATGTCCTGTTTCTTTCCAGTTATTTCTTGTCCCCCACTCACGGGACCTGGAAATGTGCCTCCACGGAGAGTACACACCACCTGAGGAAACAAGACACATAGATACAGATTCAAGGGAGCAAATCAAATGCTCATCTCAATGTTCTCTGTGGGCAGTGAGGCAGGATCCCTCAGAAGCAGGTGGTGACATGGAAGCAGGCTGACCTGGGGAAATTATCAAGTTACAAATGAATCTTGGAGAATCAAAGGGAGAAGTAAGGAAGCTGAACTCCATAAGCCGCTAGTTTCAACCCTTTGATCGCTCCACAGAGGAAACAGGAAAGACTTCTATTTGCTGCAAGTTAGCTTGTTCTTAAAAGACGCCATTTAAAACCTCACTCCATTAAAGAGGGCTTGTGTAGGTGGATTACACTGCATCTCCCTATGCTGTGAAGGAAGGATAATGAAGCTAGTAGGATGGTCATGCTGGCTGTACATGAAGAGGTCAGCAGAAGGGAGTTTTCTAAACCCAAGTGCATTTAAAAATAGAGATTGAAGAGATGCGAAATGTCACAGAGCAAAGAACTGCACTTCCCAAGCTTTGCCGTTGCCCTCGTGGCTGAGGGTCCCTGGGTCCCTGACAGCGTCAAATGTAGACCTGTCCTGTTCTATTCACGCCTGAGGTATGTGTGCTTGGCCTGGAGGGAGTTCGTCACTTGGTTCTGATCTGCTCCAAGGTGGCTCAGAGCCAGTGGGCCTATTCCAGAGTGGGGTGGCGTCATCTGTCACCTGTGCGTGTACACACACACACACACATAGCAACAAGCCAGTGATTCTTTCAAGGAAAGGGATTGGATTAAAATCTCAAGAAGGGAGATAGTATCTGACTTTAAAAAGCATGTTCAATGTGCTTCTGGTTTACTAATAGAAATTACAGGAAGCAGAGCGCCACAGGAATCTCCGTATTGTCAGCAGAGTGAGTGAGAGAGGATGCTTTGGAGTGAACTACTGGGCTTTAAAAAAAAGTCACCGAGAAACACTGCTTGTGTTTGCCCCTGTCTGTCCTCCATGAGACATCAGAGGCGGAGAGTGCTTTGCCTCTGGGCCCTCGGTCAGCAGACAGCACCGAAGGGGAGGGCGTAGCTCAGTGGTAGAGTGCATGGCTAGCATGCCCGAGGTGCTGGGTTCAGTTCTCAGTATCTCCATTAAGACAAATAAATAGACCTAATTACCTCCCCCTACCGAAAAACAAACAAACAAACAAAAAAACACCTCCCCCAAAACAAATGAAAAATAGCAAGAAATCCTCACTGTTTGGGGGCGAAATATCTGAACTCTAAGCAGTGAGACCCACGGGAAATCTGCCTGTATTAACCAGCTGGGTGCTGGAAAGGTTTGCTACTGCCTCAAAAAAATTATTTCACTAACAGATGTCTGGTCTCCCCCCGAAAGGATCACTGGGCAAATAGCAGATTTGCCGCAAGCTTAGTGACTCACCACTGATGTCAGGCCAGGCACTGGCTGAAAACATTTGAGGAAATGTAGCAGGAGGGGGACCCGCTGTGAACCCGGGTACTGTAGCATCTTGGTGGGGAGACAGGAAGCTGGAATCTCTGTGATTGGAATTTTAATACATTGAGATTTTTCTACAAGGATTGTAGAAAGTCAAGGCTCATTGACTGCAAATCAGAGGATTGATTCCAGACCTGAAAATAGTTCTTCCATCTAAAACATAAAGGCAGCTTCATACCCTGACTGTCTTTACTTGGTAGCAACGTAAAAAAAAAAAAAAAATTTAAGTTAGGTTCCCCAGGTTGCAAGGGAGTTCAGAATTGGTTTAGTCTGAACAATCAAGAGGTCGATGTCTCCAGCCCCCGAAGAAATTGAATTTGAGTAAAAGAGGCTGAAGTGTTATTCTATTTAAAAAATGTTTTCCCAGAAGTGCTATTCTAGGAAAAAGACTTATTGAATACATTCCAAACCCTCCTGAAAGATGTAAATAACATGCACACACACACACATGCTCACATGTATACATATACTTCACATACACGTACACACGTCCTTCTAACTTTCCATCCACAGCGGCCTTGCTGCTCATTCTAATTACTGGAGGAGCTTTTAAGAATCCTGACACTTAGTCCACACACCAGACCAGTTAAGACCAATAGCTCTGGGGTGGGGGGGAGACCCAGGCAACAGTGTGTTCTGAAACATCCCAAGGTGATTCTGCTGTGCAGCCAAGGTGAAGAACAGCTGCTCCAGAGAGTGGAGTCAATGTTCATTCATTCATTCATTGACTCATTCCTTCCACAAATACTTATTCAGCATTTGGTACGTACCAGGCACTGTACTAGATGCTGGGGATAAAAGGGGGACTAAACAAAAAACTGTGATCTTGGATGTCATGAGATTTTCAATCTCATGAGGGAAGACTAATTAGCTAATAGTGACTATGCCATTTAAGAATTACTAAATGTTCTGGAGGAAGGATGATGCTTCTGTGAGCAGATATAACAAATTGTCTGACCTAGATGAGAGATCAGGGAGGTCTTCCCTGAGGAAGGGGCATTTGCAAGCAGTTCTTAAGATGAAGTGGATCTTGCTAGTCACTAGCAGCGGGTCAACATTTTACCAAGTCCCTTCAGTGGCCGGCATCGGTGACAGCCATCTTGTAGGCACAGGTCTTAGGCTGTCTTCCTCCATTATCACGCAGTCAAAAATATCATTAAGTGTTTCTGCACATTTTGAAGAAACTGAAAATTGACCGACAACTTTCATAATGAAAGCCTCATCTCACAGGTAAACAAATCATACCCCTGTTTAGCAATATTACATATGCAGGGGTTACAAGATATTTAGCAAGGAAGACCTTTTCATTTTGTTTGATGAGAAGTTTATAGGCTGAATGGACTTTGCCAGAATTTACGTTTGTGCTGTCTCTCGAATGCATGTAGTTGAGCACAGTCTGGTTTCTATTTGCATGGCAACAATATTATGATGTTGTCTGCAGTTTCATTGAAATCTTCATAGAAATCAAGAAGAGAATTTGAAGCTCCAGTTTTCAAATCAAAGTACTCACGAGCTAGGGACAACATGCTCTTTTACTGCTGTGATTCAATAGATCACTTGATATACTATGGAAGGAATGATGGTTGTTAAGATCTGACAGAATCAGTGAGACGCCAACACATTTGTTATCAAAATGCCCTCACTTGTTCGCCCAAACATTTTAGTTGTCATCTCTGAATCAGAAAATGCACCTTTACTATGTTTCCTAGAGCAATCACGAGAGCAATGAATAATGGGTATTAGTGTGATTTGCCCCAGCCAATTCAGTGCCTGTTTTTGACTGAGCATTGTTGTCTTTAGGGGAGATGAAAATTTTTTGATTGACTTTAAAAGTTAAACTTGTGAGATTCAGTCCTTATTTATGCTTTTAACTCTGCTTCTTCACCATCACAACTTCTTTTCCCATATTATGCAGATTGCTCGATTTGGATCATTTATCTCCCTTAGTCCATTGGTTGTGTCCTTCCATCAGTCAGAAAAAGAACACAGCCACTTAGTTTTTTTTGGTCATAGCTGGGCCATGCTGACGTTCAGATTGTCATTGTTCTCATTTTCATTGTCTGAACTTTCACCAAACATGATCGCAATATGAACAATGTGAGAACTTGAGCAGTTGATACAGTCCACAAGCAAAGCCAAAGAGATGAGTTGTTAATGCTCACAATTACAATGCACTTGAGTTGTGCACGTAAGTCACATCGCTCGGGGATGCAACAAGGGGTGGTCCATTATTGAGAACGAGAAATCATGGTTGCCAATGTCACAGTCTGGGGGAAAAGAAATGACAGAAGTGACAATGGAAAGTGAATAATCAATGCTTATTCTTTTCACAAGAAATCAAGGTTGCTTTCACCTCCCGTTTTCGGGGCCTCTGTATGTGTTTTGCACTTTCCCTGCTGACTTCCACACGCATTGCCAAAAACCAGTGCCTTTCCCATCCTGGAAGAGGTTTTCCAGGAAGCAGGACTTTCAGTGCTAAAACCGGCCAGGACCGGGCAAAGCAGGGCAGGGTATAAGGTCTGAGTCCTGCCAGCAGTGCCTGGGAGCTGCCTGGAGAGGTCTAACGGCATCACTGGAGCGTGTTACCCACCACCAAACAGTGGAGTTTCTTCCTGCTCCAGACGCCACACTGGAAATAACTCTCACCCTTTTAGAGTTCAAATACTTCTCTCATCACCCCAGCTCTGAGAATGCACCCAATCCCCAAAACACAGAAGAGGCCTGACCAGGAGACAGAGAGCCACAACACCCTGCAACCTGCCTTTTTAACTGCATTGTCAGGTAGGACATAGCGAGGAAAAAGATAGCTCCCCACAAAAACAGTCACGAAAATCCGAGTCATCAAAAACTACATTTTGAGCAATATTTAGCAAAATCTTTCTGCAACAAATAACTAGATCATTGTTACAGAAAAAGAGCATGCTAAAAAAGGGGGCCTTCCATGTTTTTTACTTGTGTATCCAAGTTGTTAATGCTCATAATTACATGATGTACCTCTTTGCACATTTTTGAATTGACATGTGTAAAAATTATATATATCAGAATATAATTTCTGGTATATTGTAAATAATGATACTAAAAAGAAACCTGTTACACTAGATGATTAAATATAATATAACAATTTTATACCCACAAACATTCACTTTAAAAATATGGGAGAGGTCTTTTCTTTTTTTAAAATTTGGAGACTTAACATTTCTTTTTTTTTTTTTTTTTTTTTGCTGTTGTCTATCTTTTTATTTTTTTTTTTATTTATAAAGTTTGGTCATTATTCTTTTTTTTTAACATTTTTTATTGATTTATAATCATTTTACAATGTTGTGTCAGATTCACATTTCTTTATTCTATTTGAATGCATATTTCTGTTCTACTTCTATTCTAATATATTTTATGGTTGAAAGTCTTTTATAGTTAAAACTCTTTGATCACCTCATCATACCTATAATTAAAATGTGTATATTAATTGAAATTTTATTATTTATTTTATTTGCTATGACCTAAGCATGTTAAATGTTTAAAATTTGGGGAGGGATTTTCCTTATCATTGTAAAGATTTTTAAACACAATTGATGAAAACAAAGCAAATATTTGTATAAATACTGATTATAATAAAACAAAATTATATTGGGACTACCATATATCTTTTAGTCAGATGAATTATGATTAAACTTTTCCTGTATATAGCACGTAATTTTATTTTTTGCTAATAAGCTAAAAATAATTTGAACGCTTTATAAGATGAAACAAAAATTGATTGTAACTGAAATAAATATTTAATAATGTGATTTGATACTATAGGTTTTAACCACCAATTCTGAAAAAGAAATCACATAAAAATTTTATCTACACATTTTAGTTAATGTATCCTAAAAAAGCTTCCTGATATGTTTAAAGGAATTAATGTCACTTCCCTCTATTGTTATTTAGAGATGATTTGCTTTCCAGCTATAGAGGAGTAAGCAGTACTCTGAAAATAGCTTTTAAAAGAGTTTACATTTAAGTGTGTATTTGAAATATTCAATATTTCTTATCAGTTATCTCTGCTTTACTTTTACAAGACTCTCAATAACCAGGGGATGAAGGAGGCAAAGTTACTAAGTAAAATTGTTACTAAGCAAAACTTCTGCCACCATTTCATTCTACCACATATCTGAATCCAAACTTCCCCAGACAGGAGTGCCACCCGCCATCTTTAACAGAAATGAGAATAAAATCAGGAAAGACAGGAAGCCGAGGGGTCCATAGAGCCTTCATGCTCGTTAAAGGAAGCCCTCCTTTGGCTTGGCACTAGGAAGTTTTTACGTCGCAGGGCAACGTGCCCATGGCAAGATTTTAAATGGGTGAGGAATATAAAGAGCTCTTGTGAACACAGCTCTGTTGTCTAGGGAAGAACATCTCAATGAGGAGGGTTGAAGATCTGAAAATTGATTTCCTTAAAACTATGCATTGTAGACCTTAAAAAAAATTTGTTTGTACATCCCAGAGGTGCACAGACTCCAGTTTGAAGCCCACTAAATAGAAGAGTTTGGTTTTGCAGTTGGTCACATACAGATTCCAGTCCCAGCACTGATGTATCTGTGTGACTTTAGGCAGTTTGTTTAGTCTCCCTGAGTCTCAGTTTTCTTGTGGGTAAAATGGGGCTAAGAGACATATATCATAAAGTTATAATGACAGTTAAATAAGATAATACATGTGAAGTAACAAATGCATTACCGAGATAACACAATGGGTGACCCTGAAGTGTTTTTATCATTACCATCATTATAGTTTTGGTACAGAAGTTGCTATTGTTATCCGCCTGCAGATGGCATTGGATTAGAAGAATAAAACAGGCACTGAAAGAGGATCTGTAACAAAACCGAGTATTTTGCTAAAGGCCATAGAGACTTCAGGTTTCACTGATTGATGGTGGAGAGGAATTAGTGACTGGAATCAGAATCAGTTGTATAACCATTTGATATAATTTTTATTGCAGAGAATGGTTTAGTCATTCTCAATAATCCGTTGAAGCCTTTGTAAAGTCTCTTGCTTAAAAACCCCTTTAGGCTTCTACTTTATTATAGTCAAGGTTCTGGTGCTAATGGTTCATACAACTGGGACTAGAAGCCTTTACAAAAATGTTGACCACAGGTCATTCTTTTAGCCTATGGGTTTTGGAGGCAGGTAGACCCGGGTCTAGGTCTAAGGACCATCCTAATTTTACCAGCCAGGATGCTTCAGTGATTCAACTTTGTCCCAATTTGTAAAAAGTTTATAATAACACTAACTTTTCAGAGTTACTAAAGAAGACGTGTGTAAAACGCCTAACAAAATACCTGATATGTAGTAGGTGCTCAAAAGATGGAAGCTAGTACTGTTAAAAAACACAAAAAGAGAGATCACGGCGAATTACCACACAAGGCTAGGATCTTAAACAGCAGGAAAAGAAATCAAGGGGCTATGATCGTTCAAAGAAGAGAGAAGCGTAACTTTTTTTATCGAAGTATAGTTGCTGTACAATATTATATAAGTTCAGGTGTACAATACAATGATTCACAATTTTAAAGGTTATACTCCATTTATAGTTATTGTAAAATATTGGCTATAATTCCCATGTTGTACAGTATATCCTTGTAGCTTATTTTATACCTAATATCTTGTATCTCTTAATTCCCTATCCCTAAATTGCCACTCCCCCCCCCCACTGGTAACCACTAGTTTGTTCTCTGTATCTGTAAGTCTGCTTCTTTTTTTTTTTTATTATATTCACTAGTTTGTTGTATTTTTTAGATTCCACATATAAATGATATCATACAGTATATGTCTTTCTCTGTCTGACTTATTTCACTTAGCATAATGCCCTCCAGGTCCATCCATGTTGCTGCAAATGGCAACATTTCATTCTTTTTAATGGCTGAGTGGTATTCCATTTATATGTGTGTGTGTGTGTGTATATATATATATATATATATATAGTATATATATGTATGAATCTGGAAACTCTGATACCAGGTCTCTTCTTGTAAATTACCATGTGGATTAACATATTAAAGGTTCTGAGAACTCCTGAAGCCAGTGAGTGATTTCCCTTAATTTAATCCAGCATTTTCCATACTGTTTACAGCATAGCACATTGTCTTCTACAGTACATTTCTTAACAGCTCAGGGAACATGATTCTGCAGAACCTAGTTTGGGAAATGTATCTTAAGCAAGACCTAAGTAGGCATCTGAAGTATCATTTTTGGCTGGGGATTTGGGGAGAAGCATGAAGAAGGGAGGTGGAGGCAGACAAGGTCGTGAGGAGAGTAGTTCATGGTGTATGAATCAGACAGATTGCCCCAAGAGTCACAGAGATGAGCTTCCTTGTAGAAAATTAAGGAGCAGATAAAAGAAGTTAATCATTCTGAAATTTGGCAACAGTGAATAACACTTTCTTCTTCAAATTCTAATCCTTTTAAGTTTTTTTTTTAACAAACTCTTTAAATTCTATTTGCTAGCTCTTTTAAGAGCCAGAACTCCAGATTGCTTTCTGCTTGTTTTGAAAGATGCTTTCATAGCCTTCCCCAAATTGGGTGTGAAATGGTTAAACAGTAAAATCCAAAATCTCTGCAGCCAGAGCTCTCCTGGCATCTCTGCCTCCTTCCCAAGAATGGAGGCCTTTTTAGTTCATATTGGAGCCACATGCATTTCTTCCCATCGAAAATCCAGAGGCTATAAAACATGTCTCCCCAGCTCCCATCACTCTGCCTTTTCCTCCTTCTGTTTGGCAGCCTGTAGGGAAAAACTCACCGGCAGCAGTTAAAAAGCACTTAGAGAGAAACGAAAAGTTGGCAAATGACAAAAACATAGAGTGATGCCTTTTTTGAGTAATCTGTAACTAGTAACAGGCACTTTTCAAATAGTATTTGAAGATAGCAATTTCTCTAAACTGTCATCGATCCATTTTCAGGACTGAAAATGCAAATTTTGAACCCCTGCAGTTAACAGAGAACAAAAGTTGTCTGTCAATAATATGAGGTCCTTGATATGAAAACAGTAGAAGCCACAAACAAGAGCACCTGCAGAACCTGGTCCAGAATGAGCTAACACGACCAGAACAAAGACAAGGCTCCTAGACACACCTGGACAAGGATTTCAATAATTTCTATGATGGAGGTCTTTGAGGTTAATTATTTGAGACAAAATAGAGCGTATATATGGTTTGATGTAGGTAATTACGCTTGATTGAGTTTATTAAAGCAAACTACATCTAGGTAACTCATATGTAAATGTAGCCACTTTGAATTAATGTTGTCTACTGTGTTTATAAAGTCTATAGTTATATAATCTCTTTAATACATGTATTGATACACATATCTATAACAAGTAGACTTGACTGATGACTGCAGACAATATTTTGGTTTTTAGAATAAAAGACCAAATAAGCAATATACCTTAGATAAGAAATAGGCTGCATTAGCCAGGCTTACTTTTGTCTAATATGCCGCAGTTAGCCTATTTATTCCTGGCGTGGCTTTCTCCAAATACCTATGGCTACATATTAGTTTTAGGAGCTCCCAAACCGAGCGTTAACTGTGCTTTGCTGAAATGAAATGCTAAAGAAAGCATCATGGGCTTGGATTAGTGTTCTTATCCAAAGAGCAGTAAGGTCTTATCAGTTTTCCTTCTATTGTCTGGGGGTGTGTATTATATCTCATGACTAGTTTTGAGTCTGAAAAATGGCCCTGCTATGGGATGCCCACTCTCTCTCAGAGAAGTGGGACTACTGATATAGAATAGTAACTTTTCTACCAGCCCCTCAGAGCTGATCACAACCTTAATAAGACCCCAGTAACAGCCAGAAGGATGCTTTATGGACATGAAGTACAAAGAGGATGTCCAAGTCGGGAACAGGACCACCAACAACTTCTCAAGGATCTCATTGTCTTGCTGACCACACGACACAAATTTCATCTTAGAGAAGAAAGGTCAGAAATAACGAGAAATCTACCCAGAGGCACGTGATAATTCAGGGGTGTGAAAGAAAGAACTTTCTTCTTGCCACCCACCCCTCTCCCAGTTCACTGTGCCACCCTGTCAGCCAGGCTCTCTCACACAGTATTTTCCTTCCAGGTCATTCACTTTGCCCAGACAATGCAGGGAAAATACATTCACCACAATGGAGGCAGCGTTGTGAGGAGTGACTATCCACTCCTGCTCTCAATGGCTTCTACTAACTGTGGACGGAGTTCAAAACCAACAACTAGGACCAGGCTACAAACACTCTGAACGCCCTGCACTGATGCGAGGGAGGCTCCAGGTAAGCTCCCAGCAGCATCTCCCATGAACTCAAAGGCAAAAAGCATCTAAGCTACTCATTTCCTCCCCATCACCCCAACCTGCTAACCTCACTCCTTACCTGCTCTTCAGCTCTGCGCAAATGTAAGTGGTGGAAAGATGGGGAAACTCCTGTTTCACAAGCACCTTTAGACGAGCATGGCCAAAGCTTAACTGTTGCGATGTGTCTAAGGAGTGGCAGGACGCAAGGTGGCATGTTTAGACTCATGTTTTGCAATGTTGTGCTGTGCATCTTGGTTCCCATTTGCATTTCACTCTGTGAGTCGGATTTAAGGTGGAAGAGCTTCTGCCTCAAAGCCTCTTGATGTTCCTATTAAGCCACACCGGATTTTCACCATTGCTCCTGGAACTCCATCTATATCTTTGTACACATTTCCTCAAATGAACTAAACCTAAATCTCCTCAGTCTCTCCAAAAGGAGAAAGTAAGGTTCATTTTACTTGTGAAACGTCAGGGGTCAAAACTTTGGTCAGAAAGGAAAATGTGTAAGATTAGATCATGTTAATGGGTGTTTGGGCAAGATTTCTGCCATATAGCGACAATAACACCATTAGTATCCTTAATTATAGCATACATAAATTAGTGAATTCTGCAAACATGAAGAATTGAGCCTTCTCACTTTCTTTGCTGAACAAAATGTGAAATTCTTCATGAAATTATCAAGATATCACTTAAGTTCAGTGTTAATTTTAATTAATTTACTATGAAGTAACTTGGGAGATAATATTATTCCTTCTTATGACAAGTATTATTAAAATAAAATGCAATAAATGCATTGTAACCTGTCACCAGAATGATGTCCTTTGTTTTGTATTGGGGTTATCAATTTCCAAATGTTTGGAATAGACTAAATTGTGTACAGAAAGTCTGCTGAATATAATTTGGCCTTTTTGATTACATAACAGGTGCTTTAGAGTTGTCACAAAAATTCATGGAACTGGTGTAGGGTTAAAATGTCATTTGGAAAGTGCTCTTGATTTCAAGTCATTTGACTACTACAAATGAAGAATAAAAGTTAAATGTCTAGAAATAAAATGTATCAACCTGGTTTACAATGGCACTTATGTGACAGCCCCAATACATTCTCTCTCAGATACCTCTAACATGCCTAAGAAATATAAAAAACCCACAACATCTCACATCACCACCTGAAACTAGTAGTCATTCAATAACCACGCAAATTCTCACACCAAAAGGTAACATATGTTTCCACTCCCGAAATCTGGATTGGCCTTGAGACCACCTTTGAGACAGGCTGGAACGTGGAACCTGGGTCACTTTGCTGCAGGGCTTTTACCTGGACAAATGTCTCCTCAAGCAACAGGATAAAAAGGAACTCTAAGGGACCAAAAATGACTGTGTACGTGCACAGCTGGGGCAAATTATGAACAACTACAAAAAGACCAAAAACCCAACTGCCACTTCCAAGGTGCTAGGAGTAAAAGCAGGGTACTGCACATGATCCCTGCACACAGCAGCACCAAGGGGGGTGGGCAAGTCACCTAAGCCACCCCTCTGGCCTGACCCCTGGACCCATCCCTACCCTCACCCCATTTAAGGGACCAGCTCACCCCCTCTCAGGGAATGAGCAAGGGAACCTGTTGCTTCTTTTCGCTCCCTCATGCTGCAGCATGAGCCCCAGGAAAGCCTAGCCTGAATTTCTCTTCTGGCCTTTTATCAATCTCTACTGATTAAGGAGTCCAAGAACCCAGGTCGGTGACACCTTGACCATGGAAAGTGGCAGAAATGATATTCCACAAGTTTGAGACTTTATAGCTTCTACTCGTCCCCTCCCAAAACTTGATACCATGTGAACAAGCCCAAGGTCGCCTCCCTGAAGCTGAGATACTGTGTGGCAAGAGCGGCCCCGGGCATGAGTGAGCCAGCTCACCCCACGTGGAGGAGCTGAGCCATGTGGTTTCACAAACATGTCGGCAAAGTCTCCCACGCCCCTTAAGGAGGTTGGCGGAGTTTAATTACCTTCCGCCTTGAAAATGGGTTGGCCTTTCTGATGCTCTTTCAATGAATATAATGCAGTAAAGTGACTCTGCGTGACTGCTGAGGTTAGGTTAGAAAAAACAAAACAACCGCCACTGGGCTGTCTCTTGGGACACACACTGCCCACAGTCCCTGAGCCAACAGGTGAGAAGTCTGGCTACCCAGAAGCCACCATGCTGGAGAAAACACCCGGAAAGGCCGCATGGAAATTCAGCATGATGCTCAAGCAGCCATAGATGTTTAAGTCTGCTCAGCATCAACCAGCAGACATGTGAGCCCCCAGACTTCAAGCCGCTGGTGCCGGGAGGAGCAAGGATGAGCTGTCCCTGCCACACTCTGCCAAAATTGCAGATTTGTAAGCAAAATAAATGTGATTTTAAGCCACTAAGTTTGGGGATGATTTGTTAGGTAACAGTAGACAACAGATAGACGATTGCATTTTCTTCTTCTGGTCTGTCACAGCTTGATGAATTTTGGTTAATGAGTATGCCTATGCCTATGCATCAGTCAGTGAGGAAGAAGCAACTCAAAACCGGAAACCAGAATGAAGAGGGATGAAGGTTGAAGATATCTACATCAGCTGCAGCTGATGGGTCCAAAGTGTGATGTTTAAAAGCCAGGGGACTCCAGTGAAGGGAAAAGGAGAGAGAATGATCCAGCAAGTGTGAGGACACGTTCTCAGGTAGGCACACAGGGACCACATAGTAGCGATCCACTGTGGCCTAGGGGCATGAGGAAAACAATTCTCCAGCCTGGAGGAGGGGCTTTCTATATTATGACCCAGTTGGAGAAACCAAAATAACATACATGAAACCTTGAAAGGGATAATTAAGTGCTCAATTCCTCGGACTATGTGTTCAGAGAACAGAAACTTTCAGTGTGTTAGAAATGAAAATTACCTTCACAGAACACTATTCACACTAATTCACCTATCACTAGCCATCCTTGCTTCAGGTGCAAAGAGCTGCATTGAAGATGGGTCACAAATGCATTCTCTAGCTAGAAAATAATACCAACCAATTCCTAGAAATGAATGAAAAGGATTTGTGAAAATAAACCACCACTCTTCAGAAAGAGAAAGGCTGAGACGCTGCAGTGGTTTGAAAGTGACAGTGAAATTTCTCAGTCAGCCCCCAAACCATCATCTTCTCTCCCAGCAGTGGTTTTTGGAAATCCCTCGTACTCTCAGTTTCCTCCACGGAGTATTCACTCGAGCATCAGCATCATATTTTCATGTAGGTTAAACTGAACCTCTAACCATGAGCAGATCTTGTCTTCTGATCAGCAGGAATGGAAAAATTAATGGAATTGAAGCCATAGATGATGAACACTGGCTAAGGGTTGAAGGACAAATTATCTTATGTCCAATTATTTCAGTGGCTATCTGAAATAATCTTATATTCTCTACATTACTACAGATTTTCTGCCCATTTGCCAAGAAGAGCATAAAGAAAGAGAGCAGGGCTAGAGAGCTGTGTTCAAAATAACTATCTGTTGTTATTGGTAACTAAGACTCGGAGTAAACTGAATTAGAGGAATCTTTGCCCCTTTTTGATTTTCAGAGGGTTGAAAGTTTTAAAAAATGGACTAAGTTTATTTTGGGATTTTATGGTTCAAATATTTCTCAGAAGGTCAGTAGGCCTTGGGAAGGTTTAGATCCCATATTTAGATTTCTAAAGCTATGTTTTAAATAAGAATGTTTGGGACTTATCCAAAACTTGAGCTTAAAAATAAGAAGTGTAAGACAAGTAGGATTTCAACTGCCAACCCAACCATCTGTACGTCCCCATTCAGGGCCATCACTGTAGACCCTCTTAGTTCACAGCCATCCTTCATAGACCCTTCTAGTGCCTCTTACAATTTGCTTGTTTTTTTTCTTCTTAGTCTTCACCCTGTGCTTACCCTTTGGACTTGACGAAAGAATTTGACTACCCAAGTGTATACACTGGGATTTTTGCCATTGCATGTAACAGAGTATTCAACCCAAACTGGCCTAAACCAAAAAAGAAATATGTTGTCTCCTGGACCAAGAAATTTCAGATTTCTGGTACATCATGGGGCAGGACTCAAATGATTTCTCCAGGACCCATTTTCTTCTCTGTGCCATGACTCAACTTCCTCTGCTCTGATTCCATTCTTAGGTAGGCGTTCCCTGTAGGACCCCAACATGGCTGCCATCTGCTGTGAGAACAATTTCCTCCAACGTCCAAATCTGATAGAAGAGAACGGAAGTCTCTGACAGAATTCTCAGGAAATATCCAGAGATTCACACTGAACAGAGCAGGCTAGATCTCATTCCTACCCTTGTGTCAATTGGCTCAGGCTTCAATCCAGTTTCCACTCCCAGAGCGGGAGCCCACTCTAGACTTTAAGGAATGAGATGTTGTAGGAATGGATCCCAAAATGAAAATAGGGCCTATTGACCGCAACAGAAGGATTGGATGCCAGGAAGGCAAACAACAAACATCCATTACATTCAGCTTGGAGCATTAGTTCCATCTAAGCTGAGATTGTACTCAGTACTCTAGCCATACTGAGCACTCCACACCCTTAACTTGCCACACTCTTTCCTCTTTATGCCATCCCACGTGCTGGGATATGTGGAATGCAGTTGGACCTATTGCCTGTCTGTCATGAAAGAGTGTAAATGAACTTACTCTAGGACATAGGTACATTATTGAGGTCTTTGGACTCTGTCCAGTGAACCACCCTAGCACCCCAGGATTGCTACAGACCTACTGAAATGAGCATTGTTGCTTCCAATGTGTATTGGTCATGCAAACTCAAGCACGTCTAATTTTCACATCTATTCTGCTGCGGGAAGAAAGATGATACAACACCTGCAGCAGGAGATGGGTGGTGCACAGAGGCACCTAAATGGTGACCAACCGCACTTTGGAGTGCTTTCATCTCTGCAGCCTTAAAGATATTTAAAGGTTTATCCTCCAACCAATTAATCCTTTTGAAACTGCTAGGCACCTGACAAGGTTGTTCAACCCAGAGAGAAGAAGGCTGATTCAAATTGTGGATGAAAAATGTTGCCTGTCGTATCAGTAAGCAAAGGATGCTGTGGCCACCCCCAACTGTGCACCCTGTGGAGACTCAGGATGGAGAAAAGCAGGATGCTGGCCCTAGACAGCTAAGGCACACATCAAAGGAATGATTTCAATGAGCCCAGATCCCTGCATCTTCCCATACATAGAAAAGTGTGCTAAATTCATTAACTTGAGATGTCTGATTTTAATTAACAGTAATCTTTTGATGTACCAACTACCTGGTTTTTGTTGCAAAATTCCCATATATCTTGGCTCCTCCCTTACCTTTTTGGAGCAGTCCCTCCGAGCTTTCCAAGAGGCTGGCTGAAGTCCTCAGGTTAGTCCGCCACATAAAACATAATTCTCAACTTTTACATCATGCATTTTTTTCTCAGTTGACAAACAATACGAAGCCCTGTGAGCTAAGTAGTAAAGTAAAAGAGATAGACTTGTTTTGTAATTTTCTGAGCATATGAATAGAACTAAAAGGTGAAGTTCAAACGGAGCACATTTCATTCAACATAAATTTTTTTCAAGAGGCTGCTGAGTGCCCAGCCAAGTATACAACGTTGAAATGATGTAAGCAAGATCCTTGCCCTCTACGTGCATATAGTCCAGTAGGAAAGCGTCTTGTGAACAACACTCACATTAACACACACACCAGCAAACGCCCCCAAGCATGGCAGGAGCCCTGACTGAGAACCACTGCACCCTTCCCTCATCTCCTTCCACATTCCCACCTGGAAGAGAGGCGAGCAGTCTTGGACTTTGCCACATTCTAGGCCCCGCTTGGCAGCTTCCAAACCAGTGGCTCCTCCTTCCATATTTTTTAACTTCCCCTGAAATCCTGCTGCTTCGAGACCATCATGGCACTTTCTCCTGCTTTCCCTACTGCGGTAAAAGGCCTGTGAACTGGAGGAAGGCTCATTGAATAATTTAAAGGCAGCTTCTCACTTCCAGAGCCAATGCTCCAGTTACCTAGGGTAGCATCAGGCCACCCAGCTTTCCGCCTGTGCCCGAGGCACATATACACTCAGCGGTGGTGGCTTCAGCTAAAATAGCCAGTGAATCAGTGGTGGCAATAACAACCCCAAAATTCTCATGAATTACAGATGTCACTCTAAACTGGGGGATGATGCTGTGTGTGGAGGAGGAGAGGGTTAGATTAGTTGGCCAGCAGCAGGAGAGTAGGCAAAAATGATCACTTTCTTGAGCTCTGATAACAAAGTCATGATTATTTACATTTTTTTAAATTGAGTCTGAAAGTTTTATCTACTTCCTCCTCATGCCGCTAGCCTCTCAGTCATTTCAATAAGCACCTTCAGCACGGAATTCAAAGAAATACAAATCATGAATACATTCGAGTCCTAAATATAAACAGAGGTGAGATTTCTTTTGTGAGAAAAACAATGTGCAGTACGATCAAGATCTCACAAACAAGTTTTGTTAATTCAAATCTTCAACGAAAGTTTGTTCTAAATGTTACTGAACTCAGGTTGGGCTGCTCAAAAGCCAATACCCAAGTGGCAAGTGTTGGTTGGAAAGTAAAGGTTGCTTTATTCAGGAGGCTGGCAACCTGGGGAGAAGGCAGACTTGTGTCCAAAAAACCAACTCCAGGGGAGGGTATAACTCAAGTAGTAGAGCACACACTTAGCACGAGGGTTCACCCGCAGTACCTCCATGAAAAATAAATAAACCTAATTACCTCCCCTGCACCAGGAAAAAGAAATCACTATAACAACCCCAAAACAAAAACCAACTCCAAGCTTCTGCTCAACCATGAAAGCTTTACAGGGAGAATCATCCGCGAAGAGGGTCCTAGTCTTCATTATATTCCAGCGTGTGCAGACTTTCTTCTGATTGGTTGGTGGTGAGGTAAGAGGGTCATGTTCCAGGGCTCTTGTGCTGAGCCTGAAGTTACCATCCTCTACCTGGGTGGAGGCCTTGGTCCCTGCAGAAGAACTCAAAGGCATTGTTATGTCAGTTCCTTGAATGGGAACCAGGACCCTGCCCCATGGCTGCACTGTTGTTGCCTGACTGCTCCTCCTTGGTTTCTGTGTTCTCTCTCTTCCCTGATTAGCAGCTGTTTGAATCTTCCCTTTGAAACCCGGGGAAGGTCAGGAGGCTGAATGAAACCTCTTTCTTACAAACAGGAAATGGGAGACACAGAAAGGACTTGTACCTGGGAGGGCCCCACATAAACATTCATAAGCATTCCTCAAATTATGATCATACTTGCAAGATTTCTAGATGTGACTATTGAAATATATTGATTTAATCAGGTTTAAATATTGAATAGAGGCTAAAGTTGAAAGAAGAATAGAAACAAACCCAAAGAACAAGAGTCCTCTTTATATCCACCCTGTGAGGGTTGCTTTTACCAGTTTAATTAAGCCCCAGGATTAGTTTAGGTAAGCCCCTCCTGATTCATCCTTCCCAGGCAGGAAACCCAGCACACTCCTAAGCTGGGTTCATTCTAGGACTCAGGCAAGTCAAGACCTGTTACAATGACTGGTGGGGGTAGAGGGGGCGTTCAACAGGGATCTACTTCTGTGAAGGATAGAGGAACTTCTCAGAAAGAATGCCTTTTCAGGAAAGAGAGTTTTAAGGCAGACAAACTTGATGCAGGACAGAGTTGCAGAATGGGGAGGGATAAATGGACAAAAGGGGAGAGGTGAGAGCCTCTGGGAGGCTAAGGGAGTCCCAAACTCCTTCTGTGTCTGAGATTCCTGGAACAGTCCAATATTAAGAAACACCAATACCAACTGGGTTTGTAAAAACAGGCACATTTCACAAATTTATGTTTAACATTTCCATGTAACGTATGAATGTTTTTAACAACGAAATAAAAACACATTGCAAATAATTGCACTATTCACAAGGTCACTCAAGGATTTATAAGCATTTCTAATTCATAATTCAGTGCAGGCGAGATGACCCAGTACAGACACATAGGAGGAAGGCTGTATGGTGAATGGTGTCTTTTTTCAGTTCTGGTGGCATCTCTCTGAGCTGGCACGAATGACCTCCGGAGGCATCCCCATCACCGTCCTGTAAGTGGCTGTGTCTGTCCCTCAGAGTGTCCTCCTGATGAGTCCCCACTGATCCAGCCTAAATCCTATGCCTTAGGGGCTGCAGGAAAAGAGCAAGTTGAAACCACAAGAGCTCTTTATGCATAGGCTCTGAGAGACGCTGAGCTTGCAAACTTTGTGGTGCCAACACTTCTTCAGCAACTTTGGTGCCTTTGGCAACCACAGGAGTCGGCTCAGACATTATCGCCTGGACTAGGCGTCAGCAGCTTTGGCACAAATGTTGCTGGTCCATCACAGCCGTGGATGTGCCTTTTACACCAGCAGTGGCTGCATCTTCCAGGCATATTGAGAGTTGGGCTGTCACTTTCAGCATCAGTTACAAGAAAGATCACTAATGGCAGGAAAATTGCAGTAGCCGTGATGAGAACCAGGAAGATCTTGGTCCATCAATTAACCCTTCCTTGTCTTGTCCTTTGGGGGCCAGCCTTCCCTCAGACAGTACACATTCTGTTTCTTCGTGGCTGATTTTGTAGGTACAGACCATGTGGTGAATCACTTCCGTTGACTGAGGGGGTAAATCTATTTAATTCTGAGGTTTAGTATTTAGAAGCCTACTTGCCCACAGTTAGAAAGCTCATTCTCCAATATAAGCTTAGTCAGGAATTTTTTTAAATCTTATAACTTTGGCTTTATGTGCTGGCTCTTTTGTCTTATTTCTGGATTGATTCAGAATTCAGGATAAAGAAGTGCTATTTGTTGGGCTTCTCAAACTCTCATAGGAACCCTCACCACCACTACCACCAGCATCATCATGATCATCATCATTATCATTACTGTATTCTCAACACTTGGTATATTATTTGACCCTAACAGATACATTAAAATATATTTGAGGTAACAAAGGCATGAGAAAATATGAATGATACTCACCCAGGGACAATAGCAGAAATATCTGGTTAGAATTTAATGGTGTGTAATGGGAAGAAGACATCTCCAGAGAAAAAATGGTTAATGATTGTTACAGTGACTCAGTTTTTTCTTAGACACCTGGTATACCCCAGGAAGCATAGCCTACTCATTTATTGATTTGTACTTTCAAGAAACATTTAACATTGTGCTAGGCACACAGAAAGAGAATTCCCACCTTTAGGCAATTCATACTCTCATTGGGTAGGCAGACTTGGGTGTGAGTAGCTGGAATTTGATATGACAAATGATTTACTAAAAGAAACCAGTTACTATAGAGCATAAAGGAGGTGATAATGAATTCTGCCTGTCAAGAAATTTAGGAAAGTTTCAGAAGGCAAAGGACCAAAAGGTATCAACTAAAGTTTATAGATTCACAATATGGAAAAGACAGGTACCTTTGGAACATTGAACAAATCATCAGTGAACTGGCAGTTCTTCTTGAAATCAGCAAATGGAAAAGACCATTTGAATGATGATTCATTCATTCAGAGAGTATTAGCTGAGGGGCTATTATGTATAAAGAACTGCTCTGGGGCCCTGGTAGTTGCAAGTATGACAGAAAAAGGACCAAGACACTTGGAGTTACATGTGAAGGGGGATTGTAGACCTTCTCTGGTCTCAGGACTGAGCTCTCACTCCCAGGTTCTGTGCTTGGCAGAAACTTCCTTCCTACAGGGATTCCTGCAGTGAAGAAAGTGTCGATGTCAAGTAGTTTAATCTTTGGTTCATACTGGAACCTATGATCCTGGACATCTTAAAGAGGAGGATGAAATTCAGAAAAATCTCTTACCAAACTTTTGAAGAATTTTCTGTGTTATAGGCAGTAGAAAATAAAGTCACTTTTTGAAGAAGGATTCCTTTGTTCTGGAAATCTCTACTCTCAAGGAAATGGCCACTTATGATTCTGATACAAATTCCGATGTGCAATTTTTTTTTACCACACCACCAAGCAATTCTCGGACACTAGCTAAATGTCCTACAAATCAACCCAATTCTGACACTATCTACCTGGAGATAATATCACATCCTGCAGGTTAAAGACTCAGTATTGTGAGACTGTCGCCACTCCCGCTTCAAATGCCAGTCACAAGTCCACTTTATCACCCGTACTTCTAACTGAGCGGCTATAGATCAGAGATCTACAGCCCTCTCTTTGGGTTGGATTAATTTGCTCACAGAACTCAGAGAAACATTTTACTTACCAGATCACTAGTTTATTATAAAAGGATATAACTCAAGAACAGTCAGATGAAAAAGATGTGCAGAGCAAGGTATGGGAAAGGAGCATGTGGCTTTCATGCTCTCTCCAAGTGCATCACTCCAAATCTCCATGTGTTCACCAACCTGGAAACCCTCCAAACCCTGTCCTTTTGGGGTTATATGGAAGCTTCATTACATGGGCAGGATTGATTAAATCATTGGCCATTGGTGATTGATTCAACCCTCAGCCCCTCTCCCCACCCCAGAGGTCAGGGGGTGGTGCTAAAGGTTCCAACCCTTTAATCACATGGTTGATATTCTTGGCAAACAGCCCCCAACTGAAGGTGCATCCAAAAGTTACCTCATTAACATAAGAAAATATACCTCTGTCACTCTCCTCACTTAGAAAATCCCAAGGGTTTTAGGAGCTCTGTGCCAGGAACAGTGAACAAAGATCAAAAATATATTTCTTGTTATAAATCACAACATCACACCACTCCAACCCACAAAGAAGACAATGGCAGAGATGTGCATGTACCACAGGACCCTTTCTCCCTGGCTGTAGTTGTTAAGATAAAGGGGAGCCATCTTAGATGGAACAGTCTCTTTCCCAAACTTAGAACTGGAGCTAAGAGACACTTGCAAACTGCTAATGGGTACTTGAACTGAAATGGTATAAACTTAGACATTGTACTGAGTTGAATAATATAAATATAGTCATATGATAAACTTGGACACTTGAACGCCATCTTTCTGTCTTGTGTATGGAGAAGCAGAGGACAGTTGATGAAGAGAGACAATGCCAAAATGACATTTGCACAATGTCAAAGAACACGTGAGCCTAGTTGCTAACAGTTCAAGCCTCTGTGAGACAGCTCCACTCCTACCCTTGGATCCCATTGTCCTATAATAAATATTTCACATCCTATATTTTTGCTTAAGTTAATTTCATAGATTCGTCTTATTTGTCATCAAAAGAGCCTTAGGGTAAAAAGTGAATAAATAAATAGAGCAGAAGCTCTGTGGTTTGTAACTCTCCAGCTGCAAAAGTTTCCATTGACTCCTTTGGTCCTATAAAGTCTATTTGATTACAGGAAGACTTGCTAAATATAAACTTAGGTGCATCATTACAGATCATTCTTAGGAAACACAGTTGCTCAAGTGGATTGGCTGCTTAGACCTCAGTTGGCGGCCGGGATAAGCAGGCATGGGTGTTACCTCAAAAAGAAGCGAAAACGGAAAACAAACTAGACTAAGGCTAGCAAGTTTGCTCTAGGCTGGACTCATTGCGCCCTGTACGCGATGCTAATCTAACTCAGTTGAGAAAACAAACTGATGTCCAACTATGATGTTCTAAAGAGACTGTGTTTTTCAACATGAAGTTTCTCAGAGAACTAAAAATAGAACTATCATATTACCCAACAATTCCACTCCTGGGTATATATTGGAAAAAAACAAAAGCACCAATTCTAAAAGATACATGCATCCCAATGTTCATAGCAGCATTGTTTACAATCGCCAAGGTATGGAAGCCTTGTGTCCATCAACAGATGAATGAGTAAAGAAGATGTGATATATATATATATATAAAAAAATTGCAAAACTACTCAGCCATAAAAAAAAGGGAACGAAATTTTGCCATTTGCAGCAACATGGATGGGCTTGGAGGGCATTATGCTAAGTGAATTAAATCAAACAGAGAGAGACAAATACTGTATGATACCACTTATATGTGGAATCTTAAAAATATAGCAAACTAGTGAATATAACAAAAAAGAAGCAGACTTACCAGATACAGAGGACAAACCAGTGATTACAAGTGGGAAGAAGGAAGTGGGAAGGGGCAGTATAGGGACAGGGGATTAAGAGTTACAAACTATTAGGTATAACATAAGCAACAAGGGTATACTGAAAAACACGGGGAATATAGCCAACATTTTACAATAACTATAAATGGAGTATAATCTTTAAAGATTTTGAATCACTGTTTTATACACCTGTAGCTTATACAGTATTACTGTGTATCAACTATACTTCAATAAAAAAATTATTTAAACAAATAAAGAGATTGTTTCGGCCCATAGAGGCCACCTTCTATGGCCTGGGAGTTGCATATTTTTCTAAAGGGTATGGAGATTTCCAGAACTTGTCATATTGGAATGGAAAGCTCTAGGGCCGGGAGAAAAGACTCAGAAGGCAGAGACTCTTACACTTTTGAGCGGTTTGGGCGACAATGTGGTTTGTGGCTCAACAGAAGGGTGTGGGCTTCAGGCCTTTCCTCCAGTGTGGGAAGAAGAAAACAGACATCCACCATGGTGAGACAGGCCAGAGACTGTGCAGGCTTTAGTCAGCACCCTTGAGGACAGTCTTAGACTAGTTTCACATTTCTCTGCATTGTCATTTCCCCCCATTGATATTAAAGCCCTCCATAAAGTTTTGTTGTTAGTCTGTCCTCGGCTTAGCTACGAAAAATGAAGGATCTGTGTGAAGGGATAAAGAGGGAACTGACTTTCCTCATCCTGAGGTCAGCTTCACCATAGCAGCAGCATTGATTGAAAGGATGTAGAAGGTTCTAGAACTGCAGAAATTGCCCAGCAGGAAAGTGAATGGTGGTCTGTGGTAGAGTGGAGTTCACCAGTTTGGAATCCCGCATAGCTGAGGCATGGACATGGCGTGACTGACCTGGGAACCACCACATGGTGACCTTCCCCACGGGACTCCCCCAAGCACGCTAGAAGGGAGGGAACAATTACGGCAGAGACTGGCTGGGCGCTCAACCATACTGTTCCCACCTCCTGAGTGTGGGGGCCAACTGACATCCTTCAAAGGCCAATGACCCCCATTCCTGGACTCTCAGATGTCTGCCTGTGATCCCTCAACAGATAAAGTAGGTGATAAGGTGACTTGTTTCAGCAAAACTTTATCAGAGTCATACTGCCCTTCATGCACCCTAAACTTCTTAACCACACCTACAATCAATCAGAGACTTGTGCACGAGCCGAACAAGCACCTTGTGACCCGACCTTAAAAAAGACCCCAACAGCCAGCCCTCGGTGCTCACGCAGGCACCTGTCGTCTGTGCGGCTTGCTGTTGTGCATGGCAGGGTACCCCTAGCAAACTCCTTTACTATTTTCCTCCTTCATCTCCAGTAAATTTTTTTACCAACCCGCATCACAGTGTCACTTACCAACCGCCACTGTGTCCACAGAGACTGCATCTCCTAGCCCCCTTGCAAAGGCCCAAAGAACTCAACTAGAAGTGAGGCAGGCCACTTCCATGCCTCGAACCCAAAATCTCCACAGTACCCTCTGCTTGACCTCTCCTTGCTTGCTGGTCAGCTCTGTTCAAATGATACGCAGAGGACTCCAAGAGGGCCCTAGAGGGCAGCAAACCCAAAAGGGAGAGGAGCCTGAATCCCTGAGTCATCACTTGGAGGAGAGCTGCCAGACCTGTTTGGAGCTGTGATGTGAGCAAGGAATAAACATTTATTGTGTTAAACCACTGAGATGTTGAGGCTGTTTTGCTACGGCAGCTAATATTAATTACTCTGACTAATACAACCACACAAAGAGATGTCTGGAGCCCTATCATTACACAGATGAGGGCCTTTGAACCATCAGAAGTCTGGGTTACAGAAACCTGAATCAGATGTCAATCCCCCCTAAGAGCTTGCAATCCACTAAGAAGCTTAGAGAGAAGGTGACAATAGAAGGCTAAACAGGAACCTAATAAATGGCTGTGTTTTCCTATTGCAGACATCCGTGATGAGGCACAGAGCCAGGAGGAAATGTTCGAGCAACGATTCTTAAAGTATTGTTCCCTTGTCACAATTGCCAGGAGGTGAAAGCTTGTTTCACAAGTGGTGAAGTCATTGATATCCCACCCATTTTCCTCTCGGAGCAGCTCCTAAGTTTTTGTTTATGACCTCTATTTCTGCATTGCTATGGTTTTATCTTTTACTTTCCCATGACTATTGGGCAATAAAACAAATGAAAGAGACAGCATACTAAGTCAGTTCGTACTGAGCCAAAACTTTGCTAACACAATGTTCTTTAAGTATACAGAACTACAAACGAAAAAATGACTAAAACTTAAAAATAAAAGTTTCTGTCACAGCCCTGGAGGAATAGATGTTCACTTGGGACACACAGACTTTGTTTCTTTTAATCCCCTTTTCCCATTTTCTTGGAACTGGATAAAGCACCACATCAGAGGTTTGCAGTGGTCATTCTTTCTTTCCTGGACCACAGATAAAACTGAGTGAAAGGAGACATCCAGCCAGGTGGGGCGGGTCTGTGACTTTCCCTCTCAATTCTTCCTAATTCAGAAGTGACTTATAATACCTGCTACGACATGGATGAACCTTGAAAACATCAGCCTACGTGAACGAAGCAAGACACAGAAGACCACGTGCTGTGTGATTCCATTTCTATGAAATGTCCAAAATAGGCAAATCCATAGAGACAGAAAACAGATCAGTGGTTGCCAGGGGCTGGGGCAGAGGGGTGGCAGAGAGGAGATGGAGCTGCTTAATGGGTACACAGTGCTTCTGGGATGATGAAAATGTTCTGGAACTAGATTATGGTGATGGTTGTACAGCACTGTGAATGCACAAAATGTCACCAGATTGTGCACTTTAAAATTTGCAGATACAAACTACTATAAATAAAATAGATAAACAGGAAGGTCCTACTTAGTAGCACAAAGGAACTATATTCAACATCTTATAATAGCATAATGAAAAAAATATGGAAAGGAATATATATATATATCTGAATCACTATGCTGTACACCAGAAATTAATTCATTATAAACTGACTATACTTCAATTAAAAAAAATAAATAAAATGGTTAAAATGATGTTATGTGAATTTTACTCAATTTGAAAAGTATTCTGATTTTCAGATCTAACTTAATATTTTCTGTTGCCTTCTTTTCCTCCCATATTTCCGTTCTGTCTCCTACCCATCCTTCCTAAAGCTATAACATCAATAACAGCAGAAATTGAATGCAGCTCAATGCAACTTTACGGCAATTGATTGTCTGCCGAATCAATGGAAAATCTGAAAGGGGAGATCATACACTCTTGAGTCCGGTCTTAGGGGAGACTGGGCTTCCACTTGGAGCAGACATGGAACTGTAAGTTCCTGGATGGGAGGTTAATAAACAAAGACTAAAAGAAACACATCTGGGTCCTTTCAACTCATCTCCGCCACGTACATATTGGTGTTACTTGATCATTTAAAAAAATCTTCTTACCTCCCGGAACTGGGTTTTGTGGCAAATCAGACTTCGAGAGTGAAGAAGGACAGAGTCACCAGAGGGCAGAAAAGGAGCTGAGGTTGGAGTGTGACAGTCACACTGATCCCTAGAGAACCAGCCCATCCCTGTCACTGACTCGGTGCCAAGCACGTAGGTGGAAAGGCATGAGGCTGGAAGAAAATGGACTGAAAGACACTTGCTTTAAATTCCTGTCCTCCCTTCCTGCCTGAGCCATGCTTTCTTTGCAGTGAGAGGGTTTGGCATCTCTGCCTGAGCTGGGAGATAAAGGGCATGGCTGTCACTTCATGAAGAGGTGTATATCCTCAACCTAGGCCCCAGTCTGTTCTGTGAACTGGTTTCTGGGCATCTCAGGATATAAAGTTGGCAAATGGTCCAGCATGACAAAAAGCCAACACCATTTGGTGTTTTGATTACTGAGTCCTACATCCTAGCTGTGTTTTGAAGAAGATTTGAAGAGAATCAAGCCAGGTGGCTGCCAGGTCCTAAGGCAGAGGTGCTGGAGCTGGCTTGGCTTCCAAGAGTTAACTGTTAAATTTTCAGGAATTTTTCAAGCCTTTTCTTAAACAAAACCATTATTAAAAAAAAATTATATTGCAATGGTTACTAGAGCTGAAAGAGCCCTCCTTTAAATGGTTATAATTTGTGTAAAGATAATAAATAGTAAGTAAGCTGTAGACTGCATAACAGATAAGATGACAATGAATTTATTGGGCAAAGATTTAGCAGATTGGGCTGTGACTCTATTTGTCATGTCATGGTTGAACTGCACTCATAGGTTGGCTCTGGGTATATGGATTCTGCCAAAATCCACAAAAGCCTTTTGTGAAGGTCAGTTGGCTATGTGGAATTTACAGTAAAATGTGCTGCATATTTTATTGTTATTTGTAATTGTACCCCACTCTCCTTTTATATCAGGAAAATCCATAATAAACTCATAAACTCACTTTTCCCCCCCAAGACAGTTGTTAACATTACCAGCACACCACTACCCAAGGTCAATAACCTCAGGAGACCTGCACCAAGTCATTTATTTGTTCATTTTCTCAACAGTAAAATGAAAGAAAGAGAGAGAAAGAGAGAAAGAAAGAAAGAAAGAGAAGTGAAGGAAGAGGAAAGAGAGGAGAGAAAGAGAGAAAGTGAGTTCCAGATAATCTTACTTCTAACATTTCAAATTTTAAAGTAGTAAAGAAAATTCTAGACATGAAAAACACAGGACTCTCTCCTTACACAGGTAGAGCAGATGACCTCCTATCTGATATGATTTGAGAAGTACCCCAAAGCTTACCCACCCAGAAATATCTGTTCCTTTGGCTTGTCTGAACCTGTTTCTTGAAATTCACAGGATTCAAGCATCCTTCCTTTGGGTAAGCCTTGTCTCCTAGAGCTTTCTCTTGTCTCCAGTATCACTTATTAGCACTTTAGCCTCCATTTGTGTATAAATAACTAGATATGACCTTGAAGAGCACTAAAGTTCTCCCTAGGGAAATGAGACATAACTGAAATTTCTGATGTGGGAAGGGAGCTTGGAAAAGTCCAGGCTTTGGACCTTCCTTGACAGTCCAGGCCGCCAAGTGGGGGATCTCAGGCAGCCTTGGCCGTGAGCACTGAAGGCACTGTTGGTGAGCACAAGGGCTTCCTGAAGGCAGATGGAAGCTCTCTGGCGGCTTCTACACCTGTAGACCAACCTGATGTGGATCCTGGGACTGAGCTTGTACATCAGACCCACACGAGAAATAAGGATGTTCAAGTGAACCCTGATGTAAATTGTGGACTTTGGGGGATGATGATGTGTCAACATAAGTTCATCAGTTGTAACAAATGTACCATTCTAGTGGGGAACGTTGACAGTGGGGAGACTGTGTATATGCAGGAGGGCAGAGGGTATGTGGGAACTCTCTGTACTTTCTGCTCAGTTTTGCTGTAAATTGCTCTGAAAACTGAAATCTATTAAAAAGAAATAAGAGTGAGGATCATGCGTTTACCCTGTTAATAGTTCTAGTCTGCAGCTGCCTGTCCAGATAGCTCCTTTCCCTGCTCTAGAGGAAAACGTGTACAGTGTACAGTCAGGTTGGTAGATACTTCTGGCCCTTTAGGCAGGATGAGGCCTGAGACCCCTTGCACAGACTGGAACAACAGAACACAAAGAAACCATAAAGGGCTAAAAATCACTGCAGACATGCGCAGTTGGGCTGAGTTATGGACAACAAGATGCATGAAACACCCAACCGCTATTTCTGAGGTGCTGGGAGCGAAACAAAACGGATGGTCAGATCACCTGAGATGCCCCCCTCCTTTCCAGCCCAATCCTGGTCAGCAAAAGCGTGAGAAACACCCTTTAAATCATTATACCGTTAAGCAGTTACAAATACCATATGGTCACCGATGACCACAGGATCCTCCTCAGTTACACAACCACCCCTCCTGCTCTGGCGTCTCCCACCCGGAGAAATTCACTGATGAAAAAGGGCAGGGAGGAATGTCAGCTCAGTCCCTCTTTGCAAGGCTGCTTGTCTTTGACCTTGTTTTCCTAAGCAAAACTCAGGACATGTGGTCTGAAAAGGGATTTCTGTGCTGCTTCCAGGGGCATGAGTCGGTTGGGGAGAAGCATGGTTTAGAAACACGGATGTTGGAATTTCTGGCACATTTTAAGAACAGCAAGGGAGAACAGCAGTTTTGGAGTTAAATGGAAATGATTAAAAATTATATCTTCGCTGCTTAAAAGCTGCAGGGTCTTCAGCAAATTATTTTAGTGTGACATAGCTTTCTCTCCTGTAAAAGGGAGTCATAATACCTATCTCATGGAGTTGTTCCGAATGTTGCGATAACACGTATGTAAAGGAGGAAAAGGAAAATATCACTGTAAGATGCCACAGTTGCTTTCTAAGAGACCGGGATCCTCTTGTTATTCTGGGTTTCTTCACAGGTCTTCTGGCTTTTCTTAGTAAAGGAACAAGAATTTGGTTTTTCTGTAAATACTCCAGGAGAGGTGCCCTGGGGAATGGGATGGAAACCCGGAAAGAAAATAGGAAACAGTGAGACGGTGTGAGGCTGGAGGAGGAAGTTCTAAACTCAGGGGCTCGAATTCTAGATAGACCAGGGTTCAAATCCGCCCACTGCCACTTACTAACTTCGAGCTTTGGGCAAGTTGTTTGCCTTCACTTGGTTCAATTTCCTCATATAAAAAATTGGGATCATCATCCTTCCCTCTCAGAGCTGTTGGGGGCATGAAATGAGATAATTATCGTGAAGTGCCTCGTACACAGTATCTCATGTCCCTATTGTTGTGAATAACATTGAGAACAGGCGGTCTGGTCTCCACATTGGAGGACCCCATGGCAAAGTCACATCCCCTGCCTGTTCAACTAAGAGTGGACACATTCCTGGACCAACGTCTCCAAAGTCCAGTATCAGATGGGAGATTTTCAAGAGAGTTTAGGGAACATCCCTGGGTTCTGGCAGCAGCTACTGTAGTCTAAGCCCCAGTGGAATCCCAGGTACTATTTCCCCTTCATGCTCTCCCTTTAACATGTTTTTAATCCAGAAAAGCAGCATTTGCTTTCTCTGATTGGGTTGACAAATGTGAAAGTCCTACTTCTCTGTAAATAAGCTCACGTCCATGAAAGGTTTTTGTAAACAAACTCAGGTGTGTTACAAAGCAGTAAGGCAGTAGGGTTATTATTGCCAGGAGAAAAGGGCTTATGCTAGAGCTCACTAATGAATCTGGTAAAATTGCAAGGCTGGGTATTCCCTTTTTATATCAAGCTATGTTTTCTTCAGATACATCATCTATGCATTAAGAAATTTTTTAAAATCCACTTTGGAATTCTACCTAGTTACTCCAGGATAACTGAACATAAGCGCCACTTTGGCACACAGTGTAGTTATATGATTTGTGTCCGGATAGAGTGGACCTGCCAGCTCAGCCCTGGAGGAGAAGCAGAGGCTGTACCTACCTCCTGTACCCACTGTCAGTTCCTTCCATCCTCATGGCAGTGGGTACCTGCTGGGCTCAGGGCTGGAACTGGGCATGTAGAGTGAAGACAGGCAGGTCTTGGCTGCAAAGGTGCTGACAATGGAAAACATTTTGCAAAAGTTTAAGTGTACTAAACCCACTTCAAATTATATTTTCCATAATTCCCTTCAGAACCATTTGTCTTTCATCATGATAAAAACCCACAATTTATTATATCAGGATATCAGGGCTGATGATACAAGTCAGCCTGCAAATGTAGACTTTCCTGCCCAGTTTGGAGGTGTTTGCATTCAGGAGTCTCACCCGGTGCTAGTTTCTTCCTCTTTCAGGTGCTCAGGTGCTAGATACAAGACCTCAGTCAATTAGAGCTTGATGGACCTCTTACAGCCTCAAGGCACTCTGATATCTCAGTTGTAGGAGATTATATACATTCTAAGCAGAAAATAATGGAGGCAGCAAAGACTTCCAACTCTATCAAATCACACTCCAATCACAAAAGTCAATTACAAACCTTTATAAATAAAATATAATGCAAAATAGCACCATGCACCATCAGAAATGCACCTTGCAATGAGTAGAAAGCTCTTTTCAAGGAAATCAAAGAAACAAAGAATGTAAACCAAATTGGTGAGTGAATTGGAGACGTCATGTGGTGATTTAGCCCCTAGGGCTTGGTGCCTGAAGTGATGCACTCCAATTCTGCTCAGGAATCTCTATTTTACGTCTTCCCAACATGTGTCAAGAGTCTCCAAAAATTTATTCTCAATTTCTTTTGAATGAATGTCTACTAAATCAATAAGTAGAGACATGGGTAAAATCTGTGGTCTAAGATATTCAATGCAATATTATTTATAAAAAATTAAAAATGTTGGAGACTGTATAAGTATCTAGTTATAGATGGGTAATAAAAAATTATAGTGCTATGAATACTGTACCACCATTAAAATTATGTTTTGAAGGAATTTTAATGTCATAATAATATGCTCATGATACAATATTGAATTTCAAAAACACATACATGTATGTACAGGTATAGTTCAATTAAGTGTCCAAATATATATACATATATGCACTGAAAAACAAGCATGAAGAAAATATACTAAGTGATGGAACTAGAGAGTTTTCTACAATCTTTAGAATAAGAAAAAAAGTAGAAAAGCAATCAGGCTGTCTCCAGATTATTAATTAGTATCTGGTGACAAATAAAATAAATAGCTTTTATTTACAAGCTCTTTCCTCCATTTAGATTTGAGTACCTTGAGAGTAAAGACCCTATCTGCTATTTATTTTTCCTCCTGTATACTACAGGGCTTTTTGCACATGGAAGCAGTTAACTAATAAGTCTAAGGAGAAACAGCTAATATGATCAATTCAGTGATCACTTCTAAAAAGGCACCATGGTCAATCTGTCAACAAAATGATCCGCAACTCACCAGGTGAAATTCTACAGCAATGAAGATGCCCAAATTCCCAGTGTAGAGGAACACCAAAAAAATTAGGGTCAAGCATATCTGAGTTCCAACCCTAACTTCATCACTTCACAGTTAAGTAAATTTGACTCAGTTACCTACTTCTGTGAGCCCCAGCTGGATCATTGGTAACAATACCACTCATCAAGGTAGTTATAAGAATTAAAGGAGGTACAGTGCCTGGGAAATTGTTGCTATCTTCTTTCCCCCTTTTGAAGCATGAATCATTTCACCAAGAAACAGATGTGAATAATTAAAATTGTCGTCAGCATCATTAAATATCTCCTTTTGAAGAACTCAAAGGATTTACCATTAAATTTTAAATGGTATCCGTGTGGACAGAATCCACCCACATCTAGAAAACTAGAGGTTGAGTCTTTGTTCTTGCTGCCAGTGATTCAATTTTTCAGTATTTGCCTGAAAACCTCTTGTTGTTTCATCAAATCTGATTGGGGTGGGACACTCATTTCCCCAGGGTCTGGGGTTAAGCATCCTATATGAAAGTCACATCGCGATCAGGAGAGACGAATAATTTGTCTCAGTTCATTTATTTTCAAAAGCCTCTTGAGGCAGGAGAAGAGGTGGATAGGAGGAGCTGTGAAAGAGTAACCAGTTTTATGAGGTGAAGGGATATCATTTTCATAATTTAATACTAGGAAGCAGAATTATCTTTGATGAAATAGTTATCTCGGAACTTAAGTAGCTATTTCTTCTGTGTTTTCCCTCTTACAGTACAGGGACTTTGCATGGAATGTAACAGAGCCATATGAAAATTTATTTTCTGTCATCTTTCCTCTCACGCTTCAGTTTAGATAGTTCCCACTGATTTGTTTTAAAGTTTATGTATTTTTTTCCTTCATTGGGGGTCAAATTACTGTGAAGTTCAGTCAGTAAATTTTTCATTTCACGTAATTTATTTTTCAGTTCTAGAATTTTCACTCAGTACCTTTATTTATTTATTTTGAGGTTGCATACATTTCCCCCAGCTTTACTGATATATGATTGTTATACAAAAAACTGCACATATTTAGTGCATACAGTTTGATAAGTTTGCACATATGCCTACATCCATGATAACATCACCACAATCATGGTCATAACATAAACATGTCTGTTACCTCCAAATGTTTCCTTTTAGTTTTTTGCTTGTTTTATTTTATTTTATTTATTTTTGTTTTGCTTTGTGGCAAAACTAATTCACATGAGATCTATGTTTTTAACAAAATTTTAAGTGCACAATACCATATAGTGAACTGCAGACACTATGCTGTACAGCAGATGTCTTTTCATCTTGTATAAATGTAACATTATACCTTTGAACAACTCCTCATTTTCCTCTCCCCCATCCACTGGCAACCACTATTCTACTTTCTGCTTCTATAAATTTGACTATTTTAGATACTTCATGTAAATAGAATTATGCAGTATTTGTCCTTTTGTGACTTACTTATTTCACTTAGCAAAATTTCTTCAGGGTCCATCCATGTTGGGACAAATAATAGAATTTCCTTCTTTGTTAAGGCTGAGTAATATTCCATTGTCTTGTATACTGCATTTTCCTTATTCATTTACCTATCAATGGGTACTTGGTTTGTTTCCACATCTTGGCTACTGTGAATAATGCTGCGATGAACATGGAAGTGTAGGTATTGCATCAAGATCCTGATTTCAATTCTTTTGGCTCTATATACCCAGGAATGGAATTGCTGGACCAAGTGTTAGTTCTATTTTTAAATTCTGAGGAACTTCCATACTGTTTTCTATAGTGGCTGCACCATTTTACAGTCCCACCAACAGTGCATGGTGCATAAGGATTCCCTTTTCTCTGCATCCTTGCCAATATTTGCTATTTCTTATATTTCTGATAACAGCCATTCTAACAGGTGTGAGGTGACATCTCACTGTGGTTCTGATTTGCATTTCCCTGATGATTAATGATGATGAGCCCCTTTTCATATATCTGTCGGCCATTTGCATGTCTTCTTTGGAGGAATGCCTATTCAAGTCCTTTGTCTCTTTTTAAATTGGGTTATTTGGTTGTTGTTTGGTTTTGTTTTGCTATTGAGCTGTATGAGATCCTTATATATTTTGGAAATTAATTTCTCATCAGTTATATGGTTTGCAAATATTCTTTTCCCATTCTGAGGGTTGCCTTTTAATTCTGTTGATTGTTTCCTTAGCTGTGCAGAAGCTTTTTAGTTTGATGTAGCCTCACTTATTTATTTTTCCTTTTGTTGCCTGTGCTTTTGGTGTCATGTCCATGAAATTATTACCAGATTAATGTCATAAAGATTTTCCCTGCTTTCTCTAGGAGTTTTACAGTTTCAGCTCTTATGCTAAGTCTTTAATCCATTTTGAGCTGATTTTTTTATAGAGTATAAGATAGGGGTCCACTTTTATCCTTTTACATGTGCTCATCCAGTTTTTCCAGTATCATTTGTTGAGAGACTATCCTTTCCCCATTGTGTATTCTTGGCACTCTCTATTTAGTTCTTTTAAATAGTTTCTATTTCTCTGGGGACATTTCCCATCTGATTATTCATTGTGGATATTTTCTTTAGATCCTTAAACATAATTATAATAGTTGCTTTACAGTTTTGTGTGCTAATTCCAGAACTGTGATATATCTGAGCTTGTTTCTGTTAAACGTTATTTCTCCTGGTTATGATTCATGTTTTCTTGTTTCTTCATATATGAGTAATTTTTTTTACTGTGAGCTGAACATTTTAGATGCTCCTGTGGGTTTTGTTGAGCTCTTTTAAGAGTATTAAGTTTTGTTCTAGGGAACAATTAATGGGAGGTTTAGCTTAATCCTGTTGAATCCTAGTTTTACTCTGTATTAGACAAGATGAAGGGTAGCCTTTACTCCAGGACTTCCCTAAGGTGTAGTCTTTCTATTATTTCACCCAAATAACCAGAGTATGTGGTGAGATCTCTCCACTCTGGCTAATTAGAATTCAGATGTCTCCCCAGCACTGCGAAATCCCCAGAATCTTCAGTCAGCATCATGGAGTCTCTCCATCTACATGTGTTGCTCAGAGTTTGGCCAAAGACTTGCTGATATCTAGGTCTCCTTCTCTGTGCAGCTTCCTTCTCACTAGTACCTGACCCCCAAATTTCAGCTATCTTACTGTCCCTGAGTCCCAATTTCTGTTTTCTCCCATCTCTGGCTTCATTTCCATATACTACCTTTATAAAGAGCCCCCAAGTAGAAAACCAGGGTGAATGTGAAGGTTATTTTATTGTTTTCCTTCTCGTAAGAAGCTTAGCTCTGCAGTGTTCAGTGCTTAATAACTGAAAAGTTGCTTTATGTATTTTGCCAGTTTTACAGTTGTTTGCTGTAGGAGGGTGAGTCCACACCAGGTACTTCATTAAAGGTGGAACTAAAAGTCCGATTGGCTGAATTTTTTTTTTACTTTTAAGTTTATTTTTTCACTGCATATACAACAGAGTATAATTCAACACTTTAAAAGGGACAATTTTTATAGTGTTACTGATTCTACCACAGCTCCAACCCCAGTATTTCGTGATCAGTATAGAAAAAAGAGGGGGAGGTTAACTGAGAATATGTGACATGTAAAAACTTCATAGCATTCACTCTAGTAAGACTGATTTCTCACTATAAACTAAAGCATGAGTCAAAGAAGATGTTTTTGCCCTGGATTAATCCAGTGCAGATTTGGATTTCTATTTGGACTGGCTGCCCGGAGATTTCAAATACTAACTCTAGAAAAAAGTGATTCCCAACTTAGGAATGGAGAGAAGATTCTGCCAGAATAGATCACACAGAGGTAAGTATTTCCTATTGTAATTCCAACACTTAGCTAAGTGAAATAATTTGTTGGAACCAGAAGGCTTCAAAAGATAATGAAAAACAATGTTTAGGATAAAAGACAACTTTTTCAAACTCTAGTATGTTCTGTGGATAAAAACAGCAGCTGGGCTCCTTTTTAGCAGCTGCAGAGCTTCACAAGTCTTGCATCTCTGATCTGGAAGGGTATCAGCGTACTCCTCACACTCCTACAGAGTCTGCTTTTGCCTTTCTCAGATATTAAGAATCTAGCAATGATAGTCTCTCAGCATAGGAATGTGGCCTCTGGGGTCAGATCCACTAGTGTTCAGATTCTAGCTGCCTCTTACAAGCTGGGTGACCGTTGGTAAATTATCCTCTCTGAGCCTCCGTTTCTCACTTGGAATATGGCAGAAAGCACTGCTTCACAAGACACCATCTGCCACTGCCCTGCCAAACAGTTGACAATAAAGCCAACTTTCTAGGGGAAGCGCCCAGGCTCATGAGAGGGGTACGTTAAAGGCTCCTTCCTCTTAGAACAGGAGACAGGAACGGATCTACTGCACATGCGCCTGTTACCCAACATGCCTGGAGTAAGTAGCAAGGTGCCATATGCCCTGTGACTGTTGGCACAGACAGCTTCATCTGCCTCGCTGTTTTTGTTCCTTAACTGTGCCTGGCGCTTTCTTGCCCTGAGGGCTGTGCGCAAGCTGTTTCCTCTCATGGGAATGTTCTTCCTTCCCCAGTCCTCACTCTGACTCCCATCCCCAACTTACACTTCCTAGATAACTCCTACTCTTTTTACAGGTCTCAACCTAAACATCTTTTCCCCAGGGCGACCTTCCCCTCCCACTAGGGTTCAGCTAGGTTCAACTCCCCCTGCATTAGGGTCCCCTGAAAACTGTGCTTCCCCTAATATAACATGCATCACAAATAAAATTTTTTGTTTAGTAGGGAAGGTGTAGCTCAGTGGTAGACTGCATGCTTAGCATGCACAAGGTCCTGGGTTCAATTCCCAGTACCTCCACAGAAAGAAAGAAAGAAAGAAAGAAAGAAAGAAAGAAAGAAAGAAAGAAAGAAAGAAAGAAAGAAAGAAAGAAAGAAAGAAAGAAAGAAAGAAAGAAAGAAAGAAAGAAAGAAAGAAAGAAAGAAAGAAAGAAAGAAAGAGAAAGAAAGAGTGAGTCATGTGGCAAAGAAGAGACAGAAGGATTCAGAGCTGAGCAGGTAGGCAAGTATCCTGCCTGTGAAGTTCTTCATGTAAACTTTGCTGAATAGAAGACAGAACAAGAATCAGTATCACTGAACAACTTCAGCTGACCTGCTTGGTGGAAGTATTTGAATCCTGGCTATTGTCCAGTTTGGCCAGGACCGGGTAAGTCATTTTACCTGTTCAATACTTCCCTGTCTTCTCTGGTGAAGGTCAAGAGGCAGCCAAGATGTTTATGGTAGTGACGGTGGTCTTCTTTTTTATACTGAGGGGATAAAAATATATAGCTTATTTTAAAGTGTGAGAGAGCCAGACATAAGAACAAACTTCTTGATTCTGAAGAGATTCTCAACAGGATCATGAAGGGGAAGGAGCAATGACACTTGGTTTGAAAATTTTGAACAGTTTGTCACAATTATTCAAAAAACTAATGGTACATGATAGACAGACAGATGATAGAGATACTACTTTATTTTTCTTTTTAGGGAGTGAGTGTGTGTGTGTGTGTGTGTGTAAAAGAGAAAAAAATAAAACCGATATGGAAAAATGTTAAATGGCAAATCTAAGTGAAGGATATCTATGGGTATTTCTTTTAGTAATCAGTAATGTTTCCCTGTATTTGAATTTTTTCAATGAAAGATATCATCATGAAAAAAGATAACAAGATAATTAATAAAGGTGAAGCTTTAAAAAATATATTTGGTCCATTCAGGGAGTTTGTAGAAGCTTCCTTTCCCAACTTCCTGCATTCCTCTCCCCAAGAGTCTATCTCTCTACCCACTTAGAATGTAGAAGAATCTCTGCTATTGGGAGATGGCCAAGCCCTCCCTCCCTCACCACTCCTCCCGGACACGCAGCTAGTCCAACAAAGAGCCAGTGCGCTAAAGGTAATGACATTGGAGCCACTCACCAAAGCAGGTTGTATACCGTCATTCTCTGGGAGAGTTTTCAGTGCTTTGGAGTTTTAGATATAATCTTCCTTAAAGCGGATGGTTGAATCAGATAAGCCTCCCAAGGTCCTTTTGGCTGTACATGTGCCTGAATGCTGAGGACTGAGGGTTGAGCGTCTCTGGAGTAGGTATTACAACTCTTGTTTCTTTTCCCTTGGGATTTGATTACTCAGATTTTTGAAGTTGGCACATACTTTTTGTTTTGTTTTGCTTTGTTTGCTTTTCTGTCTCCTGAAAGAGCTAAGATCCCATGTCTGCCCAGCACAGTTGCTGGTGGCAGCATTCCCAGAAGCTCCCACCTCCAGATGACATCAGACTTCATGTGACCCAGCCACCACAGGTCGGGACACATTACATCATTCCAGGATGTGATTCCTTCTAATGCAGATCTTGCTGCCACTGGGCTACCGTCGCTGCTGCTGTCACTATGAACAACAAGCCATAAGCTCAGGCGGAGTCAGCTTTGCACAGGTTGGCAGTCAAGGCTAGGTAGACACAGACTCACCTGAAGGTCATGTTGCCCCCACCGAAACTCAGGGGCTTTGGGGGCAGGCCACACATTAAACATTCAAACATTCCACCATTGAAGATCAGAGATAAAAGGAAGGTGGCTTTTTTCTGCCAAGATGTGGTAGATGTTTTGTTGAGTCAGGTATTTCGGTCTGTCCAGCTTAGGTCATGTGGACGAATGTTGGAGTGAATCGTCACTGTTGGTTGGTGGAAAGAGACTGACTCTGAGTATAAAACTTACATGTGGACACCAACAGGACAAGAAGCCTTTAGAGTGGCAATAAAAGAAGACAAAGCATCCTTGAAGGACACTTGTGATTCATAATCACCTCAAAATAATTATAGATGCAAAGTCTGCAGGTGGGGGGAGAAGGTGAATAGGCAATACCCATCTGTAGGGTAATTATAAATAGAACAACAGAAATAATGACAACCATTTATTGAGCTCTTACCATGTGCCCAGTGCTGTGTCAAGCAAGCTCATGGCCTTGCTAACAGCATGACCAGGTAAGCATGAGAGAGCTGAGACCTGGGACCTGGGACCCTTTACTGCAGTGATTGAGCCTGGACAGACATCTCCTCCAGCAACAGAATACAAAGAAACTATAATGGACTAAAAATAACTGTATGCCTGTGCAGTTGGGGAAAATTACCAACAACAAGATACAAAAAGGTCAAAATCCAATTGCCACTTCCAAGGTTCCAGGAGAAAAAGCAGGGTACTGCACATGATCCCTGCACACAGCACCACCAAGGGGGTGGGCAGGCCACTGAAGCCACTTCTCTGGACCCACTGAGCCACCCCAGCTCTCGCCTCATTTAGGAAACCAGCTCACGCCCTGCTCTGGGAGCGAGCTAGGGGACCTGTTTCTTGTTGTCACTGTCTCGTGCTGCAGCACGAGTCCCAGTAAAGCCTTGCCTGAATGCCTCTTCTGGCCGCTTATCAATTTCTATTGGTTAATGAGTCCAAGAACCCAGGTTGATAACATGCAGCTTACTCTTTGCTTTAGAGCGGTCTTAACCTTGTGTCCTAGGGGTTCCCACCAAGGCAATGGTCCAGTCAACCACTGTCCCCGACCTAGTAACTCCAAGCTTTCATGGCTCAGCCTTTTGCCTTCTGGAGCAATGCAGATACACCTGCATTTGGATCAGCTTGAGTGATTCCCCGAGACAAGCTGAGGCGTAGGAAGGATGGCCTCAGTCCTGTGGATCTCAGCAGTCCTGCAGACATTCAGCCACCGGGTCGCGCCCGAGGAAAGCAGGGAACTATTAGTCCCATTCCAATTCACCAGGAGCTTCAATCAAAATGATTTCTTCTCTGTTTATCCTGTCTGAGCAAGAAGCCTGCGGTTTCTTTGGCACGCACACAGCCTCAGGTAGCACTCACCTCATGTGGTGCCTCATCTTCGATCCCTGTCTCTTACCTTCCTCCATTCCCTTCCCCAATTGTACTTTAACTCTGCCTTTCTGTTTCTTTATTTTGTTTTTTGTTTGTTTTAATTTAAACAGCTTTTTAAAAAATTGACATATAGTTGATTTACCATATTGTGTTAGTTTCAGGTATATTGCAAAGTGGTTCCATTATATATTTTTTTCTGATTATGTTCCATTATAGGTTATTACAAGAGATTAAATATAGTTCCCTATGCTATACAGTAAATCCTTGTTGCTTATCTATTTTATGTATAGCAGTTTGTACCTGTTAATCCCATACTCCTAGTATGTCCCTCCCTTCCTCCTTCTCCCCTTTGGTAACCATAGTTTGTTTTCTATGTCTGTGAGTCTGTTTCTGTTTTGTATGTAGATTCTTCTGTATTATTTTTTAGATTCCACCTATAAGTGATATCATATAGTATTTTTCTTTCTCTGCCTGACTTACTTCACTAAGTATAATATTCTTTAGGTCCATCCATGTTGCTGCAAATGGCAATATTTCATTCATTTTTATGGTGGAGTAATATTCCATTACACACACACATGCACACACACACACACACACACACACACACACACTCCCCCCACATCTTCCTAAGCCAGATGTCTGTTTTTAGGCACTTAGGTTGTTTCCATGTCTTGACTATTGTAAATAGTGCTGCTATAAACACTGGGGTACATGTATCTTTTTGAGTTAGAGTCTTCATTCTGGGGGGATATATACCCAGGCATGGAATTGCTGGATCATATGATATCTCTATTTTTTGTTTTATAAGGAACCCTGCACTGTTTTCCATAGTGGCTGCACCAATTTATATTCCTACCAACAGTATAGGAGTGTTCCCTTTTCTCCACATCCTCGCCAGCATTTATTATTTGTAGATTTTTTTTTGATGATAGCCATTCTAACCGGTGTGAGGTAGTATTTCATTGTGGTTTCGTTTTGCATTTCTCTAAAAATTAGCTATGTTGAGCATCTTTTTATGTGCCTGTTGGTTATTTATATATCTTCTTTGGAAAAATGTCTATTTAGGTCTCTTGCCCATTTTTTGATTGGGTTATTTTTTGATACTGGGTTATATGAGCTCTTCATATATTTTGGATATTGTTGGTAACGTCATTTGCAGATATCTTTCGCCCATTCTGCAGGTTGTCTTTTCATTTGGTTGGTCATTTCCTTTACTGCGCAAAAGTTGGATTAGGTCCCATTTTTAAATTTTTTTCTTTTATTTCTTTCACCTTGGGAGACTAATCTAAGAAAATATTGCTATGATTTATGTCAGAGAATGTTTTGCCTATGTTCTTTTCTAGGAGTTTCATGGTGTTATGTCTTATATTTAGGACTTTAAACCATTTTGAGTCTATTTTTGTATATGATGTGAGGGAGTGTTCTAATTTCATTGCCTTACATACAGCTGTCCAGCTTTCCCAACACCACTTGTTGCAGAGGCTGTCTTTTCTCCATTACATATTCTTGCCCCTTTTGTTGTAGCTTAACTGACCGAAGGTGTGGGTTTATTTCTGGGCTCCCTACTCTGTCCCATTGATCTCGATGTCTGATGTTGTGCCAATACCATGCTGTATCAATTACTGCAGCTTTGTAGTAGTGTCTGAGGTCTGAACGGGTTATGCCTCCCTCTTTGTTCCTTTTCCTCAGGTTTGCTTTGGCAGTTCTAGACCATTTGTGGCCTCCGTATAAATTTTAAAATCATTTGTTCTCATCTGTGGCAAATGTCATGGGTATTTTGATAAGGATTGTATTAAATCTGTAGGTTGCTTTGGGTAATATGGCCATTTTAACAATATTAATTCTTCCAATCCAAGAGTGTGAGATATATTTCTATTTCGCTGCATCACCTTCAATTTCCTTTACCAGTGTTTTATAGCATATGGGTCTTTCACTTCCTGGGTTGTTTATTTCTAGGTATTTTATTTCTTTTCACATGATTTTAAGTGAAATTTGTTTTTCCCTTTCTCTTGCTGATAGTTTGTTATTAATGTAAAGAAATGCAATAGATTTCTGTATATAAATCTTGTATTCTGCTACCTTGCTGAATTCATTCATTAATTCTAATAGCTTCTGTGTGGAGATTTTAGGGTTGCCTATATAGAGTATCGTTTCATCTGCAAATAGTGACAATCTTACCTCTTCCCTTCCAATTAACTCTGCTGAAACTAGATCTTGAGACTAGGAAGTATTTCTTCCCTACTCACTCAGTGGTTGTGTTCACCCTTCTAGCTCCCCCAGTGAGGGGAGGTCCCCTCGGTCCCTGCCTGCTGCCTCTGCCCTGGTCTCCTAGCAACCCTCAGCTGTTCGCAGTTTGGGAGGTGGAGGTGTCAAAAAGAGCCTAGGTGGCAGAGGTGAGACGTGAGGAGAGGTCTCTGCTCCCAGGCCCTGAAGTTAAGAACTGCCACTTCATAATCATTAATATGACAGAGGAAGGGATTTGCTTTCCCCGGCATAGTTAGGACTCTGCTCTGGGGTAACAAATCGTTTGCCAGAGAGAGTTCTGCTTGAAAGATGCTTTATGATTCCTTACGCAGCTTTCCCTAAGGATTGATGAAGAAATTGTTACGTTAAATGTAGTGTCTTTTTGGTACAATAACAGTTAGATTGACTTGCCATTCACAAAGGATGTACTTCGGTTGTTCCTTTAGAATAATGTCCTTTCAGAGTCAGACGATGTCTTAGGATCATGTCGCTCAAGCATCATATCTTCCGTAACCTGGGAAAAGTTGGCCATGAAGTCACTAAACTCCATCTAACCCTGATGTCCTACAGGTGCAATGCAGGTGCAGCAACAGAGCGTGCCACTGCTCCCTCTAGCGGTTAACTGAACGTAGGAAGTGTGTAAGAGTACTTCAATTTTGAAATGAAGAGAACAACTTTCTCCACAGAGCCTAACAAGCACATTCCCACAGAGTAAAGTTAAATGGCAAAGTTCTAGGGGCATAAGGACAGCATGGCTTTGTCAGTGGAAGCCTTGGAGAAGTGCCAAGGGAGACCTCACTTCTGCATGGAAATGTAGCCACCCTGACTTTGATTCAGAGTCACCATGTGTCCAACCAGTACGTGGTAGAAACAAGAAACTTACCATAGAGGGAAAAAAAGAAAACTTGTAGAAGAGTGTAAATAGCTCTGCAGACAATAGAAGATGAGAGGGAGAGAGGGGTTGGTCTCACAAGTGCTGCTGATCAAAACATTTTTTTAAAAAATTGAAGTATAGTTGATCTGTGATGTTGTGTTAGTTTCTGGTGTACAGCAGAGCAATTCAGTTACATCTATTCTTTTTCCTTATAGGTTATTACAAGTTATTGAATATAGTTCCCTGTGCAAAACTTATTTATTCCAGAAACGTTTATTGAGCATCTACTGTGTCACTGAGGATCAGAGAATGCACAGTTCCAGCCCTCCTGGAGCTTATGTTCTAATATAGGACATAAACATTATATAAATGTAAGTATAGTAAATGCCAGAAAGTGAAAAGCTAGGGTGTTCTCTGAGCTTATAACAGGGGGCCTAGCCCCTGATTTTGGTATCAGAGAGGGTCTCCCTGAAGAAGTGATCTTTAAGCTCAGTTTTGAGAGTGCTGATATTGTGATTTATAATAAGAAATTTATAAAATATACATATACATATAAATATATATACATATAAATCTATATATAAATCTATCTATCTATCTATATATGTATATGCCTCCGGTTCCCGACACAAGCCTCCTGAAATCCTTGTAATTTCCTGGGTGATAGGAGTGTCCTTGTTCTAATGAGATGACCCTAGGAGGTCTTCTGGATGGCTTCTGGATGAGGGCTGGACACCGGAAAGACCAAGTCATGATTAGGAGCTTGGAATTTTTAGCCCCGCCTCCCTTCCTCCCCCATTCTCTTGAGAAGGGAGAGGAGTTGAAAATGGAGTTGATAACCAATCATGCCTGTGTGATGAAGCTCCGTAGAATCCCAATAGTAAGGGGTTTGGAGAGCTTCCAGGTGGGCGAACACATCCACACTGGGAGACTGACGCAGCCCGGCTGAGCGGGGGACCCTCCCAGACCTCACCCTTTGTATCTCTTCATCTGCTGTTCATCTGTATCCTTTAGCATATCCTTTGATAAACTGATAAACGTGTTTCCCTGAGCCTTGTGAGCCTCTCTAGCAAATTAATTGAGCCCAAGATGGGTATGGATGGATCCCCATCTGATCTGCAGCTGAGTGGTCAGAGGCACAGGGGATAGCCTGGACGTGTGACCAGCATCTGAAGTGTGTGCTGGTGGCGGAGAGGACAGGGTGGTGGGACTGAGCCCTTAACCTGTGGGATCTGACACTATCTCCGGGAAGACCGCGTCAGAATTGAGTTAAATTGTAGGGCACCCAGCTGGTGTCACAGAATGGCTAGGCGTAAGGGAAAACCTCCACACATTCGGTGATCGGAAATGGGTGTGCTGTGTGGCTTCTAAGGGAGGGTCACAGGGCAGAGAGGTCTAGTCAGGAAGAACTGGGTTTTTCCCTTTTCAAGCTGGTACCAGGTCAACTGCAAGGGTAGGCAGTAAGCAGCAAATAGCATGCACAGTTTTGTGTGAAAAATAATTTTTAAAAATGTTAAACATTCTTTAAATGATTACCACATGTTATGCTCTGAGGATACGAAGATAAAGAAAATGCAATATCCTTGCCTTTGCAGACAACAATCTGTGAATGACAGAGGAGAGGGTTTGAGGGACAACAAGAGTTGGATTCCCAGAGGTCTGTGGTTGCAAATAGAGGGGAGTTGTGATGTTAATAAAATGTAGAGGATATGAGAGGCAGAGTCTGTCTTAGTAATCACCATACTTTAGGGGTTTGGACGCTTCTAGACATGTGTTTGAACAGTATGCCCTCCTGCAACAGCTGAGGGAGTAGACAGCCTGTGTCCTAGACTACACGGTACTTATCCAGCACCACGTCCCCAGCCCGGCACACATGGCACCCAACAGATGATGAACCAGTGAATCAAGCTGCTTCCGTCAGACCCTTCAGCCTAGTCTGTCGAATTCATTCAGAGTGTGTGGTGCACCTGGATACGGAGACACGAGGCAGGGAGGAAGTTGGTGCCAAGTCAATGCCCGGCATAGAATAGGTTTCTACGGGTGTTTAATGATAGCATGGTTGAATGAATGTGTGAACAGCTCAGCCTGCTGGTCTTTCCAACAGCTAGGTGATGAGAAGGGGATCATGTCCATCAGAGAACGGGTTGAGATGCTGACCAAGATGCTGACAGTATTTTAAGACTCAAAAAAATCCATTCCTTTTGTTGGCCACTCTCACTCCTCAGCACCCTTGGCTTCCTGTCTATGGGCAATAGCTGAGACCCGCTGATAAGTCTGTTTTTGCGTTATTCTGAAGATGAAGGTAATCCAACCCCAGCTCAGTGTAGCAGGTCTGAAGACTATTTTGCCAGGTCTCAAGTTAGAACAGGCATTAATGTCACTCTTTAATATTGAAATGTCATTAATGTCACTTTCCTTAATATTGAAATGATTCTGCTGTCTCTGAGTACAAGTACACACCAGCTTTGCTTGGTGGCAAAGAGACTCAAAGCACTTACTATCTTAGGTCACCAGCCTGGAATTCAGAAATCTCTGCTGAGCTGATCCAGAGGTAAAGATATTGGTTAATAATTTTTTAAGTTTAATAAAATGGCAATGATCCCCTTAGTGTTTGTGTTGAGAATTCACCTTGACAATCTATTTTAAGTGAGAAGAGTCCGAGGAAGTACAATGAAATCAGATACAGGGTGAGATAAATACATATCTTTGCCTTTGAATGTCTTCTACTGTTAATGAGCTCATTTATTAAAACATCCTCCAAGTGTTCTTTTCATATTCATTACTGACTTTTGTTAAATATTTTATCTATAGATCCATACATGGTCAATAATACTAAATAGTTTAAGTTGTAACATATAAAACATTCAAAGAATTTCACTTACTAAGATATTAACGTGCATTAACCAGGACTCCATTCAGCACTGAAATATTTATTAATGCATTAGTGAATTATTTATTCCCTTGTTTTATTCATTGCTTAACATCTCAGCACTTTTGATTTTGAAATTTAATTTCTTTAGGAAAAAAAAATCTCAGAATGGATTTTGAGCCAAGTTTACAGAGCTTGGTGTCCTAGCTTACAAAAAATTCTATTCTCCAAAGGATAAGATTTTTGAAGAATGTGATTTAGCTAGAAGGACCACATAATGTCTTGCACACAATGCGTGTAGAGTTAGTGCTTGAAGATGAAGTGATGGTGGGGTAAGAGGAGAGGACGAACAGAACAGACAAGTGGAAACAGACTGGAAATGGATGGCAAAGGATTCACAGTATCTGGCTAAATCAGTTCATAAAATGTAAGATGAGATTATATACATTTAAAAAAAATAAAATGTAGGTGGCTCGGTACCACACATAAAATCCATATTGATTTGTGTCACCATTAATGATAGAGATTTTTAAAACTGACTGGTATTATATATACCACACAGTCATTGTCTATTTTGGGGTTAAATGGAAACTGGCAAATCATTTTCTTACCTGAGCAGTTAAAGGGCATTTGGAATGTAAAACTCACAGAGTCACAAAGAGCATAAACTAAATAAACATTTCTTGGTTTTACTCCATTCCCATATAAATCATCATTTATTAAACATTTGGTGATAACAGCAAAACTATTTCATAGCTACATTTTAAAAATGACTAGTTACAGAGAAAATTAATGGACAATCTAAAAGTCACAGAAAAAAATCGTAAAATAAATGTCACAGAGCTGGTTTTTCAAATTCTGCAACAACAAACAATGTTTGATTTTCCTGCTTACAAATGATTATCCAACCTTTTTGGCTTTTCAAACGCAATGTTTATTCAGAATAAATGGTTTTTGAAATGAGTCAATGCTTCAGTTTTCTTTGACTTTTGAGCTTTTGAAAAGCAGTATTTATTGCTGCCTCACTTTTTTGCCATGTACCTGGTGAGGCAATTGCTTGAGTCTTTGTTAGTACTAAGGCCTTAGCCATCGTAAATTATCTGCTGACTGTTTGTATTTTGAATTTAGTGAATGTGCAGTTTATATCATCCTTGGTCGTTCGTCTCGCTAAGGGTCACAGTCAAATTTCACTCTTTAAATGGCAGGTAGATATGTCACTGAAATGGCTCTTTTCCCAATAAGATATAAATTACCTAATCGGCAAAAAAAAAAAAAAAAAAAAAGACAGCCAAATATTTTGTTCTGTGTTACTGTTTTTCTGTTAGAAACAAGTTCAAAATCACTCAGGCTACCCGTCTGGACTCACCTCTGACCATAGTGTCACATGCATATTCCAGAAACAGCTGCTTGTGTTCCTCTGCACACACAAGTTATTGCTGCTCCAAAGCCCTTTTGATATTCCCGTTGCCTTGGTTACTTTCTCCCCTCTCCCTTCTACCGGCATTAATCACCCAAAACGTATTCCACTTTCAAGACTCAGCTCAGATATTACCTCCAAATATTTGCCCTTGTAATATTTTTTATCTGTCTGTGTCTTGGTAACTCACCAACTCCACCAGAACTAGATCTTATTTATATTCATGTTCACAGGGCCTCTAGCCATTCCTAGCACCTAATGGGCACTCAGAAAATAGTTCTTAAATGAATGAACAAATTAAGGAATATATTAAAGTGTTATTGGAAGATTTACTAATGTGATTAGACTCCTATGCATCAGGAAGACAAATCTGGCAGCAATGTCTAGGGTGACTGAAGTGGAGAGACACCAGAATCAGGAGCAAGAAGAATCAGGAGCCATAAAAAGAGGTCAGGCAAGTGGCTGTGAGGGTCTGGATGAGGGAGAAGGCCATGAGGACAGTAAGGAAGGAGTCAACTGAGAGACACCTTTGAAGTTAAACCAATAGAACTTGGTGGCTGGCAGGTGAACAAGGAGGGCCAAATAATTTTCAGTCATTCCATTACTCAATAATCCACCAACAGAAGAATAATACCGTTAACAGAAGAAACGAGCCCGGAATAAGAGTGACTTTGAAGAAAGGACCGGAGGAAGGGAGGAAGATGGCAAGAAGCTAATAAAATAACCAGACATAGAATGATCAAAGGGGAAGAAAGGGGCCGGAAGGATACAGCTTCACTGAAGCTAAGGTTTGAGAAAACTTTAAGGAAAGTGTGGTCCAGAGTGGGAAGACAGCAGTGAAGTCAAGAAAGATGTCAGCCTGAGCAATCTTCCTTCACAAATCCCAAGGCAAAGGCTCTTTGGACTTGGCTCCCAGATTTAAATACAACTCCTTCCAAGTTTCCCCTGCTCCTAACCTGCCCTTGATTTTCCATTATGAGAACTGTTGGTTGAAAGTAATCACTCAGCTACTAAACAAGCCTGGGAATATTCCTTTATTTCATAGAACATTTTAAGGTTCTATTTCAGTTGTGCCAAAAAGAAGAAAACAAGAAATATTTGATCATCTGGGGTATATTTTTTATGTCCAAATGAAACCAAAAGTATTTAAACAATTAAATATATCCAAGTTAATTGGTTTAATCTCTTCTGATCTATGCCAGAGAAAAAAAATTATTAGAGAAATGAAAATGCTTTTATTGAAACAAGACACATGGAACAGACCAAGCTTCCTTCATGAAAAGTTCCTCTCGATTACGTAGGTCGTATTGTGTCAGGATTAGATTCAGCTACAATAAGAGAAAACCTAAAATAAAGTAGTTGAAAGATGTAAAGATTTATTTTCTCATGGAAAGAAGTGCAGGTGTGGCAGTCCAAGCTTGACATGGCAGCTCCATGAAGCAGACGAGACCCAAGCTCCTGTCTTCACCCTTTGCCATTGTTCAAGTCACTTCATTGTCTAAAATGGATGCTGGCGCTGCAGCCACAAAGTCACATTCCATGCAAGCAACCGAAAAGGGGAAGGAAAGAGCAAAGGAGTTTTCCTTAGCTGTCTGTTCCTCTTTTAGGTAAACTTTCTGGAAATTCCTCTGAACAATTCCAACCATTTATGCTCCATCTCATTGGCCAGAACTTAGTCATATGGATACACTTAGTCAAGACAGGTTGAGAATAGAGAAATGTGGTTTGTTTTTAAATATGGGTATATAGCTGCCACAGTAAAATAGGAATTCTCTTGTAAGGAAAAAAGGGATATGGATAATGGGCAACTAGTAATCTCTTCCACACATGCCTTCTCATTGTTTTAAATATGAAGGCTTATTTACCTGACAAGTCTTAATTGTATTAACGTCAAGAAGATAGAGACTCAGATGTGGAATTTAAAAATAAAAAACAAAAATAAAAAATGAGCTCTTAGACACAGACAACAGACTGGAGGTTGTGAGAGGCAGGTGTGGGGCATGGGCAAAAAGGGTGAAGGGAGTCAAAAGGTAAAATTTCCCGTTATGAAATAAATAAATCAGGGGGATGTAATGTACAGTATGGTGACTATAGTCAGTGACACTGTAAAAACCCTGTAACTTAATATTTGTAAGTTGCTAAGAGAGTAGATCTTAAAAGTTCTCATCACAAGAAAAAATATTTGTACCTATGCATGGTGATGGAGGTTAACTAGACTTATGAAGTGACTGTTTCACAATATATTTAAATATTGAATTATTATGCTGTACACCTGAAACTAATATAATGTTATATGTCAGTTATATCTCAAAAAAAAGTTATCAATAACACACACATACAAAAGAAGATGGAGACTTAAAAGTACTATCGCACTTAAATTTTTTAGCTAACTATGTTAATATCTTCCTCTCTTATGCAATTTATTATAAAGTAGATTTTGGCCCCAATATAAATATTAGAAAGTATTGAAAATGTAAATATATTTTTTACATTCAAAAAAGCAACAAAACACAATGTTAAGTGAAGTTAGTTTTTTCATAATTGGTAAATGCCAGCAAAACCAACCAAAGAACCAAAAAACTCTTTCTCACTCTAAAATGTTTCTCCTTTAGCCAGAGTTAAAGATGAGGACTGCCATAACTAGCCTCTGTGGCTGCTAGAAAAATAACCTGCGTGTGAAGAGAGGTTACAAATTTTCTGCCAAGGAAACAGAGTTTGGGTGGTCTGTAAGGTGGGTAATCACTTGTGACTTCCCGCCTGCTAAATGCAATCACCTCTTCTAGGAGATACACATTCTATAGACAGAATGCGGGCCATCTGGAGAGGCGAGAGGCTGTGGCCTCAGAGAATGGAGTTGTCTAGGAAAATCAGATCAGCCATGAGGTGTGGGGATGGTTAAAATAAAAGTAGATACGTAGACAGAATGTGGGCCGTCTCAGAGGCAAGAGAGACAAACCATGAGGCATGGGGTTGTTAGTTTTATGCCCTCGGTAGCTTCATATGCTAACAAGTAGGAGGATTATTCCAACTAATTTGGGGAAGGGGCTGGGATTCCCAGGAATTGCGCCATCACCCACTTTTGGACCATTTATGGTCAGCCTGGGAAATGTCATGGCACCTGTGGGAGTGCCATTTAGCAGCTAATGTATTACAATGAGCATGTAATGAAGCTCAAGGTCTACTGGGAGTTGAATCTTTTTCCATCTTGGTGCTAGTTGCTGTGTCATTCTTTTAATGGTTGCGCCCGTCCCTTCCCTCCAGTCTCAAAGAGACTAAGGCCCAGGAAGGTGATGTGAATTACCCAAGTTCACATCACTTATTAGCTGCTTAGCTGAGACAGAATCTAGGTCTCCCGGCTCCAAGTTCATTGCTCTTTCTTTCACACTGTGCTGCCCATTCTGTCTCTCAACACCTTCAGCCTCTGGCCACTGAGATTGGCAAGGGCCTGCCTCTGATGCTCAGTGAGCATCTTTCTCTGAACAGCAGCTATCAGTCCTCTAACTTGGAATAATGGATTCTGGAGAGAATTCACATTAGTCCCCTCCTGAGATCGTTTGGCCCCGGCGTTCTTCCTGGCTTCAGAACTCAGACCTCAGAGGGATGCTGTCTGGGCTGGGATATGGAAAGCCTGCACATTTTCTGCAGTGTGCTTTCTTATGGCTGTGTGGTTAGTGATATTCACTGTGTAACACAATCCTCCCACGCTCCACAGAAACCATGGCAGCAGAACTCCCGAGGCTTCCCCCTGCAGCTTTACAACTTCCTGGGGGAAGAGTTTAGTTCATGACTGAGGTAATTTCTGGGAAGGGTATTTAAAATCCTCAGAAACATTCATGAATGAGTCTTTTCAATACTACTTGGAAGGAAGTCAGGGACTTCACCATTGAAACTGAGCAGTAATGAAATTCAATGGCTGCCACACAAGAGATATATGAATGCCTTGGGGCAGAACAAAGACCAGCTGAATCAGCCGAGGGCAGTTACTTCCACGAAAATGCACTTACCTGAATAGGAACTTGAAGGGTTTTCAGGGAATAACACTGCATCCTTTCCAGAAGTGTCATGTGTTCTTTACTTATCTTGTGAAGCTAAGAATCTAAATTTCAATTTTATTTTAGTATGGTGTTGGTGACACATTTTAGGGTTTAATCCTCAGGACTGAAAAAGCCTGGTTTTTTTTTTTTTTGCTTTTTTTTTTTTTGCAGAAAAGGCAAGCTTTGATTATAGAATTATAGGTCTCTGTTCAATGGATAACAGAAATCACCTATTTTGTGAAAATCATTTTACTTTAGAAACAGGAATTAATGGAGTAGGAATCTGTGCACTAAATTATAGCTGTTATATTATTGGGACTAAGTGTGTACACATGTCTGTCAGAAAAGAATGCTCTGGACTTCGTCTATTTGCCTTCCATTTATTTCCACCCCATTTTCTGTTGTATATAGTGAATGACCACTTTAGGTTTCCTTTGGGAAGTATGTGAGTGTCTCCGGTTCTTTATGCTAACATTAAAATAATTCCTTTTTTGTTTTTTTCTTTAAAAAATCATTTAAATGGACTTCAAGAGTCTTCTCAGAGACATAGATAAATTCCTTCATTAAAAAAATTAAGGCATGTTCTTTCAAGATGGTATTGTGACTATCTAATCGGACATGTGGAAAAGTACTGTAACAAATATGAAGTGCTTTGTAAAAAGAAGCGGCTTATTCTACTTTATGTACATATTCCATTCCTCCAGCAAGTATTTACTGAGCACTATGTGCCCAGTCCTGTGCTAGATGCTGTGGATACAAAGGCATTAAATGACATCCCAACCTTCAGGAGGTTACAATGAAGTCTGTTCCAGATCCTGGCAACCCTCCACCGCCACCCCAACAAAACAAAAAACACAAACCAACTAGGTGAAGTTCCCTGTTATGTGCAGTCATAGCACTTTGTAAGTTCTTCTTTCTTTCCTAGCATTATCCCAATTTCAGTTAAATAGTTGAGTTGTTAATTACTTACTACCTGTGTCAGCCACTAGAATTCTGAGCTCCAGGGAAACAAGTATTCATCTCTTTGGTTCTCTACTTTATACTCAGTGCCTTGCGTGGCTCACAGAAAAAAACAACGAATATTTGTTGAATGGATGAAGGAATGAATGAAAAACATGAGTATAACACAGTCCTATACTAGGCGTGCAGAGTACGACGAGAATTTATATGAGGAGCACTTAAAGCGAGCCTAAACGGGGCTGATTTCCGGGAGAGACATTAATCTTTTCAAACTCAGATACCTGCATGACACCGTCCCCCACTGGCATGCCATTAGCTTAACAGGGATTGTTGTCTGTGAAACAACGGAATCTTGCCAATAGTAGGACATCAATAAGACTGGTTAAATGCTTCAAAGGCTGGCGCGGAGAACGCCCAATTAGATCACCTCTGGCTAAATGCCAGAATGAATACAAGGGTTGACTCCCGGGTGCAGGCGCAGAATGGGACTAAAGCCGGCCCTTTGCCTCCACGTCGATGTTAGACCCCCCCACCACGGGCCACCACTGGTCACGTGACTCGGACCTCGCCGGCCCGGGCGCCGGGGCCGTCCCGCGCACGCGCAGTGTTGGCGGCGGACCCGAGGGCGCTGACAGCTTCCGGTTTGGTTTCCCCGCCCCTGCGTGGCTGAAGCTGTTCTGGCTCGGCGGTGGCGGCGGTGGCGGCGGTGGCGGCGGTGGCGGCGGTGGGGTGGCGCGGGGCAAGGGCGTGGTGAGGTGAGGTGAATGCCCGAGCGGGGTTCCCCGGAGCCATGGCCTGCTCCATTGTCCAGTTCTGCTACTTCCAGGACCTCCAGGCCGCCCGGGACTTCCTCTTCCCTCATCTGCGGGCGGAGACCCCCAGCGGCGCCGTGCGGAGGGACCCCAGTAAGTGCCTCCGCCCGCGGCCCCTGCTGGGCAGGTTGGGGTCTTCTGCCCGCTCCTGCCCCTTCTGCGCCCGGGGTCCCTAGTTCTCCCTGCGCCTTCCCTCTTCTGACTGCGCGGATCCCCTGCCGTCCTCGTCCTAAAGCCGCGTCCGCCCTGGCTGCGTCTGTGTTGTCTTCCTGTCGCCCCAGCTTTCCCCTAAGCCACTCCGCCCTCTGGCCAAACAGTGCGTCCTGCTTCCTCCGGTCTCTGCCTGTCCTACTTCCCCACCCCCACCGGCTAGCTTTCTCTCTCCGTCTCTATCTCCCCTCCTTCTGGCCCGAGGTCCCCATTCTGCCTGCTCCGTGGTCGCATCCTTTTCCCCATTCTTTGCCAGCTGTCAGCGTCCTAGGCCTGGTTTTGCCTCAGCACCTTCCCCCCGCCCCGCTCCTCCATGCCTGGCCTTCTGCTGTCTCCTTTTCCAAAAGTGTTAACCATCGCCCACACTCTCCCTTCTTCCATCCTCTTTCCTCTCATTCAGATTCAGAGAATAAGTGATTGACAAGTGAGTGACTCCTAAGGTGGTGAGTAGGCATCTCCCACATCAGGAAAATAACCTGTCAGGGAGTGAGAATCCCCCTCAGGAACTTAATTTACAGTAGCATGGCCAGGAAAAGTTAGTATGTTTTATTGAGCTGGGAAGCCGTCCACCTGCTATTATCATCAAACAGTGTAACTCGCCCAGTAGTTTAAAATGCCAAGTCTGGTTTATTAGCTACTGCATAGTTCCTCAGAATGTCCTACATTTCTCTTATTGAAAGTGTGTGTGTTTTACGTTTGATTTCTTCGTATTTCCAGCCTGAAGCATGCCGGGCTTTGTCGTAGAGTGCTGTTACTTTGTGCTCTACTGGGATGGTCATAAAAGGCCCAATAAGTCAGCTCCTCGCTTTTTAAAGTTTGATACTGAAACAAAACTGTGTATGAATATTTACTCTGTGCCAGTCAGTAGTGCTGCAAATCAAATAAAGTTGGTCTCTGCCGTCTCAGAACTTACAGTTTACTGAGACAAATAAGTTAACCCCTGTCATACAGTATGATTGAGATAATGTATCTCTTCTCTCTCTCTATATATGTATGGTATTAGGGGGGCACTTCCTTGAAGTGGTTTTACTTAAGCCTACCTTTGAAGTCGTAGTTAGATGAATTAGGAAGAGGTAATAGCATGTGCAGAGAAAGGGAGGCCTGAAATGGCGTGGTGTTTAGAGAACTAAGTAAGGCCTAATGACTGAAGAGGAGGATGTGGGGGAAAGGGAGGGGAGATGAGCTGTAAAGGTAATAAGGAGCTTGATTGTGAGAAGCCTTGTGAAAGGAATGGGATGCGTCTGAAAGACATTACGCAGAAGAATGACATCACATCTGTACGTAATGTAATCAACAAAGTTGAATCAACCTGTTCTGTGCTTTGGCACCGGTAGGAAGGGGAGAGAGGAAGCAGGGAAGGTGGTTGGAAGGCTCTTCCAATAATCCACGTGAAAGAGATGCACACTTGAACTAAAATAGCATCAGCAAGACTTGAGAGCAGGGGGTCTAGATTAGAAAGATGTTAAGGAGGTAGAATCTGCAGGACCTAATGAAGATCTGGTGTTTGGGGTTGTAGCTGGTGAGAGAGGGAGTTGAGGGTGCCTTTGGCGTTTGGCTTGGGCAAGGGTTTTTAATGAAGGAGGTAGGTTTTGGACCTTTGGCATCTTTAAGTGTTTGCAGTTTGCCCAGTTTTAAATGCTTGTGGTGGTCTCAACTGGAGGCCTAAAACTTAGTAAGGATCCCTGAGCCAGAGGTGTTAATTTGGGAGTTACCAGCAAAAAGTGTCAGTTAGGTCTCAAGGATTAGGTATATAGTGAAATGAACTCGGCACTGAAGGTAAAACAGTAGAGGAGCACTGAGGAGTCAAATAGAGGTTAATGGGAAGAGGACTGAAAAAGTAACAAAGAGGAAAACCAGGTGAGAGTGATGCCCGAGGAGTGAGAGAGAATTGGAGGAAAGGGAAGAGGGGTCAGTAGTTGCAAATGCAGCAGAGGTCAGCTAGGATAAGGAGACAAAAGCTCATGAGTTTTGGGAAGGTGGAGGTGGCTGGAACCTTAGGACAGTTTCAGTGGAATGGTGGAGGCAGAAATCATATTTACAAGATATTGAGGGGTTAAAAAATGAAGTTGACTATTTCAAGGAGCCAGGTTGTGAAGGATGGTGGACATAGGACTATAGACAGGGGATGTAAAGAAAAGAACATGTTTTCTCTATCCCACTGCCACTCCCCTGGTCCAGCCACCATCTTCTCTGATCTGGGCAATGGTTTCTTGTAATTAGTTCCCAAAAGCAGTCAGAGTGAACTTATAAAGACATAATTTAGATCATAGCAATCCCCTCTTTATAACCCTCTTTGGCCTTTTTTTAAATTGTGATTTTTAAAAATTATATTATTTAATTATTTTATTTTGGCAGTGGGGGGAGGTGATTAGGTTTATTTATCTTTAGAGGAGGTACTGGGGATTGAACCCAGGACCACATGCATACTAAGTGTGCACTTTACCACTTGAGCTATACCCTCACTTCCCGTGTGGCTTTCAGTTGCACTTAATATACAATCCAGAGTTCTTATGAGGCCCCCGAGGCCCTGATCCCTGCCACTTCCTGCACCTCATACTCTTCTCCCCATGTTTCTTATGCTTTTGCTGTCAAACCACCCAAGCCCCTTTGTGCCTGAGGCCTTTGCCCTTGCTCCTGTCCCTGCCCTGGAGGTTCTGTGCAGATCTCTGCATGCTCGCTGCATCTTGTTCAAGTCTCAGCATCTCAGGGAGGCTCTTTCTGAACATCTAATCCAAAATGGTCCCCCCCTACCCCCTTGATCTCATTTGTTACTCGCAATCATTTCACCTTGTTTGTTTTCATTGCCAAGTCTGTACTGTCCAGCGTGGGAGTCTCTAGCCACAGCTAGCTGTGGAGCCCTTGAAATATGGCAAGTGCTACTGAGGAACTGGATTTTTAATTTTACTTAAATAGTCAGATGTGGCTAGTGGCTGCCATATTGCATGGCACAGTTATAGGAGCAAAAATTTAGGCACACACAGGTGGAATGCTTGTCCAGGGCTATACAGTGAAGGGTAGCCTTAGGCTGTGAACTGGATCCAGGCAGTCGGGAATATAATCATACCCCATACATCTATATTAATTTATAATTTGCCTATGCGTTTGCAAATGTGATTTAATTTATTACCCTTTTGAATAAACTTCTTAGGTGTATGTAGGTTGGTTATTGTGGCTACCATCAGTTCAAGTAGAAAATAAATGGAGAAAGAACCCCTTAGCCATTGAGCCCCTTTGCCAAACTTGTATTTTACAGTTAAAATGGTGCTTTAATTTAGAAATGAAAATCAGAAAAATGGCTAGCCAATTATAGGTAGTTTACTTAGAATTCTTGGAGTGACAAGGGCTCTGGATTTCAGTAATCACTCAGGGCCATCTTTTACAGAAAATCAAGTTATGTAAAGAGCTCTTCATTAAGAAAACCTGAATCTAAACTTTTGTGAGGGTGAAAATTTGCAGAGTAGGAATGCAGTTATGATGGTGTTTGGCTTTGCTTTTCTTCACTTCGTTTATTAGTGTTATAAATAATTACTTTATTGGGAAGCAGAAGTCATGAGGTCGTTTTACTTAGCTTATATAGTTTTAATTTCTTATCCCAGCTCATCTCTAGGGGATACGTAAAACCAAAAGAAAAAAGAAGCCTCAATTACTTGTCGTGATTTGTCTTATGTAAATGATAATTTTGAAGATTTACCCGTTGGTTTAATAACCTTTATTTTAATGTGAATATTGTCATAGACATAGTAATACCTGGTACCTGGGCACCCAGAACTCAATACTGCTCTCTTCCATATTTGAATTGTCAGAGAATAACAGTATGGCTTTCTGTTACTTAATATCATCAGTTATAAAATGAGACTGTCTTCCATTGCTGTAAAAGAGATCTTGATCCCTACTATTTTTCAATGTTTACGTTACTGATAAATATTCATAATTATTTCTACTCAACCAAATGCTATCTATTTTAGACATAAAATTTGGTCTCATACTTCAAAATTTTGGAGCTGGGTAGTAGTAGAGGTGCCTACCTGACTTATAGTGAGATAATTTCCAATGAGACTGGATTTCTGTATCAGCTTTCTGATATTTATAATTAAGTTAAACACAAAGAAAGAAAGAAAGAAAGAAATACATGTACAGAGAGGGAGAATTAGAATATTGGTGGTAATTTAGATGTTATAATCTTGTGGATCTCTTATTTACCCAATAGTAAAATAATTTTCTGTTGACATACTTAAAAGGTGGGGTAGCTTTCCTTCTTGCCTCTTTTATCAGAAAGATAGAAGATAAAGCATACGGGGAATTAACTTGCAGTCATCAATTAAAATTGTGTTCTTATACAATCACAGAGAAAAGTGTGCTTTTTAGGGTAACCTAAAATCATGGAATCATTTTAGGCTGAAATATAAATGGTATAAAATACCCATTTTTTTGTACTTGGTGAAAATGCTTTTGTTTGTGATCATACTGGGGAGAGAGAAGTAATCTGAAAGAAGAACATTTATAGGAATTTCAGAAAATTTATAGAGTTACTGGATTTTGTTAGCTATTTAAATTTGGAAGAGTGTCTTGGAGATAAATTTTTGTCGTGAGGAAATTGACATGAGCAGTCTTTAATTCCTTCCTTCAGCTAATATTTATTGCGCACCTGCTCCTTAGTAAGCCCAAAGTAGTCTTAGAGGTAAATAAAATCGGTTCCCCTCCTCAAGGAGCTTTCAGCCAATAAAGGAGATAAGTATGTAAAAGAAGTGTTGGAGGTGTTATGCTATAATTGGAATATGATAGTTGGAGAATGAAGGAGTGTTGGTTCATTCTTTGTAGGGGACTCAGAAAAGTCTTTATGGGAAACTGTCATTTTCGCCAAGTCTTATTAGTTTAGTAGAGGTCCATCAGGTGGAGAGAAAATGGTCAGGCAAGGGATGTGAAACAGCATTGGGGTCAGAAAGCTGCAGATAATAAATTGTGGTGGGAGAGTGGGACATGGTAAGGGATAAAGCTGGAGAGACGGGCAGAAGCCTTCAGATTTTACACGGTAGCAGGGTCTTCAAATGGAAGTAAGAATACCTTGGGATTACGTGGAAATTTGCTAAGGTTTCTTGGAAACATGGTTTTAAGTAGTCAGCTTCCAGATGCACCTATGTAGGCACCAGATGCCAACTTTTCTACCCTGCCTCCTCCCACTTTACTAAATAAAGGCTCACCTCTCACACATTCCAAGTATTATTATAGTAAGTTGGTCCAAGTTGTTAAAAAACCTCCCCTTCAAGGTACTGTAAACTCCTCATCCATCCCAACAGATTACCATTTTTGTTTAATAATTATCTAAATTTGTGATGTATGTTATTTTTCTCAGTTATCTGCTTCTAATAGTATTTGCAATAAATCAAATAAGAAAAAAAGCCATGTCTTGGCTCACCTGTAACCCATTTGAATTTTTCTGGGAGTCTGTGCTAGTGGCAACCTAACCATTGTTGGTTTTAAGCCAAAGTATAGCATTTCAAGATATGAGTTGTAGAGAGATGGATTTGGAGGCTCTGAAAAGGGTAGCTTGGGTAATACAGAGCTAAAGGTAGGGGACCATTTGGGAGATGTTTGTACAGGACCAAATCAGGGCCCTCAGATGTACAGACAGGACTAAGGCAGTAGCCGTGGTGATGGATGGAGTTTGAAATTCGCTAGATATGGCAGTGGCGATCTATAAAGGGAATTTGAGCTGAGAAATAGGTTAACCAGGGTAATATTTATTTGTCAGCAAGGAAGAGAATGAATGGGAGTGGTGGGTGAAAGTAGAAATAGAATGACCAGTTAGATGGCCTTTGCAGGATCTCTTAAAAGGGGAGATCATCTTTTCCTTAGATTGGTATTCGTCAGACGTTATTTAATGGTCTACACAGTGACAATCCTGGAACTACAAGACAGCAAGTATGTCTGAATGACTACTGTGCTAATATTAGTTGAGACTATTGAGACCCTAAGGACCTCATGGAAAGGAATCCTTGAAACCCTTAGGTGTCTGCCATGCCGTATTCCTCCTTTGAAAAGAAAACCAGAAAGAGTCTCTTGAACACAGATCACTTTTCTGTGTATCATATGAGCCTGTCTCAGACATAAATTTCCCAGAAGAGAGAGTCGCAGATCAAGAGAGAGAGAGTTACTCATTGTCACGTTCCCTTTTTTTTAAGTATATAAAGCCAGACAGGAAACTACTGACTTCTTATATCCCACCTTCCAGATGTTAAAACTAGTGTTATGCTGTCCAAAATGGTAGCCACTGGCCACATGTGGCTATTTAAATTTAAGTTTAAATTAATAGAAATTAGATAAAAATAAAAATTGAGTTCCTCAGTCCTGCTAGCTACATTTCAGTGGCCACATATACCTGCCTAGTGGCTACCTTATTGGATAGCACAGATTTAGAGCACCTCCATCATTACAGAAAGTTCTGTTACAAAGTGCTACCTTGGTGAGAATCCTTCCAGACTTTCTGCTTAGATAATAAACACATACTTGTCACATGGGTATTTTAAATTTTATATTATAGTCTCATTTTTGTAAAATGGTATATTCTGGAACTTTTGGGGGGGGTTACTTAATTATATAATGTCAGGATCTTTTCAAGTCTGTATATACAACTCGGTGGCATTTTTTTCTAATGGCTTCACAGTATTCCAGTGAAGACTGCCATTCCCCTATCAATGAACTTTAGATTATTTCTGATGTTTTTGCTTAGTAAGCGTCCTTATACATGGTTTACCCATAATGCTAATATTTCTGTATGTAAGTTTCAGGGACTGTAATTGCTGGATATTTGGAATTCACATTTTAATTGTTGATGACAGTTGCCCAGTTACTCTAAAAATTGGTCACGTTCATTCCTGTCCATGGTAAACAGAAGTACTGTTTACACACATACTTGTCATCTCCCTGTTACCAGTTTCTTTGATTTTTGCTCTTCTAGTAAATGAAAAATGTTTCTTGTATGATAAGATTATTTTCAGACTTTATCTGTATTTTTTTAAATTAGAAGTAATAGCAAGATTAAGCTGGTATTGGAAGAATTTAGCTTAAATATGAGGAAATTTTCCTCACAGGGGCAATAATGGAATATTAGAAGGAGTTAAGTCAGGAAGACATCGAATTGGCTCTAGAATATGCAGAAATTAGCTGTAGCTAGCAGTATTTTCATACCTTCGCCCTCTAATTCCCTCACCGTATTAGCTCTGCCTGTCTTTTTCTGCAGCTTGGGATATAATAAATCAATAACACATAATTATGAACTTGTCGGAAACAATTGTAGAAGATAAAAAAGTTCTTTCTAATATACATATTATTGCCCTTAATGACTTCTTTTGAAAAACAAAATAGGAAGAAGAACAGGGCATATTAAATTTCTTCAAGTCTATACATTTTTTGTTTTATTGTTTTGGTTAAGGTGGGTCTAAAAATTTCTTAGGTTTTTGGGAAGGGAAACATGTTCATTGTTGTAAACTTTAGAGCAAGAGGATGCACTCTTATTTTTGCTTGAAGATATTTTCAGTTCTGTCATTTTCTGAATTGACTGTCAGCATTCTTATGTGATACAGGAGGCTACTTATTTGACAACAGGAGTCATTAGAATTCTAGAACTGAAAGGGACCTTAAAGATCTAATCTGATTTAATCATGGTGGTTTGAGAGAAATAAACTCCTGCTTGTTGAAAATAGGATGGCTGCCTCATTATAGATTGCTACATATTTTTATGTGCTGAAAGGACTATGCAAATATGCAAGTTATCTTCCCATTTTCGGTTTCCCTAGAAATAGAAAAAGATTAATAATTCTGAAGCATAGGAGACTAAGAAGCAGCTTCTCTTTTCATTAGTCTCTTTTTTACTTTGTGTTGTTATGTGATGCTTTCCTTGTCTTGACCAAGAAAAGCCAAGTAAAATTGATTGAACCCCCGAATTATTTCCTAGTCATAGGCTCTAGAGGTTCATGCTCTTTATATAAACCAAGTACATTATCTGTTTTTTTTTCTTGTCTTAGAAGAATGGAAATGAATTTGATTCAGTGTTAATCAGATCTTTTCTTAGACCATGAAGATTAAATTAAGTTTTCCTTTTCCTAACATTTAATGATTTCAGTTTCTCTTTTTGTTTTTGATCTCGACATACTCATACTGGAAAAAGCAAATACTGTCAAATTAATTGCCCACTTCTAGAATTCAATTTCCTCTCTAGCTTCAGGTTCTTCTTAAATGAAAAAGATAACATTTATTTTATGAGGACATACTATTCAGAAGCAAATCAGAATAATGTATTTTGGGTATTAAATAGAACTATGGAAAGCAGAAATTTAATTTCTTATTTTAGCTTTCATTGGTAGAATAATTCATTCACTGGAAATATCCCTAAAAAAGATATCTATATTTTTGATGATTGAATTACAGTATGTTTTCCGTATACTTAGAAGATTTCAATGACTGTATCATTTATCAAGTGAGAAACTGAACATATCTTTTATACTACTATAATCTAATCTCTTCAGGGAGAAAATACTCTCCAGATGGAGTTGTAGTTATATTTTATATTTTAAAGTCATTGGTTTTATTCATTCAGGCAAAACATTTAACTTGATAAGGGTAAGAACAAGGACTTATGATTATATTAACAATTATTCTAGACAGTTCAAAACAGCCCTCTTCAGTGATGGGAATAAGTGAAGTTAAGGATTGAGAAGTCAAGTTACTAATCAGTGAGGAGGTAGTTGATTTTTGTTGCTATTACTTGTAACTTCGTCTTGCTTGTTTTTATTTCTCTGCATATCATATAAGTTGGAGATCAGCTTAAAAATTTTATTTATATAGAGAGCAGGTATGATTCAAGGTGTGGTATGAAATAAGAGGGACGGGTAATTTCAGCAATTGAGGTGGACTAACAAAATAATGTCAGCTGGCAAACTTCTTGAAAGACTTAAATTGAATCCTCAGTGCAATCCTTGATTTTCTGTGAATTTTAAGGAAAAAATGGCTAAGAATGTGAAAAGAATAGATGTTTAAAGGAAGCTCTTCCCTCAAGAAAATTTTGCTGCCCCCACTCCCTTAAAATTACAGATTCAAAACTATGCAGAGATGCCTTACGTGTTTGGAAATGCCATTTCCTCCCCCGGTAGGTTGTATAGGAAATGAGATGGGAAAGCCTAGTTGAAAACATGAGCCTTTGAAATATTTTGCTTATAGCTGATGCTATACTGATGTGATATAGTTGTAAAATAACTACCTTAGGAGCAACATCTGACACATGAATCACAGCACTGAAGTAACAAGACGAGGGAAGCAGTCTCGTGACCTAGTTTTAGATGCCTCCAATAGGCAGTATTTGCTGGTTTTTTTTAACTGATTTTAGTATAACCTGTTTTATTCCCATTGGCAAAAAGAATATTTGCATAATAGAGTACAGACACAGTTCCGGTGTTTATTTGGGATCTCAGTGTCCTTTGTGGTATCTTCCTAGCCTACCAAAACATTAGTCTGAAACTCATTCCTAATTGAATGAATGTATTGGTTTTCCTTTATTGATGCAGGATCTTTTTAAAGTAATGATACAGGTGTCGTTTTATGTCGAAATACACTCTGTGTGCGTGTGTGTGTGTTTGTGTGTTTGTGTTTGTGTAAGAACTATAAAGACTCATTAATCCATATCAGGCCAACTATTTTGAATGATATTTCTAGAGGATCATTGTTTACATAATCAAATTCTGCCCCTTAGACTTGAATTAGGACAAAAATACTCTATTTTTCCTGTTTTTAATCAGAACTAAAGCTAAGAATTATTGTTTTTTTAAATTATTTTTTCTTATTAATTAAAATGGAATGGAATAGAGAATTATTAAAGTTTATATGTTTATAATTTTACATAGAAAGCTTATTTGAAAAAGTTGGTTTTGACCTGGGCATAAAGTCTGTATATGAAGTTTACAAAAAGTAAAGTTGTTATTGTTTTGTATTTCTGTGAAATTGCAAAAGATTTAGAATCAGCAGCTGATTTGTTCACTATATTTTAAAATACTAGTTTAAATCTTGCTGCTTTTAAAGGGCTGTAATGGGGAAGTGTTTGGGTAAGAAAGTCATTTTAAAGACTTTGTATCCTAAATGGATATAAATATTTATTAAGTGCTTATGGTATTCTTGAAGATACTTACGTACATGTGTGTATGAGAGTTTGCACACATACAGTATACGTAGTCTCTGCCCTCCGAGGCCTAATAGTTGTATCGACAAGGTGTGCATTTATGGTAAATCACACAAGTTAACAGTGCAGCAAATGACCCAGCACAGTTCATGCTTAAATTCTGAAAGAAAAATATAGTCAAGTACTGTGGTTTCACAAGAGGGAAGGACCATTGGTGGATGCAAGCAAACTTCATAAAGAGTTCATCTGAGTCCTGGAGGGGAAGTTGGATTTGGAGAGGTGGAGACAAATGGGAATGCATTTTGGTTGTCAAATATGGGATAGACAAAGGCAAAGGAGTAAGAATGAGGAGTGAGGATACTGTATATAGAGAGGACTCATTGTAACAACCATTTAGGGTGTCTGTGTGCCAAGCACTACTCCTAGTGCTTTACATATGTCAGCTCTTGACCAACAATATGAGGTGTAAATGGTTGTTAACTCCATTTTGCTTAAGAGGAAGCCAAGGCGGAAGAGATTAAATAAATTGCCCAAGGTCATATGACTCTATAGGGGTAAAGCTGGGTGTCCAACCCAGGCAGTCTGACTCCAGAGACCTAATAGTTGTTCTAGACTTATCTCACACTGTGGCCATGAGCCACATGTGCAACTGAGCACTCAAAACGTGGCTGGTCCACACTGACGTGCTGTAAGTGTGAAATCCACATGGGATCTTGAAGACTTAGGATCAAAGACACAATGTAAAATATCTCATGAACAATTTAACATTGATTACTTATTTAAATTATAATATTTTGCCTATGTTATATTAAATAAACTGCATTATTAAAATTAATTTTGCCTATTTCTTTCTCCTTTTTAAATATGGCTTCTAGTACATTTAAAATGGCATGTGGGGCTTGCATTATGTTTTTATTGGATAGTGCTGCTACAGACTGCCCGCCAGTGAGTGAAGAGTCTAACTGGAGTGAAAGAATAGAAATACGGGTGAGGGCAGGCAAAGGAAAAAGGATATTTAGGATCAGGTTAGATGGGCATTGAAGTTTATCCTTGAAGCTAGTGATGCTCAGAGTGTAATCCCTGGACGATCTGTCTCATGTTTTCAGGGTGGGTCCAACCTTAAAGCGGTAGTCATCCCTAACTCATTATTTTAGTCTCTTCTTGCAGAGATTTTAAGGCTACTGAGAGAAGAGACTGTAACTCTGCTTTTATAAAGACAATGAAAGTGAACGCCATTTTAAAAATTTTCTGATCGGTGTTACTGAATTTGACTTCAGCAAAATAAAGGATGCAGGGAGTTGATGATAGTGTCATTTAAAGAATTTCTGGAGATTGGATGGTTGCTACTTACTTATTTAAAAAATGGAGAAAACTGCTTAAAATTACTCCATAATTTATCATCCAGCCTTTGACCAAAATAAGTGCCACTTGGCTCATCAGGTAAACTGGGTAAATGCCAAAAGCTATGTGATGCGGTGATTTATGGGGTCTGGAATTTTTACACTGGATCCTGACTGCTAAAAAAATTGTATGTCCTGGTGTCCATGTTCGATAGTACATTTTGTTAAACCCATTTACGTCTTAAGTTATACCAGAGCTTGGGACTTTCAAATTACCCTGGCCTATAGGAGATTTTGATCTAATTATTCTAAGAGACAATCACAGTTTGATAATAAAAAGTAAATTAATCTTATTTCTTCATGAGTACATAGGATTTATAGACCTTAGGTTTTTACAGTGATGTTCCATATTCACATTAAACAGTACACAGTTCTCATATGTTAAACACATTACTCTGGTCATCCACAACCTTAATCAATAATCAGTTAAAATACATTGATAATGATATGGATTGAAGAACCATCATCTTTCATATAGAAGTTACCAGAAGGAAGGGCTGCCTAAATAAAATTCTGTACATGAACAGCAACTTTATCAGACATTCATCAGCTAGTTTTTCAACATAAACCACCTTTTTTTTTTTTTTAAGAATGCGCTTGGCCTGCTTACATAGTTTGAGGGCATAGGAAATAACCTTGGTAAAGTGCTGAGATTCTGACACTTTTTAACAGCTGACAATAGGTGTCAAACAGCAGCCTGCAAAACAGTATCAAATGATTTTCAACAGAAGTCAGGAGGCTGCAAAATTTCTATCACTGGCCCTGAGCAGAAATAGCCACAGCATCTTGTATAGTTTGCAGAAATCCACCCCACTTTTTTTAATGTTTCCCATTCTTAAGTTGACTAGAATTTGGAATACATTTTCCTAGAAGTATGATAAATAGACTTAGGATTCGAGATCAACCTTCAAAAACGTCTTTAACCTACCTAAGTGATAGTTCTCCTTCACCTTCCTTTAACCTCTGTTTGTACCGTGACTTCTTTGTAAATGTATTCCTGTGATTGTGAGAGATGCCCGATTGAATTCTTTTTCCCTCTTGTTAATAGAAGCTCCCCTATCAGAGGCATTGAGACAAGGGTAAACTGTCACGAACACAAATATTTTGTAAAAAGAAAGTATTTTTCAAGGTCTTTCTCTTCCTGGATTGTTTAAAATTGTGCCATAAGGAGAGACTGGGTCCCTGCAGGGGCAGGAAGTCCAAATTGCTGCTGTCCTCTGAGCGGATGAGTCATTTGTGAATTGAGTCAGTACTTTTTATACCAATATGCAAGAGAAATAACACATTTTTCATAGTTTTGTACAGCATTCAGCAGAGCTTAATAGCACAAACCAAGCTCTCGGGAGGCTTGTTTGCTTTTGTATCTCCAGCACTTAGCACAGTGCCCAACATATAAGAGAGGCTATTGTTTGGTGAATGAATAAATGAATGAATAAACGAATGATTAGCTGACCTTCATGAAGTGCTTTAAATTCTGCATGATCTCTCAGAGGTTGCGGTGATTTGATAAACATTTTTTTACAGCAATTTTAACACTGAATTGTGAGCTTTAGTGTAGTACTTTGTTTTCTTGTACAAAAGACAATGCATTTTTAAAACTGTAGAAGTGGGGTGGCCTACTTACTTGCCATGAGCCCACAATATGACAGTTGTTTTGGTGCAGTGGAAAAATTAGCGGAATAAAGAGATTAATTACCTAACAGAATTAGATTGCCAAAGAGCAAGTTACAAAAAAAACTTCTCAGTCTCAATAGCAAGGGAATATTTCTTTTTAAAAATAATAAATATCTTGCTTTTGGCCTTAAATTGTAAGCCCCACTCTTTCCTAATCTTATCCTTCTTCAGAGGCCATAGGAGAAGTCTAGCAGAATACTTGTGAGCATGGGACTTGGAACTCAGGCAGACTTGAATTCAAACCTCACTCTGCCACTTAATCCTCTGTGATCTTGGTCAAGTTATGTAAACTAGGTAATCTGTTTTCCTTTTTGTAAAAAGGGAATAATAAAGGATCCTTGTCATGCTTATGTGAATTAATGCCTATGAAGCATTTAAGCAGGTAGAAATGCTGAATGTATGATTGTTGGTAGTATGTGGTAACTCCTATATGTGAATGCCATCTTTTTGCCTCTTTGCCTTTGAAGAGTTCCTAGCCATTTCTTAAAGACTTAGTTTAAGCTGACTCCTCACTATATTTTTCCATCTCTCTCACTGCCGCTTCTGAGTTCCCACAGTAGTGGATTACAGCCCTTACCACGACAGTTACATGTTTGTCTCTCTCCTACGCTAGACCACAAATTCTTCAAAGAAAAGGAGCTCATATGTTTGTATTTTTCTCTGTTCCTACTACAGGGTATGGTACACGGTGGTTAACAGAACATTTGTTAAGTTCTTTAATTGTGTGTATGGAAGTCTTCTATAAGTTGTACAGTGTTAATCAAATGATAATACTATTTCAGGACTTAATATATGCCTAGCAACGTGCTTGGAACATTAGAAAGTAGTTATTTGCTCTGTAAGTACCAAAGATGGGACAGTTACCACAAAGCTAATTGAGGAATGATTCCAAGTACCAAACTGTAACATTTTTTATTATCTAATATAAAAAACTTACAGATAAGTAGAAGTTCTGTTTGCTTCCTTCCTGCTGTAAGCATTCCAGAGAACAGACTCAGTCCTGTCTTTTAAGTTGATTCTTCCCCCAGGATTTTAAGCTGATTGGTTTAAGTATAGTCTTTTATTTATATTTTATATTATTTTAATGGCTAAGTCTCGATGACTAGCACTGAGTACTTGTTCCATGTCAGGCACGGAGGACTGCAGCGTGCTGTCTGGTGTAAGCACTTATTTACAACAACCCCACCAGCTCTGAGTACTACTGTTTTCCATGATGTTCTGCTAAGAGGACTGAAGCTTATAGATCTGGGGTGACTTGCTCCAGGTCACAGAGCTGGCAAGCACTGGCGCTGGATCCAGGATATGAACTTAGATAATCTGATTTTGGAACCTAAACTTACAATTAGGCAACTGCCTGCTCTTTTCACGTTGGAACTTTTATCTGTTTTTTAGCTTAGTTTGAGATAATACACATAAAGTATCTAATGTTTGTCTCAGATTAATTCCTTTAAAAATGATAGTTTTATTCCTTCTCTTCTGATATGATATCAAGAGATAAATTCAAAGATAATTTGGTAAAAACAAGTAACATGAGCATTATAAGGGCATACCCTCCAAACCAATTTGGGATATTTAATTCCCTGTTGCAGTGTTGGTTAAACATCTTATTTTAATCCAAGAGAATGTTCTCATGTGTAAGAAATCACAGAGTACCAGGAAAGGTTGGAGAATAGTAGATATCTTGTTTCAAAATTTAGTTTTCTCTATCTTTGATGCCTTGTCTTATTAAAGAACATGTTTTAAGATATCTGTGTGAAATTTTAGGTGTGTTTTTGGTCACTGTGTATATTTAACTTGTCTAATGTCTTAAGTAATAAATATTTGTCACTTAAAGATTTTTTTTTAAAGTTACCTTTGCAGTTTGATTTTAACGTGGATAAACTTGGTATCCAATATCTTGAGATCCAAATAACTTGCAAAGTTTTACTACTACACAGATTTAGAAATTCAGGTCAAATGTTTCCTGATTATTATTACATATAGTAGAATCCTGGTCTAGTGTAGTTTACCATTGTTTTCTTCCTTTATATTCATATAATATGTGTAATATGCATTATATTCATAGAATATGTATTATATTTTAAGGGTTGGTTCTATTATGTTTAGAGGAAGTGTTTCAAAAATATTTTAAGCTCTGTGTTTCATGTGAGCACTTTTCATCTTTTTCAAAATAGGTAAATCAACAAACTGGGAAGATGATGGTTGGGGAGCATGGGAAGAAACAGACCCCCAAGAACCTGTAAGTCTTTGTAAACATACGCGTAGTTTTTTATGATGGCATTTCCCTTTTGTAATGGTGGTGGCATATTTCAGTGTTAGGCTGACATTTAAAAATTTATGTCAAGAACATTTTTGTACGTAACTTAATAGTACTTAAGGAGATGCCTGTTCTTAAGGATTTAATGACTTTATAGCTAAGTGGGCCAAATGGAGAACAGCTATTTTAGGATTCTGCCTCCTTCATTAGTTATCCTTTTAGACTCTTTCACTTACTCATTCACCGCGTTTCTTAAGGGCCCACCGTAGTCTCGGTGCTGGGCATATAGCGATGGGCAAGGTAGACAGAGTCCCCACACGTGGCAGTATCTTTTCATCTAGGAGGAATCGAAAATCTAAACTGGCTTAAATGACAGGGAAATTCATTAGCTCACATAAAAGGAAGTCAGAGGTAGTTTGTGCTCCCAGGTGAATAAATTCTGAAAGGTGAAACTGCTTTTAAAAGGTGTACATATTTCAAATTTCAATAGAAATAGTTGAGTGGTGTTTCCGAAGGGCTGCCCCCCATGTGTATTTCCAACAGCAGTATATGAGAGTGCCTTTCTCCGCCCTCTGAATTACAGAAGTGAAAACATCTCTGGGCTAATTGCTTTTTATCACTGACTGTGCACTATTGTTTATTTTGTAAACAGTGAATTATTTCTCTGTACCCATGTTTTTATCAATACTGGGAAACTTAGGACTATGAGAGATAAATGTGTTTTCTTAGAGAGGCCTGCTTTTCTCAGTTTTTTTCTGAAAATGTTTGCCCCTAGCATGTTATCAAACTTTAATCTTTGCAAAATCAGAATGGCATAAAATGCCACTTCAGTGTTTTAATTTGTATATTTTTATATGGAAGTATAGTTGATTTACAATGTTATGTTAGTTTCTGGTGTACAGCAAAGTGATTTAGTTATGTATACATATATATATATATATATATATATATATGCTCTTTTTCATATTCTTTTCCATTATGATTTATCACAGAATATTGAATATAGTTCCCTGTGCTATACAGTAGGACCTTGTTGGTTATCTATTTTATATATAGTAGTTTGTATCTGCTGATCCAAAACTCCTAATTTATTCCTCCCCTAACCCCTTTCCCTTTCGTAACCATATGTTTGTTTTCTATATCTGTGAGTCTGTTTCTGTTTTGTAAATAAGTTCATTTGTATCTTATTTTAGGTTCCATATATAAGGGGTATCGTATGGTATTTGTCTTTCTCTGTCTGACTAACTTCACTTAGTATGATAATCTCTGGGTCCATACATCTTGCTGCAAATGGCATTATTTCATTCTTTTTGTGGCTAAGTAGTATTCCATTACATATATATATACCACATATGCTCAAAGTAGGCTAGAAAGAAAAGAAAACTTGTATAGCTTTGTTTAGTTACTTTTTTATGTGAAGCACTTATTTCTCTTTGTTTCAGGTGAGATGACTGTTTTATTTCTATGATTTAGGTAGTAAACTACTGAGAATTACAGTGAATATACTGACAGCCCCTTGTTTATACTGGATTTTACTGGTACCACTGTTTCACGTACATGCCTGGGAAAGTTAGCACAATGAGAGTGACAATAAAAATTGCAAATGATGGACTTATTAACTAAAGTTGAAAGCTTTGAAAAATTACTCTGGGCTACTTCAATGGCTGTCTGGTCATCACAGTAGCTGATACACCAAAAAACATTTATCACTGAGTCCAGAGTGTTAACTTACCAGCCCTTGGAGTGGGCAGCTATAATTGAAAGGCTGGTTAAATTATTGCAGTTTTACTCTCTGCTACATTGTGAAAGGATAGTTGTTTGACAAATTTGTAGGCTTAAAATCAAAAGAAAGAAAAATTTTAAATATATATTTGTCACAGCCCTACTGTTGAGAAAGGATACCTTTTTATAATCCACGTTGGTGGCTTCCAAACTTGTGCAGATTAAGAAAAAATTTTTACTAGTTTCAAGTCAAAGAAAAATCTTTAAAGTTTAGACTATGCTGAAATAAAATTATACATTCTCTCTCCCTACCCCAACCAGGGACTATGTTTTATAGCTAATGGATGCATCTAATGTTAACTTTAGTAACTGGGTACTTGCTGGTTTTTGTGGAAAGCCAACTTGGCCCTGGTGGTGCTGGGTATTTTTTTTTTTTTGATATGCCTCTCTGGGGAAATTAACTACCTTGTCAAATTATGGCATTATTTTAGGACCAGTATCATCAGGGAAGCATTATTCATAGCTGTGGGCCCCATTATTGTGTAGGAGGTTTTCAGGAAAATCTAATTGGTCGGCAGATGCCCTTATGGTACAAAACAAGGATGAGCTTGCTTGAATGTGTGCTGAGACTTCCTGGCACATTCTTTTTTTTTTTTTTTTTTTTTTAATATTTTGGCATCAGTTTATAACACATACAATGATGAAGGTAGAAATTTTAAAAAGTACTTACTTCTATATAACTTTTTAAGATTTTTTGTGTATGTGTATTTGAAGTATAGTCAGTTTATGATGTATCAATTTCTGATCCTTCAGTCATACATGAATATACATATATTCATTTTCATGGTCTTTTCCACCATAAGTTACTATAAGATATTGAATATATTTCCCTGTGCTATACAGTATAAACTTGTTGTTTATCTACTTTATATGTTAGTATCTGCAAATCTCAAGCTCCCAGTTTATCCCTTCCCACCCCCTCTCCCCCTGGTAACCATAAGTTTGTTTTCTAAGTCTGTGTGTCTGTTTCTGTTTTGTAAATAAGTTCATCTTTTTTTTTAGATTCCACATGTAAGTGATATCATCTGGTATTTTCTTTCTCTTTCTGCTTACTTCACTTAGAATGACAATCTCCAGGTCCATCTGTGTTTGCTGCGAATGGCATTATTTTATTTTTTATGGCTGAGTAGTATTCCATTGTATAAATATACCACATTTTCTTTATCCAGTCATCTGTTGATGAACATTTAGATTGTTTCCATGTCTTGGCTATTGTATATAGTGCTGCTATGAACATTGGGGTGCATGTATCTTTTCGAATTAAGGTTCCCTCTGGATATATGGCCAGGAGTGGGATTGCTGGATCATATGGTAAGTCTATTTTTAGTCTTTTGAGGAATCTCCATACTGTTTTCCATAACGGCTGCACCAAACTACATTGCCACCAACAGTAGAGGAGGGTTCCCTTTTCTCCACAGCCTCTCCAGCATTTGTCGTTTGTGGACCTTTGAATGATGGCCATTCTGACTGGTGTGAGGTGATATCTCATTGTAGTTTTGATTTGCATTTCTCTGATAATTAGTGATATTGAGCATTTTTTTATGTGCCTATTGGCCATTTGTATGTCTTCATTGGAGAATTGCTTGTTTAGGTCTTCTGCATGGCACATTCTTAACTAGGCCTTTACAGCTCTCTTTCCTCCCTGTTCTTTTTTAATCATTGAGGGACACTAGTCTCTTGATCTAGAAGTGGAGTAGAGCTTCTTGTCACCCCTTCATTCTGAATGAACAGCAGAGCAGAGCGGGGTTAGAGGTGCTGTGGCACTTTGGGTTACAGGGCTCGGCTTCCCAGGGCAGCGTAGCATGGAAGCAGCACAGAGGGTTAATGCAATTAAACCGATGCAGTTAAACTCCAGTGCCTGCATTTCAAATCCGTGCTCCGTCTGTGTGATGTGGGGAAGTCACCTTGATAAGTCTCTGTTTCTCCATCCCCAAATGGGGGTAGTAATAAAATCTTATTCATAGAGTTACAGTGAAATTAAGTAAGATTTCTGTGTAAAGCCCTTTACACAGTACCTGGCACTCAGTAAGTGCTTGGCCGATGTTGCTGTGTACTTCATCCAAGTCACTGTTGTCATCCCTGTCTTGTTCCTGTTGAATCAGTCACCAAACCCAGACATACATCTGGGTCAGCACTTCTTAGTGGACCCACTGTCCTCTGCTTAGGATGGCGCCCAAGGGTTTCTTTATTGTGAGAGGAGATTTCAAGTGACTGTGGCCTGATTTCTACCAAATCGCTTGGGTACAAAGTAGCAGACATCATAGAACAATTAAGGGCACGTTCATCCTTTTGTTCTTTGTTTGCCTTTATAGCATATTGACTGTTGATACACCATCCCAATGAACTAAGGGATTTTTTTTCTTTTTGAGGACTTATTGAAAGGAATTTGATTTACATAAGATTTCTTCTCCCACCTCCACTCCTAGTGGTTTTCAATTTTTAAATTTGCTTCATGATTTTCTGGTAAAAATTCATACTGCTTGTGGCAAAATAGCAAAACCTATGGAGCAATAACAAATTTTTACCTTTCTTTACAGTTTTAAGGATATCATTTTTTTTCAGTTGTGTGATTAGAGGGTTTTAATCTTATTGAATCTGGTGCATTGAATACTGTCCCTCCAGGATTACATGTGATGACCAGGAGCTTGTGGTTGCTCTCCCCACCCCAGTGTGGCTGTGGATCAAAAGAGCGATGGAGCTTGTATTAAGAGCATGTGCCATTGCATCTCATGACAAGCTTGCATCATTCCCAAGCAGCCAGACTGAAGCTTTAGATCTAGAATTTCATGACACATCAAATCCTAATGATGATATGATGTAATAACATAATAGGCTACCAGCACGCCCCATTTCACTGTACTTCACAGACATTGCTTTTTTTTTCTTTTTTTTTAACAAATTGTAGGTTTATGGCACCCCTGCAGCATACAGGTTATTGGCACCTTTTCCAACAGCATTTACTCACTTCGTGTCTCTTTGTCACATTTTGGACATATTGGGAAATATTTGAAACCCTCCACCAGCAAAAAGACTATGACTCGCTGAAGGTTGAGATGATGGTTAGCATATTTTATCAACAAAATATTTTAAAGCACCCAAAGTAATAAAATATCTGGGAATAAATCTAACCAAGGAGGCGAAAGAATTATACACAGAAAACTATAAACCATTGATGAAGGAAATTAAAGAAGACTTTAAAAAATGGAAAGATATTCCATGCTCTTGGATTGGAAGAATCAATATTGTTAAAATGGTCACACTGCCCAAGGCAATCTACAGATTTAATGCAATCCCTATCCAATTACCCAGGACATATTTCACAGAACTAGAACAAATCATAATAAAATTTATATGGAACCATCAAAGACCTAGAATTGCTAAAGCATTACTGAAGAGAAAGAAAGAGGCTGGAGGAATAACTCTCCCAGACTTCAGACAATACTATAGAGCTACAGTCATCAAGACAGCATGGTATTGGTACCAAAACAGACATATAGACCAATGGAACAGAATAGAGAGCCCAGAAATGAACCCACAAACTTTTGGTCAACTCATCTTCGACAAAAGAGGCAAGAATATACAATGGAATAAAGACAGTCTCTTCAGCAAATGGTGTTGGGAAAACTGGACAGCAGCATGTAAAACAATGAAGCTAGAACACACCCTTACACCATATACAAAAATCAACTCAAAATGGATTAAAGACTTAAACATAAGACAAGATACAATAAACCTCCTAGAGGAAAACATAGGCAAAGCATTATCTGACATACATTTCAAAAATTTTCTCCTGGAAGAAATAAAAGCAAGAATAAACAAATGGGACCTAATGAAACTTACAAGCTTCTGCACAGCAAAGGAAACCAGAAATAAAACAAGAAGAAAACCTACGGAATGGGAGAAAATTTTTGCAAGTGAAACCGACAAAGGCTTGATCTCCAAAATATATAAGCAGCTCATACGACTCGATAAGGAAAAAATAAACAACCCAATCCAAAACTGGGCAGAAGACCTAAACAAGCAACTCTCCAAGGAAGACATACAAATGATCAAAAAGCACATGAAAAAATGTTCAATATCACTAATTATCAGAGAAATGCAAATCAAAACTACAATGAGGTATCACCTCACACCAGTCAGAATGGCCGTCATTCAAAAATCCAAAAATGACAAATGCTGGAGAGGCTGTGGAGAAAGGGGAACCCTCCTACACTGCTGGTGGGAATGCAGTTTGGTGCAGCCACTATGGAAAACAGTGTGGAGATTCCTCAAAAGACTAGGAATAGACTTACCATATGACCCAGGAATCCCACTCCTGGGCTTGTACCCAGAAGGAAATCTACTTCAGGATGACACCTGCACCCCAATGTTCATAGCAGCACTATTTACAATAGCCAAAACATGGAAACAACCTAAATGTCCATCAACAGGTGACTGGATAAAGAAGAAGTGGTATATTTATACAATGGAATACTACTCAGCCATAAAAACCGACAACATAATGCCATTTGCAGCAACATGGATGCTCCTAGAGAATGTCATTCTAAGTGAAGTAAGCCAGAAAGAGAAAGAAAAATACCGTATGAGATCGCTCATATGTGGAATCTAAAAAACAAAAACAAACAAACAAACAAAAACAAAGCATAAACACAGGACAGAAATAGACTAATGGACAGAGAATACAGACTTGTGGTTACCGGGGGGGGGGGGCGGGGTAGAGGGTAGGAAGGGATAGACTGGGATTTCAAAATTCTAGAATAGATAAACAAGATTACACTGTATAGCACAGGGAAATATACACAAAATGTTATGATAAATCACAGAGAAAAAAATGAAACAAAAAATATTTTAAAATTACAGTATGTACATTTCTTTAGACACAATGCTATTACCCACTTACAGACTATATAGTACAGTGTAAACATAATTTTTATATGCACTTGGAAGTCAGAAATGTGTATGTGCTTTATTGTGATATGTGCTTTATTGCAGTGGTCTGGAGCCCAGCTCGCAGTATCTTCAAGATGTGCTTGTGTAATAAAATCATATGAGTATTTTCTAACCTGTTTTTGGTATATGGAACTCCTGCTTGTACACGTCCAAGTTGGCCATGACGAACTAGGAGGATCTGCTTTTAGTCCCACAGTCACAAGGAAAGGTGGAGCGTTAGGTCATAGAAAAGGAAAGGCAGTGAAGAATGACGAAAGATTTTGGTTTTCACCCTCTTTTCCTCCCATCATCAGTAGATGAAACTGGAGTGCTGATCCACGTGATCTTTTTCTGGTTTCATGTTACTACAGATGTACATCTGTGAGGTGGCTCAGCCAGGTTAGGGATGTAACTAGTCATCGTGAAATAGTTTCTCTGAATGTGCTTCCACGTAAGTGATGTTTGCTTCTCGTGCTTTCATCTTGGTTGGTTCTCACGGGGCAACATTCATGTTTGCTCTGGGATCGCTTGTAGTCCCTCTGCTGGGATGGTGTCAGACAAGGCTTGATCACAGTTTGGCACTGAGTCCTAGGCCCAACCAAGAGGGCAATACTCTGTCCCTTCTGTCTAACTTGTACCTGCCATGGATGTGCCAGCCAGAATCTTGAAGTGTGACATTGTAATATTACTCCAGGAAAACATTACTAAAGATACTGTTACTTCAGGATACATCACTTAGGGTATTAGCTTTGAATCAGTTGCTCGTTGTCATAGAGGTTCCTGTGCAAGAATAAATAGTAGGTGATTCAGGTATCTTTATGAATACGAGTAAGGAGAACTTGGACTGCAGTTACTCATTTTTGCTATTGGGGCTGTGCTGCATGTGGAGTTGAGGAGCTGTAGAAAGCATAGGCTTTGCCAGGTAGAAGGTTTTCAGTCTAGTGTGGGAGAAATACAGCCACAGAGTAAATAGCAGAGAATAGTAAGACTTTTAATTGCAGTAAGTTCGAAAGAAGGTAAAAGTCAGAGTAAGGTAGGACTGAAATAGGAACTGGAAGTTGAGATGGAAAGACAGAAAAGAGAGGGAAAGTATTTTTAAATAGAGTGCTTAAAGAAATGCCTTAGGAATGTGCTGGCTCCCATGTGCAGGTCATTCCGCACAGCTCTAAAGCGGTTTGCAGAACTAGAGAAAGATTAAGCTGGTATAAGCGATAAGTAAAAGGGTAGTTCTTTTTGAGAAAAGGCTTTTGATTCACTATGAGACTAGAGTCAAATCCCAGGAGGAGACAGGCTTCCCAAAGAGCTGTCGCAGGCGCCTACCAAAATGAGCTGGGTTCTCCTTTGGGCTCTGACACCGACTGTGTGGCAGGGAGCACATTTCTTAACTGGCCTAAGACTCCACCTTTTTTATTGTAAACCGAGTTTGGGCCTGTTAGTCTTTAAACACCGTCCATCTTTGACTTCCTTAAACTCTCTGTCTTTTCAGCAAATGTAAACATACAGAGCTCATCTTTATTGGTGGCATCATTTTGGAAACAGGATAGTCTAAGGTGTCTGTTGAGAGAAAAAGGTATGGAAGTATATGTATAACATGCTACCGCTTGTGTCAGAAAAGGAGGAAAAAGGGTAAACATATTTGCCTGTGCGCACAGTGTCTCTGAGAATACACACAAGAACCGGTCATGTCTTTGTCTCTGGAGTAAACAGCTGCATGGCTAGAATGCAGGAATATCAGAGAGATTGTTCAAAGAGGACCTTTTCAGATCTGCTGAATTTCTAACCATGGGAATTTACCTATATCGGGATACATTTTCAATTAAAAAAAAATACAGAACACCTTTCAGGTCACATAAGAAAGAAATGTCAGAATTATCAAATACTTTTACAGGTCCTCCAACCGTAATTATCTTCAGATCATTTTTCCTTCGCTGTCTAGCCGTAGGTTCCCTAGCTGTCTGTCTCAAGTAGGGTTATTTACTAAGTTTCCTAACACTGAGTCTTTCCTAGAATGGTCCCTATGGGACATTCTCTTCATGTCTTGCTGTTTGCTTTATTTAAAAATTTTATGTTAATATTCAAAACTGAGATTTGCTTGAGGGGATGTTTTGTTTTTTGGTCGTCTCTGACGTGCTTTGATAAGGAATATTATTGAGACTGTAAAAGAATTAGGAAGATTTCTTTTTCTGTTTTTCTGCTCCCTTGCTCTGCAAGGTGGACAAGCGGGGTTGGAATAATCTCAGTATTTTGGCATGTAAGTAATTGTAGTTTTACCCACAGGAAGACGAAGGAAATACTTGCAAAACACAAAAAACTTCCTGGCTTCAAGATTGTGTTTTATCCTTATCTCCAACCAATGATCTTATGGTTATAGCTCGGGAGCAAAAAGCTGTATTTCTAGTGCGTGAGTACTCTATTATGTTCACTTATTTCAATGCAGAGAACAGAAAATGGATTAGGTAGAAAGAACAAGTGTTACTTCTAGCGTATGTATTGTATGGTGGCATTGGATAGTTTATTCTTTATGTTATATAATGCTTCTTAATTTCCTTTTTTATTTATTTCTTTATTTTTCTCTTTCTTGTTCCTTTCTCTGCTCTTTCTTTCCTCTTTGTTTTGCTTTCTTGGCTGCAAATACATGAGCTGTCTCTCTGTGGTCCTTCAGAGGTAGTAGTACTGGGCATTGCCCAATTCTTACCAGGCGCGGTCAGAGCTAAAAAGGCCACTGACCACTTCTAAGTAATAATGTGAGTGAGGGTGACTTTCAACTCTAATTTGAAAACTCACAGTGCTGTAGTTTCCTATTTGGGGCATAAGTTTTCAGCTTACAATTTTCGTTGAAGATTAATACTAAGATTTGGGTATACATAGAATATGGAAAACCTCACTGATCAAAATAAGATCATATGTTAAATGGCTTGGAATGGTCTTATAAAGTAGGCTTTCCATCCAGTAGCATGAATCTAATAGAAAAATTTTCTCTGTCAAAAGGAGTTTTATAAATAAAAATGTGGAATGGTACATAAGAATTACTAACTTTATTATATGGACTTCATTGGAGGAAAGAGAGACTAAAGAGAGTGTTTTATAAACATCTTATAAGTATTTTAAACATCATCTAATATTTACTTGTAGAAAGACTCAAATCAATTAGTGTAGCACTATTCAGTTCTGTGCTCATCATTCTAAAGGGAAAGAGGGAAATTTGTAAATTACTATTTTAGTACACTACAGTGAAAGCTATTTTGTTTGATACCTTTATTTTTTCAGCAAAATGGAAACATAGTGATAAAGGGAAGGAAGAAATGCAGTTTGCTGTTGGTTGGAGTGGTTCTTTAAATGTCGAAGAAGGGTAAGTACCAGTTAATTTTTTGTGTGTCTCCGTGCGTTAAACGTATATGTGAAATTGTTTGACTTGTAAGTGAATCTGTTAAGAAGCTTCATCATTTGCAGTGTTTAGTAAATGTATATTCATCATGGCCTTAGAAGTTTAGAGCGTGACTCAGGCAGGGAATTCTAATTTTATTTATCATATGATTACTTAAAAAAAAAAGCAAACTTTTATTTGGAGAGGATTTATAGAAGAGTTCAGAGAGAATCCCATAACATCCCTTCCACATTTTGCCTTCTCAGCTCTTCATTACTAATTTTGTTCCTCTGAACAGTCAAGGGCGGTCACTGTCCTCTCTGCTTTGCCAGCATTGGGCTGGTGCTTCGAGGGTGTGACAGTTCGCCACTAATTCTTAAAACTCATAAATACTTCAGAAATGCAAGTTGGTTAATTCAAGTTTCCTACTGACCCAATAAGTGTTTTAAAACGAGATCTCTAATGGGGTTCTGTGATGGAGCTGCTAGCCCAGAACCTGGAGCCAACACCGATAAATTTTTGTGACTGAAAGCTATCTGATCAGAATGAATAAGATTCTTCAGACTTTGAATTCAGATAGAAGACAACCAAGTGACAGTCCATCGTACATGCCGGACACTTAGTAGAGACTCACTGAAATCTTCTCTACTCTTACCAAAATAAGTGATATTTCTCCTCAAGTCCTCAGTCAAAGCATTTTGAAGACATTTAATTTGCCAGAAATACAAAGCAAACATAATGGTTCAGCTACTTTAGAGACAGCAAACAAACAGAAAGCTTAATTTTGTTCAGTGATTATCTAGTTTGATGTATAGAGGAGAGTGTTCACAGTGGTTTGAGTAAGCTGGTGATGGTCCTGAGGTTTGACAGGTTAAATCAAAGTTGGTCAGTAGGAGTTATTTTAATTTTGAGGCTTGGTCTTTGAGCCCCAGACAAATTTTTCAAGTCTGCATGTCAGGAAAAAAAAAAAATCTTCTAGGGGACATCTAACTTAGCAAGTGCTGAGAAGTAGGTTATCAGGAGCAATTTCTGCAAAGTACGAAAGAAGCTGCCAGCCAACTGAAATGCAGTGCGTCTCCAGAATAACGCGCTCAGCAGAAGTGCAGCTCGTCTGTGATGTGGTTGCCAGTTCCTCCCACCGCTGCCCGAGTCCTTAGCTGACGCGGAGGGAGGTGGATGGCAGGAAATGATTGCCTGGTGATCATTTGATGTTTTCTTAGTTTTGTAATTAATCAGTTGTGCACAGTAAACATTCACTTTCTTGACTTTTGCGCTTTTTATGACAATAGAGAGTGAAAAATACTGTTTTTATTAACCTTAAGTGAATGTGACATTATCTTTTATACAAATGGATTTTATGACCTGACTTAACGGTGGCGTTTCACTGTTTTTCACTAATGCAGTGGATAAAACTGATCCACAGAGTTCATCTTCCACTTAATTGCCCTTTAATGTCAAGTTATAGAGAAATAAAAGTAATTGATAAATTCGTTAGGTAAACATGTGATTTTGTTTTTGCTTTTAGGGAGTGTGTCACCAGTGCCCTCTGTATCCCTCTAGCCAGCCAAAAGAGGTAAGGGTAAATGAGTCATTTGTTTTCTCTGCTTTGACTTATGAGCTATTGAGATCATCCGTTTTGTTTGTCACAGGAGTTCCACTGGGCGTCCAGACTGGACCTGCATCGTGGTGGGCTTCACTTCTGGTTATGTACGCTTCTACACGGAGGTGAGTTGAGTGTCATGCAGTTAAAAAACACCAGTTGACTAGAATACATAGTTACACGTCCCATTATACTCATTTGTGACCCATTACCTGCCACTAGGCTGTAGTTGATATTTCATGGGGGTGGAGGCTGGAACAGGGGCAGGGGTGGTCGTAGAAAGTTCTGGTGGGAGCTACAGAGAGAAGCTGTGTTCTTCTGAAGAGAGACTACCTGCCATCCATGGAAGGCTTGTTGGGGGAATGACACCCTCTGCCTGGCTACACCTGCCCAGGTGTATGGGTAAGGAAGCAAGCCAGGGCTCTTCTCTGTGCTTCCTCCTAGAATGGCGTGCTGTTGCTCGCACAGCTTCTGAATGAGGACCCAGTGCTACAGCTCAAATGCAGGACCTATGAAATCCCGCGACATCCTGGTGTGACGGAGCAGGTACCGTGAGAGATTGTGTCCAGAGTAACAGGGGATCTATAATAGATGTACAGTGTTGGGAGCCAGGACTGGAATGGCTATGGCTTCTGCACAAAGATCTCTGTCATCTAGCACAATTCCTGCAGCTTTTGGACCATTGGTGTTTGTATTAGTATCTTCTTCAGGAAGACTGTCTAGTTCTGGAGATAAGTGAACTAGCTGGTGATTAGTCAGGAGGGTTTCTCCCCACAGTCATGCTCAATGGACCATATAAGCTTAGCCTTGTGACCTTGTCATGTGAGCCTTCACGCCAGCTCCCTTGCCCCCTGCCTCCCACCACTTGTGGTCCACAAATGTCTTTGAAAATGGAAACACCTAGAGGAAAGGGAACCCTCCTACATTGTTGGTGGGAATGTAAATTGGTGCAGCCACTATGGAAAACAGTATGGAGGTTCCTTAAACTAAAAATAAGGTTGCCATACGATCCAGAATTCCCACTCCTGGGCATACGTCTGGAGAAAACTCTAATTTGAAAAGATAACATGCACCCCAGTGTTCACAGCAGCACTATTTATAATAGCTAAGACATGGAAGCAACCTAAATGTCTATCAACAGATGACTGGATAAAGAAGACATGGTATATGGAATAATACTATTCAGCCATAAAAAGAATGAAATAATGCCATTTGCAGCAACATGGATGGACCTAGAGATTATTATACTAAGTGAAGTAAGTCAGAAAGAGAAAGACAAATACCATATGATATCCCTTATATGAGGAATCTAAAATATGATACGAATTAACTTATTTACAAAACAGAAATAGACTCACAGACATAAAAAACAAACTTACGATTACCAAAGTAGAAGGGGGGTAAGGGAGGGATAAATTAGGAGTTTGGGGTCAGCAGATACAAACTACTATATATAAAATAGATTAACAACAGGGTCCTACTGTATAGCACAGGGAACTAACTACATTCAATATCCTGTGACAAACTGTAGTGGAAGAGAATATGAAAACGAATATATATATAAATAACTGAATCACTTTGCCGTACACCAGAAACTAACACAAAATTTGTAAATCAACTATACTTCAATAAAAAAAATAAACGTAGAAACACCTCAACAATCCAGTAGAACAAGGGGCAAGGCAATTCTCAAAAGAAGGAATATAATTGGTCAAAAGCATATGATAAAATTTTGGACTGTACTAATACCCTGAGAACAGTAAGCAACTAACTACATTTGAGAATTTTTCACCTTTCAGATTGGCAAAAGGTGAAATTAACAAAACTTGGTGGCAACATAGAGAAACAAGCGCTCTCATGTATTGTTGGTGGAAATGTAAATTGAGAGACACTTTCTTGAGACAGTTTAGCAATACGATTGAAAATGAAAATTGTGAATACTCTATTACCAGCCAACCCACGTGAAGGAATTTATACTAAAGTGACATGAAAAGATATATACAGAAGAATGTTCATAATAATGAAAATATTTAATTCATTCATAAACAATTATTTACTGCCTGTTATATGCCCAGCCCAGATCTCATGACTGAGAATTCACTGGTGAGCTAGACACACAAGGTTCCTTCTATTTTATTTTATTGTATTTTATTTTATTTTATTTTTATAGAAGTTTAGTCACTTTACAGTGTTGTGTCAATTCCTGGTGTACAGCATAATGTTTCAGTCATGCATGTACATACATATATTTGTTTTCATATTCTTTTTCATTATAGGTCACTACACGATACTGAATATAGTTCCCTGTGCTATATAAGATTCCTTATTTCGTGGAGCTTACAGTTTGGGGATGGTAAGAAACCAGTAATAAACAGCTAGAGATTCCAAGATGATTCGGTCTCTGAGAGGTGCTGTGAAGGAAGGGATCATGTTGATGAGACTGTAATAAAACAAGAGAATGGAGATGATGTTTGAGGCAGAGGCTCAGGTATAGCCCTTCTGAGTCACTACATTTGAGCTGAGACCTGAGTGATCAGAAGAATTAGGCAGATAAAGACCTAGGAGGTGAAGGTTCAGGCATGTAGAAAGCACTGAGCTGATAGTGACCTTCCTGTTCAAGGAGCAAGGGGAGAGAGGTGAGATGACCTTAGAGATAGGTGCCAGATCTTGCGGCATGGTTAAAGAGTTCATGTTTTGAGTCTAAATGCGAAGGGAGCCACTGGAGTGATTTAATCAGGGGGAGATGTGATCTGCTGTCTCACGAAGATCACGCTGGCCATGGAGTATGGATGGTAGGGACTGAGGGTGGAAGCAGGAGGCCAAACTAAACATCTACCCATGAGAACTGGCTAACTGAATTTGGTACATACAGTGCAGTACAGCGTGGCCACAACAAAAAATGATTTGCTCACTTATTGAAATGTAAAAATATCAGACATATTATTGAGTAATAAAAAACATGTTACAGGTTACACCACGTGGTATAGTCTCATATAGAAGTGTGTTTATATGTGACAGTATGTATTGAAATACATCTCTTTCCTCTTTTTATTTTACTATATTGTTTGTATCCATACAGTGACTATATTTCATTTTTATGAAACTTGTGCATTTTTTTTGGTTAATCTCACCATCTGTCCTGAAAACATTCTTCACCGTGTACAAAAGCTCATGTTTGAGAATTTTCAGTCCTCGGCCAAAAGGCATTCTGAAATTGTTTGACTATTCCTCTGCCTGATACTGTTTTTGTGTGTTGGGTGTCTGACAATTGGTTAGTTATAATTTTTAAAATTTTACCTTAATCATGACATTTAGCTATAATAGAAAAATAGATATGCTTATTTGGCAACGATGAAAACTTGTTATTTTCTTCTTTCTTTAATAGAATGAAGAGTTGAGCATCTTGTATCCAGCGGCCATTGTGACTATTGACGGATTTAGCCTTTTTCAGTCTCTTCGTGCCTGCCGAAATCAGGTAGCAAAAGGTAATTTTTGGCAAGAAATATCTAACTTCTGGTGACGGTTGTCTTGTTTAATTTAACCTACTCAGAAAATTAAGTATGTCTTCTAAATTGAAAGGGCCTCCTGAACTAGATTTTAGGGAAAAAAGCCTGCTGCTGCAGAAATGGGAGCGCGCTGTTGGGCAGACTGCTTAGGAAGATAAAGGCAAGGGCTGGGGCATCAGCACTCCATGCGTGTTGCCAGTAGAACAGCAGCTTTGTTCAATGAGTCAGCAGTGTGTCTTGGCCGGTTAACAGAGAGAGTCAACCTCGGGGTGGAGAACTTAGTTGCGTCTAGCCGAGGAGCCAAACTTCTCTCTAGAGGAGCAGCTGTTTGGGCCAGCATGCTAAATAAAATCTTGTGGTTCTACATTGCTTCCATTCTCACTGGGGGTAAAGACAGCACACTGTGTGCGGGGGGGGGGGGCATCTTCCCCTCAGAAGGTGGGACCTGACAGGAAGTTAGCACTGGCTTCTTCGCCCTAACGTGAGACTGAACAGAGAAAAGTTGGAGACCGAAACATACTGTGTGCATAGGCGACTACATCGTTTCCAGACTTTGGCATGAAAAGTGCACAAGTAATCAAGATTTCTTCACTTGTACTACCCGTAATTTACCCTCTGATGCTATTATATTTTTAGAAGAGGATATTGTATTTCGTCAAATTCAAGATGCCATTGATTGTAACGTGCACTTTTTGTATACCCCTAAGAAGCAGAAATGCTGCCAGTGAGAGTCCCACCATGGATTTTAAGATCCCAGTTTCAGAGATGTTAAAATATGGGAAATAAAAGCCTTAAAATCAGTGAAAATACCAGCAGTGGTGCTGACACCCCTGCTTTCTCCTGGATTTGGGTAAAGGAGCCTTAATGTTCCTAAAACAAACTATGCTTAACTCTTAAGTTATTTAGATGGCTCCCTGAAAATAGAGTTTAATTAAGATATGTTAACCAATTCATAAAGATTGTTCCTAAATCCAGAACTAAACTGTAAGACAGAAAAGAAACAATTTCTAGGGAAAGAATGCAGCATCTTATATTATGATGGAAAAATTGTCACTGCCTTTTTAGCAGGTTGATATGATCAATAAAATTCTGAAGTCTTGGTTATATGGTTCTTTAATAGTATATGATTTTCTCTGAAGAAAGAATTTGAACTTTTGTGCCTATTTTCATAATCTTTTAAATTATTTAAATTTAGCCCACCATAAGCTTCATTATCTTCGTTATCTTTGGAACACTTAAAAACAGTCACCAATAATATATATGCCTGAAGAGACTGGTGATTTTATTTAGGTAAGAATTCTGCCAATAAAGTAAACTGGAAATAGATAATTATAATACAGTAGCCAAGACATGGAAGTAACCTAAATGTCCAACAACAGATGACTGGACAAAGAATTTGTGGAATATTTATACAATGGAATACTACTCAGCCATAAAAAAGAATAAAGAACTGCAATTTGCAGCAATACGCATGGACCTAGAAATCATCATTCTAAGTGAAGTAAGCCAGAAAGAGAAAGAAAAATACCATATGATATCACTCATATGTGGAATCTAAAAAAAAAAAAAGAAGGAAGACACTAGGAACTCATATACAAAAGAAAGGCAGACTTGCAGACATAGTAAACAATCTTATGGTTACCAGGGAGAGGGCTGGGAAGGGATAAATTTGGGAGTTTGGGATTTGCCGATGTTAGCCACTATATAATAGATTTAAAAAAAAACATTTTTTCTGTTAGCACAGGGAACTATATTCAATGTCTTGTAATGACCTTTAATGAAAAAGAATATGCAAATGAATATATATATGTATATGCGTGATTGAGACATCGTGCTGTACACCAGAAACTGATGCATTGTGACTGACTGTACTTCAATTAAAAAAAGAAATAGATCATTATAGTTGCTATCTTCAGCCATTTCATTTTTACTATTTTTGAATTTGTTTATTTTGTTATGTATGAAACCATAAAGCCATTTTAGCTCCTAGGAAGGAAGGAGGGGGGGAGGGAGGGAGGAAGCCATTTAGTGCCTCTTATTTATTGTAAGTTGCTCTAAAAATAATTGATCAGTTAGCTGCAAATTGTTGTGACTTGTGTTTCACAATATAGGAAAATTCTCTCTTCTTGGCCTTAATATCAGATCTGAAGTGCTCAGAGGATTCCATTTTTGCTTTGTCAGAGTGCTTTCCTTCGCCATCCAGCCTCAGAAGCCAGCGCCCAGCTGTGTTCTGATTCACAGCATGAGGGCGGCTGCTCGGCGGACCCTGTGCTTGAGCCTGTGGCGAGGATGTGACTTGCTTTTCTTCTCATTACTCGCTCACTGGGTATAAATGCTGAAGTTAATGAGCAGCACTTCATTCATTTTTTTCTGGCAGTGCTGTTGCTGTTAGCATATCTTTTTGTCAAGCTTGGCCTCGGTCAATTAGAGACCGTGGTATGTGTACTTCCGCTGAGCATATTTGTCAGGTTTTTAGTTTTTCACAAAGGCACTGGGTTGCCGTTCCCAGGATTTTTTTCAGTGTCTTTCTCAAGGGGGAGAAATCGCTTACTTGGCCTCAGTTGCAGTTTGAATTCATCTTGATTTTTAGTAGTAGTCTAGGATTTTTAATAGTCTTCTCTAATTATTTGAGTGTTCCAAATTCTCTTGTGACAGCCAACTTAGTTTTTCTTTCTTTTTTTTTAAACAACGTATTTTTTAACGTTTGCATTTTGTTGCCTAGGTGTGAGTAAATCTCACTTTACACACGGTTTACACTACTTTGCCTCATTATTTTTGGTTGAAATTTTAGAATAATAAATTAAGTTATTACATTTTTGATGTTTTTGGTAACACTTCATTTTCTCCATTATTTAAGTGTGGATTGTCTAATTTTTATCTTTGACAGCTGCAGCATCAGGCAATGAGAACATACAGCCACCACCGTTGGCTTATAAGAAGTGGGGTCTACAAGATATTGACACAATTATTGATCATGCCAGTATTGGTAAGCATTACTAGTTGTAATTCTTTTGGAGTTTACTTCTTAGACTTTTTGATTGAAGTATCTCATTTGTTAGAAATACCGATTTATTCTTATGTGAAAAGAAAAATGCATTGCGTTTAGTGAGATATTTGGAAAGTAGTTCAGACTTAGAGATTCTCATAGGTTAATGTCTTTAAGAAATAGTAGTTTTAATGATTATGCCCTCAGCAGCAGTATGTTACAATTTTAAGTCACTCACTATTCAACTTAATTTTTATGCGTATGAGTTTAATTCATGTAATTACCAGATAGATCAGTCTTATAAAAATGTAACCAGCAGAATATAGATAAAAGCAGATTTCTTCTTGCAAACAGTACATGAAGGCTGACTGTTAGGTCTCAGAAATGCAGAGATGGAACGACATGGTCTCTGCTGTCAGGAAGCAGGAGGCTAGTTGGAAGAAATACTTGGAAACAATAACGTACCCCAGCATAACGACTGTTGTAGCAGACAGGTGGACCAGCTGTAGTGGGAGCAGAGGAGGAGCCCCTTGTGCTGAGGGATCAGGAAAGAGGAGGTTGACTTCAGTCCGAGACTGAAAGAATGAGTAGGACTTGACCCAGAGAATGCGGGTAGTCTAGCGCGCAGGTGCTAGGCATGCCCTGAGTGCTGGAAGTGAGGAGGGCTGGCAGGAGGGAGGCCAGAGTGTAAGCAGGAGTCAGATTCTGAAGGCCTAGTAAACTCTGCAGAGGAGTTGAGATCTTTCTCCCAGCCACACTGAGAGTCAGTGAAGGATTCTGAGCAAGAGAATGGTATCACCGAGCCTGTTAGAAAAATCACTTTGGTGAAAGTTTAGGGGTTGCATTGTAGGAGGTCAAGACTGAAGCCAGGTGCAGTCAGGAAGCTGTAGTTATCTCAGTAAGAAGTAATGAACTTCTGAATTAAGTGTAGAAATGTGGGTGGGGAAGAAGGAAATGCCATTTTAAAATACATACGTATTTTTTCCTGTTTATAGTGTAGTAGATGCTTGTTAACATTTTCAAATAGCATATAAACATACAAAGAAAGAAGGAAAAAGTAGCCCTTTAAATCCTACCACCTAGAGATACTACCGGCCTCTCGGGAAGCATCCTTCCAGACGTACATGTGTCAGTGCGTGTGTAACGTGTGTATGGTTACGTACAGATGTGTTTTCTTGAGTAGGGTTATATCCTGCCAACTATATTGTAGCCCTTCTCTAATCCATGAAGAGGCTTTCACAACAATTTTGCTAGCTATACATTTCGTCAGAGTCCTACTAGAAGACAGATGGCATCCTTGAAATAATTGAAAAGGTTTTATTTGCAGAGAAACTGTGCAGATGTGGCAGAGGAGAACCACAAGAGAGAGTAGCATCTCGGGGCTGATTAGCAGTCCAGCTGTTAACCGTTCCTAGGCCTAAATTCTGCTCACTGGAGATAATCATAGAATCGTGCCAGAAGAGCAGGATGGCTTTTGGCCAGTGGCCACGCGGAATAGCTGTCCTGGCTTCATTCTCCTTTCTGTCTTTGATCTCCTGATGGGGCTTCCCATTGTCTGAACCCAACACGAAGTCGAGGTTAGTGACTTGTGCACCCTGGCTCCTGGGGGCCAGCAGGGAGAGAAGGAAGGAGTGTGAATCTAGAGGTGGGAACAGAAGATGCCTGACACACAGATCTCTTTGTTTATTGTTGCATTTCTTGTGCAGAATACAGGCAGACCTCACTTTATTTGCACTTTGCTTCATTGCGCTCCACAGATACTGCAGTTTTACAAATTGAAGGTTTGTGGCAGCCCTGCGTCGAACAAGTCTATTGGTGCCATTTTCCCAAAAACATTTGCTCACTTCGTATCTCTGTGTCATGTTTTGATAATTATTGAAATATTCCAACCCCTCCACCAGCAAAAAGATTATGACTTGTTGAGGACTGAGAAGGTGCTTAGCAATTTTTAACAATAAAGCATTTTAAAATTAAGGTTTGTACATTGTGTTTTTAGATGTCTACTGTTGCACACCTAACAGACTACAATAGAGAGTAAACATAGTTTTTATTTGCACTGGGAAACCAAAAAATTCAGGACTCACTTTGTTGCGATATTCACTTTATTTCGGTGACCTGTAATTGAACCTGTAGTATCTGCGAGGTCTGCCTCTAATCTGTATTAAGCACCTTATTGATAGACACTTCCATTTGTCTTTACTTTTTTGCTAATGTTAAAGTGTTGCGAGATTCCAAAGTGTTGAGTTCAGTTCAGGGTAACTTCCCTGTTCTGTTAATTAAACTTTGGGACATTGAAACAGGCTAGGAGAAATGATTGGATAGAAAATATTATTCTATTCATTTATCTCCCAGCCTACAAAATGGAAAAAAAAAGGAAGGCGCATTGAGCTTAGTGGTATGTACATCTTTATTTAAAGGTCTTACTAACTTATTCAACAAAGAAATGAATGAATATTATGTCCTAGGCTAGAGATACTGGTGCTAGAAATGTAAGACAGACGGGACCCCTGCCCTGGTGAAGCTTACATTCTGGTGATGGGGAGGCAAAAAATAAACAATTAGACCAAATGAATAAATATGGTAATAACAAAATGTTAGTAAGTATCATGAAGAAAATAAGCAGAGGGTCATGAGAAAAGTAAAGGCAGAAGGAACTGGGCAGACTGGTGAGCACAGGCCTCCCCTGAGACATGAAGGATGCGAAGCAGCAGGCCGCGTGAACAGGTGTAGGAGGAGCATTCCCGGCAGAGGAAGCAGCAGACATAGAGGCCTGCGGGCCCTGGAAGACTGGGAAGGAGGTCGGTGTGACTTGGTTGGAAGGAGTGAGTGGGAAATGGGACCAGGGAAGTATGGAGACATAAACTAGGGTCGGATCACATAGGGGTGAGGAGTTGAGGTTTTATTCTAAACGCAGTGGGTGTCATTGCCGGAGTCCAAGTATGGACTGTTTAACAATATTGCTCTGCCTGCTCTTCAGAGAGAGGCTTGCAGAATAAAAAGTGAAAGCGAGGAGACCGGCAAGGAGTTTGCTGCAGGAAGAGAGAAGGATGGCTTTGTCTAGGAGGAGGCAGTGGCACTGGGGAGAAGTTGACAGTGAGATGTATTTGGCACTTCCTAAGGGATGACTGTGAGAAATGAGAGAAAAGAAAGGATCAAAGATTTCTTAGTTTTTAGGTTTGAGCAACTGAGTGGATGATCAGACTGTGGCTGAAAGGAGAAGGCAGAGGTTTGAGTGGACGAATGGAGAGTTGTGTCTGTTACAGGTTAACTTCGGACACAGTCGGACATCCAAATGGAGGTGCCAAGTGCATAGTTGGATAGATGAGTCTGAAGGTCAGGGAAGAGGTCTGGATTATGGATATAAATTTGGGAGGGGATGGTTAACTGTGGAATGCCACACAGAGTTCAAGAAAGGACATGGTGGATTGGGTTTGATGACCTAGAGCTCTTCATTGACTGTGATGGGAGCAGTTTAAGTAGAGCGGTGGGGATGAAAGCCAGATCAGGGTACGCTTGAGAATAACTATGTCCACCCCCTACTTTCAAAAGTCAGAAACACAAGAGCAGGAAATCAACTCACAGTGTCTCCATTTTGGCTTTAGTCCTGACCTCTCTGTTTAGCTTCTTACTCATTTTCCGACTCCTCCTGAATATCCAGACTTAACACATCTGAGACAGGATTCTTGATATCCTCCCATCAGGCTTGTGCCTCCTTTTTGCTTCTGTCTGGTAGGTATCAGCTCTCTTCTTCTCTTGCTCATATCAAAAGCACTCGAGTCATTCTTGACTCCTTTTTTTCCTCATGCTCCTTGTCCAAGCTACCGTTTGTCTCTGCTGCACCCCAGTAGATCCTGAATCTGACCACCTCTCATGTCCACTGCTGTCAGTATGCTAATCCAAACTCCCATCTTCTCTTGCCTGAACTGCTGAGGGGAGAAGAAATCTAACTGGTCTTTCTGCTTCCTTTCTTTCCTCTTTAAAATCTATCCACCAATTAAATTAGAAAGTATTTCAAAACTTAAATTTCAGTTTATACTCAACACCATTCACCCTTTGATTTTGTGCTGGTAGAGTCAGGCAGAACTTAGGCCAATTTTATCATGTAGTAAGAACATTTTGTATACTGACTCACGAATTCATTCATAATTATGAGACAGGCATTCTAACCTTCAAAATTGTTCAGCTTTTACAAGGAACATTTGATGACTTTAATTTCTGGATCCAGTAAGTGGTGTGCTTATGAACTCCCTAAAGGCATCTCCTTTCTCAGGACTCATGTTCAGGAGCAGTGCAGTTTTTTGATCATTTGCATTTGGAGTAGAGACAACGCATAGATAAGAAAATTAGAATAACTCATGTTCCATTCTACAGTATGTTTGAGTTCAGAACCTCTCAACCGGTATCTTCAGGTACCGGGAGAACCCAAGTTTGAAGACACTGCCTGAGACCACATACGTTGCAGTCTAGTGGAGAGCTTTACTTTCTAGATCTCTCAGCTCACTTGCCCCCTCCTCCTCTCCCTACCACCCAGGTGAATTTAAGTGTCACTGGCTTCTCTGATACTCCACATCATGTGGTGGCAGCATTCAGGCTGTCTCCTTTTGCTCTCAGAGCCTTGGGGACATGAACAGTAGCTCTTCGTTGTAAAGGGCTGGGGGTTTCTGGGCTACAGAGCAGATGTCTGAAAGTGCTTGTCTTCACTGTGTTGGGAAGGATACGGGAGCACAGATGCTCTCTCACCTTTTTGGTTGGGAATGTAAATCGGCACCACCTCTATGGCGTGCAGTGCAACAGTAATTTTAAGATTTTCAAAAAATATAGCTCCTCTTTGAGCCTGTACTTCTGTTTATGAGAATTTATTGTACAGATGAACCAGTATATGGATTTGCAAAGAAAGATCAAGGATCTATCTGGCAGCGTTACTTTTCGTGGCAGAAGGTGGGAAATGACCTAAATGTCCACTAGAAGGTCGGATCAGTTACGGCATGGCCGCCCAGTGGAATACTCTGAGCAATTGCCAAGACTGAGGCATGCCTCCTTGATATTTCATTAAATTAAAAAACAAGGCATGCATCAGTTTATTTGGTGTGCAGTCATTTATGTACATGCAACATTTCTGGAAAGCAGCATAAGAAACTTGAGTTGTTGCCTTGAAGAAGTGAGGTTACACCCAGAGATATTGGTGGGCTCCGTATTTCTTGTGCCATTTTGAATTTTGTATTTAAATTGCTATTTAAATTTTGTTTGATAATATTTTATTGTTTAGAGGGATTATGGATGGCAGTTTTTGTGTCTTATGAATGTTTTATGACATTGATTTTTGTAGCTTTTAAAAATGACTTTTGTTTGTTAAATGAAACTAAGCAGTTAGCATCTCTTAGAATGGAGTTGAAATAAAAATTGAATGACCTAAAATGACAATGTCATTTCAGTGCATTAAAATCATGTGGTGTTGTTTTATCATTAGGTATTATGACTCTGTCCGCTTTTGATCAAATGAAGACTGCCTCCAATATAGGCGGATTTAATGCAACAATTAAAAACAGCCCGCCCGCCATGTCTCAGTATATCACTGTAGGGTCCAGTCCATTCACAGGCTTCTTCTATGCTTTAGAGGTAAGAGTTTCATCACTGATCATGAGTAAGGCTACTCTTGATTTTTCAGCATATTTGCAAATTGAGTGTGGTAACAACCTTAGAAAGATCTGAAGCAGTTTACGTTTCTAACTTTCAGTTAGTAAGCTAGTCTCAACTCACTTTCTTCCAAGTTCTTTAGATTAACTGAAAAGGTACTAAAGTCAGCGTAAAACAGCCTTCTTTGTTTCTGGTGCCCTGAGTGGGTTAGGGCTAGCTGAGCTGTCTTTAAATATTGCTGCACTATTCAGAAGCTTGGGGTTGTTAGTGATGTCAGCCCACCAGGGATCTGAGTAAATGAGGAGGTAAAAAGACAGAACAGGCTGCCAAGTATTCTTGATAAAGTGGTGAAAATTGCTTCCTGAGACTGGGGAAGGTTAGGTGATAGGTTTGGCAGTTCCTATTTTTTGCTTAAAAAGCAGACGTCTCAGAATTGTCCAAACCATCTTTTTACTTACTGAAAATATATATCAGAAAAAAGAGGGGAAGAGTCAGCTGTGTGTGGATGGTAAATCGATAGCCCTGCTAGAATGATGCCATTTTAATATCATAGTTTACATCTTTAAAATTAATTACAGTTTAAAGAGAAATCATAAAGCTAGACCACTAGTGATTTTACCTCTAAACTAGCGGAGTTAAAACTTTTGATTGTATTGCTACCTCCTACCTTTTTAAAGTAAGCCTAGTTTAGAAAGTATGCTTTATTTTTCAGCTCTTTCAAATGTTCTGTTTTTCAGGGAAGCACACAACCACTGTTATCTCACGTTGCACTCGCTGTAGCGAGTAAACTCACTTCTGCTTTGTTTAACGCTGCCAGGTAAGGACATCACAGTTAAGATGATGTAATTTGTATCTCGCTTAGTTTTAACTTACGTTTTGATAGTCTGTGTTTTAAAACGCTGGCAGCCCTGGCTTTATTTTGAATTTTCTTCCCCTGCAGTGGTTGGCTTGGTTGGAAGAGCAGGCATGAAGAAGAAGCTGTCCAGAAGCAAAAACCCAAGGTTGAACCAGCTACCCCATTAGCTGTAAGGCAAGTGCGTCATGCTTTTCTCACATTTCAGTAATTTTAGAAATGTATGGTGTGTTCCGCGTGCTTAGCTGATTTGTTAATGTCCTGAGTCTTTGGAGCTTCTGAAAGGCATCTGCATAGGACTCATTCTTTCCTCCAGAATGTAAACTCCGCGAGGGTGGTGATCCTTGCCTGTTCTATTCACAGCTCTCTCCTTGTCGTATAGTAGGTTCTCAGTGTGTGTTTGTTGAGTGTGCTTTTTTACAAACACCTGTGCACTTAGCTTAAGTTGCAGGAAGATTGGTTTATTGATGGTTGTTGAATTTTTTTCAGTAAAAAGTTTAGTTTGTCAGAAAGTTGTAGAAACTTAAAAAGTACTTAGTTTTAAAAACAAAAACCAGGAGCCACTTGCATCCAGGGCTCTTCAGCACGCTGGCTTGTGCTTGCTTATTACTTCCTCAGTGCTGATGGATATTCAGTGGATTCCTCAGGTTTTGGGGAGAGGGGCCATGATTTTTGCTTGATTTTGTTCTGAAATCATTTTTATTTCCTAACATAAAGTACCACCGTGAAGGGAAGTAGAAACCTCTCCCCTGTCTTTGATGTCCTTCAACTAAAGAGACAGAACTAATTATCTGTCATTAAAATGTATTGAAGCTTCTCTTCTACGGTTTTTCCCCCCCATCTTAAAGTATTATGTTATAACACATCACATTTTCTAAAATCACCCAAGAATCAAGAAATAAGCCAAGTGGCCCTCTACATCCAATAGATGTAAGAGGGGTGTAACTCTGTCTCAGGGACTTTTTTCAAAATGAGCTCTTCTGGACCTTTTCCAGTACTTCTTCACTTTTATTTTACTCACAGTTCTAATAAAATTGATTATAGACCAAGAGCAGTTTACAGACAACTATTTAGGAAGAAGGAAAGTCCTTGCTTTAAGCAGGTACATTGGTATCAGCAAGATATGACATCTAGGAAAAAATAGAACCGATTAGAAATAAGAACTTAAAATAGACAAAAAGATGCCTGTGTAGGGGCAGAGTATTCCAAAATTGAGTTTCCTGTGACCTGTCACTTAATGAAGGAAAGATGGTTGTATTTGATACTCTCTGAAGATACAAAGTTATGGATCTCTATATAGAAAATCTCTGAAATGAAACTTAAATGTTTTTATTTTATAATAGGAGAAACTCCTTTATGCATTTGTACTGCAAAATGTTTGGTGTGATTAGTTACTAAATTATTAATCCATACAAGGTTCATTTTTCTCTGTATAAAAATAGATGCAGACTGTTTTGTTAATGCATTCATTATTCTTTTATATATTTGAGGATTGGACTTTGATTTGAGTTTCTTATTTTCTTTTAACTATTAGATTTGGACTTCCAGATTCTAGACGCCATGGTGAAAGTATATGTCTGTCTCCATGTAACACACTGGCAGCCGTAACAGATGATTTTGGCAGAGTTATTTTGTTGGATGTAGCTAGAGGAATTGCAATACGCATGTGGAAAGGTACTTACAAAAATCCAGGAAAAAAGTTAATTTGCTTTTTAACCCAGTAGTTGAGCAGTGTTATCCTTCTTCACTTCTGGTTGATAACACTGTTTAATTCTTTTTATTTTTTCTGTCTTTTCTTTTTTTTTTTTTTAACACGAACTCAGATCAGCAACACTTGACCCAGTAGTCCAACTGATATATCCTTTAAGTGTGACTAACTCTTTGGCTCTTTTAACTTTTTCCTTCTGTATTTCTTTTCAATTCCTACTGTCATTGTCAATTCCTGAATTCAGTTTCTTGCCCCTGCCAGGTTCATTGCATTTTGCAAGGCCATGCTTGAGTCAAGTGTTCTTCCCAAGTCTAGAATGTCGAGTCTTTGGGATTTAAGATGGCCAAACCTAGCAAAATCCATTTTTGCTAACTTGGCTTCCATATCCATATGCTTAGGTCAGTTCACTTAAGCTTCTCGGTAACTGTGTCAGTTAGGAGTTGCATTTAGCTGCAAACAACAGAGCCAAGTTCAGGATTGATATGTTATCACTGTGACATCCTCAGGAGCTCAGTCTCCTTCCATGTAGCTTCCCCACTCAAGGTTATCTCATGGTTCAAATGGCTGCTGAAGCTCCTGGCCTTCTTACCTGCATCCCAGGACAGAAGAAGGGGAAGAGAAGAACTGACAACTTGGTCCACTTTGAAGATATTTCTTGAAGCTTTACCAAGCTTTTTCTACAATATATTAGCCAGGACTTAGTCACATGACCATACCTAACTATAAGGGAAACTTGAAAATAGGCACATTGTCAACCTGAATAAAATAAAATCTCCTTGACTAAGGAAGAAGGGAGAACGTGTTGTGTGGAATTATCTGGTTAACAGCATGTCAGCACAGACTACTGGTTAGAAACCACAATTTTAGTGCAGTCTGGTCTTGTTCTAGCATTGTGAGGAAAAATGGATTTGAGGACATTAAGTGCTCTGGGCCGGACTGAGCCCACTGTTACCTTCTTGCCAAAGGATTCCTGCAGCGTTTACCAGCCACGTGTTTAAGTGTCTTCAGAGATAGGTTTCGATGCTGCAGACACATCGTTTCTCCCTGGTGTTTGTCTTTTGCAATAACATCAAAGGTGTGTTCTCAGTGAGACCTTCCCAAAGTATAGAAGACAGGCATACCAGCTGGTCCAAATCCACTGTGGCAGTTCATCGCTGCCGTTGTTGCCTGTCGTTCTGCAGCTGATGCAGTCTGCTTTCCTCCCCATTCTGCAAAGACAGGGATCAGCTGCCTGTGAGAGGGGCCACCCTCGGATGGCAGGCAGTGTCAGCTGCATCTTCCTGCTTCCCATCCTTCTGCAGCCTGCTTGCCCTCTGTCTGCACACCCCCAAGGGACTTGAATTGCAGGAAATCAATTGGATCTTTTCTTATATTTTAATTGGATTTTTATTTTGAATCTGAACCTGATAACCTCCCCAGAGTTTTTTAATGGGAGGAAGTTTCTTAAAGAGGGGGAGGGAGGGGAGTGGAATCAGGGAAGGTTGCTCACAAAACCTCCATGATAACTTTTCTTTTTAAAGAACACAGTGATCAGAGGCAAACAAAATACTAATTTTTAATAACTTGGTGATTGATTTAAAATTTATTATCATTATTACTATCTTCTTTTCTGTTTAAGATATTTCATAATAAAAAGATAATATACTTTTTTTTTTAAATGGAGGTCCTGGGGATTGAACCCAGGACCTCATGCATGCCCAGCATGCTCTCTACCACTGAGGTATTACCCACCCCCAATAATGAACTTTTATAGCTTCTCTTGAGAACCCCTCTGCCCCCCACGAAAATATCCTAGAGTGCTTCAGAAGGCTGCTGCTAAACCTTGGTGAGAAAACTAAGTAGCTTTCCTTCCCTGTGTCTCCAAGGGTATCGAGATGCACAGACTGGTTGGATCCAAATTGTGGAGGATCTCCACGAAAGAGTGCCGGAAAAGGGGGACTTCTCCCCCTTTGGAAGTCCTCAGGGTCCAAGTCGAGTGGCCCAGTTCCTTGTGATCTATGCACCACGGAGGGGGATTTTAGAAGTGTGGAGCACGCAGCAGGGACCTAGAGTCGGTGCTTTCAACGTGGGAAAGCACTGCAGGTAAGCCGCAAACCCTGGCCCCTTCCTGGTTACGGAAAGGAATGCTTTTGTTAAAGTAAAGCTTAATTTTAAAGCTACTTATTAGATCGCAGGTTGTTTGAGAATTGAAATGCCCTTTATTATGGTTTTTCCTGCAAGTGCCTGGGATATAATTAAGGATTAAGTGTTTGTTAAATAACAAAAGAATCTGATTGAAAAGGCTCGATATGCTGCCGAGTTAAAGGTAGCTTTTAGTGCTGCCGTCGGTCCCCTTCCCTCCACCTGCACTGCTGGAGGCTCGGGAAGAGAGATCCCTTCACGGTCCCCTGGTGATGATGCCGAGTGAGGTGAATGCTGTGTTTGCCGCTGCAAGATAGGCTTGACTGTGTTCATGTCCTTTTCTAGCACATTTGAATGAGGTGGAAACCTGCAGTCGGGTTCTGCTTTGTTTATGTTTCCGATATCAGCTAGTATTTGTTTGCCGCATTAAGTGCTCCTGAATCGATAATAATGTAGGGGTCCCAAGCTGTAATAAAAGCAGCTTTTGACATTTCCCCTTCCGCTGAGATTTTTACCATATTGGTATGTGATTTCCTCAGGCTTCTGTATCCTGGTTATAAAATCATGGGCTTAAATAACGTTACCAGCCAGAGTTGGCAGCCACAGACTCACCAGATCTGTCTGGTTGACCCTGTGTCTGGAAGTGTGAAAACAGTGAACGTTCCTTTCCACTTAGCACTGAGGTAAGTACTGTCACGGGCCAGCCTGTTACTGCCCCCCTGCTGACTCCTCCCTGTCCCTTATTTTGCTGTTTGTTTTGCTTTGTTTTGTAGCTGTTGTTTTATTTTCCTTTCTCATTAGACTGATACCTTTAAGTTAAATAGAAAGAATAGGAAGGAAAAAGAAATTTGGAGCAAGGCAGAATTAGAAGGGAAACAGTTTCGCATTCCGTAAGGATTTGTGGGCTTTCTTGTTGTAGTGATAAGAAGAGTGAACGAGCCAAGGACATGCACTTGGTGAAGAAGCTGGCAGCCCTACTGAAGGCAAAATCTCCTAATCTTGGTAGGTGTCTTTTAATAAAAGCGAAGCATGCTGTTAGGTCGTTTTTTAAATTATAAGGCTATTCTCAGTGGAGCAAGCAAAATACTTCAGTTCATTTATGAGCTAATGCAGCTCCTTTTTGGAAGGAGGTGATGTTATACAAGTAATCATGTAGTTTTTACTCGAAATGCTCCAAAGGATGAAGCAGGCCATTGCGGGAGTGTGAAAATTTGTAACAATAAAACAGTAATTTCTAAGAGAACCCAGAAACCCTTTAGACTGACTGATAGTACAAATACAAGCTTTTTTTCTCTCAGAATAAAATTCACCTATAATAAAAGTAGAAATTTTTAACTTTGGTTCATTGTCTTTTTAGATTTGATTGAAACAGAAATAAAAGAATTGATTCTTGATATTAAGTACCCTGCAACCAAAAAGCAAGTAAGTGCATGCGATAAATGAACTTCCCTGCTGAGTAGCTGTACGTGTCCTTCTTAACAAAACCTTTATTTTCCTATTTCCTTCCAAACATGACAGGTTGAAGTCTTCTCTTTGTGTTTTTATTCATGTTCATCCTTTTTTACATTGCCATGTGGAAGTTTCTGTTGTCTCTTTTTTAAAAAATTAAGTAATACTATCATACATGTAAGTACATGTGTTTTATACACATACTCAAACCGATACATAACATACATTCAAATTAAATAAGACAGAGATGTGTACAAGCACTGCCTCAAGAAATAGACTTGTTACCAGGAACTCTCCAGAGCCCTGCATGTCCCTCCTCCAGCCCACCGGCCCTTCTCCCATCCCAAAGGTAACCAGTGTTCAGAATTTCATGTTTCTCTTTTGCTTTTCTTTATCATTACATCATTTCTGTATGGCTCCTTTAAAACACATTGATCCATTTTCCCCTTTTTTGAACTTTATGTACATGGAGTCATGCTGTCTTCTTCTGTGACTTGGTTCGTCCCTTCGACGCTGTGTTTCTGGGAGTCGGCCACGCGTCTGATGCCCGCAGTCGCGCCTGACTCGCGTTCTGTGCTACGCGAATTGCACTCTGCGAGAACAGTTACTTGTTTACTCTCCTGTCAGTGGACATTTAGGCTCTTTCCAGTTTTCCTGCTGTTACAAACAGTGATAGTGTGATATTCCTTCTGCGTTTCCTGGTGTACATATGCGAGAGTGTCTCCTGAGCGTACACCCAGGAGTGGAGTTGCTAGAGTATGAGCGTCTTCGGCTGCACCAGGTGATGATAAATTGTTCTCAAGACACTGGTACTAATTTATGTTCCCACTTACACATGGAAGGGGCCGTGTAGCCCCACAGCCTCAGCCTCCCATGATATTGCCGGACTTGTGACCTTTTGCCAGGCTCCTGGTTATAATATGGTAGCTCATTATGTTTCCTCTTACTCCCATTCCTCCTATCCAGACCCCTCGGAATGCTGCCCAAGTTCTGACTATAAATTCTTACATGACACCCAGTTCTCTAGGATGCCTCTGAACTCTGCTTTTAATCAGAACCAGAGAGCTGATGACTACAGTCGTCCCTCAGTATCCGCGGGGGTATTGAGTCCAGGACCCCTTGCGGATATCTAAATCTGAAGGTGCTCAAGCCGCTTACGTAAAATGGTGTATTTGCATATAACCTATGCACGCTCTCCTGTGCACTTTAAATCATCTCTGGGTTACTTGTAACACCTAACACACCTGACACAACAAACAGTTGCACAGCATTTTTGGAACTTTGTGGAATTTTTTTTCCCCAATATTTTCAATCCATGATTGGCTGAATTTGCAGATGGGGAACCCTCGGATACAGAGGGACAGCTGTCCTTGTTTTCTAATTGTTTCATGTATATTAGTCATAACGCCCCAACTTCTTCCTCTTTATCTCTTTTAAGCACCTTCATGCAGTGATCTTACCAAATATGCCATTTTCATAACGGGCAGCATCTGAAACAGTGGGGTGATTTAGTGAATCCTGATTTCTTTTTCTCTCTCTCATTTCACTGTGGCAGTCATTTTTCAGAAACACTTGTTTATTGTTTTATTGTAGAACAGGCAGGTCTCTGGGACTTTTAATCGAGTTTTCCATTCCGCTGATACTGCCGTTTGGCTCTCATTTTCCTCAGGGCAGAGTCTCCATCATTAAAGGTGCCCCTTGTGACAAAGTGGGCTTGTGGAAAGGCAGTTGAGGGCATCTCGTGGAAGGGGAGGGTCATAACCCACACAGTTCTTCTCATTTTGTTACCACCTTTCTTCCCTTACATCATGGAACAACGAAATTGGGAAACTGACATAGCGTCACAAATACCTGCCAGTGGCAGGAAGCGGGGAGGTGGGGGGAGGTGGGGAGTATCCGTGTCTAGCAAGGCCAGTGGAGCCAGCCAGCCGTGCTCAGCTGCAGTGACTGAGCTGTCGTCGCTCTTTATCATCGATGTGACAGTAGCAGCCTCTGCTTTTCATTCGTGCCTGTGTGGTATAGACTCAGACTCTTACTCGTGAATAGCTTTATCTCTGTTTCTGTTTCATCTTGGCCATTCTGTTGAACATCAGTTGCCCTCTAGTTGTCTCATTCTCAGTCCGGATTTCTTGTCATTGTACCGTATTTGGCACGACATGAAGTGCATTACATGTTACTCGTGGTGCAGCTTTAATTCTCAGGTGTGCACATGGAAACACCTTTAAAGTGGAGCGTCCCTTTGAGACTTGGGGTGGTGAAAGTGTAGGCATAAGTGTCAAATTTAAAAAACCAAACCACTGCCTTCTGTTTACAAGAATTGCTCCATATCTTTCTTCTAGGCGTTGGAAAGCATTTTGGCAAGTGAACGTTTACCATTTTCCTGCCTTAGAAACATCACTCAGACTTTATTGGACACTTTAAAAAATCAAGGTAATGGGGTTTGTACTAACTGGAGGTTATACATAGCCTCACCGCAAATTTTGGTACTGATTATAGAAAGCTATTACGGCTTATGATGCCACCATGTTTCTTTAATGTGGAAATAATAAATAAGACAGAAGGAAGCTTATTTCCTACATTAGTATTGAGGACTTTTTAATTCCCTGGTCATTGTATGCAGTTGATCTTCATCTGAACTTTCTCTGAAGATGGTGACTCTGTTTCTCACCGTAAGTATTTTTCTTTTGAATCCATCAACTATGAGGAAGGTTATCAGTATGGAATGATGAAAAGTGATTATTGTGATACAGTTTAGAGCAGCGTGAAAGCCATTGGCACAAGGGGACGCATTAGCAGGTGGCAAGCAGAAATGACCAGGTTCTCTTACTGCCACTGTGTTTTATTTAACTTTATGGGAAGAGAGAGATTTCTGTAGATGGGGCTTTCTTTAATGTCATTTTGACTGAGATAATGATTTTTTAAAAAATCTGTGCTTTGATTAATGTTTTGTTAATGTATGGAATCCACATTTCCTTATCTGCATCCCTCATGAATGGAGTTAGGACTTCCAAAGTCACAGACTGTGATTACGTGATCAATTCTGAGTTTGCTGGTTTTTACTCTTCAGAATTTATTTGTCTGGAAAAAAATGAGATTTGTAACTTGTGTTGTAACTCCATATTCTGTGCAGCTGAGCTAGCAAAAGTTAATTTATTCTTAATTCCTAGTATCAGTTAAATTGTAGCATGTGGTGTGCTGACTTCATCTAGTCACTTTTTGTTTGTTGTGTAAACTATATGAAGCCAGCTTTATATTTAATTATAATTATATTTAAGCCAACTTAAAGTGGCTTAATAAACAAATCATAATATGCTACTTCAGGACTTTAAGCATCCTAATTTTGAGATTTTTTTTTTCTTCAACACATATGGAGAGCTGACTTTTGGTAAATAGTGATCTCCTTTATTGCACACAACTTGTTAGAAATACCTCTTTTAAAAAATACAGTACACTTACAAAGTCACCCCACCTCTCAAGGCTTTAACAAAATATCAAAATTAATTAAATTAAAAATTATCTTTTACTGGCCTGGGAGTGAACCAAACACTGTTGTTGGAGTTCTGTAACTAGTTTCAGGTTCTCCCTATAAATGAGATTCCTAAAAATGTCCTTCAGTATACTAAGTTGTATCGTGGCTGTAAGAACTCAGTCTTCCATCTTACTGGATTCCGTATCAGAGTTCCTGGGAGTTTTCAGTGTCTGCCTTTTTAAAGTTTAAATATTTGTTTCGTATTAGAAATATTTAAATTATCATACAGGAATATATTATACAGAGAGTATTTTTCCAGCATTAATCTTGGAAAAAAACTCTAATTGATGGAGGATATTAAATGGAATTCTACTTTTGGTCTCTTTGCCAGCCCTTCTTGAGGATACAACTGTGACAGTCCACAGTTTCTGCCTGCATTATTACATCTTTCACACCGTGGTAATAAGGAGAGCCAGGCAACTTTCTGTTTGTCTTTTCTCAGGATGTGCGCATAATAGACAATGTATGAGTTCTGGGGTGAGGGAGAATATGCTCAAAGCCGTCTCCAAATCATTCATTTAAATTTGAGTACTAGACTGATATATTTCTTCTTTCTTTTTCCCTCCCTGCTCTTAGAGCATCTTAGTTCATTTAAAAATTTAGATATTTTGCCATGATGGGAAAATTATTTTTACCATCTTAATCCATTATAGATTAAGCCTCCCAATATTTAATAAAATAGAACCTCAAGGAATTATGTAATATTAAGAGATTTAATGAAAGAAAAGCCTTTTTTTCCAGTCTGTTAAATATATCTCTTTAATGTATTTTCTTCTATCTTTTAGAGCTTGAGTCTGTTGATGAAGGATTGCTACAGTTTTGTGCCAGTAAATTGAAATTACTTCATCTTTATGAGTCTGTCAGTCAATTAAATTCCCTTGATTTTCATTCAGACACGCCATTCTCTGATAATGTGAGTAATCCCATTACTCATTATACAAAATAATCTCTTTGATTATTTTTAATTTTTTTAATTGGTAGTAAAGAAGTAGAATATTAAGATTTTTTTTTAAGTGTAAAGTTTTATTTTCTCTACAAGACCCCCCTGCTGGCTTTCTGTGCCTTCCTGCTAAATTTATATTATTTGTGCTAGAATATTGAATTTATTATTAATCCATTTTCAGTACCTAAAGCATTTGGGTTTTTCCTAACTTATTTTTTAAGGCTACTTGTAATACAACTTCTTCTGGACAGGATTTGCCAAGTAAAATTTATACAAATTACCGAAATAGCAAAACTTTAATTTCTTTTAAAGAAAAAAAGTGACTCTGCCAAACAGAGGAGACCAGCTTTTCTGTGTGGTTGTCAGCAAACTCACACTGCTCTGTTGTTTACTACATAATGAAATGCATTTAAAAAATACTCTCTCTTACATAAAAGTGCTTAAAATAATTGTAGTAAGTATTCTGTGTTTTTATTCTGTAAAACGTAAGGAAGTGATATGATAGCACCTTGTGATCTTTATTACAATGCAGTATCGCTCATTTCTGAGGAGAATATACAAAATTCTTACTTTCCATGCAGAGAAATAGAATTTCTCTTAGTAGGGAATAGAGAGAAATATTGTCCTCTCTTCCCTCAATTACTGGGTGACCTTGGGGTAGGTTGCCTGGCTCCAGGGCCTCATGTCTTTTACTTATTTAAAGGAAAATTATTATTAAGCTGATGTTAGTGGTTTGTCACATCCCTGGTAATGCTTTCAAAAAACTTATCTGGTATATCTGAAAGTTAATGTGAGTTTTAAAGTAGATGGCTTTTTACTATAAATATATATACATAAATAAAGATTTTTAAACAGAAAAATGAGATAAGGTTTTACCCTCTATATTGGAAATAACCTACACATTCTAACATTTTTTTTTAAGTACAGGTGGATTTTATAAAGCATTTTAATAATTGGTTCACAGTAATATTCTGTGATTGCCATTATAAATGACAAAGCCATTTTTTTCAGGAACTTTTGTTCTACTGTCTACTTCACCAATAGTTAAAAATCATTTTGAGCAACAGGAAAGATTGAGTTGCTTAAGTTATGGCTACATGTTTGCCTAGACATTTCATAGATTTATCAATGCCTAATTTTTTTTAAGTAAAATCCAAACTCTTTCTTGAACCCTGCCAAGGAAAGTGAAATATATGGCATTAATAATCTCCTGTAGAATTCATTTCCACACAATGGTCCCAATATAGTGAGTAAAACAATTACAGAATTTTAAAAATCATTTGGCAGATTGTCATTTTTTATTTTTATTTTTGCATTTTTAAAACAGTTTGGAAGATCTGAAACCATATTTTGCTGTAAACTTGTCTGGATCCTTAAAAGAAGCAGCAGTCAGCTTCTAGGCTGATGGTTAATTTTGTACATACAGGACTAAAATTCAGATCTGAATGAACTCATTTTTGCTGTCTCTGGGACCTAGTTCATATAAGCTTGTATATAAGTTTAGTCTGGCGTTGAACTGCTTGTATGTGTTCAGTAGCATTTTGGGATTTTCTACTTGTTTTTAAAAATAACAACCATAAGTAAATAAATAATAAAACTGCTCTTGTTTAAGAATGCAACTTTAATCTTGTAGCGTGAGGGGAAGAAAGTTTTGCTTGCTGTGGCAAATTTATGGTCTTTTAACCATGTGTGTGTGTGTGTGTGTGTGTGTGTTTGTACATGTGTGAATTTTCAATCTCTCCATCCCTGAGGGGCCACAAAGAGGATTTATATGTAGATACAGTGAGGACTGTTTTCCACTGCTTTTATTTTATAGTGTTTATGCTACTTAATAAATAAGCATTCAGATAGTTCTTAAATTTCCTCAGAATCACAAGAGTTTCAGTTGACACCCTTTAAATTTTTTTCCTGATTAAGCAATAATATATATTTATTAAAATTCAGACATTTTAGGAGAGTATAATCTCAGGAAACTTTCTAAAAATGGTACTTTCAGTAATACGTAGTGTTTCAAGATTAGTTTATTTAAATAACGTACTCATGAATTGAGTCAAATTTTTTTTTAAATTTCTTTTGCATTCCTTTTCTTTTTTTTTTTTTTTGGTGGGGGGAGATTATTCGGTTTATTTATTTATTCTTAGAAGAGGTACTGGGGATTGAACTCAGGACCTCATACATGCTAAGCATGCGCTCTACCACTTGAGCTATGCCCTCCCCACGAGAGTCAAGTTTTAAGTGGAGTACATTGTCGCTATCACATTAATTTAAAAGTCATCTTTTGCTTAGAGGACACTGTTGACACATAAGGCAGAGTCATGGAAAGGGATGTGGTCTCTTCAGAACTTCTCTTTTTCCTGTTTTTAAGGACTTGGCTGTGTTACTAAGGCTTGATGAAAAAGAATTCCTGAAGCTCCAGGCGTTATTAGAGAAGTACAAACAAGAGAACAGCAGGACTGCTGTCCGGTTTTCTGATGTTAAGGATGGCGTGTTGCCTGTGAAAACATTCCTGGAATATTTAGAATATGAGAAGGATGTGATCAACATAAAGAAGACCAGTGAGGAGGAGTATGTGGCTTTAGGTAGGTAGAATCATAAGCTGCTCTTTGAACCCTCTCCCTTCTAGATGACAGCCTGGGAGGAGCGTACAGCATCTCAGACATCCAGTTTGTTTTGAAATCAGTTAACCAAAGGACTTAACGTATGTTTTACAGCCAACCAAAGATGCTCTGGGTACGTAGGCCCTGTGTCATAAAAGTTGGACTGACTTGAAATTACACTTAGGAGACAGTGTTAGATATGTAATGATACCCTCTGCTTTCTTCAGTTAAGCAAATTGAACCATTGATCTCTCTTCTCTCGTCGTGTTTCGCTTCTCTGGGACTTCAGATTGCAATTCAGGAAGATGTTCGCCCAAATGGTGAGCAGTCGTTGGTGACTGGCTTTGTGTTTGTTTCACTAGGCAGTTTCTTCTTTTGGAAGTGTTTGCATGGAGAGAGCGCCACTGAGGATATGTGCCGCACCCTGGAGTCGGCTGGACTCAGCCCCCAGCTGCTGCTGGTAAGGGTTCTCGTTGCTGGGTGCTGCTCTTCCTTGTTCATGTCACGTGGAAGTGTCAGTCTTTTTTTTTTTTTTAAAGCATTATTTAAAGGATATTCTGGGACATACATGAAAACTTTCTAAAGATGATCAGAAAATTTGTCATTGCCATATTTAATTGAATCATATCTTATTTTTCTCATTCTCTGTAAATTATAACCAGCATATTCCATAGTAGGCCTAAAATAAATTTAGAACCTGACATGTATGCATGCATTTATAATGGACTGTGACCATCAGTGAAAATGTTCATATTAGAATTTTAGAAGTTCTTATCTGGAAAACAAAATAAAATTCCCTTAAAGCACTATGGAATTATCACACATTCCCCGACTTTGAATGTATGCTAGGATTTAATCTCTGTGCTATAACAAATGTAAATAATGGAAAGACCATGGGATGGACCAATGGAAAGACCACACACTTAAGTTTGCGCCCTTTCTGGAAAGGGCAAGGGAGTCCCCCACCATCACCAGCTCTGCTCTTTACTGCCCCTTGCATATGCACATACACGTACTGTCACATGCCCCCTCGCGTTTTTGTTTTTGGCCAGGATGTGGGCATTCCACCTCTATGAACTTGATGACTATGTTGATATATTCTTTTAATTAAACATTTAATCCCTTTAAAAATTCGGGTCTACCCCACTGTTCAGTATCTATGTCATCAGGAAGTAAAGCAGTTAAATGCACATTGGTTGTACATGGATGTGCATAAGCTGCTTTCCTCATAATAGCCAAACCCTGGAAGCCACGTGGTGCCCTTCAGCGGGTGAACAGATAAACAGACTGTGGCACATCCTTAATCATGGAATGCTCTTCAGCAGTAAAAGGAGTGAACTTCTGATCCAAGCAACAGATTAGATGAACAAGGAAAATACATGGAGTAGAAAAAAGCCAATCTTTAAAAGATACATACTGCATGATTCTTTAGATTATAAGCAAAGGTTATCTTGTTGGGCAAGAGGCAGGAAGAAGGGCCGGCATGGGAGAGACAGGGAAAGAGAGTTAAACAGAAGAACAAGTTCTTTTTGTTTGTTTGTTTCAGGATCTGCTAAAGGTGGTGGTAGATGGGGGAGCAACCGGTTAGTTGGAGAAGAAGGTAGAAGAGTTAATAGTGTGAAGAGAGAGTGAAGACTTGACATTTAATTTGTCTAAATATAATGAAGTTTAAAATAACCCTTCGGGTTGGCGGTCTTTATGAACACTTTGAAACTCGGTTGCTGTTGGGGACGTGAATCAAGCTTTGAGAAACTCTAACCCTGCAGTGTGTTTAGAAACTGTGCTGTTAACATAAGCCCTGGTCATACATTTTGTGTTCAGAATTAATCAGAGTGAGTCTAACGGCAACTTAGCTATGAACCTGAAAGATAAGTTCTGCCATCTCCCCTCATTTCCTTTTGATTTGCTTCACAGCACATGTGTGCACAAAACACCGAGACAGAGACAGAGTAACTTCCAAGTCACTATGGAATGTCTTCGTTGCCTGTGCGGGCAACCCTTTTTTTTTTTTTTTTAACCTGCCTAGTGATTAAGCAGCAGTGCACTATGAGGTTAAAAGAAAGTCTAAAAGATAGGAAATAACCTTGATAAATGAATACAGCCAGTTGCTACTTTATGGATGACACAGGATGTTAGGTAGCAAGTAGAATGTATAGTATGACCCCATTCTTGCAAAACAGTGACCCCTCCCTCCACTCCGTCCCCCCTTCATATACTCTCTGTATGTCTGTACTTAGAAAAGCAGTTAGTGGCTTGGCACATAGTAAGCTCTGCATAGCCATTAGCGTTTATTGTTGTTAACATTGTCATTGTCTTAGGCATACGAGGGCAAATGTGAAAGGACACACTCGGCTGTGAAAATTTAAAAAGGTTCTTGCAAAGGATGAGGTAGAAAGGAGGCTGATAAAGGGAGAGATGTGAAAGGGTTAAAAAAAGGGAGACAAGTTAGACCAAATAAAGGAGAAATAGAACACTTTACACAGGGTGTATGTTTGTGTATTTGTAAAATTACATATGTATGTAAATTTATATGTACACGTACGCATTTTTAAAGAGAGGAAAGAAAATGTGTGTTACAGTCAGGCAGCTCTGCGTTCAGACTGTACTTCTAACTTATTAGCTGTATGGTGCTGTGTAAGTTACTTTTCCTTTTCATCATTTGTAAAATCTGGGTATCGTCTTTGCACAAGAGGTGGTTAGGATCGAATGGGATGATATCCCTGCCGGGTACCCACATCTCCCGACCTTAGGCCAACCTCCTAATTTGATATCCTTCCCACACTTCTCCAACTTCCTAATTGTCTTAATTGTTGGAAATTATTTGTACTAATGCATTTAAACTGATGTTTGACCTTTATTTTAGAGCTTTTTTTTTTTTTTAACATAAAGGCACTGCAGAATTATAAGCAGTCAAGGCCTTTCATCCACACCAGTACTTACAGATGGGACACCATGCCTTTAAATTTTTCCTTATCCCAAAGTAATCTGAGTACAAATTTTATAAATTTACTTAAATGTTTTAAATTTAACTTCAATACACTGGTTCTTAAAAGTCTCTTCTGTCAATTTAAGTGTTTTTTTAATTTGTTTAAAATCCATTTCTTATGACCAGTCAGTGATTGGGAGTTTGATAGTTTTACATACTCATTTGCCGCTGCCTAGTCCCCCATGTCTTCATGTGGCCAGGGGCCAGGGCTAGATTCACAGCTCCAGACCCTCCAGTTGTAACCTCCAGTCCTAACCCAGTGGCTCCGTGCCAGCCCACTGTGACCCATGCTGTCACGGTAGTGTCCTTTCTGATGATCATTCACAGGGGCTCGAACTGAAGTGGGGAGTACTTGACCTAAAGAAGCGGTGGAGATAGATGAGTTTAGATCCCCAGCAGATGATGGAGAATCTCTAAAGTAGACAAGATGCTCTGTTCTGCCCCTCACGTTACCTTATATAACAAGCAAGCACTTAATCTCCCAGCCCGCGGGACTGAATCACTCACGTATACACGTCCGCTCTCTAGAAAAGTGCAAGATTATGTTTATGTTAAATACATTTTTAGACTGAGAAAGATTTAAATTTGATTTCAGTCTCTGCTCCTGAGTGTTTGGCTTTCTAAGGAAAAAGATATTTTGGACAAACCGCAGTCTGTCTGCTGTCTCCATACAATGCTGTACCTCCTGAGCAAGATGAAAGGTACGTGCCGGGGCTGCCGTGGTCCGGCCTCCTCAGGACTCAGGCTCCGGCTCCTGGAAACAAAGTTCAGTGTCGAAATTCCACAGAGAGGGGAGGGAGGGTACTTAGCAAAAGTAGACTAGAGGGTATGAAACAGTTCACTAGAGAGATCCTTTTATGTATTCATAGAAAGCTCTGAGTGCATTCAAAGTGTGCTTTATGAAAATTAAATTTATATTTTTGGAGGGGAGGAGGGTATAGCTCAAGTGGTAGAGCACACGCTTAGCATGCATGAGGTCCTGGATTCAATCCCCAGTACCTCCCCTAAAAATAAACTTAATTACCACCTCCTTAATTAACACCTTTGTTTAATTATAAACAAATAATTAAAATAATACAGTAATAAATAAATAAAAAAATATTTTTAAATTTTTGTATTTTTGCATCATCATCAAAAATGATAGGAACACTACGTGTTTCTCAACTTAGGTGAATCAAATCATCTCTAGTGGAGGCAATATTTTTCTTACTCTTTTGGCATGATGAGAAGAATAATCTATTATGTTAAAATATTCAATAGTAGTTTTCAGCAACAATGAACATATTCCAAACAGAGATTTATAGTTGATTCAGAAGCAAGATGACTAATAGCATAAATAAATGGAATATAAGTGTTCTAAATAAAATAAATTGTAGATTTATTTTCCGAGTCATTCAGAAATAGAGAAATGCATCAATAGGGAATCTAGTTTTAATCTAGTTTTAACATTATGTTTAACGTCAAAGGTTGGACCAAAAAAAAAAAATCGCCAAGCTCAGAGTTTCTTGTTCAACCTTCCCCTTTTGCCTGCAGTGGCCATCGAAGAGACCTGGGACTCCCTGTCCGTGTCCCCGTGGTGGCAGCAGATGCGCACGGCCTGTATCCAGTCTGAGAACAACGGGGCTGCTCTGTTGTCTGCGCACGTGGGGCACTCTGTGGCCGCACAGATATCCAACAACTTGACTGAGAAGAAGGTGAGGGGGCAGCTCTCCATCCGCCTTCTGGGCCTCATTGTCTTCTTTGTTGTGCAACATCTAGGATTTGGAATGTGTGTCCAGCAGGTTCCTGCCTGTCTCTTTTGAGGTGAGGGGTGCTGTCCTTAGTTTGTTTATTCAGATGACATGCATTCTTGAACTTGGTGTCCGCGTGGCATCAGGGGAAAGCACTGAAGTTGGACAGCAGAGGTCTGCCCTCTGCCGACAGCTGGTGATTCGTGGAGAGACCCTTTAAGAGGCGGGTCCTGGTTCAGTTCCCTCACCCAGAAGGATCAGGGTTAGACGGCATTATTCGCAGGTTTCTTCCGGCTCGGAAGTTCTACAGTTGCATTTATACCCCCTTTTTGGAAACAAAGGTGGTTTTGCAGGTAGTTTGAATGACTCAAATGAAAGTTTCCTTTTGCTTTTATTTTGTAATTTTTTTTCATCATTTGTTGAAGACTAAAATTTATTTTAAAAAAAGAAAAAGACTAACACCCCTTATATCTCATGGTAGATCAAATAATTTTTTTCTGGGGCAATGTTGCATGAAATTGGATGAGACACCTAAATAGGTCTGTGGAGATTCATTCAACACTGTCAGTCTCAGTGGTTTGTGGGCTAAATTTAATATGACTGGCTTACAATGTTTATAATAACGAAGAGAGAAATTTAAGACACACTTTTTCCACTGGCAAGTACACTCTGAAGAACTGTCAGTATCCTGGTACTGACAGAAAAGGTGGTGGCCCTGGCCAGGGTGGCCCTGGAAACTTTGCAGCGTCCGACGATGCAATCGGGGGCCTCACTGCAGGTCTCTTTGTGCACGTCCGAGCTCCGTCACCCTTGCCCCCCTGTCTCCCATCTGCTCCGACCCTCGTGTTCCAGCCAAGCCGAAGTGTTTGTGCAGCAGCATCTCTGAGTTGCTTTGTGACATACCCCGCCTGTCCGCCAGCTTTCAGGTTGAAAGCTCGCTCACGTGAGTTCGTGTTGGTCCAGAACCTTGGCCGGAGACTCACCTGTGCGCCTTCTGTCAGTTTTCCCAGACAGTTCCGGGTGCTGATTCGGAGGCCCTCACTGACTCCTGGGAGGCCCTTTCTCTTGACACCGAGTACTGGAAGCTCCTGCTCAAACAGCTGGAGGATTGTCTTGTGCTTCAGACTCTGCTGCACAGCAGAGCGAACGCCCGGGCCGCCAAAGTCTCGTCGCTGCAGGCCGAGCCGCTCCCAAAGCTCTCGGTTAAGAAGCTCTTAGAAGGAGGAAAAGGTAGCCTGCAGCTTATCTGTTTGTGGTAGGGGCTTTTGTTTGCTTTGTCTTTTGTAGAAATGACTGAAGGAATAAGGAAAGAGAAATACACTCAGACTTTAAAAATAAATAATTCATACTTGTTCCCCATAAATAACCACGTACTTCTGAGCTGATCGTCCCCAAGTCTGAGCCTGTCAGTTCCCTGCTCAGGAAGCACCAGCTGCTTCCCCCGCCTTCCAGACTAAACCGCGGTTCCCAGAGGGGTCCGAGGGCCTCTCCCTTCTCCTCCTTGGTGTCTGTGTGCGGCCGGGTCTTCCTCACACGCTTCAGCCAAAACGCCGCGTCCCGGCGGCCGGGCCGCCCAGGCTGACGGCGGAGGAGGCCGCCCGCGTGCGGGGCCGCTCTTCCCGCTGCGTGCCTTGTTTTGCTGCGGCAAATATCTTCTCAGAAAATACTAACGTGATGGGTTTATTGTGTTTATTTTAAAATGAATTAGGACAAATATTTGTAACATTTCCTCAATTTCAGTTTCTAATACCATAATTATCGATAAATACAACCTAACTTCTAAGCTAAAGCTCTCTGGGGCTCTCAGTAACCTTACTGGTTGAAGGAGACCCAGACTGAGGCTGCTGGGACCAAATGTAAACTCTTAAGCCTTCTGCATGAGAACTTTCAACTTTGAACCCAGCTCAGCTTTCCATTCCTTGCTTGCTTTTTGCTGGATTTTAGTGCAAATGAGACATCTGGGATTCCCTGTTTCTGGGTCCGAGCAGCCAAGAGCTGCTCCCATTTATGGATTCTAGAATCCTAGTCATCTTCCAAGGCCCACCTCGAATGCTGCCTCCTCCAGGAACCCTCTCATGATCCACTGACTGCAAGTTTTCCCTTCTTCCTCCTCATTTCCACAGAACTTTGTACCTCTTTTCCACTGCATGACTTTCTGCTGCCCTGGAGCCACTGGGTTCCTGCGCTTACGTCTTGTGGGACCAGAGCATCTTACACTTTGAATTTGTCTCGGCGTGCTCCCTCTTCTTCCCAGCAGCTCTGTCACGCATTTGATACTGGAATGACTGTGTTTCTGGGTTTGTAATACCCAGGGATTTCTAGGTTTTTTTTAGTTGACTCGTTTTCTCTTTATAAGACTTGAGAGTATTTTTAAGTTGTAAACACCCTGCAGGCCATGCCGCCACCTGGTGAAAAGGTAGGAACACCACTTCAGCATTAATCTGGGCAACAGAGTCAGGGGCTTGATCCTGAAGTGGAAGTTACCAAGTGATTTAGAAACCCGGCATAAGAAATCAGATCACCCAGCACACTGCTCTCATTTATTTCCACTGATAAGTATGACTTTACTGAGACGTATTCTTTCTGTGGAAAGGTTTATGTTTCAATCAAAATAGGAGAAAAGACTGAGAGAAAAATTTTTGTTAAATGACATTAAGATTGCGTTTGTTTAGGTAGTAGACGGCAGTCTTCATCATGAATGTTTTTTACAGTTTGTAATTTTTTGGACTGTATTGATGACTGAAACATGATACAGCATCATGCTGTTAATTAACTATGGTTAAATTTTGCCCCAAAATATTCCATATAGGCAAGTTGGTGGACTATTAATAGTAGTATTTTGCCCTAAGAAGCCAAGACAAGTAATCATGCTAATTGGTCTGTTTTCACTTATACTTAAATGAGTGTGTTTTAAAGATGTACTCATGCCTTCATCTACGTCTGGTAGAGTGCATTCTGAGTTTGTGGGCATAGAAGGTGTGTGGTATTATATAGACATACCTGCATATGCATTAGTACTGACCTGATACATTATGAGAGTGTGAAGATGCCCTTGGGTATCCAGCATCCCACTTGTCCTCACACGGTGCGTGGTAGGTGATGACACTGCTGTCATGGCTTCGAGGGTCACTTTCAGGCTTAAAGCAGTATGACACTTAGATCCCGTCATACGGAAATTCACATCCTGTGCTGTGCGGGCACCTTTTGGCAAACGCTGCCAATGTTCATTTTCCTTCTTGTCTCCAAACTGTAGGTGGCATTGCAGACAGTGTAGCTAAGTGGATATTTAAACAGGACTTCAGCCCTGAAGTGCTCAAACTGGCTGCTAATAAAGAAAGAGACGCAGAAAACCCAGATGAACCCAAAGACGGTAGTCCCAGAGGTTTATTTGAGGTGGCAGAGGTGGAGATGGACTTGGGAGCCATACCAGGTAACAGAGACCCCAGGAAGGCGACAGCCAGCCGCGTGACGATGGGGCCGAGCTTCCCTTCAGGGAAAATAATTTCTCACTCTCCCCTGACTTTCAGACCTGTTGCAGTTGGCCTACAAGCAGTTTCCTTGTAGCCTCGAGCTCGATGTGTTGCACGCGCATTGCTGCTGGGAGTACGTGGTTCAGTGGAATAAAGACCCAGAGGTAAGGCTCGGTGTTTGGTGCTCACGCTGCGCTTCTGCGGGGTTTGTCCTTAGTCACGGACACGCTCCGCTTTCTCCCCTGTGCAATGTCGCCACGCTCGGAGCCACACAGGCCTTTTCCACAGTTCTGGCTCCTCCTCCCCAGGATAAACCCACGGTGTGTAGGCGTCATCCCCACTCGGAGAAGAGAAAATGGGAGTCCAGGGCCTTGCCCAAGGTACCGGCCACACTGCTAGTCAGTAGTAGGGCTGGGTTTCAAGCCTTGGTTTCTCTGTATCTAAAGCCAGTGTGTTTTGCCCAACTCCTTCTTAAGTTGTGATGCGTGTATTTTTTATTTCCTTTGGAATTTCTGCATGAGATAGCACCTACCCCATAGAAAATTCTCTATTGTAGTCATCATAGTAAAAGCCAGAGTAAAGTTCCCGATGTCTGCTTGGGCATCGTTTTCTGCGCCTGGCGGCCACCCTCCCCCACAAACATTCACAGTCTAGAAGCAGCACAGGGAAGAGGCCCCGAACCCGGAGGCAGGAGACCTGCCCTCGATGACTGCTGACAGGTGTCTGTGTTTGGCCACTCACTCTCAGAACCTGTTTTTTCCTGCTTCTACCCTTTTTTGATGATGGTGCCAGTCCTTCCAGATCAACACCAGGATAAAATGAGACGTGAAACCATGTGACGTCTGTTTCTTTTTGCTGCTACAGTTCTTCGTGTAGGCCTCCTACTCAGTGGTCTAGAAATTAACCTTCTCAAATCCGAATTCTTTCCTGTATCGTCCTTATGTCAGGCTGTGCTCTTGAAGAAAAATCTCACTGGTGAATTAATTCACGCTAGTATATGAATGGTAGAGAGATTTCCCTTCCTCCAAAAAAAAGTTGTCTTTAATAGGTAATCAGTTACATATTAAAGGGAGGCATTTAAAAAGTAAATGTTTTAAATCAAGTCATGTTCTTTGATCAATTAAACTTTGACCAAAAAAAGATTTTAGGGCCGGGGACCCTCTCGAGGACCCTTGAATCACGCTCTTCAGCTCACCACCCTAAAGCCCGAGTGGTGATCGGATTTAGGTTCCCCACTTAAATGGGATGTTTTTCCTCCTTGAGGAAAGAATGTTGGGACTAGAACAAAGACACCATAATTTCTAAAATCTGAATAAATGAGATTCAGGATTCAGAGTCCAGATGCAGGTCTAACAAAGTGATATTTACCCCCCCCAAAAAAAGCTTCGTTTTACAGCCTTCTTTTCTAAACCAGAGGCAGTTTGCATAGTAGACATGGATGGAGCAGAGTTCTAGCCCCATCGCTACCGGCTGTATGACCTCTTGGAACATTTCTGAACCCTTTTGTTCTCCGTTTTTTCTCCTTCAGTAAAGGAGGACCAGTGATGTCTGCAATGGCTGTAGCAACATACAGGGGAAACGCACACAGAGTGCCTGACGTCGTGATGAGCGTTGTCACTATCTGTCATTAGAATTGTTTACTTTTAAAATAAGTGACCGTTTTCCTTATTTGTTTTCTTCCTGTTAAAATATTTGTCTCCTTGCCGCATCCAGCAGCCCCTCCCCGATTTCTACCATTTTACATTCACAGCCTTATTAAGCTGAAAACAACTGCAACTCTCTTTGGGGAATTTCTGACACACGTTAGCAAAGGTGATGTGCTTAATCTTTGTACAGGCCACACATTTATTTAGCAAAGATCTGGATAATTTCATCTGTTTTACATACTATTTTTTGAGTTTTAATATGTAAACTACCTTGATTAGAAAGAGTTGAATTTCCACCTTCCTCTCTGATAGTTCCTATTTCCCTTCACTGCTTTAATATTTTCTCCTTGGCACTTGTCACTAATATTCTGTATAATTTACTTACCATATTTATTATCCAGCTCCCTCACTAGAACGTAACCTCAGTGAGGGCAAGGATTTGGGTCTGTTTTATTCATTAGAGTGACTCTGGTGCCTCACACAGCCTGGTGCATAGTAGTTGCTCAGTAAATATTTATTGACGGATGAACGAATGAATGAATGATAACTTACAGATAACCAAACCTATTGTTTTCACATCTGCGTGAAATTCAAGTCTTCACTGGAGAGAAAGAACACCGCTCTGATGTACAAACCACAGTAAATTTTGAATCTGGATGTCCTAGGAATTAATCATTATATAGATAATGTAAATTTAAGAGAGATCATTGACATTACCTTATGAAAAATTACTTCCTACCTAATAATTCCATGTTTTTATAACATTCTTCAGTAGCTTTATGTAGAAATTTATGTAAGAAGTCTCCGTTTGTATTTGAAACACCTGTTAAATGATACTCTTCTCTTTTTTTCTCTCCTTTTTGCTCCCTCTATGTAAGGAAGCACGTTTTTTTGTTCAGTCAATAGAACACTTGAAGCACATTCTTAATGCACATATTCAGAATGGTAAGTAAACAGACGTTAAAAACAAAACTGTTTCATTCAGAAGAGCCAGGTCTCTTTAAATTCACAGCCTGTTAAATTTTTATTTGATGGTGCTGCCACTGCACATTACTGTGTATCACTAAGTGCAAAGTACTGGCTGTTGTTAACTGCTTGGAAAAAGAATGCCGTCCAGAAGGGAGAAGGGGGCTGGCGGTAATGACCACTTTGTCTTCCCACCCATCAGTTTCCCAAGCTGACAACTGTTCCTTTGTCTAAATACGGAGAATATTATGTACGAGTTACTGACTCCCTCTTTAGTTCACATGTGGATAAGGAAAGAGGGACAGGCTGCCTAGGACCAGAATTCCTGATGAAAAAGTTAGGGAGGCAAAGCCCAATAACACTACACCCGAGAAACTACCTTGTGCTTCTTTTAATAAACATGAATATTCTCCACTGACTGTTCCCCCATACCATGGGGACTGCTGACGTCTCCTTGAAAAAAAGTTACAAATTGTTGTAGAGAAATTATAAACAGGTTGCTGGTTCCATTTACTAGATGGAGGAGTGTCCCTGTAAGAATTAGTCGGGGAGGTCAGTATGAGGCTAGTCAGATGCTAGGACAGTTGAGTTAGTAAGATACCTAGTGGTGAGAGTAGGTTTGGGGCCAGGTCAGGGGAAGTATCACCTTTCTGTCTGTGTGATAAATTCTAGAGAAGCTACTTCTTTCTTCTCCTGTAACACGTTCTTGCAAGTGGAAGTCAAATTGCAGAAACTCTACAATGTCTCATTTTACATGAAGAGAACTTGAAGTTTATTCTGTGTATTCATCTCTTAGGTCTTACTTTCTTCCGGGGGTGGGGCGGGGTGGGGAAAGATTTAAAGTGTCTTGTTTGGAAAATACGGTCTCTAGAGTATTCTCCTTACCGATAAAATTAAGTTACCTACCGACATCAGGCTAGTACTTCTTCAAGTTGGATACTTTACCCAGTTTGTCCATTGAGTAAGTGTCCTGGCTTCCTCACAGCCTCTGCAGGACCTCACGCCGAGGTGCAGAGAAGCTGTGCGGGTCATAGTAACAGCATGTGAAATGTCATGTTTACACTGCCTGATTGACAGCTGCTGTTGGAGAAATTCTAATCAGTGCCACAGTTCATTGTATGTGGATGTGTAAAGCCCAGATTTTTTTTGTCTGGCTGTTTACAAATATTTTTTGCATTTTGTTTTGCTTTTTAATACTTCTTTATATATCACTCCGTATTTCAGAAAAATCCACTGGGGTTGTTTCCAGTGTTCGGCAGTGGTGCACAAAGCAGAACGCTGAGGTGGACACTGCCAGCAGCGTTCCAAGCGGTTTTACCCATCTATTATCCCGCCGGCAGTGTCAGAGCATTCCTTGTTCCACACCCTTGTCCACACTTGGTGTTGTCGTGAACAACAAAAATTAGCCTTTCTATTGGTTGTGTGATGATATCTGTGTGTCATTTTTAAACATCTACATTTCTCTCATAACCGGTGACACGATCTTTTCTTATGCTTATGGGCCATTTGGATATCGTCTCATGCAGCCCAGATCTGATTTTTAGTAAAGACACAGTTTTCAATTAATCTTATAAATATTAAAAATATATAAGAAATAATGTCTAAATAAATAGCCCAGATAGTTTCAGAAGCTTAGGGAAGACAGAGATTGGTCACGTAGGATGAAAGAGAGACCGTGTGCGCACCCGGCTCCCTGCTTTGCTCTGCTTACTCTGCAGGCATCGCGCTGATGATGTGGAACACGTTCTTGGTGAAAAGGTTTTCTGCTGCTACATATTTGATGGATAAGGTAAGGTAACTTTAGATTTCCTGTTTATTTGGTTTCCTTAATAATTGGCTGATGTAAGAAAGGTTATTTACGCAGGGCCTTGTTAGACTCTTTTTTGACTTGATACTACGTTTCACTCATGCTCAGTAATTCCCAGTGCTGGCATCGTGAGGACTTCATCCTTGAAAGAGAGTGACATCCTGTGAAAGCCCCTTCCGCCAAGTGATTAGGACCAGTGGTTGATTGAAGCAAGGATTTGCACTTTATTTTAATTAAAACATATAAATGCACAATTACTCACCCATCTTTGGATGTAGGGCCAAGATACTTTCTCTAAATGGGGTCGAATGCAATTTTACTTTGGTTTTCCTACATAAGCCTCACCCATAGTACATTGCCTATGGTTTCTAGATCCTGTTTCTTTAAAGCTGTGATGCAATCTGTGTGTAAAATCTTCAGATTTTTATAACTTATCCCCTAATCTTTCTAATTGTTTTTGTTATATTTACTCCAGTAGTCCTAGGAGTTAGCTGCTATCCTCCATAAATCTTTCTAAAGCATTCAACATAGTATTCATATAAAGAACTTGCTTTTTTTCCTCATTCATATTTCATCAGTTGTTTAATTAAATTACATAATTACAGTGTGTACAAACAGCATAAGTAGATTTGGAAACACACATAACAGGGGAGTATATAACTCAGCTGATGGGAGCAGAAGCTGCCGGCCTCTCAGAGAGGAGCCTCTGGGCCTCAAGCCAAGCGGCAGGGCCAGTTGAGGGTGTGGGTCACTCTGGCAGCAGTCAATGGATGTCAGGAGAATGACCACCATAAGGACAACGGGTTCTTTTGAAATGGACAGTGACAGACATTCCTCAACTGTGGACAGAATACAGCTCAGACCCACTTTAGGCCACAGCTCCTTTAGAAAATGCTTTGACATCATTGGTAACAGGTTTTTGTAGTTAAATCTAACTGTTCTTTCCTGGAATATTACTCATCCATGAAAAAGAATGAAATAATGCCATTTGCAGCAACATGGATGGACCCAGAGGTGATCATACTAAGTGAAATAAGTCAGACAGAGAAAGACAAATATCATATGATATCACTTATATGTGGAATCTAAAGGACATAAATGAACTTATTTACAAAACAAAGAGAGTCACAGACATAGAGAACAAATTTATGGTTACCAAAGGGGAAAGGGTTGGGGGTAAATTAGGAGCTTGGGATTAGCAGATACACACTATTAAATATAAAATAGATAAACAACAAGGTCCCACCATAAAAGGGAACTGTATTCAATAGCTTGTAATAACCTATAATGAAAAAGGATATGAAGAGGAATATATTTATGTGTAACTGAATCCCTGTGCTGTACACTAGAAAGTAACACAACATTGTAAATTAATATTCTTCAATTTAAAAAAAAAGCTGTAAAAAAAAAAGATGATTCTGGCAACAGAATGAAGTATGTTGAAAATGGGGAGGGCTGAGCCTGGTGTTTGAAGGCCATCGCAGTAATCTCAGTGACAGGTGGCGAGGCAAAGAGATCTTTGTCCTGCAGTCCCTTCTTCCACTGTCGCTGTTCCCTGTGAGTTGTCTTATCAGTAATGTTCCTGAGGGGCAGAACTTTATCTCCCACTTACTACCCTGTGGAAAGTAGACAGTAGGATCTTACTGATTACTTATTAATTGAGGACATCAGCTGATTTTCTGAGCCAGGAATGTAACTTCTGTCTGCTTCAGAGTGTTCTTCCTTCTTTCTGACCATTTAAAATTATTGTGTATCTTTATCAACAAGCAGAAGTCTTAGCTACTCTTAATTCATAGCCTTGAGTTTGGCTCTAGGTTTTAAGGCAACACAGTTATTTGAGTATACAGAGTGGGAACCAGATTTTTGGAGTTTGTCTTATTTAATAGTTCAAAAATAAGTATTTTTGAAAAGGATTATTTGTGAGCCCGGTGCAGTATGTTTTTCATAATATATTTTCAAGTTCCACCACAAAATTAATTGCTTTGTGTTAGGAGTAGAACCAGCATTTAATTGATGAAATTAATACTATACTTATTTTTAGTTGCATTTATATTTTTTAACATTTGGTTACTTTCTACTTGCTGTACCATAGTAATGCCTTTTGATTTAAATTATTAAATAAATACAGCATTTTGTGTCCTTTTATCTTAGGTTGGAAAATCACCAAAGGATAGGTTATGCCGAAGGGTAAGTGACTTTCCCTTAACTAGATGTACTGTTGTTACTCTTGCACTTTCTGTGGTACCTTATTAACTGTGGGGGTGAACTTTGCCTTTTACCATTTTGATGACATATCAGGAGATAAAAATGGAAAGAGAATACTGTATTAGTAAGGAAACTGGTTATGGACTATGACCAGTTTTAATTTACCTTTCCAGATGGTCAGGTAGTATGTTTAAGCTAAGTTTGACAGGATGTCTTCAGCTTTGGACTGTGGACAGGAGGATAACATGTGGCCACTGCTGTGTATTTTTGCTGTATTTTTTAAATTAGAAATTTATAATGGAAACTCCAACGTCAAGTTGAAGTAGGTTGATATGAGTAGTGGATTTGATCTTCCTTTATATAAAAACTGTTGTACAAATGGTCTCAAATAATGTTCCAGTCCATAGATTCCGGGCAGTGATGAACAGTGCTGGCTTTTGCTCAGAGATTTGAAATATTCTTATTACGAATATCTTAAATACCAGGACACAAGCATCCAGCCATTATTGTAGTCCCTTGGTCCTGAAAACTCTCCGTTCCGTTGTTGAAGCATTCATCTGTGTGCTCTTTAGAGTGGCTCTGTGAATACAGTTCGTATACAGGTGTACACACACACACACACACATACACACACACTCTCTGAATTACTTAAGGATGAATTACTTGGGGATGTGAAGGATTCATTGGTTGTTGGTTTTAAAAAGATGGCATGTGAGTGGAGAAGCTCCATCAGGGAGTCAACGGGAAGGAGCTGTTGCCCACAGTATCAGTCTGTTATTTAGGTCACGGGGCTTGGGGGTCCTAGGTTTGTTTAGAGGGCTCAGTTCAGCCCCTAAAAGATGCTCTGAAACCAGACCAGGCTGTTTTCTTAGAACTTTTCAGGTCAACTTCTCACGTGTGAATCCTACTGAGTACCGTGGTTATTTGGTGAGCAAATGCCTCAGCAGGCTGGGCATTGAGCAGGAGAGCCGCCCCCGCCATCTGTCATTGACTGATGACACCAGCTCTTTGCGATACAGAAAGACACTCATTTTTTTTTTAAAGTTGATGGTTCAGCCATCTTTTTTAAAGCCTAATTTTAAAATTAGTTGAATCCAAAGACAGGAGTTAAAATGTGCCAGTGCCTTCACTTTAAATTCCTGCCTGTCTGTTCAAATGTAGAAAGTCAGTTGAATAGGTGTGTTGTGTTGTTGTTCATTTTTCTGATAAAACTAGCAATTTTGCAGCTGAAGTTAATTATGTTCCTTTTTAAAAACAGGATGTGGGGATGAGTGATACAGCAATGACATCTTTCCTTGGCTCCTGCTGGGATCTTCTTCAGACTTTATTGGAGGTAAAAGAGATGTTTTCAGTCTGAACTGTCTCTTAAGATATCAAATATTTTGAAAACCATTGGACTCAAGAGAGGACTATGAAAAGAGGTTATTTTGATTTATTCAATTCTAAGTTTTGACTGAAGCCTAACAAAAGTGGTGTTTCTTATTAGAATTTGATTTTATGTTTTCTTAATTATAATTTGGGGGGCGGGGAGAAATACGGATTTGTACTTGGCTGCTGGTAATAAGCTCGTTAAGATATTTACAAGCTATTACTTCTCCAGTTCTGAAGCCAGTTCTCCATTCTCAAAACACTCAGGCAGATGTCAGCAGGGATGAAATGCAAGTGCCCGTCTTGGACACAGAGGATGCCTGGCTGGCTGTCGAAGGACCAGTCTCGATAGTGGAGCTGGCCCTTGAGCAGAAGCACATCCACTACCCGCTGGTGGAGCACCATTCCGTCCTGTGCGCCGTCTTGTACGCGGTTATGAGGTTCTCTCTGAAGGCCATGAAGCCGCTCTCCCTTTTTGATAGTAAGGTAATCCTCAGAGGATTTTGGAGCCTCTTGGAGCTGAGGGTTTGCAGGACTGTCTCCCTGAGGAGGAGTTGCCCGGTCCTTTGTGACTCGTGGAGGATTGTTCGTTGTGGGGGGTCTCTGCTCCCTCCTCCCCCTAAGGCTTGCTGCTGTCCTGGGTTACCTTAAATCTGCTGCCGGAGCTCTGCCGTCTCGGCTGTCTGCCCTTCTCATTCTTCTTGGAAAGACTCGATTCCTCCCTCTTGTGTATCCCCAGGCCTGACCTATCCTGAGTTTGAGGCGTGTATTTCTACTGAACGTCTCTCTCTCTGAATGTGCTGTGGGACTTCAGATACCTGGTACCTAAAACATCTCTGTACCCTCATCCCTGCCCTACCCTTGACCTAAACTTGCCGCTCCCCTCCGAGTTCCCCGGCTGGGTCCGTTGGTGAGTGCTGTCACCGTCTGTGCACTGGCATGAACTAGAAACCTCCAAGACTCCTGGCCCAGTTCCCATCTTCAGTCCCACCTTCGCTGTAAACTCGTGTAAACCCTACCGGTCTATTCCTCTCCATCGCTGGAACCTGAGCCCAGGCCTCCTCATCTTCCCTAGGCCATCACAGCAGCCTCTTCTCTCCACCCGGCCCGGCTGCCGGAGCTGTCCTCCCCTTGGACTTAATCGTAGTCGCCCCAAGCCGATAGGTAAAACACAGCCTAGCCTGTGTTCCCCACCCTGGCGTCTGTCAGTAGATGATCATCACTCTCGCCTGTGAGACTTGCACACCTGAGGCACTGCTGGACACCTGCTGGCTTCCCTTGGGGTCCTGGGCCTGGGAGAGAGGCAGGTGCTCCCTGCAGGAAGACCCTCCCTGAAGGGGAGAGCCGGGCACCGCCGAGAGCGCTCGGCTCCTCCCAAATGGCACCGTCCATCTGGGGGAGCAGGAGACTTGGAATCTGATTATTTCCTGCTGCGTGGAAACATGGAGCCCGAGGAAGGTGGCTTCCCCACCAGAACTAACCTTCCCTGCCTTCCCAACCACTCCCTACCCTGTGCTCTGGCCACTGTGAACTCCCCTCACCCCTCAGAGAAGTCGGACATTTTTATCATTTCTTGTCTTGTTTGCATTATTCCATTTTCACAGGCCGCTGTTTTGTATGGCCAGCTCCTGTTCATTATTCCCTTATCACTTCAGCATCACTTTCCCTTCAAAGTTTTGTCCACCTTCCCTGAACTCACCACCTCTGCCGTTTTCCCGTGTCTGTGTCCTGCTGGGCGTGTAACAGGGGCCCAGTGAATGTTTAGTGCATTTATCATTACGGAGATGTTACAGGAACGTTACATGACAGAGGTCTGCGGAGGGGATGGCAGTGAGTTGAGTTTGGGAAACCGCTGCAAGTCAGGAGCTGGTGAGGATGTGGACGGGGGAGAAGTAATAAAAATCATGACGGAGCTGGAGGAATCAGCAGCCTGGTGACAGCCTGGGTGGAGCGCTGCCGGGGAGGGGACTGGGATTAAATCCAGTTCCAAGTTTGGGAGACCGGGCAGGCCGTTTACAGGGAAGCCCGTTTAGAATGATTTTGGATGTGGTAAGTTTGAGAATAAATATAAGCAGAAATAGTATGTTTTAAAAATTTATTCCTCGTAAGTACTTAAAAGGTTTTTTTTTTTTTGAAGAACCACCAAAATAAAGCTCAGAACTCTCCTCAAAAAGGGACTCAAAACCAGAACATGTCCAGATTTGACAAGCACGGTGGCGATGTCAGTCTCGACCCGCATCACGCTGGGTGACCCGAGACAGCTGTGTGGCTCATACAGAGAGGCCACGTGCTATGCTGGTGATACAGTCCCACCTCTGCCATCTACTAGCCAGAATGATTTCCTTTCTCCTGGCTGTTTTCTCACTCAGGAAGTGATGATTCTCAGGCCTCCCTCATGGTCATTGCGAGGGTTAAGTGACACGGTCAACAGGCAGTGCGAGGCCGTGTCTGGAGCGTGGTAAATAGTAAGTGTGCACGCACACCCCCAGCGCGCGGGCCCTCGTGTGCAGCAGGCCGCAGCATCTGAGACCGTGCAACTGAGACCGCCAGGTGGGAAGCACGGTGGCAGACTGGGTGAGCGCGTGGGAAACTTTCAGACAGTGACGTCCAAATGCAGTGGCTGTCCTAGGAAGTCTGGTGCTTCTCATCCCTGAAGGATGTCGCCTGACCCTACCTGGCAGTCACACCAGAGGACCTGCAACCATTGATGACTAGGTCTAGAAAGTATTAGGCGATATGTGGCATGACTTGTTTGCAGCTGAAAAAACAGCAACCCAGGATGGTGGGGTCACTTGTCCAAGGGAACCTGGTGGGAAGGGGTGGACCGGGAACTAGAGCCAGTGGGGCCAGTGCTCTTTGCTCTGTATTGCACTTCCTCTCAAGGAACTTCTGAAGTCCTATCTTCTGATAGTCTGTCTTGGCTCTTCAGACACACAGCTGTCCTCTTAAACAGGTGTTCGTTTTTTTAACAGTTCAACAAGTATTTTTAAAAGGATTCAGAGTACACACTATGTACTTGTTATCTCTTATTGCATAACAAATTATCCCCAAAGTTAGTGGCTGAACACAGCAAATGCTGTATCATTTTTGTGAGTCGGGAATCTGTATTCCCTTTCAGGGTGGCTCTGGCTCAAGGTCTCTTGTGAGTCCACAGTCAGGGTGTCAGCCAGTCTCCCGGGGCTCAAGCCAGGTGGGGTTGGGGGACCCACTTCAGGCTTACATGACTGTTGGCGCGATTCAGTTCCTCGCCACACACGTGACTCCAGAGGGCGGCTCACAGCCTGGCAGCTGGCTTCCCGGAAGGCAAGTAAGGGTGAATGTGCACTTTCAGGGCAGGAGCCACAGCCCCTTAGTAACCTGACCTTGAAAGTGACATGCTGTCATCCCTGCCCCTTTCTGTTCACCAGCCCACACTCGGGGAACAGGACTACACAAAGCAGGAACGCCAGGAGGCGGCGACTGGGGACCACCCTAAAGGCTGCCTACCACGTGCTAGATGTTATTTATACAAATTAAGTGAATAAAATTCGAAAGTGTTATTATTCAGTAACAAAAAAAATCAAATCATGTTATTCTTGATTAAATGACTTCATTTTTTAAATCTTTTTTCCTCCCCTTAATAACAATCCATACTCATCAGTTTCCTTGGTCTCTTCTTTTTCTTTAGGGGAAAAACGCATTTTTTAAAGACCTAACTTCAATTCAGTTATTACCTAGTGGGGAAATGGATCCAAACTTTATTTCTGTACGACAACAGGTAAATTCCAGTTCCTGGGATGGCCACTTGGGAGGTTTTCTTTCTTTTTTTTTTAATTTAATTTAATGGAAACAGTTTCATGGAAAAGTCTCTCTAATTGACAGAAAAGCCAATAAATACTTGAACTTAGTGTTTTTAAATGAAGCATACTAACAGGAGGTTGCCACATTTGTTTCTCCATTTTCCAGTTCTTACTGAAAGTTGTCAGCGCAGCTGTCCAGGCCCGACATGCACTCGCGAAGGACAGAGACTCCTCGGAAGAGGCTCCAACCACTCCTTTTGAGAAGGAGCAGGACTGGCCAGTTCTGGCCGTGAATCTGGCCCATCACCTGCAAGTCAGCGAGGACGTCATCAGAAGGCACTACGTGGTGGAACTCTACAACTATGGAGCTGACTACCTGGGAGAAGAGGTGATCATTGCCCTGTGCATGTTACTTGGGCTCGAGTTCTAAAAATTGATAATTGGAGTAAAGAGTCAGTAAAGTGTCCAGTAAAGCTTTTCGCTTTTCCTTTTGTTAGAACTTCTAGGTATAAAAGTAGAACAAGAGAAGTAAACTAATCAGACTCCTGTGTCTGGTCAGTATTCAGTGTAACCCGTGCAGTATGCCAGCCAGAGCAGCCAGGGTTCCTTCCCCAGACCTGACGGTCTCCTGGCAGGAGCAGAGCAGCACGCGGAATTGTGCACTGAGCAATAAATGCTGGGAAGAAAATGAACAAGGTCGTGTGAAGAAACAACAGCTGCTACGACAGGGCAGTCAGAGGTGACATAAGCAGCTGCAGCCACTGAGAAACCTGGGGGCACGTCACTAGGGACAGAAGTAACGAGGCCCTGGGAGGGACCAGCCTGGCCAGGCCGGGACGGGTCACAGGCGATCTCACAGCCCATGTTTACCTGAAGGGCACTCAGAGCCGTTAGAGGGTTTAAGCAGTTACATGATTTAATGTAATTCCCTGTCATTGCCCAAAGCTTGAAACTGACTCATGTCGTTATACTGAACTGAAAAAATTAGGCGATGGGAAAAGAAAAACCAGGTGATGAGCTGACTTTTAAAAAAGTGCAGTTCTGGCTATATTCCGCTCCTTTGTTTAATACTGATGAGAAATCTGGGTTTTAAATGCTGTTTGAGTTGGACTTTCATTTTGGTGGTATATATGGCCACAGCTCAAATGCGCACCAGACTTTTCACCATTCCTGCAGTAAACTAACCTGTCAGCTCTTACACTGTTGGTTCCCGCCTGTCCCTGCAGGCCATCCTCCAGGTTCAGGACAAGGAGGTCCTCGCCTCCCAGCTGCTGGTGCTGATAGGGCAGCGGCTGGCGCAGGCCGTGCTCCGCGCGCAGACCAGGGAGGGCCTGGAGCTGCTGGCCAGGCTCCCGCCCACGCTCTGCACTTGGCTGAAAGCAATGGTACGTGCGGCTGCCAGCCGGCCAACACAGGGCGGGGCCGCCGGGGGTTTCCTTCTGTGCATGTTTCATAACGGGGGGAAGGTTTTAAGTTTCACTGACTTAGTTCTGAAGCATTTTTACTGGGAAATTACTATCCTGATAACCGCTAAGTTTAAGTAACAATTATTGTTTAGTTGTGTCTACCCAATGCCTTATTTTTGTGTCCCATTTGCAGAACCCCCAGGATCTTCAAAACACAGAAGTGCCCATTGTGACAACAGCTAAACTAGTAAATAAAGTCATCGAGCTTTTACCAGAGAAGCACGGGCAGTACAGCTTGGCCCTGCACCTCACGGAAGCCGTGGAAGCCATCTCTCTCCCGCCTTCATGACACTCGTCTCCTGCACACAGCCTAAAATCGTGTGACTATGATACGAATTAGTGCATGGTTATTTTACATAGTAAGATCTGGAGTTTTATGGAGGGAATATGTCTTTTTTTTTTCTTTTTCTTCTTCTTTTGTAAAATAAATAAAAATACATATTACTTTTAAAAAGTGCAGTTCTGGCTAAATCCTACTCCTTTGTTTAATACTGATAATAAAATACAAATGAGTGTTCATTATACTATTAATTCCCATGGCAGACATTTTTCTGTTTATTTCTAATTCAAGCACTTAAGTAGCTTTATTGTTCAACTTTGCTGTTTAAAAATTGGTTATAATTTACAGATTATGTTATTATAAGATTCTATATACTTTGCACTCAAAATGTAATTAAATTTAAATGTGCTCATGGATAGTCCCCATTAGTAAAATCAGAGAAACATCCCACTCTCTTTTAATAAATGTTGGGAAAACGCCTTTGTTATCATGCTTAATCCCACACTGGACTGGCCCTGGAGTTCTGGATGCTGACAGGTTTCTTCCCCAGAGGTCATGCTGTTGCCCTCCGAGGATGACCTTGCTCGTGGAGGAATACTGGGTTCGAGATCATCACATTCACCAGAAGGGACACTAAACAGAACCACTAACCTGTTGTACTTTGCCAAAGCTGAGAGTCTGAGATCCAAGCAACACAGCAAGTTAATTACAATGCAAGTTAAGCCTTGCTTTTTGCCAAGATTCAAAGTTGTATCCACATCAGGTAACTGTAAAAAATGTATTATCTTGTAAAACTTATGTTTAAAAAAAAAGGGCAAAGATGCTAAAAAATTAAGTTCAACTCTATTTTTCTTACAAGTGTTTAGAGATGTCTGCTTCTGGGATTTGGTAATCTTACCTGTTCTGAGGAACAGTACAGAAAATGCTTGGTGATATGACAGCTTTAGCAAACCTACCTCACAGCTGGGTTGAGAGGATAAAATACGACTAATTTTGTACCCTAGTGTGCCTAGAGCAGTCTGAGTACCGAGTAATTCTTTGTTGATTAAAACCAGATTAACCAAAACTCTAAAAAGTGCTTTGAGCTCTACAAATCCCTCGTATTTATTGTGGTAGATCTTTGGAACGTAGCCACACAGTGTGAGCGCTGACATCTGTCCTGGGTCACAGCTGTCAGTCATAGCAACTCACATGACGCAGGAGTTTGTTTCTTCACTTCCTTGTAAGAAGCCAACTCTAGCAACTGTATGAATGTGAGGGGTTATATCAGGAATATAAAGAAAAAGTCTGCTGTTTGAGGATACCCCAATGTAAAAATTCTTTCTAAAAGAGATCACATCTAAATAAGAACTGTCTAAAACTTAGTAATTACTGTTTAATTTAAAACCCTGACAGATAAATTTTTAAGACGTCCTGCGTATCTGGGGTGAGGGCCTGTGCGTCTGACCGAGGCGCACACCGTGTGCAGTACGAACGCTGAATAGGGCCTCAGGCTGGTCCAGCCTTCCTGCCTCTGCTTGGATCTCTGACACATTGATATGATTTCTTGTAAACGTATCTAGTTTCATATAGTAATTTGTTATAGGGATTCTAAAAGATTAGTTCTTTCTATGACTTTTCTAAATAAAAGTAGTTATGAGTTTTGGAGGCTGGTCAAGGAAACTTGGAATTATAGACATTTGTAGAGATTAAATCCTCACTTTGATTCCATTATCACTTTCGGGGTAGGGGTTATTAAATAAGCATTTTAAGTAATAAAACTGGCTGAACTTACTCTGGTAGGACATTTAATCAAATCTGGAGATTGTTGAGAATATTAATAAGCTGAAATGTGTCTCCTAGAACCATAAAATCATTGAGTCTCTAGTTAGATTTGTAATCCTAGAATTTACCATTCAAAGAATTTTAAAATTGAATTCTGAGTTATGTGATTAAGAAAAGCAGTTAAATATTTTACTGTTTCATTAAGGGCTTTTAAAACAAATCTGATAGAGGGAAGGAAAATAAATTCTTGTATCCACGAAGGGCTACAAATAAAAGAATTAGACTTTATATGGAACAGCTGGTGTCTGAAACAGAGGAGGCTGCGCTGACTGCAGTTAAGAGTGGGAGGCCAATAACCAGGGAGCAGTGTGTCCACAGATGCACTCTCACTGCCCATTACACCTTTCTTCATTAACGTTAAATAGGCATTTTGCACTTAGTTAAATTTTGTTGTATAATGCAAAGGAAAACAAAGGGTTCAAATAATTACAACCTCAACATTACAGGTTGTGCTTAGACGTAGAAGGTACAAAAGACAGGATAAACGCAGATGAAGGGGAATACTGCACCAAGCTCTAAATGCTTCCTAAGAAGAACGAGACACGGAGAAGAGTTTCACCTTTGTTATAAAAATTCATCTAAGGTCAGACAAACACTGTTAGATTTAAACTGCTTTCTTTAAAAAAATGATCACAATTTAAAATCACAGAAAACCCAGATTTAGTAACACCAAGTGTACATGGAGTAAGTTCACTTAGCAATTGCTGTGGTTCATTTATAACAAATATTTTTCAAGTACTCAATAGCAACAGTGAAAGCCGTCTCTCACCCTGACATGAATGGATTTGTTGTATTTCCGCTGCATAGAATTAGCCATCCCTAGGAAGATTTTAATCCAACACTTAATTGTTTATAAAATGGCCTATTACCTACTGTAATGTATTGTAAGTAGTCAAATTCTGTATATACTGCTATTTTCTGTGTCTGTTCATTGTTGTGAACTTATGTATATTAGTGAAATAAATTTTCAGCTTTCATGTTGTTTCCTTAACATTTATAAATATAAGTATTAAGATTTTTCCCCCTCTTTAACAAGTTTGGTGATGTTTTTCTTTCTGATGCAACCAAAAAACCTAGCTGTTCTGAAAAGGTGGATGTTTGCTGTTAAGACAATGTAATTACTCTTTTCATGCCTTAAGGGGAACACACCTCTGCCATTCCTCCTCTTCAAAACCACATTTTGTAACTTGATAGTCCCAACTTCCACAACGTCAGTCAGTAACTTCCCAGGTGCCTTTATTTTCAGACATTCTAGAACGGAAATACTGAGTCAGGAAGATTTATGAAATATGAAGCACTTTGTGCTCAGCCCCCTTTGTAGGCAAGCACCGGAGTGTCCGTGTTCTGAGTAAACCCACAACGGATCCACCTGCATCTGTACATTCTCCACGTGTATATACACAGTATGTTTCATCTAGTTACAGAAAAAGCTTGTAATTCTGACTCTCACGCTCACCCTCTGCCATTTACTCTTCCACTCATTACCGGAATCCCGGATGTCTGCCCAGTGTTGTCAACAGCCCATCTGAACCGCCAGTCAGGCCCGCCGCGGGTTCCCGCTCAGCCGTCAGCCCGCAGCGAGGAACTACTTTCCTCTCACGACCTCCGCGCACCGGGGACAGAGCGTCTGCGATGACTCAGCCGTGTACTTCCAACAACGAGGGCATTTCTCCTTGGTAGTTGGCATGACAAGTACTTTATATGAAGACTCTTCACGAATATCACCACCTGTGAAAGAAGAACACAGGAAGAGAATTTCTGACAGGCCACTGAACTTGTGCGACTTTCTGAATTGGTTTGCAGGTGCTCCTTGTTCAAAGCTTCCTCCTTCCTGCCTTGGAAAACACTGCTTCGTGTGCACACCTGTCCATAAACAGCCAAGACCACAGAATCACACAGCCTGACGGCTGAAGGGAGCGGGGAATCTGAGGTCCTGAGAGCCGGGCTGGTTTCTCCCCAGGGCACGGAGTTCTGTATCTCCTCAGGCAGAGCGGACCTTCCCGCTGTTACCCCGGGTACAGCTCCGATCAATTACATTGCCTCTCCAGCTACATACACACTTGGTAAGAAATTTTAAAAAGAGCCAAATTAGAGTGAAAACTGCAGTGTCCCCACTTAACACTTCTCGATTTGGACAAAAGGGAACAAACATTTCTCCGTAATTCATAGACCGCAGACTGATCATATATATAGTAAAGAAAGTGAATTATTTTCTAGTCATTCCACAAAGTACTTAACTTTGTAAAAAGCAAATCAAGGCAGAATCTTTACTACATGGTCAATGCTGCCAGGCCTCAAATTTAAATCGATGCCTATAAACTAGCCTCCCACCTCCTGCTGGTACCTAAAGGCTATTATGAGAAACACAGACAGCATCACTTTCCCCAAAGTATCTGTGTGTTACTCTTTGTTAACGTTACTCTGCCTCCATTTCCATAAATGACAGTGAATTAAGTTGACAAAAACCCCCTAATCAAATAAACATCTACAAAATGCCTGTTTATAAGATATCACTGTGGGAATGAGTTCAACAAAACATCTTCCCTGACTCCTTACTAAGAATGGCTACATATTTTCATTTGGGGTGTGCATAACAAGAAACTTTAGAATCAATGCTGGGGAAGGGTGGCAGGGCTGGGTAGTGCTAAGTATCAAAGGACAGGGACACAAAAGCCAAATGAAATAATAAGGCGGACTGACTTCACATACAATGACAACTACTTATTCCCTCTTCTCCCCCTGTGGTCCCAAGATCACCAGGTGGGACGCTTCTGAGAGCTCGTTTAGAAACTTGGCCACTGTTGATATCGTTTCCACAAAAAATGTGGTCCACGTGTGTATCTGCCTTTAGGATACATGCAGTCCACTGGAAAGCTGCAGATGACCTGTAATTATTATTCACTTCTCCAGACACCACTGTTACTCTCACCTCCTTACCTTCTAAATTGATGAGAAATGTCCCTTTAAGCTCAACTGCACCTGCAGTTATTGCTCGTGGTTCCTGAGAGAGCAAAGTTGTCTGGGACGCCATCATTAATTCATTCAGCTGGGAGGTGCTGGATGTCTCCTCAGCTTGCAGCATCTGGAGATCAGCATTTGAAAGTTACTATCTCCATTAAATTTTTACCATAAACCAAGGTTATAAAAACAGATGCTGCAAATTCTTGTGTTTGGTGGGGAACCCTTTGGGACCATCAACTCTTGAGCTAATACTATTAATTACATCAATTCTTACCAGTATGAAAGGTTGTAACTAAAAACTTAAGATCAATAGTATTTATTAAGGATATGCTCTATGCCAGGAACTTCACTTTGCTAGATGCTAAATGTCCATCCAGTACTTCAAATCATCACAAAACATCTACAGTGCTTATCATCCCCATTTTACAAGTGAGGAAAGCTGCTCACAGGTTAACTTGCCAGAGGTTCTCAACCAGTACGTGGTGGAGCTGCAACTCCAGCCCAGGCCCGTCAGCCTCGAAGCCCACACTTTCTCCTGTATCATTACATGCTTCCTACATGAGGAGAGGGGTCAAGATACTGTCTAAACAAGGATCTGCTTCTGGCAATGCAGACCGACGGTGCAATCCAAATAATGCACAGAACTGTCTCAAACACACTGAAGTGGGATACTTGATAAGCACTATACATTTTTGCTGTAATTCTGATCTTCAAAATCAATATGTGAGCTAATACAAAATTCTTTAAAAAAAAATTTCTGAGAAAACAGGAGATTGAAAGATTAATTTGACTTTAACAAATTCATACAATTAGTAATTGATCGATCCAGGATGCCATTTGACAGCCTAGTTAGTGTAATTCCCAAAGAAAATATGTTCACAGGTTTGAAAATCCCAATGTATTTTTTCCAATATAAATGATCCAAACAAGCTGTATTTTTCTCAGCTTATTACTCAGAACTAATGAAGTCAAAGGAAACACACCACGTTGACTAAAAGCCCAGTATGAGGCTGTGCAGCCCGAGCCAGGTCGCAGCCCCAGGGTCCTCAGCTTCCTGGCTCGAAAAATGGAGTCACGAGCTTTCCAACTTGTGGATTTTAAAATGTGAACATCTTACTGAAATCCTGTTATGTGATCAACGATCTTATGCCTACTAGCTATTTCAAGGCTCAAGTCTTAACCAACTTAATTATATTATTAGAAATTTAAATTGAACTTACCAACCAAATGAGATGGTCATTTTTTTTAGAAAACTGTATGATGCCAGTAAAACTTTAAAAAAAATACACTCACTGCCAATTTTCTTCTCAAGCCTTAAAACTAGAGAAAAATCCTGAGTCAACTGTCAAGTTACAAGCCCATCTGGCCAGTCAAGCCCTAAGAATCCCAAGGAGAAAGTTCTGCTGGCCCTTTTGGAAATAAAAAATAGGATAAATGCTTTGAGATCACATGATAATCTGCAAGAGCAAACGAATTTTCTTCAGCTCTCATGAGAAAAAGATGAAAATCCTTGTTTGGATTTGTTCTGAATCTGGTCCAGATGGACAAAATTCTCAGAAAACCAGACCCTTAACACAAAACTCCCAATTTCTGTGTCTTCTGAAAACACTGCCACCGAGTTACACGTCGCCTACTGTCTAAGCAGCCCTGAGGGCTTGCCTGTCAGGCAGAACTTCACTATGCCTTCCGTCCCAATCTATGAAGGAGTAGTAAGTAGCAACAGAGGACACATTTGCAAAAGAGAAGAAAAAGAAAGCACAGAGAATGAGGAAACAAAGAATCAGTGATAACACCAGGATCAGAAGACAGAAATCCTGATTTATAGTTTAAAAACATGTGTTATTTACAGCAAGATTTTTAAAAACCAAATTTCAGCTGAAGCTGAACGGCACTAACACCGTTTCAAGAGACACAGACTGCTGCTGACCTCTATGATCTCAAAAAGCAGTCCAGGCTCGATCACAATGATAGCCTCGTGCTCGGCTGCGTTTTTGCCAGGGATGCTTCCCAGAAATGAATCTCTCATCGCACACGCACTCTCTATCGCCTCTTCCAACCCGGGCTTCTTCCAGATAGAGCTGGTTTTAATCCACCCAGTACGAAAAACACTCTTGGGTTCTTAAAAAGAAAAAAAGGCAAACTAATTTACACATATTCTAAACTATATATAAAGCTCTAACCATCAAATATTTACTATTCATGGGAAATAAGAACTGTTATTTACGGTAATTAGCATGGAGCCACCCTAAATGCCCTAAGTGCTTACCAAACATTTCTACCAACATGTGAAAACGTAAACAAAGGATAAGATAGACAGTAAGGTCTCAAAGGATGCCTGGAGGAAAAGAACATAGAAAGAAATATCCCAATATTACAGCAGTCGTCTCCGGGTTATAAGTAAGATCGTGAGTGACTTTTCATCCTCATTCTAAAATTCTTTTGTTTCTAATTTTCTGTAAGCTTAATAATATCAGGAAAAAAACTATTACAAAAATATTCACTAAAAGGCACTATACTTTATTTTAGTAAAACCTAAAATACATTTCTAACATTTATAAAGGTATTTAACAAAAAGTGATTTCTCAGTATTGTCGAGCTGCTAATACATTTTAGAAAACTCTTTAAGGTGACTCAGAGGCCATTCTGAAATTCATCCTACTCATCCACTAAACGATCAGGTCATAAAGCATTCACTGCAGATGAACAAGAGCCTCTTACAATGAAGTTGATAAAATTAGAAGTTGCACTCGCAGCCAGGACCTTTCTCATTAGAGAACAACTAAGAATTTCTTACCTTTAATATAAGGTACGTGCTGGAACACCTCCTCAGCCAAGTGAGGAAGAATGGGAGCAAAGGAACGAACCACCACGTCCAGAATTTCAGCCAAGGCAGTCTGACAGGAGCGCCGTCGCGGGTCGTCGGCACGTTCACAGTACAGCCTGGACAAGAACAGCCTGCTCAGCAGGTGACACTTTGTCTACCACGTGCCAGGGCGAGACCTGCCTCAGGCTGAGCTGGTCCTTACAGGGCCTAACCTATCGTCTGACTAAAGGACAGTACATTCCGTCATACGACTTTCCGGTAACATCCTCTGCTCCACTTGCCCCTTTCCAGGTGCGCCCACCTCCTCAAAACACTCTCACAGCCACGCCACGTCCAATCCCGCTTTTCAGAGGTAACAGCCAGACAACTACGCCCGAGGAAAACCAGTGAGTCAGCTGATGCTGCTTAGAATGTGCCTCCCCAGCCTCCCACCCATCAGTGTGCTAAGGGAAGGGATGGGAGGCACAGTCCCGGTGGAAGCACCTTGAGGTGCTGAGAGGCCATGGCTGACGCCTCCCCTTGGCTGAGTTACAGGTAAAGCTCACACCATCACCTGCTCACTGGATCCAAGAATGAAGACTTAGCACCAAGCCTTCCTCTAAAAGGGTATCACTGATGTTACAATGTTATTACATTAACAATGGCCTGAATATTTCTCTCTCTCCTCCGTCAAGATCGCCAAACTCCTGAGAACAAGCACTATGCTCATCACATCATATTCACAGCCGTTACTTATTGGGCACCTCCTTTGTCAAACACAGCATTAAGCACAATACACATATTAAATTCTTTCATAGCCACATTATGAGGCAAGTATTATCATCACCATTCTACAGATAAAGAAACTGAGATCATAGGATAAGTTGCCCCAAATCATTAAGCTAGTGGGCGGCAGGGCAAAACTCCCTCATCAGACTCGACTCAAGAACCCAACTTCTTAACAAGGGCCCAGTGAGGCCCATCTTGCTCACCTCTGCTTTTCAACATCTGCCAAGCAAAGCAGACACTCAAGAAACATTTGTTGAGTATTTTAACATTCAGTCATACATACCTGTCTTTGATTATGCTGAAATAAAAGTTAGAGAGTTCTCTGGTATAAAATGCTCGCAAAAGCCGAACAACTTTTCCAAAATCATATTGCTTGTATGAATCGTTAATCTAGGGAACAAAGTCAAAGTAAGTTTGGAAGCTGGGATAAGCAAAGAAAAATACAAGTCATCATGAGCAAAATACATTTCTTCTCAAAATCTGTTTCAAAGGCAGGCAAATACAAAATAGGCAAAACACAAGAGCACTTAAGGATCTTCGAAACCTCATTTCTGGATCTCCAAGTCTACTATCCTCAGAAAACACTGAGCATTCTACTCTGAAAACTACAGAAGAACACTCATCAAAGGAAGAGAGCAGCTTTTAGATGATGAAATCACTGTTTTAAAACAGCAAAGAATGTAAATTACAAGTGTTCCCTCACTTATGCCTAAAAAGTAAAACTGGGCAAAAAATCTTCATGTATGACTCTGACTTAAGGGTACGCGGGAGCAATTCTAATTTTTGAGAAAACACAAATTATTCGTGTTTATAGATGAGAAAGTATCTTAAAAAAAAGACATAGGAATAGTCATTCCAGTTATTTCTGTACTCTGAGGTGTCTATTCCTCTACATCTGTAGATCTATAAAGTATAACTCTATGCTTTCCTACAGGAGAAACACTTGGAGCCGCTCTGGAGAGAAAAATGTGGTCTGAGGGGAAGCGCGGGCCTACTGTTTCCACCAGGTACTCCTCTAGCCTTCTGAGAAACCAGGAAAGAAACTGTAGATTCACACCGAGTGAACCTAGGACAATCTCTCAGTGCTTTAGCTACTATTTCTAACACGGTTTGTTCCGCTCGCGTGCAACCCAAATTTCAACACACGACAGTGTTAATTCCAAAAGCTTCTTAGTGTACACTTACCTTGTTTGCTAAATCCTGCAGTAAGTGTAGCATGTACTGGTCTAAGACATACATATTGTTAACAGGGACGGAGTCTGTTTCTGGGTTGAAACCAGCCACATTTCCCAAAAGAAAGCGGAGTGTATTCCTAAGCTATTAATATTGAGAAAGAAATAAGGAGTCAAAAAATACAAGAGCCCTTCAATGATGACTGAAAAATTTCTCTACAGTTAAGTTTTATCCAACTCATGCTACTTTCTTAATGGAATATTTTATTTTTATATCATTGCTAAATAAGAAATGAAAAAAAATTCTCATTTCAAATGCCCATTTATAGAAACAACCAGTGTACTTTATACATAATACATAAAAACTGAAATTTCATAATATTTCACTGTATTTCTTTATGACCCTTAGGGCAGATCACGGTTTGGTGCCCCATTTGTTCATCTGTACAGGTAGGAATTTTGTTTTCACCTGTGAAGCAGGTGAAAATAAAAATAAATGGAATAAATATGGTCTTTGAGCTCCTGAAAAGTATATAAAATTGGTATAATTTCATATTATATTAAAATAAAATATAAAAAGACAGTATGTAAAATTATTAGCATTACTATTATTATTTTTAAAACAGATAAATTAGCACAGGATATTTTTTAAAATCTCACAACATATGGAGAACTCATTTTCATTCAGCTGTGCAGTGCCAAACAAAACGTGCCTCATTTTTTTTTAAACAATGATTCAGCAAACTTTTCATTCAGGAATGGTAAACAATAGAAAGAGTAATGACTCTGACCTTGTTAATATCATCTCTGGCAGCATTAAGTACAGAGGGACTAATTGGCACTTCAGTGAAGACATTGGACTCAGCTACCCACCAGCGAAGGACATCAGCACCATAGGGAGGCTCTTTGCTTTGGTCCTTTCATCACGGGAAGAAACAAATGAATATATCAATGGCTTTCGATTACAATTTGGTGAACAAATGCTTTAGGTCAGACTCCTGTTCAGAAATGTATGAGCATAATGTAGGCATAAAATATGCCTGTACTGGTGGAAAAAAAAATGTGACAATGAATATATGTATGTTTATGTATAAATGAAAAATTGTGCTCTACACTGGAATTTGACACAACATTGTAAAATGGTTATAACTCAATAAAAAATGTTTAAAAAAATCGATTGATCTTAAAAAATAAATCAATAGACAGACAGATAGATAGATAGAAGGTCTGGGGGAAGGTACAGCTCAGTGGTAGAGTGCATGACTAGCATGCACAAGGTCCTGGATTTAATCCCCAGTACCTCCGTTAAAAGATAAATAAATTAAAGAACCTAATTGTCTCCCCCCCAAAAAATTAAAAATATTTATATACCTGTACTGTAATCAAATAAGAGCTAACAATCTCAGAGATCAAGTTGCATCTAAAAAATAACAAAACTGGATAGCAGAGTATGGCCTGCAGGCTTGTTTGATGCCCAGATGCTAACACCTGACACCTTCCTGCCGTAAAAGTCCAGGACAGCAGGTGGACGTCAGAGCCGGCCCCGGATGCCCTCTCTGTGATGCGGGAGCGGGCGGGAGGAGGGAAATGGTTGCTTTTCCCTCTCATATTCCCAGGCAACTTGGACAGAGAAACAATTACTGGACACTAGGAGGGCAGCAAAAAGCCAACGGAGTAAAACAGCAGATGGTGATTTCTTTTCTGAAAGCAACCCCAAAACAAACCAGATTACCAGCAATCCCAGATTTGATGTTCATTAGTGACTTGCTTTAAAGTGTATCATTTCTAAGAATACAATAACACAATATATATACTTGGATGTTGCAATCTCATTTTTTTCTTATACTGTATCTGTTTAACTGTAAAACTACAGTGTATAAAGTTTAAAAAGCTCAGACAATTAAAAAAGGGATAGCATGCTTTAGGACCTAACTGGGGATTCAGACCTGAAATGAGTGAAAAGGGCTGCAATCTCAGTCCTTCCCTTTTTCAAAAAAAAAAAAAAAAAAATCACATATTACTTAAGAGTCTAGATTTAAAACATGGTAAGCATTTGCTATTTGTATAAAAGATAGTTTTATGAGTTTGTTTATTTTTTTTACATTGAAGTAACTATATTAAGGGTTTTGGCTGCCAACTTAAGAGCCTTAAAACAAAAAGAAAATGAATTTTTAGGTAACCACCTACTTGTCCTCCATTGATGACAACATCAGGGTCAACAACATTCCCAAGAGACTTGGACATCTTTTCTCCCTTTTCTCCGACGGTAAATCCATGAACAACCACCGTTCTAAGAAGACAAACCAGCTATTATAGCAACAAACACAATATAATGGTCATTTTGAAGAAGACTTATAGCCTAAAAAGAGTGTCTTAGTTTGACACAAATACAATTTTTTCTGGATAGATAATTCAAAGTCTTAACTCTCAGCTGTTTATTTATCATGATTGTTAAGTAGTTACAGAAAAGTTTTTATATTTACATTCACTGAACAATTATTTCCTGAGCATCCATCTGTTATGTACTGATTTTGATCATTAACACTAACCAGGAAAAAGTATGTCTTTAAAAAAATACATTATCATCACAAAATTATTTTCAAAAAGACAACCTGAGAGAAATGTATCTACTGCTCGATTGGCTTTTAAAGCATGTTATACATGTAAATTGTCCTGAGATGGGTTTTCATCGTAAGACAGCAAAACTCTTAAGCTACTGAAGAATCTTTCTAATTAGAACCTCTATCCACATATTTGAATAAAGAAAAGCTGTTTATCTGTAACTAAGTGACAATCCCTAATTTGATAAAATTGACTAAAGAAATGTTTTGATTCATTGGCCACTTGTGGCTATTACAAAGATAAGGATATGTGACTGGGGCTGCCTTCAGTCCAGCTAGAATATCCTCTCTACCTCCATTAGGGTCACGTCCACCATGACCCTCAAGCTTCAGCTCTCCGCAGGTCTCCCCACTATTCTAGTCATGCTGGCTTTACGCCTCCTAGGAGTTATGATCTGCAGCAGAGTGACAAGACTTCTCTGTATTGCTGTCTCCTTTCTGTCTCTCTCTTGTTTTTAAAACTTCAAAATTACTTCCCTCATGAGACTGAACACTGTAAGCTAATTAAGGGTATGTTTTATCATATATATTACTCAGCACAGTGCTTCTCACGTCGGCAAGTACTCAGGGAGAATACTCAGTGTGCTGATCTGTTTAGCTCAGATGTAATACTTACTTAAAAGGTGATTTATTCCTTGCTGCCACACTTGTTAATAAGGAAGACTGGAACCAACCCCCAAGCTGGTCTTTCCCTTCCAAGTACAAATCTGCTCTTTGGTCAGTACCTCAAAAACAAGTACCAAAGAAACAGAAATTAAAACAGGAAAATGGAAATGAATGTTTACCAAAGTGTTAAAATATTAAAAGTAATCATGTTACTTATTTCTTGCGTCAGTTATATCCAATGGCTAGAGTGTGTTCACCTGAGTTGTTACCCTCACTGTCAATTTATTAATCAAGATAAAGAAAATAAACCTTGGAGCATGCTCTCCCAAACCACAGATAGCTAAAATATTATCTAAATTAGGGGCTGAGTCATAAAAATTATCAATATCAATATTTCCAAGTAAACCTTTTATGAAAATAAACTATTTTTATTAATTCAACAATTATTTGCTGAACATAGTAACTTTATACGTTAATTCATTTAATTCTCATAGTAACTCTACAAGGTAGGTAGTGTTATTATCCCTATTTTACAGATGAGGAAAGTGAGACACTGAGAGGTTTTATAACTTGCCCAAGGTTATGCAGATAGTAGGCAGTAGATATGGATTCCAAACCTAGATAATCTGGTCATGGAGTATATGTGCATAATCAAGATACTAATCAAGTTAGAAAATAGTATCTTATAAAGGGTAAGTTATTAACTTCTAATTTGGTAATGATGCAGCTAGAAGATGGGCAAACTGTAACAAAGCCCTGTGAGTCAGGGGTTGAGGTGTGAGGTTGGTGGGTGAGGGGAGGAATGAACAGACAGAGCAGATAATGGTGGATACATGTCATTATACATTTGTCCAAACCCACAGAATACACAACACCAAGAGCAAACCCCAAGGAAAACTATGCACTTTGGATGGTTATGACATGTCAGTGCAGGTTCACCAGTTGTAACAAATGTACTCTGGTGGGGGGTCTTGACATCAGGGAAGGGGCACGTGTGCAGGAGCAGAGGGTATATGGTAACTCTCTGTATCTTCCTTTTAATTTTGACGTGAACCTAAAACTGCTCTTAAAAAAATAAGTCTTCAAAAAAAAAAAAAGATATGGCAAAAGGATAACAATGCTGTACAGATAATATAGTCTCAAATTTGTTACGACATCTATATGTATGCAAGCTTGAGAGCTACTTTTGCATGCAACAGGTAACAATGGTTAATTCAAGAGTTAATAATCTGAAATAAAGGGCCATTTGGCAAACATTATAAGTAACAATAATTTCAGTCAAGAATCATCAAGGGTGCTTAACTATTAAGAGAAAATCTGGTGAGAAAACCGACTATGATTGGATGTAGCGATAGCTAATGAGATATTTAATAATAGAATACAAGTGGAAGTCCTTTCCTGAAACCAGCAGATAATGAAATAGCAGGCAGTATTCCCAATCCCTTTCATCTCTTTGGAAAACACAACTTCTAACCTAGTGAAATGATCCACAATCATGGGATCAAATTAAAGTTCTGTTATCCTGGAAAAAAATCACTGCTTCCAAGCCTGACTAACGCACCTGAAAAACAAGGAGTTTAAATAATCTCTGAAATCTCTGCCAGCTCTAAATTTTTAAATTTTAAGACAGCCAGTTATTGTGTAAGGACTGACAGTATGCAGAATAAAAGCAATGTGAAGACTGCACAGGGGTTAGATCCGGACCGCCTGGGTCCAAACCCTGGCTGTGGCACTCGCTACTTACGGGGCCTTGGCTTAATCTTTCCATGTTTCTGTTTCTTCCTCACTAAAAAGAGGATAACACCAAAATATCCTTACCTTATCAGGTTGTCCCAGAGATTAGAGAAGTAATATAAATGCTTGGGACACAGTTAACATTCAGCAAACATTAATTGTTATTAAGATTCACCATAAAGGGCACCTGATACTTCCTGATGGGGAACTGAGAAAGATTCTTCCTGGTATCTTTTTTCAAACAGTTTTATATGAAAGCATACTTGCAAAAATATGATTAGGCAGTACACGAAACTATTTTTAAAATGCATGGTCTCTAATCTTGCCCTGAAAAATATATGTTATAACCTCCTAATAAAATCAGCCCACTAATAAGAGCCCAACAAAACAACTAACACCTATTAAGGGTAATGCGCCAGTGTCCTGCTCATTTCATATACACTGAATTGTTGGAACTGCGTAAGAAGCAAAATACAATCCTGGAAAAGGAAGGGTAACCCTAGAAAATTTCTGCAAGCAAGAGCCTTTCAAGGTGGTGTGTGAAATCAGAAGAAAAAGATGGAGGTGGGGAAGTTTTGAGGTAGCAAAGCTCTGAATGAGAAAGGAAAAAATAAAGTTTACAAGAATTTTCAAAATGAAGATGAGAAGTTTAGTCTTGGATGGTAAGAAGTAAGAAGCAGAGTCAAACTCAAGTGCTATAGAATTACTGTAATTAATACTGTATAATCACTTAAACTCAGATAATCAATTACTGGGACTATTTTCTGCTCCAGTAAGTTACTTTGAGTAACGCTTAACTTTTTCACAAAAAGCACGTTCTCACTTCAAGAAAGTTGTAAAACAGTGAGAAGTTCAAGAAAATAAATCCACATATATTCCCGGTACCTAGAGATAATCACTTTATTTCAGTACATTTCCTTCCAGTATTTTGTCCACGCTTAACAATATGTACATGAGTTTGTTAGCAAATCAGGGAATTTTGTCTGTATCCTGCATTTCTGCATTCTTAAACACTAAACATGTCCTTAAATAACACTTTCCCATGCCCACTTAATGTTCAAAAAAATGTTCAAAAACATGACCTACGTCTGTCACTCTATCATACAAACGTAATCCATGTCACTTCAGCCATTTTTCTACAGATGGACATTGTGTTGTTAGTCAAATCATTTACTATTTGAAATGAACATCCTCACACGTAATTCCTCATCTAGACTGATTACATCCACAGGTTAGACTCCTGTAAGTGGAATCAATCAAAAGATAGAAAACTTCAAAACTTTTGATGCATAAGGCTTTTAATGTCCTTTCTGGTAAGTCTGTGCCAAATTACACTTCCACTAGCCACATATAAGATGGAGAAATGGTGCCAATTATTTTCTGCCTATTTTTTAAAATCTTTTATCCTTTTCTTCCTTACTGAATAGAACTTTAAGTAAAAGAAAAATTTAGAAGTCTCTTATGGAGGCAGTAGTATATTTGGAGTCTTAAAATTCCAGGAAAAGTAGTGATTAACCATGTGGTAAAAAGTTAGTATTTCTATTACAGTAACTTCCACTCTTAGGAAAACTGTAAAGATTCATATTTAGAAGGAAAAATAAACTGTTCAGTATCTCTAGGATTGTGATTTAAGTACAGCAGCAATTTAAAGAAAAAACCAACTATTAAAAAATTCTATCAAAGAGAAATTAGCAAAAAAAACCTGAGCAATCTACAATTTCATTACTAAATTTGTATAATTTTGCTGAATTGACGAATTCTGAACAAGATTATTGTATGGAACTAATAAGGCAGGTTGTAGAAACAACACAAACTTATTTGGCAAAACTGTTTCTTAATGTATATAACATTTAAAAATAATTCAACCAAATATAACTACTAAAATATGCTACAAATAATTATTAAATCATGAAATTGGGCTCTTTTTCAAGTATCGTATACGTCCTTAAAAGGGTGACTTTTTAAAAACGTTATTTGTAAATCTAAGTTTCTGTTTCAAAAAAAAATTTTTTCTCTGTTTACTTCAAGTTATTTCTCTATTTAAAAAAAAACAGAAATCACATAGAATGAGCATTTTAAAATACTAATTTCTTTAGTAGATGAATGGATACACTGTGGTATATCCAGAGAATGAAATACTATTCAGCACTAAAAAGAAATGAGCAGGGAGGGCATAGCTCAGTGCTAGAGCACATGCTTAGCAGTCACGAGGTCCTGGGTTCAATCCCCAGCACCTCCACTACCACCACCACCACCAACAACAAAAGAGCTATCAAGCCATGAAAAGACATGAAGGAGTATTGAATGCATATTATTTAATTTAAAAAAGCCAATCTAAAAAGGTTGCATACTGTATGACTCTAACTATATGACATTCTGGAAAGGGCAAAACTATGGAGACAGTAACAAGATCAGTGGTTGCCAGGGGTTAGTATGGAAGGAAGGATGAATAGATGGAACAGAAGATTTTTAGGGCAATAAAACTATTCTGTGCAATACTATAATGGTGGATACATGCCATTATACATTTGTCAAAACCCACAGAAAGCACATCACCAAGACTGCACTCTACTGTAAACTATGGACCCTGGGTGATGATGGTGCCAATGTCAGGTGTCAGCTGTAACAAACAGACCACTCTGGTGCAGGATGCTGAATGTGGGGAAGCCTGTGGGGAAGGGGACAACAGGTATGGATTCTCTGTACTTTCCTCTCAATTTTGCTATGAACTTAAAACTGCTCTAAAAAAAATTAAGCTATTAAAAATTTTTTTAAACATTGATTATTTTTAAATCACTGCAGTAATTAATGTCTTTGGTAAATGTTTAAAGAATATTTTAGAAATATGTATATGACTTATTACCTATATATAAAATCCACTTAAAAATGCCATTCCTTTTCAGAAAGTGTTCAAGCTTCAATTTCCTCTATTCTTTTGGCTTTGAACTCACTCATAAACACACAAGGAACTCACCAGGTACCTGACCTGATGTCAAAATTCATAAGCCAAATCTCTCTCACTGCCATAAAGTCTGTCAGCAGTAAGTAAAACTAGTTATGTACGCTATGTAATCACAAAATTCATCGTGTTAAACATTAACAGACACTGATGGAGACTGAGAACTAAAGTTAAGCTCAGAATCAAGCTGGTTTTCATATCAGATTTGATACAAGCCACCTGAGAATGAAAAGTACAGTAAGACTCTCCAGGAAAGGAGGTGACAGCCCACCCCCCTCCTTTTTGTTTTTTAAGGAAAATCACTTTTGCTTTATGGCTTTTTGAACTATGAATTCATCTAGTATCTAGACTCCTTCCCACCTCATTCTTTCTGCCTACCTTCTGAAATTTTTTTATCACCAAAGAATAAAAGGGAGGAAAGTAGGATGAAATATAAACCATTAATCTAATTCTTACTGATCAATCTCATAAGAGTTTTGTTATCTGATTGATTTCTATACTTTTTTTCTGAGGAAAAGGAATATAAGATCTGAGTGAAAAAGTAGAAACTACAGTCTAATACTGGGTTTTTATGTATTTGTGAAGGTAGTTTGTTTATGTTCTGGCAGCTTCCTGTGCATGCAACATACACGCTTAAGTGACAAAATAATTTCCTTTCTTTGGATTAATTACCTAAATATGATGTGGAAGGAAAAATATAATTTTCTGATTAGGTGCATTTTTTATCACCAATTTCATTTGCTAAAGTATTTCTGTCACTGTCAAACACTTGGTAAAGACCACAAAAGAAATACTATGAATAAACTCCATCAGCACCACTGACAGCAGCATAGATAGGTTTTAGTGACAATTTTCACGCAATTTAACAGTCAATGGCTCGAGGTGTAACTTGCACTGGCTGCACTTAGTAATGTAAAATCACTGCAGAAATTAAGAAGCAACAATGCCAGTAGCAACAATTCTCACCAAAGCCAAAGCAATCAATGAACTTTGAAATAAACTACATAAACACTATTTCCCATATGGCATACTTTTTTCTGAGATTCAGGATGCTTCCCCAAATGTGGTAGGAGGTAACCCTTCTTCCTTTGTATAACATGACTTAACCTACCTACCTTATGTAGTGTTTTTTGCCTACATTTTCAATATAATTCAGGAAAACAAAAGTACCTAAACTTGCAATATTTTCTCTTAAGTACGGTAGGAAAAACTTGAGAAATAATTCTGAAAATTACCACATAAAAATGATAAACATTGTACTAATACGTGAACTTGTGCTTGATCATTATGAATTATTACGTACATTTAGCTACAATACAGAGTTAAGTGTGAATTACTTCTGTGTATTTTGCTTTTCAAATTCCCGAAGCTGAAAGACAGACCCAGACGGAGGAACACACTAGCTGCTAGGAAGGACGCTGCCGTCCTCTCAGCCACGAGCCCCAGCACCACAAGCACAGCCCAAGGAACAGGTGCGGACCATCCCTCTCAGTCCCGTCAGCAATGGCCGGCTGAGCGTGCAGGCTATTTTCCCACACTCCTTCGCTCCAGAAAGCAGACAGGATGTCTTGGACAAAAACCAGCACTCAGTGGTGAGGTGAGGAACCACCTGATGCCTCATTGCTTCCCTGCCCCCCAATCCCTGTCTTTAACCTCACGGTGACGACAAGCTGTGTAACTTCATTTTACCTCTAATTTTTCACCTAGTTCCCTTAAAGGCATTTTCTCTCATCTAAACATAGCCCCTAATGTGTCCCTGGTACTACTCCCTTTAATTCCTGCCCCATCTCTCCTTCCTCTTTATCCACTGAGTCAAAAGTTTACCCCAACCATGAGTAAGTAGAAATTAGCCAATTGTCTGCACAGACAGGGGGGAGAGCTGTGAAAAGGGAAGGGAGGACAGAAGAATGAGAACTGAAAATCAGGGTACCTGAGTCCTAGTCTGACACTCACTAAGCTTGTGACTATCACTTAATTTGACTCTAGTTCAATCTCATTTCCTCTTCTGAAAAATGAAGGGGTCAGAAAATTTCAGTGATTTCCAAACTTTCTGAGTGCCTTGGGGCTGCCAAGTGGGCCAAGGAGAATGAGCTGACTGAAAGGAGGAAGAAAATTCCCATCTTTATTCAGCTTATGTATTATGGTTCTACAAAAAATTTCATTTGGAAAAAAAACAAAAAACAGTTTAGAAATGGATTAAATGACTTTCAAGGGCTCTTTAGATCTAAAATTCTATTATAGCAGATCTACTTCCCAAATAAAATTTTAAAAGAAGTGCTCTTGATTATAGATTTCTTCTGATTTAACATTTATATATTTTCAAAACTGCTTGATTGGTATTTAATCTATTATTTTAAATTACCTGGAAGAACATAAGACCATGAAGTTCCACTATCAAACCAGATGTCCAAAATATCTTGACCTGGCACGTATTCCAAAGCATCAGGACCACCAACCTAATAAGACAATGTAAAAGCATTCTGATTACATGAAGATCACATTATTTACAATACCTAAAAAAGTCTTGAGAAGATGAAATATTTATAATCATTAAATTCACATTTTTAAGTGAAATTTAAGATGTTTTAAGATATTTTACAATTAAGTACAACTGTGTCATTTGTGTGTAAAAGTCACTGTGGCCACTTAATTGCACATTTACTAACATAAATATAAACTATTTTTATCTTCTTATCTTCCAATTTGGATTTTTTGACGTGTGATGCCATCAGGTAAATAATTCATGTCCTACAAAGTCCTGATGCACTCATGTTAGGCACTGTTTTCAGTCACAGTTACATCTGCTGAGCCAAACGAATCAGCTAAGATCAATCTTGGCCCTCAGTGAGGTAACAAATAACCCTCACTCTACCGCCATACTAAATACCAGGTTTCTTCAGCTGAACAGAAAGGTCTGTTCTCTAACTGCACTGGCCCCTAATTTATAGTGAGTAAACTCGTGAACTTTACGTGATAATACAACTACCTTTTAATTCCCAGGAATCTCTCGTGTTGTCATTAAATCATGCAGTGTATAATTTAACAAAGGCTGTTAAATACAAATGGAAATTTACCTGAGATAAGACTTCTTCTGGAAGAAGTTGTGCAGGAGGAAGAGTCCACCAGATATCACTGCCATGCTGTTCCACCAGTTTAGTAATATGCTCAATGGTTTGGCTATTTTAGAGACAAGGCACAACTGTTCAATTAATTATTTTGATTAATATTGAACATTTTAAAGAAATAGTGGTATTTTTCCCAATATGCAGGGTATTTTTTTCCTATCTTTTCCGCTAAACTTTAGTGGTATTATCTTCAGTTACTTGCTTGCTTAGCTCCTGCTGTCGTCTTAAATTCAATATAAATAAAATCAAATTGATCATATGTAGCCCTTAAAGAGAAAAAAAGGACTTCTTCTGATACCTCTATTTCAGTTACTGACTTCCCCCTTTCTATCAATTTTCTATGCAAGTACCTATATCCTAATTATTGACTTCTTCCAAATTCTGCTCAAATTAAGCCAATACATTCCATTCATTCTACCTTTGACATATTACTCAAATTTGTTTCTTGTTCTGATAACTATTAGTCCAACCTGACTGCCTCAATGCTGGATTGATGCAATGGTCTGACTTTTCCCCTGCTCTCATTCCTTCACATGACACGTGTAATTTAATTGATATGACACACCTTTGACAGGGTTGCATTCCTAAAACTGCTTCTATCACACCAATCCCCTCTCAGAAATTTCCAGTGACCCCCTCAGTGCTCACAGAACTCAGTCCAAACACATCTGCTTAAGAGGCAACGCCTTATCAGAGCATTTTGGTAACAGATATCCAGGCTTGTATCTTGACTCTGCTGCTATTTATACACATGACCAGACGCAAGTACTAAAATTTCTCTAAGTCTTGGTTGTCCCTTCTGTTAAGGAGAACAGTACAATTTATCTGCTCAAAAATATTTACTGAGAACCTCCCGTGTCTTGGACACCTTTCTAGGCACTGGAGATACTGCAGTTAAACAAGGCGGGTAAGATTCCCACCTTAGTGGAACTTACATTTTAGTGATTTTAGTGATCCTAGATACTTCCCTCAGAACGACTGCAAACTAGATGAGAATCATCCAGGAAAACTTAACGCATGCTTAATACACAACAGAAAGCCAACAAACGCGTAGCAAATGAATCCTGAAACTGATCATGTCTTTGGGAAGACAAAGATAAAGTTTTTTATACTAGTTTCTCACAGGAGTAACATGCTTTTAATTTATTATCACAGCTTTATTGACATTACAACTTCCCCTAGCTGTTTTCCACTGAGTCACACAATATCCTGGTCAAGAACATGGATCCTAGAGCCAGACAGATTTCGCTTAATTCCTGCGTCTGTCACTTACTAGCTAGGCAACCCCTGGGCAAAGTACTCAACATTTCTGCATCTTAGTTTGCAAAATACAAATGGTAACAGCATCGTTAAGAGAGTTACTATGGGTATTAAGCTTGTATATAAAACGCCTAGAACGATGTCTGGCACGTATTAATAGGTATTATGTTAAGTGTTAGCTACTATTAAAACTGATTCTTTGAAGTCGGGTAAATTTAAACAGTTAAATTCTGTTAACTGATTACCAAAACACATATCCCTATCAATATTTAAAGATTAAAATACATATACTAAAGCCAACTTTTAGATTATCCTCCTTTCTATCCCACTCCATTAATGCCAGGAACTAAGGGTGTATGTAGGTCTATGAGAGTTGATGGGAATGGAAGGAGTACATAGGAAAAGCTTTATGTCCTTAATCTGGATCTGCTTCTTACTAATCATGACTCTGCAGGGCAAATCATTTACCCTCTCAGGGTCTGATAATTCACACGTAAAATGAAGTGTTTATGAAAAACCGGGAAGCAAAAATCAAGTGAGTATTATAAATTAAATATGCTCTACAAATTGAAGTGTGAAATGCCTAAGTCGGTTATATTACAAAGGGATAGACTGAAAAAGTATAATGTTACCACCATCTACTTTGAAGAAATTATAAATAATAAGAATGTTTAAATGGGCACAAATCCATATTTCTAATACAGGCACACATTTCAGATGGACTTTAACAGTAAAGATAAACTTTTGCAATGAGACCATAAAAACTTTGTGCAATAACTAACTAGTTACATGACAAGATTTAGTTACATATTACTACTTTATATAGTTCACACAGAACATTTTACCAGTTAAGAAAATATGAATATGCTACAATAGAAAATCTGAATAAACCTAATGCTATTACTTTAAAAGAACAAGAAAAGGGACAAAGCAAAGTACACTTACACACACACATCATACTGATTATGAAATTTTCATTAAGAAAAATTCTAAATATGAGCATCATTTTGCCTTTCTGTTTTTACACGTTATCCTTAAATTGCAATTTTAGATAAATGGTAAAATAAAACAGTGATTTAAATGTGTTGGAAATAAACATAAAAAATAGTACAAAGATAAAAGAAAATGGTTTAAATTCCATATCAATTTAGAAAATAAGGTAGAGATGTTAGATTAATATCATTATTAATGAAAATAAAAACATTTATATGTATATCACACATTATACTTTTAAAAGCACTTTATAAGCTCTAACTGGATTCACAGAAAAACATATTTAGTAGCTAAACTAACAGATAAACTGTTCTCGATGTTCCTTAAACCATGTGCCTGAGCAAGTAACACAATTAAAAGTCAGGCCTTGAAACTATGTCTTTCAAATCATGGCTCAGTTTTGTTCTCACTTCTCCATTCAGCCTTTCTAACTCATTTATGAAGACAAACACTGTACCTGTGAACTCATACCCCTCCCTCTCTGGGGTTTGCTAAGCAAAGGCAAATAGACTTACTACCCATGCATAAAGAAAGCATGAACCAGAGATGAAGCCAGGGCAGCAGGGAGTCTCAGATTAGCGTGTTGACAGAGCAAGCATCAAGTCCAAAGACCAGAGTCCGCCTGCAACTTATTAGATACTGACAGAAATACATCACATTATTTTTCTGTGCTTCAGTTTCTACGAACACTGGGAAAAGCCAGGGGAAAGAAGGCTATGTGAAAAATTGTATTCTTAAAAAAGTCCTAATATTCTAGTCAGTAACCTCACACCTGTAGATGATACTTACTTATTCATTTCAGAACGTCTAATTCAATGCTAATGAAACTAAGTTCTTTTTTATACCCCTAAATAGCAGATAATTCAGTGGAGTTTTAGAATTACACTTAATACTCAAGTACCTTAAAGAGTCTATAATTAAAAATACCAAATAGTAAAAGAAGATTCCAATTTTGCAGCTGGCATGTTATTATTAACTGTAAAATCCCAGCAAGTTTCGTCAACCACCTCCAGTCTAACCAAAACTGAAGTTTTAATTAATACATTTTCTTTTAAGGATATTGCTAATATTCACTTATACAATATAATACTTTCATACAAGAATAAATTTAATCTTGTATTATGTAAATCTTATTTGCAAATATACTTTTAACTCACAAAAATCTCTTATTTCAGTGAGGAGGAAAGTTTGGTTTTGTTTTTTAGTTTACCTAATAATACTTATTAAAAATGACATAACCACGCCATGTCATCTATACCAATGAAAACAATCCTGCAGTAGTTTTTTAAACCTCTAATTTCAAAAAAGCTGTTATAAATAACACTACACACTACTCACACTACTAAGAAAATGATTCAGTACTTTGGGGTCCCTCCTAACATATGCAGATGAGACTGGCACATATTAATAGGTATTACGTTAAGTGTTAGCTATTAGTAAAACTAATTCTTTGAAGTCATGTTTTTTTTTTTTTCCAGTGTATCCAAAAGAAATATGAAACATTTTAAAGAAGGGAGAGAAGCTCTGCTTCATTAATAGATCAAGTCCCACTAACATTTAGAGCAAGACTTGCCTCCTTACTTCTTACTGTGAAATATAAAAACCTGATGCACTGAATGTCCTTTAATGGGCATTACCTTCTGTGATTTGGCTCCACTTTGAATTCTTAGACTACTACATTACTTAAATTTTTAAAAACAGGAAAATAAAGACAACTTGAGTTACAGTATAAAAACTGAACACAATTTATGACAAATAAGAATGCAGATTCCAGAGACAAGAACATTCTCACAGTCCAAACAAATCAAAATCTAAGTGCACAGAACTGGTATCACTAAGTGAAAACTTTCTCCTGACTTGTACTCTGGTTGTCTGAATGATCCTAAAAAAACTGTGGCAGTTTTAAAAACAACATTTGCAATAAAAATAAACAAATGCATACAACCTATAAACTTGAGGTAACCATAGTGGATTAGAAAATAAAGATAAATGTAATGTTCAAAAAAATCTGAAAAGATAATTTGGATTAAAAAAAATACAAGTAAACGTGGCATAAGTGCTCAAAAAAAACACTATTATAGCCCTACAGCAAAAATTTAGAAATATCAAATGCTGGGAGGGGCTACATTTACTTGATCTTCACACAGAGGGTACTAGGCAACCATTAAGAGCTAAGCTACCATTTTTAATGGCTACCTATTCATCTTTCCAAAAATTGACTTATTTTATTCTCCATATCATAATTTTTTATAAATGATTGTATTAGACATCCTTACATATATATCTTTGTACAAGAGATGTTAAGTCTTCTTGTTTCCTTAGGATAAATACTTCAAAGTGTAATTTTTTACAACGAAATTGAGATTGTGCTTTAAATTTTTAAAAAATCTTATAGGCCTTTCTTAGTGATACTAAACATTCTCCTAGAAAAAATATTAGTAGTCAGAATCTGTCTTCTGAAATTTAAGAGTTCTTTCTTTTTTAATAACATCCTCCACTAACACAAACAGGCAGTTAACTTACAACCTAAAGATCAGTATAAATTACTGCTGATAAAAGTGGGTGAAACCACTTATCACTGCCTAATCTCTATGCTTCCATCTTAATGCTGTATTTCATAAAGCAGTAAGTCCATCATAAAACTTTGTACTTTACACAGGGCCTTATCTAAACACATGCATTATGTGCCCCTTCTTAGGTTTCAATCCGTGAAAACCCACTAGGAACTATGAGCCACTATTAACACCAACCAATCATTCTGAACTTTGACATCAACTGGGCCGAAGCGTATTTAGCGTGTTATTGGAAATTAAAACAGCACTGAGATTACCAGGTAATGAAGAAACTGTTGCTGTCATTTCAGTTTCCCGTGTTTTGTCTTTATAAAAGCAAAAATGTTAAGGACTACAACATACCTTTCCTCTAGAAGTTACTGGAATAAGAATGAGGTAAGAGGCTAAATGTTTCATATTTATTTACTAAGTTTAATTCTAGAACACAATGAAATATTGGGGGGAAAAATCTATTTTTAATTTAATCCTATACTTAAGTTTCAAAGATGACAAGAAACAATTTTGGAGAAATTTTTATTTAATGAACATTATCAAACTTTTTCACCAAAAAGTCATTCTTTATTAACATGAGCAAAAATTTGAGGTAGCAAAAGCTAACATACAAACTTGAAATTCTTTGCCTGTTTCCAGGGAATTTCTCATAATTTCTAGAAATCAGGGGCTAAGTTTCTAAATGTATGTTAAGTATTGCATTAATACTAAGTTGATTAAATCATTTGAAATGAAAGAAATTTAACTAACTATGTCTCTTCCTTCCTAGGTAGCAAATGTTTCTAACTTTTATTTTTTTTATGCTAAAACATTTCTCTTTATCAATTAGGAATAGATTTCCACTAAACTATAATGGAATTATATTAGATTCAGAAAAATGATCAATGATATTAAAGTCAGAAATGGAATTATTTCCTGAAAAAAATACAAATGAGTATAAAGAGCAAATGAAAACATTAATTCAAATCAAAATTAAACATCAGAACCTCAAATCTATCAGTCTCTCAACCTATTTAGAACATAATAAATCAAGACTTTCTTCTGTGAAACAAGTACACTTAAGAGATAATTTATAGACTTTCACCAAGAAAAGCAGAAGGAAACTTCTAATATGCCCAATGGAGTTACCAAGTGTAACAGCAACTCCATGTGGACTGTGTACCAATTTCCAGTGGAGATGCTGTTACTTTTGATGGCTACCAACCCACAACAATGTAAAGGCATATCCAAGAAAGACAAAAAAATCATGGTCCCTTGATTCTCATTTGATTAAGGATACGAAAAAAATAACCTTTCATGCAGTCTTTAAAAACTGACAAATAATTAAAATTAACATCCACTTCCTTAAATCAACTGATAGGTCACATTAAGGACCCAACAATGGAAGAGGATTAGAGTCATTACTGAGAAATGGTGTACAGGAGAATGACCTATGAATTGACAGACAATATGGCTAAGTTTGTCTGTCATTTCTGTAGGCCAATATTCTGTATATCTCTGCTACTTCGAAATCAAAAAGCAGCTAATACTGTGCAAGTAACACAATGGTAGAAGCGCAGAAGAGAAGCTGTAACACACCATGTAAATGTATCAGCTGTAAATAAAGCATAAATAATACCTAATGAAAATTATTTGCCTATGTTTTTCTGAAATGCTCACACTTATTTCACCTAAGTCACTGACAAATCGACCTACGTACCACTTTATTATACTGAATCATGGTCAAATAACGCCGTTTGCTCTGCTTACTAACATACACCCGTGGCCCACTTCACCCACCTCAAGGAACCGCCCTAAAACTCCTGCTGTCTAAACACAGAGAAGAATGAGGAATGGCGGCAGCAGTTTATAAACAGTTCCTTAAAAGAAAACTCTCCAGGATGGAATTTTAAACAATACCTGTGTAAATTTATCTCAACTTTAATTCTTAATGGGGGTAGTAAGATACTAGTTTTTACATGATCAAGCTCTAAATTGTAAGAACAACATAAGCAACAATATTTAGGCCAAAGAGTCTTAGCTCAGCTCCAAATTGTAATAATATTGAAAGAGCCTTACAATTACTTCCTAGTCTCTAACCTCTAGTTCCTTTCCCTAAAACAGACTCATTCCTCATGCATACTTGAAAGATTAGACTCCCTAGCTTGGTACTCAAGACTTAACTATGATTTGCCCCAATCCCACTTTCTTGGGTGTTTCTCTATCTCCTCACATACCCTGTGGTCACATCATGGCTCCTACACACATGCTATGTTGTCCCCATTCTGGGTCCTCAGCTCCTGATCCCAGCACTTGCAAAATACTTTCCCACATTTCCTATCCAATCCTCAAATCCTTGAGGATACTCAATGCCATATCTTCTGTGAATGACGCCAATGAGCTGTTTTATGATTCAATATTTGTCCAAAGGAGAGCCTACAGTTCTTCCCTCTGAGCCATGCTGCCATAAGGTGTCAGACTACCCATGAAGTCATGATACAACGAATACTTCAAATTGAAAAAGAACCTTCACACCAAGGATACTAAGAACTACCTAACGTGTAGCTATAGGTAACAACAACAACAAAAAAACCACAACACTGTAACCAACAATTTTTTAAAATCCTAAAATATATGTATAAAGTACCACCTAAAAAAATACTGATAATGCAGACAATGAAAAACAGACCCTTTTTACAAAAATTATGATAAATCCCACGGTGGGACATTCAACTCTGTCATCTCCTGAATTCCCCATTACGTGCTAGCCTCCATGCCCTTAAAACCCTCACAGGGTCCTCAACTGATGAAATGTGAGAATATTTACCAAAATGTGCTCAAATTTTTTGCTCATATTATAGCATAACTTAGTAATAATTCCATTAAACAAGTTAAAACAAAATTACTTTAAAAAAAATGAAAACCCAGGATGTATTCCCAAAAGAAATTATTAATATTCCCCTTTCCACTGTTAATAACAGCAACAATACTGAAAGCATCTCTATCTTATTAGAAGATAAACTAGCTAGATTATCTCATTAAGGGCAGGGACCATGTCAGTCTTGCTTACTACCTCAAAAAAGGGTCTAGTGTATGAGTAGGGAAAAAATCTTCTTTTCACTTTATAAGCTTTTCTACTATAAATTGTTTACTAAGTTCAAGTACTATCTTCCCAAATTGAAAAAAAATTAGAGGAGAAAGAAGAAATACCTAGGAATGGAATCATCACTAGAATTAATTACATGCATTCAACTATATTATAGTTTTTGAAATTTTAAATGATCTACACATTACATAGCACTATTTCTACTGAGAAGGAGAGTAGACTCAGAGTAAGGTACTGACATGGATTCCTAAAGGAAAATTGCATACTGGGCTCCACCACCGAACACTGTTCATCTTGGCTTTGCTGACACCTTACTCTAGGACAGCGCTAGGCACACGGTCAGGAAGAATAAATTCTCACAGAAAAAAAATCAAAGGCTTTGCTTCTAAGTATCAACATTGAAAAAATCTACTGTTTGTTAAAAACTTCAACCATATGAAAGGATCTTCTAGAAATTTATATTTTACTCCCCGACAAAAGATCATTATTTTAGAGTATTTCATTTAACATATATCAGGAGTTCTCAATTGTGTACTATTTTTCCATTTCTGAAGAAAATACAACTCACTTTAAAATGTCAAAAAATTTTAGAAAGAGTTCTACCTGTTGATCAAGATTTCATCTTTTGTCTTATGATGAAACACAGGAATCGGGACACCCCAAACTCTTTGCCTTGATATGCACCAATACGGCCGCCTGTCCATCATTTCAACCATGGCATTCAGTGCTGACCCAGGAATAAATTTCACCTTTTTTAACAATTCCTGCAATTGATTCACAAATCAAGTTCAGTGAGAGAAAGGAGAACAAATTTTCTAGAAGTGTCACTATTTATCCTAATACAGTTCTTGATTTTGGATGTTTATAGTCATTCACATGTCCCCATCCCCAAAAAACAAACTAATCTAAAAAACTACAGATTTCAGAGCAAATGAGGAAAAGTTAAAATGGGGCCACAAAGGACCTAATAAATAGTATTAAGAGCAGACTTTGCCTTTGGAGGATGTGACAAGAAATTTTATACTAATTTCTAAGCACCCTAGATTAAAGCTGGAAATAAGAGGTTTAGTAGAAGTACTGTACTTTATTAAACTACAGTTAAATCGATTTAAACTTGATTTCAATGCATTTTAAAAAATGCTTAAGAAATAAGCTACTATCTTAGGTAGACAAGGATTGCAATATAACCTAATTTTACATAGTATGCTTTACAACATAGAAAACACTTTCTCAAAATAAATTACTATTTACTCTCTCTTCTTCCCTCCACCCCCTTAAAAAAGTTGTAAACTATTAGCATGATTTCATTTGTCAATTACCAAGAGAAGAATCACATAACAAAAATATTTGAAAATAATATCCATAAAAATGAAAACATGGTAACTTCATTTTAAAAAGTCTCTTTATCCATTAATAAAAGCATTTTTATATTTTCAGAGGCGGTTTAAACACTTTCTTCTTACCTGAACTACCATAAATCCCCTCCCCTCAAGCCCTTTGTAGCACCACCTACTGGCAGAACGGCACCATCTGCAATTTTTATTGAAAATCCAAGAAATGTGATACTGACTGGTATTCAGTTTTGTTAAAGAATAACTATTACTGTTTTAAGGTGGTAATAATGGCATTAAAATTAAATTTTAGTGTCTTTATCTGTCACAATTCATGTTTTAATATTTATGGAAAACATAATGCCTAAAACTTGCTATAACATAACCCAGTGGGTAGAAAGTATAGATAATGGGTACAGGGGTAGATAAAAATAATATTGACAGAAAGTTCATTATTGTTGATTGGGTGATGGAAACACTGCAGTACATTACTCTGTTCTCTCTATTTCTGCAAGAAGCAACTGAAATTTTTCCATAAAGAAGTTAAAAAAAAAAACCAAACTTGGCTTCAGTATATTAAATCAGACTTAGATGTTCTGCAACCAAAAAATCCGTGCAGAGCTGAAAGATACAAATTATAACACTTCCAGGTAAGAAAAACAGGCTTCATAAAAATGTAAAAAACATAATAAAAAAGCAGTCCAGAGCACAGCCGTCCACTCTACATGAAGGCAGAAAATGTAAATTGCCTGCATAGCTTTGGCAAGGGCCCCAAACTGCCAGGGCAACCAACGAACCAACTAACAATAGTAACGTACTATACAAGCTGTAAAGCGAAGTATCTAAACCCAGCCTGGTGAACAAATGTGTATTTGAGCTCCTTCATTTAATATAATCAAGTTGTTTGTGGTTTTACACACACACATACACATACACAGATACACGTATGTGTTGAATGAAAGTTCAAATGTATATTAATGTTTAAAATGCCAATTCAGAAGGTATTTGTTAACTCAAAGCAGTATCTTTTCAAATGAATTGCAATTTCAATCTTAAGGAAGCAAAGGGTTTTAAAAGAGTTTTGTTGAATGGCTATTATGTGCCACACACTGTTCTGGGAGCTTTTATTCACTTATCTCATGAGGTAGGCATTATTATCACCTTTGTACAGATGAGAAAACTGAGGTTCTGAGAGGTTAAACAACTTGCTAAACTCAAGTACTCATTCTATGCTACTTTTCACTACACTGGGCAGGAAATCTGACACTTAACCTCTTTAAGCCTGATTTTCTACAAGTGTATAAAGAAGGGATGGAAACTCAAGATCCTTCCAGATGGAGAATTCTACAGTTTTATGAAAACAAGTCATAATAACATCAATCCCTTCTACTCCCAGAGCCCTGCCTTGACCTCACATGCAAACCTTTCATACTGAGGGAATGGTAAGCCCAACCCTTACGGTCAGATGTCTTTTATACCTTGGCTGTAGTCTTAATATCCGTGATATTTACAAACCACTGCTTGCTGGCACGAATAACTACTGGTTTCTTAGTCCTCCAGTCATACGGATAGCTGTGTACCAATTTTTCCTCTTTCAACAAATTCTTTGCAGCCTGAAGCATCTTTATAACTTTAAAAACAACAACAACAATTTACATTAGACATAAATAAAAAGTACTATGAAGGATAAGCAACAAGTTCATACTGTGCAGCACAGGGAACTGTATTCAATGTCTCGCAGTAACCCACGGTGATAAAGAGTATGAAAATGAATGTATGCACGTTACTATGTGACTGGGGTATTGTGCTGTACACCAGAAACTGACACAATGTTGTATACTGACTACACTTCAATTAAAAAAAAGAAGAAAATACTCTGTTTCCCATGATAAGGAGAAAATAAGGGAAATTTAAGAAATTTTTTTGGATTTAGAAGACAAAGGAAAACTTCTGTTTCCAAAGAAAAAAGTGCTATGAAAATCCTAATAACTTTAAACTCCCAGGGAATACTAAATCTGGGCCAACAGGTAGCAGTAAGAGTCGTCATCTGATGGGCAGCAAAAGCATAATCTATGAATCTTCAGGCAAAAAAAAAAAAAAAAAAAGCAGCAACTGTAAAACCTTAATCATTCTCCAGATATGCTCTTCTTTTCAAAGGAAAGATGACTGAATACATCTAGAATTCTACATCTCAAATTCAGAGTCACAATCTTTCATACTATGAAATTCGAAATGGTCTCCAGGTAATCCAGGAGAAACCAGGGATACTGGGTTGAATGTTGTCCCCAAAAAAGATATGTTCAAGTCCTAACCCCTAGTACCTGTGAGTGTGACTTTATTTGGAAATAGGGTCTTTTCAGGTGCAATTTGCAATTAAGATAAGGTCATACTGGATCAGAGTGGGCCCTAATTCCAATGCCTGGGGTCTTTATTAGAAAAGAGGACACACAGAGAAACACAAGAGCAAAGAAGGACGTATGACACTGGAGGCAGACTGGAGAAATACAGCTATAGGCCAAGGAAAGTCAAGAATTACCAAGAGCCAGCAAAAGCTAGGACGAGGCAAGGAAAGATTTTTCCATAGAGCTTTCAGAGAGAGCATGATCTGGCCAACACTTCGATTTCAGGCTTCTAGACTCTAGAACTGTGAGAGGGTAAGTTTCTGTTGTTTTAATAAAGCCACTACCTTTATGGTAACTTGTGAGTGTGGCCCCAGAAAAGCAGTACACCAGATCTAACTAGCCTTAGTCTTAGTGTGGGCAAAGAAAGGTTTTCATAGTACCTGGTCCTTGGATTCATGATTACAGGAAGGCAAAAAGACACCTCAACACTGGAGGACCACCAAGACTGTTAATACATAAACTATCCTATGTGGGTCAGTGATTTACAAGGGTTATAAAAGGAGAGAGAGAGTCTGATTCTCAGTAAACATGCAGTCCCAGGGTCGATTTCATCCTTCCACAAAATTCGTACTGCTGATTACCACCTCTACAGTTCTAAAATAATTTCACTCCCTGTTGACTGACCTGATTTGTTTAAACAAAAAGAGCAAATTAAAAGCAAAAGATGAAAAAGTGCCAAACTCCGTTTTAAACCATGCAGCAAAATAAAATATAATTTTAGCTTTTTGTTTCTGTTGAAAGTATAAGATGGGAAAACAGTCAGCAAAGGTTACTGCTGGCTGCTTTTCAGAAAATATATTATTTTAGTATCAGCATATGCAGTACTCACCCACTTCTGTTCCCTCTTCAAGAACAGCCTTGTTTTGAAGTTCAGGACCTGCAGCATCTGTGAAAACTCCATCTTCATTCACCAAACAATCCTACAAAGAGTCATTCTGAACGGTTAGAATAAAGTATCAAGACATTCTGTCTTATGACAATCTCTGACAAAACAATATACTATATCAAACATCTCATTAAAGACTAGCCTTTCACTACACTGAAAACTTAGGTACTTTTCATCAGTCAGTAAAAATTTGTAACTTTACACATTTAAATCACCAAAGGTAAAACGTTTTATTAAAGCATATACCTAAAGTTTAATAACAAAAAGTAACAAAATAAACTAAAAACATTTTTAACTTGGTGTCTGTTAATTTACAGATCTATGGCAATGTACATACATTGTAATGACTTTGAGACTTGCTTCCAATTAAATGGAAAACTTAGTAAGTAATTGACATGTGTAAAATAAATTTAGAGAGGATTGTTAGGTAAAAAAACATGATTCTTTTCAACTATTTAGTAAAATCCACTTGCCATTTTTCAGGGACTGAAAGTAGTTTGTCTGTGTGACTTAACACTTAACAAAAAGTGCTCCCATTTACTATGTATTCCAAGTCTGTGCTGATTTTGTGCTAATTCTAGGAAACTGTTCTAAATTACTATGAGGTAATGAGGCTTTGGAGTATTGCACATAAACATATCACAATTATGACAACAAAAATTATTTATTATCAAAATGCAAAGATGTTACGAATTATCACTTTAATTCGACAAAAGCAAAAGAAAAAAAGACAGAATGAAATAATGCCATTTGCAGCAACATGAATGGAACTAAGTGAAGTAAGACAGAGAAAGACAAATACCATATGATATCACTTATGATACAAATGAACTTATTTACAAAATAAAAACAGACTCACAGACATAGAAAACAAATTTATGGTTACCAAGGGAAAAAGAGGGTAGGAGAGAGATAAATTCAGACTCTGGGATTAATGGATACAAACTACTATATATAAAATAGATAAACAATAAGGTCCTACTGTATAGCACAGGGAACTATATTCAATATCCTGTAATAAACCATAATGGAAAATATGAAAAAGAGATACATATATATAATATATATATATATAACTGAATCACTTTGCTGTACACCAGAAACTAAAACATTATAAATCAACTATACTTCAATAAAAAGTTTAAAAAAAAAAAAGGAAAGAAGAGGAGTAGTACCGTGGACAAGTTGTGTTGAGAAGCCACACTGTAATCTTCCATACCATGAGCTGGAGCTGTGTGAACCAACCCTGTTCCTTTCGTCATGGTCACATGATTGGCAGGTAAAAGAGGAGACCCTCTCTCAGAAATTAAAGGATGAGTACAAGTACCACTTTCCAAGTCTACACCTGTGGGGAAAGAAAATCACAATTAAGAATTATTTTATATGGCAATTCTTCTAACTTTTTAAGAATAACAATAGACATCAGGTGAGAAGTGCAGAATCTGGGATGAGACAGGGCTCAAGCCCTGGCTTCCCCTTTTATTCTGTGACCTTCGGAGATTTATAAAATGTGAGTAATTATGGTTCCTACCCCAGAGGATGGCTGTGAGGATAATCTGAGTTTTTAGAATAGAAAGTAATACACATATTAAGTATTTTAGGCAGTTATTACAGTACTTGCCACACTGTAAATGCTTTAAAATATTAGTAATTATTATAACAAATAGATAATCAAATAAACACAAGAAAATTTCTCTAATTTATGTAGAGTTATGAACCTTTTAGAACAGAGGACAAAAACTATTCTCAATCAATAGACCAATGACTAGTGGGTTTTAATACTATCTCTGTGGGAACTCACTCTTGTTGATTTTCATACTGTTTCCCTAAAAAGGTAAGGGATGGTAAGTAACACCTGACAGTTACTGGGCAACCATCATGTACTGGGCTCAACATAAACTCTTACTTCATCTCCATAATACTCCAAAACAGCTAATATCATCCCCAATTTACAAGACAGAAAGTAAGAAAACGTCAGCAATTTGCCTGAGGTCACAAATAAATGACTGAATCCAACATCAAAGGCCAGTTTGAATCTCATGTTCTATATAACTCTAGTTCCCTTTAATAATACATCACATCCATCATCTGTGAATTTTTCTACACCATTATTGTTTCCCACCTTTACTGCCTCTTGAGTTCCATAAACTGATTTTTCCTTTTTTTTGGTTTTAAAATAACAAGTCTTCAAACTTTAAAATGATTACCTGCTTCTACCCATTCACTTACTGAATGTATTGAATAAGTCTGTTTATCCTAGCTACTTTTTAATAATTAAAGAAAGGTCAGTGGCCCCCCTTACTGCTCAGAATCTTCCTCACAAATCATTCTTCATCTTTCCAAACTAAATAATGTTAACTTAAAAAAAATCTGTCCTCACAGAGAAATTACTCCACCTCCATGATCCTTCTTTCTAGCTATATAGTAGTAAGAACTATGTAACCTACTCAGACCACCTCAACAATACAAATCTTATAACTCTAACATTTCATAGATGGCTCTGTTGGTGATTTCATTTTGGTTAAAGCAGCACAGTGAGTAAGAGGTTTGAGAGAAACCAACACTTCCTTATAACTGAAGATGAAATTCCTTTTTCTGGGAAAAAAGAACCACAAGTTCTCCTTGCTGTCTGACTTGGCTGACTTGGTATTTTATTAGTAGGAAATACCTGAATCTCTAGGAAAATCTTAAATACTTCAGGATGAATTATTTTCCATGTAAATCAGAATGCTGTTAAAGAAGACAGCTGTCAACACTGACGTGTAGAGAAACCTACCCTTTAGTTTGCACTTTGATTCTTTTCCCTAAGTTTGATTCTTAAGTAACACCAGTCCCCACAACCCTATGCTTGTTATGCATTTTTTGTATGAAAACCAAAGGTTTGGGGCAAAGTAAATTGCATCTGTTAACTTTCCTTTATACACATACTTAGTGTATGGACTACTTAATACTCTGCCTTATTTCCCAATAAAGATATCCCAATGATTAATAAGAAACAATTTACATTTTTCTGGGAAAAAAATCTACTCCATACAAGATACTCTACTTCAGTTGTTCGACATTCTTACTACTTTGATAAGTAGTAAGCTAGTCGTCACCAGTTTATCTTGCCAGGAATGAGAAGTATATAAACTCCTCTGAAATACGGTGGCTCAAAACGGCAACCCAGTAATTCTCTGCAAAGTAATAACTTGAAGTAATTATGCAATCTAGACAAATGATCTTTAAATATAACCTTAATACTTTCAAAGACCTTTTGGGAATGCCAAATTTTGTAACAACATCTGATACATCAATGAAGTCTACAATATCTTCTGCCCTTAAAAGAGGTAGACTGTAGTTAGTAACACTGTACTGCATATTTGAAAGCTGCCAAGAGAGTAGATCTTAAAAGTTCTTATCACAAGAAAAAAACTCTGTAACTATGCCTAATGATGGATGTTAACTAGACTTATTGTGGTGATCATTTTGCAATGTATACAAATATCAAGTCATTATGTTGTATGCCTGAAACTAATAAAACGCTCTATGTCAATTATATACTAATTTTTAAAAGTAAAAAAAAAAAAAGTTAGAACATTAAAGAATATACTGGATCCACTAACTTACCTATTGCACCAAGGAACAAATGGTATCAAATATTAAACATTCTGTAGCTTCTTTTACGCCTTTGACATTAAAAACCTTTTTATTTTTGTTAAGATTGTTTAAACCTCTAATTGGCTTATATCTTTTTATATTTTTGTTTTATTGAATTACAGTTGCTATACAACATTATATGTTACAGGTGTACAACATAGTGATTCATGATTTTAAAGGGTATATTCCATTTATAGTAATTATAAAATACTGGCCATATTCCCTGTAGCTTATTTTATACCTAACAGTTTGTGCCTCTTACTACCTTACCCCTGTAACTGCCCCTCCTCACACTGACAACCACTAGTTTGTTCTGTATATCTGTGAGTCTGCTTCTTTTTTGTTATATGCACTAATTTGTTGTATTTCCCACATTCCACATATAAGTGATATATAATTATTCATCTTTCTCTATTTCACTTAGCATAATGCCCTCTAAGTCCATTCTTATTGCTGCAAATGGCAAACTTCTATTCTTTTTTTACAGCTGAGTAGTATTGCGTTTTATATATACACATCTTCTTTAGCCATTAATCTGTTGATGGACAGGTAGGTTGTTTCCATACGTTGACAAGTAAAAAATGCTGCTATAAACATTGGGGTGCATGTATATTTTCAAATTAGTGTTTTTGCTTTTTTTGCAGATATATATACCCTGGTGTGGAATTTCTGGGTCATGTGGTAGTTCTATTTTTAGTTTTTTGAGAAACCTACATACTGTTTTCAACAGTGCTGTACCAATTTACATTCCCACCAACAGTGTACGAGGGTTCCCTTTTCTCTGTATCCTCACCAATATTTGTTATTTGTGTTCTTTTTGAGGACAGCCTAATGTATAGTTGAACTGATGCACTTAGAAGCCTTCCTTACTTAGCTAGGCAATCTTTCCATTTTTGAGTATCTCTATTCTTGTGACTTTTTTTCTGTAAGACACTCAAATATATATCATCCCTAAGGATCAAACGTAATTTTAAACTTCCCTAGATTTCCATAGTTTATTTCAAAAGCAACCACTACTTCAGAAGTCCCAGGTTTAGCTTACTAAAGATTCTTTTGATAGAAGCACTGTCTTTGGAATAATTTTCAGAATTTATTCAATTTCCTTAGTAAAATCATATACCAAAAAAAATTCTTTCTTTCCTTGTTCCTTTGATCAAATCAGATAAAGATAATTTTCAGTAATTTAATTTTGAATAAAAACTTTAAGGGAAATTTATATATTCTACAATGTTCAAAGGACGTCTGTCCTATTTTACGTTGGACATTTGCCAAAAATATTTTTTATTTATTGTGCCTTTGTCAATGTTCATATTTTCTATACTCTTATCATGGTTAACATACATTATCCTTCAGATGAATCAATGTAAAATATATTCTAGAAAGGTAGATGCCATAATCTGTTTTGATCCATAATGTTCAACAAGGTCTCAAATCAACCCAATATTTTGATGAACCAATGGCCAGAATATCTATAAATCTTCACCTGAAAATGTTGAAATAACCTCAAATGTTGTTTCCAAAACAGAAGCAACAGATGTTACTTTATCTGCAGCTAGAATGTAGAAGTCTCCAGATTTGGAACATTTCACAACAGCATACCTAAAATAAAATTTTAGGAGTAAATTACTAAAAATGAAAAAAGAAATGCCACAGACAACATTTTAAATGTTTTACATCATTTTTGAAAAACTAACTTCAAGATCAAAACAGTACTATTTTCAAAAGGACTTCATCCCTTATACTCTGTTTTCTTTTCCAAAAAAGCTGGAGGTCTTAAATGGAATCCTCTAAAACTTAATAAAATCTCTATGAACATAAAAAGTAAGTTATAATTCACTACTTTCTAAGAGGATACTGAAGATAAAATAAATTCAAAATAATGCTAATGATGGAATCAATCCTATTTGTGGATAAACAAAAAATGCAGTAATATACCTACTTTGATTCGGGCATGTAACAAACAGCCTGATTGGCTGGAATAGTCCAAGGCTGGGTGGTCCAGACTAAAAAACTAACAGGAGATGAACCATCTGTGAAAATAAAATTTTAAATATTCTAACAAATCAAACGTCACAATTCCATAACTTTAATATATTCAAGCAAAGGATAAATCTTACCTACAAGAGATGCCAGCTTAGGAGAGGGTTTCAAGAGGGGGAATTTTACATATACTGAGCGACTGACATGCTCTGGATTGTATTCAAGTTCTGCTTCAGCCAACGCAGTCCTAAGGTTTAAAAATATTAAACATAAATATTTGGAAGCCTCACAAAATTCTATCCTTTACCAAAAACACATAAATACCTTGATGAGGGAGACCAAAACACAGGTTTATAAGATCGATAAATTAAGCCCTATAAAAGACAAAGATATTACATGAAAGCTGGAATTTTGTAACACATAACTTAACATACTCAAAGGGAAAAAAAACCACCTTACTTTATCATACATTTGGTAGAAAAGTCTCAACTGTCTGGCCTCATATCTTCCATCAAATGTATAGTAGCAGTTATTCCAATCTGCCATTATTCCCCACCGAATAAATGCCGACTTCTGTTTCTCAACGGCTGCTTTAGCAAACGACCTCGCTAAAAAAATAAAAAAACACTTTTCAGAACCAATTAATTCAAACTCTTATTAATCTGTCTAAATGCAAGTACTGTACACAATTTAGACTACAAAATTTATTTAATAGAAAAATTATCCTGAAATTTGAAAGTGTTCAGATGATACTTACAACAAATTCAAAAATTAACTAAAATTTCAAAAGTTAAAGTTCGGTTACTGTCTCCTCTATTTTCCAGACTTTGTACAATGACTCTATGTTTAGAAAAAATAAACTGGAAAAGATATTCTTGGTATTTCTAAATTTAAAGAAGGGTCAGAGTTTAATTCTTACTTCATTGTATATAAACACAAAAAAATTAGTACAACCAGTCTAAGCTAATAATAATACGATGTTTCATAAGGAAGTGAAAAATCTTCACAATAATATCCAATTATACAATAGTTCAACATATAAAGATAGAAGAGTCCTCCCTGACCCATTCTATTGAAGGAAAGACTCAAATAAGAAATTTAAAAACATTTTTAATTTAAAATTTAATTTTGGTTAACCAACTAAAATAGGTCAACAAGCCCCAGCCAAGAAAATCAGTAAAAACATTGACCAAAATAATAATTTCACAAAATGTGAAGACTAAAGACCTGAAAAATGTACTTGGAAACACTCACAAACCTCTCCTTTGTTTCTGAACGTAAGTTCTCACAAAAGTCAATTCAACAAAATCTGGATTTTCTGTGACACAAAGTGGTCTCCAACAGATCTCATAGTAAGTGAAAAAAACAACAGCAAAAGCAAAAGACAACAGGTCTCTTCTGTAAAGCCCTGACTTTTTCAAGGAACCATTTTAAAGCAGAAACAGAGATTATTTACCTTTCTCTCTAATTTCCATAGCTGAAAGATTCTGAGCTTTTCCATCACGTTCTGTTAACACTTTTATTTCAATGGGTAACCCATGACAATCCCAGCCTGGCACAAAATGTACTTTGGAACCTTTCATCATATGGTATCGATTGGCTATATCTTTCAAAATCTGAAAGATAAAATGATAATCATCGTTCATACACAAAACATTGTGGCTTACAATTTATATTCTCTCAGTATCATTTAAAACACTAAGCAAGCCCAATTTTAAAAGGATTTATACAGAATAACTGATTAAATCTAGTAACTCACGTTCTAGATAAACACAGGAGCAATAAATACTTGATCTTTAAAATGCCATTAACTGTTCCAAAAGGAAATCAAATGATAAAAGATTTCAAAATGAAAAACATTATGCCCAAATTTACTAATTTATTTGTAAAGGTGGACCTTGAAAAAAGCAGCCCATACTACCTTTTAAAGATCTGAACCTTCTAAAAATCAGAGTACAAATAAACTAATTACAAATCTGCCTTCTTCTTATGAAAAAGTTATTAATGTGAATAACCCAATATTACTTACATTTAGCTAAGAAATACAGAATCAACGCAGAATTTATAATACACTCAGAGTACGGAATACCATGGTTAACTCTGTCATTCCTAAAACTGTAACTAAAACAGTAGTCAGTCCTCTTCATTTAGTATAGTTCTATAACTGTTTACCTTTCTTGTTCAGTTTAGATACTAGGGGGCAGCAGAGTCTTTTAAAAAATATATTACCATTAAAAAATAGGGGATAAAAGGCAAAGGACAGATTTGGCTCCAAGCTCAATTTCTTCTTCCCAAAAGTAAACAGTGCAGTGGTCCAGAAAAGTATCCCTTCCTTTCCAGGTCTATCAAAAGTAGAAAAGGTAATACACACTCCCCCCCTCTCTTCTTCCACTTAACTCTCTCATACTTCTCACCAGAAGGGCAGGAGGGCCTTGTGATCCGGGTGGCAGTTACACAACATAAACATTCATCTACACATATACTTAAGATCTGCATACTTTTTGTTAGGTATATCACTTAAATCAAGCAGTATAAATAACATCCTCCCCCCCATTTATCCCTATTTGTGCCTGTGTTAGTAAGGACTTCATCACAGACAACAAGACTGTTCTGCAGAGGGTCCCGGGAGCTCTCTCTGCTAAGGAAAGCAACAGTCAGCACAGATGCCATGGACAACCTGCATGTCTTCTCAAAGCCATGTTATAATAAAAAGTGTCAAAAATCAAAGACAAGGTGAGAATCTTAAAAGAAGCAAGAGAAAAAAAAGCCTGTCACTTAACGCCTACAATGGAACCTCTGTAAGGCTACAAGTAGATTTCTCAGCAGAAACCTTGCAGACCAGAAAAGAGTGGGATGATATAGTCAAAGTGCTGCAAATAAAAAACTACCAACCAACAATCCTTAACTGGAAAAGTTGTCCTTCGTAAGTGAAAGAAGATAAATACCTTTATAGGCAAGCTAAAGCTGAGGGAGTTGAGCACCACTAGACCTACATGACAAGAAATCCTAAAAGAAGTTCCCCAAGCTGAAATGAAAGGATGATAACTAGTACCTGGAAAACACACAAAGTTTTAAAACATACTGGTAAATGTAAGTATACAGGCAAAATGCTCCTATACTGTAATACGATAATGTGTTAATAACATCTGTCTATTATAAAGGTTTAATGGCAGAAGTATTAAAGGTAACTATAAATAAAATAACTTGTTAATGGATATACAATATAAAAAGATATAAAACATAATTACAAAAACATAAATGTGTATGGGGAATAAAAGGGTAGAGTTTTTGTATGCAATCAAATATAAGCTGTTAGCTCACATAGACTGCTCTACCTATAAGGTGTTTCATGTTAAGCCTCATGGTAAACACAAAGCAAAAACCTACAGTAAATGCATGAAAGATAAAGAAAGGGGAATCAAAGCACACCCCTAAGGAAAAGTCATCAATTCACAAAGGAAGATATAAAGCACTGAAAAAAACGAATGAAAAATTGTGGTAAGTTCTCTCAATGGAACGCTACCACGCAATTAAAAAGGAATCAATTACTGACATCTACAACAGCATATATGAATAACATAAATACTACACAAGTGAAAGAAGCCAGACACAGAAGAATATATATATGCTGATTCAACGTATCTGAAATTTTAGAATAGGCAAAAAAATTTAAGCAATAGAAACCACACAGTGTTGGGGGCAGGAGCTCCTCACTCTATGAGGCCAACATTACCCTGATACCAAAACCGCGCAAGGACACTACAAAAAAAGAAAATTACAGGCCAATATCACTGATGAACATAGATTCACAAGTCCTGTAATGAAAACAACTGTTTCCTGGAAGGCAGACCACTTTACTATTACCTCTGCACCACCATGAAGCAAACTGCAATCATTCTTACTCTTCAAGGTAGAAAGCAGAGAAGTCAAGTGAGTTCTCTCAGATAGAACCCACAGTTCTCACTCAACTCATTTACTATTTAAAATGAACCTAGCAGCCACTCCTCAAAAACAGTATTAATTCTTCTAATCCACGAGGACAGGCTATTAATCAGCTGACGTTTCTTTACTGATTCAAATTTCTCACCAGTATTAGTTTAATTAAGGCATTTTATTTTAGTACAATCCTTGAGGTTTTAAATTCATTGGGCACCCCCTCCTCCGCCAGAATCCCAAGAGGTTTTTCTGTTTGTTTGTTTTTGCCAAGAAAATCTAAAGTCCTTCTAATGGCCTATAAGACCCGGCCCTTGCTACCTCTCTGGCCCCACCAAACACAGGCCCCCTCATTTACTTCAAACCAGTCACACTGGCTCCCTTACTTTCCTCAATCACACCAGGAAAACACAACTCCAGGTCTTTGCACTCGGCTATACTGACCCCGAATATTCCAACAGCTTACTCCTTTGCTTCCTTGAGGACCTTACACAAATGTCACCTTTTCAGTGAGGGAGGGACCCCAGGCCAAATTAATAAAACTGCAGTTTGCCCAGCTGACCCTCCCTGTTACTCTTCCCTGTTTTTGTTTTCTTCCAAAGCACTTATCAGTACTGTCTTAGTCAGTTTGGGCTGAGACCAATTCCAAAGTGTATGTGTATATGTATGTGTGTCGGGAGGGGCGGGGTGCACACATAAAACCAATTGCATGCGTATACAAGCAATTCTTGGACACCAGCAGAGTGTCTGAGAGTTAGCATAAACAGGATGGCTTAAATAACAGAAATTTATTTCTCACAGTTCCAGCAGCTGTGGAGTCCAAGATCAAGGGGCTGGCAGAATCATTTTCTGGGAAGGACCACTTTCTGGTTCAAGACCACCATCTTCTCACTGCAACCTCACATGGCATAAGGGGACAAGGGAGCTCTCAGGGATCTCTTTAATAAGGGCACTAATCCCACTGATGAAGGCTCTGCCCACATGACCTAATCACCTCTCAAAGGCCCCACCTCCAAATACTGCCACATTAGGGATCAGGTTTCAACACTTGATATACGGGGAGATGGGAGTGGGGGAATGACACATGGACAAATATTGAGTCTCTATAGCAACTATCTAACACATCAAATATTTTACTTATTTATATTACTATGTCTTCCCTGTTAGAACACAAGCTCCATGAAGACAGGACTCATCTTGTTCAGTTGTATTCCCAGAGTTTAGACAATGCCTGGCACATAGTAAATGCTCAATAATTATCTACTGAATAAAATGACACTAATGCATAATAACAGTAAGTTCAAAGCAAATACCAGTTGTTATTTTTCACACAATACTGAAACTGTTAATTGCTGCCTTCTATTAAGACATTTTGGTTTCTATCCCAATGCAAATGTACGTAACTGTCATAAAATCACAATACAATCTTTTGCAAAGTGTATTCAAATAAAGATTTTCCCTCAAGTTTTATAACCTAAATTATAATTACCTTATTTAAAGCATGTCCAACATGAGGGTCACCATTTGCATAAGGAGGTCCATCATGAAGACAAAATTCTGTCTTTACTTTCCTTTCTCTTTGCCATGAATAAAGTTCTGAAAATCCACATTTCTGTTTAAAAAGAACAATGATGTCTGAACATCACATAAATACACACTCCTAAATTTTACCATAAGTAACAGCCAGCACTTGCTTATTTCCTATCCCATTTCAATGTATTCAACTCTAAAACACAAATGGCGAGGTTTCTAAAAGTGCACATCTGAGTACTCATCCCTTAAAACTTTTCTATAGTTTCCCCGTAGGCTTCAGTTTAAACTCTAACCTCTTTATAAAGGTATGCAGGACCTAACAAAGGTTTAACAGCACTAAATTCCTGGGCAGTCTCTCAGCACTCCCCACCCTCCACTCTTGGGTCCAGCCATGCTGAGGGACCTGTAGACCACCCTCCTCACCGAATTCTTGTTATCCTTTGGCTTCAACACTGCTACTCTTTCAGTTTGGAATGCCACCCACTGCAATCCCACTCCCCATCCTCTACCTGCTGTGTGTCCTTGACCTTTGTGGGCACGTCCTTTCGTTTGAAAAAACGTTTATAATATCCAACTTATGAAGCTGATGTAAAGATTATATGAGAAAATATGTGAAATTGTCCCTGTTCCAGAAATACAAAAGGCACTGGATAAAGCACTTTAAAAAATTAGATGGCCAAAACAGGTTTGTGAGTTTGAAACTCTGAAAGTTGTCGTAAGAATACTTAAGCTAAGCATATTTACTTAACCAATATATCCAGAATATTAGGGATTTTAAAGACTCTACAATTACACAAACTAACAAGTGAATCTCTGCCCTTAGAAAACTGAGTCTAATACGGGAGACGGACGCACAGTTTCGGAAGTAAGCACCGCTACTTAATCCTTCAAACAAGCCATAATTCCAACTAGGAACCTACTGATACCACAGAGGTGAGCTTCAACTTTCCCTCATGATCGAATTTTTATTTATATGCGTTTACTTTTTAACTTACTTTTAAAAAGTAATACTAATTTACTTTTTAAAAGTCACTGGATGAGCGTCCAAATTCGACTTGTCTGTCTAAGCCGAAACTGGGACTTCTATTCCATCCGCACTCTCTGAGCTTCGCTAGTTTCCTCCTTAACATTCCGCTCTGGAACCTGCTACCTCCGAGGGACTTGCCTACAGGTAGGTTCCTTCACTTATCTTTTCAGCCAATACAACCTGTGGGAATCGGATGGTTTCCACTAACTTGGTCACGACACCCCGGGCCCAAAGGGGCTGGAGCCAGCGGACGGGTCCCGCCCCGCTCGGGGTGTGGGTGGCCCGGGCGTAGCTCCGGGGAGGGCCCGAGGTCCCTCCGCCCCGGGCCGGGTCGAGCCTCCCTCCCGAGGCCCGGCTCCCGACCCGCGCTGCGCACAGGCCGGCCCGTACCTGCTGGATCTCCAGCTCCGTGTCGGGCTGCTGGCGGCCCAGCAGCTTCATGGGGAAGCTGGTCTGCGGCAGCAACACCGTGTCCCGGTAACTGCCACTACTCGAGTTCTGCAGCTGGTTACTGGCCCCGGTGACCGACCGCACCAAAAGCCGCCTCGTCGTCCCTCGCCAGCCCGGGCGACAAGGAAGGCGGGGCGGCGCCCACAAACTCCGGGCCGCGGCCAGAGCCGCAGCCCCCGGCCCACGAGGGCGCAGCTCCCAACGCATGGCGGGCCCAGCCCAGCTCCAGGTGAGCGCAGGGCCTGGGTTCCCGCCTCGGGTCCGGGGAACCGGGAGCCCAGAGAACCTGCGCAAGCCTAGAGGGAGTGCGCACGCGCGCGCAGCAGGGAAGGGGCGGGGAGCGCGGTGAGGGCGGAGCCACATCCGGGTCTTGGCGCCAACCTCCGAAGGGCGGGGCTGACTCTGAGGTGGGGGGGAGAGGCCTGGCCGGCGCGATGTGCTCCTATTTAAATTAAAGGGCCCTGACTTTTCAAAAAATATTTTATTTAACCCAATATAACCAAGGCATTATCACGTCAAAATGCAATATAAAATCATATATGATATGTTAATATGAAATTATAACTATGATATTTCACCTTCTTTCTCTTCATTCTAAGTCTTTGAAATTTGCTATGTAATTTACCCGGGCAGCACGTCTCCATTTGGACTAGCAACTTACCAAGCTACAGGATATGTTTGCTATTAACTCTGCCGTCTTATTTTATGTTATTATAGTCTAATCATAGTGCCCTCCTTTATAATATTGAAAGAAAAATCATTGCCGATTCGCTTTGCTGTTCTCACGGCAGGTCTGCATCCCCCCACCCCCAACTCACACACATAAATACAGGCAGACACATGAAGCGTGCTCCTTAAATATATGGTGAAAGCCTAAATGAATAAACAGGTAATTTTTGTTTCTGCTTGTTTGTTTTTCTGTGCCTTAAAAAAGCACCAACCAAACAAAAATCATTAATAGAATACATCCTTCCTGGAAGAGAGAAGATCTCCAAGGAATTATCAGCAAGCAAATGAAAGGGTCACAGACCCTTTTAGGAATCTGATAAATGCTTTTAAAAAGGAAAAGTAAGCGCTAGTAAGACGCTTCTGCCTGAAGTTTTGTTGCGGAGGCAGGGGGCGGAGGTGGGGGCGTCGTGGACCGCATAAAATAAAGCCAGTCCACCGACCCCTAGGGGTTCGAGGTTAAGCAGCCGCCGGGCGGCGCAAGTTGGCATCATCAACCCAGGGCACATTTTAAGAGTGAACTGTGCGCATAAAGTGGACTGGAAGACACCGGAAACCAGAATGAGTCTTTAAAGGCAGACACACCTTTTGCTTTGACTGCGAGAGGCTGGATACTAAGGAGAGCTTGGAGAAAACCCGGAGAAGCGGAGTTCTCCCGCGGGTCGGGAGTCTCACCGGAGAGCACAGCAGCGGTTCTGCGCCTGCGCCGAGATTCCCGCATGCTCAGTGCTGAGGTAGGTTAGTCCCGCATCCGCTGATGACCTAGAGGGAGAGTGGACGCTGTACCGGACGCCGCGGGGAATCTGTTGCTTGATAACGCTCTTTGGGCGACCCCAAAGTGTCCTTCGTCTGATTTTGTCCCAACTTTGTCACCGTAAGTCTCTCCTCTGCGGGTCAGCGCAAGGGCCTTAGGCAGATCTGAGTAGTTTATTGGTCCCCCAACTCCACTCCCTTGCACAGATACGAAGAGATTCAAGGGATTTACGTTAAAAAAAATTTACATGCATCAAATTGCCTCTCCAGATATTGCAATTTCGGACCTATACTCTTGAGCATTTATTTTTCTCTGTTGTTTTCCTGCCTCGGGGTCTTTTTATGGCTATATATTGTAGAGATAACAAGGCAAACCTAAACAGTGGGTTCGTTTGTGCACCTGAATCTAGACTGTTTTACACCTAAATGTAAATCTGATTAAAATAGCGGATATTCTTCCCACTTTCTTTCTTGGCGGTAGACTTACTTGATTTATTTAGTTTCTCTGAAAATGTAATTGCTAGTTCAAAAGATGTGTACATTTTACTTTTAATAAGAGTTTCAAGAAGGGAGGTTTCACTTTACATTGTACTGTTAATGCTCAGGCGGCTCTTTCTTTCTTCACATTATAGCCAACACCGGGCAAACTTTCTTGTCTATGCCAATCTTAGAAATGAACGATCATTTCTCATTGTTTTAGTTTGCCTTTTTTTCATAACTAGTGATGCTGAGCATTTCCTGATTTAATGGCCATTTTATTTTTCTAGGAATTGCCTGTTGGTGTCACTTACTCATTTTTCTGTTGGCTTATTCATCTTTTACATATTGATATATATAATATGTTTACATAACAAAAATTAGCTCATTTGCATAGTGTGAAACACTTTTTTTTTCTCATTTCGTCATTCCTCTGTTTTGTTTATGGTACTTTGGCTAGACATTTTCATTTTTATGCAATCAGGTTTATCAATCTATTCTGTGAGTTCTTGGTTTTTGTCATGTTGAAAAGTCCTTTTCCAAATTTATAAAACATCTCACCCATTTTATTCCCGTACTTTTATGGTTTCATTCTTAATTTTAAAAATCTTGCATTGATCTGGAATATACATTGATACAAAGAATGCAAAAAGGTTCTGACAGGTTTTTTTTTTAATTAGCAATTGTCCCCACCTTTTTTTTTTGCATAATTAACTTTCCTCTGTGATTTGAAATACCACAGTTAGTGAGTTTGGATCTGTCTCTGGAATTTATTTGATTCCATTAATCTGTCTCTTAAATTCTGTCTGGGACTAAACTGTTTTAATTACTATTGCTTTATATCATATTTTGATAACTGGTAAGGAGGGTATCTCTATTCATTGCTCTTTTTAACAGAATTTTTAAGCAGAATTTGCTCTGTTATAGTCAGGTTCCAAAAGATAATCTTAGTATTTTGATTGGGAAATAATTTATTTTAAGATCCTAATCCTCATATACTCACCACCTTTATATTGAATTCAAGATACCTCTCCCAGGCTATAAGAAGAAATGGATCATTTGATTCTTGTCGTTTTTATCCTTCTGAACGAGCTCTGTTGGCAGCTGTAAAGATTTCTTAAATGATGGAGTGTTAGACTGATTGCCTTAAATGTCATATAACCTTTTTTCATACTCTAAGCCTCAAGTCTAGAATGTTATGAAAAAGAACCTGTTTGGTGATTCAGAGTCACACTGGTTATCACATTACTTTCTAAGAGTCAAAAGAGCGTTGCATACACTATAAGTATTTTTGGCCTTTAACGCTGTTCAAATGTCTCTGCAGGATAGCTAGTGATGAGGTCAATCATCATAATAATGATTAGCCAGTATTATTTAATGCTTACCTTGTGCCAGGGACTGATTTAATAATTACACTGTGTTTGAGAAAGCTTTCAGAAAGGTAGTGTTTTAGAACCAAAAAAGTGTAAAACTGCTGGAGGAGGAACTACAGTGGATGCAATCTGAACTGCTGTAAGGAAGTTAAGGACTTGCAGGTCGCTTTTTGGCCTTTCTTTGTAGTCACCTGTACCCTCAACAGGTAATTCCTATTTGGGGTTCTTGGAGGGGACACAATTCAAAAGGCTAATAGGACCCTTTTTTAATTTTTTTAACAGATTTTGCGTTTTAATCATATAATCAACCCCATTTTCTTTACACAGAGAGCCAAAATTGTGTTCGTTTGTTTAAAAAATATGTAAGAAAAATATTAGGGCTAGGGGAGAGCCTAATATGTCATTACTAATTCAGTTTGGACCAGAGAAGCACTTCAGAGAAAATGGTAGAAATATTTTCTCATTTGCTAACTTAAATTCACAGGATCTCTTTATAAATCACTGTGCTTTACATCAGAACTGATGTTTGACACTCTTATAAAAACTGGTAATCGCTCTAAAGGTGCTTTATCAATACAGTGTACATTTTATGGGGAGTATAGTAGGGAGACAAAGCCTGAAAGTTTTCTTTAGAAGGAAATAACCATGGACTTGGCAAACCGAAGAGGAAGTGGTTTAGTTATATATGAAGCCTGACGAGGCTAGGATGATTGCTCAACTGGCTCAAAGGTAAATGATACCTGTGAAAAGTTAGAACACCATACAGTAAGGGAAAATGATCTGCCTTTCACAAACGGCATCTCATAGGACGTGGGAACTGCATGAGCATATCAATGCATATTAAAACATCCTCAGTGGTTAAGACATCTGGGTGGTACAGATTAGCTGCCTGAAGACTGCCTCTTCCAGTGCAAAATAAATCAGACACATGGCTGGTCATGGATGTAAGGGAGATAGGTCGACAGAGTGTTTGATAAATTATTTCTCCTGTTTTCTATTTGAAGTGTTCCTGAATTAGTAATCATCGTAAAGGATTTTTCCATGTGTCGCACCCAGTATGTCAAGAAAATGAATCTAGCCTGATTATGATGTAATAAGATAAACAGAATTCAAAGATATAGAAACTCATTTTATTTTTCTCTATTCCAGGTAGCTATCAGTCACAGTATGATATTCATTACTTTACATCAGTTTCAATTCTGTCTTCATTCTGAAGAGTTTCAAATATTTCACTCAGTTATGTTCAATTACGTATTATCCCTGTGAACAGAATGTGGATGATAGAAAAAAAGATGTAAAGAGGTTAAAAGGCACATCAAAGCAAATATGCAACCAGAAATTGGTGGTAGAATGATAACTCTTGCTGAACTGAGATTGATAATGTCCCTTCTGTGTCTGTGTTGTATTCCCTTATTGCACTGAAAAAATGTTGACTTACTTTGATTTGAAATGGGAGAGTTTTTGTCACAGATTGGTTCCCTGTAAGCACTCTGAGACCAAGTACAAGGATGATGTACAAGAGGTTTTTTAGGGAGTGTTCCTGAGATCACTCATGAGAAATGTGAAGAAAGTAGAAACGAGCAGGGGGCTGGGAGGAGTTGGACTGGGATACAGCCCCAACTAAGGCTCCGCCCACGCCATGGGCATTTGGAAGCTAGACGGCCCATCAGAATCGGGGTGGCAGCCCAGGTGGAGTGGGGGGTGGCCTTTACACCCCACTGTTGACCAGCTTCTGGTGAAATGACTCTTCTCAGTAGATGAATTCCCAAAGAAAAGGGACAGGTGAAGACCATCTGCTCACAGCCCTCTCTACAGCTGGGGAAGTAAGTCCTTCCACCCCAGAGAGAATCTAGGTGGTGTGTCCTGGCATCAGAACAGTCAGTAACATTGTAGGGTTTGAATTTGTATTTTCAAAGAAGAATTTACTTGATCCAAAAAACTGATTTTTCCATACTTTTCACTGGGCCAGAAGCTACTTGACACTCACTACTTTTCGGAATGGTTGGTCTTCACTCCAATGATCATGTTGCTTGTTCCCCTTCTTTGGCTACTGATGAGGATAGTAGTAAATAACCGGCGGGTTGAATTTTATTTAATCTCTGAAAGACTGTTCACTGATTTTCAGAGACTAAATGTAATCACATGCAATCCCTCCCCTTTTTAATTACTTCCCCCATACGCTCACATCCCTTGTGCTACTCACACCTCTCCTGGCACTTACCAGTTTTATGTTATAGACATTAGGTTAGAGTATTTTACCTGCCACCCACCAAAATATCAGCTCATTAAAATGAACAGATATTATATTTTGTATTTTTAGCCCCTGAAGCACCTTCCACAGCCTTTGCACTTGACACAAGTCATACCTAAAACTTTTCCACATGCTCATAGGCTTGTGCCAGGTTTCCCCATGCCTCAAAGTGTCCCACCTGCAGAGAGAAGGAACTCTGCAGAATTTTGAGGGAAAGCTAATGCTGAAGTGGAGTCTTTTTCCAAATCTCTTTTAGTAAGTACTTATTAAAGAATCTACACAGTTAATTGAAGCAGTCGGAAGTAAGCACTCTCTCTATATATATATATGTTGAGTTGAATACAAGTAAATGAAACCACTAGTTGGCTTTGAAAGTAACAAAACGTCTCTCTCAGTCTCCCTTTAGGGCATATCATGGCTTCCAGTCCCACTGTGTTGATGCGGTTGGTGGCCTCGGCATATTCTATTGCTCAAAAGGCAGGAATGATAGTCAGGCATGTTATTGCTGAAGGAGACCTGGGTATCGTGGAGAAGGTACTGAAAGTCTCATCTCGTTTCATACCAACTATTTTTTGTTACTTGAATTTTAGCTAAAAGGATGTAATAATCTGGACATATTTTAACAGTGGAAATAATCAGTGGCTTCCTTATGGAGAGTGCAAGACCTTTAGTTCAAGTGGGCTCCACTTCTGCTTTGAAAAGGACTCCAGGCTGCCTACATCCAAAGCCTTTATTTATGTAACTGGCCCCTCTGACTGCTGTCCAGCTTCAGAGCACTGGAACCAAGCTTCATCGCCTCAAGTAATATATTACATGTAAATCCTTGGTGAACCCGACATGTTTGTAAAATCTGGCGTTTAAATAACTATCCATTACATTCAAAGCTTTACATTTTTTTTTCTTCATGGAAAAAAACCCAAAGCAAAATTTTTCTTTTCAGTATGGTTATTAAAAATGTAGATAAATTAACAGAAAGATAGTTTGTAGTGATAATTGATTCTTAAATGAAGTCCCACCATGCGTATAGTCTAGTTTAAAATATAATTTCTTCCACAAGATTTGATTATGACTTTACATTACAAATTTTATATGCAAGTTTCCATGTATTAACTTTTTGTTATACTCTTTAAGGAAGATTGTATTGTAATTTTGCCCGAGTGAGAAAATTTTAGGATATGATAAACATCTTAATGATTTGAAATAGAGACATAATTAAGGCACTCTTTTATGGTAAGTCAGGCATCTAAGGCTATTAGCATAAAAAGTATTACTCACATATATGAGTAAAAAGCAACTTAGAAATAAGTTCCTGTGAATTAAAAATTAAGAATAAAAATCACACAAACTAGTGAAATAAATCTCATTTCCCTTTTTGATAGATTTATGGGCTTAATAGTATGGGAAATAGATAGAGGGTATCCTGATTTCAGAAAAAGAGATTATAATAGTCTCTCATTTTCCGCTTTCAAAAAAATATTCATGGTATTCATAGTATATGACATCTCCCATCCCCCATCCTGAGCCACTGTTAGGTGCACTCATAACTGGGTGAACAATGTTATACCCCCAAATTTTATTCGTGATTCACTTTTCAACCTGGGAAAGGGTCATTGGTGACATCACAGGATTCTGATGTGTATATCTTTAACAAATACAATTGTATTAAATAACAATTTTTAAAAATTGATTGAATGCATCTTTTCAAAAGTGTTGTGGAAGAAGAGGCTATAGAAAGGATGCTTAACAAGTTTGTCAATAAAATGAGGCTGGGCTAGTTAATGTGTAAGAATAAGTTTTCAAAACACTTGTAAACTCTTGAGAAAAGTGGGCCAAATTCAACAAGGTATTACAACAGGAATAATTATAAAGTCCTCTATTTATGTTCAAGTAATAAGGGGTAAATCTGACTCAAATGTGTTTGAAAAAGAGGTTTTAGTTGACCACGTCCATGCTCAATGATAAACCAACAATGTAAAACAGCTATTTCAGAAGGCTACTAGTCTTACTATCTTTTTTTTTAATCATTTTATCTATTATGAAACATAGGAAGTAGAGAAAAACAGCAAAAAGTACAAAATCACCCATCATGCCACCACTGCTTATATTTTAGGTCATATCTTTCCATATTTTTTTTGTTAGCATCACTTATTTTGTTTAAATTGATTTTATGTTGTGATTCTATTACATGGACCACTTTGTAGCTCATATCTAAGGAGTAATAGAAATCCAGTGTTCAGGTCAGAAAAAAAGTTAATAATCTTACTGTCCTCTCTACTGGCCAGCACTTCTGGTACTTTATATCCACTTGTTGACACCTCACTTGAAAAGAGACGGGGCAAGATCAGATTTGTCACACAAAGTATCCAGAATGGTGAGCTCTGGCACCACATCAGTAGAAAGGGCAGGAAATAACCTTATTCCAGAGAAAAGTTGGGAGAGCTTTCCTCAGAGTTGAATGGCTCTCATGTGTCTTTTTTTTTTTTTTCTCTCTAGGCAGTGGTCTCTAAACTTGATTTATATATAAGTAATCTTCATATTCAACAATTCTTTTAAGTAGTTTCATTCCATAGATATTTATAGAGCACCTACTCTGTGCCAGACACAATTCTTTAGGAAATAAAGATCTCTGCCTTTGCGGTACTACATTCTAGCAGAATTGTTCTTTACATTGAGTTAACCAGCAAACTTCAGTGTGGCATAAAGGGGTTGATTTTCGTAATCATTCCTTATCTCATTACAAAGTGTTACAAACGTTCTGCTATTAAAGATAAAATAATCTGTAAATTCACCTAAACAGGCATGTATAAATTGCACCACGTCCTAATTCTCTGAAAGCAAGGTAACAAAGGAAGTGGTGACTGTCTTTCACAAGCATGACCTGGTGACATATGGATTGAGCTGAGTGCCATAGGTATTAAATATTACTGCTGTTCATTTTCATATTTTTATAGTTTTAGAAATAATAATTTTGAAATAAGAAATAATGAATCGTTCTGAGGATCTGTTGAATTATTATTAGTGAGTGGAACTTATGAAAGGGTCCATAAAAGCAATACTTTTTAAATAACTAAAGATACAGATTTTAGCTCTAACTGCCTTGAAAATTTATGAATTTCCTATCTCTCAACTTGTTTAAGCAAAAGATTAATCCAGAGATGTTATAAAAGGAATTTGTGAACTGGGAGAGAAAATGTTCTAAGTAATTTAAAAGCTCCTTCCCAAACTATAGCCACTGTAAATCCCATGAGAAAAGATAAGCCAAGTAACTCTGACTCATTTGGTGTTAAGCTCTATGAACCATAAAACAGACAGTGTAATTTAAATGATACAGGTACTTACATATGAGGCATCAGAGAATAACTTATTTCATATTAGTTCTGCCAAAATTTGCATTCTGTGTTGCAGACCTGTGCGACAGACCTGCAGACCAAGGCAGACCGATTGGTTCAAATGAGCATATGCTCTTCGTTGGCACGGAAATTTCCCAAACTAACAATCATAGGGGAAGAGGTAAGGCTTGTCAGGATTTCATATTTTAAATCTCTGTTTACCAGACAGCTTTGTAATTGCCACTTTAGTGATTTCAAGCATTATATCTAATGTTTTAACACGAAAATAACTATTGTGTTCCTTGGACTTTCAGGAAATGTCTGATTTTAGAATATTTTGGTCCATTTCTAGGCCACATGTCTCAATTCTTAACTATAAATGATATGGTTACTGTTAATGACTTTCAGCATACAAAGTATAAGATGGGCAGTGGTCTAAAACTTTGGAATAAAATGGGTTTTATTGCTTCTGTTTTTGTTTTTGTTTTAATTAAGGCTTATCTGCATGCTTGTTCAAAGACTAACACAGTGAAGGTGAAGAAATTGACAGACATTGCATGAAACTGAGTGTAGATGTATCTGATGTCAGAGCCACTAGTTTAAATAAGTTTACAGTACTTAAAAATTCTTTTCTTTTTAATCCCTGTTCAGGATGATGAAGTGGGGACCCTTTGTAATCAACTTTGAGGAGCAATATCTAGTTGTTTTTATAGTTTTATTCGGTTTGCTTGAAAAGCTCTGAACATAAATGGTGAAGAGTAAGGACCAGTGGAACCTGTGATGCTGCGTTTCTTCCTGTGACTGAGGCAGGGGGTATTCTGTACACACGAAGCGGCTTCAGTAATCATCAGTGTCCTCTGCTTTAGGACCTGCCTTCCGAAGAAGTGGATCAAGAGCTGATTGAAGATGGCCAGTGGGAGGAAATACTGAAACAGCCATGCCCGTCCCAGTACCGTGCTATCAAAGAGGAAGATGTATGAGCCACTTGATGACTTAACTCTCTGTTCATCTTCATTTTTTGCCATAGTAAAGGAAATAAAATTTGCCATAATGATAGAAAGTTGGTACTTATAAAATAGGGACAACCAGGAACTTGAAATCTTTCCGAGCCAACATAGAAGTGTCCAGCAACCATATGGGATGTCTGACCTGTTAACTTGGGGTTCAGCTTCTCATCCTATTGATTTCCTCTCCACTCTAAAACTATAATTAAAAATGCTTTTTAGGAGAAAATCTAATTTGTTATTTAGTAGTAAATATTTCACTGGTAATTGGACCTGGAAGGAGATGAACTAGATTGCTACTATGTATTTTTGGAAGGCCATAAAAATTACCTCCATTGCTTTCCATAATTGCTTAAATCTATGGCTTATATCATATAACTAACATACTTCTTTAACTTTTGAATGTTAATTTATTTAACACAAATTCATTGAGCACTTACTGTGAGTAAGGCATTTTGCTCTGTGATACGGAGCATACAAAGAAAAGACGTGGTGTCTTCCATCAGCAGTATGCCCCTACAAATTCATGTCAAGTGTTGTAATTCTAGTGGTTAATGGCCATGTATCCTGAATCATGTTAGGAGTCCTAAGGTAAAAGAATTTCTTTTTAATCCTACTGCCAATTTTATAAAGCATTCATTTTTCTCTGGCATATATAGACTATGTCCTTAATATAGAATACATAATCAGGCTGTCATTTTTTAAAATCAGCATTTTATGTAAAAATAAGTAGCAACTACACAATGTTCAAAACATTTTTGGTGCCACTTTAAAGTCTTCCTTGTATCACCGTATTGGGCTCAGGATGTTCATGGCACTGTTTTTTAGTGTTCAGGTGACAATAAACTTTTATTAGTTAAGCATTTCATATTTAAATTTCTTAAAATCAAACTTTTCTCTAATTTACATAGACTTATTCCATGATTACAAAACAATAAGTTTTTCTTTTTTTTTAACTATCACAAAAATGACATTGGCTTAAGCCATCCATAATATAACTTCAAAAATGAAAAACAAAACACAGTTTTAATTAATCTACTTAAATCAATTTTTAAAGTTTTAAATGCCTAATTTGGATATTTTCTCTTTTTTTAGCTTGTGGTCTGGGTTGATCCTCTGGATGGTACCAAGGAATACACTGAAGGTTGGTATCTCTTCTGTGTTTGACAGCAGTGGGACTGGTATATGATGTTTAGTTGTAAACATTTAATATCCCTCAAATACCACCCCCACTCATACTCCACCACTCCCAGAGTTCTAATGTCTGCCAGGTGAGAATAGCTAACGTTAAACCAGTGTAACCAAAGGGACTATGCTGAACCCCCAGCTCTATTGGGGTGGAAAAACAATGAAAAGTGTGGCTGTACCACCTTGCTCTGCCACCTCCACCGTCCCAGGTCCACCCCTCTCACTCCCCTCATCTTTGAGCTGCTAACTCAGTTCACAGCCTCAACTTTAAAGATGGGTTTTAAAACACAGTAAAAGATTTCTCCTTTCTGAAATTATCTAAGATGAGAAAAATTAGAAAGCAGCAAATTAAATTAAAATTGGCAACAGTGAGTAAGAAGGGCCAGGCTCTGAGCCAGAGTTTTAGGTTTTAGGAACATAGCATAAGCTTAGGTTTTTATTTTTGAAATAAAGATCTATATAGGTTTTCTTATATTAGTTCTCAGCTTCATGGCTTAAAAAGGAAAATTTCTCATAGTTACTAGAGAAAACTCTCAGTCCTTGGATGAGACGTATCTACAATGAGTGAATCACGCAGTAAGTGTGTGTGTGTGTGTGTGTGTGTGCTGAAAATGTCTCTAAAATCCATTGAGAAATAGGGGAACTCTCGGTGTGTGTAAGCACACCTACGCAGCTTGTTTAGATCTCGAGCCCTACCTCCAGAGATTTTGATTCACTAGCTCAGGGAAGGAGCTTGAAAATCTATATTGTAAAAATTGAGCCAATTAATTCTAATGCTGCTTGATAGTCCTTCAACCCACTTTGAGAGACCTTAATTTAGAGGCTTGAAATGCAAGTCTAGAGAGTGACCTAGCAGGTAGGACTGAGCTGGGCAGTGGTGGCATGGGGCACAGAGGAATCTAATGATAGTGGCTGCAGAAGTATGGCTGGTTTATTTAACTGGTTTCCAGATTGTACTAACGCGACCACGGAGTATCAATTCAGTTAAGTGGCCACAGTCCCTACTTCTGTCTCTGGCCCGCTCTCCCTTAGAATCTGTGTATTTTGCCAAAAGTGGGATTGATCATGATGAGTCATTGCAAATTCCTTACCTTTACTACAAAAATAACTCGCGGCAACTGATGTGCTGATGGTGTGTTATCACATGAGAAAGTCATATGATGGATACTCATTCCTTCTGTAAAGGTCTTCTTGACAACGTGACAGTTCTTATCGGAATTGCTTATGAAGGAAAAGCCATAGCCGGAGTTATTAACCAGCCATATTACAACTACCAGGTATTACTATAAATGATACCAAATATTTTGTTACATAAATATTTATGGTGGTATGGGATTCCTAATGTTATCTCATCCGGTGGTTTCTAGCTTGGATGTACATCCAGTCAACCTGGGGGAGTTTTTCAAAGTACGGATTCCCAGGTCATACCCTAGACATATCGAATCAGAACCTCTGGGGGTGTTAATGTCAGGAATGCATATGATGTGTGTGTGTGTACACAGACACACTGTATGCACTACAGGCTTTTTTTAGTATGTGCCTGATGATTCAAGTCATAAGCAGAAGTTTGGAAACTACTGATATGCTTGATCATTGAGACACCTGACTTACAGGTGGTTCTCAAAGCACATTGACGAAATGAACCATTTCAACTGGGAAAAGATGCTAGCCATGCTATTTTCCAGGTAACACCACATAGGGCCTAAGGTACAGTCAGCACTGATAACAGAAGTAAACAGGCTCTTGCACTCTTTTCTCTTATTTTTGTCTCTCTCATCTGCTTTGACTTTCCATTATACTCCCAAGAAGTTGTCTGCCGTAGAAGCAAGAGGCTAATGTGATTCCAAAGCAGGAATATGCCATTAGATCACATTAAATGTTAAAGGAAATCGATGAGATAAAGTACTTATGGTATTTATATTAGTGCAACCTAGATAGAACTTTGGAGGAACAAAGTAAGCAGAGTGGGGACTACTACTTCTCAATTTCCAATTTGACTTAAGAGCAGGATTAATCTTTACTTCTAAGGTAATTTTGTTTTTCTTTCCTGCCAACTGTATGATTATAACTTTTTATTTATAATCATATGCTTCTTAAGATTATTTAGCAAAAACAGTTATGCATTATATTGGGAAAGCCTCTCATATTGAATGGCTTAGGACTCCGTTAATTCTTTTAACATGACTCTAATTTGTATGCAGTATCATATGCAGACACAGGTTTGCAGTTATCATGTAAACTTTAAAGTAAGCTAATACTATTACTTAAAAGAGGGGCATTTAATTCATAGATAATATTGTACTGCATGGCACCTTTCATCAGAAAAAGATCTGAGTGCTTTGAAGTTGTTAACAGTTTCTGTCACTTCTTTTTAAGATTAGAAAAACTGTATTCATTTTCCACAGAACAATGAAAAGCGGAAGTTAAGGGAACCCAGGAATGAAGCAAAGGTGAGAAAAATAGGTAGGCTTTTGGCCCCACTAGTAGGTAGAGAAGAGGTAGGCACCGTGTGGTACCCCAGGTAGTCACTGTCCAGCCCACGTACCAGCTCATCTTCCTCAGTTCTGCTTCCCTCCTTTGTTACCTGTCTCTTCACCACATTTCCTTCCCAACACTCTCTTCTCCTCTCTTGCTTATGCCTAAAATTTTGTTGCAACAAGTAGACAAGTTGTTGAGCTTTGTGGGTAGTATTCAAGACTGAGTATTCAATTTAAAATCATTATCATCATAATGGCTAAAATCTTATCAAGAGCTTACTGGGTACTGCCAAACCGAAGAGATTCACGTGCGTTATCTCATTCTAATGCTCACCATAATCCTTTAAGGAAACCTTTATCCCTGTTTTAAAGAAAAGGAAACTGAGACAAAAAGCTTTCCCTAGTTGGTCAATGGCAGGTCTGGGATTCAGACCCCGGTCCAAGCTTGTGGCCATTACTCTATATTGCTCTCTTGAGCCGGATATAAAAGACTTTGAACAATCCAGACTTTATTCTTGCTCCTAACAGGTACTGAAGCTGGTAGGCACTCGAAGGAAGGAGCGCAGCACAGTGTGAAGCCCAGTCTGTCTGTGTAGCGGAGCTGGCTTCTTATCCAGTGTGAATCTTAGTTAACTCACCACTAAGGGGGAAATGTTAGCCTTTATTACCCCCAGACAGTTGTTGTGGAGACTCTGAAAGAGAGAGACAGTGAGAGAGGCTGAGAGGTCAGGACTGCAGAGGAAGGCCAGCTGGCTGCCTCGTGGGATTGCATTTACCGCACCACGGCGGCCAGATTCCATGGGCCCGTCCTCTTTGCCAACATATTCATTTACAGAGGACATGAGTTTTTAGGGACCAGAAAGCTCACGTCCACTACTTAGTATGCTTTTTTTTCTTTTTTTAGAATAACTGGAGAGCTGAATTAATAGATTTTTTTAATGGAGGCATTGGGGGTTGAACCCAGGGCCTTGTGCATGCTAAGCACTGCCGCTGAGCTACAGCCACCCCACAATAGATTTCTTGAGAGCATGGAATTAGACTCAGCAGTTAAGCAGAAGCATAATGAGCATATAGAGCCCATTGTTACTTTTCAGATTCCAGCCTCTCCTGTGGGGTAGACTCAGGAGGAAACGAGGGAAGCACACAAATGGATATTGAGCACCAAGTGCTTGCTCTTTGGCTCCTTTGTTGCCCCATTTGCAGGGTGTGCTCTCAGCACACAGCCTTCAGCTGTCAGCCTCTTCGGGGAGTGCCTCACCTGTAAAGAACCACCTTGCCAGTGACACGCCCCTTCCCAAGGGAGTCCACTTCCAGTGACCAGTTATTGGAGGGGTATAAAGGCCTGGCATTTCAACCCAGTTTGGGGTGTGTTCTCCTCAATTGGGCACAGCCCTGAAAAGCCATTCTGGCTCCAGAACTCCCCACAAGGTCGGCTGAAGCTGTTGTGTCTGCATCACCGCTCAGTGTCGCCCCCTGTCCACTCAGGCCGCCTTCCCTCCCTTCCACGGATGTTAAGCCCATGGGTGCTCCTTAATAAACATTCTCCCTATCTCAGAGTCCCCTTCCCAGGGAATCCAACCTTGCAACATAAGCGTGCTTCACTGTCGTAGCACCCAGAGTACTGCAAGAGGGCAAAAAAGATGATGTGTTCGAAAGCATTTTGACAAGTAAACTGAGATGGTACAGTTCAGTGATGAAAAATATTGGCTTTGAACACAGTTGAGCCTGACTTTGATTCTTACCTTTTTAGAGTCCTTTTCAGGTTTCTTAATGATTCCAAATCTCATTTTTCTCACCTGCAAAATAAGGATGACAATACCTACTTCATGGGATTGTTCTGGGGATTAAATGAGATAACACATGTAAGACACTTAGTGTGGTACCCAGTACATGTTTCATATTCAGTAAAATATATGTCTGTCTGTTTACTATATTAATATAATGGTATTTCAGTGACTTTGTGTTAATCATTTGGTGCATCAGGTTTACTTGCCATGAAATACAGGTTATGTTTCTCTAGATGAAGTATAAGTTGAAGCAATATGGTGGAAAATTCTTTGGGCTCTGCAAAGGAAAATACAGATTCTGAGATTGCATTGTCATTGTCATTTTACTGCCACAATAGTCAGTAAAGTCTTTAACCCTGACCCCATTTTCCACGGCCACTCTTCAGTATTAGCTTGTTCAGTCGCTTTGTCTCAATAGAGCAAAACAGATTATCACCATGACCTGTTCCCATAGTAACATGATCCTTACTGTTCCTTGGACAGTGAAAAAGTAGTGATCAATCCATGGTATCTCATTTCCTGGCAACTTAACGTACCTTTTGCGAACAGCTGTTTTCAAATACAGTAACGAGATTGTCAGATAAATCTGAGAGGAACAGGAATCAGTATATGATATTTGCCTTTCCTGAGGACTCCGGGGAATAACCAAAAATTCCCTTCAATATCTTTGAAACCCGATCACTATCCAAAAGAACAATGAGAATAATCAGTTGATTCTCTCAGGTAGAGTTCTCTGTCGATGATACTGTTGTTGTACTTTATAACATTATCATGTTTTCATTTAAAAAAAATCATGCTGCTAATATAAGTAAATGTTCTATCTGTGGCGAACATTTTTCTCCAAGTGATGACAAGCTTTGCTGCTGTTTCCCCCGCTGACATAGGCAGGCCCGGATGCTGTGCTGGGGAGAACAATCTGGGGAGTGTTAGGTTTAGGTGCCTTCGGGTTTCAGCTGAAAGAAGTGCCTGCTGGGAAACACATCATCACCACCACCCGGTCCCATAACAGCAAGCTGGTCACTGACTGCATTACCGCCATGAACCCAGACGATGTGCTGAGAGTGGGAGGAGCGGGAAATAAGGTACGAAGACCGTCCGTCATCCACTTCCAAATGCAGCTGAGTCACGGAAAGCCATCCTGAGCTTGTGAAAAAATGTGAACTAAGAGTTTGGGAGAAGGGCTTCAAGGTGGTAATTTGCCGTTAAAGACCTATTTCAGCAACACTTGAATTTATTTTTAATGTTGTGGTTCAAATCTTTTTTATCTAAGAGAGGGTAGTCATAATATAAGTCATTAAGATAAGACCCTGTGCCTCTTGCCAGCCCTTATTTTCTCTTACATCCTAGACCTTTCTCCTACCAACTCTAAGGATGGGCCTCCCCGCTCCTTCCTGGATACTCCCCCTATTCATTCATCTAGGCTCCCAGCCACCTGAGAAACTTATGAAATGGAACATAATTTGATCTCCATCCCTAGCCCTGATCTCTTCTCATCTGATTGTCCCTGGATAGCATCATGATGACATCCTTCAGATATCTCCGATTCAGCCCAATTTGAGCCATCCTCTTTCTACCTGCCCCAGACGTGTTCCTCTCCCAACCCCTATCTGCCTGATGGCACCGCCATTTTCCCAACTGTTGTAGCCAGGCACCTGAAAGCCACCCTAGATTCCTTCCTTTCTCCCACCCTATCAATCGGGTCCTACCTCTGGATCCTCTTAATTCTTCCCTAATGTCTCTTCTTGTCCATCTCAACTGCCAGTGCCCTAGTTGAAGCCTGTCATCATCCCTCACCCAGACTTTACAGTAGCTTCCAAATTGGTCTCCCCATTCAAAGTCACATCTTCACAATGCCACTAGAGCAACTGAAAATGCAAAGCTTACCATATGTCACTCCCCTGCCCTCAATCCCTGGATGATTCTGCTTCACAACAATTTAAAATCCAAGCCTATGAGAATGAGATGCAAATTCCTCTATATCCTGAACCCTGAACACCCCCAGGCACATGCATCTCACACTTGTGTGCCTGGCACAGGGGAGGCAAATAATATTTTTTCAACTGAATGGAATTCGTTTCTCCTCACCTACTGTTTGGAGGCAATAATCAACTATTTCTAGATTTTCTAAAAGCATTTACTTATAAGAGGATGAAAAATGAAAGTTTAAAAATAATGGTATTTGAAAAAACATTTCAAAGTAAAAATATACTCCTGGTATTCACTGAAATATGATTCCTCTTTGGCCCTACTTTTGTAACTACAAAACCCAATTACCTCTTTTATTCCCAAGGGGCACCCTTCCCGGTAGGAACCAAGTTCCCCTCCTGTACAGCCCCCACCTTATGTCCTATGAAAAGAGCTTGTCGGGCAGTTGTTAATTTTCTTACATCAAGGACCTCTTTGAGAATCTAATGAAAACTACAGCCTCTCTCCCCTCAAAAAATATACCTGGCACAGTTCTTGGCACATAGTAAGACTTGACACATATTTGCTAAGTGAAAGAAACAGCTTTTACTGGAAAGTCCACAGCAGGGTTTAATCATTTCAAGGTGTTCTTGAATACAGTAGTCCTAGAAAGAATGACTAGTTGCACTGTGTTCACTGAGGTTTTCCTCATCCTCCCAGGCTCTTCCTCTCAGGTTTTAAAGTCTAAATTTTGCAGTACTCATTATTTTACAGTATAACCGAAAAACAAGCCAAGTGATGCACTGAAAGCCTGATAGCAAGTTACTGTTGGAGACACACAGTTTCTACCAGTGACCTCAGTTTTGTATGAGTATTACAGGAGTTACTAGGATGACTATTTAAAAACTGGTTTTTTGGTAGCAGAAACAGCAACAGATATGATTCCAAAACAAAGACTTATGAAACTAGCTTGTCAGACTGGTCAGCATCGCACATCTGTCAGGACTTATTACAATGTATACATTATTGTGCTAGTTGGTATTTCTGTACCCTTTATATAACAATGCTCAGATTTCTAATAAAATTTTAAAACTTTAGTTTTTCTGCAACAGCTATATATTGCTTTTATAGTAAGAAAGAAAAACAACATTAAAAAAGAAAACTTTAACTTGGAGGCTGCTCAGATATCCTTGTGGCTTCTTTGACCACTTTTCCTCCCTCAGGTCACTATATTATCATGCATGTATCCTATATATTTCTTCATAATACTCATGTTATTGAAACCTGCCAAGGACTTTAACCTAAGTTGAGTCTGACAGAGGAAATGAAATAGACTCTATAGCAACAAGCAGTTTCTCTTATTTGTACCTCCGTCATTTCATGGTCCAGGGGTAACACTGACCTTAACCTTACAGATTATTCAGCTGATTGAAGGCAAAGCCTCTGCTTACGTATTTGCGAGTCCTGGATGTAAGAAATGGGATACCTGTGCTCCAGAAGTCATTTTGCACGCTGTGGGAGGTCAGTCCATTGTATTTGGGGGAATTTATCATTCTTACACAGTTTTTCTATCATGCTAGGATATAATATTCCAGTAATACTACTTTACCTAGACTCTTAGGATATAAAAGACAGAAGGTTACAGATTATGTAGTCCAACCCCTGCATTTCTGGTTGAGGAAGTAGATTTCCAGTGAATTCATTTTTCTTTAGTTATAGTGTCTCTTTGGGACCTTGATCTGCATACAGTTAATTAATGAAGCCCTTGTTAATTGATGGCTTTAATGATTTGGGGATTTCTTTCCTTGAAAAGTAAAATATTCATCATCATTATCATCACTCCACTCAGTTTCTTCTAAGCCACCACTGGTAACTATCTCAGTGCTAGTGCTAAAGATCATAGAGTTAAATTTTTTTAATCTGACTGAAAATATATTGCAAATATATACACAGCAAGATGATTTTTTTCAATTCCAAATAGACATCAGGTCACGTCTATTCTTAAACCCCTGAGTTTTATTTTATCATTTCTTCTAGCAGAATTTTGTATTGATACTTCAGCCTGTTGCATGCCAGGGAAGTAAAATTCATCACAATCTTCTCATTAGAATGTTAAATGAAACTGTAATATAATAGTTATGTTTTGTGAACATAGTTCACTTAAATTCTTACCAAATAAAGTATTACCATTAAATGGTAGAATGAAGGAAACACTTTTGAAACCAGGAATAGTGGTGATGGAATATAGCTAATAGGAAGAGTAATCACCATGGGAAAAGGGAAATTAATTGATACTAAGAAATATAAATTGAAAACGCTAAATGAAATTGTTTTAATCAGGGAGGAAAATATAATATTTTAGCCTTTTGTTAAGTTTCTCCATAGCCTTAAATTGTGAGTGAATTAACACTTGACTTTCGTGGTCACGCATTATCTGCTTTATTTTATCCAGAATTATTTGGATATTATTGCATAGGGAAGCAAGAGGAAACGACTAGAAACACAATGATCATTGACGTTATGTTGGTGTTTTTTCTGTAGGCAAGTTAACCGATATCCATGGAAATGCCCTTCAGTATAACAAGGAAGTGAAGCACATGAACTCGGCAGGAGTCCTGGCCACACTGAGGAATTATGACTACTATGCAAGTCGAGTTCCCGAATCTGTTAAAAATGCACTTGTTCCTTAAAGGAAAATCTCACTGACTTAACCAGGAGGACTTGGTTCTCAAAATAATACATTTTAAAACTAATTGGATGGAACTAGAGCGCCACCTTTACCTTATTCATGGTTGATCACCAATTTATATTTGGTTACTTAGGAGGAAAAAAAGAGAATTTTTAAATTTCTTGATTAATGAATCAACCAGACCAATTCTGACATCAGGAAAAGTTGTAAAGTCAGTATATGTCACATTTCTTTTCCTCCTTTATTTGGAGAGATGAGAGGAAAGTTTAGTTCCAACTGGCTACCCTGGTCGAGTGCTTAATCAACATTCCTGTTTCATACCAGATTTCTTTAGGGGGTGGAACCACAAGTTGTTACCTGAATCTCATTCTTGTTTTTCACAGTAATTTAAAAACTTTTCCTACTCCCATTATGAATACAATAAAGTGTCATTATGCATATCGATGAAACAGATTTGGGGGAAAAGTTTCTTAATAATAAATTATTTAATTATAGCTCTCTCTGTTATTCATGAGCTTTTTTTATTTTTAAGTATTTGAAAATTAAATACTGTCTACTAGGGACGTGACTTTATTCCTGTGGCATCATTATGCTGCTGAACTGTGAAAAGTTAGGCCATTGCTCTTGTTCCTTTCACGGGGGGATTACAATACAGGCTATCAAAATTATCCTGACATTCTGCCTAGGTTTTTATTTATTAGGTGTATGTCCCATGCTTTTAAATAAATTTCTCTGTTATTGGACTAAACAAGTGGTTGAAATTAATCATTCCCAAACCTACTTTATGTCAGAATCCTATAGGAAGCTTTTCAAAAAATGTGACTTCACAGTTTCCATCCTCACAATTTTGACTCTGTGTATTTTAAGACAGCTACTCCAGGGACTTGATAATGTTTAAGTGTAGCACTCACTAGGGGAGATAATGGAGTACTGGCTTACAGAGTAGCTGCTGTCCGGCTGGAGGAGGTCTCTGTGGCTTTGACACCCTTGGCCCCTCCATCTTGCAGCTCTCTTCTCATTGTACTGATTTTCTTCTTCCCCCTACAGTCTTGTCCCCCTTCCCTTAAATGTCGGTTTTCACTAAGATTCTGTTCTAGGTTCCCTCTAGATGATCTAATCCACACATATGGCTTCATTCAAGGGCCTTTTACCTATAAACTCCAAAATCTGTATCTAGCTTAGAACTCTCACACTCTAGATTTCTTTGATGCCTCATGGATATCTCTGAATTATTAAGTCTAAAAACTCTTCATTCTTGCCTAGCCCTCCTTATTTTATGAATCCTCAAGATGATCCTGGTAATCAGCCATGATTGGAAATTACTTTCTTCTAAGAACAGAGTTCTCCACAAACAGTGGACTCAACCTAATTAAAAAAAAATCTAACTGCAATGTGAGAATAACTTTGAAGATATTTACAAGCTCCTGTATAAAAACGTGAGTTATCCAAGTGACACATTCGGAAGTCTACATCCTCTCTCCACTCCCGTTGCTTCTACATTAGTTCACACACTCATACCCCTTTATTTCTTCCTTGAATCCCTGCAGTATCTTCCTGACTGATCTTCCTTCCTGCACTGTTATTCCTCTCTAATCCATCTATCATTGTCTCCAAATGATTTTTTAAGAAAGTCAGATCTAGTAATGCCACTCACTTCCTCAAAATCTTTTGTGGCTTCCTATTGCCTGTAGGATAAAATGCAAGTTCCTTATAATGACTTATGAACCTCTTAATGTTATAGCTTCTTCCTTCTCCAGTATTACCTCTCATCACTGACTGCAGCCATGCTCAACCATCTACAGTTCCCCCAGAATACCAGGGTTTCTTTCACTTTGGCCTCCATTCATTCCATCATTCATTTATTCAACAAATATCTTCTGAGCACCTGCTATATGTTAGCCATCGCTCTAACTACCGAACATTCAGCAGTGGACATATGTCTGTTCCTTGTGAATCAATTCAGATAATACAGAAATAAATGAAATTAGGTTGTGGTAAGTGCTAGAAAGGAAATCAAGTAGGAAGATGGGGTAGGAAGCAGCTGGGGGAGGGAGGGAGGGCAGGCGGTGGATATCCTGTAGGTTAAATGGGCATGTCTTCTGAGGAGGTGATGTCTGAGCTGAAAATTGGATGAAAGAGGTTAACCATGCCAAGAGTTGGGATTACTAGTGCAAATAATAAGCACATTGTCTCTGAGAAGAGAGACGAAGAAGAAAAAAAAAAACAAAAACAGGAAGCCAGAGTGGGCTGAAGTAAAGTGAACAAAGAGTGTTACAAGGCGGGGGTGTGGAGGTAGGCAGAGGCCATGTACAACCTTAAAAAATTTTTTTAAATTATTTTAAGGGTTGAGGGGAAATGAGAGTGACTAATAAAAGATATGCTGTTTCTTTCTGGGGTGATGAAATGTTCTAAAATTGTGTAATAATTGGATAATTCTGAATATCCTAAAAATCACTGAATTGTACACTTTAAATGGGTGAATTGTATGGTGTGAATATCTTGATGAAGCTGTGAAAAAAATTAAATAGCCACATGTGGCTAGTGTCTCCCATACTGTACAGCACAGCTGTTTATTCTCCTGCTGGTCTATCAATATTTTAACCACCACTCACATCTCTAGCAAGACATTCCAACTAAAAGGTGAAAATGAGTCAAAAGGTACAAACTTTTATAAAGTTACAAGTTATAAACTTTTATAGAGTTATAAAATGAAGACGTCATGGGGAAGTCACAGCATAGTGACTATAGTTAAGAACACTACTTGAAGTTGCTAAGAGAATAGATTTTAAAAGTTCTCATACCAGAAAACCCTTGTAATTATGTACGGTGACAGGTGTAAGTACACTAAGGGTGATCATTTCATGATATATATAATACTGGAATCTTTTTTTAAAGACATCTCAACTAAGCCTCAGTCTTATAATATGCAACTGCTACAGGATATTTACATCTAGACATCCTAGAAAAAGTCTCAAAAAATCAGTCTGGGACCAAATACTTTGCCAAACCTGTTTTCCCTCCTATCTTCCCATCTAAAGATGATGACATGACCACCCACCCAGCCACCCAGCTGAAGTCTAGCAATAAACCCAGACGTACCTGCATCTCTCTCACCCTCCCCTCCCCCTGCATCCCATCGGTCACCATCGATTCTGCCTCCCAAATATGTCTGAAACTTGTTCTCTGTTCTCATGTCTACTGCCTTAGTTTAGGCCTTCATCTTTTACCTTTTCTCATGGACTTAACATCTTAGCTGATCTTTCTACCATCAGTTCTGCCCACTCCAATGCACCTGCACTGTTACTGTCAAAGTGATCACTGAAGGTGTTCAGAAACAGATTGTCTCGTTAGTCACTTGTTGGATAAATGATTCCAGGATCCTCTGTGTTTGTAGTGCATTGTATGGTAGAAGACACTCAGTATGACAATAATTTTGAAAAGAGATCAAAGGATTTCTCAGCAAATAAACAGCAATATTCTCCCTATACATCATAGAGGATTCAATCACTCACTAATAATCCACATCTGTGATGTGCAGGAAACTGTGTTGGATCCTTTATGAAACTTAATACCAAAGAAATTTTAAAAGTCACACTAACAGGAGTATATTTGGAAGAGAACAGCTTCAAAATATCAGATAATGTACTACAGTACTAGCACCATGTAAACACATTGCTTACTATATAGAAGGAAGCTATGACCAAATCTGGAATAGGTATCCCCAAGTGAGACACGTGACGTATAGGCTGACGAAGTGGAAGTGCCCGTAACCATGGAGAATTGTGACATTCACCTTGGGGTTCTTAATAGTCATAAGAGAAATGCTGAGCATGATGATACAAGTTTCCCCAGCTTAATGAATGGCATTGTATAGCACTTTACAGTTTCCTCATTTCCCCCCAAGCGTTACCTCATTTAACTTTACTGAAGTGTTTTTGACACACTTAGAAAAAATAGGCATCATCCTTTGGCCATTTATGACACTGTGACCAGGAAAAATAAAAGGTCCTTTCATTGTTTTATGGTTGAATGAAATTATGAGTTCATAATCATAAATAAAGCAGATATGCAATAGAAGGGCCAACACAACTCCAGGAATGGAAGTAGCAGCATGAGGAGCTTTTTGCTAAGCTATTTTAAAGGGATAAATATAAAAACAGAAGAAGAATCTGACGAAAGATGATTGCAGACTACTCTGATTTCAAGTGAAACATTTTGTCTAATTTACTGGCTGAGATACACCATCAAGGGAGAATATGAGGCTGGACAAGTTATGGGACTATCTTTCCAAGGCTTTTTGCTTTTGTATATATATTTAAAAGAGGTTCGTCTGTTAAAATGGTGCCTGAAAGGCTATAGACAAGAAAATGCAAGATTAGTACACACACAAAGACTAAAGACATTGAAAGAAGGTGATGGGTGTCTTCAGATCTAAGATCTGAGTCATGAAAATCTGGGAGAAAATTATTCCAGGCAAAGCAAAATTGCGAACAGAAACAAGGTGTGAAACAAAAGGTATCGTCTGCAAGAAGCTTACAGTACAAAAGACAAAACAGGCAATTATGGTCTGAAACAGTAAGACTGAATACAGGATGTTAACAAGGCAATGATAATAAAAGGTCTAAGTTGTGCTAGTATGTTCTCCTTTTTTGGAGAGCAGCTGTAATTTGATTTTGTTCTTTTAAAACAGGTCACAAACAGAATGATATTACAGATTTGGAGAATACAGCATTGAAATATCCCTTTAACTTATCGTGAAGTTGAACATTTTGTCCAAAGGGCATTTTAACGGGACAATAGTAGGTTTGCATGTATGTGGAGAGACAAAGATTGACAGACATGCTATTGCAACTGTTAAATTCCTAGTGATGACTAGAATATTGGAAAGGAAAAGCAATCGAAGAGAATCCATTATTTCTAGCAATCAATTTACTGGAACAACTTTGTGAACTTTTCCCGAAAGTAGTGACGGGCTAATAGCATCTGAGGGGAAGAGGTGCTGCCAAAGAAGACGACGCTGTTGGTTTCATTATGCCTGATTCAGAGCAGGGAAGGGTGATCACAGTGGAAATTTTCATAAATTGGTAATGACATTGGAACGGTTTCCACGCCAGTGGCCACTGCAGTCTCCGTGCCCTCCTCAGTCACCTCCGTGTTGAGCTTGGGCAGGATTTAGACACGGATGAAACTTTCATAGACTGAGATACAGGGAAGTCATTCTGGCTTACACATGAGTTAACTCGACTTTTGGGCTAACTAAAACAGCCTGTTTGTGGCCTATCAAACATACATTGTACATCTGCTTTAATTATTAAAGAAAAGGGCACACTGACCAGAAGTAAAGGATGTCCATGTTAAAAAGAAAGATCAAATGGCCCACCTTCCTGGGATGACGATTCTGGTCCTCCTTTGACGGCAAGACTCCCTTCCCAGGTGCCAAGACCCTCCTGTACGTGATGTATGTGTATGTGTGGTCTGTTTCCTGTGCTTTTGTTCTTGTTTTTGAAACCTTGAAGAAATGTATCTCTGATTTGTTTAATCTTTTTCGTTCTGACAAGATGCAACATTGTGCTGAAAACTCTGCTTCTCCTGAGCAGCTGCTGAGTAATCCTGGAATTGGACTTCCGGGCTAGTTCGGTTTGGGTCCAATAAACCTCTTTTCTATTCTTATTATTGATTGTTTTATTGATTGTTTTCATCGACAACACCATGACACCACAGCTCCTGGTCAGGCCTGAGAAGTCGGCCCCCTACTGACTGAAGGTGTCCACCATCCCCAGAGCTCCCAGCACGGCCTGGAGGTCATGGCTCGCTTCCATTGTGAACTGAGTGCAAACCCACGCCTCTCCTGTTCTTCCTGTGTGAGCTTGCCCAGGCTATTAATTCTCACTGGTGAGTTTGTCTTTGAACTTGTGCAGGCCATTTACTTCATTTGGCAGCAGCAAAGTCACGTTCCTACCAGCACGATCAATTATGCTTCCATCAGCAACACCATGCTTCCTTCGTATGGCATTTCTAGCATCTTGGCCTGCACACCCTCCAGGAAGGTGAACTGAAAGGTCTTGCTTTGTTTCATCGTCTGCACCGATTTGCTCACATCCTTGTTCAGCCAAAATTCTCCCTCTTCAGGAGACTTTCTTTATCAAGGTCCTGATCCCACTGCCCTTTGATAGAGGACTCTGTGCACCTGAGACGGGACGGCAGCGCTGCTGAGACAGCCCTTGGGAAGCAGGTCGTTGAGTTTTTTCATTTGTTCGGCTTTTCACCCAGGAATTAATCTTTCTGCTTGCTTCTGCAACATTTACAAAATCAGCAGACTCCACACTGACTACGTAAAATTTCTTAACGTTATCCAAACATTCCTGAAGAAATTGATACAGCATTTCTCCGCAGGGTCTGTTAGCAATGTTCAGTTCATTGGCATCAGTGGGTTTCTTTAATTCAGTCCAAAGCTTTTGAAACTTCCTGACTTCAACATGGTCTGTTGTAGCTCTTTGTTTGGTGTTCATTAAAGTAAAGCACCTTCTGAATTTCAAATGCAGTATTTTCTCAGATCTCTACACAGAGCAGGCCTAACGCTGATGAGACACCAACAGGGGAAAAGAAAATGTTGTCCTCTTTTTTGAGTTCCGGAACTGATAAAACAGATCAAATACAAATCGGGTGTTTGGTTCACTGAGCCCTGTGCTAGTACTGTCAAACTAAAGACCTATCATGCTTTTCATTTTTTGATTCATATTTTCTTCACCTCAAACTTTTCTTTTACATGAACTTTTGAGCTGCAGAATTTGGCCTATAGATCTTTTTAAATAAAATATTCCCTTTCAACTTAAGAACAGGGTACACAAACTTTTTCCTAGTGCTTTCCACAGCTATTATGAAGAAAAAAAAGTTATCCACAATTACCATTTTCTTTCTTTAGCATCTGCTGAAGATGGCACATATGACAGCTTTTATAATTACAGTTCTCTCTGCAGTTTTCTGTAAGAGTCACAGCCAAGAGTAGAAAACTGTCTCAATGACACCACCACATACACAATACAAAGATCTGTATGCAGTCAAGACGCTGAAGAGTTTTTAAACTTTGTTACTACAAAAGTTTAGTCTCTAAAGCTTGCCCCTCTGTTAGCTTCCTAGAGCTGCTATGACAAATTACCACAAACCACATGGCTTAAAACAACAGAAATTCATTCTTTCACACTTCTGGAGGTCAGAAGTCAAAAATCAAGGTGTTAGCAGGGCTGGTTCCTTTGGAAGGCTCTGAGGGAGAATCCATTCCATGGCACGGCTCTCTCCTCACTTCCGGCAGTTTCCAGTGGTCCTTGGCATCCCTTGGCTTGTAGCTGCACCACTCCAGTGTCTGCCCGTCTTCACATCTCCTTTCCCCCTGTGCATCAGACCTCCCTTTCTAGGAGGCTGCCATTTGGAAATCCTTAACTGTATTACACATGCAAAGACTTTATTTTCAAATAGTGACGTTTACAGCCATTGGGGTCTAGGACTTGGGCGTATCTTTTCCAGGGGACACAATTCAATCTGCTCCAGTCCCCAATGAACCACACCTCCTGATATTCATGCCTTTGTTTAGTCCCCTCTTCTGTATCTGGGTGGGTCCTGTGACTCATTGGTCACCAATCTAGTGCCTTAGAAGTGATGCTGTGTGACTTCCAAAGACAGAACAGGAGAAGCCTTGCAGTTTTGTCTTGGTCTTTTGGAACCTCCACTGTTGGGGTAGCCAGCCACCATGTAAGAAGTCTTACTACCCTGTTGAAGTATCACATGGAGAAGACCTGAGAAAATGTGGACAAGCGGGGTCCAGCTGAGCCCAAGCTTCCAGACTTCCCACCTCAACACCTGATCTAAAGTCCTTTTGCAACTTCAAACACTCTAACCTCTAGTTAAATGGGGCCAAATAACCTCACTTGACATCACTTGGGGCTTCTATTCATTACTCAGTCAAGGACTGCCCAAATTTCTAATGCACAAAAATATGATAGAAGAAAACGGTGGTGTTACTTTAAGCTACTAAATTTTATGGTGGTTTGTTAATAGCAAGAGGTGAACAGAAAAACTTACTTTGAATTTCTATCTTTTTCTGTTGTAAATAAACTGCAGATTGAAACAGGGGGACCAATAAGAGTTATAGAAGTTTAATTGCAAAGAACTGATTTCTAACTAAAGCATCAAGAATCTCATTAGATAAGGAACTAGACTAAATTATTCCTTCTCCAGTCCTTACAAATCCATATGGGCCCTTTACATTTAACTCATGTCTTTAAAGTCCTCACACATGTGTTACAAGGTGGGTTATTGAGCTAGCATTGTGTATTATAGGTTGCTTTAAATTCATTCATTCTTTCACTCATTCATTCACTTCAACATTTATTGAGAACCTTCTATAGAAGCCAAGCACAGTGCATAGCACTGGAGACCCAAAGATGAATAAGACATGGGTTTTGGCATTGGAGGGCTCAGACCTTAGTGACAATAGCGGGCTGGTTTGGATCAGAGATACGCATTTGATAGATTCTCCAAAGCAGGATGTAAACGTGTTTTTTTTTTTTTTTAGAAATAAATAAGTTGTTCCCTCCAGTGACAAAATTCAGATCTATGAATGGCTGGCTCCTTTTCATTGGGCTGGGCTCAGTCTAAATGCCTTCTAGAAGAGGCTTTCCTTGCCTACTGTATCTGAGGTTCCCCTTCTCTGATTCCACCCTTTTTAATTCCATCATATCCTTCTATTCTTTTTATAAAATTTATTATTTTATGAAATCAGCTTGTTTATTATCTGCCTCATCCTACTATAATGTAAGCTCCATGAATTTAGAGACCTTATTTTTGTTCAATACGTATTCTTAGCACGAAGAACACTGCCTGGCACGTGGGATGTACTTTAAACATTTTGTTGAATGAACAATGTACCAAAATTACTGTAACGTGTTGAAACTTTTATGGCACCCTCTCTATAAGGCACCTTGAGAATGTCTCTGTATTTAATTCTGGTCTCTGTATGAGAACAGCTGTGCTTTCCTCATCACATAGTAAATAGTTTTCCTCTTGGCTTTGAGTCCAATTTTGTAGTTCATCCCCAAGAAGGTGAATAGGGTTTCAGGCCATCTATTTTGTGTTCTAGCTTTTCTCTTGCTTTCGCTTTCCTTTTATATTCTTATTATCTGCTTTCCTCAGTTAAAATGATTACCACGTGTTTCTAGGTAAGGAATTGAGGGATTGAATCATTCTTAGACTGTAATGAGGCAATACAAGTAAATAAGTACAAGTTAAACTTGGTAAGACCCCAGGTGACTTTCTGTTTTCCATTTTGCAAGTTTCTTATAGACCTGGTTTCCTGATATCCCTCAGACTAGCTGGTTGAAGAGCAAGCCCACATTCCTGCATTTGCCCCAAAGTGGAATGAATAAAATCGATTCTCGTTTGTTAGTGAGTCACTAATAGGCAGAAATGTGTAAAGTTTTGTTCTTAAGCACTTTCCAGCACTATGGTAGTGCCTTCCGTAAGGACACCTCTTTAGCTCCTAGTCCAGAGCTCTTGCTCAGCAAAAACTAAACAATAAAAAGAAACATTCAATATTTATTCTTTGTTCTAAGAATTAACACATAGTTGCAAGAACACTTACATTTTGTACGACAGAAGATGCAAATTCATTTTCATTGTGTTTCATAATTCTTAGTTATATTTTTCAAAGTAAATTTTGTATCATTCCCCCCACTCCCCTGGCAATCAATGGCTTTGTGGCCTTTTCCTGGTACCAAGTATGACAGAGTAGGAAGTACTCTGTGCCTGGCACTATGGGGAATCCAATGACATCTAAGATATTGTTTCAGCAAAAAATAATCTGGAGAGTTAGCAGAGTGTTCAGAAGAGAAATCGATTTCAACAAAGAGAGGCAGAAAGGCACAGTGTAACAGGCACTCTTATTGGACCTGTTTAATGGATGAGCAGACTGAGGCTCAAAAGGGTTAGGCCACCTGCCGACAGTCACGAGGCTGGGAAATGAAATGGTGGAGTCAGGACTGGAACCCAGGGAGTCTGCCCTTCCCTCAGAGCCGTGTGGTAAGGGCACAGCCTCTGGAGCCAGACCGTCTGCAACTGAATCTCAGTTCTAGTGCTTCCTAGGCAAGTAAAAACAGTGTTTTCATCTGGAAAATAGGGTAATACCCTATCAGTATACACCTCGTAGGGTTGTTGGAAGGAAAAAATGAACTCGCTTATATAAAGCGCTCAGAACAGTGCTACACAATGGTTTGCAATCATTATTGTTAAGAAAGAGGAAAGCAGCCCCACAGCCAGCTGGCCTGGCACTCACAGCTGGGCCTCGGCATTCTCCTGTTGAACATAAACAATTTCACAGAACATCGTCAGACAAGGCCCCGCTGTGACTGTGATGAATCAAGACAAGACCACGCCGTAACACCGTCTGAACACAGACAAAGTGTGAACATTGTCCAAGCCACAAAAATAGCCAAACATGCCCCTGTCCTGGCTAATACGAGTGTCTGCTGCTGCTGTACCAATCACAGCTTGAGCCTTGCTTTGTTCCTCCCTCCTACTAGGTAGGATTTATTAAGATAGCCAACCACACAATTGCTCCCGGTTCCTGGCAGCATCCATCCAAAGCAAAACCCCTTTCTTGAACTGTTCCCCAAATTACCTACCACAAGCCCAAATCCTGTAATAAATCCTTCCTTATTGGTGAGATGCCCCACAATGTGTGCTTCCTCAGTGCAATGAGCAATACATCCAGCTTGTTCAACTCCAAAAAAGGGGAGGGGGGCAGTTTGTTGTGCACAGAATTACCTGGAAACTTGGTAAAATGAGATTATGAAACCCATCCCTATAGATTCTCATAGGAAGGTAGGGGTAAGGGGACAGGTCCTATTCCGCTGCGGGTGCCCTGCCTACTCTGGAGATGCAGCCGTCTTTGGTGAGGGGCTGGGACAGGCACAGGTAACGCCTCTATAGCTACATTAAGCACTCAAGTCTCATATTTAACTTAAGTGGCACTCTCTAGTGAAAACAGAGAAGTCTTTGGGAGGTTGAGACGGTGGAGGGGGTGATGAGGTCGAGATGTTTTTTGTGATCTATCTCTGGCCCCTTGCGCGTAACAACAGCCCTTGGAATATGCTTACAGAGCACTCGCGAGCACACACGCACCGCAAGGCTTAGAGCAGGAATCCGATGACCCTCTAAAAGCACGCTTGCACAGCCTAGGCGAACAGAGCCAAGGCTAACTGGGGTAACGGCTTTAAGCAATGCCTTTGATAAGTAAATTCTTTATTTTCACCACCATTAGCAAGTATGAAGATAATTCTTGAAAACATTTTTTAAAAAACAACGAGTAAACATTAGAAAAACCTCCCTCACCCCCAGTGTCACCGTGGCCATTGACCTGTATGCTTCCAGCACTTTTTCTGCGTTTACATACCAACAGAAGACCACCCTGTTTGCTTGTTTTGTTTTGGGATTCCGGTGAACGCCCGGCACGCTGCGGACGGTTCCTTGCTTTACGATGTGTCGTAAAGTGTCGTCCACTATACCGTCTCCCCTGTGCGGCGTAGAACGCCACATCCGCCACGTTGGCCCCGAGGGCCAAGATGCCCAGGGGCGGGGTCGAGGCCCCCCAGGCTGGCGGCGGGACGGAGGAGGCGCGCAGCGATGACGCACTGCGCTGTGCGCCAAGACGGCGGCCGCGGCGCGGGGGAGGGGTGAAGGCTGCGGCAGCGTCAGGCTCGCGCACACGTTGCAGCTTCTCGCTTCCGGCGAGCGTGGGGTGTTTGGGGCGGCCAGGCGGGCGCAGTGACAGGTAGATCGTCACACTGGTGAAGATGGGGACGCTGTGTCTGACGGTGAATTCGGGAGACCCTCCGCTGGGTAAGGGGCCGGAGCCGTGGACCTGTGTGGGTTGCATCAGCCCGGGAGGGTGCAGGGCGGGGAAGGTCGCCGCGCCCCGGCTTGGCGCAGTGGCGGTCGCGGTCCTGGAGGTTAGGCCTGCCCCATGCCGCGGAGTGTCCACGGGGTAGCCCCGCGCCCCTCGCCCTCTGCCCTGGCAGGTGCGTCTGGGGCGTGAAGGTGGGCACGGTGTGAGCCAGGGCAGGGTGACACTAGGCTTGGCTTCGGACTTTCTCTCCAAGGATGACTCCCAGCTTACTCCCATCTCCGTTTTTGAAATGGTTTCCCCTGGAGCCCGAGAGCTGGTCGTAGACATAACGTTTTAAAACTTAAAGTCCCCATACTTAGCTCACTCTTTTAGCGTTTTCCCCCTAACTCCACTTATCTTTACCTTCCTCTTCTCAGAAAAGATCTTCAATCCACTTGACTCAACTTTTCTTTACGTTTCATTGGGTTCGTAGAAGCATTTAAAATACTCAACTGAGGTTGCATTTGTATTTAATTAAAGGTGACAGGGTAATTGCTGGAACACTCGAGTGCACTGCGGACTGATGGGGTTGTTTTACTACACATCCTATGGATGTAGTAAACGTCAGAGAAAAAAAGATCGGACTTGTCATCGGATACATCTTAAATTCCGTTTGCTTTCTCAACGTAGCTAAGGTTATTTTTTTAAATTGCTTTGGTACATTGCACAAAATAATTTAAGCAGTTTATTGAGCTCGTATTTGTTAATGCATTTCTTAATGTAGACTCACAGGTACTTTTAATGTGTGAGAAGCCCAGGCCTTTAGATACAGTCAGCCACATACGGCTGATGAAATTACTCATTATGTTCTCATTATAGGGTATTTTGAATCTCTTGGAACAAAAAACACAATTTAATAGTCCCTTTAAATATTTTCAAAACTGATAATGTTTTAGCACTTTGATTTTAATAATTATGGGCTAACCTCACACAAATCGATGAACTCTAAAAGAAATGGGTTTGATTCTGCAGTTGGAAAGCACTCGATTATTTGACCTCATGGTTAAGAGAAAAGACATTTGGTTCCTGGAGACTTGGGTCCATTCTGGCTGCCACTTAACTAGTTGTGGAACCTTGGCAAGTTCCTTGTTTGGCATCGTCCATGGTTTCCTTATTTAAGAAACAAGGAATAATATCTTCCACATATGGTTGTTTCCAGAATTCAGTGAGACTGTAAATCAGGCTCCTGACACGGTGTAGTTATTCAGTAGCTATAGTTTTTACTAATATTAGAAAATCACCCTAAGATGATAGACCTGTGTCCTTAGTGAATTATAAAACTGAGAGCCACACCTGTCAGTATTTTGGAAGAGGGTCTTAAAGAAATTTGTTGTCATTATGAACTATAGACCAGTTATAGAATGTATATTTCTATTTGCTTCACTCCTTCCTCTTTTTGTGTTTTACTTTATTGTTCCCGGTTACTTAATTCAAATACATTTTTGAATAATCAATAAAGTTAGATGAAACATTTAGAAAACCAAATTGCATTGCTAGAATTTCCCTATTTTATATGTGTTCACCATGTTTTGTTTTAAATGTTAAAATAATTTCACACTTCAAAAAGGTACAAAAATAAAATAACATTTTTATTCCTCCAGTACCACTGGAGAGCATACTGCAGATCATGATGCTGCAACACCCTAGAATGTTCCAATGTCCATCTCTCTCAAGTAGGAAAACTGTGTGGTTTCACAGGACCATTAAAATCAGGAAATACGCATTGATACAGTTCTTCCATCTCATGCACAGACCCCATTCATGTTTCTACACTGATTATTCCAATAGTACCTCCATTCTGCAAGGATCAAGATCTAGGATTGAACTTGCACCTACTTGTCATGTCTCCCCAGTATCTTACAATCTGGAATGGTTTTTATGTCTTTCCTTGGCTTTCATAGGTTTAACCTCTCTGGAGATTACAGGCCACTTGCTTGAAGAAGGTCCCCTCATCAGGTTGTTTCATGGTTCCTCATGGCTAGGTTCAGGCTACACATCTTTGGCAGAAAAAACACAGAAATGATTCATTGTTCTTCAGTTGCAGCCCATTCATTGGTGTATGAATTTTTCCCATTACTGATGGTCTAACCTTGAGTACTTAAGATGGTATCTGACAGCTTTCCCCACTGCAGAGTTTTCCCTTTTGCAATTGATGGGCATTTTTGTGGGGTGATGCTTTGGGACCATGTAAACATTCCGCTCCCCAGCGAAGCTTCACCCACTGGTTTCAGCATCCGTTGATGCTTCCTGCCCAACGTAATTGTTATTAAAATGGTGCCAAGTGGTGACCTTTCAATTCTGTCATTCCTTCTACACGTATTACTTGGCATTTTTCTATGAGAAGATCTTTTTCTCATTAAAAAAAAATTCATAGCAAAATATACTCAATAGGTTTTACTCTATTATTTTTCATTTTCTGTTTTTAAAGTGCATCTTTTTATTTTTAAAATTAGTTTTATTGATTAAAACGCTCATATAATAAAGTTCACCAATTTTAAGTTACAAATTGATTGACAAATAGGAACAGTATGTAACCACCACAGTAGTGAAATAAAATATTCACCTCACTTCAGAAAGGCCCCTCATACCCTTTTGCAGTCAGTTCCCTTTCCCTGCCTCTGGCGGCTGATAGCCTCTGAGCTGCTTTCTGTCACTAATGTTACGCTTTTTCTGAACTTCATACATTGAATCGTATCAGATGTATTCTTTGGTACCAAGGATAATTCTTTGAGGTTCATCTCTTTTGTTGGCTGTAGTAGTAGTTCATTCTTTTTATTCACTGTATAGGATTCTATGGTATGGGCACACTAAAACTTGAGGGTATTACTTTAGTGGTCAAATTGCCCCTGTTTGCCAGTGGGAGCCCCTCCAAGCTGAGCTCAGTGTCCCTTTGGCATATCTCTTATCATTCTTTGAGTCCTTGCTTTCTAGCACAGTAAAATAATAAAAACAGGTTAGCCTGTACCTTCCTTGCCACAGCCCTGCTTCCATTTGGAGCATGGTATTTAGAAACTAGAATCTGGATGCTAGTTGTCCATCTTAGATAAATTAAGGGGCAGAGAGTTAATGAATATTTAATAAACTGTGTGATGTGTTGAGAGGCAGATTACACTGTATTTTAGAGTTTGAGTTCTGTACTGACTCCCTTAGACCTGCATTTAAATCCTGACTGCCACATATTTAGTCAAGGACTTTGGGCTAGTTATTTAACCCCCTCCAAGCCTCGGTTTCTATAAAACAGAAATAAAGGTGCCTACCTTTTAAGGTTACTACAAAGATTAAAAATGATGATAAAGGTAAGACATTTAGCAGTGCCTACCACATAGTAATCACTCTGACACTATTAACAATAGCTTTTATACAAGCAAGGCACTATTCTGATTTCTTCTTTTCTCCTGAGGGAGGAAAAGATTAATTTCATTGCTCCTAACTGGAAGCCGAATGTATTCAAAACAACAGACTATGCCAAGGAATGGTTTCTGGTTTGTTACTTCTCCAAGACCAGGAGGCTATACTTTGTGTCTACAGACTACTGGGAAAAAAGTACTCTTTACAGGACTTAATATTGGTTTGCTGACTCATCCTTAATGCTTTATGATTCAAGTTTTAAATGCTACATTGTTTATAAGGAGAGATGAATCTTTCCATTTCATTATTTTTAGGAGCTTTATTGGCAGTAGAACATGTGAAAGACAGCGTCAGCATTTCTGTTGAAGAAGGGAAAGAGAATATTCTTCGTGTATCTGAGTAAGTGCTTTTATATCTTTGTTTTCAGTACTGAACTGCATTTTTTAAATATTCAGAATTAAATGTTGTATGCTTGTTTTACTTGCTAATTGGTAGATTGTCTCCAGAAAGAAGTGTACTTTTCTTCCTCATGCTAAAAGAACTATATCCAGAGACTTGAATTTGTCAACAAGCTATCTGCCCACATGTATTTTATAATCTGTCTAAAAAAAGCTAGAAATGTAGAGAAGGATTTGTGTATGTGGGGTTTTAATTCCATTATAGTTCATTCTGGTGGAAAACTGGAAGTCTTCAAAATCAGTAGTAACAGAAAATAAATTTGGTAAATCCACAGCATGAAATATTAGGCATTTATGAAAAAGAGGCTTATGAAGAATTTCTAATGATGGATATGTTCATAATCTAATGTTAATAAAAAAGCAAGATGTAAATGTAAAATTACATATCTACATAGAAAAAATAAATACTTTTAATAATATGTATTTCTGGGTTTTGGAATTGTGGATTTTTTTTCTTTTTCTCTGTTTTCAAAATTTTCTGTGATGAACATAGACTGTATGTTCTTGATTAAAATGAGTTATTTGCGTCCCACGATATATGGAAGATTGAGTGCCCTTGAACTTGTCTCTTTCTTTTGGAACCCACTGAAAAGAATTAAAAAGAACTGGAAAGCACTTGTTTAATGAAGCTAAGGAAAAAACACAACCTGGTTTCAGATTCTTCTAAGAATACTTTGCCAGATAGTAGAATCTGGACCAAATTGAAAGGGTTTCAAGGGTATTCTCAAGCAGGATGCAGATTCTGAAATGTGTGTAAACGGTCTATAGTAAACTGATGGACTTGGGAAGACACTCACTCACACAGACATAGCCGTCCACTCCCCATGTCCTCCTTCCTCCCATTGTAGTTGTGCTATGATTTTGATTAGATCACCATTCAGTGTTTACACTGTGAGGACCCTGTAAGTTGTATTCACTACAGAGCCTCACGTTAGGATTGCCTATCATACAGCTTTTACTTTTCCGCGGAATAATTGTTGTTTGTTCTCCTTCTGAAACCTTTCTGATTGCTATCTTTTCTACGTGACTTCAGGAAGTCTGTAGGAATCTTCCTCTGGGATTCAGTATTCAGAAATTTCTCGATAATATGCTTTAGTCTGAGTCTTTTTTTCATCTGTTTTGCTGGGTGCTTGGTTGCTCTTTTTAAAGTGGAAACTTAGAAATTCTTCTCTTTTTGGAAATTCAGAATTTTCTTGTTTGATAACTTTCCATTTGCTGTTCTTTATGTGGATGCTGGGGTTAGGCCTCTTATTTTCTTCAAGTATCACCTTATTTAGTTATGTTTCCTTCATTTTTCTTCACTTTCTGGAGAGTTCTTCAACTTTATCATCCCATTTTTTAGATTAGGTTTTTATTTCTGCTGTTATATTTTTAGTATCTGAGAGTTCTGCTACTTATTTTCTGGTTATAGTATCCTGTTCTTATTTTATGATGGCAGTATGGTTTTTTCATTACTCAGAAGAAATTTAGTTATTCACTTATTTTTAAAGTTTTTATTTCCTTGATGTGCCCAGTTATGCCTGTGTGTTTATTTTGGTTGCTACCTTTCAAGTTTAAGGCTTTCTTCAAATATTTGGTAACTCCTGACGGATTTCCTAGATTTTGACGGGGAGATAAAAGCCGTTTACAAGTTCTGAACTCCAGGGTGGCCTTGTCACTGCTGAGCGTTACTCTGGGATGATCTGACTGAGCTGTCCGTTTTAAGGAGCTTCTGATGTTAGTGTCCTTCATTCTTTTCCTCTTGAGTGGGTCAGATTATCTACCCGGAGTAGACTTTCAGTCTCCTGTTTGGAAGGTGAGGAAGGGCAGGTGCCAGAATATTTAGGGAGCCGAGGGTAAGAGGAAGGCTGAGGATCTCAGCATCCAGTGTACATAGTCTTTTATTCTCCCTGTTACCTGAATAGCCAGACTTCAACTATGCCAGATTTCTCCCTAGGTGAGAGACTCCTTTGTTTTGGTTTTTAGAGAATAAGGCTCTGGTTTTTTCAGGATTAGGTAAGAGGAGTAGGCCAGCTGTGCAGAATAGGGTTGGAGATATCTGTGTTTCTGGCTGATTTTTAAATAAGCTTTCACCAGTCCTCCTTATTTTAGCCCTAGTTCACTCATTTCCAAGGATACCTGGCTCCATTGATTTGTAATCCTTTCGAGGATTCAAAAAGTTTAAATTGGGTTGGTTTTCAGCTCTGTCCACTATCCATTTAAGAATCAGTTTTTTCAGACCTGTTAACTCCATCTGCTTTCCAGCCTTTGAAATTTTATTGCTATTGTCTCTTCTCCTAAGTCTCTTTTTCCTTATGGGTCTGTGTCTTTTTTAAATTAAAGTTTTACACAAGTTTTACCTGGAAGTTGAAAAAACTAGCTTCATTATGACAGTATATCTTTGGCTTCATTGCCTTAATTTATTTTAAATCTTTTGATTCTCAATATCCCAATTATATTTTCATATTTTTACCACTGAATAGACGTGTAGAAACTAAATTAGAAGAATAAAACATGATATAGATAGTCTACTCTGCAGTGAGCTATTGGATTTAGCTGAACTTTTCAAAACAAGTTGGAATTTGATAGAAACAGAGTAAAGAACAAATTAGATCTATTTTTTTCACTATAGTAGAAAATACATGATATATATTTATATCTTACTGTATTATAAAATTTATATTTTTATATTTCTTCATAAGTCTCATGACTGACTGATTTGCTAGTGCCACAGTACTGTTTTATCTCATGCTTATATTCTAGAAATGTAGTATTCACGGACATAAATTCCATACTCCGCTACTTGGCTAGAATTGCAACTACAGCTGGGCTCTATGGTTCTAACCTGATGGAACATACGGAGGTAAGGAATGAACAACGCATTGGGTGTATTTTGTTTTGTTTTGATTTAGGCTTCTGCTCTTTTGAGAATTTCTTCATTTCATTGTTGACTTACAGACTATTATTCTATTTAAGGATATTAACAGAATGTTAGTTATAGAACAAATTAAGGAATTTGCATCTGTTTTTATTTTCAGGAAAAGACTCTTAGCTCCTAAATTTGAACTTTTAAACCCATACCATGTCCTACTGAGTCATTTCGTGCTGTCTTCCTCTGCCTAGATTCCTAGAATTTCATAGCTGGATAGAACCGTGTCCGTCATTTTATGCAGCTTCTTTACAGATGAGGCAGCAGGCCTAGAAAAGTTACAAGGTTTGTCTAGGGTCACACGCATAGTTTGGATCCCATTTTCCTTTCTAAGTATATACCTTATTTAATTATAGCAATGGTAGATTAACTTTCAATACAGCACTTTAGATGCTTTCCTCCCTCTTTGTATTCAGTTCTAACTTTCCTAAATCTTATAAAATTCAAAATGCCTTGAATAGTTACCAAGCATTTACTTTTAAATTCTGCAAGTGGATGAATCTGTTTAGCTCCATGCCGTCTGCGTGGTTTGGTCAGGTTTGTTGTTCCTTTCTGCAGCCAGCACTCCTGTCTTTATTTCTCTTTTTCTTCCGTCAAGTGCCTTTCCACACCTCTGCAAAAAAAAAAAAAAAAGGAAAAAAAAAAGCAAGCATAGAAAAATAACAACAAAATGCGTTTAAGTGCCAGTTTAGATCCCAGGCAATCACAGTCAAATGTACACAATGGTAAATTCTGTAATCGAGATAAGATAGGCATAGTTCTAACCCTGAGATCATTTGTTTGCTTGTTTGTTTAATAAATCTAAACCTTGGGATGCATTTCTTTTCACAGATTGATCACTGGTTGGAGTTCAGTGCTACAAAATTGTCTTCATGTAATTTGTTTACTTCTGCAATCAACGAGCTTAATCATTGTCTATCTCTGAGAACATACTTAGTTGGAAACTCCCTGAGCTTAGCAGATTTATGTGTTTGGGCCACCCTAAAAGGTATCAGTAATTTTTCTTGAAGAATGTTCTGTTTTAATTATTTGATATTTTGCTGAATAAGAAGGACGTGTATTTCTCCATAGATGAACATCTCTCTCTCTACCTAATAGCAGTCGCTTAGGACTTTCTTACGAAGGAATGACCTCCTTGTTCCTGGAGGTTAACCCTGTCTTACTACCACAGCTCCTGTCCTGCCTTTGGAGCTGGCCTTGTTCCTCATCCTGTTTATGTCGGCCGCTCTCCTATCTCAGCCGTTACTTTACTGCAGTTCCTGTTGTCTCTGATTGCTCAGTAGTGTGTGAGGGGGGTGGGGTGGGGTCACCTGGAGTTGTTCCTCTGGGAAGTCACTTTTTCCATCTTCTGTGACTAGTTTGGAACAGGTAAGAATATGGGATTGATGCGCGATACAAAGAGGACTTGAATTCTGTTAGCTTATTTTCTTAAAAAAAAAAAAAGAGCCTGAAACAAATGTACCAAAATGTTTTATCATCCTTTAAACCTGGATTATGTGGGGGTTTTTTAATAGCCTCTGTACTTTTTCTGTGACTTAACCTTTTCTCCAAATTAAATTTTTATAACCAACACAAAATGAAGGCCTTTCCTAGTTAGAACTTTTCATCTATCGGTTTATGATATTTTTGCCTATTGTGATTTTTGACTTAATGTTCATGAAAGGAAGACAGTGTCGTACAGAGGTAGCTTTGTGATGTTAAAGAGTTAAATAAACTTTCCTTCAGCACCACTTTGGATATTACATCTGAAGAGAGGACTTACCTCTTGATTTTTATTTTGTTCTCTAGTTGATCTACTTAAAGCTTTTCCTTAATTATGACATGCAGGATTGGCCTCGTAGTGGGTCTGTGGCAGTGGTGAGGGCAAGATTTGGTATTCACTTCAGTGAACTGATATGAAAAAAATTTTAATTAATTTTTGTGAATTCTGTAAAATATGTTAAAAGTATTAGAAATCATTTCCATGTACACCTAGATTTTAAAATGTCATGGAAGCAGAGCTTTAAGCCATTTCGTTTACTGAAATTAACCAAGACTGGAACTTTGCTTTTGAAATTTCAGATTTATTGAATGGTTTTAAAATTATGTTTGCTAATAGGAAATACTGCATGGCAGGACCAGTTGGAACAAAACAAAGCTCCAGTTCATGTAAAACGTTGGTTTGGCTTTCTTGAAGCCCAGCAGGCCTTCCGGTCAGTAGGTACCAAGTGGAATGTTTCAACAACCAAAGCTAAAGCGGTAAGGCTTTTAAAATTATTTTTAATGCTGACATCTTGTCTGTCTGAGATCCTAGGTCTAAAAAGAAGATTATTCTTGTTCATAGGTTTATTTGTTTGTTTGTTTTCTTCATGAATAAAGAATAATATTCTTGGAAGAATCTGCCACTATTTAGTCTTGGTTTGTCTTTAACTGCTTGCCTATCCTAAGCCTTAATTTTTGTAATTATATGTCTGAAAGGCGATGAATCATCCAGTGTGTATCTAAAATCTCGTTATTTTATAGCTGTGCCATCTTTTCTTCCTCTCAAATCTTCTGTTCTCTGGTTTTGAACTGTTGTGACCATCAAGTCCTGGGTTCTGTAGAGCCTTTTTGTTAATTCTGCAGGAAGAAATATCGTGGAGTATAGTAGAAGAGGTCCTCTTCCCAGCTAGTCATTCTGCTTTGATCTGTTTTACGTATTAGGCTTGTGTAGTAAAGTTAGGATTTAAAGGTTTTCCACTTACCATATAGCTGTTTTTGTTGTTGTTGTTCTGCTTTTTAGGCACCTGAGAAAAAGCAAGATGTTGGGAAATTTGTTGAGCTTCCCGGAGCTGAGATGGGAAAGGTTATCGTCAGATTTCCTCCAGAGGCTAGTGGGTAAGAAAATTACTTATAATTGGATTCATTTAGTGGAAAAGCTTTAAGATAGTTATCAAATACTTTAAATATTAATATGTTAAGAATATAGAAGAAAATAAGTAAGATTTTAATTGTGGGAGTTAAAATTATAAACATCTTAATAGTCTTTTAAATTGTTGATGGTTAATTATCATGTATAAAATTTGTAGCTTGAGCTTATTATAGGAAGACAATATTTTAATTTTACCCCAGGCAGAATTTTGATTATAAATAAGAAAGTATCCATTGATGGAAAGGCTTAAGTTTTTATTTAGATTTTGAGATTCAGGAGCTTTCATTTAATGAGGATTTGTATTTGTACCCTTAGTAGTCCTTTCAATTAGCAGTAGAGGTTTGTTAGACTTATTTTAAGTTACTTCTTTTCCCCAAATAAAGGAAGAGGAGTCCTGAAAAAGCTTGCTTTCTTTTTTTCTTTTTTAATTGCAGTACCATCAGTTACAATGTGTCAACTTCTGGTGCCCAGCACAACGTCCCAGTCATCCATATACATATGTTTGTTTTCCTCGCTTTTTTCATTAAAGGTTATTAGAAGATATTCTGAAAAGCTTTCAGTTCTTTCCATTATCAGCAGATTTCAAAACCCTTTTCAGTCTGGCACCCAGAGAAAGTAATAACGTGACTAGCTCACTAGGGGAAAGGACTGTTCTGGCTGGAGCCACCAGCAGGGGTCTACGCAGACCTTGCCTAGCATTCCCCAGGGTGAGGGCAGTCCCTGCTTTTGCACATGTGTCAGCCTCTTTGAGTCATGCTGGACAGAGTTTGTCGTGGAGCCCTCCCAGTGATTTTAACATAACAAAATGCTGCTTCTTAAGGCAGGTAGCCTCAGAAACTTAGCTATTAGGAAAGTATTGTCATGTCTTATAAAGGAGATGATTGGGTTTTTTCCAAGCTTTGTTTAATTTCAGATTTTGTATTCTTACCCATCTGTGATAAATGGAGTGTGTAGACAATAGGAAGTCGCAGATGAGGAAACAGTTTTATTTTAGCTGTTCTTAATGTAGTTCTTTACAGACTATTTCATAAGTACCATTAACAACAAAACCAGTTTTAGAATTCCACATTTTCTCTCCGCTTTCCTAAGTTTGCTCCTTTAGATGGGGAAATAAAGGATAGGTAGAAGGAAATGAAAGAAATAATGGTTCCGGAAAAATCACAGACTAAATCATTAAAGGACTGATTGATAGTTGACTGAGTAGAGTCAGTCATCAATAGTACTCATTTCACATTGTTTAATTCCCTCAGCCATTCTGAGTCCCTACCACCCAATAGTCTGCTCTTATGTTCTTGGTGTGAGATGTCATGGTTGTCCCATTGGATAGTGACTTTAATGGTTTCATAAAAGCCAACTTTTAGCCATGGCTGTTTATAGTGATGCCATTTGAACGTGTGTCCCTTTTGAATCTTTTTATATTTTCTGTCACTGTCACTTCTTGAAATAGTGAGCTCCTCATATTTATTATTTACCGTATGAGATATGTTTATCTGTTCTGAATAATGTCAGTTTCAGAGACCGTGTTCTTGGCTAAATACAGTCTTGGGACTTGGAATATAAATCAGCATTCAGGTTTTAAAAAACATTCGTAATTTTGATTATATCTCCTTATACTACAAAAGAAGTGTTCTTTAATTATTTTTTTTCACCTTCTTTTCTGTGTTTCACAGAAGGTCAGAGGGCTTGATTTCTGCCTTTCATTCGTGTTCTTAGCTAACACATATATAGCACCTGCCATATGCAGGTACTACCAGCCACTTTACATATAGTAACTTGTTTAATCCTAACAGCCCTGTGAGGAAGGCCCTGTTACTATCTCCAGTTTTAGAAATGGTTTCAGAAACTGATTCATACAGTGGTATAGCAGCTTGCCAAACCCAGACCTACGCTGTCTGGCTCTAGAGTCCATACGACTAAAAATTATGTTCCTGTGTCTGGTATGTGTGGGAAAAGCCCAATTTAGCATCAGTACTAACACAGTATGAATCTTATTTTCTTTAGCTGTCCTGATATAGGTGGTTTCTTGAGCCCATTATTTTTGTTATCTTGTGGATATTTTATAGTCCTTTTAGCTTTTTTGAGGTTTAGAACTGCATGCACTATTTCAGATTCAGAGATAATATCTTTAAGTATAATATAATGGTTTGATTTCATCACCCCTCTTAAAGTAACTCCTGTATGTGAAGCACATTAGCTGTCAATTTTTAGGTAGTCAGTGATTGTTAGTCTTCTCTTCTCTTAACAATGGATATAGCATATTATTGGGTGTAACACTTTCAGTGAGAACTGCAGAGTATTTCTCTTTCATTTTCAGAACTCACAGTCCTTTATTTTAAACAAACTTTTAATTTTAGAATAGTTTTAAATTTATAAGACTCTTGCAGAAATAGGAAAAAAAATTCCCACGTACCTGCACCCAGTTTTCCCTAATGTTAACATCTTACACTACTATGGTACCTTTGTGACAGTTAATGAACCAGTATTGGTGTATAATGATTACCTAAACTCTATACTTTTTTGGATTTGGATTTCGTTAGTTTTTTCCTAATGTCCTTTTTCTCTTTTAGGATCTCGTCTGGGATGCCACTTATGGTGCTTTATTTTATGCAGAAAGTTTTGAATAACCCTAAATGCATTGCGTAGTATTTGCCTGCGTTCACCTGTGCATATAAACCCTTGAAAGTTGAATCATTGGTCTAGAAAACTGTGTGAATATTTTAAAAAGTGGAATGATTTTAAAAATGATATAAAGATATACAAAAGGTTGTACTTTTCCCTCCCCTGTTGATGTCAACTGAGAACAGAGGTTTGCGTGAAACTAGATGCCTCTGTCGAACAGTGCGACTGTGGCCACCGTTACCAGTGAAGTGTATCTTCGACAAAATACTGCTTTGTATCCACTTCATTGATAGAGGAGGATGTTCTGTAATATTTTTAACAGTGCCTCTAATTAATTTTATTCCATGTAATTGTCAGCTGCCCATAGAACAGAATAGTATTTTATAGATTGTGATCTGCGGAATGTTGGTACTAGATGAGGCCTTCAGGATCATTTAGTTAAAATCTTTTTTATTTTGGATTCTGAGAAAACTGAAGCCTAGAGAAGTGAAGTGGCTTTCCTGTGGCTTCCTAATTCTCATATGCTCTTTTATTTAATTATCACAGTGACAGTAGCATTCTCAGGGGTGCTTCTGTCTGGTGTGCAGTAGGCGGGTGCCCAGTTCTTATAGCATCTGCTCTTATTAAGGTAGGCTACCTGTAGCATTGCAGACAGTTTTGAAACTGGGTTCTGAATGACCTTTCATTCCTCAGTGAAAAAAGGAAAATGGAGATTTGCCTTAAGGTTGTAAATAACTTGTTCCTTTGCGAGATTTTACATATGAAATTGATTCTTACGATCATTTTATAAATGTTACAGTCTTCTTTTCCTTCCCCAGGGTCAGATTTTCTGTCACAGTACTTCTTATTAGCAAATAAAATATGACTGGAATACCAACTAAAAGGATTTTTGTTTAGTTCTCATCTCCTCAAAAAGGTTAAGTTTAAGTATTTAGTTAAAAGCATGTTAATGAGTTTCTTTGTAAAATGTTTTTGTTTTAGTTACTTACACATTGGGCATGCAAAAGCTGCTCTTCTGAACCAGCACTACCAGGTTAACTTTAAAGGGAAACTGATCATGAGATTTGATGACACAAATCCTGAAAAAGAAAAGGAAGATTTTGAGAAGGTAATTAAAGGTGTAGTGATGACCCTTTGTCAGTAAAGTTAATAAAATTAGACGGTGACCTGATACCTTCATGGTATGAAATAAACTTAAGTTTACTCTCATAGCTGCTTCTTTCCCTCACCTGTGTATTCTTTTCTGAGACCTAAGCCAAGAAATTTTGAGTTCCCATACCAAAAATCTTCAGTTTATTTTTTTTCCTCCTCAATTGTTGTAGAATTTACCTAAATGATGCATTTTCCTGTAAGTATCAATTTCTTAAATAATTGGTCACTAGAGGCAGGTTTCCTTTTTGTTATGTAATTTTATGAATGACGCAAACACTAAGTAGGTATTGGAAAATGTGAAGGTTTCCTAGCCTCTTATATCATCTATTTAGAAGCACTGCAATGTATTCAAAGAGAGGGCAAATAATTGTCAGCACGACCAATAGTAATCCGCTTTTCCAGAGTAAATGGAAAGCATCATGAGATCAGCTTTTTCAGCTGAAAATTTAGAGGCTAGTATAATGAATGTCTCTCTTTCACTCTTTTTTTTTTTTTCCTGATCTAATATGATACAACTTCCACAACCATTTTCAGGCTATATAAGACTGATGGTGTGTTATTACATTTGCCTAAATGCAGTATCAAGGATTGAAAATTCACCAGAAAATCCAAAAGATGAACTGATGGTCATTTTAAATTCTTATTGCAGGTTATCTTGGAAGATGTTGCAATGTTGCATATCAAACCAGATCAGTTTACTTACACCTCAGATCATTTTGAAACCATAATGAAGTATGCTGAGAAGCTCATTCAGGAAGGGAAGGCTTATGTGGATGATACTCCTGCTGAGCAGATGAAGGCGGAACGTGAGCAGAGGATAGAGTCCAAACACAGGGAAAACTGTAAGGCACAGTTAGTGTTTTATATTTTAATTGACATTCTTCTTGTGTTTAGTAGAAAATAGTTTCTGTGAAAGATGCTGGTTTGAAACGTTTGGGAATGTGTTTCCTGTTAATTCATCTCTTAGAAATCTTTTCTCTGTCATCTTTACATTGTTACTGCTTTGTTGGCATCACACCTGCTTGTGAAGTGTGCATGCCCTCAGCATCTCTCCTGTTACCTGCAGTCTTTTGATTGCATTCAAGCCACTGAATGATTCCTTCTGTGACATTTTGTAGTTCTCTCAATTTAAATACTTCACTTTTCTGTTAGAATGGTTGATGATAATGTTACCCATACCCAGATCTTCCTGTCAGCATGTGGGTAAATGTAAATAGAACACATAAGCTTGGTGCTACCCTGTGTCTGAAATATCACTTGAAAAAACACGTATCTTTCTTATTCATTACTTGTCCCTGAGCTTCTGGATCTGGCTATTTTTATTCTGTAATTATATTGCCAGAACTTCTCAGCTACTATATCTAAATTTTGAATGTCACATTTGGGAAATATAGTAAATTCACATCGTTATGGAAGTCTGCTTTTTTGTTTTGTGTTATTTTTTTAAGTTTCTCTACATTTTCAAAGGTAGTTAACACTGGACTTTTAGACCTAACTTGATTCTTTGAGAGCAGGTAAAGTGTCCTTCATATCTTCAGTAGTTTCCACAGAGAATCATTTTTCAGCAGTTCTTTCTTATTCATATGGGGCAGGTACCTTCCTGACGTAGGTAGGACCATAGTCAATGAGGATACAGAAGTTTTTTTCCTGGGATAAGCTTGTATCACACTCTGTTTTCTATCATCTCTCATTTTTACAGATTTAAGGGTATCCTACTTTCCACTGGAAAGACTGCAGGTGCTTTTGGGGAGCTCATGGGCTTAGGCTCTGAGCGTGAGCTGTGTTCTTTAGACGGGAATGGGCTGCAGCACTAACACCTGGGCTGGGCCAAAGAGGTCTGTCCCCTGGGCATGAGGTGGCAAAGAAACAGAATGCTTCTGCTTCAAGCACACTTAAATTTGATCCAGGTGGTGGGGGTGAGAATGGGAGCTGGGGGAGAAGCTGGCCAGTTTTGCCATAGTGGGAAAATGTACCCTTCGTCAATACTACATCAGTGAAAAGTGTTGACTTCTGAAACATTCGTATAGAGTACATTTCCTAAGTGTTTTGTAGGACAACTTCATGTTTTTAAAAAAATGCCATGTACTCTGGGTATCAGATATTGAAACTATTACAGTACTTTTAAACAAGTGAAGTGTATTTGTAATATAAAATCAGATCTTGAAAATTTGTATCAGATTATAAGGCCTAAAATAATTTGAATACAGCCAGATTAGTAATACATTAAGATAAACTATGTATAACCATCATTTTGTAGCTATTGAGAAGAATCTACAAATGTGGGAAGAAATGAAAAAGGGAAGCCAGTTGGGTCAGTCCTGTTGTTTGCGAGCAAAAATTGACATGAGTAGTAACAATGGGTGCATGAGGGACCCCACGCTTTATCGCTGCAAAATTCAGCCACACCCAAGAACTGGAAATAAATACAAGTAAGTGCATCTCTTTCATTATGCTGGGCGGCTTACTGTGCTTTTGCTTTGATGCTCTTTGTAAACACAGAGTAGGGAGTAGATGCAGACTAGTCAGGAGACCTGGACCTCTGTTTACCTGGGGGTTAGCTGGCTGTCGGTAAACTTAAAGCTTGTAGCTTCTTGGGATGTTACCTATCAGTTAAGGTTATACTAGATTATTTCTAAGATCATTTCTGTCTGTAAAAGTCCTTGAGTCTGCCGAAAGTTGCTTTTTATGTATAGATTAGGTGTACTGTGGTGTGTATCTTTAGATGAAAATACTTCTCTTCCTGTCGTAAACTTCAATTCTGCGAGACATAGTAGATTCATAAATGTGATAGAGTTGAAACTTTAAAGAAATATAAATAACATAAGAGAGTATCCTGTGTTTTTTCTAGTTTCAGATAGTTTTCTATGTGGGTTTTCATTCAGGTCAACAGGTTTTTTTCTTTAAATGCCCCCCTACCATGCCATTCATTCATAACGTAACCACAGAGTGTATTTTCATATACTTTGAAGGAGCCCACTACATACAAGTGCTGAATTACAACTTCTGAAGAGACTGGTGGTTGTAAATTACTTAGTTAGCTAATGTGACTTTTCTGTAAGCTTGAGGTTGCAGACGTGTATGTCTGTGTCTATATGTAGAAAAACACTTCACGTGTGTGTGTATATATATATATCCTTCATTTTTCTCCTTTTTTTAAATTTTATTTTTATTGAAGTGTAGTTGATTTACAGTATTAATTTGAAGTGTATAGCAGACTGATTCAGTTATACATATACACACGTACATACACATATATATGTATATATACACACATATATTTTCAGATTCTTTTCCATTATTTATGTCCTTCATTTTTAACAGGATAGTTGCACCCTGTTTTACTAAATAAGTATTTTGAATGTTTAGAAAAGTGAATTTGAGTACACATTTTCAGTATCGAATTGCAAAGCATAGTGCAGTAGGGTCTTAATGCAATTCTATCTTAAAAATTAGAAGGCATAATGCAATAGTATATCTTTAAAAAATTCATATGAAAACTGCATATGTGTTGTGTACATTATTTTAGACAAACTATTTAAGAGTAGTCCATTTTAAATGGAATTTTAATCTAATAATTTTGTTTCCTATTATTTGTCAGAGATGGGAACACTCTGTTCTAGAATGCATTTATAATTACAAAAGTGTTAAACTTGGAGATTTACTTGATTGTAAGACTATTTAAGATATTGAAAAGCTAAATTCCCTCAAAATTAATGTTGCTTTCTACCATGATATACATTGGCCATTAGAGATAAGACTATAGAATTTGCTGTCCCAGTATCCATTTGTCTTAAATTGCAGATTTGCTTTTTTGTTTGAATATTGAGTATGTAACTGATTCATTGTCTTCAAAATCTTTATAATTTTTTTTATAATGTTTTAATGTGCTTTGAGTATTATGAGTTAAAACACCTGTTGGTTCTTAAGAAATTCTCAACTTGTAAAGAACTATGTTCTAAATTAATATTGCTGCTTATAATGCCTAATCTAAGATGAAAAGGGTACAATCCTTTGTTGATTTTCAAAATATTCCGTTTTTTTTCTAGTGTTTATCCTACATATGATTTTGCCTGCCCCATAGTGGACAGCATTGAAGGTGTTACACATGCCCTGAGAACAACAGAATACCATGACAGAGATGAGCAATTTTACTGGATTATTGAAGCTTTAGGCATAAGAAAACCCTATATTTGGGAGTATAGTCGGCTAAATCTCAACAACACAGTGCTTTCCAAAAGAAAGCTCACATGGTTTGTCAACGAGGGACTAGTAGATGGATGGTATGTTTGCTTTTGTCTAGAACTGAGAGGAAGCGAGGACACGGTGTAGCACTAAGTTTTAAACTGCCTTGAGGGGTGGGGTCAGGATGAGTGGGAGGGGTTGGAGTGGGTGGGCCTGTAGGGTTTCTGGTCCTTGTCCTTATCTCATCCAGTTGCTCAGGTACTGCTCCCTTTTGTTTTACTGCTGCGAATATGGAATGCCATTGTTTGGGTACAAAGATGGAGTCCATATTTGGGACTAGAAAAAGTTTGAAAATCTCTGTAGCACATTAATAACCTATAATAGGATTTCTATGAGAAAGATGAATATAAAAATTAAAATGACCTTATAGCCATGTATTCCTGTAAAGGAAACCTATTGAGATGCTTCACCATGCTTCTAAGTCTAAGAATATATTTTTTACCTGAATTAACAAGAATGCACATATTAGTTTATATTACCATCACATAATAGTGATACATACTAAGTATATTGAATGATATATAATTTTAGACTTTTCACTGTGGAGCTGAGCTTGATAAAGAGCAGGTTTATCTTGGGCCCCATACAAAGGGTATTACTGGAAACTTACTGAATTTTGCAAATCTCTGCAGAATATTAATAACCAACATGTATGTTTTACATGACCCAAAAGGCTTATAAAGTATATGTGTACATGAACGACAGGATAGCCATCACTTACCTGTGTCTCGTGGTCATATGTAGAATAGGGACCTCGAATGTTTATTGAATAGAAACGGATAATGTTGTAACGCGCAGTTTTCTGTATTTGAAGATGTCACCTTTGTGTCTTTTTTCCAGTGTGCTTTTGCTATTTCCAGTATTGCATTTATTTTAATGAGTAACATTTTATTAATAAACAGTTTTCCTCTTTGTGAACTCGGGCTCACTGGTACTGTGATGTACCTGATTATTATAACCAGCTCTTAGTCCACATATTTAACAAACCAAATACAATATTATTTAGTAAGGTACTTTGTTCTTTCTGTACACATTAAAGAACTCTCCTTGGTACTTAAGACTTTCCCTGTTTCCCAGGGATGACCCACGATTTCCTACAGTTCGTGGTGTCCTGAGGCGAGGGATGACAGTTGAAGGACTGAAACAGTTTATTGCTGCTCAGGTGAGTTGTACTGTTTATAATAGTGGAAAATTGAGAGTGTCTTAAAACTCCTATGCTAGGGTTAGACAGAGACAACTGTGGTATTTTTACCCAGTGAGATATATGACTGTTGACTCTTAACTGTTCAGGGTAACCAGATAAGTTTGTACATACTTAAGTTCTAAATTCCAGTGGAAACGAGCTTGCAAATATTGGTTGGGTTATTTTCTAACATGCTTCAATTAAAGAAAGTATTCTAGGTCATACTTCTTGCCCTTTAAGCCATTTTATTATTGTTTTTCTAGGGTTCCTCACGTTCAGTTGTGAACATGGAATGGGACAAAATTTGGGCATTTAACAAGAAGGTACATGTTTTGACTCTTGGTCAACTCTCTTTTCTCATGCCTAACTCCTACGTAATAGAGTACATGTAGAATTCATTAGTGTGCTCATGGTAGAGAAAATTTTGTGAAGAATACTGTAACTTAGCAGATTTTCAGGAAAATGGAATGTTTTACTTTTTTGAACATATATAAATTGCGTTAAGCCTGTTAACTATACCAAACAAGTAACAATGATTAAAACAAACAAACTTGGAGTTATGGGGAATGGTAACAGTTTTTTCCTTAAATCTTTTTTGAACCCTTTGCATTTCATTTTTCTGCTTTCAAGCTGCGAGCTCTCTGTAAGAAGGTATTACTTACTGCTTTTATTTGCCTTACTTAGCAATAGCTTTTAGCATATTACATGTTATAACCTGAGATGTTATACAGCTTTGAAGCACAATCACATTTCTGTAAGAGACTTGCTTAAACAAACCCATTGAAAATGCATTATTCCTAGTTTTTAAAAACATCCTCTAGTTTTCTTCGTGGCAGAGGGAAGATTTGGCTAACTCCATTCTGATGTTCCCTTGTGTCCTGAGAGGACAGAGGGTTTTAAAGTTACATGTTTCATTGAATTGTATTGAAGGCTTATTAAGTATAATTCCTGTGTCTTACTGAATCTGAATCTAGCTTTTAAAAAACGGCTTCTTAAATAAAAGTCAAATGAGGAATACTGCATATTGACCTTGTTAATTATTAATTGGAAGCAGACGCTTAGACACTATAATAAGGCAAATCGTTCAAGTGCCATGTTTTGAACTATGGTTTCTGTGATTGTGTTCTGTAAGTTCTTTTTTTTTTTTTCTTTGTATTGCTGCTTGATTGTGCTGATGCCTTGCCTCAAAAAATAGTCGCTTGTCTCGCATGTGTCTTGAATTTATTTTAGTCTTTTGTGTTTAGTCAATTTTTGGACACATAAGGGAAGTATTAATTGGTTTTCTCTGTTGCTGCTGTTACTAATAAATACAGGCAAAGTTAATGACATTGGTGTCACTTTTCACTAATATAATTTTTAAAGGTTTTAAATTTTAATGACGTTATTATACACGTACACTTAGTTCAAATATATGAATTATATTGCACTATAGTCAAACAGTTCTATAGCTTCTAGTAAGATGAACATCATATTTCCCCATCTTCTTTCCTTCTATTTTCTCTCCCTACATAAATCACTTTCAGCTCTTTTGAATAAGTCTTTTGGTGTTTGTTGCCATGTCTCTAAATGAGATATGGGTGTTGCTACTTTTTTATTTATTTATTTATTTTTAGGCGTTATCAGTTGACTTTCCACAATGGAAGATGAGGATTTAGGTCTCTTACTTTGTCTCATAACTTGTTGGCTTTCTTGTAGCTAATTGCTTTGTTTGGTTTGGTTTTGTTGCCCTCATTTGTGTAGTTTCGTGGTTCTGTCTCAAACTCTTCACAAGTTGTCTGAATTTCCTACCGAAATGTTCACTTGCCTCAGATATTTAAGCTCGTCTTGGAAACATCTCTGCCGGGGCCTCTGGCGCTACTCAGATCTGATCCAGATGAGTGGCCTATTAACTTCGGAAGCCCAGCTGTCTTCCCAGGTCAATCTTCCTCGTCGTCCTGGGAATTCTCTTTGCTTTTGCTTCTGTGATGGAACATCTGGTTCCTGGATCTTTCTTCTCTTTTTATTACCTTTCTGCTTTGGTGTACTATATCCTCTGAGAAGGGGAACATAGAGGGGATGACGATTTTTGAGACCTTGTATGTTACCTTCCTCTTCACTTTGAAATGTCATGGTGATGTGCCTTGGGGTGGGTCTATTTTCATCCATTTCTATAGGAAGAACATGTGGTTTCCAGTCTGGAAACTCATGCCTTCAGTTCTGAGAAAATTTCTTGAATTCTTTCTGTTTCTTTGTTTTGTTTTGTTTTTTCTCTACTATGTTGTGTTTTTTCTTTCTGAAACTCTTCTTGAGCACATAATTGGGCCTCCTGGACTGTCTCTCTAATTTTATTTTCTCTGATTTCCATCTCATCTTCTGGCTCTACTGCCTGGGAGATCTCCTCAGCCCTGTCTTCTCAAATTCTGTTGAGTTTTTCATTTGTGCTGTCATATTTCCAAGATTTATGCTTTGAATTTTCAAAATAACTTCTTGTTCCTATTTCACAGTTATAATATTATCAATAATGTTTTCTTCTTGTAACATCTCTTTCCTCCAGGTTGTTTATTTTGTTTTTCCTTTGATATTGAAGGCATTTCTCAGATGTCTGGTGAGCATTGGTTATCTGCTTGCATTTAATGCCGGGGACTAAGAGTTATTGGAAGTCCCAAGAGGAAGATTGGCCCTGTCAGCTGAGCCTCACTGTAGGAGATCTGGCTGGGCCAGTTAGTTGAAAACTTCCATGCCAGTTACTTTATATCTTATCTCTTGGGTTAGACAGTTTTTTCAGAGGACTTTCTGTTACGCTGCCTGAAGTGTGAAGGCCTGACCGCCAGGGCTTTGGAGCCGGCCAGGGAAGACTGCTGGGGCTCTACATCTAGTATCGTACGTGCTCTTAATCCCCTTGTCTCTGTGTAGTACCCTCACCTTCAGAAGAAGAGTCTCTGGACTCTGGAGAAATTCAAAACCACTGATCCAGAGATTTTTAGAATTGTACAATTTTAGAACTGAAAAAGAGTTTTAAACCTTTTAATTCAAGGTTTCCCAAAGTTGTCTGATCCTAACCATCTGCTTGTTAAAAGTAGATTTCCAGACTTTTAGACCATTAGACAAGATTTCAGACCATTATCATCATAGTTCTTTAGGTTACGTAAGTGGCCTGAAAAACTGTGCTAGCCGATGTCCTGAGGGATTATTGTAATTAGTCAAGTGTGAGAAACAGTCTCCTGTCCTCTTTGTCAGTTGAGGAAACTGCGCTGCCGTGCACTGAAGAAGGTTTCTCAGGTTGGGTCATTTAGTTTTAGCTTCTTTAAAAGAAGAAATTGTATCTTACTGGCTTACATACGGAACTGAGTAGTCACAAATCAAATCTATGCTCATTCTAACCCAGTAGAAGCTGAAGAAGGAACCCTTTAAATAGTAAGAATGAATGAATTTAAAACTCCAAGGAAAGAAAGAATGAAAGAGTAAATTTAGAGAGAGGCTGGTGCTGATTTAGTACTGGCATGAAATAGAAGCAGATAAATAGTAACAGTCAAGGGGGAGTTTCGTGGCTTTTCAAACATTTAAGAATGATCCTCTGAGCATGGTTTCTTCTCTGAGTTCATTCAAACTTTCTTCAATATCAGAATCTGAAAAATACTCTCAAAGCAACGAAAACAAAACAAGAAAACCCAACCAAACAATAGCAACAAGAAAAAAACCCAGTACAAAACAAAAACAAAGACAGCCAAGTTTAATTAGCCATTAGCACTATTTTTTGCATCCTTCTGTTGGAAAAAAATGACTTTCATTACTTTTACCTGGTTATAAGACTCTATACTCGCTTCTGTCTACATTTTTCCTCCAAATACTTTATTTAGTGAACTGCTGTTGTCATTGGTCATCATGGATCATTTTAAATTGAACGGTGAAGCGAGAAAAATACATCATATCTGGAAGGGGATGCTACTGCTGTTTTGGAGGTAGAGAAGGTTAGATTGTAATGAATACTACCGTTCCTCCAGTTAATCTGCAAGTATGGATTGATTACCTGTATGTGCCAGGCCCTTGCTAGGTGCTGGGAACACAGTGGTCCCTATATATTTATGTATGTGTGTGTATATATAGAGAGAGATATATATATATAGCATGCAGACCAGTAGAAACATCTTGTTAATACCTTTAATCTATAGAATTGCCTTATTATAGTGACCTAATGCTATTTTGCTTTTGATGGTGATGTGTTGCCTAACACTGAATATAGAAAGTGATACTAAAACACATACAACTATGTTCCTTCAAAGTGGTCTTCTCTGACAAGACAAAATTGAGTGTCACATTTACCCATAGGATTGTTATATAACCCCACAGGATAAGTTTTCCTTCTAATACCGAAGTTAAAAAGTGTTTTCAGAATATTTTTAATATTCTATTTTAACTATTGGTTTCTTTTCGCTTGTCAGTAGTTCTTGGAGAGGAACTCTAAATCCTTCACGTAGTCTTTGTTTATGATTGTTTTTCCTTTTTCTGCTTGACAGTTCAATGTTAGAGAAGCATTAGAAGGTAAATCAAAAAATTAGTAAATGCAGTAACAAAGAATGCCAGTTAGTATTCCTGTGCTATTACTTATTTTTTTCATGAAGTTTTAAAAGATGCCTAAATGTTTTAACACAAGGATGCCTTTGTTGTAGGTTATTGACCCAGTGGCTCCACGATACGTTGCATTACTGAAGAAAGAAGTGATCCCGGTGAACGTCCCTGAGGCTCAGGAGGAGATGAAGGAAGTAGCCAAACACCCTAAGGTGACCTTCCAGTTTCACCAGCATTGCTCTCTCTCTGAAGGAAGGAGCCGGATAGTCAAAGGGGGCATGGGCCTGGGTGGCTCTAGCATGGTTCGGGATCATTTTCTCTTCAACATTATTTGTTAGGATTAGATACTATTTTTTTTTAATTCTTTATAAAATTTTTAAAGGTTACTTTCCATTTACGGTTATTACAAAATATTGGCTATACTCCCCATGTTGTACAGTACATCCTTGAGCCCGTGTTACACCCAGTAGTTTTACCTCCCACTCCCCCTCCCCTCTATTGCCCCTCTTCCCCTCCCCACTGATACCCACTTACTTGTTCTCTATTATCTGAGTCTGCTGCTTTTTTTATTCACTAAAATTTTTTTGTATTTTTTAGATTCCACATATAAGTGATATCATACAGTATTTGTCTTATCTCTGACTTATTTCACTTAGCATAATGCCTTCAAGTCCATTCATGTTGCTGCACGTGGCAAAATGTCATTCTTTTTTATGGCTGATAAGTATTCCATTGTATGTATAAACCACATCTTCTTTATCCATTCATCTATTGATGGACACTTAGATTATTTCCATATCTTGCAGTTTGTAAATAATGCTGCTGTGAACATTGGGGTGCATGTATCTTTTCAAATCAGTGTTTTTGTTTTTTTCAGATATACACCCAAGAGTGGAATTTCTGGGTCATATAGTAGTTCTGTTTTTAGTTTTTTGAGAAACCTCTATGGTGTTTTCCACAGTGCTTGCTCCAATTTACATTCCTGCCAACAGTGTAGTCTTGAAGCAAAAATAGATCCTTTTATTCCAGCTTTGTGAGTTGCCTGTAAATATTTTTGTTATATAATGAAGATTATGTCCATAGACTAGCTCACTCATATACTAGTATGCCAATAAATGAACTCATAACGTTTCTCATAACTATGTTACATTCATAGACTGACTCACACATAAGATACTGTGCTTCATGAAGTTACAAGTGTTCTGCATTGTAGCCTTATATGATTGCTTTTCTATGTATGACGTTAGCTATTTTTTAATTTTAAAGACTTTGTTTTCAATGAGATTTCGAGAGAGAGAGAGAGTGTGTGTGTGTGTGTGTGTGAGATTGATTAGCCTTTGCCTTTATCTTACATCTGATTGGTTCAAGCAATTGAATGGTGGTTTCTGATGTGTCCTGCCACCCACTGCAGTTAGCTTGCAGGTGAAGCATACTTAATGTTTTAAAATGAATGGTGAGAATAAAATTTTTTAAGAGTACTTATTTGTTAAGATGTTAAGTTGTGGTCACATAGCTTCACAGTTAAAGAATAAGTAATTATGAAGACTAGGTAATCATTAAAGAACTGTTTGATTAAGAAACACTTTAAATAATGATGTGATTACTCAGCTTGATCTCTGGAATTTTTCTTATCATTTTCCTGACAAAATGTTGCATTTTTAGCCTGTCAGTATTTTCTTTTGAGCACAGCATAAGTTGTTGCAACATACTGATTTTTCTCAAATGCTGGGTGCATTCAGTGAATAATTATTAAACACATGCTATTTAACATTTATTTTAAAGTTTCTCCTTATACACTTTTTTCTTTAGATCTCTGCCAAACAAGTATGTGAAATTTAACAAATATAACATTCTTTTTATCTCCCAGATCTCTTTTTTTTTCTTCCTATTATTACATACTGAAAAGGCAGGAAATTTATCTTTCTATACATGTATACTACTATCTTCAAAATCTATCTCTTAAAATATGAAAGGTCTACCATTTTCTGCAAAGGGGACATACCTTCCTATAATGTTCTGTAGCCACTGATGAGGAATGACTTTATTTTCTCCTTTGCTGCAGAAGCAATGAGATTTTGAGGCTAGCAAAGCAGATTCTGGTCGGAAGGACACAATGAGACAAATACTCCTACCTCTAACACCAAGGAATGGTTGTTTTAGGCCAGAAGCAGCGTCAGGGGTAGACCACCTCGTATAACTCCACTAGCATCGTCGGCCAGGTGGCTGACCCAGTGTCACAGAGCCAGGATTCAGACGAATAAAGATGACTTCTGTTTTTGTTAAGCAATAAAATGAGTGAATGTATACATTTGCATCCTGGGTCCAAGAAGTTGTTTCAAGCAACCCTCTCCTCTTTTCTCCTCGATCAGAACCCCGACGTTGGCTTGAAGCCCGTGTGGTACAGCCCTAAAGTCCTCATTGAAGGTGCTGATGCAGAGACGTTGTCAGAGGGCGAGATGGTCACGTTTATCAACTGGGGCAACATCAACATCACTAAAATACACAAGTAAGAACTTTTTGTTTGTCATCAAATAAATATGGAAGAAAAGTCTTTTGTGTTTATTTGTTTGTTAAAAATTACCTAATTCAGAGCCATAAATGCTGCTGACTGGTAAATCTGCCCAGGCATAGATGCTGCAAATTCTGGAACATTAAATATTTTCCCATATATGTTTCAGTTTATTAATAGGGTATCAGGATGTCTTTTGCTTGTGATGTTAAAAATGACTATGCTATATATAAAATATAGTTTTAATGCTTTATGTTCCCTTTTTATCATGTAATTCTCATTATACAATTGCCTGGTGGAGGGATCCTTTGGATAAAATTTGCATATATATATAAAACATTCTTTATCCTAAAATCTACTTTAAAATTAATTGTTTTGTGATGAGTATGAACCTTCCAGTTATTACAGTGTGCTGCACTTACCAGTTTGTTAAGATTACATAAATGGGATGTAGTATGCTAAGATTGATCTAGTAAACTCTGAAATCTCAATTGTCCAGTCAGTACATACAGTTTCAAGTGGTTGTTAAATGTTTTAAAATATGGTATTTTAGATTTTTAATGCTTACTGCAGGTGACTTTAAAATTTGCCAGCATGTTCGCGTTCTCCATCAGCTGTGTGTGGATGTGCTCTCCTGTGGGCTGTTACTGTCTTGATAGCAAGGATTACCCTTCGTTCATCCCTTAACCAGAATGTGTCGGGCACAGATTAGCCTCTCAAATGTTTGACTTGAAATTTTTCCAAAGAAAATTCCTTCTCCGTTTATTACAGATACAGAACGAAGTAATGCACTTATGGCAATTATGGTTTATTTTCTTGAAGCACTTCTCAATGTTATTTCTAGAAATGCAGATGGAAAAATTGTATCTCTTGATGCAAAACTGAACTTGGAGAACAAAGACTACAAGAAAACCACTAAGATCACGTGGCTTGCAGAGACTGCACGTGCTCTTCCTGTTCCAGCAATCTGTGTCACTTACGAGCACTTGATCACAAAGCCCGTGCTGGGAAAAGACGAGGACTTTAAGCAGTATGTCAACAAGGACAGTAAGGTAGCCTTCTAAAAGACACCATATTTCTCCTTTGTTGTATAAGCCTTTCTTTAGAACTTTAAAAATTAGTTTCAAGTATTTGTTTCCTCAGATAAAATGGAAAAGATTGCTAGATTTTTGTTATAAAATGATGTAAAGGAAATGCTTTCATTTTACAAATGATAGAAACTGAGGCACAGCGAGGCTAAGTCACCTGCTTGAGAACAGGCAGGCAGGGGCCGAGGTGGGATTCAGACCCAGGCGTCCTGGCTCTGGGGCCCTCGTGCTTTAACAGGTGCTGTGCCAGCGTGCCTTTCAGCTGGGTCTCTGTGCTGCTTGCACTGTAGTTCATGCTTATGGTGGGAAACTTCTTTATATCTGCGGAGACACCAGTCAAGTTAGTTAAAAGGTCCCTGAAGCCTGTCAGTTTATAAATGTTAAGTTTTAGAAATAGATAAATACTTATTATTTTGATATTTCATTGCCTTACTATATGTGCTTAACTAGTAAAGTTTTTAACGTATCTGTTTAAAATAGGAATATTACAGCTACTGGAAAAACTGCTTGTGAGGGGAGGGTATAGCTCAGTGGTAGAGCATGTGCTTGGCACGCACGAAGTCCTGGGTTCAATCCCCAGTACCTTCATTAATAAATGAATTGATAAATAAAAATAAATAAATAAACCTGATTACCTCCCCGCAAAGAATGTTTTAAAAAATAAGTAAAAATTTAAGAAACATATTTCCCGTCCTCAAACCTCCCCTTCCAAAAACACCAAACAAACAACAAAAAGTGCTTGCGTTTGAGAGTTGTTTTTAGTGCTCTGATTTTTAAGAAAACGTATTTGGTGTCCTCCCATCTTCACAGCATGAAGAACTAATGCTGGGGGATCCGTGCCTTAAGGACCTGAAGAAAGGAGACATTATACAGCTCCAGAGAAGAGGCTTCTTCATATGTGATCAGCCTTATGAACCTGTTAGGTAAGTCAGTGTGACTGAGCAGTTACGGGTGGTACTTGAAGCTCTTTTTTTTTTTTTTTTTTTGCTTGAAGTTCTTATAAGAAATAATATTTTAAAAATGGAACTTTCACTAAAATGCTCTACCTGACAATTCTCTGTTCAGTTTGATTTGTTCTTTTGTGTTTATTATTTCAGACTTTACTGTAACAAGTGATAACTTTGCAACAGCATAATTTAACACATTTTATTTCCAAAACTAAACCATCTTACAGTTCATCTTCATGTGGTGCAAGCAAAAAGGAAAAATTTCAGTGTTATCTTTGGGTAAAAATTATTACTGTTACCTTTTCTTTGTAGTGTATTTTAATTAGATCTAATTTCGAATATAAATAGTACAGCAGGTGCATTTAGAGGATGATAACAAGTTGTGTGTTTTTTTTAAACTGTAAAGTAACAGAATTACTAGAACTTTGTCTCTAAATTTATATTCTTGTTTCTCTTGGTTTTCTTTTTTTGTCTGCTGTTTTTTATTGCGTCTCTTTAACTTTGTGATCAGACCTCACTCCTGAGCTCCAGACTTGTGAATCTAACTAATGCCTTTTAGAAATCTCTGAATAGATAGCTTTCAAGTACATGAGACTTCAAAATTCAGGCCACTCGGTACCCATCTCTGAGTGGCTCTTCTCCTTTATCCTCCTTTCCAGGCAGTCAGCCTTGTGTGTACTGCCTCCCTAGTTCACCTCTGTGCACCTACTGCTCTGCCTTCTTTCAGGTCCTACACATTTCTTCCTTGATTGCCAAAATAGTTTCTAAGGTCGTCTCTTGCTTCCAGTTTGGCCCTTTTCTAATCCACTTTTCATATGGCCACCAGTCTAAAAATTTCAAAGAAAGAATTGTATCACATTTCCTCCCTGCTTAGTAATTCTTGTCAGCTTCAGAGTAAAATCTAAACTTCTTAGTTTGACGTACAAGAGTCTTCATGTCATGGCCCCTCCACCCACTTGAGCCATACCTTTTGTGGTTGACCTGTCCCTGATCCCTTCTGTTCAGGATACTGGGCTGCTTGGGGCTTTCCAAAGGCATCAAGTGCCTTTGAACGTCTTGCTTTTTCATGGAATGGCCCTACTTCTTTTTCTTCATCTGGTAACCTTTCAAATGTTACTTCTTCCAGAGCTTTCTTAAATTCCTCAAATCTGGATAGGTACCCAACCTGTGTGTCCACATTGCATCTAGGACTTCCCTCTTGAGAATATTTATCACATACTGTTGTATCTGTCAGTCGTATTTGGTCTCCACCACTAGAATTCATTAAGGGCAGATACTGTTTTTTCTTTTCCATCTTAGTGTCATATTGCCTTTAGTCAAAAAAAATCATGCATGTAAACCGCATAACACAGTGCCTGGTACTTACTGAGGCCTCATTAAATACTAGTAACGGTGGTGGTGGTACTAAGTAGAGTAATGCACAGAAGAGGGTAGGTTCTCAGTTTATTCTGAAGGAATTACTGAACTTTCTGACAAATGGTGTCAGATCAGCAGCTACATGCAAGAGTGAAGTTGGATCCTTACCTCATACCATGTGAAAAAGATTAACTCAAATATGGATCAAAGACCTGAATGTAAAAGCTAAACTGTAAAACTCTTAGAGGAAAGCATAAGTTTAAAATCTTTGTAACCGTAGCAGTGCTTTCTTAAATATAACACCTAAAGCATAAACAACCAAAGAAAATATACATGAATTAAATGACATCAAAATTTTAAAATTTTGTGCTTCAAAGGACACCGTCAGGGAAGTCAAAAGACAACCCACAGAATGGGAGAAAGATATTTTCACATGTATCTGATAAAAGACTTGTATGCAAGATAAATAAAGAGTCCTTATAACTCAGTAATAAAAAGACATGTCCAGAGTAGACAGTTTCACAGAAACACAGTAGATTAGTGGTTGCCAGGGGCCAGAGGGTTTGGGGACTGGGAAGTGATTGGTAAAGGGTACAGAATGTCTTTCTAGAGTCATATGGATGTTTCAGAATTAGATAGTGGTAATGATTGCACTATTTTATGTAGCCATTGAATTGTCTGCTTGCAGAGGGTGGAGTTTTTGGTATGTGAATTATATCTCAATTAGGCCATGTTAAAAAATACTGAAGAGATATGTAAGATTCTGTTGTTACTGAATTCTTTCTCTTCTTATTTTTACTCTGCAGCTTTTACCACAAGATTGGAAAAAGTCTTTTGCTTATGAGTAGTCTCAGAGGCGCTGGATTTTGCTGTACCCTGTAGCATTGAAAAATTCTCATAAAATTTATGTTTTACAGAAATTCTGCTTATAAGCAGATTAGGTCATTATGTAGATGCATTTCCTCTAAGTCAAGAGTGAGACCATTAACATCCACTATTGCCATTTCTGGTGGCAGAGTAGATGTACCTTTGTCTGGACTTAGCACGTTCGTATCTATAAAAGTTCATAAGTTGAAAGTTTATAATCAGCCCTGTCAGTTTTTATTTATGTATTTATTGTTTTTAAACTACTCTGAGTAGCCTCTGATTTGCATAAGAGAATGTACTACTTATTTATAGTTTTGAAAAGCAATAACAGTGCCATTGAATTAATCTAGGAATTCAGTTTTAATTGCTGTTTGGATAATTTTGTTCAAATAAGCTTTTTTGTCCTTTCATTTTCTTTTTAGTCCGTATAGTTGTGTAGAAGCTCCATGCATTTTGATATACATTCCTGATGGGCATACAAAGGAAATGCCAACATCTGGGTCAAAGGAGAAGACCAAAGTAGAAACAACAAAAAATCAGGTAAATATTGACTTTTATGAATATGTCTCTAGTCAGTGATCTTTGTGTCCAAGAGTTTAGAATCTGTTTCTTTACAAAGGATTGTCTTCCTCACTGTTGAGACTGAAGAAGACGGTAGCTCTTTCTTACTTTGGGGGTTTTTATCATTGTTGATCTTTCTTGTAAGATTTCAAAATACCCTGAAAAACAAGATTTTTAAAATGTAATTTTGTTACGTGAAAGAGTAAGAAAGACTAGGCTAAAAGAATGTTTTTACGAGAGCTTTTCTCCCCCAGTAGAGCTGTATTAGATCCTTGCCCAGGGTAACAGCAGTTGTTAACGACTGAGTTAGGACAGTGACCTGGTATTCTGGCTCCCTGTCTGTACTTTCCTGTCAAACTCCAGGGCCTCTTGGAGAAGAGCTCCCGGCAGTCACTGAGGTTTGGGAAAGAGAAAAAGGACAGGAACTGCTATGTTGAGGATGATGGGAAACTTTCGCTGGCCTCTTTCTGTTCTTTTTTCATCTTGGGGGTAATGCTCAGTCTCTGTCTTGAAGAATGAGTGAGGAATCTTCCTGGCAATCCAGGTCTGGAGGACATTCCAGATGGAGACGCAGCTGCGTCCTCATCTTACAGGTTGTGGATTTGAGAGGTGGTGGCATGTGTGGAGAGTGAGGGGATTTATTGTGTAGGCCAGAAGTCCTCAGATTTCCTCGGTTAATAGCACCCCTAGTTTTCCAGTGGTTTTTTTTCATGGCACCCCTAAGCTGATGAAATTTCCAACAGTTCTCTTTATAAAGTAGTTAAGTTCAAGCAACTCAATATATATTTATATCCTAGTAACTTAGTAGCCTTATGGAAAAGTAATACACATAAATTGCTGAAAAGAAACACATTTCATTTTTAAAATATTTTGTTCCTAAATGTTAAATATTTTAATTACAGTCTTGTTTTTATTTCATTCTTAAAATGACATGCATTGAAAGAAAAAGAAATACTTTTCTTTCTTTCTTGAACCTTGGACTCGGATGCTTCCGTGCTTGTTTTCTGTTTCCCCAATGATTTTCCTGCGATATTTGATTTTTAGCACAACAATTGTGAAAAATCCAGCTTTGCAAAGATAAGACATTGAAGGGAATATAGCACACTCTGGTGTTGAAAGCAAACCACCTTGAGCTTATAGTGTATGTGATGTTTGACAGATACTGGGATTGTTGCTCAGTCTCCCTCAGATATTTAAAATATCCCATGGTGCCCCTAGGAATTTCCTGTGGCACCCTGGAGCCCCTGGATGTGTAGATTGGGATCCATAGGCATCGGCAGTTGGGTAGTTAATGAAGATTTGGTAGCAGAGAAGAAGATAGTTTGGACAGTGGATTGGATGTAGGATTGGACAGTGTGATAAGTGGTCAGGAAGTCAGAGGATAAGAGCATGGACGAAATAAAATAGAACATGAATTGAGGAAGCAGAACAGTAAGACAGTAACCTCTGACTTTGTTTTGATCGACTAGGTAAATAAATGGTGAATGACCTGAGCAAGGGAAGACAGAAGCACATGGTTTATTAGGAGAGATGAGTTTGGAACTGTTTAGAATGGGAATGTCATGATGTGAGCTTTTAATTTACACAAGCTAAAATCTATGATCTTAGCCGAAAGAAAATTAAAGGAAGAGAAACAAGAATTCAAGCAGGGCGGTATCCTTGTGCTGTTTGTATGCCAGCAGTTCTCAGAACTTTTTGGTCTCACTCTTAGAAATGATTGAGGATCCCCTTTGTGTCTGTGGATTATTTTTATCAGTGTTTACCATAAAAATTGAAATTGAGAAGTTTTAAAAGAAGTTATTAATTCATTTAAAAACAAAAACTGTATAAACCCAACTGTATGTTTATATAATGTTTTTTATGAAAAAATAACTCTATTTTCTAAAACAAAACTTAGTTAGAAGAGTGGTATGGTTTTGCACTTTGCAAAATATCCCATGGTGCCCCTAGAATTTCCTGTGGCACCCTGGAGCCCCTGGATGCGTAGTTTTTGCAAATCTCTTTAAATCTGACGTAGCCTCCAAAAAACCGCAGTGTATACTTACTTGTGAGAGAAAGAGAGCAAAAGAGACAAATTGCATCTTATTATTATTATGAAAATAGCTGTGACCTTGCAAACCTTCTTTGAAAAGTTCTCAGAAATCATATGGGATCCGTAGGCCACACTTTGAGAACAGGGCTAATTGATCAGGAAAAATAGGATTGAGGCAAACTGCTGAAAAGCCTGCGTCTCATGAGGTTTCATTCAGGTGGTGGCTGGGTAGCAGTCACCAAAAGCTCAGCTAGGCTGGGCATCCAGAATGGCTTACTCCCGTGGGCGGCACTGGTTGCTGGCTGTGGGCTAGGAGCTCGGTGGAAGTGCTGACTGGCACGGCTTCGAGTGACCTCTCCAGCATGGTGGTGTCAGGGCAGTGAGACTTGGTGTGTGTCAGCTCAGGGCTCCGAAAGTGAGTGTCCAGCAGACGAGGGGGCGGTGTCATTTAACCTTGGAAGTGTCACATAGCATTACCTCTGACATGTTGCATTGGTTGAAGCAGTCATAAGCTTGCCCAGATTCAAGTGGAGAGGACATAGAGGCCTCATGCTGGGAAGAGTGTCAAAAAGTTTGTGGAAAAGCTTTGAAACCTGCACAGATCATACCAGAAATTCAAGTACAGTTGACCTGCATTTGTACCCAGCATTGCAGTCAGCCATCATTTGCAGCTTTAAACCCTATGCATGCTGCTCTCTCCTTTGATATCTAGGTCTTTGAGATATTTGCCTTCAGTAAACACCAGTATTATCAAAATTAAAGTCTGATCCAGGGTGTACCCTGCTTCAACATTTTTTTTTGAGCACAAGAGGATATACCTTTGAGACATCTTCATTGGCGCTTGCATCTTCATTAGTGGCTTAATGTTAATGGAAAACAGGTTTTTTTTTTTTTAAGTATCACCTGTACTGAAGGAAGGCACTTATACAGACTTTAGCTCTTCTTTAAGATAGTCGTGTATTTCTAAAGCTTTCTCTTTAATTGTGAGTAAGCTTTTTCCTGTCTGCTTCTTCAACAAAAAACATTAACACACTGGGAGAAATCACATACAAGGTGGCATGATTTTTCAGCATTATGTTGACATTGTTCCCCTGTATACCAGCCATGAATGAGTTAGTTCATGTTACCAAAAATAAATGTAGCAGAACAGACTGTGTATGTTTGATACAGTGGCTCCCCTTTTTGTATTCTTCCTATATAATATGATACTATGCACTTATATATGCATATTAGTGTTTGTGATTGTGTGTGTGTATATATATACATATATATATACACCTCGCCAAAATAAATACTGCAAATTACGAGTGATTTAAGGAATTTGGGGGGACTGATTTTCTGTGTATGAGGTTTTTGACTTAACATGGTGACCTCAGAACCTCACCTCCATGTGAAATACCACTTTGACATAGTTTGAGGTGCCTCTTAGCTATCTGGGTAAAGATGTCTAGAAGACCATTTGGAGTGCTGGGTGTGGGATCAGGACAGAGTTCTGGAGTGGAGATGAGACATTTTGGAGTTGAATACACATGGCTTAGTGAACATGAATGAGACTGTTCTGAGAAATCAACTAGAAGACCATAAAAAAGTCACAGGGAAGGAATGATGTGAGAAGGGTTTTAGAAGCTAGAAGGAGAAAAGCGTTCTAGGTGAAAGAAAAGCATGACACTGAGAAGAAAAATAGTATAGTTATTCACTCCCCAGAGGTCATTTTAGTGAATGTATCTCTAGATTTGTTGCATATACTTAATTGTAACCATTTGCATATAAATATGTAATTTTACACTTGGAATTGTTCTACAGTAATGAGTTAAAATTGTTTCACAGTATTTCATGGAGCTCTTGCCTTGTATCTGATTATATCTCATGTTTTAGAAAATTAGTAATAATATCTAACTTATTGATATTTACTTTTTTTCAGCCTTTGTAACTGAAAGCTTTACACAGATTTATTACCTTTTATCTTCCTATCAACTTAATGGGTTCAGTACAATTTTTACCCTTCTCTTATGGTTAAAAAGCAGACCTAGCTTAAGTAACTAATTCAAGATTGCACAGCTAGTATGTGGTGGACCGGTGATTCAGTCTCAGATCTGATGATGTGTCACAGTTTCTTTAACAAGTCCCCTATGGCGAAGATTTAGATTATTTTCAGTTTCTTACCTTGATAAAAATGCTCCAGTGAATATTTACGTACCTCTACCTTTGTTTACTTCTGTCATTTTTTTTAGGATAAATTTTTAAGATTAATATTACTCATGTAAACTTTTTGAAGAGATTGAAATATTTTAGTTTTGTTTTTAACTTAAAATATAAAACAATCAGTTTGATATAATTTTTGAAGGGAGACATTTGATGTGAATTAATTTTACTTTTGGTTTTCTGCCTTATAGACACCTTCTCCTCTTAAGACAAGATCACCTCCTTCTTTGAACAGTACTTGTGCTACATCTGAGGAGTCCTTGGTCCTTTACAACAGAGTAGCTGATCAAGGTGATGTGGTGCGTGAATTAAAAGCCAAGAAAGCAGCCAAGGAAGATATAGATGCAGCTGTGAAACAACTTTTGGCTTTGAAGGCGGAATATAAGGAGAAAACTGGCCAGGAGTATAAACCCGGAAATCCTCCTGCTCTGGTAGTACAGGATGTTTCTTCTAAATCATCATCAGGTATTCTGGACAGTAAATCTCTGTATGACGAAGTTGCCGCTCAAGGGGAGGTGGTTCGTAAACTGAAAGCCGAAAAAGCCCCTAAGGTTAGTATCCTTGAATGAGTTTAGACATGTTGTAAGTAAGCCTTTAAAGTCAAATGGCTTAGTCTACTCTCAGCTTCTTGTAAGATGTATTGTCTATAGACTGTCTGCCTGAGTATTTTGACATATCAATTAGCATTTACTGATGCGTGCTATGTGCCAGGCTCTGGAAATATTAATATGAAGCAGCTCACTTTCGAGTAGGGGAGGGGGCGGGAAGGGAACATACACAGGCTGTAATCCTGTGTGATGTGTATAAAGTGCTCTGAGAAGTGTCTGTGGTTACAGGGGGCCGGGAAAGAGGAAGCAGTTATTAAAGGATATTCAAAATAGTCTTGAAGTAGAAGCAGCCCTTTGAGGTGAATGACTTTCGGAGGAACGTACCCTTAAGTGTAGAGCTGAGGTTCTTAAGCTTTATTGTACGTCAGAATTACTTGGAGAGCTTGCTAAAACACATATGCTGGGCTCCACCTCTTGAGTGTCTGCTTCAGTAAGTCCAGAATGTGCAAAGAATACGCATTTGTAAAAAGCTGTCCAGATGGTGCTGATGCCGCTGGCCTGGGCCTGGGCCTGGGCCTGGGCTTGGGAGACAGCACCAGCAGAGGCAGAGAGGTGTGAAGGCTCAAGGTTTATTCAGGGAATAATAGGATAATGGGTTGTCAAGAGGTTTTTGATCATCAACTGTTTCAGATTTTTTGTAGGGGAACCCTTTAAGTGATACCAAACTTTGAAGTATAAATTTCACTCTTGTTTTAATGATATCTTTAGGCAGTACATTTGCCAAGTGGGTGGTAGCCCTGAGTGTGGAAAAGGATCGTTTGCTCTAAATAAGAGACAAAAGGAATGGCATCTGTGATAGAGAAGAATCACATTACATAAGCAAGATACGTGGTTCTACTCAAACAGTAGCAGAGTTCTAAAACGTGATCTGATGAGTGGTGCTGTAACTGGGCGAGCGCCCAGGGTTGTAGACCCTGGGCCGTGGCAGCAGCACAGAGATACGTTGAACCGCCGGGCATAACTTCCCTGGCTGGAGGGGATCTGTTGTCTCGTCAACATCCTGGGCTTTGGTTGGGGGTGATTGAGTAACTTGAGGCTGTACGTTGCTCATCTCATTAACGTGGTGCTAGGCAGCTGACTGGAAACCCTGTCCCCTAAGATGCTTTCACTCGTGGACATTTGACCGCTGCTGAAGAGAGAAAATGCTTTGGGGGGATCTTGGGTTTTGCTCCAGAAGTTACTTTTCTGTCTCTGCATTGTGAAGTGTGGGAAGTCTTTTCTTTTTCCCCTTTAATAAGCCTGTTGAAGTCCTGCAGAGCTATGATGATCTGAAACAGCTTTGCTCTGAGGAATGAAGGCTGCTCAGTGTATGGGTTTAGGATATAAATCCTTGGTGTGTCCTATCCTGTGGTGAGGTTAGGAGCGCTTTGTACTCTCTGTGTATGTCACGTACTAACTATCGATCCCTTTCTAGACATAATTGGAGGGGAAGGGCTTGGTCTTCAAACTCGTTTTTTCTGAGTGTACATTGATTTTTGTGCTGATCTTGATCAGCTACCTGTGTTGGGGTAGCGTACTTATACTGAGAGTGGCAGCCAACTGTATCTCCCATCCCATTGGGTTAATGAATTACGTCACGCTTTCCTGAAATAGCACTGTGTTGTGCTTATGAAAAGTCAGCCTATGGGTAAAAAAATCTAAATGTCTTTGGTAACTGGGCAGGTACTTTCACTAGGTGCTTTTGATAATGATAAGTGTGATACTGAAATGAGTCTGACTTCAGTTTAGTTTAACCTACATTTATTGAATGCCTACAGTGTGCCATATCTGTGCTTCAAAATATTGCTTGTGTGTGTGTATATATATATTTTTTTTCCTGTAAATGCCAACAGTTGCTGTGTTTATATTTAATCCTCAAAACACCCACGTCCAATAATATTCTAATAATACTCCTTTTTTTATTTGTTGGTTTTAATAGCCAACGAGAAACTGCTTCCTGAAGTAAATATGAATATGAAAGTAACTTCCTGAAGTTTGCAAATCCCAGAATCCAATTCTGACGCATTCCCAAGTAATTTCCCATTAGAGGTGATGGGGCGTGACTATTAGTAAGAGTTGGAAAAAATAAAGTTTGAAACAAGTACTTTTTAAAAGTTTTCTTCACTGATAGTTGAGATGCTCAGGCCATTTTGAAAGGTTCTATTCTTACTATTTTAAATTAGTTCTAGATTTTTCTTTTAATGAAAGTTTCCTCCTTTACCCGTGGAGAGATGTTTCCATCTAGTGGTTGCTGTAAAAATGACTGTTTGAATACTTTTCATTTTAACCATTTTAGCCAGGTGAGCTCTTACCTATTTTCGGTCATATTTTTAATCATACTTTTAGGGTCATTTTTACTTCCTCAAATTCCCATCTTAAACCTTTACTGAAGTCTTTTTGTAGGCAGTTTCCATTCTTATTCATCCTCAGTAGCAATTATTTATTGAAAACTTCTTTTCTTGTCTGAATTGTATGTTAGATGAATCTTTCTCCGTTAAGAACTTAACATCTATTAACAAGTGGTTTTTAAGGTTCTACTATTGTGTAATGTTGTACCGAGTAGTACCATCCCATTTCTCTTTGTAAATGTCTTTTAGTCCAGAAAACCAGAATATCAAAAGAGATTATTTTTTCTCATCCTGTGAGACATATTCAAGTAAGAATCAAAGACCTCTTTTGAAAAAGCAGTTTCATGACATGTTAATAGGATTAAAATGGACATTTAAATTTAGATCACTGTCTCATACCTTCTATAATGCTGTGCACATAGAGTGCTCAAGATCAAAAACTCTGGAATAAACCGTAGATTAAGATTCTAGCTCCACCGTTTATTGTGTAACTTTGAGTGAGGTACTTAATCCTTCTAATCTTTACTTCTTCTATAAAATGGATAAGGGTTGTTTCGAGAATTAAATAAGACGATTTATGTAAAGCACTTAGCGTTAGTGTCTGGCACAGAATAAACGGTGTAAAATGATAGTGATTATGTTTTATATCGATAATTGTAATTCTCTCAAGAATCTTTAGTTACCTTGTAAATCATCAGTTAAGACTGCATAGTGAGTATAATGGTTTCACTCAGTTTTGAAAAATAACCAGAATAGATTACTTAGTCATCTAGAATGTTGCATTTCCCAATTGGAGAGGATATAGATATATATAATTTTATACTATTTTTAGAATATTTCATTCAGTAATGAAGTAGTTTGCCCATATTAATTTTCTCCTTCATCACATTTCTGGAAAATTGTAATCTTGCCAAACAAGGGTTTTTTTCTTTGTGAAATGTGTGCCACCTACCTTCATACTCTAGTCAATACCTGCTTATAGTGTAAAATGGAACTTCTTTCAGATAAGCCTCTTTTTGTAGAAATGGTTGCAGGGAAGTCCCTTAACTTTTTTCCCGTTTTATTTCTTTTAGCTGATGGAAATTTCTTTTTTTCCCTTGATTGTTATGTATCTGATTAACTATGTCCTTTTTCTTAGGACAGGTAGATTTTGCTGTGAAAATGCTTTCAGTTCTAAAGACAGCATAAACAAGAGATAGGTCAGGAGTACAAATCAGACCACTTATTGGCTTCTCTTTGCAATTCTCCTCTTCCCTTTACTTCCTGAGATGCCTAGTGTGGCTGACTCTACATTAACAGGCAGCAAAATGTTGTATCATAAAGTAGCTGGACCAGGAAATGTCATTTGCTGTTTTATAGATGGAAATTCTTTGAAGGTATACCAGTGCTTCCTGTATCCCTCTGACCCCAATTTTAGTATTCCTCCTGGCTTCTGTTGGGTTGTTCTTAACTCTCTGGGGCACAGTTAGAATGTAGCAGTAAAACTTGGATGGGATAATTGAGAGGCACTTTTTTCTGTTTTGTTTGATGCCTTGATTTTCCAGTGGTATAGTGTATAGTATATAGTATAATCTGTGGTTACATGGTGTCACCGTTCAGGTAAGGCGTCCAACTTGGACCCTTTGCCTGCATTGCTGTCTTCTCTGCTAAAGTCACAAGTGTCTCAGTTGGGCTGAGTGTTTCATTCTTTTTCATTAAAATTATGTTGAAGTACCAGCAGCTCATATATTTAGGTGAATGTCTTGTTTCATTGTAAATTTTTAAAAGAGTGATGTAACTGTTCTTTAGTTGAGCCCTAACAATAGATTTTCCAATGCTGCATTTAGTGTCTGTTTAATAGGCTGAAGAAAATAAGGATTTGTGTAGGCAGAGCCATTGAGTTGATCTTTGTTCTGATTTTGTAAATTCTGACTCCACTATATAGACCCAGGGCTTGGAAACTGACAGTTTGCTTGGATGTTCTATAATTTGACTGTTTACACATGTAGAGAGGTCACAGTACTATATGTGTATGTGTGTTTGTTTATTTTTATTTGTATATAGCTTTATGATATTTATATTTTTAACTTTTCTTTAGCTTTGATCTGCTATTTTAGGCTGATGATTTAACTCCTTTCTGCTTGGGTTCCTCCATGATTATTTACAAGAATACTTTGGTGGTAATGAATGACTTTTAATAATCATTGAAATTTTCACAAGTTTCAGAAAACATAAAATATTTATCCTTTTTTCTCTTTTCTCTCAGGCTAAAGTAAATGAAGCTGTAGAATGTTTACTGTCCTTGAAAGCTCAGTATAAAGAAAAAACTGGGAAGGAGTACATTCCGGGTCAGCCCCCCTCACCTCAAAGTTCAGATTCAAGCCCAACCAGAAGTGCTGAGCCTAGTGGTCCAGAAACACCAGAAGCCAAGCTACTTTTTGACAAAGTAGCTTTGCAAGGAGAAGTAGTTCGAAAACTTAAAGCCGAAAAAGCTTCTAAGGTTGGTGTGATATTATGTTCATATGTTTTTGTTTTTTACATTGCAGGCTATTTTCTTTGCCTGAAACATGTTCGCTCCATCACATCTGGCTAACTTCTCATGTTTGTCGGTTCTCAACTCTTTCATCTTGCCTTTTAGAGAAGCCTTCATTGACCCTTTCTCCTCCCAGCTGGAGTTGACTGGGCATTCTCATATGACATTCTTTCTCTGACATAACACTTGAACATACTACATTTTAATCGTTTGCTAAATTCTCTGTTTCTGTCTTGTGTGTAAGATCCTTGAGAATGGGGACCTAGACCCGAGAGTGTCTGGCTCACTGCAGGCCCTTGATGCACACTCTTTGTGTGACTCACTCTCCTGAAGCTCTCTCAGGCTCAAATCTCAGGTTTTATCTTGAGCTGTGGTGTAGTTTGCACTAGTTGTATTGTCCTTACAGGAGTAGGATTTTTTTGGTACAGATTCTCAGGCTAAAGTCAGTGAAGCTGTAGAATGCTTCCTGTCCCTGAAAGATTCATATGAGTAGAAAACGATAAGTCGTTACAGGTTTTGAAGTTTAACCAGTAATAGAGAAATTTGATTGCTGTCATCTTTATAATTGCAGAATGTTAAACGTACGGATTTAATGACTCTTAAACTGCAGTAGAGTGCGTGTTCTATCTCAGTGCTTTCTAATAGAACCTTCTGAGATGGTGGGCGTGCCCTCTAGCAGTTCTCTCCAGTACCGTGGTCACTAACCACAGGTGCTGAAATGCGGCTGTTGTGACTGAGGAACTGAACTTTTATTCACTTGAATTTGCATTTAAATAGCCACGTGTGGCTAGTGATTGTTGCTGAGCGGTGCAGTTACAGTACTGTTGTTTAGACACTGTGTTTCAGTGCTGTCCCTGTTTATCATGTTCTTTTGTTTGCTTTCAGTAGTTAGTATATTTAGCATTCTCCACCCTTACCCTATAACCCTTCTGCCTTTAATAGTATTTTCAAATCTACTTACAAAGCTTTGGACATTGGTGCTTAGACAGTGGTTTCAATTAAATACCATCTTCTCTTCTTCCTCTTTTGTTAAACTAAAGGATCAAGTGGATACAGCTGTCCAAGAGCTCCTTCAGCTGAAGGCACAGTACAAGTCTCTGACGGGAGTAGATTATAAGCCTGTCTCTGCCATTGGGGCTGAGGAGAAAGATAAGAGAAAGAAAGAAAAAGAGAATAAATGTGAAAAGCAGAATAAGCCCCAGAAACAAAATGATAGCCTAAAGAAAGATTGGTCTAAAAGCCAAGGAAGTGGGCTGCCATCCAACGGAGCAGGGGAAGGACAGGGGCCTAAGAAGCAGACCAGGTAATAAAACGTGGGGACTTATTTGAAGTAAAGCAAAGTTTTGGATGAATTCAACTATTAAATTACTAAAAACAAACAAACAAATTTTGGTGAGTTTGACTATCCCATTAAGTTGGAGAATGCTAAAGGTATAATGTCAGCTTTTGTTCATTTTCTATTTCTTTATTTAAATAGGTAACACATGCATTTGCTTGGTTCGGGAATCTGAGAATATAAAAAGTTCAGTGAAATCTCACTCCTGTGTTTCTTTCCCATCTTCCCCGTTCCTCCTACCACCATAATGAATTGGTAACCACTGTTACTAGTTTCTCTGTCCATTGAGAGAGTTTCATTTGCTTACACAAGTAAAAGCAAATAAAAAGACACATTTTTTTCCTCTTTTTCTGCCCTTTTAACACAATTTTAGCCTAACCGTACACGTTGTTTTGCACTTCAGCGGATTTTTCAAATGAAAATCTTTTGTGGGGGCTAAATGAGAACTTCATTCTCGGTAGGATTTTTAAATCGGCAGGTTAAATATAAAACAAAACTGGTTTAAAGACAACACAGTGGAATAGATGATGTTTCAATAACATGATTCCCCTGTTATCCCCATCCCGAAGTTAGAGTGAACTTTATACAAGGTTCACCCTAAGCTGAACGTAAGCTAAGCTGTGGTTAGCAGCTACTACTTAGAAACGCTTTGGTATTAGATTCGTTTAGCTGAATTTCGAATTCTGTTGCATTTCCCGCAGAATACATGCATAATGTCTCCTTAAATAAGATAATGCAACAGTTGTTTTTCCTGCCCGTTGACTGGGTGATCAGATTTATAGAATAGTAGAAAAGAGAATAGGACTTCTCTCTCACCTTTTACCTTCTGACTGTTTGTGAAAGGGCCAGGTTTCGTACAGGCATTTTGTGGAGTTGTGTCAAAGTGAAACAACAGAAAATTCAAATGTAAATACATTGAGATTTTAAGCCAATAAAGCCTTATTTGCAAACTGAAAATATACACCTTTTATAAAACATAACTAATGGATAGATTTTTTTTCTGTGTGGATTGTAAGACCACAGTTTCCTGAATAGTTGTTGGTGTTTCAGTAGAAGGATCATTGTCTAGAATAGTTCTTGATATATAACTTCTTTTTTTCTTTTGAAGTATAGTCAGTTACGAGTGTTGTGTCTAGAATAGTTCTTTATTGCAGATTTATTTTGGAAGCATCTGTCGCTGCAACTTTGATTTACTGCAATTAAAAGAAAAACTTACAGAACATGTAAGGATATAAACACATATACATACATACACACTTATATATTCACACATGTATATACACATAGCCGTTGTTTTTACTATTTTTGATGTGTTACTTTCAGTGAGACACTGATCTAATTTTACCTGGATTGAGATTGGCAAAAGATTCTTTTTTATTTTTTAGTAAGAGAATATCATGTGAATAGGTTCTAACTTTACTATAAACACGTTACCTTATAAAGAACTTTGTAAAAGAAACGTCTGCATTAAAATCATAGCTTTTGTTAGGCTTAGCTTTCCTAGCATTTTTGTGGGCAGCATCACAACGCCTTTTAAGAGATGGTTGAACGTTTTGTTTTCTAGTTTAAAAACATCTTGGGAATGAATATAGAAAAGATATAAATACAGAAATAACTCATACTGAAGAAAGACTAATCTATTTTGAAGTTTAGAGGTTTGTTTCCGTTCAGCCTAAAAGCATTTGCTGAAGAAGAGATTTATATTTTATCTTTTATTTCTACAGGTTAGGTCTTGAGGCAAAGAAAGAAGAAAATCTTGCAGATTGGTATTCTCAAGTGAGTATGTGTTCAGTTGATTTTTATGTTCTAAATTCCTCAAAGGCTACTTTATATTTAGATTCTAAAATCCAGACACAAAGTAATAATGTATAATGCCTTTAACAATATATAGAATAGTCATGTAACACGTCATAGTTTTCAAAACATGTTCACATGAAGTAGTGAATTGAGAAATAGCCCTATGAGATAGCATCTCATTATTTGAATTTTTTTTTTGGTGAGGTAAAGAGATTAGTCCAAAGTCACAAAACGGTAACTAGCGGAAGCAAGATTAGAATTAAAGTCTTCTAAAGAATTTAGAGCCCTGGTGTTGCTCAGCATAGAATGATCCATTTTACACTCACATTAAGAAGATGCACCAACAGTGGAAGCCTCTGATTTGAAGCTTGGTTATCATACTCTTGGCACTTACAATATCGTTTTGGTTCAACCTAGGCTTCATAGAGACTATGTTTTCCTTTTAAAAAGGTCATCACAAAGTCAGAAATGATTGAGTACTATGATGTAAGCGGCTGCTATATTCTTCGTCCCTGGGCATATTCCATTTGGGAATCCATCAAGGACTTTTTTGATGCTGAGATTAAGAAACTTGGCGTTGAAAACTGCTATTTCCCCATGTTTGTGTCTCAAGGCGCATTAGAGAAAGAGAAGACTCATATTGCCGACTTTGCCCCTGAGGTAAGTTAGCCTGCTTTATTTTTGCAGTTCTCTCTCATAAACTCAGAAGTGTATTTTCAGTTTGCACTTGAATAGTAATTTAAAAGGCAAATTACAACAGCTAACTTAGAGAAATGTAAAGCCATTAAAAAAAATTGTTTCTTTCGTCAGGGCAAGTTACTATTCTTTTTATTACATTAATTTAACTGGCTCTCATTTTTCAGTAAACATTTATAAGGACAACAGGTATCTACCTTTTTTTCGCAGTGAACAGCAGCAACCATTTTAACTTGCATTAAATGATATAGAAAAAATTGAAATAGAGATTTCCTACATCTGTCCTGTTTCCCTAAAGTGTTGTTAAAAAATGTATGAGAAATGATTTTATCTTCCTAGGTTGCTTGGGTGACAAGATCTGGCAAAACAGAGTTGGCAGAACCAATTGCTGTTCGTCCTACCAGTGAAACAGGTGAGGCTGGGCCTTGGCGCACGGGAGAGAGCTCGTGGAACGTTAGAGACAGCTTCTAGAGTTGTCTCACCTTTTATTTTGTGATACTTATAATCCTTGTTGATGACATAAAGTTTAGTGAATGCTGATAAAGATGAATGCAGATTTAAGTGGTGTTGAATTTTATTCTCTGTACCATATTGACTGTGGAGCTCTTTAATTGTTAGGATAAAGGTGGGTTTTTTTTTTTTAACTCTTGGCATCATTTTTAATTTCATGCTATAGTTTTTCAGAACTTTCCAAGGAGTTTTATTCTTGCAATAGTTTCTGTCTTGGACTTGATTATAAAATTGCAAACACTAATGTTTTATACCGTATTTACTTACAAATTACTCATTTTGATGTTACATTTAGATTCCTGTAGGGTTTTTATAGGTTTCTAAGTGATTTCATTTTTATCGTGTATTATTCTTCCAATGGCATAGTTAGGAAAGTAGAAACAGCTATTGTTATCTCCATTTTGCAGGTAAGAAAATCTCTGAAGGGTTTGGTGATTTTCCTGAAACTACACATAGAAAGTAGGAGTACCTCTTGGAAATTTTAGGAGTACCTTGTTGGAAATACCATTCACAGGCACAACCACAACATTTTAATTCCTATTAATTATGTTGCCAGTTTAACCAGCCTTTGAGGAAGAGTAAAACCTTCAGTGACTAACCCTGCCTGTGTTTTCACTGTGTCTTTTCAGTAATGTATCCTGCATATGCGAAATGGGTGCAGTCCCACAGAGACCTGCCCATCAGGCTCAACCAGTGGTGCAACGTGGTGGTAGGTGCACACCTCTTCTCATAGTCTTCCATTATTCTTCTTACTCATTTTAAAAAAAAACACATTTTTTCCTGTATTTTTATATTCAGAGGTTTGAGAGTATGGAAGCAGTTTTGAAGTATTTTGGATCACAATTAAATTTCTGATTACTTACCACGTAAAGTTGTTACTGAAAATTGAAAAGCCCTCGCTAACGATCGAATTGTGTTCCTGCCTCTTCCAGCGCTGGGAGTTCAAGCATCCTCAGCCTTTCCTGCGCACTCGTGAATTCCTTTGGCAGGAGGGACACAGTGCGTTTGCTACGTTTGAGGAAGCAGCAGAAGAGGTATAAAAATTGTCTCCCATATTAAGTATGTTCTAACTCTTTGTCCAGGCTGTGCTTTGTTTTTTTTTTTTTTTTTCTCTCCCCAGCCATAAGTATTGCAGTGCTGTCTGTTTATATAATAGTCATTTAGGAAACAATTAAGCTGAAGTTCAGTCTGATCTCAAAATGACATTGAAAGATAATTTCCTGGTATAAATTATTTTGTTCCTTAAAATGTTATGTATCACCTGTTAAAAAACAATTCAAATGTACACGGACTTAAGAAATTGCTTGTTGAAATTTTATTAGAAAATGAGCTGTTGTATCATGTGACTTATTCCTCAATAAAGCTGAAGAAAAAAATTTTTTAAAGAAAAAAACTTTTAAATTTTCAGATGAAAATAGTTTTGGACTTCAGTGTAAAGAAGGAATTGTAATCCCATGGGTGAAATTAATTCCTCGTGAGATTTTCACCCTGCTTACTGTGTATCTTTCATGAGCATTTATTTCTCTTATATTCTAAATTTATGTACATTTAGAAAAAGTATTCAGCTTCTTTGCACACTGCTTTGTTGACTGTCTTTCTTAAGGAATTCATACTGACTAACCTTTTTATAAAAAAAGATTTTTGTTGTTTTCAGTGTTTTTCCCGCCATAGTTTTAAGTAGTGCAGTTTAATAGATCGATAATAAATAAATATATACCACAAATTGGAACACTTTTACATTTAAAATGTTGTTACAGGTTTTGCAGATCCTTGACTTATATGCTCAGGTATATGAAGAACTCCTGGCAATTCCTGTTGTGAAGGGAAGAAAGACTGAAAAGGAGAAGTTTGCGGGAGGAGACTACACAACGACCGTAGAAACGTTTATATCTGCTAGTGGAAGAGCTATCCAGGTACCAGACCGCTGCGCGGGGCTCCTAGGGGACCGTACACGTAGCCCGCGGGCAGATCTGACAGGGTTCTTCTGTCATCAGACAAGTAGCCTCTTAAAAAACCAGCACTTCATGTGCTTTCTCGGCCATATTGTAATTTCAGGCCAATCTGTCTCATCCCTCTGAGTCTCTAAGGTCAGTTAAGTCAAGGTTTGTATCCTGAATTATTAAATATTAAAGCATGGATTTTTTTTTAACCTTTGTAGTTGAAGTTACTCCTGTATAAGGGGCTGCTCACAACAGTACACTACTGTAATATTTTTGGACTAATTTTAGTCTCTGTTGTACCAGTTATGCTTAAAAAACTTAATGTAAAAAAATCAGGGATGATAAACGGGTGTCGTGCCATTTTTAAGGCATGTGATCTTATAGTAATCATATTCAGAAGCATAATAGGTCGTTAAAATTAAAGTGAGTGTTTCTCTGTTTTTAGGGAGCAACATCACATCACTTAGGGCAGAATTTTTCTAAAATGTTTGAAATCATTTTTGAAGATCCAAAGACACCAGGAGAGAAGCAATTTGCATATCAGAACTCCTGGGGCCTGACAACTCGAACTATTGGTGTTATGACCATGGTTCATGGGGACAACGTGGGCTTGGTATTACCACCCCGTGTAGCCTGTGTTCAGGTAAGGAGAATACTTCTGTGTATCATTTCTTTTATAAAATGTAAGTCATAACTAGTAAAGAAAATTTAGAAGTGGGATTTTCTAAATGTCATTCAGGTAGATTTTGCTGATACAGAATCAGTGTAGGAAACAGTCTAGACCTCAGTGTTGTGTAGCTATGTGTATTATTTGGGTTACTGTTTCTTACCTAGTTTTAATTTGAATTAAAAGTAAATTTTAATTAAGGTTTTGAAATCTAAAATACAAGTAAATTTTAATTAAAAGTTAATTTTTTACCTACTTTATAAAACTTCTAGAAATTATTTTCTGAAATGATTTTTAATAGGTTAAATGAAAAACACAAGTGCATTTATCATGAACCAACAATATGCAGGTAATTGCTAGATATTAGATTAGAAATCACACGATTGATTTGTGTTAAGACTTACAGTCACTGGTAGGTTTTGGATACCTGGATACCATGGTATATCTCGATACCATGTGGGTGATATGACTTCATTACTTCTGTATGCTGATTTTTTTTTAAATATAAATTTAAGTATAAATTTGTGATACTGTGCTGGATTCTAGGTGGTGGTTATTCCTTGTGGCATTACAAATGCACTTTCCGAGGAAGACAGAGATGCTCTTACTGCAAAATGCAATGATTATCGAAGGCGGTTACTCAGCGTTAATATTCGAGTTAAAGTTGATTTGCGAGATAACTACTCACCAGGTTGGAAGTTCAATCACTGGGAGCTCAAGGTAAGTTCTTCAGTTGCGTATTTTACTCCCACACTCCCAGTTTGGATTTAGATTTTGTTTCTGCAGATATATACTTTTATAAAATATAAGGCTGTTTCATTACTTGTCTCTATTTTGATAGTTAAATGTTCTTTTTATCTTCACTTAAACTAAGTGTTGAACACAGACACTGTTCAAAGCATAGTAATATTAGGATCTAAAGTTGATATATTTGCTAAATTCAAAATCATTTTGTGGAAGCTTATTTTTGTTCTTTAAAAACGATCTTGAAGACCTTGTTTATGGTTAATAAACCCCGTGGTTGCTACTAACACGTTTATGTCAGGAGTTCATAAAATAAATAAGTTATTTAAGCAGTAAGACTATCAGAATAATGGTGCATGGGCGTCACCTCGCTGTCATTGTAACAGCTAATCAGATTAATTTCATACTTGGTTTTTCATACCACGTTGTTTCATAGCAGCTTGTTGATTTTTATTTTGTGTATTTAAAGCTGGTCTAAATTCTGGCTTAGTGTTTTTAATACAACTTTTATTTATTACACATAGTCAGTATAAGATCTATAGTCTTAATTCCATTTCTCAGACTTTGGGATCTTTTTTTCTTATGATGAAACAGTGAATCTTACTAGAACTAGCAGTTAGGAGTCGAATTTATAAAATCACATTATAGGAAATGGATGAGAAGATGTAGTGAGACTACAGCTTCAAGCTTTCAAATGTGGAAGCTCAGCAGCAGTGGCATATTCAGTATCAATGTATGTCAGGTTCCTAACGTTTTTACTTACTTAGAAGTAGCGGTTGCACAATTCCAGTAATAGTTTGTCTAAACCCATTTGTACCTGCTTGAGGTACCAAAGAGAAACTTACTCCTTGCTACTAGGTGGGTGGAAAGGGGGGAAAGGCCATTCATACTTTCTTCTATGTCCCTCCTCTTCCCCTTCCTCCTTCATCTCACTCCTCCTCCCAGGACTGACTTGACTTTGCTCTGTCGCTATTCTTTTCCTTACCCTGGTGAACCCGTACTGTGTGGGGGAGGCGCCTTAGTAAGAGTTGACTCTGCTGCAGCTTCCTAATCTTCAGAACTTAGGAAAGAAAACAAAGCACCCAAGTTCTAAAACTAAAGGACACTTAAGAAAGAGAGTTCCCTAGCTAGTGAAAAGGACTGATCATACATTTAATGCCAAGAGTACCTGAGGGAAGAAAACATTTGGGAAGATCTAGATTCATATTTATTCAATAGTGACTAACTTTGTGATCTCCTTTCCCAGTACAGTGTGCAGTCCTGTTGTATTGTGTCGCCAGGTCTTTTAAGTCTCCTTTTATCAAGAGTAGTTCCTCAGCCTTTCTTTGTAATTCATGACATTGACATTTTTGTAAATAAAGATCGGTAATTTTATAAAATATTCTTCAGTTTTGATGAATTTACTCATTAAGGTTTGCCTTCTCCAGTAACTTTTCTTTTCTCTTCTAGCTGAAGATAATCTCCCACTTCTGATGCTCTGCACTGATTTTTATTATTTGTATGCATACATTATTCACCCTGCAAAACATGATGCTTCCTGAGGACAGGATCTACTTCTTACTCATCTTTTCAATCTCATTGCACTTAACACTGTTTCCTACACATGCATACATTGGATGAATAAAGGAAAACAAAATAATGTAACAGTTGGTATATAGTATTTTATACCAGAGTGTTCATTATTTTACAAAATAAGTCTTCTCCAGGGGTAGATCATTTTTTTCTAGAGTAACATTTAAAATTTTTCTTTTGGCTTTGTTCATAAGGATTGAACATCCACAAGGCTTAAACTTGCCTGTGGTCCTTGAGCTCCTTTGTAAAAACCACAGGGTGCTGGGAGGGGTTCTCAATGTGCAGCTGCAGGACCAGCATTCTCAGCATCACTTGAGAACTTGTTAGAAATATGAGTTCTCAGGCCCCATCCCCGTACCTCTTGTTATAAGACACTCAGTGGGTGGACCCCAGCAGTCTGTGCTTTGACAAGCCCTTCACTATCTGTTGTTTAAGGTAGAACCACAGAGCTAGGGCTTCCCAACCAAAGGACCCCATGTGCCGTGAGTGAATCAGGGATGTGCTGGGGGGCCTTAGGTGGCTCTGGCTCTGAGAGGCCTGTTTACCCCCGTGTGCCATCCCAGTGTGATCTTCTACGTGTGCTGTCATGTGAGGAAAGTTAGGAACACTCATCGACACAGCTACCCTCGTGTTTCCGCATTAAGCTCGCTCTTAGCTCAGAACCACTCAGGAGGTACCTTTTTTCCTTTGATGCCTTCTTACTGGAATAGGTTTCTGTAGTATCTCAGGAATACTACCCACTTTTTAAAATCATTGGCTTGTCTTTGTTCTTTGGATTTTCATGATTAGATAGAGCCATGGAATGTCTGTGTATTCATCTGGAGACACGCATGCCTTTTTTTGTTTTTTAGGGAGTTCCCATCAGACTTGAAGTTGGGCCTCGTGATATGAAGAGCTGTCAGTTTGTAGCTGTCAGACGAGATACTGGAGAAAAGCTCACAGTTGCTGAAAATGAGGCTGAGACTAAACTGCGTGCTATTTTGGAAGACATCCATGTGAACCTCTTTACACGGTCCGTTCCTTAGACTTGTTTGTGTCTCTCATCTTCAAGTCCTGCTCAGCCCTTGAGATCTATACCGAGGAATCCTTTCATTGCCCCAGTGGGAAGGAATCTTTCCCTCCGAACTCCCATGGTTCTTAATTCTCCTTTCTCTTTGTGTTTTTTGACTTGTATTATGATTGGTTTTTTGTGTGTGCTTTCTGCTCCTTACTGGGTTTTCAGTGGTGAATTGTCTGTCCTGTGGACTAATTTGGATTAATTTGAGATCCAGGGTTTTATGATATATAAAATTTGAAGGGCAAAGGCATTGATTCTCACCTATTGGATACACATTAGCAGCACCTGGGGAGCTTTAAAAAATACCGGTGCTTGGGACCCTCCCCAGAGATGTTAATTTGATGTAGAGTGGGCCTGGATCCTAGAGTATTAAAAGCCCCCCAGTCTTATAAAAGACTAATGCACTATGGAAATAAATTGAATAGCGTATACTTACGTGTTTTTCCTTTCCTAAATGTTTTCATGCCTTTGTGTTTGAGTCTCACAGTTCGATACGGTAGTTAGACGAGTATTTTTCCAGTTTTGTAGATGGGAAAACTAAGACCAGAGAGGTTTTAAAAATAACCCAGACTCTCACAGGAAGTAAGTGGTAAAGCCAGATTTAGAATATTGATCAGTAGAGATTTAATGGCAGCAAAGTGATTATTATCTGCATGTGCTTGGCAGATTCTTTAATGTTCACAATAATGCAGGGATGGACTGAGATGTAGTGAATGTCACTGCTAGTGGCAAAGCTGAGATTCGTATTGAGTTCTTCTCACTTCTGCCTATTTTTTTTTCATTAAGTTATGCTGTGTTTTAAAAACTTTTCACATTATTAATAAAAAAAATATGTATTCTTTTCTAATTATTGCTTGATAGGGCTTCTGAAGACCTTAAGACTCATATGGTTGTGGCTAATACAATGGAAGACTTCCAGAAGGAGCTCGATTCTGGGAAGGTAAGAGACTTCTGAAAAGTTTTGACTATAAACATATTTCAGTAAATGGTATTTTAAGACTAACTGAGTTTATGCATGATGTTAATCTTTTTTTCAAAGCCAGTCACACAAAAGGATCATATGTTGTTCAGCATTACGTACTCTCATTTTCCACTGGCTTTCCTGAAGCACTGCAACATTAAATCATTTTTGGATGACACTGTGAACGGGTTATGTAAAAGCTGTTTCGCACGCACATTACGCTGGCTCACCAAAATTCATTCTCTGTGACGCCTAGTATTTTCATTATTGAAAATTTTCATTTTGTTTTCTCAGTTTGATGTAAGTTCCTAAAGTAAGAATTGTTCTAGTTTTAGAAATGTGATGTGCAGATTCCTAAAATAAGGCAGTCTCATTTCAAGTCTCTGAGCCTATATACTTACCCAGATCTTAAACAGCTGAACTTTCTGAATAATAAGTGAAAGTATTATTCATTTCTAAGCCTGTTTTTGAGAATGAGTGGGTACTTATGGCTCCTTAAACTACACAGGCTTTCCTAATAACTCTTTTAAGAATTTATCAACTTTGTGTTGCGTGTATGCAGGTGTTCACAGCTGAAACCTAATTTTCATAAAGGAGAGGTCTTGATTTACAAAATTATTAATTACTGGAATGAATCCCTTAGGAACATTAGTATCCTGGTGTACACATTTGATTATATAGCCAGTCCTGTGCCCTCAAGTTATAAATGAGAAAAACCATGGAGCGAGGTCTAATAATAAACTACCCTAAGCCATACAGAAGCAGACCTGGGATTAGAATTTAGCTCTCGCTTCTGATTTAGCTCAATGCACTTCCTTCTGGCTTTGTGTTTTTGTGTTTTTTGTTTTTTTAAATTCATGCTGAGAGTGTAAGACAACATTTTAGTTGGTTGTGGTCATAGTCTCTTAACATGTCTCTTTTTGCATGAGGTGGAAAATGTTAATCTCTTTGGCTCTCACTTTAAAATCTGTAAAATGAGTGAAAAATAGTATCAAAATCCCCTTCAGAGCCATAATTCTTCAATATTTAGCCTTCAGTTATTCTTGGCTTATTGCCTTATCTTTCACTTTTCCGGTTTCCATAATTTGTCACGTGACTTCAAACTATTTCTGCTGCTTCTAGCATTCTGGTTAGAGAATGGATAGTCATCTGATGCCATGTGTATTTTTTCTTTCATTCTCTTTCATTGTAATTTATTTCTTATAATTTTTTGTGTCATTAAGTATTGAATTTTATAACTTCTTTTATTATAGACATATGGTAGTCACTTTGCAGTACAGTCTATTAAAGACATTGCATAAGAGTTAATAAATCAATAGGGTACCTATCAGTTAATTCATTACTTTCAAAGAAATCTCAGTAGATACTAGTGGAATCATATCTTTCGTTCTAATATTAGATAAGCTAAGCTGCTAGAGAGATTTCAACATGTATCCTAAAGCAGAATACAGCAGTTTAGTTGTGTGTCCAAAGATCACATAGAGACCAAAGCAAGTTTTGTTATCTTGTGTTCAGTCATCGGTTTCATCCCCCATCTTACCTCATGTTGACTGACCATCAAGCAACCTTTGAGGCTGTGGTAAATAAAATGGGATTTACTGGGAGGTGGGAGGGAGAAAGGGGTCTTCGGAACTTCAGTGTAGGTGAGAGTTTGCGTTTCTACTCTCCCCTGTTGGTGTAAATGAAAAAAAATTTTTATATCTGATTTGCAGGACTTGATTTTAGTAAATTTTTCCAAGGGGATGATCTTAATTCAATGAAAAATAAATAGTATTTACATGTAACATACTTTTGACTGTTGACATACATTACTAATCTATGGATCACTATAATTTTTGAGTATTAATATTTCTCATGATTGAAATTTTCTGCAGAGTTTAAGGTATTACTTATTGCAAAAGATTGTGTTTTGGGGGGTGGGGAGTATAGGTTAGTGGCAGAGCACCTGCTTGGTGTGCTTGAGGTCCTGGGTTCAATCCCCAGTGCCTCGGTTAAAGGGAAAAAAAGAAGAAAAAAAAGGTTGTGTCTTTTTAAAACGTAGATGTAGAAATAATAAGAAATAAAAAGATAAAAACCTTTCTATGGCTGAATAAATAGTCTAAAAATGCATACTGTCCTTTTATATTAATGAATTACATGCATAAATAATAAGAAATTTCAGGTCTTACATAAACTTCACTTTGAGGCTGTAAAGAATTAAAACTTTTTTTTATATGAAATTATCATTTATGAGTTCGGATACATTTACTAACAGCTTTAGTTGAATTTGTTCACATACTCTTATACCATTTATAATTTTAAAAATCATTATCTTAGAAATCCCTTCTCAAGACTTAGTGATTTTTTTCCTTACAGAAAAAGACTACTTAACTGTAAAATGTGTTGTTATTAAAAATAGCTTTAAGTGTTATGAGTCAACAAAAGTAGAATTTCTAAGAAACCAAATTTAAATTCATTATTCAAAAACATTCTTTGGTAGTTGTCTTAATATTTTTATCATTGCATAATTAGAGACTGATTCATTCTGTCTTCTGTAATGTATTTTAAAAATACTTTTATGGATGTACGGTTTTTTCATTCAGTTTTGTTTGTATAAATGCTAATAATTTACCAAGTTTCAATACAGGGAAGTAACTGTTATTTCAGCTCTCGTATCTCTAGGTTCGTTTTTGCTTCAGTTTTCATCACACAATTTCTATACTTAAATTTCGTATTATTAACATATATCCAATAATTATTAGTTTTATATTGTTTGTAACATTTAATTATTTATATATTAAAATAATTCTGTAATTATCAATTTAACATATATTTTAAAACCTATATTAAAACATTTCAGAATACTTATTATTATCATCTCTTCTACCTTCCCTTCACCCCCACCCACCATGCTTAGAAGTTTATCACCTCTTTATTGTCTTAAGGCACGTCACCAAAATAGCAGTTTATCAGATTTGGGAATTAGGCTGACACATTCTGCTAAATCAGCATAAGAGACATAGGTAACTAAACCCTTCCTCATCCTACAGTGATGTTCTCCTGTTGAATGACTCAGATTTTGGTAATTTCCTAATCTATTTACTTTCACTTTACTTCTTAAACAAGCTTTTTGAAACATGTTTAACCGAATCCCAATTGCATGGAAGGGTTTCCAGGAGGTACTGGCTTTGAGCATGGAAGGTGTGGCTGGGACTGGCTGATCACAAGTTGATGAGGAAGTTGGGTAACCTTCTGGCTGCTTTTAAAGTAGCATTTCGAATGTGTTGGGGGTTATCCATATGTTTGCCCTCTCTGCTCTCCACTAACGAACTTTTTACAGGACTAATGCGTAATTATTGCTGCAGACAAGCCTCATTTTGATGCAGACTTATGAAAAACTGAGGATTTACAACTTAGAGAAATCTTAATTCTTGTCTAGTCCAACATCCACGTTTTTCAAAAGAAAACTCGGGGCTAGAGATTTTCAGATAGGCAGTGAATTTCAAATTTAGGATGAAATCCCAGGTCTCTTGATTCTGCCCATTATTCTATACGGTCTATGAAAGAAAGTTTGGGAGGTTTAACCACAGTTTAAAACTCAGTTTACTACTTGTCGTCTCCCCTCTATCCTCCTGATAACCACCTAGCCAGGTAGAGCAGGCAGTAGTCTGGATTTGCAGTGGGGGATTTGAGATTCACCTTTTGTTCCTTCTCTTAGCACTGTGTTGTAGCCAGCTTTTTTGGACATTTAAGTGTATTGCAAAGATATCTTTGTTGGGTCCTGATGTTATACAATGTGTAGGTTTTGGACAGTGGAACAACATTCTTTCCTACCTCAGGCACCTCTGAGCAAAGTTCCTGGCAGGTGTGCAAAGGTATCATGGCCAGAAAACTGCTGGGAGACCTATCCTTTTTGCCTGTAGGTTTAGTAGAGAACTCAAATGTCCCTTTTATGGAATAGGAGGAGTTGTAAATACTGAATATTTTTTTCTTACTAGATCGCTCAGATTCCATTCTGTGGGGAAATTGACTGTGAAGACTGGATCAAAAAGACCACCGCCAGGTAAGATAATTACACTTAACAGATGAAACTTGTGCAGTCGTGCAGTGGGAAAGAATAGGAATATACAGCTTACATGAATGGAATTCTTCTTTGTTTCTAATTTCAGGGATCAAGACCTTGAACCTGGTGCCCCATCGATGGGAGCAAAGAGCCTTTGCATCCCCTTCAAACCACTGTGTGAGCTGCAGCCTGGAGCCAAGTGCGTCTGCGGCAAGAACCCTGCCAAGTTCTACACCTTGTTTGGTCGTAGTTACTAAGGCATGAAACAAACACCATCTCCAACCCTCCTCGCTTTTTAAAATATTGGTAGTAGTATCTTCCCAGATATAGACAGTTTTATGATTTTTTAAAATAAAAGTTCAAAAAGGAGCTCACATAAGACAGACACCTATTCTTATGCCTAAATTAACAGTGGAAAAAAGTCTTTTCTGTAAAAAGAACCCCCGTAATAAATATCATGAACTAATATTGTTTCATGTATTCATTTGTTTCTGAAATCCCTGAATTCTGTGCTACAGGAAAAGTCCTATGAAGAGATGAAAATGACTGTTCTTGATCTGAGGATCCCTCACATTTCAGACCTTGAACCACCAATTTCCTGCTTCTTAAATGTTGGAGGACTTCTTTTCTTTAATTCCTACTAAATCTAAAATTGCCCTAAATCTTTCTGTTTAAAAAGCAAAACAAAATCACAAACGTACCAAAAAAAAAAAAAAGGTTTCTTTTGAGCTCCTCTCCCCCTCTGGTTCCTACTAGTTACCATGAGTTCTTCAAAAACCCAGGCATGATTTCTTTAAGAGCGATCAGCCCTCCTCACTTCTTACTTTGCGCTTTTCCTCCCCCTACTTCTGCCCCCACCTCCCACAACGCTGTTCTCACAGAGGTCGCTGCCACCCCTTCTGACCAAAGCTAACGTCTTAGTTTCCTGTCGTACCGTGTCCCTCTGCTGCAGGCCTGCTGCTGTGCGACATTCTCCTTTTTACTCAGATCACTCCTGTGACTTGCCCTCCTACCTCTCTGGCTCTTTTTCTCAGTTATGTGCCTTCCCCTGGCTTTTCTCCCTCAGCCTGCTTCTCAGACACGGCGCACCCATTGTCTGTACTTGGCCCTCTTCTGGGGTACCCAGGCGGCCTCATCTAGTCCCGTGGTTCCAAATAGCATTACTAGGAAGATGACTCCAACATTTTTATGTCTCAGTCTGAGCTCGAGACCTCCATCCTAGCTGCATAGTGGGTTACCTTCAGTGTTCCATCAATATTTCAGATTGGCCTGTCTCCAAAAACCTCGTTTCATTCTCCACTCCTAGACCTAAGTATTCGCTGCCTGAAAGACTAGCATCACTGAAATGTACCCAGTGACCTAAACCAGAACCCCGCAAGTCCTTCTGGTCGGCAGCTCCAGCACACCGGGAGCTGTGTTCAGTGGCCTGCAAAAATGCTGCCCTCACCTCCGAGGCCTCTAGGCCTCCCCTGTCGCCCGCAGGTCTGGATCGCCTTCTTGCCTGTTACCTACTTGTTTACTGGCCTCCAGTTTCATCTCCAGGCCAGTCTCCACCTTTTCACAGGTGATTTTTTTTTCCTAATGTACAATTTACTTAAATGTTTTTCTTCCCTTAAAACCCTTCTGTGGCTCACCATCACTAACAGGATAAAAGCTAAACCCTTTAGCCTATTCCTGTTCAGCCTACCTGTCCAGTCTCCTTTTCAACCGAAGCTGCAGAGTCCTTTGCAGCCTAACCATCTGGGGTTTCCTGCAGACAGCGTGCTGTTTCCCACTTCGGTGCCTTGCGTGGAAGGCCTTCTACGCCTCATTTCTAGTCTACTTGTTATCTCTCTCTTTCAGGGTCCTGCTCCCATCTGTTTTCCCACTTGGTAGTGATAAATACATCAATAAAGGGAAAAACTTCAAAAAGGATTTGAAATTTGAGCTGTGCTTTGAAGGCTGAATAGAATTTTAATAAATAGAAGAGGATGGACATTCCAGGAGGCAGAAGGCACAACGTATGCAAAGCTGTGAAAGTACCCACCGTGTATGAGAGCACAGCAGAACTGTCCTTAGGTTGGTGGGAAACTGGCAAAAGGAAGCAGACTAAATGTAGCATGCTTTCAAGATTGACGTTTTGAGTATGTGTATTCATATTTCTAGCTTAATGAGATAGGTATCTGAGCCACGTTTTTGTACCCAGGATCATTTCTTATTGATCTAGGGCAGTTCAGGATGCTTTATCTCCTTTCTCTACCCTTGGTAGCTGTGTGAAGTCTAGTATCTTCATCATAGTCACTCTACCTCATAAAGTACTTAGAGCAACACCTAGCACCTAATAAGTAATAACTAACGTTGGTTATGACAGTGATGTGCGGTCAACTGGCAGTCACTCCTAGTATGTAGCTCCAGTCAACAGTTATGACCTTAGTGCCTGGGGTTTGGTTTTGTTTCCCTGCAAACAAATGCTTTAAAGGACAAGCTTTTGTTTAGCCAGTCCCTATCTAAAGCCTGAAAAGTAGATCCAAGCTTCATAACTACATTTTGTTCTGTAGCCCCTGGCCATTTGGAGAGGGGGGATTATCTCTGACACATCTCCAGGCTATTGGAAGATTCAGATGAGCAAAACTAATCGCAGAAAAAGTTGACCTTTGCTGCTTTAGAGGAATTCACTGTTTAAAGGAACTCTACAGTGAGGAGTTGTGTTACAGAAGAAATCCTTCACCCCAAACCTACATGTGATAAATCAGCTTTTTTCAAAAATTGAGGTTCAGCTAAAATACCAAAACCTTTTCAAACATCTTAAGCATGGTGATGCTTTTCAAGGAAGTACGTAAACCTGACCCCAAACAGTATCTTTTAAGAAATGATCACTGTGTTTTCCTTGCAGACGACAGCCAGCAGCTAGACACGTGACTGACAGTCACAGAAGTGATCGTGTGCCTAGTGAAGGTGGTTTTCGAAAAGAAAACAGGTCAAGGTGTATTTACTGCTGGCTCTGCTCACTAGGACTACCTGTGCATACCACCAGTTAGCAATTTCTAGTTCATTCCTGACAGTGGGTTTAAAATAGTTTCTAATTATGCCACTAAATCACATGAAGCCTTTATGAGAATTGGACAATAACAGCAACTCATCTGGCCGTTAGTGGAGAGGCTTTGAGTCTTAAGATCAGCGGGCAGCGGAACACCCCATAAAACAGGCAGAAAGAAGGCATTTTGACTGGTGAGTCTGGACAGCTCACCCTACTTACATCTAATTGTAGTTTTGAACATTAGTCATCTGTCGTACAGCTAAGGTGTTCAGGGGCTGTCAGGAGCATCAGAAGTTTGGGGAGGCAGCTACCCTACCCTGTCATTTTCAAACATATCTTGGGCCCTTTATCACTTTTACTATGTCTAGAAAATGCTAGCCATTTCTTTAATAACTTGGTGCCCACTCTGTACAAAGTGCCAGAGCAGACTGTAGTGAATAAAACCAAACATGGTTTTTTTATCTTCTTGGCTTAGTCTCCCCGAAGTTGTCCTATTTGAGATGCAAAATCAGGCCATTAAGTGGACAGGGAGATGGAGCAATGTACCGGGCTGAGCACTGGCAGTAGGGGGCCATTGCTTGCTGGCCCTCACTGACACGTTGTGAGATGATCCCGGCCATAGCAGCATGCGGAGTACTAGCCTACACTTGAGATGACAGCAGCTGGAAATTTAAGTCAACCCTATTCTGCCACACCACCAGGCTTAAAATAACAGATACAGAGACATTTCTGTGGCTCAGTAGGTGATGTTAAACCAGTGGCTTTGTTCAACTTTACTGGAAGATTTAAGAGCTTGGAGCATCAACAGTACTGAACTGCTATTAAAAAGATTTTAAATAAATAAATCTAATGTAATAGGAATATTTCAAAATATATTTTAAGTATGTCACCAAAACTAAATTTTGTGATTAAGAAATATCTGTTGAACAAACCGTAATTTGGAATATGCATCAAGAACCTTAAAAAAAATATTCATGCCTTTTGGCCCAGAAATTTCACTCCTGGAAATGTGTCATAACAGAGTAATAATTTAGGGATAAACTATATGCTTAAGGATGTTTACTATAGATTATAAAACAATGTTTTAAAATGGGAGTATGTTCAAAGTTCAACAAAATGGAAATGTTGAAGTATATTTTGGCTATATTCACTTGATAGACTAGCACACACACACACATTTAAAATGATGATTATAAAAACTAGAAAATGGCAAGGCAAATGAGGGAATAAAATTTCTATGCAAAAGTATAATTTCCACGATGTTTAAAAACAAGCAGGTTCTTGGAGGGGAAAAAAGAAAAGCAATACCTGTTGAATGAGTGAGGAGCCTGAGGGATAACAGGCTGGTGACAATGTTAGCACTGCTATTACTTCACACATGGTAAGTATGGGTTTGTACTATAGTTTCCTCATTCCTTCATTTTGTCACTCTTCTTTGACAATTGTTTCATAACTTCTCCTCTATGACTTTTGGTTGATCATCTTGATTTCTGTTTCACTAAGAAGGTAGAGACAATAGGAACAGACCCACCCCTACCTCCCATCACATCTGCCCTACTCACAGTCCATATATCCACCTTCTCGACTGGTCCAGATGAACCATCTTCTTGTGCACTAACCCTCATTCCCTCTTGCCTTCTCAATGGTGGCACTTCAGCCACTGTCCCCTCTGTGTCATCACACCTCCTTTCTCTGCGGGACCTCTCCACTACCTTGCAAATACTCTGTCTTCTCCCCAAACTAAAAATACCCTTTCCTGGCTCCATTTTCCTTTTGCTTCGCAGTAAAACTGCAAGAATTGTCTGCACATGCCGTCTCCAATTTCTCTGCTCTCTTCTCCTGAGCCCACTTCATGTCTGCCCCCTTGCTAAGGTCACCAGTGGCCTCCATCAGGTTAAACCAGTCACTTGCAGTCCTCGTGTTTCTTACCCTCTCAGTGTTTGACCCAGCTGGTTCTCCCTCCGTTTTGAAACGTTCTTCCATGGCCTTCAGAGTCCTTCTCTCCTATTTTCCCTCCCTGGTTGATCCTTCCCTCTTATCTCTTCATATCTTCTTCTTTTTCTACTTTTTCTCACTTCCTTGCTTATCTCAGACAGTTTACAGCTTTTAATTCTGTAACAATAGAAGCCACTACTGTTTTAGACATTTGGGAAATGGTAAATAAAGCTTTAAGGGTTGTAAGTGAAAGATGAGCAGATTAAAAATAAACCAAACCAAAAAAAAAAAAAAGTCCTTGCATCACTGAAATCAAGTCATTGTAAGCTGGCTTTTTCCCTGAAACTAACTGGGATTTTGTCTTTAGCTCCTCCAGTGTAAAGGTAGTTCTTTCCTGAACACGAGGAATGTTTTTCTTACTTATGGAGGATGTGTGGAAGTCTGTTTATCCCAGATCAGTGGGCAAGGCAGCAGAAAAAAATCACCCAGCTTCTTCCCTGGCTTTCACTAACTGTAGCTCTAATCTCTGGATTAGTGACCCCTAGAATATTCCCTGTTCCATTCAGTGAACAGCATTCAAAACCATTTACGCACCAGGTTGACAAGATATGACTGTTTACGTCAAACACCAGAGCAGTCACTGCAAACACGGAGTGTGGAAAGTGAGAGGGCCACAGCCACGGGGAGCGTGGCATGATTCCGACACAGAGGCTCCTGACTTCTCCAGCTAAGCTCACAAACAAATGAACAAGAGAAACCCCTCAAGTTCGTATCTGAAGTCAGTGATTTCCCCCCAGGTCCCCGCTCACGTGACATCTCTTGCTTAATTGCCCTTTAAACTGTTTTATGACTTTACAGCAGCCTGTAAAAGGTGATTCTCAAATGTGACAAGCGCTGCCAGGCTGAAGGGGAGAGTTACGCAGGAGCTGTCGCCACTGCATCTGGACCTGCTCCCCGCCGAGCTCAGACTCCCCAGGCCGGGGACGGGGACAGCGCGGAGCCGAGCCGGGCGCCATGGGCCGGTACTCGGGGAGAAGCTTCCGTTTAATCCTCATGTGCGTCGTCAGCATCCTCCTCTTCGTGATGGAGCTGGTGATCGCGCACATCGGCAACTCCCTCTCCTTGGCGTCTGATGCCTTCGCGGTCCTTTCCCACCTGGTCTCCATGGTCGTCGGGCTCGCGGGCGTGCGGGCCAGCAGCATCCGCCGGCACAGCAAGGGCACGTTCGGCCTCCTGCGCGCGGACGTCCTGGGGGCCTTCGGCAACTCCGTTTTCGCCGTGGCCCTGATGTTCAGCATCCTGGTTGAAGGCGTCAAAAGGTACATCAGCCCCCAGAAGACGCAGGCGCCGCTGCTGGTGCTCAGCGCCGGACTGGTCGGGCTGCTCTTCAATGCTTTGAACTATGTCATCTTCTTGGACTGCTGTTACCGCGCGCCGCCGGGGCCCCGGGGAGACGCTGAGACGGGTAAGCGGCCGTCGGGGCTTGTGGGACGGTCAGGGGCCCGGCCGGCGCTCTCTCGGGGGCCGCTGGGGGCGCTGGGGGCAGAGGCCCGATTCCTTCGGTCGGCCTCTGGTCCCCGGGACTTCCCTGAAGGGCTTTCTCCGAAGAGTCGCTTCCAGTCCAAGTTCCTTGTGAGCTGAGTGGCAGCGGCCACGTGGGGGCCTTTAATTTTCAGTCACCGGGAATGAAAAGCCGTGCAGACAGGGGCGGAGAGGGAGTAAAGCCCTCAACCCTGGCCGCAGGGGGAGCCCTTTGAAAGAAAGTGGACGCGGCACAGGAAGAGTCTCCTTTAACAAGTGGCTCATTTTGTCCACCCAGATGTGACCCGGGGCTATGCTTAAAAATAATATTTTCATGCCCCCTCAATGTGTTCAAAAAATACTGGGCTGCATAAACAGCTCCCATCAATCAAAGAAGAAACAAATCTATGAGGAATATATTCAAGGAATGTGATACAATGTGGAGAGAGAAAAAATAAAGGTGATTAGTACACTTAGCTCTCTTTTTGGAGGGGATGGAAACATTTGTGTTTATTTATTCTATACATCTGTCCTGTTTGAGAAAAAGGAAAAGCTGCCTACCTGTGAATCTTTAGGAGGGACTTACGAGTGGGAACCAAGTCACTGGGTCATCTGTCAAAAGACTGAATTAAATCTGGGAAGAGAACAATAAATTGGTAACAAAGAATCCAAAAGATAAATTATTAGGTGGAACCAAATTTCTTTATCACCACAAAAGGAATTTTAAAAAATACATTAGAAGCTTCTTGCAGAAGAGCAATTTCCAGGGCTTTGTGAGGCGCTGGACCACAGGAACAGACCAGGTCCAACTCCTGGTTCTGACACGGGGCAAAAGCCAGTTTGCTTCACCTGCCCTGTTTGCCCATCTGTAATGTGGGGGCAGTAAAGACCAAACGGGATCCCAAGTGCTTAAGCACTTAATAGGCACTTGGTAAAGAGTATTGTTTTTTAAAGAAATCACAATGCAAGCCTTTGAATTATGTGGTAATCCAGTATCAATGAATTCTAATTGCTCAGCTGGTTTTTAAGACATTTCATGATTCTTCTTATTTGAAGCTGAACAGATGGGGCATCATATAGCTCAGCCTGGGAACCTCGGGGTAAGAGTTTGCATTTTTTGTCATATTCCTCCTATCTTTCCTGCCGTTGTAAACGTTGTCACCTGGGAACAGTCCCTTAGCCTATCTCTGTTTAAACTTTTCCCTTGGTACAATGTGAATTATGAGAGCACCTTTAGTATATGTTGAGTATAAAAGGGAAGAGACATGAAACTAGAGTCTATATCTTTATTTGATTTAATGAATCAGGGCCTCATCTTTTGTAAAAGACGATAATTAGTTAACTTGAGATCCTATGCCTTGTTTATATAAGTCATCACGTAAAAATTACTACTTGAGGTTCCAGATCATAAAATCCACATATTTGATATAAGAAAGAAATATACTTCTTGCTAAGTAAAAATTTAAGGCGAGGAAGCTGATCAAACAAGTAGTTAGTGTTGGCAATGGAATTGTCACCATTACTAACCTTCCCTTGTGTCTTTAGTTCTAATTTTGTCTTTACTCTTGACAGATGCTATTTACCTGCATAGAGCAAAAGCAATTTAGGCAAAGAGGTTGATTCTTTGACCGACACCAAAATTTGGTAGGCAAACATGGCTCTATTTTTAAAACATTGGATTATTATCAGATATTATAACCTAATAATTAGTTTAGCTCTCATTTGAGAAGCAGTGCTTTCCAATGTTTATGTCCGTGCTAGGATAACAAGAGGCTTAAGACAAATATTTCACCCTGACTATATGTGTTTCTCCTGTCTTAATTCCAGAGTATTTATCTTCTTTTGAAGTGTTTGATGCTATATGATATTCTACTTTAAGTAACTGTACTTATCAGTATCATACACACATATACAAATGCTTTAAGATCCATGTTGTATGTTAAAATGATTATTTTGGTAGATTTTGATATTTCTGAATTCTTCTATTAGAAACTTAATGTGTTTAAACCCTCTAAGTGATTTTAGGGTAAAGACTTAGCATTTACGTCTCAAGTTATGTATTTATCACTTTACTGAAATATACATTTTGATATCCTTTCTATCACCTAAGTAAGCGTAAGGTAAAGAGTAAATATTTGGGTTACATAAATCTCACAATCTGACATTAACCCAACTGTCTCCTCTCCTAAGGAGAAATATGATTAATCCATATGTGTTGATTTATACCAGGAGGTATAAAATATGAGGGAAAAAAATGACTCTTGACTTCAACAGATCCAGGAGAAAGATTTTCTATATATCTAGAATTCTAGCTTAAAGCATTTTGAAGTACCTATAGGCTAAAGAACTGTGGTACCTCCTGGTTGAGTGATCAGAATCAGGTAACCCATCACTTTGTTTTGTGAGATATGGATCTAAAGAGACAGTTTTACTTAGCAAGCCTTCAGTCTCTCCTGGTTCTGTGGCTCTTTTCCATGTTTTGCTTTATCTGAATGGTGTGGGAATTGACACCAGTTATATTTTATGTCTGAGATCATAGAAGAGTCAAAAATAAGACCACTCATTCCAATTAAATGTTAACAAAACAGGCTGTACATACAGTTAAGACTTTAAACATCTCTGGGGTTCATGGAGAAAATACATTGGAGAATCAGACAGAAGGAGCAGAAGTTTAAAACATCACCTGGGAGAAAAGAATGTCTGAAAGATTGCACCAAGACAGGGAGTCTGCAAGCTTTAGATCAGTATCTAGCCCATGGGAGTCCATCCCCGACAGGAAAAGGCAACGGTGGAGCAGATATTTTTGGCTAAAGTAAGAGGCAAAATGAAAAAAGTAAAAAGTACCAGCATGAAAGAAAAAAAAGTTAGGTTTGAAGTCCAAAATTTGGATGGCTCTTGGTGTGAGTGTGTTGGAGGGAAGAAGGTTATAGGTGTGTCTGGGGAAAGCAGGGAGGGGTGAAAACAACAGGTGCCTTCAGGTCCTAGGAAGTGTGGGACAATCAGTTTTCTCTCTCGAGACTTAGGGACGCCATTTGTTTTGTTCGCCTTTTTTCCTACTCCTTGTTTACTTTATTAGATCTTCCTTGACTTTCATGGGTTTTTTTTAATGTTCTTATTTTATTTCTATTTTTCAGGCTTTTCTTTAACATTTCACAAACAGAGCTCTCTTTGCCCTCGATTTGTGTTTAAACAAATACTTCGCCGTATGTTGGCTTTTTATTTTAAAAGTTCTGTGTAGCTCTGTGTAGGATAGGCTTACCATTTACATGCTTTATAAATGACACATTTAGATCTGAAATATCTGTATTATTTAATTTATTTCTTTCTTTTTATAAAATGCCTTTTTCTGTGAATTTATTTACATTAATTTTGTTTTGATTTCCAAACTGCTTTCTTTCCCTCTCTCTCTCTCTCTCTCTCTCTTGCTCTCACCACCTTCCTGACATTTCATTTCCCCAGCCAACCTGCTAGAGGCAGTGCCCACACGGTGATCAGCAAAGTTCATTGCTGGGGAGGGTTTGCACACTGCTGATTGGCTGCTCCCAGGAGCTTCTAGTTAAGACTCAGTGCTGTAGCCTGATGGGAGCCTTTCACACGGACCATCCTGCGGACACTAAAAGCAGATTTTATCCAGAGACAAGCAAAGTAGGCCAGGCTCATGGTTTTCGGAGAGGCGAGGGGGAATTTGCTACCTCTCTCCCAGCACCCAGTACCATGAAGTAAGTAAGTCAGACCAGAAACTACACAAGGAATGCAACTTTTCAAATCGGGCAGGGGAAGAAGGCTTCCTAGATATTGGTTCCCTGCGTTCTCTTTCTACTGCAGAGGCTGGATTGGAATGATGGGACGTTGGCAATAATTATGAAATAATTTTAGAAAGCATGATGCTTAATTTCCAGAAGCTGTTACTTTGCTGTTTGTCCGTATCTGACCCTCCCCGTTGTTTTTGCAAGCATTTTCAACCATTCACTCCCACGCGAGGGTTCAGTGATAAGCATACACACCTACCCCAGATCACAGGATCTAGCCCAGGACAGAGGCTTGCTAGATTCCCTTCCATCTCTCTGCGCGTTCCTGACAGTCTGCACAGCCCCTCGCCTCTCCTGCTGCCCAGGGATGGGTTCTGGGTCAGTCACAGGGAATGAATAAGAAAGCTGAAAGGGAGACTGAAAAATAGGCACTGTTTCACGTTTGTGAGATCAAATTCAACTGAAAAAAAAAAGATAAAGAGACCAATTCCTCGTTCTTAGCCATTTTCTTCTAAAATGCAGAGGTCACTCTGATAACTGAGTTAATTTTTAATGAAACTAAGGGTTTACTGACATCTGGGAGTTGTCAGACACTGTGAAAGCGCAGGGAGAGTCATCACAGCAGCATGTCACCGACATTTGGAGAATTATATGTTTTGGAAAATAATTAGCGAGAGAGAATACTTGCTATCTCTATTTTTCCAGATAAGCAAACAGAGACTGAGAGTCAGGACCAGAGTCACACAGCTAGTCAATGGTAGAGTACGAAGAATGAGAAGGTTGAACGTAGGCCCTTAATTATAAACCCTAAGGGAAAAAAAAGACCAAAGAAAGAAAAAAAAAATCACAGGGTGTGAAAAATTATTTGGCAGTGATCACAAAATGGCATGTCAAAAAGTGCAAATGAATACACTATTAATTTAATCCTCATTCCGATACTGAGTGACCTCTGGAGAGTTACTTAAACTTACTCAACCTCAGTTTCTTCATCTGTAAAATGGGTAATTATCTTTGATATGAAATATGAAATCATATTGTGTGTATGAACTGCTCAACATGGCACTTGGTGGCTGTGGTTGGTAGTGACTGTCCAAGGGCTGAAGGGACAAGAACAAGAAAATATTACTGAGATCCTTCTGCGGACCAGTCCTCACCCTCCTTCACACCCAGGGACCGGCAGCCGACCTCAGAGTGGTTTGCTGTTAGTCATATGTATAATCAGTGCAGATCCATCCCCATTCCTGGAAAACCTCACAAAACAAGTGTCTTCTGATGGCAGGTTAGCAGCATCTTTAGTGAGGTGAACCAGAAGGATCATGGACCTGTAATTAGAAAATACAGGTTCTGTAGAAAACAAACTTATGGTTACCAAAGGAGAAGAGGGGAGAGGGATAAATTAAGAGTTTGGGATTTGCAGATACACACTACTGTATACAAAAGAGAGAAACAACTATAGTCCCCTACTATACAGCACAGGGAACTACATTCAGTATCTTGTAATAACCTAAAATGGAAAAGAATATGTATGTGTGCGTGTGTAACTGAATCACTCTGCTGTACACCTGAAACGAACCTGCATTGTAAGTCAACTGTACTTCAATAAAGAAGAAAAAGAAAATACATGTTCTGGAACTTCTTCACTCATTCACTGGTTCTGATACTGGAGAAGACACTTAACTCTGAGTCTCATCTCAGGTATCAGTACACCTATTTTAAAGATTCTCCATGCTTTTCTTTCGATAAAGAATAATACCTTCATAATGTGTTATTTTTCAGAGGGCTCTTATAAATGTTACATTCCTCATCCTTCAGTGCTCAAGACAGCACTTTGCAGAAGGGTACTACTTATGTTTTTTAACTGTTAAAGATGGTATATTTTAAACTGTCGTAATGGTAGTAACATGTCAACGTGTCACTCATTAAAATAATGCAAATGTAGCTATATTTCCAAGTCACATATTTACAAGTTACAAATGGAGAAACCGAGGCACTGGGTGCTTTCCAGTTGACCCAACGTCATTGCTAGAACCAAGACTCTACATTTCCACACCTTTTTTCTGCCTTAGGATGATTTGCCTTTTAAACATTTCCCCGCAGTCCTGTCTAGTGAGCAGTGACATTCTCGTTTTCCTGAGGGGCTTAGCTTCTCAGGAAAGTGGGGCAAAAGTGAGCTTGTTGGTTTTGTTTTCTTTTGGTCAGCTGCTTACAAGCTATGAAGAATTTATTTGCTATTTTTTGCCTTCTTGCTCTTTGGTGGAGACAGTAGTCATGGCAGGTTTGCAAGACATGGTGTGAGATTGCCTCTGATGACTGTGACATACACGTGCCTTGTCATCATTTTTTATGAGAGGCAGTAATACCTGGAAGCTTTTTTCTTAGAAGAATGTCTTCCAAAGTCCATGTTCTGATGTTTACCATCTACATCTGAGCAGGTGTCTTGAGAGGATCAGGAGGAGGAATTACTTAAGAGTAATTCTCAGTGACGTGCATCTGGGCTTTTGTTTTCTATCTGCTGTGACATTTCTAAACATGTATCAGCTCAGTAGATAAGAGGAAAGAAAGAGGATCCTTGACTCGGGCCAGTGGGGACTAGAGGTTGGCTCCTTGCAGGAGAGCAGCAGAGACATCAGGTTCAGGGAGGAATTGTCTGGACAGGCCACCTGTTTTCTGTAGAATTCTTAACCTGAAGAAACTGCCGTGAGATTTTGCAGGAGAGAAAACAGGGGAGCTGGCAGCTTGCTCTATCACTGCTGACCAAGTCAACTGATGATACTGTCGGGACTTTACGGGGCCAATAAATAATGTCCACTCATGAGTCTAGAACCAACTGAGAACTGAGGGATCCGAGACAGGAGGCAGGTGGTGATAAAAACTGTGGCTCCATTTTTGAGAAAAGCTGGGTTGGAGGATGGACTGTGGATGTCACAACAGGCTTCCTAACACTTATCTCAACAGTAAACACATTCATCTTCTTCGGGGCCAAGTTCAGCATCTGGAGACACAGAGGTGGGCCCAGGACTAGAGAGAATGGACGCTCTCCGAGGGCAGGCAGTTCAAAGGGTAAAGCCTGGGAGGGGCTGAGCCAGGCCCCTTCTGTTCCTTCCACTAAACCCACCAATGAGAGGAGACCTTCCTGCCCCAGGAGTGACTTGTCACGTGGAAGTTGGAGAGAGAGTGAAGGGGTCAGAAAGATCCTACCTGGCGGTCCCTTCATGGGGACGTGAGACAAGGGGAATGATCTCCCCCAATACCCTCCAGCTCTGTGTGTTCTTCACTCGGGGCTCCCCTTAAAGGGCTAGATGAGCAGTCATCAGGAGGGTACGCTGCCCACAACAGCCACTGTTTCCTTTGGGCGTTCTCCTTGGGTCCAGTGTTTGGCAGTTTTGATACCCCTCCCCCTCCACGATTAAAATGGATTAGAACAGCAAGTATATTAGTTAAATGAACTCTGAGGCCCCACAGATGGTCAGTATTGCTCATCAGAGATCACACAGTGACATGAAACGAGAGCATCGAGATCGTCTAAAAATTCAATGTCAGCAACATAACAATGCCCCAGATTTAAACAACAGGAGTCTCCTCCTACTATCAGAACATAAAGGAGAAATTAAAATTCAAAATGAAATATATTTGACTTCATGAGTTTCTAGCCAAAGAAATCAAAGCCCCTGATTATTAATTAAAAATCCAGATTAAAGGCAAGTCAAAAAACAAAACTCATAAAACCCCACATCTCCCTCACTTTGGGTACAGTCTGTGTGAGTTTTGTCTCAGGCCTGGTGGAGTCACGGTCCCTTCAGTAGCTTTAGTCTGGATTCTTGTCCACTGGAACAGATGTCATCCCTGCAGGACATCCGAGGTTGGAGAAGTTCAGCACCTTTTAAAGACCTTCTCTTTCTTTGTCTTTGGTGTTCTTCAGTTTTGCTACAACAGTTCCAAATGTGAATTTCTTTGTATTTATCCTGCCTGAGGATTGTTGTGTTTCCCAAATCTAAGCTTTTATATCTTATAAATTCCGCAAGATTTTCAGATACAATCTTTTCTAGTTTTGCCTCTCCCCCATCTCTCCTTCTGCGACATTGATTAGATATTGGATCTTCTCACTCTGTCCTCCATACTTTGTAACCCCTTTTTCCTATTTTCCACTTTTTGTTGTTCTGTGTTGCAGCTTAGGTAGAAGAGGAGTGGGAGAGGGAGAGAGAGAGAGAGGGAGGAAGGAAGCATGTTGCAAGCTAAACAACCTCCTGAATTCCATGTCCATCTTGAGCGCCTGTTTCTGCTCGGTCCACACTCACCCTCCGGTGCTCAGTCCACACTCACCCTCCTGGGAGTGGGCTTTTTCCAATCCTGTGCCTCAGGGACCGTTGCCTCTGCCTCTGGCTCCAGAATTGCCAAGGCCTGTGAATCCTGCTTCCCAAGGAAGCTCCTCCCTCCCTCCCATGTTTGTTTCAGCCTGAGGGTCCATCTCGGCAGACTTCTGAGCTGAAGCTGTTTTGAATAGTTCGAAGCTCATCCCGTTGCTCCGACATCTTGATCCTCCAGAGATGGTTTCCCACAGCCTCTGAGTTGCAGGTCTCGAGCAGCACGCCTTCCTGCTGAGTCTCCTGCTCTGAAGGCTGGGAGGAGCTTCCAGCGTTTTCCGTGTTTTTCTGCTCCTCTCTCAGGAAGGCTCTGCCGAGTTGTTGAAGGTTGAATGGGTTCATCCAGTTCTTAGTTGTCCCCTTTCCTTCTCTGCCCCATGGAAGGCCGCTGTTTTTGCTGGACTTTCCCCCTTTTACTTTGTCCTTGTTTTCTGGTCAGACGTTTATTTTTCTAACATAGACTTTTTTCTTATCGCAGTGAGAGAGAGGAAGTCAGTGTGTCATGGGTCGGCCAAAGGCAACGGTTGTCCAAACCAGGCTTGTCAACTCTCACCTCCCTGAGTTGGATCATCTCACTTGAAAAGCATTTTCCAAATAAACCAAAAATCTAAGCCAGGCCTGGACTCAAGCTCTTGTCTTCTTGCCTTGATACCCTTCCGTGTGTCTCTTCCTCCTTGCGTCTGTCCTTGGAGTCCTGGCTGTCTGTTCTGGACCCGTCCCACAGGTCACAGGCAAACCCCTACGTCCATGGTAACGGTTTTGCTTTAAAGCTCCTATTAGGTACCTTAGCTACTCTATGCTCCTCTTCCTGGGTTCTCCTCTCAAACAGCCCCACATCTTATTGATGCTTTGTATAGCTCTGCCAGTCTTTACGTGGTGGTTCCCTGTTCTGTTTACTGCATCACAAACCACCACATGCAGTGGCTTAAAACAGCAATCATTTGATGATACTCAGGATTCTCTGGGCTGGAATTTGGAAAGGACACAGTGGGAGCAGCTTGTCTGCTCCACGATGTCTGAGGCCTCAGCTAGGAAGATTCCAAGGCTGGGTGGGGGTAGTGAGGTGATGGCAGGAGGCTGCATCATCCTATGTCCAGCTGCTGGGCTGGAAGGTCTCAACGTCAAGGACTGCTGACTGGATCGTCCATGTGGCTTAGATTCCTCACAGTTCAGTGGCCTCAGGACACCATCCATGGTGGCTCAGCTTTCAGACATGAGTGCTCCATCAAACAAGGCAGATGCTCCAATGTCTTTTCTGGCCCAATCTCAGATTGTGTGGATTGTAAGCAAGTGACCAGATGGAGGGAAGGTCAAGCCCACAGACCCAGTTCTTAATGGGAGGGGCATCCGGGTCTCCCTGTGGTGAAACATGTAGAACAGGAGATACAGTTGTGGCCACCTTTGGAAAAAATGATCTGCACAGTCTGCCCTCCAGCTACAATTCACATCACTTCCATGTGCAAAATCACTCACCGCTCCCCCAAAGCCCCGAAGTCTCATCCCATAGGGCATCAGCTTCACATTGAGGATCTTGTCATCCTACTCAAGCTGAGGTGAACGAGGCTCCTCAGGGACAGCTCCTTAAGTCTCCTCCCCTGCACCTGAAGATCTGTGAACTAAAGAAATAACGGGCTTGCTTGCCACACACCCACAGACGACAGTGGGACAGACACAGGGTGACTGCTGGCTTCCCTAGCTACTTATATTTCAGATGGTACCACAGCTTTAAGAGAATGACTTTTTAAATTCAAAGCTTAGTTGATTTACAATTTTTTGCTGCATAGCATAGTGATTCAGTTATACATACATATATATTCGTTTTCATATTCTTTTTCATTATAGGTTATTACAAGATATTGAATGTAGTTCCCTGTGCAATACAGAAGAAACTTGTTATCTATTCTGTACATAGAAGTTTGTATTTGTTAATCCCGAACTCCTAATTTATCCCTTCCCCCATCTTTACCCTTTGGTAACCATAAGTTTGTTTTCTACCTCTGTGAGTCTATTTCTGTTTTGTAAGTAAGTTCATGTGAATCATTTTTAGATTCCGTGTATAAGTAATGATATTTGTCTTTCTCTGTCTGACTTAAACTTCACTTAGTATGATAATCTCTAGGTTCATCGATGTTGCTGCAAATGGCATTATTGCATTACTTTTTATGGCTGAGTAATATTCTATTTTCTCTATATAAATATATATACTACAGCTTCTTTATCCAATCATCTGTCGATGGACATTTATGTTGCTTATTTGTCTGCAAATAGTGCTGCTATGAACATTGGGGAACATGTATCTTTAAAAGAATGACTTAATAGCCCCCTGGATCTGATTCTCTCTGGGGTGGTGAGGTGCATTCTGGATGCCAGTCCATCATCTGAAATCTTGTCTTTCTGCCTCTGAAAGATTTCTCTGATTCCCAGTCTCCAGTCTGGTCTAGTCGAATCCTCTCTTTAAGAATATGTAGATAGATATGCACCTCCTTTTCTTTTTTGCATCTGTCTGGGCTTAAGAAAATGCTGTCTTCCTCTGGTGCAATTTCCCTCTTGTTTCTGAGAGCCAACTACTTTTCCTCACACTTCCTTTGCACAATAAGACTGAGGCATAGAGTGAAAACAGTCCTAAAAACTCATGCTCACAAAGGCTTATTAAAACATCCCTGCATCTGTAACAACAGCCATTCTTCTATAAGCACTAAGCTGCTTTCACTTGCCAAGGTCAAAATCCTGCGTGGCTTACACTATCGGAGCATTAACGCCTAACAGTGCTAGTCCTGGCGTCACCAGGAGCCTCAATCTCCAAATGTTACTTTGGCCTCTAGATTCTCACCTTTATTCTTCTCAAGGTTCCTGCCAGCTCATCAGAATGTTAGGACTTTAGGGACTAATAACTAATACCTCTTTCCTACTTTACTGGGTTTGGAGCAATTGATAGATAAAATACAGATGACAACTGAATATGATTATCAGTTTTATTACAGACATGACATGTTACAGGAGATGGCTTAGATGTGTAGCAGCAAAGAGCTTTTTAATAGTTCATCCCAGAATTAAACTCACCCACCCAGCCCCAGACCTCCCTTCACGGGATAGATTCTGCCCTCATCAGTTTCCCTCATGTCCACGTGGACCAGGATTGCAGGTCTCTGTGGGAAGGTAAATATCAAAAAGAAAAGGCCAGAAGAGGTTATCTGAGTCTGCTCCACTCTTTCCCCCACACCTACTAACCTGAGCAGTTATCCTGCCTCTGAGAAAAGGCAGGCAAGTGACAAAAAGAGGGCAGGGATGTTACCCCTGTGGAGATGCCCACGTGGGACTGTGAAGCTTGGGGAACAGAGGTTCTCCTTAACACCAACAAAAACTTGTGAGCTGGGAGGCTCTAGTGTGAACCCTGTGGACCATCTGCCCTGACCTATTTATCTCAATGGGAAGAAGCATATTTGGTCAAGAAGTTCCGAGACATGTCCAATCTGAAGTCACCAGATACCTACGCCTTCATCCCTCCCCGACCCCTTCCTGTACTGTCAGCAGACTTGGGTCTAAGTGCCCCACTCAAAGATGCTTAATAAGTGGCAAAGATGCAACATGGGAACTGCAATAAGGCAGATAAAACATAAGTGGAAGAAAAATAATTACCCCTGGTGACAGAAGACATTTTTAGCTAAAACCATGAGCATGAACTGTCAGAACTTAGGGGGAAAATGGAAGATAACAAAACATTACAGAAATGAAAACCCACCTTGGAAGCAATGAGACATAGAAAAATCACTATACAGAACAACTGATGATATGGAAGGCGGGCTTGAGAAACTGAACAAGGAATTTCGGGCAATTAGAAGGAAGATAGTAGATCCGAATAACAAACAGTAGAGGTACTCCGTACATGTACAAAGTGTTTCCTGAGGCTGAAAGCAGACAAATGTATCAGAAAAAATATTCAAAGGTATAATGGAAGAATTTTTCTGAACTAAAGGAAGAAAAAATTCTGTAAATCAAAATGGAAAATTGATATGGAACAATCAATGCATACATTCTGGAAAAGTTTCTGAATATCCGGTGTAAAGAAAGAATCCCATAGGGTACCCAGGCCGAAAACAAACTCACCTACAAGAAGCAAATATCAGGCTGGATTCAGATTTCTTTACAATAACATGCAATGCCAAGATACACCGTATTCAATTGTCTCCCCAACAAAAAGTCTCAAGAACTTAGAAGCTAGTATTGTTAGAAGTCTAGGAGAAATGGAACACATACATTTTAAAATTTTTATTTATTTTTTAATTTTTATTTATTTATTTTGGGGGGAGATAATTAGGTTTACTTATTTATTTATTTTTAGAGGTGGTCCTGGGGATTGAACCCAAGACCTCGTGCATGCTAAGCATGCACTGTACCACTTGAGCTATACCCTCCCTGAAAATATAGTATAATATATTAGTATAATGTGTGGAGGAAGAATGTACACTCAAGAGTTTGATGCCTGGATCAGATCTCTAATCTGTCATTTACAGATTATGTGATTGTAGGCAAGTTGCTTAAAATCTTTGGGCTTTAGGTTCCTCACCCATGTAACAGGCATACCTTGTTTTACTGTGCTTCGATCAACTGCACTTTGTAAACAGATAGTGTGTGTTTTACAAATCAAAGGCTTGTAGCAACCTGCATCGAATAAGCCTATCAGCACCATTTTCCCAACAGCATCTGCTCACCTCACGTCTCTGTGTCCTATTTCGGTAATTCATACAATTCAAACGTTTTCTTTATTATTATATTTGTTATGGTGATCTGTGATCAGTGATCTTTGATGTTACTGCTACAACTCACTGATGGCTCAGACAATGGTTGGCATTTTTTAGCAATGAAGTATTTTTAATTTTGCTATGTACATTGTGATTTTAGACATTATGCTATTGTGCACTAATGGTGTAAACATAACTTGTATGTGCACCGGGAAAGCAAAAAACTTCATGTGACTCACTTTTTTGTGATATTCGCTTTATGAGAGTGGTATATCTCCCAGGTCTGTCTGTATTATTTTATGGGGCTGTTGTAAGAATGAAACAAGATAATAACTACAAAGTGCTCAGCACAGGGCTGGGCAGACAGAGATCAATAAACTAAAACTACTGAAACCTCATAATTTATAGCAACTGTAAGATGCAGTCGATTTTTGGCAATTAGATTATGTATGTATAACCTATATATATATAAATGTGTGTGTGTGTATTACACACAAAAAACTATACATATACACATAACTGTATGTGTATAATTATAGTTAGAACATTTTCCTTAATTGCACTTGGTTGACATCCTTAGCCTTTCTTATAGTCAGGTTCTCGGCCAGGGCAGGGCACCTGGGACAGGTAGACCTCCCGCCTGTGCTTCTCAGCTGCTGGCTTTGTAGTTCCATTGACTGCCCTCCCGGGGCAGTGACGTAATTCTTCTTATCTGCCTTGGGTTAGGGGAATGACTGGGCCACAGGCACAACTGATATATTTCTGCTGCTCTCAGGTTTTTCTTGCAGTTATGAATGACAGAGAAATGCAAACAGCAGGGACTGTGTTAGTGCTGTCAAGTGATCTCCAAAAGGCCTCCTCCTCTCTTTTTTGAATATACTGGGGATTGAACACGAGGACTCCTGCATGCTAAGCATGCGCTCTACCACTGAGCTATTACCCTCCCCGCAAAAAAGGCCTCTCTTATTTTGACTGCTTGGCTTGCTGTCATATGCTACATGCTTCAGAATCTGAAGACAGGATAAGCCAGAAACTGGGAAGGGAGCAGCACTCAGGCACAGCTCTTCTTGTGTGAGAGTGTCGTCCGTGGCTCCAACTGTGATACTGCTATGTATGCGCTGTATCACAAAGACGAATACGAATACACTGATGCTAATATTAGGCCCTCTGGGGGCTAACATTTATTGAGTGTGTGCTCTGTGCCAGGCCCTGTTATAATCACTTTACACCTATTAACCCTTTTAATCTTCACAACCCTATGAAGAGGCACTATTATTATTTTCCTTTTCCAGTAGTGAAAATGGCCCAGACAATTAAGAAACTTGCACAAGCCCACACAGCTTCAAAACTTCCATCGGCCTATATTGCCTGACTTCTTTTAAGTTCTTCATCATTTTAACACTAATTTTTAGAAAAGACTTTAAATGATGAATTTCCTCAAGTTCTCAGGATAGAGAGATTTTTCCTGGAGGTGAGAAGGGAATGTGCAACAGGCTCCCTGAATTTGGAGGCTCACCTGGTATCGGGGGGAACCCTTGGATCAAGGAGGTTTTGGCAGGCTTGTTAAGGATCCTCAGGGATCATTAAAAGACAAGATCATGTTTTACAAGGCTAAGGCAATGAATGGGGCTAGAATTAGAAGGTTCTGCTAATGGATTCTGTGGCTTTTTAAAAATTGAATTATAGTTAATTTACAATGTTGTGTTAGTTTCAGGTGTACAGCAAACTGATTCAAATATTTTTTTTCAGATTTTCAAGTTCTTTTCCATCATAGATTATTATAAGATATTGAATATGGTTCCCTGTGCTATACAATAGGCCCTTGTTGTTTATCTATTTTATATATCATAGTCTTTATGTGTTAATCCCAAACTCCTAATTTATCTCTGCCCCTCCCTCTGTGGCTTCTTTTCAGTAAGACATTTTTATTCATTTCCAAGCCAAAAGCAGAGGTTTTTTTTTTTTAGGAATGATTAAAGTTCAGGGCTTGGGGAGGAGGGAGGGAGAAGAGAGCTTATCTGATCTTTTTCGGAATGAGACAAGAGTGTAACAATGAAACAAACTAACAATGAAACCTGCAGGGGTTCTCTCATTCCACTCCACGAGCTGGCCGAGAACAAACACCCTTCTTCAAGGACTCCCTTCCTTGGTTTCCCCCCGAGTCCTGGAGACAGTTCTCTTCGGGATAATGTTTACTTGGAACAGAGCCTGCCGTCAACAGAAAGGCTTTATTTGGAGTAAAGCTTCATGTAGGTCAGTCATTGAACTCTGAGTATCAGGTCATGCTGTGAAGGACCCATGGGGGAAGAGCAGAATATTCTCTCCAGTGGCGAATAACGAGTACACGGAGGAGGTGAACCCTGGCTTCTCTGGTGGACACGGGACTTGTGCCAACCGCGGAGAAACTGCATTTCTGAGCGCTGGGCGGGAGGGTCAGGCTCACATAAATGTGGCTGCCTGTAGTTCACCCCTGGAAGGAGACCTTGTGATCGAAGACCCTAAAGGCCGACAGAGGTGATGTTGTGCCATGAGGGGGTGACAGAAGCGCCAGTGTGCCCCTGTGAAGGCTGTGACCAGAAGAGAGGATAAAATAGCTATCCCTCCCACAAGTGGTGGAGGAGTGGGCGTGCCGAGTGGGGGGGGGCAACCCAAACTTCTCGAAATGCAAAGCAGGAAGCACCCCCGGAAAAGCAGGGTGGGTCGGGTTGGTGCTCCCGCGCCCCACGGGGTCACCGGGGAATCTGTAAGGAAGCTGCGTCAGGGCACGTACGCCAAGGTATTCACGTCCGCCACCGCGAACACACCCCGCAGCAGACAGGAGCCTTATCACTAAGAGTCAACAGTCACGGCGCGGACGATCGGGGGACTGGAGAGGCGGGGTCATCGGGTGAACCCCACCTCTGCTTGGGGGGAGTCTGGGATGAGTGCCATCCAGACACGCCCCTTCTTCCCAGCAGCTCCCCTCTCTGCCCACTTCTGGCCTTGGGGGGACAGACGCAGGCCCGCGGCCACGTGCCAAGGGAGGCAGGGCCGCGGGGGGGGGCAGGGGCCGGGGAGGCGGCGGAAGGTCCTTTGCGAGGCGGCCGCCGCGGCCCCTCCTTTAGACTCTGGACGTGCGGGGACCGGGGCCGCTCCGCCTCCGCCTTATAAGAAGCCCGGGCGCCGGCGGGCAGGGCGGCCCGGGAGGCGGGGACCAGGCCACCGCGGAGTCCAGGGCGCCGCGCCCCACCTGTCGCGGCGGCGCCGGGCGGTCGGCCGGGCCGGGAGATGGGCCGCTACTCGGGCAAAACGTGCCGGCTGCTCTTCATGCTGGTGCTCACCGTCGCCTTCTTCGTGGCCGAGCTGGTGTCGGGCTACCTGGGCAACTCCATCGCGCTGCTGTCCGACTCCTTCAACATGCTGTCGGACCTGATCTCGCTGTGCGTGGGGCTGAGCGCCGGCTACATCGCCCGGCGCCCCCGCGGGGGCCTGGGCGCCACCTACGGCTACGCCCGCGCCGAGGTGGTGGGCGCGCTCAGCAACGCCGTCTTCCTCGCCGCGCTCTGCTTCACCATCTTCGTGGAGGCCGTGCTGCGCCTGGCCCGGCCCGAGCGCATCGATGACCCGGAGCTGGTGCTCATCGTCGGCGCCCTGGGGCTGGCGGTCAACGTGGTGGGGCTGCTCATCTTCCAGGACTGCGCCGCCTGGTTCGCCTGCTGCGGCGGCCGCCGCCGCCAGCTGCAGCCGCGGCATCAGCAGCCGGCGGCCGGGGCTGCTTTCGGGGGTCCCCGGGAGGCCGAGGGCCACTGGCCCGCCCGCACCCCGCCAGCCCCCGGCCGCGATTCGGCCGTGACCCTCCGCGCGGCCTCAGTGGAGAGGAAGGGCGAGAAGGGGGCGACCGTGTTCTCAAACGTAGCAGGTGCCTTTCGGTTGCATCCTCTGGACTGCGTTGCCCGTCCCTCCTCCCGCGCCCAGTCTCGTCCTGCTCCTCCCACGCCCTCTTTTTCACCTGCTTGCTTTTTCTTTCTTTCTTTCTTTCTTTAAATCTATTTCCTTTGCAGTCCGGCTTTCAGTCTCTGCCGCTAACTGAACATATTTATTTTTCCGCCTGGATCCTCGGGCCTCCTTTGCCTCTTTTCCCTTCCCCCTATTCTCTCTGTAGAGGAGTATTGATTTTCGTGGAAATCAGTTATTGTTGGGCAACAGATAGCACTCTCCACCCTTCCCCCCTTCGCTGGATGCCATCTGCACTTTGCTTTTCTCTCTCCCCCTTTGCCCATCCTTCCACCCCCTTGGGAATATGGTTTAGGGATGGGGGTGGGTTCCCACTGCCTCTTTTTTGTTTTAATTGGAATGAAAGTGTGAATGAAGTCAAAGGAGAATCACAAGGCTGATTTCAAAGCCAAAATGTGCTACTCAGGGTTGGGATTGTGTGTTTGCAGAGGTGGGGGTCTGATCAGCTGGTAGGAATTTAAAATAACAAAACCTTTTTTTGAGTCCATTGGTTTTTTTTGTTTGTAGAACTCATACACAACACAAGGTTTCTTCTTTGAATGCAGGTGATTCCCTGAACACCCAGAATGAACCAGAAGAGATGATGAAAAAGGAGAAAAAGTCTGAAGCCCTGAATATCAGAGGTAGGATTGACTTGGAATCCATTTGAAATCCTTTTCAGAGTGACATATGGACTTCATTTCTGTTTGCCTTTTCATAGGTGTGTTAGAAAGTAGGCTGTTTACATGCAGTCACTATGACCTTAGTCACTTGCCTAATCACTGCATCGATTTTGAGGGAGGCAAAGTTGCTAATGATTTATCCTTGTTCCACTTGGATCCATGCTAATGCTGCCTGCTCCAGGGCTTCCCAGATCAGTGGCATGCTGCTACTTGATTTTGCTGCTACTTGATTTTGCCCGCCCGTGGAAACTGCTAACACAGAATGCAGCCTAGATGCACTGCACCTTCCCTTCCCAACTTCTTGGGTACAGATTTGAATTGAACATCATTTGGATAAAGGTTGGAAGGGAGTAGGTGGGCTGCTATCCAAGGTTATGCCCCAAATGACATCGCTTGAATGACCCTCAGTTATTTCTGCCAGAAATCTGCTTCTGTGAGGGGTCTGTTGGCTCACCTGTATCTGCACCTCCAGGCTGGAAGTGGGGGTTCTGATGAGGCATGTGGAAAGCACATCACTAGGATTCCTCCTCCCACGTGCTCCAGGTCACATGCCCAGGGCGAGGCTCAGCCCAAGGAGATCAGACATGCTTTTCTCACAGGACACCAACATATTTCACTGCATCTCCCCTTCCCAACTTCTTGGGGATAGATTAGCTTCAGAGTAATGCAACAAGGATGAATCTCCAATCTGACAAAGAATTTCAGCAAAGATTATGCAAAGACTATGATGTTTAGGTGGTCTGGGGAAGCCTGTAGGGGGAGCTAAAAGGGAAAAAAAAATACAAAGAAACACTAGTGACGCAGGAGACGCCTTTATTTCAGAGTCTCACATCTGTTTCATGAAGTGACACCCAGGATGGATCTGTAAGGAAAATCAGAAAAGGACAGCAACACATGAGCTCCTAAAAGTTTCTCAATCAATTAATTTTAAAAATTTAACTGCAATAGGGGAATTCCTTAAAAAGTGTGGTGGTGAATCTTTTTGGAGAGAGAATCTATGATGAAAACTCATAATCCTCTAATTTATTCTTTTTTAAGCTTCAGTTTAAATATCCATATGTGTGTGTGTGTGTGTGTGTGTGTGTGTGTGTGTGTAGTGGGTTTTTAAGCTGGAGTTCATCGCCATAGCACTTCACCTTTTCAAACCACATTCGGTTAACTATTCTTTTTTAAACTGAGATAGAATTGGCATAGAACATATTAGTTTCAGGTGTACAACGTAATGATTGGATCTTGGTATATACTGTGAAACGATCACCACAATGGCTGGTTAACCTCCATCATCATACATTTGTGTGTGTGTGTGTGTGTGTGTGTGTGTGTGTGTGTGTGTAATGAGAACTTTTAAGATCTACTCTCTTGGCAACTTTCAAATATATGATACAGTATTATTAATTATAGTCACCATGATGTACCTTGCATCTCCATGACTTATTTATCTTATAACTGGAAGTTTGTAGCTTTTGACTCCACTCACTCATTTTACCTACCCTACCCCCCACTTCTGTCAACCACCAATCTATTCTCTATACCTGTGAGCTTGTTGTTTTTACGATTCCATATATAAGTGATATTGATTATTCATTCTTCCCTTATGTTACAGAGGAAAGAACAGGTAGGTGGAAAGAAGCTGAGATGGAACAGTAGATCCCAGTAGCTATTGGGACCGTGTTTGGAAGGCATAGTGTAAGGGAAACTTGTATGAGCTTGCTAACCTTCGGTCCATACCGAATGGAGCTCCTGGGTACAAAAATGCCAGTGGTAAAACACCTTGCTGTACCTGGCTGAGCCCTGTTGGTCCACAGGTACTGACAAAAGTGCACCTCAAGCTTCCAACAGAGGTCAATAATGCAGTGGCAGAAAGGGATTTGGGTGCAAGCTGCCTGGTTTTGGGTCCTGGCTCTGCCACCTGAGAACAGTGTAACTTTGCAAGTTATCAAACCTCTCTAAGTCTCCAACTGCCACATCTTTAAAATGAGGGTAAGAATAGTACCCTCTTCATGGGGTTGTGTAAAGGGCCCAGGCACATGGGAGGAAGGCTAGCTAATGTGATGGCGTGTGTACTTTGTGCTGGCCCCATTCAAGAATGAGTCACTTAGCACTCGTAATGACCTTAGGAGGTGGGTCCTACTGTCAGTCGGGTAGTGAGTGGCATTGCCAGGCTCCAGCCTAAGCTGCTGCAGTCCAGGTGAGCTCAGTGCCCTGGCCGTGGCTCGCAGGAGCCTTCCCAGATTTTGGGCTAAGGGGGAGGCTGGCCTCACCTTGCATTCTGCGCCCTTATCTTAGAGCCACGATTCAGGGAAGGGCCACAGCGTGTTACAGCTGGAAAGGCCTTAGGGAAAAAGGCCTTCACTTTACAAATGAGGAAAGGAGTTCTGTGGTTCTGGTGACTTCCCCTGTCACCCCAGCCAGCAGGGCTGGTCTCCTAGGCTCCAGCTTCACATTTCTGGCCTTTTTTCCCCCAACATATAGATTTTTATTGAAGTGCAGTCAGTTTACAATGTTGTGTCAATTTCTGGTGTACAGCATAATGCTTCAGTCATACAGGAACATACATATATTCATTTTCATATTCTTTTTCACTGTAAGTTACTGCAAGGTATTGAATATAGTTTCCTGTGCTATACAGTATCTGGCTCTTTCCATCATCATGCACCTGCCTCTGGACTCCATGCAGGATGGCTTGCTTCTCCAGGGTCCACAGTCCACTGAATGTTTACATTTCTGACATTTTAGCCACTGCTTTAGAAAGCAGGACTGTCCCCGCAGACCTTTGGAGGGGACAGACAATTGTGGGGATTCTTGTGAACAAAGATCATTTCTTGATTTTCCTTACTGTTTCTCTTATTCCAATGGAATAAAAAAGAATGCTTTCTAGGAAACGCATGCCATCTTCTGCTGTAAAGCACATTCCTTCAAAAATCTTCAGTGCCCTTTGTAGTGGTTGATTTTATTTCATAGGATCAAATATAATACATTAAAAAAAGGTTGCAATGGAGTGTCAGAAAGACAATCAACCCTTTGTATTTCAGTGTAACTATAGAGAGATGAATAACAACCCTGGCATCATTTGAAAATCAACCTCCTTCTAGGAGATGTTTCTTTTTAATTCTTTTTTTTTTCTCCCAATGAGAAGGATCTCTCATCTTTCCACAGCCATGGGTTAATGCCTAGTGCTAATGCTCGGTGTTTCCAGCTGTTCCGCAAATATGGAAGGACTGATGGCTTTTCAGAGTGTTGGGACTCATGTCAAATTTCAACTTATGTCACATTGCCATGCAATATGCCGGTGTTTTGGTTTTGCTTTTATTTAAAGACGGCAAGTGAGGGATAAGTGTCCTGCTGTTGCCAAGCTACCTTGTGAAACTAATGACTTATCAGCTGATGGGACTGTCTAGCAGGTGGCAGTCTCTGTCTCTCAGGTGGTGCTGCCTGATTGCACTCTCCGAGTCACGGAGGGGTTCACGTCAGAGTCTGCGCAGAAACCTTTACTGCATCCAGAAAGTGTTCCCTGCTAGCATCCAAGAGCTTGCTGTTCCGTGCCAGCGCTCTTTTCCAGATGTTTCCATCCTTCTCTTCAGCTCTTTCCTGCCTCACCCCCTCCCTACCCCTGAGCGATCTCCCCGGCCCATCCCCTACCCCCTCCATTTCAGGCACATGTACAGTGAGGAGAGGAGGGTTTAGTCTAGCGGATCTGGTTTGAGTTCTGCTTCTGCTTTTCACTAGATAGATGGTGACTGTGGGCAAGAAACATAACCTCTTTGAGCTTCAGTTTCTTTGTCTACGTGATGGGGATGATAGGAGTGCCGACATCACCGTGTTGCGGTGCGAGGCACCTGGCTGGCTGGATCAGCACAGAGGATCCATCAAGGAATCACGTCCATTATTATCATCGCCTCCCCATCAGTTCTGTACACTTCTCAGTGGGTTTCAGATGCTGTTTCACGTCCTCATCAGAGCTCGCCTCTGCGAGAAGTGAAGCAGACGTTATCATCATCCCGGTTCCACCGCTGAGAATCTTGTTTCTCAGAGACGCTGACTTTCACAAGGTCTGTGACTCATAGAGGCTGTCAGCTCTGAGTCCGAATGTAGCGCATGCATTCCCCATCGCATCAGCCACGTTGTGTGGCAAGTGCGTCCCCATCCGCAGCCTCCCTCGGGTTCTCTGCTTGAAACGCCGTCTGAGTTCCCTCTGCCTGGAACGTCACTACTTTCTGAAGTCTGTCTCCTCTTCAGAGTCCTGCCCAAGTTGCCCATCTCGCCAGAAGTCTTCCCTGAGACTCCTCTATCTTCTCAGGCGAATAATCCTCTCCCTAGAAGTTACTGATACTCTTATCTCAGAATCCGGCCAGTGGCTGTGTTCCCCAGAGGACAATAACCATCTTTGCATGAGCCCCAGAAAACACACTGCAATAACCAAATCTCAGGAATTTAATGCAGTGATGCTGTAAGCAATTTTTCATGCTGAAGGTCATGCGAGTTTAGGTCATAGAATCGATTTAGTAGAGTATGACTGACATTTAAAAAATTAACTTGAATTGAATGAAATAGAATAGAAAATAGTAATACATCATATGTAAGTACAGTTTTTAAATTTTTTTCACCAAACATTTGTTTCTGTGTTTGTGCTTGGGCCAGGATGCAAAGGATGATTCTTGCTTTGGTTGATGTGAAAAATAAGTTTAACACTCTTTTATATAATTCTTAGGGGCTAATAGTGAGATTTCTCAGAAGGAGAACCTGAAACTGGAATTTAGGACTTAGATGAGGTAGGATGCACAGTGGTTCTCTAGTCAGACTAGAGACATATCTCCAGACTTATATCTCCCCTTAGACACTTTGTAGCTGTGTGATCTCGGATCAGTTACTTAGCTACTCTGTGCTTCAGTTTCCTCATTTGTAAAATGAAGAGAGTGACCACTTCAGAGAGTCCTTAAGAGGACTTAACATGTAAATACAGGCAACATGCTTATAACAGTGTCTGGCGCATACATGTTAGCTGACTTATTATTATTTAGTAAAAGGCGAGACTTAGTCTATGTTGTGGGAGTTACGACTAAACAAACAGAAAATAGTTTTTTGTTGAGTGCCTAGATTGTGTACCTCCAGTGCTAAAATATAAACAAAGGAAATGCAGGGTATGACCCTCATCCTCATGTTGCTTTTAGTCTAATGGAGGAAACAAGGCTGATGTCCATAAAAAAGAGAGTAACAGACGACGGTCTCATGCAGTGAGAATGATGTCGAGTGTATATAGGAAGTATTTGGTCTTCATATTTTTATGGTAGTATTTTGTGCTGCCCTGGAGAAGGTTAAAGCTTTGATCTTCAGTTCTTCCTGAGGGAACAAGATGTAAAGACCAACTTTGGGGAATGTTTTGACTTTCTCTTTGTAGCCGAGGACAGAGACTGGGGAGTAAGATGCTCCTCTGGGTGGGTGGGTGGGTTGAAGGGGACACAGAATTTACAAGTGGGACTATTTAGTGTATTTATTGAATCAAGATCGTGGTACCTTAAAGAAACACTCAGCCAGAAGGAGATGTAGTGATTCTTTTTATTCTTGTATTTTTTTTTGGGGGGGGGGAGTTGTCACGGATTGCATTTAGTATGTTTATAAAATATCATTTGACCTATGATGCTACTCAGAATCCTAGAAGAGTTGCCAAGAAGCACTAGCCTCTTCCAAGTGAGGGTGTTCAGTTGTAGCCTTGAGTGAGTTGTTCATATTTTGGATTATTATTAATTCTACTAAGGGATTTTGTGGGATCCTTGGAGAGACAAAGAAGATTCTTTCTTTCTTTCTTTCTTTCTTTCTTTCTTTCTTTCTTTCTTTCTTTCTTTCTTTCTTTCTTTCTTTCTTTCTCTTTCTTTCTTCCTTTCTTTCTCTTTCTTTCTTTCTTTCTTTCTTTCTTTCTTTCTTTCTTTCTTTCTTTCTTTCTTTCTTTCTTTCTTTCTTTCTTTCTGTATAGTTGATTTACAATATTCTGTTAGTTTCTGGAGTATAGCAAGTTGATTCAATTATACATATATATACAGATTATTTTTCATATTATTTTCTATTATGGCTTATTATAGGATATTGAGTATAGTTCCCTGTGCTGTACAGTAAGACCTTGTTGTTTGTCTATTTATATACAGTAGTTTGTATCTGCTATCCCAGACTCCTAATTTATCCCTCCCCAACTCCCTTTCCCCTTTGGTAACCATAAGTCTATGAGTCTGTTTCTGTTTTGTAAATAAGTTAATTTGTATCATTTTTTTAGAGTCCACATATAAGATATATATTTGTCTTTCTTTTTCTAACTTACTTCAGTTAATGTGATCATCTCGAGGTCCATCCATGTTGATGCAAATGGCATTATTTCATTCTTTTTTATGGCTGAATAGTATTCCATTGTAGAAATATACCACTTCTTTTTTACCCAGTCATCTGCTGATGGACCTTCATGTTGCTTCCTTGTCTTGGCTATTGTAAATAATGCTGCTATCAAAGCAGATCTTCCTTAATCCATGTGCTTTCTTCTAGAGCAATACTCTGGAGATTTATGTTCATTTGAATCACCTGGGGATCTTACTAAAATGCAGAATCAGATTCAGTAGCTCAGAGGTAGGGCCTGAGATTCTGCATTTCTCACAAACTTCCATGGGATACTGATGCCGCTGGTCTGTGAACCATACTTTGAAGAGCAAGATTCTCATGCTGCTTTCTGTTAAAAAACAATAACAACAAAAAAAAACCCTTTTTAAAAAAAATTGACATACTGTTATACTTGATAATCCTTCTGACAAATCTTCACCTAATTCACTAAACCCCAACGTGGTCTACGTCTTACAAGCAATCGGACACTTAGATTGTCTTTTGATCTTCTTTACTGGGATGACTTCTGTATCATAATCGAAACTTTTCAAAGCAGTTCCCTTAAGTAAAGGCATCTACAATTTTTGTTATCACCTGTAGAATTTAACATTTTTTAAAATCATGGCTCTTTATCTAGTGGGACTGTTGCTGGAGTCACTGTTCTGGGGAACCTCTTAAACCAGATGCAGTTTAAATGACCACAGGCTGAGAGAGAAGTAGGTAAATGCGTGCAGGGGAGGGGAAAGTGAGGCAAGGTGGAGGGAAGGCAAAGCAATAGAAGAACCTCTCTCTTGATCTATTTTAGTTCCCTCTCCCCTTAAAAATGTTTGAAGCAATTTAAAGCACAGACACTTGTCAGAAAGGGGGAAAAAAACCCAACATTTGTGCAGCCTGTGTTTTCTGGCTTGGTGCCCTCTGATGGGCGGTGGGTGGCTGCAGAGTGGCACCCTGACCTGGCACTGTCCCTCTCCCACAGGGCAGGTGTCTGCAGCTCACAGTCTTCCTAAGTTGTTCCAGGTTCTCTGGGTCCTGTGATTTTGTTTTCTGAGATGCCGTTGCCATTGTTTCTGCATTTGAATCCATCCAAAAAGAAAACAAATAACCACAGTAGTCGTCGACTGGGAAGCCAGGTCAGTGAGTGTCACACAGCTCCCCAACGTGGATCTGCGCTTTATAGGTCTTTCTTTCTTCCTCTCAGGGGTACTTTTACATGTGATGGGAGATGCCCTGGGATCGGTGGTTGTGGTGATCACGGCCATCATATTCTATGTGCTTCCCCTAAAACGTGAGGACCCGTGTAACTGGCAGTGCTACATCGACCCCAGCCTGACTGTAGTTATGGTCATCATCATTTTGTCATCTGCCTTCCCACTCATCAAAGAGACTGCTGCCATCCTGCTGCAGATGGTCCCCAAAGGCGTCAACATGGAAGAGCTGAGTAAGTTGGACAATTCTGATCTCAAACCACTGCCCGCTTAATGTTCTTCAGTCCTGAAGGCCAGCATGATGTCAGGAGAGTGTTGGATTTATGTATTCTGATATGCTTTAAATCACTGAGCAACAGAGACATCCATGATATGCTCTGTAGCCTGCTACGGTAGCTCACAGCTCCAAGAAACAAAGGTCCTTTGCAGCCCATGATTCTCTGATTCTACTGCAAATTTTTGAAAATGTAATGCTTTGGCAATACCTATTCCTTAGCTGTTTATTTACCTTCATGTCAGAGATTTATTTTAACTCAGATAAAGCCACACTGCCCGTAACTTGATTTTTATTCTCCCTGTTCTGAAAACATGAGACGTTCATTCGTTCATTCATTTGCTAGATCCAGCTTTCTAGTGAATCGATTTTTATGGGCATGCAGGTCAGCACGTGTCTCATAACACAGTGAAATGGACCATGTTTCAGTCCAGATCATTCATGGCCTCATTCAGTAATGAAATCTGTTTCCTTGCTTTGCTCAAATAGCAGGTCAAACTCTCATTTTAGTTTACGTGCATCAGAGGATAGAATTTTCAGAGACTTTGTAAAATTTCTAAATGGGAATGCTCCAGATGTTGGTGAGAAACTGAATGTGTAACTTTATTTCTTGAGTTTCTAAATGGAGATTATGTTTTTGTAGAAAACAACATGTTTTTACGCACCTTTGCTCTCTTTGTAGCTATCACTGCTTCAACAGCAAGCCAGAAAACAGGAGCGAGGGCCTGAGCCCACTCAGCGGCTGAAAGTTGACAGACTTTATTTCACGACAGATACCTGAAATTTAGTTGATTTACAATTCTGCGTTAGTTCCTGGTGTACCGCGTGATGATTCAGTTACACACACGAACACACACACGCATATTCATTTTCATATTCTTTTTCATGATAGGTTATTACAAGATATTGAATGTAGTTCCCTGTGCTGTACAGGAGGACCTTGTTTATCTCTTTTATAGACAGTAGTGTTTATCTGCTAGTCCCAAACCCCTAACTGATCTTTGATGGGTCTTAATACATTGCACGGCCACGGCTAGACTTCCCTCCCGGAAGGCATGATTTCCGGTGAGACTGTTCTGTGAGGGTCACAGTCCTGCTGGCCCTTTGCCTAGCAGTTGGTGCTCTTCCCACAGTCTTTCCCCCGGATGCTCTATTTGCCTCTTTTTCCTTTTTTTCCTACCTCTTCTTTGGCAGCATTGGTTAGTTTATCTGTCTCTGAGAGCCAGTTAAATGTGGTCAGGTCTCCAGCTGCTTTACTGCGCAGGGTTACAGCAGTCAGCCCCCGTGTCCTGCCCTGTGCGCTGTGCTGCCGGCAGTGGAGGGAGAAAGCGAAGGAGCTGATACACAGCATCGTTTTCCTTGTAAGGGCTTGTATCCCAGTGGGGAAAAAACAAAACACACACACACACAACAATTTGTGATATATGTTGGTTTCATTGCCTTTTAACAAAGTAATATATGTATAAAAGCAGATATTTAAAATCTTGTGGTAGCAATAGCAACACTTTCATGGTACTTATTACATGCTAGGTCGTACTGTTCTAAGTACTTTACTTATATTAACTTATTCTAATCCTTAATAATCATATGAGGGGCTGTCACTATCATTCCTCATTTATAAATAAGGAAACTAAGGTACAGAGGGACTGGGTGAATTATCCAAGGTCATGTAGGTCGTCTAAACTTGGAATTGAACTCTCATTGGCTGTAGGTCACTCATAACCACTATTCAGGACCATTGTTCTAAAAACATACTCATTTTAGAAAGGTAGAAAATATAGAGGAGACTAAATAAGAAAATAGAAATCTCTCATAATCTTATCGCCCAGAAATTACCACTGTTAATATTTTTGCATCAATCATTTGATAAAACAAGCTTTCATCTGCCTCAAAAATTTTGTTTTGAGTCTATACACTGATGTTTCATTGACAAAAAGATTATGCCATATATACAGTCTAGCTATTTGCTTTTTTACTTAAAAATACCTCATATATTTTTCCTCATATCCTTAAATATGCAATGTATTTTTCCACAGCGGGGTCATATTCTGTTGTGTGATTGATTTAACTATTTCTTTGTTGCTTCCATTTTTTTTTCTTGTACATAAATATTTGATTATTTCCTTTAGGTTAAATTCCCAGTATTAGAATTGCTGGTAAAGGTTTTTATCCATAGTACCAAATACCCTGTATAAAAGGCTTCCTACTTTATAGTCCCATGGCCGTCCATCAGAGCATCCATTCCCTTGTAACCTTGACAACCCTGGGCATCTGCTGGTGGGTGGGGGTTGCTGTGACACTTAGTTTTTCAAATTGCCTTTTATGGGCTAACAGTGTTTGGTAGAGGAATTCAGAGAGGAGGAAGACGGTTATGGGAAAATGTACCCATATAGATCCAGCTATTTTTCTTCCTGTAATTCTTAGTAACTGTATCATTCTGGTGAGAATGCTTCAAGGGACAATGTCCCTTCCGTGGTGGCTCCATGTTTCAATGAGAGCCCTCATCTTGGCTCCTGTTTGCTCTTTCCTATTCTAGTGAGTAAACTCTCTGCCGTGCCTGGAATCAGCAGTGTGCATGAAGTTCACATCTGGGAGCTTATAAGTGGGAAGATCATTGCCACTCTGCACATCAAGTATCAGCAGGACACAGGGGATCAGGATGCCAGTCTGAAAATTCGAGAAATCTTCCACAACGCGGGAATCCATAACGTGACCATCCAGTTTGAGAAGGTGGACGTGAAGGAGTCCCTGGAGCAGAAGGACTTGCTGATGCTCTGCAGTTCACCCTGCATCTCCAAGGGCTGTGCCAAGCAGCTCTGCTGTCCCCCTGGGGCACTGCCTCTGGCGCACGTCAATGGCTGTGCTGAGCACAATGGCTGTCCCCCACTGGATATGTCCCGAAGTGATGGCCTCGGTGGACGGGAAGCAACAGAAGTGGCTATTGAAGTGTCTTTGGCAGGTGGTCTGAGTGACCATGGACAAGTGCTTAGCAAAACTCGGGAGGACTTGCGTTATGTCAACAGCACACATTTTTAATCTGACGCTCACATAAGTAAGACTGCATAGATGAGGCACTTTGGAACCACTAGCTCAGTTTGTGGGAAGAGCTTTGTGGGTTGCGGACAGTGACCAGACCCACAGTGGGGGCACTCTGTGTTCAGTAAGGGGTTTGGCTGTTTGGGATGTTAGTTGAACTTGCCTGTGAATTTTGATGTGACAGAGAACCCTTTTACGTCATCCTGGGTGTCTTCACGCTGCTCTTCAAGTTTTGTTGGAACGTGTATTTTCCAAAGCAGATGCACTAGTACATACATCCGGGACATTGAAGGCTGGGACTTAATGATTGTGGACGCAGGACTCAAAGTAGTTTTTGTTTCAAATGGAGTAGAATGTCTAGCTGACTCACAGGTAAACACATAGCTAAGAACATCGAAAAAAACTTACAAACTGAAAGAGCTGTATCCTTTTCCTTCCACCGGGAGATCGTCAAAGGGGAAAGTTAGGTAGACCTCCCATTGCAGACATTTTTTTTTTCTTTGACTCATTTTTAAGTAAATGTAAAATGAATGCCTAGCAAGGTAGAAAACCTGAGAACATTAGAGGAAGTTGAGTTTATTGGGGCTGCGGAAAAGGAAGCAAATCTGTTTGGAGCATTTTTTCATTTTGTGCGGTGGAGACAAAAATGCTCACTTTCTGCTGGGAACTGCGATAGGGTGTTTCAGATGTTTAAATATATAAGATGCTTTTTTTGTTTTCACTCTGAAGTGTGGGAGTCTTTCTACTCCTTTAAGTATGACACAGTGCTTATCTACTGTCTTTTAGAGTCAGTCCAATTGGGACTGTTTTCATTTATTGCTTATTAATGATTTACTTATTTGCCCAAATTTCCTTTTGAGTCTCCTTTAATATGATCACATTGATCTATGTAGCATTTACCAGGAGAGAATGGATATTCCTGGGGTAGAGGAATTTATGGCACTGAGTGTGCATCCTTGCCAGAAAAGAAAAATAAAGAAGCTAGATTGACTTTTCTTTAATTAGACATATTTTAAAGTATTTATTATAGTTTTCAACTCATAATTTGATGGAAAAAGTGTTTGTCCAAGGGAGAAATGAGAATTAATTAAATTGCTGCCTTTAATGTGCTTTGAGGAGCTTACACTTTCTTTTATGTCTCTGACCCGTATTACCAAGTTCAAATAAATACATTAGAATCTGACTTGGTTCCATAACAACCTATGTTAGTACTGGAGAAACATCTGTTATGTATGTAACAAACTGTTCAGGCAGCAATTATTTTAACCAGAACAGTCCCAGAATAGGTGTAAGGAAATGGGAGGTGCCCCACCAGAGAACCAGAATCTTCTTTGACGGGCTGCAAAATTGACTACAAAGGATCATCTCTTAGGTGCTGAAGTACTTAGTCCTGTGTAGAATCTGCACAGTACTCAGCAGAAATGCTGGGTGGATAACAGGAAAAGCATCCACATTTTTCAGCACAAGCATCATTTGAAAAACTGCATCTTAGTTTTAAATTCTAAGGCTGAAATAAGGAAGCAACTGTGATCAGTGGGAAAGGAAAATCTTTATTCCTTGAAAATGTTTATCTGAGTTTACATTGGCCATGAATTAGGCAAAGAGGAAAAAAATGCCTAAATATGTTTTTATCCCTTAGAGTTTATTAAGTATATATACTTAACAGTATTATATAGTATATAATATAGTGTATGTATACTTCATAGCTAAAACGGGGGTAAGTACAAGCCAACATTTTTGTTTTTAATGTTAAAATTATGGCAGGTACTCACACAAAACAGAAGATTCTTTATGAAACTTACCTCAGTGATATGTGGACCAAATTCTCATGTATCAGTGTTGGCTGAGATGCTCTGACTGGAGCCAAAGGAGAAAGCTGTTTCTCACTTCCGAATTTAAAGGTCTAATTTGATTTCATATCGCTCTGCTCTTACTAAAAGGGAAAAATCATCAACTTCTAGTTTCTGTGCAACTGGCTGAAGGGCTGCATGTTAGTTTACATCCCAATAATGTTCTTGAATTAGCCTCTAAAGCATTTTTCTGGAAAGCAAAAGGCACTTAATTCCCATCTAATTAAATCTAACCTCAGAAAATTATCTTGATGGACACTTATGAACATACCAAATTATGGGGTACAGTCGATGTGAAATAATACCTTTGGCAGACAGCTTGGCTCGGTGTGTTGAATACTTTCCAAACAAGCTAATTTAGGGCAATATTTGTGTATCCGGCGAGGTGCTGGCTTGTGCTCAGGCACCGTGATGCCTGCCGTGTGGCCTTTTTACATGAGTTTTACTCTCTCTTTCGTTGTCCCGCATTTTAATTCTCCCAAGGAAACGCCAGAGTTTTCTTTCTCCTTTTGAATCAGCCCTGAGTGGTGGCAGCAGTGCCTGAGAAACAGTGGACTTAAACCACACTGTTTTTTTCTGAGATGAGAAGAATATTGCTATTCAGTTTAGCATTCCTGTGTGCTTAGGTTAGTTCCAGAAAATTCTTTCCCTTTTTCTCTAGGAACTGAAAATAATTTTTTAAGAGTCTAGGGAATCCTCTGTGTGTCGGGTCAGGACCAGCCCTTGGGTGTGCTATCCTGGGGGACACAGGGCATGGCACTTCCCATGGACTCCTGTTTCTATGCAAAGAGTCATTTCCGCAGTGTGTCAGTGCCTGCTATAGGAAACATGACGTCTGCTTATTTATTTTCCCATTTCAACTCTCTTTTTGAAAATAGAAGTTACTTTATTTTTCAAAATATTTGGACATTATGAATACCCATAGAACTAGGAGGCTCCATTGTTGATAGAAAAAAAATTACTCCTTTAATTTTTTTGATAAAATAGCAATAAAATAGGGAGACATTGAGGAAGAATTTAATGTATTCTCCATACTTAGATACTTAGTTACTTTTTTCCTTTTTCTTTCTTTCTTTTCTCTCTCTCTCTCTTTTTTTTTTTTTTTTTTTTTTTTTTTGCCATGAGCTGGCCAAACTCCAGTGGGGGTAAATCAGGAATCTCAAGTTCAGTAGAAATGGGTGTTTTGAATGGCAGAGAAATCACCGAGGTAGATTTTGGATTATCACAAGGCAGCTGCCTTTTGAGGTAGTAAGAGCTTTCGTTATGCTTTTTCAATTTCTGTATTCGATGTTTTGAACCGGACAATTCCTTGTAGTGTGGGGCTATCCTGTGCATTGTAGGGTTTTTAGTAGTATCTTTTGGTCTCTAACCCCAGATGCCACTAACATCCCCCCAGGTTGTGACAACCAACAATACCTCCGACATTGCCACGGGTTCCCTGGGGAGCCGAATCGCCTCTAGGTGGGAGCCACCGATGTCCGACTTCACCTAAGGGTACTTGAGGGGTATTGTTGACGGAAGCCCTTCTAAGGCCCAACAATCCTTTGAATATAATCAACCTGCAGAATTTGCTTTTTAAAGAAATATTTTTAAAGGTGAGATCAAACTATAAAAATTACAGTTGTCTTTACGTAGGAACTTGGATATTTAAAGAAAAATGTAATGTGGAAAATAAAGCCCTAACAAACCGGATGATACAGTTCAGTCGATAGAACAGTGAATGAAAAAGCGTTTGCTCTCACTGTGCTGTGAGGATCCCTTCAACTCATGAATATTCTCAGCTTGATGTACCCACTACCGAGTGAGAATGCGTTACACCAGATTCTTAGAGTTAAGGCGTTGAATTTTCTACCAATTTTAAGCTTGATGGTGTTTCTTGTTATTGGTTCCTGACAAACAGCTCATCTTCGTACTAATGACAAATTCGGATGTTAAAAAAAATTCTTTATTGTTTATGGCTAACTTCATCCTTTGCCAAATCCTGTCTATTTTTTTCCCCCAAGAGGACAAATTACATTTCCTCCTTTTAAGTGATCCTGCTTTTCATGTATCTCACACTCTTGCAATGAAAGGTTGAGAAGAAAGACTGGTTTAAAAAAAGATGAGGAAACGTGACCTAATTTGGATCTCCAATTTAGACGGAGTACGCATGCCTTCTTGTACAGTACAGCCCTGTGGTTCCCCTGATAAATTGTCACCTATTTGTGCCTCTGAGTGTGTCTGCATGTGTTTAGCCACAGGAATAAAGTAGGAATGAAGTTATTGAGTCAGGAAACTAGCTGCTCAGTGGAATTTGCATCAGACCCGGGTCCTCATTGTGATCTAAATGTTCTTAAGAATTTGTAGTTTAGCTAGTGAACACGTGACATTTTTTTTTCCTGAAGCGTTTCTTTGCAGATGTTTTATTCTGAACCTTTTTGTTTACATGGAACTTTCTTAAACATTGTTCGATAGATCAGCGGTCTCCTCTTGGTACAACGCCTGGTCAGAGACACTGAACCTGCTGTGAATTCAGTTGGGAATAACCCAGAAAGGACGATGATTTTCGAGGGAAAGTGACCCCTTCCTGGAAGTCTGAAATTATGTTACACTATGTGGAGTTTTGTTGCTTAAAGTCTTCCTCTTGTCCTCACAGGCGATTTTGCCAAAGTATAATTGTCACGTTTGGGGGGCAATATTCAAACCCTATGGTAGAAAGTTTCAGTGACTCAGTATGAATTGCATGTGACGTCCCCCAGGAGTGTACGCACGGACGCATACCTTTCAAAGTGAAAGATGATGTTCAATGGTGCTGTCAAGAAAACGTTTTAAAAATAAACACACGACCGAGATATGTTTGTGAACATTAAAAACGGATAACTCAAAGTAGTGGAGCTCATTGTTTCTGTCACTCGTCGACTTATCACTTCGTAAATCCTTGGATTGTTTTTAGCAATTGGGGCAAATTCTCTCTCCCTATTACGCCACTCTCTTCTTCACACCCCTCTGCCACTCTCCACTCTTGGCAGAAAGGTCACAAGTGGACTCAGCTACCTCACTTACCAAAACCTGGACTGACCTGGTTTTCTGGTGAGGTTTGTGTAGGAGGGGAGCCCCTGGGATTTAGGGAATGGTGAGAGGCTAGGCTTTTTGGGGAGAGACCCTTTAGATGTGGAAATCTTTCCAGTGAACTGACTGTCGTATTTATGAATATTGAGTCAGAGGAGCAGTTTTCTACCTATTTCAATTGCTTTTATTTTATTAATCAACTGATTAAACAGCGTTTGGTTATTGTGAACCAGGTACAAGTGCTTCTTGCCTATAAATAAGAAGCTTATACTCTACATGTGAAGCTAAGTAAAGCAGTCCAACTTGGTGGGAGTTTACAGAGAGCCACCCACAGCCCGGATTGCCGGGGAGCCGAGAGAGCTTGTGCTGCGTGCGTTCTGGCGCTCAGGTGTTCACATTCTAAGCCTTGGGCAGCATCTGCAAAAGGAGAGGGTGACTGAACATTTCATGACCATCAGCTGCCTTTAGCAGTAAGAGTCTGCAGGATGGAGCTGGGGTTCGAGTCCTCAGTACATTAGGGCTGAGGATCCAGAGTCCCTACTCCATTTAAAAGAGAACCCCACCTCTGCCTGTGTCTCTCACCCTGCCTAAGGCTTCTAAACAGCACTGTCACTTGGCACCATCATGTTATGCATTTGTTTATCTCCTGCGTCTCCAAGGAGAATAAGGCTTTGTATAACCCACCACCGTGTTCTTCGGCCTCCATCCCGGTGCTTGGAGCAGTGCCACAGTACCCGGCACATGGTAGGATCCCAGTAAATATCTATTTGTTGAATGAATGAAGAAAGAAATGAATGAAAAAACATATGAATGAATCCATGAATAGGTTCAACACTTGGTATTGTCAGTTAGAGGCTTGGGACAAATCATTTAACATCACTGTGCTTCAGTTTTCTTTTTCTTTTTTTTTTTTTTGGCCTTTTAAAGAAGATTTTTAAAAACAGACTTTATTTTTTGAACCAGTGTTAGATTCACAGCAAAATCAAACAGAGGGTACAGAGATTTCTCATATACCTTCTGCCCCCATACACGCACAGCCTCCTCCGTTACCAACTTCCCCCACCAGAGTGGGTCATTTGTTCCAATGGATGGACCTACACTGACACATCATAATCACCCCAAATCCAGAGTTTGCATTAGGGTTCACACTTGGCATTGTGCCTTCTATGGGTTTGGGCAAGAGTATAATTATACGTATCTACTGTTATACTATACAGAGTATTTTTCCCTGCCCTAAAAATCCTGTGTGCCCTGCCTAGTCATCCTTCCCAACCTTGCCAACCCCCTGCAACCACTGATCTTGTTACTGTTTCCATAGTTTTGTCTTTTCCAGAATGTCATACAGTTAGAATCATACATTATGTAGCCTTTTCAGATTGGCTTCTTTTGTTTAGTAATATGACTAAGGTTCTGCTATGTCTTTTCATGGTTTGATTGTACTTCAAATTTTTTATCTATAAATGAGGAGAATGATGAAAGCTGTGTTCCTTTCTTTATGGGATTGTTGTAGGAATTTTAGGAGGTAAAACAGGTGACAATAAAATGTCAATGGATTCTATAATCTCACACTTTCATCCTGGCATTCACATCCTTCTGCTCTTGTCCTATCTCCTTCCGTCTCGGTAACCCCATTTTGTCAGTTAAACACCATTTAAAGCTAAACGGCACTAAACAGGGGTACAATCCACATAGGGGTAAGGGAAGAAGAAAGAACAGTCAAGGACAGCTGCACAGAAGACTGGGCACTTGAAACTGGCCTTGTAGTTCAGTGGGTGGAGAAAGAGGGAAAGGCCAATCCAGCTGGAAAGCTGAGACTTCGCTCTCTAGGCAGCTGGCCGTGTGTTTTTGTAGGAGGGAAGCTGGAGGAACAGAATATTTGGGGGAAATGATTTTCTGCAGACATCTTCCCCACCAGCTGTCTGCGGCACTGTGTTCAGTGTTCAGAGCACCTGTCTCATGTCCTGCCCATGATCCTGGGCCCTGCGGGTTGTTGCTAAGGACTCACGGGGTGTGTCCTCTTGGAGTCTGCAGACTCCAGATTCACTGAGTTTATTCCAATTCCAAAGTCAGTGTTCCGTGATGATTTTTATTGCCTTCAGTGGGAGCGTTCTGCCCACATGGCCCCCCGGGTCCTCCCTCCAAACCAGCCGGAACCCTGCTGTCGTGGTCAATGCTGCCTTTACACTCATCCCGTGTCTAACTGATCTTTACACTCAGTTAATATTCCTCTCAGAGGACTATTGATGTCGGCTCCTCCTTTTCTCTTCCTGTCTCATTTTGGGGCTCAGCTGTATCACCTCACCCCTGTGCTGCCGCAGAAGGCTCCTGACCAGCCTCCTGGCACCTTCAACTTCCCATCCACCCTCTTGCTTCCCTCTGCTCCAGGAGCAGGACGAACTGCTCAGCCTGTCTGCAGCCCCCTCCCTGCCCTGGGCCCCCAGCAAGCTTTATCTTTCTCAGCAGACAAGAAGAGCATCAAGATACCTAAGGGAGTTTGGAAGAGAGAGGGTGTAAGGGTGGGTCTGTGTGGACTAGGAAATCAAGCCTTGTATGAGTTGGGGAGTGAATATTCCATTGCAGCCTGTTCCTTTAATCCTAAAAAGACATTTTTCACTTTCTTGAATATTGAACTAGACTTGCCAAGTTATTTCTTTCTGGTTTCTCTCTCTCTCTCTCTTTTGGCTGATTCCTTTCTTTTCTATGTTAGTGTGTCACTTTGATTTTCTGTGGATGATGGACTGCCACCCTTCCAACCCTAGCATCTTGATTCCGGAGCGCACCCTGAAATGAATGTGTCCCGTGTGGGGGTGCAGAGCCACGATCTCACTCATCTTTCTCGAGGCAAAAGAATGGCAGACTCTCCTTCATCTTACACTGGTACCACATGGTCACAGATGTGGCTGGGCCAGAATAATGAGCTCTGACAGAGAGCCAAAATATTTGGCCCATCACACTGGTTCTTTTAGGCTTGGAGATGCAAGCTTAAATTTTTATGGGGTTTATAACCATAGGGCTGGGTGGCTTTTTGCCTACGTTTTCTCACGAGAGGGCAGGGGAGGGGAAGAGTGAATTCTCGGAGTGGCCGGTGAGGATATGGGTTTGCAGCCGTGATGATAATGACCAGGTCCCCTATCTGCCTCAGAAAACTGGGACCTGTGCTGGAGGGCTGTGAGTATGTGGCGGTAATCTGGTGTTCAAAGGTGTTCAGAAAAAATTGAATGTGACACTTCGAGAAGGACTGATGCTTGATGCTTTTCTTTCTGTATAGCGTTTGCTTTCTGTTGTCAAAGCTGGCACTACCGAGCACCTCCTAGAGGGGCAGACGTGATCCGGCCCATGGCACAAGCAAACCTAGAGAAGGGCTAGACAGGGAGACTTAATTATAGAAATTCGCATATGCTATGAAACTTCACATACAGTCTGAGCTTCCAGGCTCTGAAGTCTGCCTGTGGTCAAATCCCAGCTTCATCGCACTTAGCTGCGTGACTTCAGGAAGTACACTGCCTGTGAATGAAAGAAGTTCTCTGGGCCTCATGTTTACCATCTGTGAAGATAGGGACCCTCGTAACTCCTGCCTCATGAGACCACTGGGAGGACTAAAGGAGATGGCCTGTGAGGAGGGCCCAGCACTGGGTCTGGAGTGACACATGTTCTTAGGAATGCGAGGCCTTCTTTCAACTACTAACATGAATAAGGAAGATTTAAAAATTTAGTCCTATGTTTAACTCACTCCTTGCAGTGGCAATGCCAAATCTATAGTGTAGACCAACCGAAGTGTCAGCACCCAGTGAGATTTTAAATGTCTTGAGGACAGAGGCCACATTCCACTGTTTCAGCAAATGATATAGACTCGATCACACGATCAAAACAACCCAAGGAACCTTAGTCCTAGGAAAGCAAAACTAACCCAATGCCACAGGGCCCAGTTCCACAGGGCCTCACCTCCCAGCTAACGGGATGTCTCCATCAGGAACATTCCTGAGGGTCCCTGGGTCCAGGTTCCACCCAGAGGCAATAAGGGCTTCAATGCCATGTCTATCACTGCCTTTTAGCCACAGACCCTCCAGGGACATACCTGTGGATAAATAATGAAACAAATGGGTTTTCAAGCTCAGTGCAGAGAGGAGTCCATGTCCACCATGGGGAATCCACCGTGGGGAACTGTATGGCATCTTAGCAGGAGGGTGCACACACACGAGGACTGATTGCAGCATTTGGGCTGCGTTGGAGAAGGGTTCAAGGAAGTGGCGCTTTGCCCTGAGTTAGATGCTGCCAGCAAGTGGGATAATTCTAAGACTGGGAGTCTGAATACATCCTGTCTATAAGGTGGGGGGAATGAAGCAAGGCTTCAACTTGAATTGGTAAGGAAGCACCAGCCCCTCATGGTATCCGGGGCTGGGGGCTGTCTGGCTTCTGTGGTTGGCAGGCCGCCCTTCTATTTATCTGAGCTTAGACAAGCGTGCAGAGTGACCTCTCGTCTGAGGCTGGTGCTTTGAGAGACTGCTCAGCAGAACACTCTGGCTTAGCCAGGAGTGCCAGGCCAGTCCTAGGACACCAAGGACGAGCTGTGTCAGTTTCCGGATGTCAGGGGACCGGCTTATCTCTTTTGCATATTTTCAGTGCTTAATGCATTTGTTGGTGGGTTTCAATGAAGCAGGCTACGAGCATTTAGATCCTGCACAGAAGGCCACGTAGAAGCTGTGTGACCCTGGGCAAGTTACCTCACCTCTTGGAGTGTCTGTGTCCTTCGTACTTTCTACAGGAGGTACGATACCTACTCCCAGGGGTGCTGTGAAAATTAAATGAGATCATGCATGCTCCTGAAAAAGAGTCAGTGATCCTGAAATGTTAGCTGTTTTGGTTGAGCCTCTCTGTTCATGTCTGCTTCCACGACCATCTCCTTTTAGGATGCGAATGAAATGTACTCTCTCCTTCTGCCTCATTTTATTTCCTTGCATCATGGGACTACTCAAAAAAATCCTTTAAGTATGATTAGAAGACTTGCCTAAGGTTGTTTCTTCCTTTGTACTCACTCAGGGGAAATGCTCTCATGTCTCTGCCGCCAACACTGCGGTGGTTACCCACATGATGGTGTCCAGTAATAAGGGCTGGGGAGAGAGGGTCTGGCTAATGTGTGTGTCAGAGCAAGGGGGGTCACACGGCTTGTGAGGGGCCAGACTCTTATCCAAATCCCCAGGTTTCTGTCTGTCAGTCATCCATACATGAAGGAAGGAAGGAATGTAAATGGCAAAGTGCGGTTCACCCCTCACCTCAGTCCATTAAGCAGGTATTTTCCTTGTCCTTTGGCACCAATTTCAGTGAGGGTGGGGGTACAGTTTACAAGCCACGTCAGTGCTCAGCCCTTCAGTGCAAAGGATGAGATATCTGTGGGTTTCCAAGGGGCAACAGTGTCAACCTCCTATCTCTTCTTTACAGCGTCTTGGACGTGGGCTCCACCCCCACACACGTTTCAGGCCATCATTTGAAACAGGTGTCTTGGGCCCCATTGCTTATATGATAAGACAGAGTCCTTTGTTATTTGGGGGTTCTCCGTGCCTGTGTTCCTCCTTCTTCCTCACTTCCCTGTGTGCATTCTTCTTGCCTTTCTTAGAACTATTTTTTTAAATTACTGAATGGTAATAAAACAAAACAATACAGACATGTAGAAAATGTTTGAGATAGTTCTAAACCTCTGAGGAAAGCAGGCTTAATAAAATAACCATTTCCTGCTATGTATTTCATTCTTCAACTTGCTTTTTCTTTCTTTTAAATTGAAGTATAGTTAATTTACAATATTGTGTCAGTTTCAGCGCACAGCAAAGTGATTCAGTTATACATGTATATATTTATGTTCTTTTTTTAGATTCTTTTCCATTAAAATTTATTACAAGACTTTGAATATAGTTCTCTGCACTATATAGCAAATTCTTTTATTATTATTATTATTTTTATTGACATACAGTCTATTGACAATGTTGTGTTAATTTCTGGTGTACAGCATAGTGATTCAGTTATATATATGCATATATTCCTTTTCATATTCTTTTCCTTTATAGATTATTGCAAGATATTGAATACAGTTCCCTGTGCTATACAGTAGGACCGTGTTGTTCATCTGTTGATATATAGTAGTGTGTAACTGCAAATCCCAAACGCCCAAGCAAATTCTTCTTGTTTATCTATTTTACATGCAGTAGAGTGCAGCTCTTAATGCCATACTCCTAATTTATCCCAATTTATCTTCAACTTGATTCTTAAATTTAATAACATATTCTGGCTATTTTTTCCAAATCAGGATATAAAGATCTACTCTATTTTTATTAATAGCTATATAGGATTCCATTGTATGGCTGTATCAACTTAAATATCTATCCTCCTATTGATGGGTTTTACTTCCTTTAGAAAAATCATACGGACTTAAATCTAAATACTGTTTTATGGGTAGTAGGTGTGAATGGGTTTGGACTTAATATCATTAAGATGTCTCTTCTTTTTAAATTTTATTTAAAAATTCTTTTCTTTTATTTTTTTTGGAGGGAAGTAATTAGGTTTATTAATTTATTTCTTTAGAGGTGGTACTGGGGACTGAACCCAGGACCTCGTGCATGCTGTGTGTGCTAAGCATGCACTCTACCACTTGAGCTATGCCCTCTCCCCCACAAAATGTCTCTTCTTTATACTTTTTGCCTTCCCCCATTTTCTATAATGAGTACATGATATTTATATAATATCAGAAAAGAGTTACTTAAGAATGGTATTCATTTCACAAATGTTTGATTCATTTGACTAATATTTGATAATATGTCTCATATCTTCAAATAAACAGTTGCTCCTTGAGAACATAGAATGCATCTTAATGATGACACTGACTCAGCACTTCTACCTGCCAGGCACTTGACACGTAGCATAGGTAATCTCATTTAATCGTCACAAATCATCTGCAAAGTCAGCTCCCTCTTTTACTTGTGAGTCAAATAAAGCTCAGAGAGTTTGAATGATTTGCGTAGCTCACGGTGGAGCTGGGATTAGAACCAAGGTCTCCTTGATTTCACCTTTTCACTGCCCTGTGTTGACGTTGAAATGTGGAGGTGCCTATTAGTTAACCATCTTATCTAACAGTTGTTCATTAGAATTCATAATTGCCTTGTCATAAAAGAGGGCTTGCTTTGGGAGCTGCTGGGAAAGCAAAAACTCTGGACTTTTTCATGTTTTTGAATGTGTTATTTATTCCTTAGGAAAATAAACATATCTTGTGGTGATCTCACCCAGGCCTCTGGAAAGCAAGGCATGTCTTGCAGAGTGGTCACAGTCTTTCTTCTTTTTCTGTGATATTCTTTTTTATAAGTATCTCTAAGTATGATAGATATATACTCATCTCTCCTTAATGACAAATTCTTATTTCGTTAAATTCTAACGTAAGATGATTTTCTTTCTACATGCCTTTCCTACATGGATTCTGGAACAAGTGAATTACATGTCAACTCCTGTGGGGGTACTTTGGAAAAAGAGGGAGCCATGTAAGGAAGAGAGAAAAGAAAAAGTTGACATAGCAGAATTAGAGCTGTTTGAAGGGACGTTTTAGATAAAAGCAAATGAGGGACTGTAACCTTGGCCTTGAGATTGAGTGTACACTGCTGTGCCTGAGACGGGCGGGATGGAATGAGGACAGGGGTTGTGTAACAAAGGACCGGGAGGAGGGCTGAGGTGGTAGAAGTCTGGATGTGGGGAGTAGGCTGGGGAAATAGTTACTCAGTGGAGCACTGGTGCCACAGGTTACTCAAAGCATCTTACATTTCCATTCCAAATCCCAATATTACATTGAAGTCCTGAGCCTCCAGAAAGCCTGAGATGAGACTAAGTGGGTGGGTCCTGAAAGCCAGGAGTTAACAATTCTAGGTCTTAACATTGGAAAGGCACTGAACATTTGGCTCAGGAAAAAAAGTGCCCAGCAGTATGAGGATTAACTGTTTAAGAAAAAAGAAATCCCCAAGTGAACCTACAAGCTTGTTTTCAAAAAGGAGGAGATCATGAACATTTTCTAGCAAGCAAGTGGTGAGATAAAATAATACATATAACATCTTTATTACTTATTTATGATGCATAACATTATGACTGTTGACATGCTTGGTGTTTTCCTCGGAGTTTTATTTTGGTGAATACAAAATATTTGTGAGGGTTTTCCTTTTCCTTTTGCCCTCATTTCAACTTCTACAAATAAAGTTTGAAGTTTTTTAAACATAAAATTTCTTCTATCTGGGAGCTTTTAGTAATTTTTATTTATTTGGTTTTTTTTAGGGGGCAGGCTATTAGCTTTATTTATTTTTAACGGAGGTACCAGTGATTGAACCCAGGACCTCAGATACGCTAAGCAGGTGCTCCACCACTGACATCTACTCTCCCCCTGGCTGGGATATTTTAGAAATCCAACCCCACTATTTCAGGAGCATGTACTGTTTTATGAATGGTTCATAATAACATCAAAAGAATGCCCCCTCCCCAAATAGATATGGATACAAAAGAATGAACATGACACAATATTTATGTCAATTTCATTTAGAAACATTTTGCAAATGGCAACCCTCACTTAAATGAAAAATTAGTTGGACTGAGCAGAAACATTAGCCGTGACAAAATCTGTCCTTGGGCCCCCGTGCCATCATTCCCAATCCCCTCCCTCTTGCCTGTTTCCACTGAAGTGGCTGGAAGTGCCCACGGCTTACTCTCCTGGCCTCTCTTGCAGCTAGGGAGGCCTATCGGGCAGTTTCGGCTGACGACCAGTATAAGGACGTTTTCGAGGTGGGGAGGGGAGAGTTCTGGGAAGGCTTTTGTGTTTCCTGAAAAAAGGAGAAATAAATTGCTACTTCCCCTCTTCTCTTCATTTTCAGTTGAATACAGATGGGATGCACAGGGCTGAGAGAGCCATGTTGTGACCAAAAAAAAAAAAAAAAAAAAGAAAGAAAGAAAGAAGGAAGGAAGTCCCTCCCCAGTACCCTCTCAACACCATCACCAGGGATTCAGATCCTGATATCGTTGGGCTACTGAACAGATCTCTAGGAGTCATTTTTACATAAGAAGAATAAACCTGTGTTCTTTAGAATACATTGTTGGTGAGTTTTCTGTTACTTGAAGCTACATTCCTAACTGATTCATTGTATCCTAATTTCCTCATTGACAAACATCAACCTGCTCCTGGAGTTGATGTTAACAGTTGATAGTGCCCATGGGCTGGACATTGTTTCAGCTCTGTCTTGTATTCGCTCTCCTTTCCAGGTCAGATTTTCAAGAATCATATTTTCAATTGATTTCTACACCGTAGGCTGTTCTATCTACCTGAAATTATTTCTCGCTATTAGAAACTGAAAGAGAGCAAAGATATTTTGTAAATGTCAGGGAAAACCCTGTCTACCTCAAGGGTTTTCATAGCTTCATTAATACGTGGGGCTGAACACTCTCTGTATGAATCTCATCCCAAAATTCTGATGTAAGATGATAGGCTGGAGTTTGATTCATTTTACGGGTGGAAAATGGACTTAAAGAGTAAGAGCTCATATAAAATTTCACAGCAAAACAGACTTTGGGGAGTTGTAGAAACTCTGCGTTGTATTAGGAAGCCTCTAAAATTTTCTTAATTTTTAAAATTCTTAACAGACGCCAGAAGCCCTGTATTTATTTTGTCTGGATTATAATAGTATTCTGGGATGTGGATTGTTAGGTTTTTACAGAAATATACTTATTTAATCTATTTAATTTATCTTTTAACATGTAGTTCTATGTCCCTTCTAGCTTCCTCCTTCCCTCCCTCCTTCCTCGTTTATTTTTATTTTAAAATTTATTTTTATTTTATTTTAATTCTATCCTTTTAACCTTTGTATAGCCTGTTCTCCATTGGGTTTATTGTAAATTCCATTTTGGAGATGCAAAAACTTAAAAAGAACATTAAACAATTGATTATCTCTTTAAGAGTCATGTCATGTTTTTTCTTCCCCATCTAAGTGAATTCTCTTTTATCCTATAATTGAAGAATGAGTTTGAATTTTGCTGTTGCATTTTGGATGTTGGATCTGAACTTGGAGACAGAACCCTTGATCTGGACTTCTCGGTTTTGGACCAGTATTTTCGCCTGGACCTTCTTTTCTCTTTCTGTAGAATGAGACAGTTGGGTGAATGATCTCCAAGAGCCTTTCCCAGTATGTCCATCTTAGGGTCTTGTGGTTCCTGTTTGAGTTTCTTGTCTTATTTTTGAGCATCTTGAGTACTTTTGTTATGCCACCTTGGGGTATTTCTCTGCTTGTCCATCAGTGGCACATGATGAGGTCTCAGTTCTGTTCTTGGCTAACTTCATTTCCCTTTAGACACCCTCCCCCACTTCATTTTCTTTGTTTCTCTGAAGACTTTTTGTCTTACATCCTTTCCCCTTATGTTCTAGCACTGAATTCTTTCTGGGCTCCTGTCCACCTTGTAGCTCCCTCACACAGGACCTCTTTATGACTCTAGCATCAGGAGATTGGCCTGAGATCCATTCTGAAGGCCACTGTGTTCTTTCAGGCTCTCCTCCCCACCAGAGACAGCTGGATCCAGGGAAGCAGAAGTCTTGCAAAAATTGCTGTTTCTTACCTTGCTGAATGGTTTTAGCATCCGCTCTATTATTTCCACTTCCATCTTTTGGTTTTCTTTCCTTTATCTGATTTCCCCTACATCCAGGAAGCTTAAAACTTTCTCTATGTTAAGCTTTAAAAACTCAACATCTCATACTATCTTTATGAATAGCAAACAGCCTGATGTGGAACCATATTCCCAAAGCAGGATCTAGGAAACTATCTTAGGTGATTTGTGAGCAAACATCTTTTATTCGAATTTTAGGTATTTATTTTAATTTTTATTGAAGTGTAACTACCACATAAAGCTTATAGGTTCACAGTTGTGTTACTAAAACTCTCCTTTTTAAAACATTTGCTTAAGTAGCAAAAGCCCAAATTAAAGAAAATGCTGAAATAATACTGATTAACTTTGAGCACTTAGTATAGTGCTTTAACATATATTAATTCATTTAATCCTCAAGACAGTCCTATGACGTAGGTGCCATTATTCACCCCCATTGTGAACATGAGAAAAGAGGCGTAGGTCAAGTCAGTTGCTCAAAGTCTCAAACTAATAAGAGACAGCACTGGCTGCAGAGCTTAGGCAGGTTGCCTTCAGGATGTGTTCTAACCACTAAAGCATACAGCCTCTAAGAAATGAATAGGATACACGACACAAGATTTTGGCGACAGTCGTGAAGGTGGTTTTGAATGACTGAAAATTGGAAAGTACTCACGTATAATGGAAAGCCCTTGGGCCTTGGAGTCAGACAAACCTCAAATGCTGGGTTGGCTACTGATCAATTGTGTGTTTCTAGACACACCACGTAATCTCCGTGAGAGCGTTGGAGAAAACAAAAAACGCTCATCATATCATAAGTTTTAACATGTATTGATTTCTTTTCCTCTCTGTGAATCTGGCTTGTTTTTCATCCATAAAACATCAAGATCAGTGAATATTGAGATGATCAGAAAAAGTGGCCCCTATCAGTGCACGCTAAGTGCCTGTAAAAAGTACACGTTAATCTCTTCCACTTTGCTGACCTCTCATAGTTGGCACATCGGCATTTATGATCCCCAAGTGCTCTAAGACCCCTCTCACCCACGCCCTACCAGAGACTGACACAGGGTCAGCCTGCTGAATTTCACTGACGCCAGCTCCCCACTGTTAAGGGTGCAGAGTGCAGGGTGACCACAGCCAGGAGGAGGGCTCTTGCCTTGGTTGGAGCTGGGCGGATGGGAGAGGAGTGGTATCTCAATCGGAATAGAAGGGAGTTGGAGATGGGGTGACCTCTCTGGGGTCCATTCCAGTTTTCTGAGTCCCTGAATGCGTAGCTTCAGAACTGGCTTGTTCACTATGTGCATCATCATAAAACGAGGGTCTTGACCCACCAGGTGTAACTGTGGGCAGGGACAGCTGAGGTTCAAAACGGGAAATGCCTGTAGCAGCATTCTCGTGGTAAAAGATTTCCAGATTTTACAACTTTGAACCCATTATCTTGTAAGGAATAATACAAATGGCCCCAGACTATTTACCCAAGCGATTACAATGGCATTTGGTAAAGATAGGGCCGCTTTATTCTTCACAAATGATTAAACCTCTGTGACGAAAGCAAGGGCAGTTGCGTTTTAAGGAAAAAGATTGATTTGCTAAGCATTTTGAAAATAGCCAGATGCCCTGATATAATAACTGAAAACGAAATTTCGTGCATTTTGGTAAAAAGGGCTGTTTATAAGCCCTCTGCTTCTCTTGAATGTATGTGCCTTTAAAACAAACAAAAATTTCATTCTCCTTGACTTCTTCTGTAATGTAGGGAAAAGCAGAACCTGGATCCAAAGCTCTAATCCAAGTCTCCGCATTTACAGTTAAGGTGGCTGCGTGGTCTTGGGTGATTCATGAAACCATTCTGGACCTTCAGTTTCAATCCACTTTGAAACTTCTTTGAATAAGAGGCAAAGTTCAAACTAACTTATAAAATTTTGAGGAAGCAAAAGAAAGAGTAAAGGTGAAAATTACTTTGATGGAATCTTTGACCAGATGATAACTCTCTCCTCTGTTCAGCCAATTTACTCTATAACTAAGCCTTTTTTTTTTCCCTCTAGTGATTCAATATTCTCAACTCTTTCCTCAGTAAACATGTTTTAATGAATCCCTATTCTGTCAATGGACTCCTGTATAGAATTTGAAAGTTGTCTGTGATCAGATACCTTATTATCTGCCTGGAGAATCAGAAGGCAAAGGGAAGAGTGGAAAGAGCTCAGGAGGCCCACCATGCAGGACGTGAATCCCACCTCGGACACCTTGTCTTTGGGATACATTGAGCCCTTAAACTTAGCCTTAGGTCTTCCATGGACACAATGGGGATATGGTTTCTTACTTCCTTCATTTGTTGAAAATACTTCATCTCATTTTTGGCTTGTCCAATTGGCAATTGATCTGAATCTATTGAGTCTGCAGGTTCTAGAGTGGAATGTCTTGTTATGAATGGTACAAATATTGTTATCATTCTAGAGGCAGAGTGGATAGTTTGGGGCTATAATAATGGGTGAAAACTTCATGGAGGGGTGACTTCAGCCAATTGTTGAATATAAGGCGAGACTGGCACAAAACTATGATAAATAGGGTAATTTCATTTTCTAAAGTTGGTTATTATTATTATTATTATTATTATTTTAACTATGTGTTTAGTGAACCCTCCAATGCTAATGCAAAGGTGACCATTAGCTTAGCTCATGTCAAATGATCACACATTCTAAATTGATATTAATTGATCAATGAGCATTTTCCCCTTTCTCTCAAGACATTAGCATAACAAAACTCATCCCATTTAGAGAGAATTATACATGCTGGAAACTAAACCACTTTTGAATTATTTTAAGACAACCTTATGGGATTACAATTGATGATAATAGTGAATCTGAATAGAACTTTATAGTTTGCAAAGCACTTTTGGATAAAGTATAAAATACTGGCACATGATACCAAGCATTCAACAAGGCAATGCATGAGCTACATTACAGTGCCAGAAGCTATTATTTACCTTTTGTACATGGGAAAAAAGTTAGAGACATTCACTGACCTGCCTCCAGGTCATTGATGAATTAAACTCCATCCTCAGCTTCCATGATTCTGCTCTAATCTTTCTGACTCCTCTCCTCCAACTCACTGGTATCTCTTTTTCTACTTCCCTATCCTCTGCCTTCTTTCCTTCTTTTAGTTCATGTTTTCATTTGATGGCGTCATGGTCCCCACTTCATGAATGGCTCCAAATCTAATCTCCACATTTAATTATTCTCCTAAGCTCTAGAGCTCTGTACTTAATTGCCTGTTGAACATTCCCACTTGGAGGTCCTATCAGCCCCTCAAACTCAGCACGTTAAAAAGCAAACCTTTTCCCATTATGCCCAGTTGTCTCTTCTTCCTGACCTCCTTCATTTTGTCAATAACATCACCAACCTCCAACGCATCAAGAGACTACAGCAATACAAGCTCTCACGTAGTGAGGACGTAAGCCTGCTTATGTTTCCTTAATCTTGGAACCTGCAGAGCAGGGCTCTTTATTTTATTGCTCCTTGTTTGCCGTATCCCTGACTGAGGGTTGGTATCAGACAGGCTTGGCTCCCAATAACAGCTTCTCAACCGATGAGTCGCAGTGACCTTGAGCAAGTGACTGCAGCTCAGTTTTCCTAGTATGTTAAATGGGAATAAGAGTATCCATTTGTGTTTAGGAGGTTAGAAAGAAAAGAAGTAAAGAGGCAGATGAATTTGTCTCTGAGGGACAGTAAGTTGAGAGAGTCCCGTATGGCAGTCCCCATTCCATTCAGAAGTGGGGGTACTTCCATTGAGAAGGTATAGCCATGAGATGGGGCTGAAGGAGAGTGGCGAAAATCTACACAGCGGCTCAGAAATAGAGAAGAATTAGTGAAGACCAGACGGGAAGGCTTAATTTATACCAACAAGCAGGATTAGCGTGAATAGGAAGCAAGAGATAAATGTCTAAAACTGGCCAGTTCAGGGTCAAGATTGCAGAGGTGAAATGGTTGCTGGTGAAAAGGCTGGACTGTAAGAGTGAGCGGTTGCTGTAAAACGCAGCTAAGGGTTACTGGAATCTGGGAACTGGAGCACGGGCTGATGGATGCTAATCCACTTGCACAGTGGACTTTGGTGGGATGATGGCAGGATTAGAAGGTGGTGGACAGGTATCAAGTTTAAAAAAAATAATGGCAAGGGGAGCGACCAGGGGGTGAGTATTCGATAGGCAAGGGGCCGATTGAAAGGTGACAACACTCTGCAGCACGAGAGCGCTCCTCTTGTTAGCTCTGTTCCCTGAGGCGTTCACGCTTTCTTTCTGTTCATCCTGCACGAAGTTTCCAGAATTCTCTTTCCAAAGAACAGATTTGCTCATGCCACTTCTGGCCTCAGAATCCTTCAGATTGTTTCCACTGTCTTCAGGGAAAGCCTCAGCTTCTAATTTAAAGTTCAAGTGAACTCTCTTCACCTTTTCTTTCCAGCCCTACAGTTTTTAAACACAGCCCTCTTTTCACCTCAGCTGTCAGTCCAGCTGACTTATCTGCTCCTCCACTCTCCTCCCCTTCTCCTTCTCACTCTGGGCCCTTATCTGCTCACCTTGTCTCTGTGCCTGCGGTGACTCGGCTTCCTCTCACCCAGAGGCTGCACAAAGCTGATCCCAACACCCCAGGCATGACGCGCTGGTTCTCTGAACCTTTGTGGTTCTGTGTTTGACTCCTGCTGCCAGCATTTCTGATGTGGGCCTCGTGTAACAATTTTCTTTTGAGCATCGGATCTCAATGTTGCACAATTCTTATTTTTTTTAAATAGCTTTATTATGGTTTGATTCCTGTACAGTAACCTATATGTATTTCATATGTACAGTTTGATGAAATTTGATACATGTATACACCTAGGAAACCACCAGCACATGCAAGACAGCTAACATTTCCATCAGTCCCCAAGAGGTGAGAATTTCAAATTCCCAATTTATCCCTTCTCACCCCCTTAACCATAAATTTGTCCTCTATGTCTGTGAATCTGTTTCTGTTTTGTAATGTTGCACAATTCTTGAGTGCAAGGATATTGTGTTGGTATCTAGCATATAAACTGCAAGTGTGTTTATACATATATAGACATGCATATGTTATATATTTATGTATGATATATACGCATATTTTAAAAATAACACTTTAAATAACGTGTTAATATAGGTAATACAAAAAAAAATGACACCACAGAAAAGCACTCCCCCCACATACATATATAAATAAAATAACCATCCCGGGTAATTCTTGCAGAGATAAGGTTACTAACATATTTGTGTATAACCTTCCAACTGAAGGCTTAAATTATAATACAGTCTGTTCATGGTCATAGCACCTCAGTCCCTGACTACACATTGGAATCACTTGGGGCGCTTTTGTGCCTGGGCCTCACCCTTAAAAAGATTCTGATTTCATCAGTGTTAGCTGTGGCCGGGGTATTCTGTCTTTGAACATGGATAATAATAATATCTAACATTCATCATTACTGTTTTGATCACTTACTTTACAAGACTAGTACTAAGTCATTGAATCCTCCAAAAGATCACATGAAATTGATATTTTTATCAGCTATTCCTTCCCTTCCCTACTTACACTTGACAAAACCGAACACCAGAGAGGTAAGTAATTTGCCCAAATCAAGTGTTAAGTAGCACAGCCAGGAAGCAAACCCAGGCAGCCAGACCCCCTAGCCTGCTGGTGAGTCTACAGCCAGACTGACTGTTACATATGTTCACAAGCTATAGATCTTTAAAATCAAAACAATGTCATTCTTAAAATGGATACATTTTCTATTTGCTTTCCAAGCATTTAGATTGCCTTAATATCTCCTTCCTTATCATTTCTATTGCAATTGATACTTAGCATGGAACAGGTCAGCAAAATGATTTGTTTTTAAAATGTATTTTATTAGATGTTTGAACTTGTCTTGAACTTTGGTTTTATAATCTCATGAAGGGAAGCCCTGTATTTGTTTCTAAATGAAATTTCTATGAATTTTATGTTTGGGGTTAAAGGTTTTGCTTAGACTACTCAGAGAATAAGGTTTTTCTTGTACTGTATTTCTGGGAACTCCTAACTTCTTCTTCTGTACATTTGATTTTGTTAAAGTACCACAAGGCTCTCAGGACATCCAACATGCAGGTCCAGTTTCATACTTTTGAGATTAGTGCCCAAAGAGGAAACACATCAATTCAAGAATCTAATCTGACTGCTGGAGCAGATTATCATCTAAGCACCAATTCTCTTCTTTTAAGAGAATTTCCCAAACTAGAAATCAACGTTTGTCAGACTCAGTACATATGGAACAAGTGGTTTATAATCTACAGCCAGTATCCAATTATCAGTTGTGAAAATAGATTTTCTGAAGATTGTTTATAATGCTCTTGCATCTGGTAAAGGAACATGTAGAGAACAATGGAAAAGTGAAAAAGAACTTAAGCTTCTCAGATTCTTGGGAAATTTGTGTCAATTACTCAGAGCTTTTCATGTTACCCTAAATCCCACTGGAAGTAATTGTTCCAACCAAGAACGTGGCAGAGATGACTAGTTACTGCTCAGTAGCCGTTCTCCTCTTCTCCTCATTAATGAAAATCTGAGTACAGCTAGGCATGTAGATGCTCAGAATAAAGACTACATTCTTGGTCTCCCTTGCAGCTCGATGTGGCTTGTGACAAGTTTTGGAAAATGGGCTATACGCAGAAGTAATGTGTGCGAATTCGTCCCCCTTCCTTTCGGCTGGCTGGAATGCAGATGTAATGGCTGGGACGCAAGGAGGGGGCAAACAAACGTGACCATTTTACAATCAACAACTCTTCTCGTTCTAATTGTATGTGCTAAAAGTATCTTTTTCCACTCGGTGCTTACTTTTTCACTCTCTTAATCGTGTCTTTTGATAAATAAGAATTCTTTATTTTAATGCTCTTCTGGTTATCAATTTTTCCCCTTTTATATTGGTGGTGTTTTGTGTGCTGTTTGAGTAGCTTCTTCTACCTCAAGATCACAAAGACTCTCATATGGTATTTTCAAAAAGGACTTTGCTTTATAATTCACATTTAAACATACAGTTTTCCTGGAATTTATATATACATAGAGCGTGAGGTTGGGGCTAAGTTTTATTTTTTTCTATATGCCTAATCAATTGGCCCTGTGCTATCTATTGAAAAGATACTCCACTGCTCTGCAACGTCACCTTTGTCATAAATCAAGTGTTCGTTTACGTAGGTCTGAATCATGACTCATCCTATTACACTGGTCATTTGTTTATCTTTGGAGCAGTACCTCACTGTTTTAATTGCAATAAACTTATAAAGAGTTTTTACATCAAGTGTACAATTTTTGATCAGTGGTCATTTTCTTTTAGAACTTAAATATATTATTCCTTTGTCTTCTGGTTTATGTTGCGTCTGTTTTCCTACCATTTTGAAAGCAATCTTTCCTTTTAGCCTCAAAAGTTCCCCTTAGAGATATTCTCATTGTGTTTGGTTTTCATTAGCTTTACGATAAAATACCTGGTGTGGATTTCTTTCTATTTTTTTCTGCTTAGAGTTCATATCATTTGCAGGTTCCCATCAGCCATTATCTCATCAAATCTTGCTTCTGCTCCATTTGTCCTCTCCTTTTCTCCCATGAGTATTCATATGTTAACGTCTCACTGTATCCTGTTACCTCTTTTCCTGTTATCAATGTTCTGTCTCTGTTTTTCTGGTCTTCGTTTTGAATATTTTCTTCTGACTTATGTGCTTGTATATTACTTCTTTTTTTTTTCAGATGTATCTCAACAGCTGTTACATCCAGGCATTTCAATGATTGTACTTTCTAGTTCCTGATTATCCATTTGTTTCTTTATTTATGTGCATACATATTTTCTTAGCTTTCTGCTGAATTTTTTACACCTTTTATTTCTTTAAGTGTTGTTAATGTATTTATTTTAAAGTCTTTGTCTGGAAATCTAATAATTGGAGAACTTACTGATTAATTATATTGTCTGATTTTTTTCTCCTGCTGGTTGTTGTTCATGTCATACTGTCTCCTTATTTGCCTGCAGAAAAATAAAACTGGACCCTTATTTTACACTACTAATAAAAATTATCTTGAATGGATTAAAGACTTAAACATAAGATTCAAACCCATAAAACTCCTAGGAGAAAACATAGCGAAAAAGTTTCTTGACATTAGTCTTAGCAATGAGAGTTTTTAGATATGACACCAAAAAACACAAGCAACAAAAGCAAGAATAAATAAATGGGAGGACATGAAACTAAAAAGCTTTCATACAGCAAAAGAAACAATCAACAAAATGAAATGGCAGCAACAACAAATGAAATGGGAGAAAATATTTGCAAGTCATATATCTGATAAGGGGTTAATATCCAAAATATATAAAGAACTTATACAACTCAACAGCAAAAAATTCCCAAACAATTCAATTTAAAAAATGGGTGGAGGATCTGCATAGACATTTTTCCAAAGGAGCTATATGAATGGCCAACAGGTACATGAAAAGGTGCTCAACATCACTAATAGTGAGGTGAATGCAAATTAAAACCACAATGAACTATCATCTCACATCTGTTAGAATGGCTGTCACCAAAACAACAGGAGATGAGAAGTGCTGGTGAGGATGTGGAGAAAAGGGGACCCTTGTGCACTGTTTGTGGGAATATAAATTGGTGCAGCCACTTTGGAAAAAAATGCAGAGGTTCCTCAAAAGATTAAAAATAGAACTACCATATGATCCAGCAATCCCACTTCTGGGTATATATCCCAAGGAAACAAAACCACTGTCTAGAAGATAATTCTGAACCCCATGTTCATTGTAGCATTATTTATAATAGCCAAGACATAGAAACAAGCTGGGTGATTCATTGATACATAAATAAAGAAAAGGTGATGTATTTAATATATATTCCATTATATATGAAATGTATAGTATATATCACTTTATATATATATACCCATATATAATGGAATATTATTCTGCCATGAAAAGAAGGAAATATTGCCATTTGTGACAACATAGATGGACCTTGAGGGCATTATGCCAAGTGAAATAAGTCAGATGGAGAAAGACAAATACTGTATGATATCACTTACATGGAATTGAAAAAGAAACAAACCCAAAGAAACAGAACAGACTGGTGGTTGCCCAAGGTGGGGGGCAGGGAGGCTGGGAAACGGGGAGAAGTTTGTCAAAGGGTACAAACTTCCAGTTATAAGTTCTGGTGATCTATTTTACAGCATGGTGAGTGTAGCTATTATATACTTGAAAGTCACTAAGAGAGTAGATCTGAAATGTTCTCACCACAAAAAAGAAGTGATAACCATGGAATTGTTGGAGGTATTAGCAAATGCTATGGTGGTAATCATTTCACAATGTATAAGTGGATCAAATCATCATATTGTACACCCTAAACTTAAATGTTACAGGTCAATTATATCTTAACAAAGATAGAAAAAACATATATAAACACCTATACGCTGATGGAAATAATTCAGTAGAAAGGAGAAAACAATGATGGAGGTGCCCTCAACTGAGAGGCTGTTTTCCTCCAAGGACTTGCAGGTTGCGGGAATTACAGTCCCAGTCCCCGGAGGAAGTGAGCAACACCTGGTAGTAGGTGTGTCTTTGTCCACCTTCCAAGACAGCAGCTAGTCTCCAGTGGTAACTGCAGCCTTCAGTTTCGCATGTGCAAAGCTGGCCCCTGACTTTATGCAAGACGCCTGGTTGGGATTCAGTCCCTGTTTTCCTGAGGAAGTTGAAATTCCACTCTCCATGGTCTGGGGCGCCCGTTGGACTGAGGCTTGGGTCCTTGCAGGCTTGCTATGTGGAGCTCGAGTTAATAAGAGGTAATAATTAACATTAATTGAGTGCTTCCTGTACATGAAACACTTCACACTTATCAACACCAGTAAGCCTCACTTCAGCCCAATGAATCTGAAGCACAGAGATGTTGAGTAACTCACCCCCTCCGTCTGGTCTCACATGCAGAACTCAGGAAGCAGCAGCCCTGGGACCTGAACCCAGGCAGCCTGACTACAGAGCTCTAGGCTGTGATAACAGTTTATATGGAGGGGAGATGGGAGTGCGGACTCATTACACAGCACAGGATAATGTGGGCATACTGACCGTAAAAAGGAACTCTCCACCGTAACATCAGAACCACACCCACATCGTGGGCAGTGGATTTATTTTTAGCAAAACATGATTTATCACACTGAATGAATGCCATCCATTTGTTTTGTTGTTGTTGTTGTTGGCACTGAAATTTTAAATGTGTTTGTTTTTAAAGCTATAAGTAAGCTAAACATACAACCTAATTTTATGTTTTTGTATATTTAAGGAATACTATAGTAAATATTATTTTAACCAGTAATGGAAGTCCTCAACATTTTTTGTCCCTGAAGTCTATTACTCAAGTATAAAACATATTGATGTGGTTTTTTTTTCATGTTTTTAAAATACTTTATATGGCAAAAATACAGCAAAAATATTTTTTGTTCAAAGAGGAAAAAAATATTCTGCTATGGTCAGGGTTCTAAGGATGATTTAAGTAGTCCCTGGCTCCTCAGCTGTGCACTGTCGTGCAGGCTGCCTGTAACCATGGCTTCTCCAGCTTCAGTCATTTCTCAAAGCTAAAATCATGTTACAAAGATACATGAAGAGACAGAGCAGGTGGAAAGCAAGCTTGATCGTGGCTTCCTTCATGTGTGACTTTAGCTGCCCTCAACTGTACATTTCTGATGGATCAAACAAATGCTCCCGTGTTACCACTTGGCACCTTAATGAACTGGTATTATATTCCAAATGGCGACAGGCAGGTTGTGAAGGAAGATGAAGCAGTGCAATGAAATGAGCATTAATACAGTGATAACGGTATGGCCAGCCCCTTCTGGATCACCCACTGGTTCAGTTTCGAGTAACATGATCTCACATGAACGTAATCACACTCTAAACAAGACTCTGTAATTATGAAGCACACTGAGAGGAAGATGAGCGTGTAACAGCCGAGCAGAGAGACCAACGCCACCACCTCCATCCTCCTCGGATGCACCTTCCACTGGCTGCTCCTCCCTTCAAACTGGCTGGTGTCTTTTTGTTTTTTAATTGAAGTGTAATCCATTAACAATATTGTGTTAACTTCTAGTGTACAGCATAGTGAATCAGTTGCACACATGTACATATATTCCTTTTCATAGTATTTTTAAATTATAGGCTATTACATGATATTGAACATAGCTCCTTGTGCTCTACAGTGGGACCTTGTTGTTTATCTATTTTATATATAGTAGTTAGAATTTTGGTGTAGTTCTTTTTTTTAATCTCTTTTTTTTCCTGGAAGAAAGAGGATCTTTGTTTCTCTTCTCAGTTCCCTGAGCATGAACTAGACCTGTGCTTGTATAGAGGAGTTAACAGTATTACTCAAAAGAACTGCTCTCATCCTGGCTAAAAAGACTGCTTTTGAGGGACTCTTCAGAGACTTGGATGAAAAAGCTTCAGCTGCCTGGGTAACTGAGCAATGTAGAAGCAGAATCCTGGTTTTCAATTGCTTCCCAAGGAGGCTTTATTTAGTTCAGGAAGACAGGGAATGCACTGTGATTCTTAAAGAAACTTGGTGTAATGCTGCATCGCAATTACAGATTTGCAAGACATCCATCCCTTTTCCATGTGTATTTCCTTAGAGGGAAAAGATGTATGGATGCAGTGATCTATTCCGTTTCACTAAGATGGCAGAAGATATTAAAAACACGAGCAGCTATATGGTATGTATTTATACAATCGACTATGACTCAGCCATAAAAAAGAACGAACTTTTGCCATCTGCAACAACATGGATGGACCTAGAGGGTATTATGCTTAGTGAAATAAATCAGACAGAGAAAGAAAAATACTCTATGTTATCACTTGTATGTGGAATCTAAAAAAATAACACAAAGGAATATATATAGCAAAACAGAATATATATATAACAAAACAAAACAAAATCCACAGATACAGAGAACAAAATAGTGGTTACCAGTGGGGAGAGAGATTGGGGGGAGGGGCTGCAAATTAGGGGAATGGGATTGTGAGATACAAACTATTATGTAAAAAAATAAAGAAGTTACAAGTATATATTGTACAGTACAGGGAAATATAGCCATTATTTAATAATAACTTTAAATAGAGTATAATCTATAAAAAATTTGAAGCACTATACTGTATTGCCTGAAACTAATTTAATACCATAAATCAACTATATTTCAATTTTAAAAAAACTGAGCAGCTAGATGATGCAGACTCTGTGAAGTTGACCAGCGACCTTTTTATTGCTCCCTTATGTATCTGTTCCTATTCTTGACTTACTTAGCAAGGGTACAAGCCCAGCTTTTGAAGCAGGGAGCCACAGCTATTTTTCTAGCCCTGTGACAACTTTATAAGGGTTGAAAACAAATTGAGCATTATTTTTATAGACTTGTAGATTGACTCCCTGGTGAGAAAGAAAAGGTTTAATCTGGGTTCACAAAATTGCTCCTAGATACTATAATAATTTATTTTTTACCATTTCTACAGGATCTGCTTTAAATTCTAGTTTATTCCAGCAAATAATAGAGAACCACTAAACGTTTCCTGAATGAATTAATGAATGAGACTTTCATTCCCATGTGATGCTTTTCAAATAAACATTGATTTTGGCATATTATTTGACAAGAGAATATACTTTTCCATTTTGACCATCTACTGGCAGATTTCTCACACCTTCAAAACCCCTAATCCTACACTGGAAGTTCTAAGCAAATGTGAATAAGATAACAGATAAAAATGTACACTGGCTAACAATAACCACATTTGTTGATTAGATGTTAGGATGCAGCAACTTTTTTCTTTAAATCACAAATTAATAGTCATCCTATCTCCAGCCCAGCTGATAGACATGTAAAAGGCAAAAGCACAGGAGTGTTACTGCATGTTCGCTTTTCACAGTAAGACTATTAAACAGGGGAATCCACTGCAAAGGAAAGAGAAAAGATCTGAAATAGAAGCTGGATAAGGTACTAAAGATAAATGACAACAAAGATAGAGCTATGACACTCAGCTTTTGCAAAACTGGGAAAAGAAAACGACCACGCTGATGAGATGAGATGCCGTTTTGACTAAATTGACTAAATTCTTATTCGTTGCACATTTTCCGGCATTGGTGGCCTGAGATACCGTTTACTCTTGCTTAAGAAGGTACATTGAATGTCTGAATAACAATAAGCACCTTTAAGATTTAAAGGGAGTTCAGATTTGCAAAAAATACTGCAACTAATCTTAAAAATTATATTGTTTGCAAATGATGGCTATAGTGGAGAAAATTGATAGCCTTATTTTTTTTTCTGATAGACTTATTATTGTCATTATTAAATATTTTTATTCTAGCATTGCATATTACTCACCCTGTGGCTCAAACAAAGCTTCTATAGGTCTTCTTGAATGGGATGAGTTCTTACAAATCCTTTGTGGTTGGATAAATTCACAGTAGCTTCAGAATCTACAGCTGAATGTATCTGCTGAGAAAAAAATTCTTTTCTTTCTCTTTTGGGGCTGCAGCAGATCCCAGTGAGTTTCGGAAGTTAAAACCAGAAATCAGCTCTGAGATTTACACCAGATTTGCACCCCCTTACGTGCAGGACCTGGAATACACAGCAAGTGGTGTCTAAATCCTGTTTAACCAAAACTGTTGACCGTAGTCTTGGACCACGAGCAGCAGAATTTGCATTAACTTGTTGCTGTCCCATTCACTGTTGAAGACCCAGCATCAGTAACCTACTGTTTTCTTTCCAGTCTCCCCAGTCCATTTTTTTGGAAAGCATTCAGTGGGCTAATTAATCATAGGATATAATTTGCTGAGATTTAATACGCTGCTTCCTCTGAGAGATTTGCATTTTAATTGCAGAAATGTTGTAAAAAGAGGGGCTCCTTAAGTGTGGAATTTCTGGGGTTACTGAATCCGTATGGAAGGGCCAGGATTAGGACGAGGTGAGCGAGGCTGATTTGTATAAGTGAAGGGTCCAATTCTGTATTTAAATTTTTGACAGTTTGCTCATCATGGAGTTTATTCATTCATTTTTGTGTTTAAAAAATTTGTGTCAAAATATTATTTATCTTGATTTCTACATTTTTGGACTCTCCCTTAAGTTCTGCTCCACTCCCCACCAATTAAATTTCTGGTTTTAACTTATAATCTTATAGGTAAGAATAACTTGCATGCCCCCAACCCAAGGCAAGAACCTTTCTTGCCTTACCCAAGTCCTAACCCACTTAATAGGGAGCGGTCAATTTTTGGTCCCTGCCATTCCTAGAGTTCTAGGTATTACACAGCTAAGTTACCACCCAGTCCACTGTCCCAGTGAACCCAATGACCACCAGTAAATAATCAGTTTCACCACATCTATCAGAGGTACCCAGTGTAAAAAAAACTGCAAGAAAACATGCTACCCATCCAGTGATGTTGGAAGGGTTTAATGAGTTCATGTAACAAGAGAGGAGGAGGTCTTTGGGTTTAAGGGGTCATAAAATAATAAAGTTATATAACATTTGCACTCCTCCAATAAAAAAGATGAGGAACCTGCCGTATTGCAAAGTTATCTCAGGTCCTGGATGCTCTTTCCCTTTGTGTGGCTGTGTTTTCAGTAGTCATTATTTGTAGCATTTCAAACTGCTGGCTTTTCCTGGTAGGATAAAATAGATGTAACCAGATTAGACAAGGCATCTCCTAAGAGCATAGGGTTTAACATTAACTTCCTAGAGAGTAGAATCAAGGGCTTCCAGTGGCTTCTGGAGGCTCAGACGGCCATGCTGCAGTGTGAGCAGATTTCAGCCTGCAAAGGTTGGCAGCTGGGCCTTCTGAAATGTGAGCCCTTTTGAAGCTTATGACAGGGAAGAAGAATTCGGCCATGTTCAGCTGTATGGAGAAGCAGCGGCGCACCCTCAGTCTTGGCTTTGCAATTCCACCTCATATGTGATAATAAGTACTTTTGGGTAAATAAATGTTAGGGTAAATCAGATTAATAGAGATTACACTCATCTAATTGACATGTGGGCTTGGCTTTGAATCCCACTGCTCTGAGAACTGCTAAAGAAGCAGCTCTTGTTAGTTTATAAAGTTTAAGTAGGGAACTGTTAATCAGAGAGAGAGGCAACATTCTCATCTCTGTTTCCTGAGCCTTGATAAATAGGGACAATATTTTGATGGACTCTGGTAAGTAAAAGCAAGAGGTCTAGTAGAGGAGGGTTCTGGGATGGCACAGCTTAGTGGGCACTGAGATGTGCCCAGACCAGTAAGCATGGTCCAGTAGATGGAGACCTCTAGAAGGCTGACTTAGCGATAAGCCATGATGCACAGAACACACAGAGGTTAATGCTTGGAGAACCGTCTGTGTTGTGAGCTCAGAAGACTTGTCTCCGAGGTGCTGGCTCGACTGCATGCAGGAACATTACAAGATGGCAGAAATTGGAGATTGAAGGTGCCTTCAATTTCCAAGATTGAACTGTATAAAATAGTAAAAAAAAAAAAAAAAAACCCAAAACTATTATTTTTTTAATCAGATTAAAGGTAATCCTTTTAACTTAAACATATTTCTAAGGAAAGTATACTTTTATATTTTGACCTCTCACTACATCCCTCCCGCAGCCTTTCCACCATGAAGGTATTTACCCTTCTCCGAATACTCACTAGTCAGCCAATGTGTCAGATGCTCTCCCATATTTGCTCATTTAGTCCAGACACCATCTCTGTAAATTAGGCATTATCATTCCCATTTTACAGTGTTGAAGCTAAGGCTTAGTAAGATTAACCTTTCCGAATCACACAGCAAAGTACAGGTCAACTCCAGCTGTACCAGAAGTTGATCTGACGCAGAGTCAATGTCCCCTCCATCTATCTTGACTTTCTCGTCTACCTCCTCACTTGACAGTAGTTCCTGATGCTTCCTTCTCATGGTCGTAGACCTGCTGAAGCTAACATGATTCAACCACATATCCCCATCTACAAACACGGAGGCAGATTTCAAACACGTTTAAGGCAGCATTATGCACAATACATATCAGCTTGCCACAGAACAAGATTTCCTATGCAGTTTTATCTCTTTTCAACAAATCAGATGAAAATATTCAGTGAGTCGTTTCTTTTAATCATAGAGACAGACTCATTTATTCAATCTTTCACTGCATATTGATTGAACACCTACTATTTTTTTCAATGCACTTTAATTTTTCTTTAATTAAAAAGAATTTAAGGTTAACCTTTCCTAAACAGAACTTGTCTTTAGGAGCTCAGTCAATATAAACATTCAATTTCAAAATAAAATCTTTGGAAACACCTTACAAATATTTAAACAGCTGTTCTTCCCATCTCTTAGTAATTGCTGAGCCCATGAAATTCAGAGCATACAAATCCTTGCATTATTAACAGTCAGAAGAGTGATTCTCTTAGAAAAATATCCTCCATTAAAGCTTTGGAATTTAGTTAAAATTTAGTTAAGTTTTATTTTGGAATTTAGTTCAAATCAGGAAACGGGCGGGATTCAGAGTTATCCCAGCCCTAGGTCCAGCCTTCCTGGATGTCACACAGGTTATGATCTTCAGTAGTGAAAAGCAAATTCAGCTTTGCTTGAATGAATGAATGAATACACAAATAACTAAGCTGTATTTTGATCGTATGTGACTAAATTAACTCACAACCAAGGTTTGCCAAAGCAAATACTGGGGGTAATAATAGGCAGACTCGGTGACCTTAGGTGTGAGATTCCAGCGCGATAACAGCCCCATAAAAAGCTGCTGAATTGGAACTACCCAGGAGATGGAGTCTGGCGGTCGGTTCACTCAGCTGAAGGTGTTCCCTGAAAGCAAGTCTCCGGGGAAGGAGCAGTAAGTCTGGGATGTTCAGGGACAGCATTCTTACGTTTTTCCTTTCGTTTGGTGACTCAGTTATTTTCAAAGAGCCACCTGTAAACAGTGTCTTAAAAAACCCGTGTGACCGCTGAGCCTATTTGAAGTGGGTCATTTTAAGTGCCCCAGCCTGCTCTTACATTCACTGGCAATCGGAAGAACACAGTCTGCAAACCCAACCTTCGTTCTCGAGGCCGCTCATTTCTGCGGCTCATCCTCCGAGGCCCACGTCGGCGGCGGGGAGCTCCTGGTTGCCTGGAAGCCTCCTTGTGGCCTCGGTGGACCCGCAGAACGGATTGCGTGGCGATGTGGGATGGAAGGCCTCTGCGTCCCACGGAGGGTGGCTTCTGAGGCTGCCTCGGCACAAGGGAAGAATATTCTGCTTTATTTTTTGCGGAATGCTAGAATGAAAATATGGGCTGCTTTGGCAGCTTTAATTATGGTAGCACATCCAAGTTCATTTCCTGGTTGACTTGTGACAATTCCAAACATACAAGTGAACAAACACATCCCTCTTTCCCTGACAAGAGGGAAAGAAACGGGTTTATATTTTACTTTTCAGAGACACTTATGTGAGTGTTGAGCGTTGCCTTGTTGATTGATGGGGGAAAATGAGAGCCCAATGGCAGAGAGCACTGTGCTGAGGTTTGGTCCCATTAAAGGTCACATACTTTGAACTATTTACCTTGACCCTCTTCACGGTCATCACCATCCTGGAAATAGATGAATTTCTATGAGTCTTCTATACTCTCAGTCCTCACATTCCATTTATCTCGGGATGTCTCTGTTCCTGCATTTGCCGAAAGAGCACCCACCTGTCCTGCACTTAATTTCTTTTGCGCAGATTAAAACCCATATTTAGCATTTACAAATGAATAGAAAATAGAAAATTTAGATTTATTTTTCTACAAAAATTGCCAAACATGAAAAAATATATATATTGCTTAAGATTCAACCAAAATCCAACCTACATTTTGTTTGAAGGAGGACTAAATTCTACATTGATTTAAAAGATAAAAGTAAATATCATTACAAAGAATCTCAAAGATCTGAGTCAAGTTGTATTCCCTGAGTATTTAGTAAAGCATAATGTTTTTCATCCTTGTTACATGGAAAGCCTAAATTTAGGTAATTTTTAAAATATTTTTATCTGTATTTATTTTTAAGACGTCTACCAAAGATTTCTACATTTATTGCAGTTACTGTTCTAGCAAGGTTTTTATTTCTAATGTTTTGAAATTAAAAAAATCAAAATCTGTGTAAATACATATTCCCCTTTGATTCTCAAAGAAACTCAAATTACCTAACTTTCAAACACTCAGAATCCCAGGAGAGTGGAATGTACTTCAGTGATTATTAAATTTCTCACAATTATTAAAAATTATTAAAAAGTGTGATTTTTAAAAATTAAAGTAAGTCAATTTATGATGATGTGTTAGTTTCTGATGTACAGCATAGTGATTCAGTTGTACAGATATATATTACTTTTCATATTCTTTTTCAATATGGCCTATTACAAGATATTGAATATAGCTCTGTGCTATATGGTAGGACCCTGCTGTTTATCTAGTTTTATACAGAGTAGTTAGTATCCTGTTAGTATCTTTTTAAAAAGCTTTGCCCTCACCTTGACTTCAATGTTGTGAGACCAGACTTGTGATCTTGCCCTGGTTTCCAATCATCTCTCTCATGGTTGCCTTCTTTGTGTCATGATACTATTATGATTATTATTTACCACTGATGTTGGAAGGCAGGTGATCAGAGCACACTCTGGAGCCAGACCACTCATGCTTGAATCTGTCCCAGCTCCCCCACTTATATTAGCTGGGTGATTCTGGACAAGTCACTCAATCTGGTGCATTCCTCTGTAAAACTGGGATAGTAATAGCTCCTACTGCATAGCTTTACTGTGAGGACTAAATAGTTAACCTTACGTAAAGTGCTTAGAAGAGTACCTGGCACTGAGTGAATGCTCTATAATAATAGTAATAATAAGTAACATTATATCTTAATGATATGTTAATTATTATTATCTATAATAATATGTAATAATAATTAGTACTAGTTTTATTACTTGTCTGTTGACTCTTGGAACTCCAGGTCCTTCTGTTTTTTTCTCTCCCGAGCAAGTCACTGTCCTCTACAACACATCCTTTGCTTTTCCATCAAATTAATTTTTCCAGTCAATGCCTTTCATCATTCCTTTCTCCTGCCCACAGCACGAATTGACGTCACATTGAATAGACGATAAACTCAATCTTCTTTCATTTACATTCCAAGCTCTCCAAACTTTTCATTTTATAGGAAAGATGCAGACACTCACTTTGGATGGTTTCTCAGCTCGGTTTCAGAGTCAACAGCACCATCTACTGGATAATTTTATTCTAAATAAAACTGAGCACCAGCATTCTAGACGTTTGGAACTTCAGGTATCTTTGGATACCATCTAAGGCAGTGGCTCTCAAGTCTAGCTATTCATCAGAATCACGTTGAGCGCTCTGATGCAGATTTCCAAGCCGCACCCCAGGCCCACCTAGGAGTGAAAGCAAAGATTAGTGGTAAAATCTACAAAGAAGCCGAGGCCTCTTGATTCCCTGTCTTGGGTGCTTCCTGAAGCTGCTTTGGAGCAGTTCTTTGGGCTGCTCCTGGATGTTCAAAGCTTCTGTCTGGAGCCTCGCATCTGGACCTACCCCTTCCCACATAGCACACTGTGGTACAATTTTCCCCTTTTCTTCCCCTTTTAGCAAAATATATTTCTCTACGTCTCATTCTCTCCCAGAGATCTATACAATTGGACAGATTACTGTATACAAAACAGGTGAACTACAAGAACCTACTCTATAGCACAGGGAACCATATTCAATTTCTTATAATAACATATAATGGAAAAGAATCTGAAATGTATATATATATGTATGTATATATATAATTTAATCACTTTGCTGTACACCTGAAACTAACAATGTAAATCAACTACACTTCAATTAAAATAAACAAAGACATCTATGCAACTGGAAAATAATATGTTAAAATAAGCACACAAATTAAAAAAAACTTAATTTTAATTTATAAAGTTTAAAATTAAATTTATTAAATTATAAAATTTGAAATACATAATTATGATAACAAAATCAATCAACACAGATGAGTATGAAAAGCAAAAGCAAAACTAGCAAAACTCCTTTTTTTTTTTAAATTGAAGTATTGTGTTAGTTTCAGGTGTACAGTGAAGTGATTCAATTATATACATATATGTATGTGTGTATATACATATATTCATATATTCACATTCTTTTTGAGATTCTTTCCCATTATAGGTTATTACAAGATGTTGGCTACAGTTCCTGTGCTATACAGTCAATCCTTGTTGTTTATCTGTTTTATATGCAATAGTGTGTATCTGTTAGTCTCAGAATGCTAATTAATCCCCCTCTCTGGTAACCATAAGTTTGTTTTCTGTGTCTGTGAATCTGTTTCTGTTTTGTAAGTTCATTTGTATCTTTTTTTAGGTTCCACATACAAGTGATATCATATGATATTTGTCTTTCTCTGTCTGAATCACTTCACTTAGTATGATCATCTCTAGGTCCATCCATGTCGCTGCAAATAGCATTATTGCATTCTTTTTTATGGTTGAAAACTCCTTTTTTGCTTCCTTCATGGTGGACCGAAATCTTCCATTCCCAAAGCGACTGTTAACAACTGAATTGAATCCTTTAAGATGTTTTGTCTATGTTTAACACCATATATTCTCTTTCAAAAACAGCTTCATAGAGATTTAGTTGACATAAAATAAATAAATAACATATATTTAGAGCTCACAATGTGATAGGTTTTCAAATCCCACACCAGTAAAATGATCACTAGGTGAATATTGTCCGTCGCCCCATAAAGTTTAAAAGCAGGAAAGCTGGCTCGGAACCGTGAGCTCTACAAATATGAAAAACATTTGACATGTTTCAGTGCTTTTGAGGAAAACACATTCAGGATATTCCCACATCCAAATTCCAACCCTTGCTCTGTTGAGTGCGTAAGTACTGTCTGTGTGTGCTCTTCATTTCGTAAGGTGTAATACGGGATGAATCGCTTTTAGACACCCCGCCCCCTGGTGGACAGTTTGGGACTTACATGGTTTCGAGATACCCCAAGCAAATCTGAGACATCAGCATTTTTTCATCGTGACAGAGGTGGTGTCAAGACTCGATTCTGGTTCATTTATTCTGAAATCTCATTTCAAGGAAGACTAAATAAAAGTCCGTGGAAGTGTAATGGAAGTATCATGCATAGTAACTTGTTTCATTTTGAAAGTCTTTGAAATCATGATTTTACAAGGCAAAGAGAACTTCGAGCAGCAACAATTGGCGTAAAGCTGTATGTCTATGTATCATTCAAAAAGTTTTAAAAGAACGCTCATTTTATCTTCTTTGACCCTCAGAAGAGCTTGTTTGTATAGGTATTATCTCTGTTTTAAATGAAAGGCGGTTGAGGCACAAGGAGGTTAAATTATGTGCTTGAGGTTTAAAAATGAGGATTTGTGACTCAGTCCCGTGTATCTTTTATTACACTCTACCGACTCCCGACTCTCATTTACTGCTGAGAAAACTAAATCCCACTGAAGCTAAGCAGTGTGTCTCCAATCGCGTGCCTGGGAAGTGAACAGCATCTAAGCCGAGAGGTCTCTCGATTTACAGCCCAGCCTTCACCTCACAGCTACCTCCTCCCTTCGCTCAGACCCTAGTAGTGACAACGTTAGTGACGGGTAGCTGATGAAACACTCCTTGGAACTACTGCTCTGAATTATGAAAGCAGGCGTGTGGGAAGCGTGGAGAATCTCAGGTGATTCTGATGCAGACCATTTGCAAGATCACGCAAGGGCGGGGCCCAACCCCGGGCTGGAGGAAAGGCGCAGGCGGGGAGACGGTGGGGGCCGCCGGAACCTCCGGCGGACCCCGCGGACATTCCCAGGACTGGCTCCCACACACATTCTCAGCCCTTCGGGATGCCAGGCCAGGCGGAGGGAGCCACTCCAGCAAGGCTGTTTTACACCTGCCTTCTGACCTGGGGGCCGGCCCTCTCTCCTCCCCGCAGGAAATGCGGAAACCATTGCAGGAGCTGTGGGTTTCATAACCACCCTCCGCCAGGACTGAGACGTGTTTCCTGAGCAATTCTCAGGTACTGTTTGAGCTCTGGTGCTAAACACACTGGTGGGGTGAGGACGTCTTATTTCCCGGTCTCAGTTCCTACTTTGGGGCATTTTAATGAAGTTTTGATCATTCTCCATGGGCTGATTCTTGGCACAAGAGCTTCCTGGAAATATAAAAATGTCACCCCGGCTTGCTTGCACTTAGGTAACCCTTGCTGGAGCAACTTAGTTTGAAAGAAGCCAGGAGACCCTTCTAGTCCAAATATTTCAAACCACTGAATTCTCAAACTTGCACAAACGCTAATGGTACTTTTGCAGTTGATTAAATTTTCTAGGACTACAATTCCTGGAGCGTGTGCTGCTTTATAAAAACGATTGAAAAGTGCGTGTTCATTCTGGATTCCAAATTTAGTGCTACATATTTCCCCTGCATATTCTGCTATTGACAGGAAATACTGGAATTTTAAATTGTTGGGTGATGAAGCAGACTTTTCAAATTACATGGTGTGATTTTCTCTGCATTTTTTTTATCTAAGTGGAAAATATATATATTTTTTCTGTATAAATACCAATTCCAAATTTCAAAATCTGAGTTATAGACACCTCAGTTAAGTGTACATCCTTTCCTGTTCTACCTTCAAGATGCGGCCTGGAAGGATGGCAAGGACCCACAGTGGGAGGAAGTATGTCTATGATGTGAAGATGTGATCCAAGATGTCAAGCTGGCTGAGAGAGGATTGGGCAAGCAAGAAAAGATTGTCAGAAGGTAAATTTTTTTTCCCTCCCATTTATCGTATCTGCTCTTAGGGCCCCAAGGGGGCCTTAGGTTCAAGGAGCTGGGTGATTACAAACCTTGCAAAATTCCTGTAGTTAACTGACTTAGGAAAAAACAGACTTTTCAGTTGGATGGCCTTGACCTCTTTGGAGGCCATAGTCCAGGAAAACTAGGAGGATGCCAGAAAGAAAGACTAATAGAGACATGTCTGAAATCCCAGGGATCCTGAGAGGTGGTTGCTCTTCATGGAGATTTCTGCAAGAGGTACAAAGGAATGATCACACTGTTTGACATAGCAAAACACCCTAAATTTCTCATCAGTGGTTTATCTACCAAAAACTTTAATCGCAAGGCAGTTTCTGGGTGAACAGATAATTTATTGTCCAAACTGGGAATTTGAACTCCATTATTTGATAGTGGGATGTTGATGAAATTATTTGAATAGAGAAATCATGTTATGGAAGGGTTACATTTCAGTTTAGGAAGGAATTATTTAGGAAATAACAACATATGTAGTCTCATAAGGTATAATGGCTAAGATTTAAAAAAAAATAAATCTGGCATTTGTATAATTTAATAGCATTAATTATTAAGGACCATATTTTGAAATGCAAACATGGTTCCAATCAGATCTTAGCAGGAGAGATGCTCACTTGCTCTAATGTGGCAGACAGCCTGGGGAGAACATGGGTGTGGGTCCAGGCAGCCTCAAGACTGCAGGACTCCAGAACCATAATTTGGTATTGTCTAGTTATGTGGCTGTGGGTAGCTCATTTTAATTCTCTGAGCTTTTCTTCATTTTTGAAGCATGGTGTTTTCTACACAGAGCTAATGAGATAATTATCGTTGTTGAAATTATAACACCATTCCAGAAGTGTTCTGCTCTCTCTTTTTTTAAATTTATTTTTTTAAATTGAGTATAGTTGATTTACAATGTTGTGTTAGTTTATGGTGTACAGCATAGTGATTGTTATATATATATATATTCTTCATTATAGGTTATTATAAGGTATTGAATATAATTCCCTGTGCTATACAGTACGACCTCATAGATTATCTATTCTGTATATAGTAGTGTGTATCTGCTAATTCCATTGGAGATGTATATATGTATATCTCCAATCTTCTTTATCCAGTCATCTGTCAATGGACATTTAGGTTGCTTCCATGACTTAGCTATTGTAAATAGTGCTGCTGTGAACAACAGGGTGCCTGTATCATTTCGAGTTAGAGTTTTCTCTGGATACATGCCCAGGAGTGGGATTGCGGGATCATATGGTAAGTCTATTTTTAATTTTTAAAGAACTCTCCATACTGTTTTCCATAGTGGATGCACCAGATTACATCCCCACCAACAACGTTGGAGGGTTCCCTTTTCTCCACACCCTCTCTGTGTCCCGCTGTCTCTAGATACACTGCTTTGGTTATTTGGTGCTCTTTTACTGTGCCTCCTCCCACGCCCGACACCTCCAACCCTCGGCTCCAAGTCAACTTTTTTTTCCTTGGGTGGGTGAGGAGACAGGGATAATAGTGGAGATGTCCTGTAACACATGGAAGAAGGAATAAATAACAGTGATTTAAAACTTTGGCCGGCAAGCCTCTTGCTTCAGGGGAATCAGCAGATTCTTCTCTGTTGGTGCCTGTGATGCCTTTGGAAATGAAGAAATCCTGATTGAGGGAGGGGGCGCCGTTGGTAAAGTTCCTCCCTCCAGCTGGCAGAAATCAGAAAGTACTGAAATGTATAGCAGTGATTTTCCTGGCAGGCTTCTCATAGAGAGGCAGTGGGATCTTGTCGGGAAGAGTTACGCCTTTGGAAAGGGAGAATTTCCTCAATTAGGGGACATAAAACAAGTAATGAGAACAAGCATTTGGTAAATTCAGGAAATCAGCTTCAGCTTCAGATCCCAAAAGGGAGTTTGTTTTGTAGGGTAGGGAGCGATTTTCCAGGACTGACCTTTGGTAAAAGGAAACTTCTGATTTCAAGTTTTTAAGTTCCAAAGGGCTAATTCAAAGTGGAGAAGGGAAAATAGTTTCCACAGAGATTCCTGCTAAGACATTTGCATACTGTAAACCAATTGCCTGTTGGCTAACAGGTTTTGAATTTTCTGGCCTGTGCACTTTTTTTTCATTTCTACCACGGGGTAAAATTATTCCCTGAATCAATTTCTGTGGAATGTGATGAAATAAATGTAAGCTGGGGTGAACTTCCCGGACTAAGTCCTTATTATATTTTAAAGGGGGGGATACTGTAGTTAGCAACTAATTAAAAACACTTTTCTCCACCACATTAAAAATAGCAAGGAAAGGATTTACCAAGATCTAAACTCAGCGAAGAGTCCCCCTTCCCGGTTATGTACTGGTACCTTCAGGAGTGATGCCTCCAACACTTGGTGGGAATAATCTCAATATATACAAAATTGATTGGGTAACCAATTAAGAGAGTGTCTTAATTTAGTCCTGGCCATTTGAATCTGTTTTGCAGATTCTGGATTTCGTAAAGCTAAATGAACTGGGGCAAAAAAAAATTGGGAATTTGACTTGATATATTTGGAAAGTGAAGCCTGCCAGGACCTGACACTTGAACGTACATGTTCAAGTATCACTTTCTCCCTGTATCACTTTTTGGTCTTTCCCTGACGCCCCAGGAGCTGCAGTTTACACAGACGGACGCTCTTGAAGGTGGCCTGACTTTCTCTCCTCCTACCCAGACTGCCTCTTCAGCTCGTTGCTCTTTGCTTTGAACTTGACTCTCTAGGAGATCCAGTGACTGGTGGTTTCTCTCCTCCTACCCAGACTGCCTCTTCAGCTCGTTGCTCTTTGCCTTGAACTTGACTCTCTAGGAGATCCAGTGACTGGTGGTTCTGACATGGTGTTAGGTTCAGGTCCTGCCTCCTGCCTGAAGCACCTCTCTGTCATCCCTTCCTTTTCGCCTGTTGCATGTTAATTCCTATTCATCTTTAAAGACAAAGCTGTCCCTTTCTGCAGGAAGACTTCCCCACCTGTTTGGCTACCCTCTTTACTCGCATATGACCTTGGAGGTACTGCCGTGATGGGTTTTCCTGTGGACTATTAACATTGTCTTTTATTTTCACTTCCTTCATTCTCCACTTGATGAAATTAGATCGAAAGCTCTTTGAGGGCAGGAACCATACCTTATTCATATTTTTTATTCTAGTATTTTGAGTATGGAAGATGCTTACTAATTTTGGATGGCGTTTTGGAGTCAAGCCAGATCTTGTCCTCAAGTGGCTCAGGGTCTAGAGAGGAGACAGGGAGGAAGTAAGGGTCATGGGGATGTGTGCACAGGGGCCTGTTGGAGCACAGAGTGTGGGCCCCCTACTCAGTGGAGCCAACATTTACCTTGCTGCATTGATGTATAGCCTACTTTTAGGTGAGATTTTTAAAATTGTTTTTGCCATTGGCTTGTTTTGCTTTCTTGGAGTGTATTTATTTATTTATTTCTCCCTTTTCTTGCTTTCTTCTCTTTAATTTTCTGTGAGGCTTTGGAACAAAATGCTTTACTTATTCACCTCCGTCTCTTCATTTGTCAAATGAGAATGAGTTCATACTTGATGAATGAAGCTGTTTCTAGACACAATGTTGATGACTTTGTGACACACCAAAGGTTGCAAACCATAGAGATCCTTGGAACCAGGAGGCCTCCATGAGCAGATATTAGAAGGGACTCTGTGCGTTTTGGCTGATATGCAGGGCTGGTGACTGTATCATTGGTGTAGGACACCCACACGGAACACGCTGTGGGCTGTGAGCATCTCTTTGTTACCTTTCACTCATCACTGACCTCAGGGTTATAAAGGATGTTGAAGAGAGAGATTGGTATGTAAAAGTTCCTTTGGCAAGGGTTGTATATTGTTCCCCTCCCCATGGGAGTGGGTGGAGTGTGAGCCCTGCACCTCAAGTCAAGTGTAGGGTGCTCAGAGTGTTGAGTAAATGTTTCAAAAGCTTGGGAAACATAGAATCTGGTGTTTGATGGCTTCCTATGTGAAAATATAGTGTGTTAACGGAAGATGGGAGGTATAGTAAGGTCAACAGATCAGGAGATTCTTATCATTGGAAAGAGTTTATTTCTCACAGTTCCCAAGGGCAGAGGCATGTTACTCCATGGTGAGGGGCACACGAGGAAGCACCAGGGTCAGCATCTGGGCTTAGAGGCTGCCCTAAGTACCTGGTCCTAGGGTACTGAGGGCAGGTAGACAGTGATCTGGAGCATGGGGGCCTGGCCAAGGAGGTGGTTGGGAGTGGGAGCTCTGCATTGGCTGGTTTGCATATGAAAGGTGCTCTCACAGGTAAATTGTTTACCAGCTAGAATTGGCTGACCCTAGGAAGTGCATTCCCACAATGGCCAGCAAGTCCTCAGAGGTCATAGTCTCAGCATACAGACAATAATGCTCGGTTAATACACCTGGAGAAGTCTGATGTCAGGAGGCTGAGGATTGATCTACACCTGCTTGGTGGGGGACAGAAGGTGTGGCTGTGACGGGAGGAGCTTCTGTCTTATACCAACAATGGGAAGTTGAGGGCAGGTGTTCCAGGGGATTAAGGTGGAGCCTGTCCTGGGATCTTCTTAAAGAGACGTCTCCCAGTCCGACCTCCGGGAGAGGCGCAGGAGCCCCACAGGTGTGTGGAGTGCTAGAACGCGTGCCTGTGGAGATGTGGAAGGGGTTCTGCAGGAGGAGAGGCACGGCCTTTGTCCAGGGAGATAGAAGTGGTCTCTAAGGAAGCCATGGAAGACCTGTGACCATGCTGGGTGCCAGGTGTCTAACTGTCCTTGCCCAGCTAGACTTTCCTGCCCCTTTCCTCTCATCACTTCCTCCGGGGCCTGATACGAGGGGTGAGAAACAGCAGGTGGCAGGTTGGGAGGAGACAGAACAGCAAAAGACAGCAGCCTCCCCTCCCCCCTCACTGGGCTTGGGCTGGGGAGGTGGGGAGGAGGGGGAGAAGTTTCCGACGGGGTAGGAGTTCGGATGTGCTATCAGTCTGGACTGGAGCAGGGTGACGAGCAGACGCGATTGCACTTTACATTATCTAGGAGTGCTTGGGAAAGCGCTGGGACCCGCCCAAGGTTTCATCTGGGGGCAGAGAAAGGACTTGGTCACGGGCGTGTTTGAAGAGGGGAATGGGGAAAAGGGTCAAAGCTGGGTTTTGGTTACAGTCAACTGTTTTCCATTCAATCCTGTTATAGGAGCAGAAAAAGCTGTGAAGATTTTGACAAAGTTTATTTAAAGCCTGCTGTGCACAGAACAGCATCCCACGAAGTGAGGGCATGAGAATTAAGTAGCTGGGCTATCTGTCCTCGATGGTCTAGTGAGAGGAAAAGAACAGGTTAGCTCCTTGTAGCTGTCTGCCTCTTACGGGTCTCTTTGACATGAACCTCTCCCCACTTCAGGCCCCCTGGGCCTGCCAGGAGACTCATGAGCTCGAAGGTGTTGACCTCCTGACTGGAGATCCTGGGCAGTGTGTGCATCCCATACTGTTCTCATCGGGCTCTGGGTACCAGTCACAGTGGCTGGAACCAGGGACTTACACAGACCTAGGTGTGAAGCATTTTCATCTTGGGCCAATTACTCAACCACTCAGACCCCAGCTTCTCCATCCCTAAATGGATATAATGGAATCAAACCCTAGGGCTTGTTGTGAGAATTAAATAATGTGACTGTTAAGGGTTTATTTACCCAAGTGCCTTCACATTGAAGTGATTCATAAATGAGAGCTATTGTGATGATCATCTGAGCCAACAGGTCCCTCCCCACCCCTGTGGCCTCCTCCCTCACGTATTTGAAACCTACTGGATGAGTTTCAAATGACCCTAGTCTATAGACCATCTTTATGGTTAGATGCTTCTAGAGGGAAAGAAACGTAAAAAAAAAAAATTTTTTTTTTAAAGTTAACTAAGGAGTAGTGTATGACATCACTCTTAATAAAAGCGAGTGAAGGAGTCCAGTTGGAAAGGTTGATGACTTTGTAGTAACGTCTTGGTGTGCGAGTGCACCAGTGAGACTGGGCGTGTCAGACACATTTATATTTTGCAGAAGGGAGTCATTTAACTTTTCTTTGTAGACGAAGTCCATGAAGCTAAATTGTACCTGAGATTTACAATGGCTGATCCATTTAGTGAAATGGAAAGACACTTGAAAAATTATCAAGTGAAAACGTGGCTGTTTGTCATTCGTTCATTGGATGATGTTTGCACACCCTTCCAGTCTGATTTAGGGGAACTGGTTTTCCCAGAGGTAATCCTGAGGTCCCTAACACTGCTGCTTTGTTTGATGAAAATCTTTCCTCTTCAACAGATTGTCTGGGTCTTTAGGACCAGATTGTCTGTTTTTAAGTCTCCTCTACTTAAAAAAAAAAACAATTTAGGGGGTAGTATTTCACAGTAATTAGGTCACTTAATAGTGACACGTACTCTGTCTTGTAAGTGACTTCTGAATCATCCAAAGTGGTTTAACATTGGTTCGTGGTTCTTTCAGTGTTAATCTTTTTTTCACATATCCTTTAAACATAGCTCTTTGAAAATTGGCAATCTGTGTATTTGTTAACCAGAACAGTCCATTCTCAAGCTCTGCCAGGTAACAGGGAGTTCCTGGCGTTCTGTTTATTGCTGTGGCCCGCGTGAGGCTTGATGTGTGAATGGAATCTGTTCTCACACACATCTCAGCATTTGGATTCGCCCAGATTCTAAAATTCAGAATAAACACTTAATTTTAAATTCTGATGTGGAAATATGTGCCCACTGAGAATTCGGCTGAGTTTGTTTATAGAAAATAAATATTAATTTGGTTAAACTGAATGCATTTGCATTTATTTTCCTAGATTACCACCAGCTTGCTCAATAAAAGGCAAATGAGGCAAAAGCTGCTTGGTCAGTGACTTTTCTATTTTTCTCAGGGATGCTTTCCACAGAAGTGTGTGTGTGTGTGTGAGTGTGTGTGTGTGTGTGCGCGAGTGATGTACATATATATAAATTGGGGGGGGGTTGGTATCAGTTGATACCATCAGTTGAAGTGAGAGAGCTCTTATTTAAATATCTTTTTGGCTGATTTTCCTTACACTGAGTATGACAGCCCTGATGGGACAGTTCGTCAAACACACGTAACAGACAATGTAAGGCCAAGGCCTGACTGATGAGGGTGGTAGAGACAGGACAAGCCGCTTTTAAAGACCATTTATTACTTACATATACAGCAAAGGGGAAAGTAGTCGCGTGTACCCAGCCCCCTGGGGTCCATGTCCCACACATCAGAAAGTGCAACCCCGAAGAGAAGGGGCTGGACCACAGTAAAACAGGCCGTTGCCAAGGAGTCAGTCTTAAACTTCAGCCAAGTGGCTTCATACTCTGCATTTCTGCTTTGAGGGTGGCAGGCCCCAAAGCTTCAGACCTCAGCAGAACCTGGAGGCCGTGAGAACTGTCTCCCGACAGCCTTGCAGGGCGGGCAGGGAGGTGGATGGGCCGGGGCCACTCCGGCTCTTATGTTGTGGGAGGATCAGGAGACATTCCGTGAAGACGCAGATGCGCTGTGCGTCAAGCCTTTCCTGCGTGGCCAAGCGTGGATGGATACGCGGAAGGTCGCCAGGGCACCCTGGTGGGGCTGCTGCCCTCGGCTGCCCTTTGGAGGCGGCCGGCCCCTGGGATGGCTGAGCGCGAAGGCCTACAGCAAGGGCTCTCCTCCAACTGAGGTTCTGGCTTGTCCTGCTTGCTGGGTTTCCTCAGAGCTGCTTGGAAGCCATCGTGAACTTTCCCTCTGGGCGGGACCTCAGTGTAAGGAGAGCTTAGGCTGTTACACTTGACCTCGAGAGGATGCCCGCTTTTTTAAGGAGGGGGAGCCCTTTCCGAGGGCTTTGCTGGAGATCTCGCTGCCCTGAGCTTTAATGAGTAAGCACGGCCTAGTTGGCGAATGACTTAGACTCTGCCCTTGGCTAGGCCTGCCCTTGACCAGCAGGGTGAACCTGAGCAGGTTGTCTCGCCTCGGTAGGACCCTGTCCCTCATCAGCAGACTGGGCACAATAGCATGAGAAACCTGTACGGCGCAGGACAGGCAGCGTGCTTAGAGTGGGGTCAGATGCGTGGGAAGCACCCAGTGAAGGAAGCCGTAGGTTTTGTTGAGAGCATATTGAGGTCCTGAACTTTCTAGTGAGCACTTGGGATAGGGGAGAAAGAAAAGGGGGGAAGCGCCCAAGCTTTCTTAATTTACCATATAGTTGAATTCACAGAACGTGGACTTAGAGTCACAGAGTAGTCAGTCCCTGAAGATTGACAATGGTTATAGGATGGTCTTTGCAAAGGAGAGGTCAGTGATCACAGGGTTTACCTTTTGGCTGGATGGTATTTTATTACAACTTTGAGTTGGCCCAGCGACTTGGGGCTACAGGCGGAGAGTGGCAGGTCACTCGGCAAAGGCCACCGCCAAAGAGTGTTGTCCACAGAGTCCCTCTGTATAATGGCCTTGGCCGGGGACCATCCCTGTTCCTTCCTTTTCCTTCTGCAGTCCAGCCTGAGGATCACCTGCACAACCCGTTTGATCATCTGGGCTGGAACAACTGGTCCCTTTCCATCCTGTGGGATGTTTGCTGAGGACATGAAACACAGGTGTGTGGGGAGAGAAGGTGAAGGCATGATCATTTTCCAATTAGGATCCCCTTGGTTCCCTGAAATCCAGCCACATAGAGTGAACCAGACGCCCCTGTCTGGAGCTCTGTCTTCAAACTCAGGATCCAACTCTCAGTGGAAAATTAAAAACAAAGTCATTATTATATATTAGATTTATTAAAAATGCACCGATTACCAAAAGCCTGTGGGCATGTGTGGAAAATACCATAATTAAATTAAATTAAATTAAATCCAGCAGCTAGAAGTAACATTTTCCACTAAGGAGGAGGAGGAGAAAGGAAAAAAAAAAAGCCCATAAGAGAATTCCAACAGAGAAAAGTACAAGAAGTGGCCAGGATTCTTCTAGGAGAAGGAAGATGTTAGAACTGTTATTAGGATGATGGCTGCCTGAGATAATGGAAAAGTAATATGTAAATTTGGAACAAGATGGGAACTTTCCAGGCATTGGGAAATGATGTTTATTTGGAAGAAGGTGAATAACATTAAAGCCAGAAATGGAATAGCTAGTATTATAGAGAGAAAGCTTGCTTGCGGTGATTATCTAGAGTAATTATTCAAATAGCGACTATCAGATCAGTGGGAAAGCAATGCTCTTTCATTGCTGCCAAGGTCAGGGGAGGGTAAGACTGTCTGCTGGCAGATTCAGCTCTCCTGCTTTATTTCTGGACGAACTAGGATAGTGTTAAGACGTTAGGTGATGGGTAAGACTTGGGCTTTCGTTCTGTCTTGAGGAACGTGTACGTTTCTTGTTTACATCTGCACACGTCCCGAGGGATGGTAGAGAAAGGAAGGCAGAGAGTCAGTGCGATGAGCCCTTACGCGTATCTGTATTTTGTTTCTCCTGTGTTGAGATGTGCTGCTACAAAGAGGCTGGACCGTCCCACAAAGGCTCCTAGGCGTAGCCCCGTGTCCCCGAGGACTCAAGGCTCAGAAAGGCTTTCTTCTAGTTAGCTGCACTCCTGGCTACAATCTGTGTTGCCTGATTTGCTGGCTTCTTCTGCAACATCAACACTGGCCACAGCTGCACTGTTTTTTCAGCAATTAGGACCGTCCTGGGGTATTTTTCACAAATCACGTGGTCCAGGCAGCTTGAGGGTGAGGTCAGGGTACAGTCAGTACTTCGGGGGTGGCAGCTCCCTAAAATGTGTGGTCCACGGAATCCCCTGGCAGCAATAATTGAGGCAATTACTGGTCTTGAGGTTGGTGGTTATAGGCAGTCTGACTACCAGAAGTGTTTCTTTGCTTCTTCTTTTGTTGTATCAGAAACTTGTTTTCGTTCTGTGTCTGAGGCCCTTGTTATCCGTCCGAATTCCACCAAGGAGGTATCTTTGCTCTCAACTGGCTGCTTTGATCTGGTTGGACTTACCAATCAATTAGGACATCAGATTTGGTTGATTTATCCTTGGCCAAATAATCTACTTTTTGCATCACTCAAAATGATTGCACCAGTTGCTTAGAGGCAACTTCAGATCATTCTCAGGGGATTGTGATTGAAAGCTCTGAGGCCCAGAAAGAATCCTGTTCTGTGCCCTTGGCCTTGTTGGGAAGTTCTGCACAAGACTGGATTCACTTTACTTAGGGGAGAAGCGTGCAAGGATTTTTGATGTTATTGAGATTTCTTTTTTTTAAATAGAGAGCTCATTAATTGCAGTTCTAAGACTCTGGAGGGACAGGGGAGACGATGAATTCTGGCCTCCAGGCTGACACCCTGTAAGTCAGTTGGACTCTTTGGATCTGCAGTGGGGCCGCATTTGTCTCTGGCTGTGAATAAAGACTTCCTCAGTTTACATAAAAGGGGGTCTCTCATCCCTCACAACCTTCCATGGGAACAATTGGGGAAATCAGGGGCTTATTTAATGTAATATAATTTAAAGGAACACATGCTACATCTTTCAGATGCACAGAATTTGAGTGCCACATGCTGTACTTCGAATAGCATGGTTTTATTCTGGTGCACGTTTTCACAGGGTGTTATGGTAAGCCCTGGTTGAGGCAGCATGTTTGTAGTTTTTCTTTAATCCTTGCAAAATGGCAGAACTCGCATTGGAGTGTGAAGGAAATCAAATACATGTAATCATTTTTATCTGTTTGGGTCAGGTCTGCAACACCATTCAAAACGCCAGCAAGCTGTTTAACCTGCAGCATGGCACAGGAAGAAGTGGTCTTACGTCTATAGAATACCATATCGTTCGCCAGCTGAGACTGGATAATTTCAAGCGATTCCCAGAAGTTTCTTTGTAATACGTTCCCCAGTTCTCTGCCCTCACAAGTAGGAAAGATAAGAAGATAAGATAAGAAAAAAATAAATCACATTCCTTTCAAATATATTTTTCTACCTGTGTTTCTAATGCCAGTAACAGAGATTATGAGGAAGAAACGCAAGTGTGGCTTGATGGCTTTCTGTGTTCAGTGTGCTCCGTGATGCTCTCATGAAGTCAGGTTGCTGGAAGCAAACTGGGGAGACAGACAGGGAGGCGTAGGACAGAGAGAGGAATATCGGAGAATGCCGTGCTGTTTCTAAAGATCTGTACAACCTACAAAAAAATACTGTGAAGGCTTTCTCCATCACCACTGCTGTATGTACGGATGAGTTAGGTGGAGATTGTAAGAGCACAGCTGGAACGGGACAGGTGGTTGACCACTAGAACGACCATGCTGCTCACCATCCTGGATGCTGAGCTGCCTTCCTGGATGGCTTGGGGGAGAGTATTGGGGGATACAGTGTGGTTTGAGAAAATCAGTATAATCCCAAGTAACCTTTGATACAGATGTTACCTCCATGTCAAGTGCTGAACACAACAACGGGGAAAACATTGCCGCGAATTCATTGGCCGGGCTGTCATTTCTGCACATCCAGTTTCAGTAAATATCATGACCTAGTCTTCATCCTAAACATGATTCGTGTAAAATGGTTTCCACAGGGTGGAAAGCAGAGCTGATGTACGCAAAGGGGAGCTTAGTCTAGGAAATATATGTATAGTTCCTTTGTGTTAGGCTATCTATCAAAAGTTGTGAATGTAAGGTTGAACGTGGCCTCTTGTTTCATTTCTTAGTCCTGTGAAAGCGAGGCAGTGTATGGTTGGGGCGTGGACTTGAATCAGCAGATCTAGATTTGAATCCCAAATCTATTATTGATTAGCTGTTTGGCTCTGAGAATGTTACTCAACTTTTTTCAGTCTCAGTTTTCTTATCTTCCAACTGCAGGTGATAACTGTACCTACCTTATATATTTGCAAAGATTAAATGTGTTGCTGGATCAAAAGGGCCCTCAAGTTTTTTGGACTACACTCTGCAGCAGGAAACATGTTTTTTTTTTTTGCGTTACTAGATGGTATACCCAAATGTACACTCAGAGAGGGACACTTAACTAAAAAAAATTTCATGACACAATAGCTACCCTTATTGTGTGTAATACACTCTGATATTTTCTGTTCCATCCTACTGCATATTTTAAGAAGCTCTGGTCATGACCCACTAAGTTAATTTTACAATCCATCAATGACTTGTGACCCGTAGTATGAGAACCAGATCTACTGCTTAGCACAGTGACTGGCACACAGTCATTGCTCTGTAAGGAATAAACTTTGCACTTGGGAGAGAATGATGGCGTGTCATACATTTATTGAGGCATAATTCTTTGGCCAGAGGAAGTTGTAATAAAAACCCTAAAAATTCCTTAATGAGAGTAGCATGAAGTTTGTCAATATGATAAAAGCCCTTTCTCCTCCTCCTCTTCCTTCTGATTAAGGCACAAAATTGAAGATCAGGGACAAAGGGGTTGGAAACATTTAAACAAAACCAAATATCATTCCTTCGTCCTTAGCAGACTTGAATTAAAATTTCCTAGACTAAAGACTGACTTCGGAATGGTTAATACTGACAACTTTGGACAAAGTTGTCAAAGTGGGAGAACAGCAAGAATGCTATTTATTTGTATTTAATGCACGGTTTACTAAAAGCAGAGAACATGAGGCCTGATGAGTTTCTACCCTCTAGATGATGGTAGAGCATCCTTTTCTCCTCTCCTTTTTTTCAGAAACAAGGAAAAAACTTAATTCATGATAAGGAGGATATGGGTGTACGTGGCACCCTAGTTTTCTATTGCTCCCATAGCGAATTGCCGCAAATGCAGACGCTTGCAACAGCTCAAACTTATTACCTCACCATTTCCCTGGGTCAGAAATCTGGGTGCATCATGATTTAGCTGGTTCCTCTACTCTGGGCATCACAAGGCTGAAATTACGTGTTGGCGGGGCTGCATTACTTTTTGGGAGACTTTGGGTTGAATCTCTTCCAAGCGCATTCAGGTTGTTGGCCCAGTTCAGTTCCTGTGGTTGCAGGACTGAGGTCTGTTTCCTTGCTGGCTGTTGGCTGGGGGGGGGGGCTGACTTTGCTCCTGGAGGCTGCCTCCGTCCCCCCTCAAGCCTTCCGTGTGGCTCAAAGTTGGGTTGAGTCCTCACACTATGAATCTCTCTGACTTCCCTTCTACCACCGCTTTCTCATTCCAGCAGAAGAAATTCCTCTGCTTTTAAGAGCTCATGTAATTGAATTGGATCCACCCAAATAATTCAGGACAATCTCTCTATCTTAGGGTCTGGAACATCCATTATATCTGCAAAGTCTCTTTTGCCATGTAATTTGCCATATTCACAGGGTCCAGAGATTAGGGTGTGGTCATCTTTGGTAGGGGCAAAGTCCTATTTGCCTCCCATACTTGGTTTGGAAATTATTTTCTCTTTACAGAAGAGATTTCTTGTTGTCAGATTTTTCATGGCTCTTAGAGTTACTGAGTAAACCTTAAAATTATAGAATTTTCAAAGGAAACAGCCTTTTAAGCCTCATCACAGATGAGGAAACCAAACAGAAATACTTGTTGAGTCTCACAGGAGGTTGGTGGGGGGGTCAGGGGTGCACCTCATGATTCTTGATCTCTGGTCCTTCTTCATGGCTTAGATACTCAGGAACGCTGATGGATTTTGTTCCTGGGAGAGTAGGTCTTTAGGGAGAAATTAAAGTCCCAGCAATGGGCAGGCCAGGCTTTTGGTTTTGCCCTCTCCAGATCTGACTCCTAGGAAGCATTCGCAAAGTGCAGTTCTGATAGTTATTAAGGGTTATTTTATATCATCTTAGAATGGGAGAAATTTTTAAAAGCCTTGATTCTTAAAAATACCAGGGATATTTAAACAATTTCTCATCTAGGTATTTTAGATGAAAAAAAAAAAAGAGCGAGTTTTGTGTCTCTTCTTCGTAATAGGGTGTCAACATCATTGTTTCTGAGGTTAATAAAGCCTGAGAGAATGAGGACGAAAAGGAGCAAAGGAAGATGAAAAAAGAGCCTAAAACCATCAGTTTCAGGAGCTCCAAGTTGAATGCTCACTGCTGTGCCTTTGCTGTTTCAGGCTGAGATGATACGAGACCAGTAGTGGCTTATTCTTTGTTAATATCACTGGAAGATGGAAAGAGTCCTATGCATTTATGTGTGTATGTATGTATCTGTTAATTGTTTTTCATTCCCACTTCATTCAACCTACATTTATTGAGGTCCTGTTACATGTCTGGTATTATGCTACGGGCTGCAGTACACTGAGGAATCAGTTAGAGCATCTGTCTTTAAGGAGCTCGGTTTAGTCAGAGAGGGCAGATGTAGGAACAGACGTAACAGCATGTTGTCCCAGAATTGTGACTAAAACCCCAATCTCAAAGTCAGAGCCTCAAAGAACCTTACTTCTTAAGAAGAGGCAGAGGAGAGCCAGGCAGCTTCCTGTGGGGCTCACTAGGAGGCAGTAGAAATCCCAGCCATCCACCACACCGGGCTGAAAGGGGAGGGAGGGTGGGGGTGGCAGTTTACACAAGAAGTCCAGAATTTTTAGGGTTGCTGGCCTCGTGGGGAGTGCAGTGCTCGTGGTAAGAGGAGATGGTCACCCTCCCAGGGGGAGCACAGGGGTTGCTTTTCCTTCCCTAACGTCAAATGGAAGGACTCCTCAGACAATCAAATGACAAGCCTGGGTGTGCCTGCTGCAAGGCAGGGGGAGACTGGCATCTCATTCCCCAGACCTCAGGCTTGCTGATCTGCCCCTAAGTACCCGAGACCGGGAAGAGAATTGGAGGGAGACTGCAGGGCTCAGAAGAGGGGCAGCAACAGTGCCATGAGCTGCACCAACACCAAACGTGAAGGGGCTGTGAGTCTCCAGTGGACTGAGTGCACCTTGCGGAAGGTGGCTCTCCTCGAGCCTTTTTGCTGATACTCCACATAAGAGGGCTGCCCACAGGATGAGGGTACACCATTAACAAGGGCTGTTGGATGGACCACGCGTGACTGGAGTTGGGAGGACAGAAGAGGTGGAGCTAGGACTTCTCACATCAGCGAACCATGGAGGAGGAGGCTCCTACAATATCCCCGTCAACACTCATGAGCCCCACAAGAGTCAGCTCTGGGCACCTGCCGCACACGCCTAGGCTTACTGACCGGTCACGATTGACCAGAGAGAGGACTGCCGTGACTCCAGTCAAGCAAGGAGCTGTTTTTCCTCCACCAGTTCCTCCCATCTTCCTTCCCTGTTCCCATCCCCATGGGATCTGGAATCTGCAGATGGAGGAGGTGCAGCCATGAAAGAATGTCGTCCTTTCTGCTCCAAGTCTCTCAAGCCAAATGCCTGACTTGCAATGAGGGAGAGAGAAAGTTTTGAATCAGATACGAGCCCAGACTTGTTAACAGGATGGGACCGAGTTTTAACAACTGGAAATAACTAGAAAGTTATGGGACCTGTCCAAGGTGTTAAAGGATTTACTATTGTGCAGGGAAGGAAGATCGGACAGAGTGTGAATGAAAACAGTGATTAAAAACATTTTTTGTTTGTTTCCCACTGATTTGAAATTTTAATTCCTCAATACACTAGTTACAAAATAAATGCAAAACAGAGTTGGCTGGTCCTGTAATGGTGGCAAATACAAGTGTTTTTCCTTTCTTGCTCAATGTTTTGCTTTTCCTAGAACCAGTAAAATCATTTAACTTTTTTGATTTGCTTGGATTTCTCTTTGTGTGTCGCAAACTCATCCCCAACCATTTCCCCCAAATGGTAAAACCACTGTGTATGTTGAAATACATAGGTGTTCTGTCAGAGTCACCTTGTTGAAAAGATCCTTTTTAGAGTCTTTTCTGAGCCACTTCAATTTGAACTGATGGCTCTCTGGGTCTGCCACAGAGTTGTCATCATGTGATCGCTCCAGAATATTTTGGGGTGAACTTCCTTTTGTGATAGATCCTTTATTTTCTGGATTCCAGATCTTATTTTTCTTAAATTACTTCCTTATTTTGGTGGAGCACTTCATCCAACTTTTGAAAAATATTACAAGGGATGTCAATTTTGAGGACCTAACATATTAGAAATGTTTTTAGGCTATCTGTGGTAATTTGTTTGCCAAATAGCTGAAATATCTCCCCACCCTGGGTTGGGGAACCTCTAACCATACAGAGTCTGGGTTTTGGCCAGTGGGACAACATCAAACACGAAGAAGCAGAAATGGGAAATGCTTACACATCAAGTATGTCCTCTCTTGCTGTTTTTGGGAACCCCCAAACCACTATGGGAAGGAGATGGGCTAGTCTGCTGGAGGATGAGAGGCTGTGTGAAACAGATACAAGCTGTTTCAACTGAGGGCAACTCTTCCTTCCTCCCTAGACCTCCCACTCTGTAATGTGTGTATGAGACCATCCTAGATTATCTAGCCCCTGCTGAACTGACACCTGACTGCAAAGAGTCACCATGCCAGCAGAAGAATCATTCTGCTGACCCACAGAATTATAAAAAATAATAAATGTTTTGTCTCATTTAAGCCAATAAATTTGGGGATGATTTGTTTTACAGCAAAAGCTAACTGATAACCCTATCATGACAATCCCTTGATAGTTTAGCTGGGTAGAGAATCCAGCATTGAAAATTATTTTCCTTTAGAAGTTTAAAGGCATTGCTTCATTGTCTTCTGGTGTTGCTGTTGTGAAGTCTTAAGCCATACAATTTCTAGTTTTTTGCATGCACTTTTTTTTTTCTCTTTGAATGCCTTAAGATTCTCTTTTTATCACTAGTGTTTTAAAAATTTGCAGCATTCTTGGTCTGGGGCTCTTTTCTTCTACTGTGCTGCACACTTGATGAAAATGGGAACTTTCAACCTGAAATTTGTTTCTGCTAGCTCTGGGACTCATTTTGTTTAGTGGAATATTCAGTTGATGATTTCTATCCATTTGGTCTCTGTGTTCTCTCTGAATTTTCTGGTTTGTATACTGAACTCCTTGGACTGCACCTCAGGTTTTCTTATGTGTTCTTTTCACCTTTGCACTGTTTTGTCTTTTTGCTCAATTGGAAAATTTCCTCACATTTTTTCCCACACTTTTTTTTTTTGAGTTTCTAATATCTGTTGTCATATTTTTAATTTCTAAGAACTCTTTCTTTTTTTTTTTTCTCTGATGGTTCTATTTTTAAAGAAAACTGTTTTTGTTTCATGGAGGAACTGTCTTTAATTTCTCTGAGAATATTAATAATTGTTTTTGGAGTTTTTACTTCCTTGCATAATTTCTTGTTCCTTGGAATTGTTCTCTCTTTGCTTGTCTTGGTTTTTGACTACAAGGAAACTGTAGAATTTGTAGATGATTTGAAACCGGGAGAAACTTTGAATGCACTGGATCACAGAAGAAAATTCCAAGCAATCTTGAGCAGTTTAACCATGATGTATCTGAGAATAAAATGTAACATTTGAATATATGGTTGGATTATCCATATCAAGTATAATATGGGAGAAGTGTAGTTTAGAAGTAGAATAGATAAAAAATGATTTAGCGGTTGTATTTAATTATTGATTTAATTAATAGGAAGTTCATGATACCTCCTTTAGTGTGCCAGTGGACACCAAAAACAACAAAAAAACACAAAAGCAAAACCTAATGAATCCTTAAGGTTTCATTAATAAAGATATAATGTTTAGAAGGAGGGAGGTGATTGACTTACTATGATAATGATAGCTACAGTTTTTTGAGCACTTGCATTGTGCTTGGGACTATTTTATGTGCTTTACACATCTTAACTCATTGAATCTGTACTTTATGGGGATAAAAAGAAGACACAGAAAAGTATAAGTTTCCGTCCAAGGTTACACAAATAGTAACTTGCCCAAGGTTGTGCAAATTCAGACTAGAAGAGTTAGGTTGTGAACCCAGGGAGTATGGCTGCAGAACCGATTCTCTCGACCACCACGCTGCATTGCCTCTCTGCTGTGCTCAGACACCTGAGAGAGATCTGGACAGGACAGAACACTCCTGATGGTGGAAGGACTTAAAGCCAAGCGAGACAGGGATGAGCTGAAGAGACTGTGGGAATCAAAGAGAAGACTCACAGGGAACGGATAAATACCTTTCAACAGTTGAACAACTATAAAGAGAAGGATGAATTAGATTTCTTCTCTCTGACTGTAAGCATAAAACGAAGACCAATGCTTAGCAGCTATAGTGAGGCAGATTTTGGCTAAGTACAAAGAAGGCCTCTCTAATGAGCGGGTTTTCAAGGGACCGTTATGAACTGCCTCGAAAAGAACCAGTTCCATGGCACTGGAAGTATTTAAGAAGGAACAGGAATGCTAGTGGTAGGATTCAAACATCAGCCAGAGAGTGGTTTAGATGACCACGATGGTTTAAAATCCTGAGATGCTAGGATTCTATTCATTGGGCAAACAGGCTATTTTAAGAAGCATCCCTGAATTCCCCACTATCTGGGAGAGAAGACTGTCTGGAAAGTTATGTTAGTCACTCTCCTGGTTGCAAAGACATCTGTGTCCAAACCAATGGAAACAATGTAAAGTATTTCTCTCCTATCCTCTGCACCACCCCTGGCCTCTCTCTTTGACATCCTCCAAAGGGAAGCATCATAGAATCTTAAGCTCATAAACATTTAGGGTTGAATGGACAGTTATTATTTAGTGGGACACTCTCTTTGCAGATGAGGGGCTGAGAACAGTGATATGACCCTCCCAAGGTCATTCCGCTGGTTTGTGGCAAAGCAGGAACTAAAATCCAGCTCTCAAGACTTTACGTTCAATTTTCTTTGCAACGTACTACGTTAACATTCACACTCCCCTTTGGAAATTTCTTTCTTGCGTCTAACTTAAATTCTCCACTGTGTGCTTTAATCCCAGTTTCCTACTGTCTTTACGAAGAGCGATGAATGTTGGCCATTTTTCCTGGCAATGTAAAGTCTTCTGTCTTGGACGTGGAATGCTCTGTTAGCTGTATGTTACGGTCTCCTCCCCTGGGAGGGGGTGAGGTCCTTGCATCTCTCGCTCTCATCTGAAGTCAGCAAGGATTCTGAAGAAGAAAAGGCAAAACTAGTAGTTACTGCTGTTTGCAGTCATTTCTCAAATACTTGTTTGAGACCAAGGATGAGGTCTGGTTCTCACATGCCTGAAGAGTTCATGCAGATGTCCTCTCTGTGGGGACAAGCTGTTGTCTGCTTCATAACTGACTGAAGGCATTGTTCCTACCCAGCAAACTAGAGCCAGGTGGACAAGCCAGTGGGGTCCAGGGCTTAAAATAGTTTTGTCTAGGGCCATCCTTTCCCACCACTCTGTCCCTTAGTTTTCTTTTCTTTTCTTTTTCTTCCCCACGTATTTATATATTTATTTTTAAATTTTATTTTAAAAAATTATCAGACGGTAAACTTAACTTTCTCTCCTTTCGAGTACAATTCTAATGAATTTCTTCCCATGTATAAATCTGTGACCACCACCATCATCAAGACGCAGAGCAATTCCATCACTGCCCCCCCTTCCCTAAACCTTCCTCCTGTGATTCTTGTATAGTCACCTCTACCTCCACCCATAACTCCTGGCCCCACAGATCTTGCTCTTTGTCCCTTTGAGAATGTCATACAAGTGGAATCATACAATACAAACCTTTCGAGGTTGGCTTCTTTCGCCAGAGTAATGCCTTTGAGGTTTATGCACGTTGCTGTGAGTCTCTATGTCCAGGAGACTGGGAGATGGGAAATAAGTCTGCAGAAAGGAGCTGCGGCTTGATCATGTTGGGGCCTGAATGTTTTTGAGATGGAAAGAGTAATCATTAGGTACTACAAACTCTCCGAGGGAATTCATTCACTTACTCGCTTATAGAATTATTTCTGGAGCAACAAATAGGTGCTACATATTGTTTTCGGTGTTGGGATAGAGTAGTGAGCAAAACAAAGATCTCATCCTCAAGGAGCTTACAATTCAAGTGAAGGGAAACACACAAGCCCATGTGTGACTTCACGTTAGGAAGGGATACGCTCGGGGGAGGGGCGCCAAACGGGGAGAGGCTGTTTTGGATGGCGTGGTCAGCGACAGCCACTTGAACAGGCCAGATCTGACCTTGGACCTGAATGAAATACATCAGCAAGCCACCAACCAGCCAGCCATCGGGGACCTGAGAGACGCAGGTGTAGGGGAACGTGAGGAGTGTGAGGGGCGCTGGGGTGGGGCCGTGCTGGCCACATTTGAGGAACAGCCAGGAGGTGCAGAGGGAGTAGCCCGGAGGGTGGAGTTGACACCCGTCCTGCAGGATCTTAGGGGCACTGAGAAACCTTTGGATTTTTTTTTTCACTTTTTTTTCCTGCACGTTTTAAAAAATTTGCATATATGTACGGTTCAGCTTTTTAAACCACATTGACGTTATCTACATTGGCATTCAATTCCCCTTGAGCCGGGCTTTGTAAAGTTGCACTACCTCTTTGTATGTAAATGCAGTTGTTAATGCTTAGGTGGGTGTTCGCTGCATTGCAGGAGGAAAGCCCAGGTGTTATAACCCTGTTTAACCGCAGGAGGGCAGAAGAGCCTAAAGAATGAGAAGAAGATCAGCCTGGAGAACAAACTCCTCTTTGTTCGCATAGGGGGCAAATCATCAAATGATCTGCAGACTCTGGCAACTTTTGAGAACGGTAGAGAAGCGTTACGCATTCAGCAGCCAGCTTGCTAGCTTGACCATCCGTAGCAACGCAAAGGACTCCTGGGCTCAAGATTTACAAGCTGTGATCTTTGGCAAGTTGGTTAACCCTCTGAGCCTCAGTTTTCTCCTCTGTAGAAATGGGCCTGATATTACCCAGCTCCTAAGTTTATGGTGGGACTTAAAGAGCCTGGAGAAGCTTCCCTGCAGCTCTTGTTGGAAGTTGATTCTCCAAGCTCAGTGCCACTCTTCCTTCAATGCCGAATATCACAGGCTTCCGGAGCCCCAGATCCAGCTAAGCCTGGGTGGGTTGGTGTCCCCAGGGAGAAGCAGGAGCAAGTGCGAGGGACCGAGGAGGGAGACCCAGGCACTGGGAAAGTTCACTTCTTCATATTCACCTGGGGGTCTCAAGTTTAAATTTAACTGAATTATATGTTTTCACCAAGTGAAGGCCAAATAACATCCCAGAAATCTGTATAAAAGAAGGCTTTGTAATTATTTGAATTTAGAAAAGTGTCAAAAGTATTGCACCATCATATAGTACCTAGTGGTACAGCTCGGGTTATCAAAGGACTCTGTGCTGAAGGTTCATTCATGACTTCTTTTCAGTAAAATGACGTTGTCGGGCACGTGAGGTACATGGGACTGATTTTGTTTTCCCTGGTTTTGAGTTTTCTTTATATATAAAATGTAAGGTTTATTTTATAGTTATATTTTAATATTTGTATACATTTGATCAACATTTGTATGTATTTGTACACATTTCCAGGTCATAAAATAATTTTAGTCAACACCAGGAAACTGTAAATTTTTTTAAATTTATACATTATCTGTGTTTGAGAAATCCTTGATTCAAGGAGATTTAAGGGAGTTTTTCTCTGTCAGGATTCCATCAGGGAAGGAGAACCACTATGAGCAAGATGGGATAAAGGGGGATTTGGAGGAACTGGACCTCACACCACCGTGGGAGCCGGTGGAGATGTGTGTGGAAGGCTGTGGTCTCTGTGTCTGGTCAGACGGCAAACCTGTAGTTGCTGTAGCTTTGCAGAGCTGGGAGTTCGTGGAAATAACTGTGATGCAGGAAAACAGATGTGGGGTATGAGGAGGACCGTGTTCCAGGCTTCCGTTGGGCCCCTGGGATGTGCCCCACCAAGTGTGGGTCCTTGGCTTCGCCCGGGAAAGAATTCAAGAGCGAGCCACAGTTGAGTAAAGGTAGATTTATTCAGAGATACATTGAAAGGCAAGAGAAAGGCCGTGAGGTGTGGGGGTTGGGTGCTCAGATTAAAAGTAGGAACACACTCCATAGACAGAGCACAGGCCGTCTCCAAATGGAGAGAGAGAGAGGGGGGCTGCCCCGAGGCACTGTGTTGCCAGTTTTTTAATGGGCTCAGTGGTTTCATATGCTAATAAGTGGAAGGACCAGTCTAAGTAGCCTGGGGAAGGGGCTGGGATTCCAAGGAAGTTGGCCATTCCCCTCCCTTTGACCTTTTATGGCTAGCCTCCGGACTGCCAGGGTGCCTGTGGGCGTGTTATTCACCATGTTACTATATTACAATGGGCATATAATGAAGCTCAAGGTTTCCTGGAAGTTAAGTCTCTCATCATCTTGAGCCTCAAGGCCTCCTGGGGCTTGAATCTTTCACCATTTTGATGTTAATTGCTGTAGCATTCCTGCCCCCTTCCATCCTGTCTCAACTGGACCCAAAACAGCACAGAAGAATGAGGATAAATGTATCTCCCAAGAAAAATCAGGAACCCACAACCATCTCCTCCCACCTCCCACCCAGAACAGACAAGGTGACTCGAGGGATGAGCTGGACTCTTCTCTGCAGAGCTGCCTACGGAACATGCGAAAGCTGAGGCTGGAGCTCCGGGAGGAGGTGCAGGACCATGGGCTTGGCTGCTGCCCCCTCGTCCACAAGATGAGCTGACGGGCCCGATGCAATGGTGCCTGGTACCCACACCACCTTTCAGAACGCAACGGCCCCCACCTCACTTTCGCCTTCTGAATCTCAGGCCAGTTTCTCTCGCAGTCACCCCGAAACTGCGCCAGACAAGGACAGACAGACTAGCTAAGTTGACACAGTGTAAAGCCCTCACAGTGATTCATTTTCAGATATCCCTGAGATAAACATTTAAGCAGACTCTACCCCAGAGTGTGTATTCAATTGCTATTGAATGAATAATGATACTGAACGGTTTGGCAGGAAGAGCAAAGGACTGCTGGTCAGGGGGCTTGGGGCTGTCCTGGTTCTGCCGCTGCTTAGCCGTGGGACCCGGGGCAAGCCACGCCAGCCCTGTGCCCTCCCTTTGGTGGAAGGGGTCAGATGAAACGATCTCTAAGTAACCTTTTCGCTCAGAGATTCTGCTGTTCTATGAGTTTGTCAGATTGCTTTCCAAACCATATGTGGGGTGAGTTAGAGAATGTGTGAGTGATCGTTATGAGAAACAGTCATGGGTGGGCCCCAGAGTTGAGGGTTCTGGAACCTAGCAGTCTGCATGAGGGCCTTCCTGGGGGATGGTGAACTGGAAGAAGAAAGACAAGTGCAGAAATGGGAGCTGCAAGGGAGCTCAGGACCAACTTTGCCTGCTTGAAAATTGTGCCTTGTACTGGCTCCGACTCCACTGGAATCCAGCTTCTCAGCCACATGAGTTTCTGTGCATCGCTAATTTTCCTTTGCAGCAAAGTTCTCTGTCCCCTAGCAAGTGGCAGTGTCCTCTGAGATTCCCAGGCTCTCTGGGACACAGGCCCTTGCCTTGAAAAGCCCTCTCTCTCTGCTTGGGCACCGATTTCTTAAAACCGTCCCAAGTCTGCCAGGCTTTCTCATGCACATGCTATTCATACTGAGCTTGGCTGAATGCTCCAAATTTTTAGAACTTGATGAAAACGGGGTGGGAAGTCCTTTATTACAATTTCTTGTGCCTTCCTTAAAGCAGCTGCTCTTTTCTTTCTAAATGTATAAGATGAAATTTGTAGGCTTTTGAGTATGAGATGTGAAAAATCTGTAGCTTAAATCATGGTGAATGATAAAAACTATGGTAAACTCATTCCTTCTTTAAATGAAACAGCCATTTTCCTTTGCATATCCCCTCCCACCCCGGTCATATCCCAGGACCTTAGGCATAGGAGGTCTAATTCAGGCTGAATTCTACAGTTAATCGAAAATTCAAAGTCAACCATCAACTCTTTCCTGAGTATCTACTATGTTGTTTGGCTAGACAGGTGCTAAGGGAACCCCGAAGTATAATTAAACATAATGCTTTTAAAGAATGAATCATCCTTTTGGAACTAGAGCAAGCAAATATGTGAACAGTCAGGAAAGGTACATGACAGCTGGCTTATAATCATGGTAGGAAAGAGCTCTACAAATCGATGTGATTTGCAGAAAAATTTTCTTGTAGCTGTTGGGCATGGAATTTCAACAGTTGTAAGAAAAGAGGGAAAACATGCTACTTTGGAGATGGGAGTGACCTAGAGGTAATTAAAATGCGTGAGGGGACTTCAGGCAGAGTGAGCAAATGTAGAAGGAATACTGGGTGGAGATGTAGCAGGACTTCTTAACTTTTGAAACTCACCTTTCCTTGGTATTTCTGGACCCTTCTGAGGCAAGATGCCATAGGGGAGTTTAGGAACTCCCTGTCATGATCTCAATCTAGGGGTGCAAGCCTCTGTTCTTGCAGATTATTTTAAAAGAATTACTATCCAAGATAACCAGTTTAGAATCCCAGGCTTACAGCCACATTCCTGGAGCCTTTCTTTCTTTCTTTTTTTAACTGAAGTACAGTCAGTTTACAACATTGTGTCAATGTCTGGTGTACAGCATAATGTTTCAGTCATCCGTATGCATACATAGATTCTTTTCATATTCTTTTTCATTATAGGTTACTACAGGATATTGAATATAGTGCCCTGTGCTCTACAGTGGGTCCTTGTTGTTTATCTATTTTATGTATAGTAGTCTGTGTCTGCAAATCTCAATCTCCCAGTTTATCCCTTCCCGCTCCCTCCCCCCGCCCCAACCATATGTTTGTTTTCCATGTCTGTGAGTCTCTTTCTGTTTTGTTGATAAATTCATTTGTGTCTTTTTTTTTGTAGACCTACATAGAACCTTTCTTATTTTTGTAGTGTGAGTCTCACTTTTTGCCTCTCTCCCTTCTGGCATTTCAGTTTCTATGGATTGTGGCTCTGGGAGAAATTGACAGGTGGCAGGGCTAAAAAAATTACGCGCCACCCCCAACACCTCTTTAATTTATGCTTTTCCATCATCTCGTATAGCTTTCCAAAAAATGAAACACACGCATAAAGGTAAACTACACTTGATTCGCTGAGGGGGTCAGGGAGTGACAGGCATCTTGATCATTACCCAAGGCTCTGCGGAGGAATGTTAAGTTGTTTGATTCGCAGCTCCGGGCCTGGTGAAATAGGTAGTATTTCATTTCAATCCTTAGCGGGATTCAGGCTGCCAATATCTCCGCTTTGAAGTGGTTTCGCCTCCTATGATGTTACGGGACTCCCTGCGCTGGGCCTGAAGAGGCCGTTTCTCACACTCCCGTCCTCCCACCCCAGTCACCGGTGGTTTGCCAGCCTGTGAACCCGATCTGACGCCCTCTCTGATTTCCAGCATGTCTCCCCAAAGGTCTCTCTTTCCTAGATAATTTGAGAGATGAAAATTACAGTACATTCGGCTTGTGTGTGTGTGTGCGCGCATTGGAGGCGGCAGGTGCTGGGGCGGAGGCGTGTGCTCTGAATTCAACTCTCCAAATGTCACTCGAATTCAGAGTGGCTCTATTAACACCCCCTCCCTTTTTTTTTTAAAGTCCATCCACCCTGGAATGGAGCTCGTTTAACTCTTTAGTTCCCATTAGAGGACATTAGCTCTACCCTTTTCCTGGCTGATTGGTGAACAAAATGAGTATTTTATTAATCAGAATCCTAGAATATCTGCACAGTAAGGTTTCCTGGAAGTTCCGAACCTGATTTCTCTTCTGTCCAGATTTCTGTCCTTGGCCAGATGTGAGATATAATTTTTATTGGGGATTTTCTGAAAGGTAGACTAGCTGTCTGCATCTCGCTTTACCTTGGAATAAAAATCCCTCCACCAGGAAGCTGTGTGGTTCGGCTGCGTTTTGGCTCCTTGGGCAAATGCTTTCACCGAATTTTACCACGACGTTAGGTATTTTGCCTCCACTGAGAGATGGGATGGGGACAACTGTGTGAAACACGTCACATCTATTGTAAGGAAGTTTTTGAAAACTTCATCTGACATCACACAGTGTCCTTACCGGGACAACAACAACAATGCGGGTAAATAGATTCTCCCATGTCTCAGTGTCAGGAAAAGTGTGTTTCTCCTGAACTGTGGTTTCTTAGGAAAAACAATCTCATAGTAGATATAAATAAAATCTCATTGGATTGGTCCCTGCTGATTTGCAGTTTCTTGTAATTTGTACCCATGAATTTGATCTTAGAGTAAACGTGGCATATCTTGGATTTATGTTCACAGTACATTCTGTGCAGTTCAGCATTAAAAAGTCCTCAGCTGGTTTGTGATCATGGCTTCAATTTCCTGCATTTGACCTATGAATGCTCATTTGTTTTGTAGCTTATAAAAATAGTCGGGGTGGGTGGGGTGGTGGGGAGTAAATGGTATTTATTTGAAAATACTTTGCAGTTTGGAGATTGTATTCATTTCTTCTTTTACTGGCCCAAATCTTTTCACCTAGATCTCTTCACACTAGGTGGCAGAAGAGCTTCATAGAGAAGTTTAATTCCCTAAGCGAAGACTTTGATAGCTTCTGGGGGCGGGGGAGCAGGGGAGCAGTAGAGACATAACACAGATATTTGCGATGGACTCTGGGATGTCCTGCTCTGAAGTGAGTCGGTGTGCAGCTTGGGAGATGGTCTGTGATTCTCAGCTTGTGGCCCCACAACGTGTTCTTTTTGCCTCTATTCTTGTGCCCAAGAGACAGACAGGGAAGGAGAGAGAGAGAGAGACAGAGAGATGGGGCTGATCAGGTAGGGAGGAGAGAAAGGTCACCTTCTTTCCTCCTTTTACTAAAGTAACCAGAATCACATTAATACATATCAAGAGAATTTCCAAGCTGTGAGCATCCTTGTCAGTGGACCCCCGATGAGCTGCGGAAGCTGGTGGTCTCTCATTGCAGGTGTAGCTCCACTGTGTTCATAGGGACCGGGTTAGCAGAGGTCCTGCTTGGAATTCTGCTCATGTATTGTTTTTGATCTTTCGGTTGTTTAGCTGGTGTGATGGGAAGCGTGAGAACTGGACTGGGGTTGGAGGGGATGGCCACATGCCTTCTTTCTTAGACTTGACTTCCTTCGTCTTGGACAAATCACTTATTCTTCCCAATTCTAAGTTTGCTTATCTGTGAAATGGGGGTAATAATAGTACTTATTTCAGAGTGTGGTTTTGGAGATAATACACATTAAAGGAGCATTAGAGGAGATAAGACACATAAAGTATTTGGCACATGGTAAGTTACAAAATTTGTTAGCTGTCTTTTTTTGTTGTTTGTTTTGCTTTGCTTTTTATCTTGGACAAGTCAAACTCTGTGAACTTCAGATTCATAACTGATAAAATGACAGGTATGAATAAAACGATGTCAAAAGTTATCTGTAGCCTCCAAAGCTTGAAAATGTGTGTGCTGTGTGTGCAGTGTTTGTGTCATTCTGTATCATTCATAGGGTCACACACACAGCTGTGTACACAATAGTGAATCTTATGTTTATCAGATGCATGTTGAATAGAAAACATAAGGCTTCTAGCATGATTTATTTTACAGACATGAAGATGGTTAGGGCATAAGTAATATATTCTACTTCTTCTCTTGTTCATTCATTACTTTTTAGATATTTATTTTTAAAAATTCATTACTTTTAAATTAGGGAACATTTATGGACCAAATCTTTCCTACATCCCAGGAACTGAGCTAGAACCCACTGGGGATAGAAAGCTAAGGCAGAACGTGACTCCTGTCTGCAAAGCTGTGACTTCTGGGTGAGAAGACAGGCTGTGAAGTGGTGCCACAAAATGGAAGTCTGCCCAGGATCCCACTGGAGCACAGGGTGAGGGAGCTGGTTATATTAGGGAGTTGCAAGCTACTGGTATAGCCGGTGTGTAGCGTACTTATGGGGAATGGTGGGGTATGAGGCTCCTTAAAAACCTTTTCTAAGATCTGCAGGCTGTCAGAGTTGCAAATTTGAAATTTAGATGTGTGTGAAATTCTGCATTTTTAATTGATGGAAAAATATATTGGCTTTATTTGAACAGTTTGTTCTAAAAAATCTCTATAATAGAAATGATAAGAACAATTGGATTTACTTTACAGTTTATAGAACGTTGACCATGTTCTGTGTCTGACAGATTTTAGAACCGGATTTAGTATTGCATGTATTATGATCTGTTTCATATTCATGAGCTGAAAGAAGCTGAGCCGTAATTGACCTAGATGGTTCAAGGTAGAGAAGCCTGGAGTTCTACAGTTTTTCCGCCCCTGATGCGTGCCCCTTCTATGGTGGTTCTTGGTCTGTGTCTTGAGGGCCATTTATCTTGAGTCTGTGATATTATTCATTCTTCCTGCAGTCTCTTCTCCTTCTTTTTTCTCCTCTTGTTTCTATCCATAACTGCGATTATCCCTACTTATTCTAAGACATATGGTAAAACGGTTAATGCAGAACTGAGTGCAGACTGTGGGCAGAGCTGATGATCTCCATCTACTATTAGAGACTGAGAGAGCCCTGGAGGACCAGGGCTCCATCACACACTCAGTAATCTGACCCACTCTCTGCTCTGGGCTCCCAGTCTTAGTCTAGTTGACCAGACGGAACCACTGATGCTCATCAACATGTGAGACCAACGTTGAGTCTGAAAATCCCAGCATAACAGTTTGTCTCCTGATTAGAAGTGAAAGGCAGGTAGCAGCCATTCAGAAACTCTGAAATGGCAAAGTTAGGGAACTGGGTTTTGAAAATGAGTCACCCAAACATTTTCTTTCCAAACATCTGCAGGTTGTTAGCCTGATTTATTTTGAATTAAAAAATCTTTTTGAGCTGGCTGACAGCTTATTTTAATTCCCAGCTGTTAAAATGTTTCAGCGATTGGAATCAGGGGCTGTGCCATTGCTTTTGATGTGGTGGGAACCGGTTCAGCACTCAGGTACACCTGCGGGAACTGCCTCTTCTCATCAGGGCCCTTCCTAGTTTTATTTCCTTCTGTTTAAAAGCTTGGTGCTTTGAGCTCTTTGTTTATGATCTATTTGCTGGGGTCTTATAGGACTGGTGGCCAAAGGAGTTTAGCTCACATCCAGGATGGGGTGGCTTTTATCCAACACATAGCACTTTGTGGCTGCCTTAGATTCTTTCTGGGACAAGCTGGGGGAATAAACAAATACACAAAGAAGTTTATATTTAATTAGAATTGCCTCCTCCTTTCCTAAAATATGCTGAAATGAATTTTCTACTCAAGGCTGTGGTTCTTATAAATGTTTTCAAGATTTCTCTGCAGATGGCTGGCTTGGTAAGGGCCTTTGACTTGTTCCTCGTTTTTCCCTGCTTGTGGGTGAGCACCTCTCTTTTTTGCTGTGAGGTTGGATAAGGGACCTGGGGGCTCTGTCTCTTCCCTCCTGATCCAGCCCATCAGAAGCAGCAAGAGCATCACCACCATCTTCTACTGCCACCACCAAGAAGCCACGCCTCATTACTTCCTAGCATACCTTCACCTGAATCCCCCAGCAGACCATCTTATCATCTTTTGGGTTGAATTTTCCCCCCAAATTACATGCACTTCCTACTTTTACCTCCTCAGTTCCCCTTTATGCCTCAGGATTTTTCATACCCCTTGTGGCTCCCTCCCACCACTCTGTTGAGACTGGGCTCTCCAAGATCACACATGGCTTCATAATTGGTTCTCACTCCTCTTGTGACTTGACTTCTTCATTGTTCCTTGACCTCTGTGTGTCTGAGTTAAGGAGAATTTTGAAACCAAAAACTAGACTGATGCATTGGGATATTAAATATTAGTGTAAGGATTTAGGGCTTCCTGCCGTAGGCATTAGGGGCCCAATCATGTTTGTAATCTATGTTAAACTAGGCAGTAAGTAGATTAATCCAAAGAGGAAAGATGAGTAGAAGGTTGTCCATATAGTCCAGGTGGAGAAAGGGACTGAAAGTATAAACAAGAAAGATGATAAAGAGTATTAAATATGAAGCAAGTATTGAAGAGATATTGAGGGAATCTAATAGATGGGGAGCGATAACATATATGGAGAAAAAGTGACATGAGAGCCTTGCCCTTCTTTAATTTTGACCTTCATTTTTGACCTTCATATTTTTGCTCATGTTTTCTCCTTTTGTAAGTGTCCTTCCTTGGTCATTCCATTGAACTGCACACTTCTTCTCAGGACTCTTTAAAATTTGCATGAAATCCTTCTTGATCACCACAGGTAGACATCGCTTTTAATTTCTAAGAATTCTGTAGCACTATGTACATCTTAACTTTTATCTCATTATTTTACCCAGTTTCCTCAGTCTGGTTTTAGGTGGATGGCATGTGATATCTGTCTCTCTAAGAATAAAAAGATGGAGGAATAAGGAAAGGGAAAGGAGACTGTTTATAAGTATAAGGTTACATGGTCTCATAAGTGTGATAAAATTACAAACTCTATTTTATGCATAGTATAAATTTGAATTTCTCTCTATCGTGTTTTTACTCCTTTTATTTCCAAATGTTTTAAATTGTGATAAAGTTTTAAAGTTAGAGTCCCAGGAGCTTTAGTTAGAACAGAATGAATAGGAGGAACTGACCCTTTGGTAAATATTAGTCACGCTTTCCATGTCTCTCAATGAACTGGAAGAGAGGGTGTTTGTCGCTATTCCTGGAAATTTTAAGAAATTTTTCTGTTTACAATTTTAAGTTAAACAGTTCTCTACTATTACCTCCTGAGAATCTTTCTGAAGAATTTCTCCTTATGTGACAGAACGCTGCTTACTTGGTTTTCTAGAATTTTGTTGGTCACACCCAACAAAACAGTACTGTTTTCCCACTGGGTTTTCTTTCTCTAAAGAACTTCATGTTTTGACTCTTAAGAAGAATGTAATACTGAGTGTCTGAGTAATATATTAAGGCAAATAAATGTTCTCGGCTTCTACCCTTCTATTCTAAATGTGACTCAACTTTGAGAATCATTTTGGAAGCCTGGGGTAATGTTTCTAGTGAGGTTCTCCCAGATGCAGCCGAGCTAGGAATGAGTTACAAGGATGCCTTCTGAGGATACGTGATTACACAGAAGCACGTTAAGAGGACGCTGGGCTTTCTGTTTTCCCTCTTTCTCTCCATTAATATATAATCTAGTTTGACTCTTTTCAATGATGAGTAAGCTACTTTGTCTTTTTCTTTCACATATTACAAATATGGTTTCACACTCAGAATTTATGCAAAATGCAAATTGTTTGTGAAAATGCTAATTTCAGAACCATCTTCAAAGATTCTGTTCAGGACTTCTGGGATGGAGTCCCATTTGTAATGTCTACCACCATCATCCCACCTTCCCTGGAGGATTTAGATATGGTTGGGCCATGCACCACACTCTTAGGAATACTAGGCTAGAGAAACTAGCAAAAAAACTTTGCCTGTCATTACATCTCATCTGTTCCCCGTTGCCTTGGCCCACTAGGGAGCAAGCAGTAGATTTAGATTTGTAAGTTTCTTCTAACCCATCTCTTTAGAAGAGTTATTACAGGGCACATACCCTGTTACAGCTCAGTATGTACAAATTGAAAGGATTCTCTTAAGTTAACCTCCATTTATCACTTCTAACCTCTAATTCTTGGGTTGCGACGATTTTGCATGTCTCAGGGAATCCTCAAATAACCTTTCTGAAAAAGTGCACTAAAAAAGTAAATTAAAAGTAAAAAGCGTTTTAAATGATGTTCAGGTTTCAGATAAGGATTTGGACATAATGACCCTGAAATTCTGTAATTCAGTAAAATGTGCTTCTGCAATTTTATACTGTGTTAAAATGACACCTTAAGGTACAATGAAACTCCTTTCTCTGCGAGAATGTGCAGCTAAAGTTGTAAATTTACTTCTCTCTTTCCAGACTTTCCTTTTCCCCTTCTGCATGAAGTATTTGCCTTTGTAATTTGATGTATTATTGTTTTGGTGTTTGGTCCATGAACATCAGAACCTGGGTAACTGGGCTGGCTAATGACATTGCTTGCCAATCGTTATAATTAAGGAAACCCAGACACGCCGGCACATCGGAACCAGTGATGACAGGGTCTCAAGGGCTGTACCTTCCTCATGAATGGAGGGAAGTAGGCATTATTTATTGTGACACTGTCCCACGTGTGTTAAACACTCATCATCATTTCATTCTTTTTTTAAAAATTTTATTCTTACTTGAGTCATATGAGGTAAGTTTGGTCATTCTAGTTTTACAGAGGAGAAAACGGAGGCTCAGCAAGTGACCTGCCTTGATCACGCCTCTAAAGTCTATACTTTTCCCACAATCCTTTGCTGTTCTTCCTTAATTCAGTGAAGCGGATGCCAACTGAATCCAAATAGGTTTTGCTCTGATTCTGATGGGGAACAGACTCTTTTTGAAAGTTCCCAGTAGTTGGCTGGTGAGTGCCTAGGCACGGCTCGTAGTTTCCAAGGTGGCAGGTATGTAAAACCGGAGAGGTGGGCGAAATCAAGACAGAGCAGAAGCAGCTATTGGAAGATTCAAACCCCTGACCAACACTCGCCTCCTGGGATGGTTCTAATTTTGCTGTTCCTCCCTCATCTCTTTCTTTTCAAGACTTAATTTGCTCTAACCCTTAACCTTTCCAGCTGGTGGGCACCTCATTCACAAGGGAGCAGATACCAGATGGGAGAGACTGAAAAAACAGTTGCTTGGTAATTGTTCTTATGAATTATAGACTCAGGCCCTGGGTTGGAGGGCTCTGATCTGAACGCTTGGTTTCAAACCCACTGAGAAAATAGTGTGATTTAAGTGGTGAACAGGAGATGGGAGTGGGAGAGGCTGACAGCGAGGACTAATTTGTTCTTTAAATTTGCCTAATGGTTTGCAAGGATGGAAATATCCACTGCGGGGGAAATGTGATGGATTCTCCTAGGAAACTGACTTCACCAGATAATTCTTTAGAAACTGTTTTCAGAAACGAGACAAGTGGCATGAATTTACTGACAAAGGGAACCAGCTCTGTGTCTGGGACTGGGTCAAAGACCTGAGAGGCATTCCTGTCGCGATACAACTTAGACATTTGTTCAACGGGCGAGTGCTCACGCTGAGTGATTTTCAAAGCTGTTGGAGGGCATTTATCAGGCGTTTAAGCTCTGGGTCCTCTTTCCCACAGTGTGAAGGCCAAGAGAAGGGATCTCGGGCTCTCTTCCCCGACCCCTGCGATGGGAATTCAGGGGGAAAAGGTCACCTATTCTTGTCCCACAAAAGAAAACTTATTCATCGGTTGTCAAGCAAAGGAGTTTCAGATCCTGCAAATAGGGGGATTGCTAAGAGGTTATTAGCAGTACCCATTCCGCAGCCAAAGCTAGTGCTGCAGGGAGAGTGATGGTGGGGGCCGTGGGCTGTGTGCTACTTCAAGTGAAAATGGGGGTTCATTCTGGACCTCTTTGGATGTCTTTCGTTTCCTTTCAATTCTAGTAAAAACATACACTCCAAAACTATCACCTCTTACTTTTTTTACTGAGGGGATTCCAGGAGACAGCGTGAGACAGAGGAAGAAGAGGGCGAAACAGCTGTCATGGTTTTCCAGTCGCCTCTCTGGCTCCTCTTCTTGCTCAGGACTATTTCACGTCACAGGATTTTCCTTCTTCTCTTCTGGGCTGTTGATGCACCCAAGATCTTCATATCCTTTCAATCACGGATTAGAGACGCAACATCAGAGAGAAAGAGGAGGAAATTGTATTTTAAAATTCTGTTCCATTTGTTTTACCAGCAATTAAAACTCTTTGTGGTCCCTGCTCTGATTATAACAGCAGGGGCCATGAGGCCACCCTGCTGTGAATTCATTTCCAGTCCAGCCACCTAGGACAGTGCCCATGTGAATTTATGGGTCCTGCTGGACATCAGCTTCCCCATCCTTGCCTCGCTGAGCATAGCGCCAGGCTTCAGTGGCTGCAGATGTGACCATACCTGCTTCTGCCCTTGACCCAAAGCACTTGCAGACCTCGGTGCACGCATGAACCTTCAGCTTGGGGTGTCAGAACGAATCTAGCCATGTACCTCCTCGAGGTGGCAGGGGACCTGAGGTTGCTCCTCTGCCCTAGTGTGGGGGTCTCCCTTCCTTCTCCACATCCACCCTCCCCTTCTGAAGTTTGCAGTGTGCTTGGGTCTGGCCTCTCAGGGAGGTGAAACATGGCTTCACTTTGGAGCAGCTGTGATTGGCTCACGGAAGCAGAGGAGCTGGGATCGCAAGTCTCTGGTGTGGATGGTGCCAGCGTTTCTTAGTAATGAGCCTTGCAGACACAACCCAGGAGAGCAAGTTCAATTAGGGCAAGACAAGTGAATGAAATTGTTTAAAGGCTGCAAAGAGATTTAAAAAATTAATTGCTCTTTATTTGGGGTTATGATGTGCTTTTTCCTGGGTAAACCCACAGGCAACATGCAGTTAGTGTGCCCTAGCCTAGACCTGGTAGATTTCATGTCAGAGGAAGTCATGATGGAGGAAATCCGTCTTCGTGTAGGAGCTGAACTGTGAGCCAGCATTGCCACTTGAAACTGAGTGTCCCAGGGTGACTCACCTCCCATAATTGTGAATTATCCTGGTGTCTAAGGAGGAGAGACTGCCTCAGTTCAGGGTCTAGTGCACAACAGAGGGGCAGTGGGGCTGGTATTTACATCTAGGGGTGGAGCAGGGACAGGGAAGTGCTCCTTGCACATAGCAGTGACTCAATAATTAATAACTGAGTGACTCAATGAAATATATTTTTGATAAACTTTGTTTGACAGGCAATTGCCTGTTGAAAATGTTTGCTTGTTTTTGATAGGAATATTTTGTCTTAGTTCTGTGTTTATTTATTTAATTTTAAATTAAAGTATGGTTGATTTACAATGTTGTGTTAGTTTCACTGGTCAGAATGGCCATTGTTAAAAAGTCCTCAAATGATAAATGCTGGGAAGAGTGTGTGGAGAAAAAGGAAACCCTCCTACACTGTTGGTGGGGATGTAATTTGGTACAGACACTATGGAAAACAGTATGGAGATTCCTTAAGCAACTGAAAATAGAGTTACCATATGATCCAACAATCCCACTCCTGGGCATATATCTGAAGAAAACTCTAATTCAAAATGATACATGCACCCAATGTTCATAGCAGCACTATTTACAATAGCCAAGACACGGAAGCAACTTAAAGGTCCACAGACAGATGATTGGATAAAATGTGCTCATTTTTGTTCCCTCCTCCCCAAGGTTCTACTCAGGCATCATATACCAGCTGGTAGGTGAGAGACGTGGCAATCACTGTAGACAGCTTCAAGGAAGAATTAGGGAGTAGTCTTTTGGTTCCTACTTATTACTTCAATGTAAACCAAATTCCTCCCTCTAATCTTTTATTTTTGGAAGATAGGAAGTTTCTCATTTCCTGTGCTGCTAGGGTAACCCAAACTAATGGAACCTCTTGGTGGAAACAAAGTATTCACAACTCAAGAGAATCCACTTGCATGAGAAGCTTCAGACGGTGGTTTAGACTGAAAAAGTAAGTGGCGGCATCTTTAAGACAACGTATTGTTTGGAAGGGGCACTTGGTCTGGTCAGCCTGATGGAGGGTGGGATGCATCACTAGCCCTTGGATGGGGTCAATGTTATGTACAAAATCCCAGGTTGGTGGTGTGACTTTTGAGAGGTCCGATGTTCCAGTAATTTCCAAATGTTTAATAAAGTTGAAAAGAAAAGAGAGACGAGAGAGAATCAAAACTGAAGTTTCTTTTTTTCTCTGAGTGATGAGACTCTCGGATGAGAGGCTAGCTAATTTGACAGCATTTCCTCTCTCCACCCTTCCCTTCCTCCCGGGAGGGGGGTGCTTTCATCTGGGTAGCAGGATGGCATCTCTAATTGGACCCCGGTCTCCTGCTGTGTGTATGAGATGTTGAACAAACTGGTAAACTACTGGAGAGTCTTGCTTGAATGATGAGCTGCACATATCAGCTGGAGTAGAACACTAACAAGAGCTGGTGCATGACTCCAGGCTCGTTGAATTTCCTTTTTCTCCTGCCAATGGATGTGACAGCCCAGGATAAGGTGCCTGGGAGATCTGGAGGGCAAATGTGACACAAGGCAGAAGGCGGTCTTGAGCCTGTCAGCTGGAACAGGAGCCTTCTCTTGTAAGGTGGAAAGGCAATGGGACCCCCACACAATTTTATGGATCAGTTTTTACTTGTCCAGATGCAAAGAGAAGAGCCATAATTACCTTGCATATGTTTTGATAACATCCCTTGGGCAAGAGGTAAGGGTAACTCACAGCAGATAAACTTGGCTTTTGCTCCAGCATCGCCTCCTTTATCTGCAACACGGGGGTGTTGAGTGATGCCACAGGCAGCTGGATAGGCTCATTTATTTGACCTAATTATTCCCACTGTAGACCTGACTCATCATAACGGGCTCTTCTTCAAAGGAAATGAGAGCCAGATTGTCTCCTTGGCAGCCATGGAAAACAAATGCTATCCACAGAATGGCTGTTAGATTGAAAAAAGGTGCAACTCACTTTTGGGACCAGCCGATAGTTAACAATGTTACCAAGAATAGAGGCCTGGAAAGAGAGGAGTGTCAACTTCTGACATTCTAGCTTTCTAAAAATGTTCTTAATAAAATTAGCTTGCCCTTGGATACCATGGACAAAAGTAACCACATACTCAGAACCCAGGAAAAAATGGAAACCTGGGTTGGGGCATTTTTATTAATATTGGGTTAAATCCCTATGGGTACACTGGAGGACTTTTCACATGGGGACCTTATTATTTATTGGTCCTTATAGATGCCCCATTGAAGAACTGAAACTATTTCTTCTTTAAGGGATAGGGAAATAGAGAAAGAGAGCTGAAATGACTCTGTTACCATTAGGCAAATCAAACACAGAATGGCAGCACCTTGCCACCGTCCCTCCATGAAGCTTTGGAGGGGACCATATTAGTTCAATGATGCATTTCTGAATGTTGAAACTTCCTCTTTGATAATCACAGATTGTACGTATTGAAGCACAATTTGCTGACAATAATCATCTCAATGTTCCCTGCTTCCAGGGAACACTGGAAAGATACGAGCTTGGCTGATCCCTGTGGCATAGTCTGGCCCTCTGCCTGAAGATGCCCTGTTGACAACATTATTGTTGGAGTGGAACCTCCCAGAACACAGTGTTTGATCTCAGCCTGGATCCTGTCGGGGAGGAGGAGAGGGAATCCCTCAAGCTATTTGCAAGGAAGATCCTGTTGTTCCACCAGGTCTTCTGATGCCGTGGCAATCCACGTGCATACAGTTGCAGTTGGCATTCGGACCTGTGCACGATGTTTTCATCTCTCTCCTGGAGTTGAGGCCAAAACCTGAGGTTCCTTTTGACACAACTCTGAAAAAACTCTGGCTTTGTGCTCTCCTGTGCTCTGCAATAACATACCAGTTCTGCGGTGCAGCCAATGTTTACTTAACTGGGGGGAGGACCTTTTCATATCTAAAGGAAAACATTTCTTCAGCATTCCACATAGGTGAGATGTGGTTTGCTGTTCTACAGGGGTGAGATTTGGGTGGGGAGGGGATGGGGAAAAGAAAAACAATCCTGTTTTTTCCCCCTTAGGGATAAAGTGATAGGCGGGGGTGGATGGACGAGAAAAGTGAATCAAGCAATGGGGGAAGATAAAAGATCAACAGACGTTGTGTTAAAGAGTCAGAGCTATGGCTGAGTTTATGCTGGCTTTGCAGTTAGCTCCAAAAATAGATGATTAGTAGTGAGAAGCAACTGGTTTCTGATGCTTATCAGAGGGTCAGTTAATATCATTTCCAACTGTTGGGGTAAGATAGAGGGTAGGCTATATATTTAAAAGAAAGTGATTACTCACTTCATTGTGCAAGGGATTCGATTTCACAGAGCTCTTTACTGGCCAGACTAAGCTGTTAGCTACTAAGGAAGACGAATTTACCGGAGGATAAAAGGGGCTGGTTCCCCGTTGGGGCCATTTCAGATACTCTATATTTTATTTTTAATTTTTATTTTCTTTAAGGTTGTCCTGGGTAGTTAGGTGGAAGACCAGCCTGTTGTTTTTCCTTGAATCAGCTACTTTAATAAAGTTTTCAGATATTCCATATTTTAAACAGTGCTAATTTACCAGCAGTTGAACTGTCATCAAGAAATGGGGGTCAGTGAGTGCACGGATGGGCAGAGTGGACACGCTGCAGACCATCTGGGTGGAGGGGCAGGGTCTGATTGGGGGAGTTAGTGCTCGGCCTTCTCCACAGATCCCTGGGTGAGTGACTCCTAGACCGGAGATTTCCTGAACCTCTAATATTACCTGGAAAAGTGAAGAGGCTGAGGGTGCCCCCCCTCCTTTTTGGGGAGGAACAACCTTGCTCTGAGTTGTGTTGCTAAATGATAAATTGTTTATACATTTCTACATCTTTGACTTATTTTGACTGTGGTAATTCATGAAGGATGTTGTAGCTCTTAGTTTGTCAGTTTCCTCAAAGCAGAATCTGTCAAGGACTTTCCCTAGGATCTGCCTTCTTATTATAGGAACCAAGGGAGTCCCAGAGGCACGTGGGCAGCTGAGGACAGCACTGGAGGTGAGCATATGCTAACAGGAGACCCAGAGACGTAACAAATGCACCAGTTTGACTTCTTTTCTGGAGGCACACAGCGCCTTCACTTCTCTTTAAAATGGGGGCAATGCTAGAGTTTCTTGAAATTCTCACACGTCCTTCAAATAGACTGCAGGGATTTGTGGTGATCTGTGTAGGCTGGACATACTTCAAATGGAAGGGTGATGACTGAATTTTAGTCCCCAGGGCTAACATTCCATTTTATAGATTATTCCATCTAGCTTTCAAGTTGTAGCTGAGCCCTGAACAGCTGTCAGGCTTTGATGCTCACATCCCCAGAGTGTGATCTTTCAGTTGACTGCTGGTTGCAGAGCCCTGCACCATGCACTCTGGGAGTGATACAGGAGGTGGTAGGCAGCCTTGGTCTCCTCCTTGGGCACCGATCCACAGAAGCCCCGTTGGTGACGGAGAGCACGCGTCGGGGTACGGGTTGATTCGTTCCTTTTTAACGTAGCTTTTCTTTTCAGATAGAGTGAAACAATTATGTGCAAATTATTAGTAGGTTCTATAAACATTTACGGACATCTACCCTGTGTCTGGCGGAGATTCAAAGTTTGGTAAGACACAGAGCAACCATGAAGGAATTTACACTCGGTTTACATTTCCATCCCCTCACTAGACTCAGCTTGGGAAGCACAGTGTGCTTCTCATTTGCCTTCTGATCTCTGCCGTCTAGCATAGAGCCCAGTCTGTAATGAGTATTCAACACATGTTGAAATGATGCAATGTGAAGCTTGCCTTGATATTTTACTTTCCTTTTCTCTCGCCTCACTTATATCATCTGCCTTCCTCCTTTCCAAATACCAGAACGTCTTTCCCCTAAGAATGCTTATTTCCCATTGGCTTCTTACAACTACTGTGAAGAGAAACAAACTTCACTCCTTTATGGCAAGAGTGACTTCCCAACAGTACGTAATGTGATCCACAAAGGGGAGCACTTTTGTCCCTTTGTTCTCTGCTGTCTCTAGCCCCAGTACCAAAAATATTACCCGGGATGGAGTAATTATATGTGAATCGTTTGTAATTTGTTGAATGAATACATAAAATTGAAATCAGAACAAAAGATCCTAACTTCTTAGACAGGTTAAGTTAAGCTATGCTGCAGTAACAAACAAATCTGGAAATCTCAGTGGCTGAACGCATAGAGGTTTATTTCTCTTTTTCACAGAGCTGGCTGTGGGTCTGGCAGCTTTCCAGATCAGCTCCTTTCCCAGTGGCAACACGAGGATCCAGGCCTGCTGCATCCCACAGCTATCTCACATGGAATGTGTATGTTTTGGGTTGTGATTACAGGGGAATAGAGGGTTGCACATCTGCTTGTGAAATGCTTTTGCCTGGAAATGATGCATTTTGCCTCTGTTCACAGTCTTTTGGTTACATGGCTGGGAAATGTGGGTGAGAGCCCAAGAGTGTTTGGTGAACATGCCACACTAGATATGGCATGTCACTGCTTGCAAAATGATGCAGTGATATGCGGGGGAAGCAACTGTTGGCATCCCATCCTCACTCTTACCATTTTGGTGCCTGCTGGCCAACTTCCAGATGCCAACATTTGCATTTCTTTGCCCGAAGTCTGTCTGGGGACCCTGGAGCTTTGCCTCCAGCCTGGGAGGTTGTCAGTGCCAGGAAACTACCTTATGTCAGGCTGAGATTCAGAGTTGAATAAGACATATAGCAGCTGTCAAGGAGTTTGTACTGTTTAAACTTCTGTCTCCTCCACCAGACGAAGCTTGTCAAAGGCAGCATCCACTCAACCAATGACTAATGCGAGCTGGTGTATAAATACCTGAGATCCCTCACTGCTCAGGTGACATTTCCTTGGGGTACATTTTCTACACTGTCTCCCAGGGACACTAGCAGGATTAAGCTCCATTTGCCCACACCGGTGACTTGCTTGATAGCAAACTTATTCGCTGTTTTCTCTTCTGTTCCCCATCTTACTTCCCCCACACCCTTGGCAGTGTTTCTTGGGATTCCCTCTCTGACAAACTATCTATACTTCAATTTGTTTCTTATGATCTTCAAAAGGGGGAGGACCAAACAAAAATAGAAAGTTACCTAAATAGTTCTCATTCTCTTTCTCTCTCTTTCTCTCTTTCTGTGTGTGTGTGTGTGTGTGAGAGAGAGAGAGAGACAGAGAGAGAGCGGGCATCATACAGATTTGGGAGACAGCATGAGTGAGACCTTCTCAACTATCTCCATTTGTAGAACTGCTTAGGTAGTAGGAATGAAGGAAGTGAAAGGAACACAGGTGAGGGGAAAGGAGAATCCTTGAGATGCCACGAGGACTTTCTCCTATACCATGTTTAGGAGACGAAAAGCCTGGGCCTTATTATGAAAGTATTGGCGCCATGACGTTCTGGGGAGAAAAATTCCCATAAGCTTTCTAAGGTGGGCGCTTCCTGGGTAGTCAGCATGGGGTAACTGGCGCATTACAGTTCTAAGCCCCACCTGGTGGGATTCCAGAAGTGTGTTCGGACTGGTCAACAAGCAGCCGTGGCCCCTTGTGGCTGCAGCACAGGTCTCAGAGTCCAGGCTGGACGAAGTCCTGAAGTGGTAACACTGGTCCTCGATGGTTCTTCTCCTCTCCTTCTAATGTCCTCTCCTCTTTTTTGGTGATCTCTTATGCCCTAGGGTCAAATATGCTAAAGGGACGATTTAATTAGTCATCGAAATAGAGCATTCGAAAAAAAAATTACCTCCCCCATACACCAACGAGAAAGCTAAGAATTCACATAAGCGCTCCCAAGACACTCAGCTGGTGGTGCTGCCAGGATTTAAAGTGGCGCTGAGCTCTCTGACTGCACTGCCGTATTGACTCTGGCAAGGGGCTTCATGGCAGAAGGGAAGGGACTGGGGCTCTGGCGTGGGAGTCAGGGCACACAGGGACAGTCGCAGGTTTGGTGCTCAGGCATCAGGGAACCTTGGCAAGTCCTTTTGCTTCTCTGGGGCCGGTGTCAGTATCTACAAAGGAGAGGTTTAGGATTGGAGAAAAATAGCAGTAATAAGTAGCACCCACACTTTTCTGTCTACTTAGTGGCTCTGCTAAGTGGCTTAAGGGTGTTAAGAACATGGACTCTGGAGCCAGAAGCCTCAGTTCACATCCCAACTGCATCACTTACAAGCATGAGATCTGGGGCAAGTCGCTCATAAATTTTCTTAGTGGCCTAATTACAGTACAAGTGTCATACAAGAAACTGTGTGTACACTCGAGTTGTCATACAGCAAACTGTACATATTTAATGTGTACAGTTTTAAAGTTTTGGTATGTGTATACACCCACGAAACCAGGAAACCATCACTGCAATCAAGATAATGTATCTATACACCACCTCCCACCTCCCAGTCTCTACACGTCCCTTCCTAATAATCCGTTTACCACCCCTCCCTGGCCCCTACCCTCTGCCTCACTCTACGAGCAACCACTGATGTTTCTGTCACGATAGATTAGTTTGCATTTTTCTAAAGATTTATATAAAAGAAGTCATGCAGTAGGTACACATTTTGGTTTGCCTTCTTTCACTCTGCATAATTATTCTGAGTTCATTCTGTGTTGTATCGAGAGTTCATGTCTTAATTCCTTGCTATGGCTGAGTAGTATCCCATTGTGTGGCTCTATCATGGCTTATTTATCTATTCACTTGTTGACAGACATGTAGTTCATTTCTGACTTCTTGGCTGCTGCATCTAAAGCTGCTGTGAACATTCATGTATAATTCTTTGCATGGATGTATGTTTTCTTTTCTCTTGGGTAAATATTCAGGAGTAGAATGATTAGATCTTAGAGGAGGTGTATGTTTAACATTTCAGGAAACTGCTACATTATTTTTTGAACTGATTTTACACTCTAAATTGTAAGGTGAACTTATATTCCCACCAGCGGTGTGTGAGAGTTCTAGCTCCTCCACATCCTCTTGGTGCTGACTTGGTATGGTCCGCATTTTAAACTTCAGACATTCTAGTAGGAGTGTTGTGACATCTAATTGTGGTTTTAATTAGTTTTTGCTCGTGCTGACTTGGTATGGTCCGCATTTTAAACTTCAGACATTCTAGTAGGAGTGTTGTGACATCTAATTGTGGTTTTAATTAGTTTTTGCTCATGACTGATGATGATGGTTGCCTTCCATGTGCCTATTTGCCAACCTATAACTTCTTAAGGTGTCTGTTAAAATCTTTTGTTCGTTAAAAAATTGTTTTTGAGAGCTCTTTATGTGTCCTAAATGACTAGTTCCTTATCAGATATAGGATCGTAGAGATTTTCTCCATTTCGGTGGCTTATCTTTTCATTCTTTAGCAGTGCACTTCACACAGCAGAAGTTTTAAAATTTTGATGAAATCTGATTTATCAATTTGTTCTTTCGTGCATAATCTAAAGTCAGGTTTTTTCTTATGTTTTCTTCTAGAAGTTCTAGAGTTTTAGGTTTACCTTTCGGTCTATGATCCATTTTGAGTAAATTTTTGTATATGGTGTGAGGTGTGGATCAAATTTCATTTTTTAAGCATATGAATAGCCAACTCTGTCAGCACCGTTTGTTGAAAAGACTATTTTTTTTTCTCCACTAGATTGCTTTTGTATATTTGTTAAAAATCAGTTGTCCACATATACATGGGTCTGCTTCTGGACTTTTTATTCTGTTTCATTGATTTTTTGGTTTGTATTTCCACCAAACCACATTGTTCTATAGGTTTATAATAAGTCTTGAACTAAGTAGTGTTAGTCCTCCAATTTTGTTCTTTTTTGAAGTCATTTTGGCTCTTCTATGTCTTTTTGTGTTGCTATGTGAATTTTAGAGTCTGTCTGACAGTTTTCACAAAAAAGCCTGCTGAGATTTTGATTAAAATTTTGTTGACTCTATAGATCAATTTCAGGAGAATTGACATCTTAACAATATTGAGTTTTCTGACCCATGATCATGCAAACTGAGACACATTTGAGAGTGAAAAAGGACACTGTGAATAATTGTGCTGGGACAGCCAGCATAAACTGGGGCTGTTCCGGGCAGACTGGGAAGTATGGTCATCCTCTCTAGTGCCCTCTCATCACCCCATATGATGACATCTCACTGGTGGCATGGTTCCCAGAACTCTCATCAACTCCTGTCAACTTCAAAATTTATGATGGTTCCAGTAGTATTAAGTACATTCCTGGCACAACTATATCAATAAATAAAGCCCTAAAATCTCAGAATCCCATTGATCATTTTTCCTGCATGACAGGAGTGGCAATAGCCAGCCTGATAAATCAATCGCTAGCAAGAATTACGTAGCAGATATATTATTCTATTAAGTTGCTCATTCTCATCACTTACGATTGTGTCCAACTCATATAGTCTTTAAATTTTAAGGACTAATTTTGCAGGCAGGTTAGAAGGAAGGTGTTTTAAATAGTTTAAAAATGTCCATCCCTGTAAATTAAATTCAATAACAGATGTAAAATGCCCAGGACTATTTCTGGTGCATCCAAAGCTGTCTGAACACCCCTATCCCTTAGAGCGTATCCGAGCCCCGGAGAGTCCCTGACCCCAGTCAGGAAGGGTTTTCCTCAGGAGGGAGAGGAGGATGTGAACCCTGGTCCTCCTATATTCTTCTGGGTGGATCAAAAGCAAAGCTCACATGAAGCTGGCAAAAGAAGACTCAAAATATATCATAGCAAAAAAATCTAGATTAGTTCTTCCTGGTGTCAGTGCCAGCAATCTTGCAAGACACTTGAGGACATGACCTTTATTGCCCTCTGCTGTCATACTCTCAAGGGCTCAGGGCTTGGGTGGAGTAAAGAAGGAGGTGGTAACTTTGAAGCCTGCAGCCATTATTGTGAGCAGGAAGTGAAGTATCAAGGATGTTATTCAAGAATGTTCTCTCCTCTTAATTCTGTGTCCCTATGGCTTCCTGTGTATCTCTGCTGTGCTATGCTCCTTCTCTGGGAGGCTCTGCATCCATTCAGGTGATCAAGATGATTAGCTCAGCTGGTTAGGCTATGGGGCTAAAGAAATCAGGGTCACGGGTTCAGTCTCCATATGAGCCAATTAACTCTGCACACAAAGAAGCCTGTCCCAGTCCTCAGATTGCCTCACTGACTCTCACCAGCTGGCTTGGAAATATGTGCTGTGCAGGGCCTGGAACACGGATGGGTAGATAACAGGCCCAGCCCCAGTCTTGGAGAACTCCCCTCAGAGGAGGCCCTCCAGACGTTTGAAACCTCTCGTTAGATTCTGGAGCTGTTCATTAATCTGGCAGCCCCTCACTTCAAGGCCTGGTGTTTATCTTGAAGTAATTTATGAGTGGCTGAGGATTTTGCATTGTGGTAAAAACTGATTGTTGATAGGGTACCAGCCTACTTGACGAATGATTCCTTGCTTCGGGATGCTGGGACGTGAATCAACTGGATGAGACTTGAGGAAGGAGGCCATGGGCCAGCAAGTTGGAGCTTCAGAGGTTGAGTTGTTCATATAAAAACTTCCATGGGCCAGGCATGATTTTTGGTAACTAGGGGAATGAGTATCCATTGTTTCCACAGTGTTCCAATGCCTGTCCTGTGCTAGGCATTGTCCCTAAGGAACAAATGATGAAGCACAGTCAGTGGTCTCAAGGTGATCTGGGTGTAGGGCAAGAAGTCTCAACCTTTGTGCCATGGACCCCTTTGGCAGTCTGGGGGAGCCTATGTAAGCCTTCTCAGAAAATGATTTTAGAGGCGTAAAATAAAATACATGAGATTACAAAGGAAGCCAATTATAATACAATAGCGTCATCAAAATATTAAACAACTACCTCATCAGTGCTGAGTATTGAACATGTAACCATGGTCCATGTCTGCTCACAGCTCCTTCTCAGGGGCACTGCCCCAGTCTCAGCTCCTGGTCCTAGCCAGCCATGCTCGGAACTCTGGGTCTTTACCCTCCCAGGCACTGCTGAGTGAAGACAGGGAAGCACCTGCCTGAAGGCTGCTGTCCCATCTCAAGCAAGTATGACCAATGCTCTGACCAAAAGAGCTGCCTCCACTGGCATGCCATTCTTAGGAATGTGTAATTGGGAAGCAGGGCACATTTCGGATGTGGCAGGGAACTGAAGATGAAGAAATGCAAAAAGTGAACTCTGATATAGAGCTGTGGTCTTGTGACGGCCAGGGCAGGGTGAGGTTATGAGGCAGTTGTGTCAATGAATAGACAGAGCGACCAAGAGAGAGAGGAGAATTGGTAAGGTCACCTATAGTTGAGGAGAGGTGCACAAACACACAGAGAAGTAGAAAAGCAGAGCAGCTGAATGGGGTTAAGGGCAGAGCCTTAAAATTAAAATCTAGAAAGCATTTTGTTGAGATCCCTAGAATTGCTTTGGATTTAGAACAACTCTTCTGTTTGTGTCTCCATTTCCATTTTTCCCACAGGGTCTGGTAGTTCATCTTTTCCTGGATTGTACTGAAGCCTAGCTTCCTGGCTGACATTCTCTTTCTCTTTATTACTGTGCACACTCTAATAATAAACCTTCACGTCCTAAGGCAACTAGAGTGGCTCTCTAGTGATCCAAAGAGTCAAATGCAAACATGGCAGGATGGGGGTGAGCCCCCAGGGGACAAGGAGGTGGGGGCAGCAAGTGTGGACAGGGAGCACTTCCCAACCCTTCAAAACTGATGTTTGGGTTGGTCAAAAATTATTCGGTTAGTTGAAACTTTTGGCAGAGGATTTCATGGTCGGTTGAAATACAGCTTCTTTTTCATGTTGGTGATAGTTTAATTCCATTACACTATATTGTATTTATACTGAAAGCTTTGTTTTGTATGTTGGGAGAGGGCTTGGTAAAGAGGAAAAGTCAACATTAGTAAAAAAAAAACTTAAGGTAACAAAATATGATGTTTATTTATTTATTTTATATATTTTTATGAAAGTATAGTTGATTTACAATATCTTGTTAGTTTCTGGTGTACAGCATAGTGATTCAGACATATCTGTGTGTGTGTGTGTGTGTGTGTGTGTGTGTGTGTATCATATCTTCTTTATCCAGTCATCTGTCAGTGGACATTTAGGTTGCTTCCATGTCTTGGCTATTGTAAATAGTGCTGCTGTGAACATTGGGGTATACACACACACACACACACATACATATTTATTGAGGCATAGGCAGTTTACAATGTTGTGTCAATTTCTGGTGTACAGCACAATACTTCAGTCATATAGCAACATATGTATATTTGTTTTCATGTTCTTTTTCACCATAAGTTACAAGATATTGAATATAGTTTCCTGTGCTATACAGTATAAACTTGTTTATCTGTTTTATATATAGTAGTTAGTACCTGCAAATCTGGAACTCCCAGTTTATCCCTTTCCACCCTCTTCCCTCTCTGGTAACCATAAGTTTGTTTTCTATGTCTGTGAGTCTGTTTCTGTTGTATAAATAAGTTTGTCTTTTTAAAAAAATTTTTAGATTCCACATATAAGTAATATCATGTGGTATTTTTCTTTCTCCTTCTGGCTTACTTCACTTAGAATGATGATCTCCAGGTCCATCCATGTTGTTGCAAATGGCATTATTTCATTATTCTTTATGGCTGAGTAGTATTCCATTGTAGAAATACACCACAACTTCTTTATCCAGTCATCTGTCAATGGACATTTAGGTTGTTTCCACGTCTTGGCTGCTGTAAATAGTGCTGCTGTGGACATTGGGGTGCATGTATTTTTTTAAATTAAGGTTCCCTCTGGATATATACCCAGGAGTGGGATTGGTGGGTCATATGGTAAGTCTATTTTTAGTCTTTTGAGGAATCTCTGTACTGTTTTCCCTAATGGCTGCACCAAACTACATCCCCACCAACAGTGTAGCAGGATTCCCTTTTCTCCACAGCCTCTCCAGCATTTATTGTTTGTGGACTTTTAAATGATGGCCAGAGAATTGGCTTTTTTATCCTAATATGCTCACTCATTTCATCAGCCCTGTCCCATGCCCTTTCCCACCCCGTCTCTCTCTCCCATCCCCCCCTTATGTCGGCACCCTCCCCACTCTGCTTGGCCTCCAACACTCTATTCCAAGCCTCCTTTCTCACCTTCCAGCAGGTTAATGGGGACATTGCATTATCAAAGACGTTTGCATGGTCATATTCATATATCCTACTAGGAAGCTATTTGGGACCCATTTTTACAGGGCATGTGTGATAATGGGAAGAAATTGCAGCCAACTAAGGGTTAGAAACCCAAGGCTTCTGATTCCCTGTTCTTTTTTTTTTTTTTTTTTTTTTTTTCATTCTAAAGTCCATGGCATCAACAGCAACGAATGGAATCCATGGAAGATTTCTCCAGCTTCTCTTTCTTGGTTACATTCCCAAATAGGTTTATTTTGGAAAGTAAATGAAAGTCCATTTACCCAATTCAGAATTACCTAAAGGTGGGAGAAAATGCTATTTTTTGAGCAGTTTAGAAATTTTTCAAATGCTTTTTTGTCTTTGGATTACTCAAAAGCAGCTTTGTTTGGAAATTTCAAACTTGGCATCTCTGGTACATAACCCTAAGGAATGTGCACTTTGCCTTGTTTGAAGAAATTTGGTTTTGCACTAACAAAGTTATGGATGTTTAAAAATACTGCACTAAGCAGACACTGTGGGTTGTTTTCCTTTGCCTTTAAAACATGCTCTATATTGTGAAGCTGGTAACTTTCATGGGTGGGGGAGTTTAACAGCATATACTTAGCTGATGCAAACGTGAGATCATTTTATAAGCCACATGGGAGCTTTGTTGAGTCTTTTCAATTTTTATTCAGTAAATTCACATGATCTCCAAATAACTTTGAATCCTTGGGCACAGTGCCTGTGTACATATCAGGTGCTCAATAATTGTTGCAACGATGTGAATTGATCATACTTGTTCTCATTTGGCCACAGCTTTTCCCCTGCAGCTCTGAGTGTGTAACTATGGTCTAGGACAGGCAAATTATGGCCTATGGACCAAATCCAGCCTGCTGCCAGCTTTTTTTCTGGCCTGTAGGCTGAGAATGGTTTTTACATTTTCAATCTGTTGAATAAAAATCAAAGGAACACTAACATTTTGTGACATGTGAAAATTACATGAAATTGAAATTTCAGTGTTCATAAATATTTATCAGAACGTAGCCACACCCATTTATTTACATACCACCTAAAAGTGCTTTCACATTACAATGCGGAGTTGAGAAACTGCAGCACCACCCACCCCATTCCCAACTGCCAGGATAATCCAATTTAAGTGCATGGCTTTGAATGCCATCTGTATCTGCTAATAACCCTCGGATTTAAGTACCCAGACCCGACCTCTTCCCTGAGCTCCAGATTCATCATTCAACAACCTTGCAGACATACCTATGGGTGTCTAGTGGGCACCTCAATCTTATCTTCTAATTGTGAAGAATTTTTTTTCCTTTTTGTTGAAGTGTAGTCAGTTTACAGAGTTGTGTCAATTTCTCATGTACAGCATAATGTTTCAGTCATACTTCTACACACATACATTCCTTTTCATATTCTTTTTCATTATAGGTTATTATAAGATATTGAATATAGTTGCCTGTGCTGTACAGTATAAACTTATTTATTTATTTTATGTGTAGTCGTTAGTATCTGCAAATCTTGAGCCCTCAATATTTCCCTTTCCACCCCCTCTCCCCCTGGTAACCATAAATTTGTTTTCTATGTCTGTGAGTCTGTTTCTGTTTCATAGATAAGTTCATTTGTGTCTTTTTTTAAATTTTAGATTCCACATATAGGTGATATCATATGGTATTTTTCTTTTTCTTTCTGGCTTACTTCACTTAGAATGATGATCTCCAGGTCCATCCATGTTGCTGCAAATGGCATTATTTTATTCTTTTTTATGGCCGAGTAGTATTCCATTGTAGAAATATACCACAACTTCTTTATCCAGTCATCTGTCAGTGGACATTTAGGTTGTTTCCATGTCTTGGCTATTGTCAACAGGGGCATCTCAATCCTAATATGTCCAAACCGAACTACTAATTTACCCTGCCTTTCCTTACCTCCACTAAACCTCTTCTCCACACTCAAGCCTATTCCACATCAGTAAGGGAACTCACCTTCTACCCAGATGCTCCAGCACATGAGACCTAGGAGTCACCCTATAGATTTCTCTTTCTCTTATACCCCAGACCAATCTGTGGTAGAAAGAATTCTAAGATGACCCCAGTGAAGCACACCTTTATTTAATCCCCTTCCCTTAAGTGCTGGTGGAACCTATAACTTGCTTCTCACCAAGAGTATAACAAAGGTGAGAGCCTGAGCACAGGACCCAGCTACATGAACTTCTGACCTGTAGAAACTATGAGGTAATACAAATATATGTTGCTTTGAAGCTGCTGGGTTTGTGGCAATTTGTTCTGCAAAGTATGGAAGATAAATACACAATCTTTCAGCAGGTTCTGATGCTTCTACCTTGAGACCATATCCAGAATCTAACCACTACTCACTGTCACCACTGTGATCCTGCTCCAGTTCGTGGTGTCACTTCTTCACAAGGCCTCCTCTCTGACCTCCCTCCCTCCACTCTTGTCCTCCCACATCTCATTCACCAGTTTCCAGAGTTGTCTTTTAAACATGTAGGCCAGATTCCATGACTGTGATGTGCAAACTCTCCAAGATCTGGCCTTTGCACCTCTCTCTTGACTTATAGCGCCCTTTCCTCACTGCTGTTTTCACGTGGGACCCACTGATCTCAATGTTCCTCAAATGTGCCAAACACATTCCTGCCTCTGGACTTTTGCACATTGTGGTTTCTGCTTCCTGGAACACTTGGATGGATCATTTCATGCCTTTCCCCCTCACTTCTGCCCCGTCTCAGCTCACGTGACATCTTTTTAAATGGCCTTTGCTAATAAATGGATATAAAATAGCCACTTTTCCTTTTCACTCTATATTTACTTTTTTATTAGTGTTCTTTTATTCTGTGTATATGTATTTTTTTATTGAAGTATAGTCAGTTTACAATGTGTCAATTTCTGGTCAATTTCTATGACAGCACAATGCTCTGATCATACATGAACATACATATATTTGTTTTCATATTCTTTTTCACCATAAGTTACTATAAGATATTGAATATGGTTCCCTGTGCTATACAGTATTTTTTTTTTGATTGAAGCGTAGTCGATTTACAATGTTGTGTTAGTTTCAGGTGTACAGCATAGTGATTCAGTTATACATACACCTACATCTATCTAAACTATCTGTATCTGTATCTATATTCTTTTTCAGATTCTTTTCTATTATAGATTATTACAAGCTACTGAGCTATGTATAAGTGATTTCATATGGTATTTGTCTTTGTCTGACTTACTTCACTCAGTATGATAGTCTCTAGGTCCATTCATGTTGCTACAAATGGCCTTATTTCATTCTTTTTATGGCCAAGTAATATTCCATTGTACATATATGTATATAGACCACATCCCCTTTATCCATTCATCTCTAATTTTTAAATCTATTTTTCTTTCAATCACTTATTACTACCTGAGAATAATTGCACATTTATTTATTTCTAAAACATAGTTAGTTATGGTGTGTCCCCTCCTCTAGAATTTAAGCTGCACTACGGCAGTGGACTTCTGTCTAGTCTGTGCTTTATCCATGGCTAGAACAATGCTGGACATAGAGTTGGCTTCAAAAATGATTTGTCATCTTGTAATAACCTTTAATGAAAAAGGACATGAAAATGAATATATGAAAAGAAAAAAAGATTTGTCAAATGAATGAGCTCACCAGCCTAGTTCCCATGCCAGAATCTTTCTGTTTGCTGTCTCTACTGCTGGAAATGCTTTTCCGCCAGGCCTCCACTTGGCTGCCTCTTTTTCATGCTTCAACTCTCAATTCAAGTCACTTCCTCAGGGAAGCCTGTCCCTGCTAACATTTTGCTCCCAATCCCTACCCCGGTGGCTCTCTAGTATAGAGGGAAGCAAACTTTTTCTGCAGAGTGGCAGATAGTAATGACTTACAGCTTTGTAACCACTCAGTGCCTGTCACAACGACACCTCTCAGCCACTGTAGCATGAAACCAACCGTGGACGATTTGCACGTGGATGTCTGCCGCTGCGTTTCAATAAACTTGACGTAGGGACACTGACATTTGAATTGTGTGCAGTTTTTACATGACATGAAATAGTAACCTTTTGATTGTTTTCAATTACTTAACATGTTAGTCTGCAGGCTGTACCAAGACAGGCAGTGGGCTGGATTTGGCTCCAAGGCTGTAGTTTGCTGACTCCTGCTCCAGCGTGTCACCCTCTGTTATCTTCGTAGTGCTGACAATCATCGTATTTGTGACTTGGCTTTTGTGCTTTGTTTTACCCTGTTGGAACATGGTCACCTTGAGGGCAGGTCCCCAGGGCCTGGAACACTGCCTGGCTGCTTCGTGCCCAAGCTGGTGCCACCCCCGAGCAGACCTAGCTCCCTTCCCGGAGTCCTCTTTCTCCAGAGATTCCTTCACTTTCCTCTGTCTTACTGATAGCTCCCCTTTTAGGAATTCAGGGTTTCTCTCCGGAGAGAGAGCCAGTCAATTTGGCATCTGTTTGGTACAAGAACCCAGCTTTCAGTGAAGAGGGACCTAGTTTATCTTGATCACAACTGAATCCCCTGCACCTGATGGTTCTAGTCACATCCTATTCACCCCTGGAGTAAAGGAGTAACCGCCTGCCATAAACAGACACACGACACCTGACACTGGACAGATAAGACTGATGGCAGTTTCGTAGTCATGTATACTCACACTGTGGGAGTGCAGGACACCGCATGCCATGCAGGGCCACAAAGGGGTTGCACTCAGACAGAGTGAACCAACAGGGGCTGTGGGAGGCAGGCTTTGTCATGACAAGAGTTTGAGGTAACACTTGGTACCCCGCAGGAGGATGCGTTTGGCTTTTATTTGAATAATTCATGAGCTGCCAGGGAGGTGAAACCATTAGATTGAGGACCAAGTGGGGTGCAGCTGGTCAGGCTGATAAGGGAACCAGCATACCCTTTCCTGCTGGATGAGAGGCATACCTGGCAAAATAAGGAAAACTCATGGGTTGGCCTCTGGGGCCTGGGGACCCTCAAAGATGTTAAGGTGACACTTGACACTTTAGGTCTTGCAACATACTCACATAGCACAAGACTTGTAATAATAAATATGTGTTGAATGAATGAATGACTTCACTGAGCCTTCATTCAGTATCCTTATGTCCCAGGCTCTCTGTTAGCTATCATGCACAAAAGGAGGAGTATGGGACAATTATGCTTCCATGATGAGCTACGGTCCAGTTACAGTGGAGAGAGGTACACGCTCTGACAGGTGGATGTCCCAGGATGTGTCAGAATGTTGATGATGGCCCGCCGTGTGGGTGGGATGAGAACCGAAAGAGGGAGCTGCATTGAATCAGTTCTACAATTTTGTTCCCTCCAGTCACCCATTCAGCCCCTCATCTATTCACTTAGTGTTTACGGAGGATCTGTCATGTGCCAGGCTGGGCAGATGAGCTTTTGTTGTTTTTAATCTAATCCAAGAGACAAGCTATAACCATGACACACGGAGGACAAACTGGGATGACGAACAAGGACACACTGATGTGGTCCCCACAGTCCGCCTGAGACTTGCAGGCGTGTGGAGACAGTACACGTGGTGTTCTCACGCGGGTGTGGTGAGTCCGGGGGCGCCGTGGAGGGGCGTTTGGAGTTCAGCGGAGTGATGGACTCGGGTTGGCAGGCAGGAGAGGTAAAGCAATCCAGGCATGAGTCAGCCTCTGGTTGGTTTCCTTGTTAAATAGATTTTTCATAGGGAAGAGCCGTGTCCCGTCCAACTCCTTTCCTCTGTCGGATTTGTGCAGTGGTGGACCACGCCGTGCTGTTGTTTATGGGATTATGAGGCTGTTTGCAGCTGCACCTAAGGCTGATTCTCTCAAGGTCTCAAGGTCTTAGGCAGGAAGTGGGAAGTACAGCCCCCTGGCTCTACCGGATCAACTTATTTTGACAAGATTTTCTAGTCTTCTTTCCCTACTTTGTGTGATGGAAATTAATTTATCAAACATTTATTAAGCAAGTGCTCAGTACCAGGCCCAGGGCCAGGGTCTGAGAGAAACAATAATGGCAAAAACAAACAGATCTCTGCCTTGAAGAACTTGCAATCTAACGGGGAGAAGTCACATCACAATAAAAGCGGCAGATCAAGTTCGCTATTGTAAACTGTAAGACATTGACTCTGACAGCAGAGAACTCTGGGTTTTGATTTGGCCGTCTACTAGCTGTTAGTCCTTGGAAAAATAGCTTAAACCTGTCTGTTTGCTCTTTTCTAAAATGGGAATAATAGTAGAGCTACTCGTAGCGTTACTGTGAGGATTAAATATTGTAAGAACATGGGGCAGGGTCTGCACAGAGCGGTTGTCAGATGCTGGTCCTCATTCTCGTTACGACTGTGACAGAGACATGTTCAGGGAAAATGAGCGCATATAGGATGGGCCCCTAACAGGGAGGAAAGGATTCAGGGAAGGTTTCCTCTAAGTGGTGATAATGGAACTGAATCTAGAAAGAAGAGGAATGATGGCTAAAATGGGTCAAGGGCTTACAACAGGCCAGATACTGTTCTCAGAATGTACCATGGATGACCTCTTTTAATCTCACAACCCTCTGAATTATTATTATTCCAGAGAGAAGACAAATAGGACTTAATCAGGCGGAGAAGGGGACTTTGGGGAAGCATTTTGGACAGTGGTACAGATAAAATGGTCCAGGGATATGAAAAAAGAGCAGATTAATGGGACTGAAAGCTGTGCAGTGTGGCTGGAATAAAAGGATGTGTGGGCACGCTGTGTGAGCTGAGCCTAGAGGAATAGGCAGATCAGATTGTCACCATCATCCAGAAGATTTATCGGACCCCCAGCTGGATGGAGTCCAGCGCCGTCTTGGACAAAGCCCTGGCCGTCCATTTCCCGTTGTATTGATGGGAAGCAGATGTCATCAGACTCTTCTTCCTTGGAATAGGTGCTCTTCCTTCATAAAAACACATCAGAAGGTGCTGGGGAATTAACTGAAGAAACTATTCCAGAAAAGACTAGACCAAGAGACAGATGCCTGACTACGAGCATCTCTCTCTTTACAGTGTCCAGTTCCAGCGCTTTTAAACCCACGTAAAGATAAGTCGATTTGAGCTCAGAAATATGTGCACAAGAGTGATTCCATCCATGTTGATTCTAACCTCTAACCCTCCTAAGATGTATAAACAAGGCAAACCAAAGGCATTTTTATCTAAGACACTTACAAAGAAACGTGCAAAAGAGAAAACCAGTGAAAAGCAACAAACCAGTATGGAACCTATAGCACAAAGCCTGGCCCTTCAGTCATGTCTGTGGTTTAGGGCTGATCTTGAAAGACACTAGAAACTTCTGGCTGATAGGACCCCTAAAGCCACCAGAAAGGTGGGTAACACGTTTGAAGACAGACTGGCCTTGTTCAAAATGCAGCTCACACTCTGCTGTCTGGGGTCTGAGGCTGGTGGAGAAGCCCATCACGACTTCTCTTTCCTCCGCCTCCCCCACCCAACACGCCCACTGGGGGCTTTCATGAATAGCCTCTGATATGCCAACAGCTTGTACTTTTGGATTAAACATTTTCTTTCTTTTAGCTGCCCCTCCCGGCCTCCATTTGATAAGGCAAACCTCATTCCTGGGGATGGCACACAAATTCAGGGACATTTCGATGTGCCTATGTTCACTCTGGTGAGGCCAGGATGTTAGAAATATCCCCAGCTTTAGGGAAGAGACAGAAAGAGCAATGCTCAAATGTAGGAAAGGAAGACTGTGAGGTGTCCACGATATGCTTCCTGCAAACTTTTTCTCCCTTCCTTCCTTCCTTCCTTCCTTCCTTCCTTCCTTCCTTCCTTCCTTCCTTCCTTCCTTCCTTCCTTTCTTTTCTTGAGTTTGTACTGAACTGAACTGTAGTTTCTGGGAAAGAGAATTTTGGGAATATCGTATGTGTGGTTGATTACATTATGAACGTTTAATTAAAGGGACTATGACCCTTCCTCCTTTTCTCTATTCCTACTCACCACCCCCATGTTCACTTTCTCTTTGCATGTGTCCTACATTAATCAGCAGTATCCAGGGGTCCATGTTAGATACTTTGGAGTAATCAACACCCCCTTTTCCCCTGACCCAACTTAACTTCATTCTAGTTAGAAGAATAGTGTTTATTGAGCATCTTGTTTGTGCCAGAGATTGTGTTGAAACTTTCACATATTTTTTTTATTTATTGCTCACTATAACTATATGTGAATAATTTTAATGTGCTGAGGAAGCCAAGGGTCAGAAGAACATTTGCTGAAAACACTTTTAAAGTACATAGTGGAGCCAAGTTGTGCGTGAAGTTTTGTGTTCTCATGAGGTTTCAAAATCCAAGGTCTTATGCTGTACCCGCCTAGCTGATAAGCTTATGTTTACATCATTTTTTGCATTGCTGGTTGATGAACATTCCAACCTGCATGTATGTATTACGGCTACCTGAAACACAGTGTGTGTGAAACAGAGCTTACCATATTCTTTAAAAAATCTGCTCCTTCTCCTAATTTCCCGAATTTGGTCAATGGTGCTACTTTCTTTTGTACTTTTCTCTAAAGTGGTTTTTCTCAACCTCAGCACTATTGGCCTTCAGGGATGGACACTTCTTTGTTACAGGGGACTTTCCTGTGCATTGCATGATGCTGAGCGCATCCCTGGCCCCTACACAATAGAGAATGGTAGCACCTTCCCCATCCCAGATTTGACAAGCAAAAATATTTTCAGATACTAAAAAATGTTCCATAGGTGAAAAAATCATTCCCAGTTGAGAATCATTGCCTCATGGTGAAATTTTAGAATCTCCTTTTTCTCTCCATCCTGTTTTTAATTTTTTATTTTTGGTTTGTTTAAATGCTATATCAATTGCTAAATTCTGTTACTTCTGCCTGTGCAACGTTTCTTGCATCCATCCCTTGTGTTTTTACTGCTCTTACCTAACCTAACAGAAGCCCTTATCTCTTCCTAAGGGGTTTTCCCTGCCTTTGATATTTACTGCTTCCAACCTGTCTTGCACATCTGTGCCAACTTAATCTTCTCATCAGTCATGACATATATCTGTTGAAACATCTCAGACAGCTCCCTGTTGCTTCCTGAATACATTTTGAACTCTCTGAAACTGTTCAGCTCTGCCTGTGGTCACTGGGTGAGATTAAATGTGGCACGTTAGCTTCATGAAACTATGGTAGACACAGATGAAAGGCACTAATTAGTTTTATCAGAACTGAAGATGATATTTTGTATTCCCATTGATTTTGTAAAGCCTAACATTTAATAGCTTCCCTTCCTTGTAGTTTCAGTAGCATTATCTTACTAAAACTCTCTGGACCTGGTGTCTACTGAAAGGAAGTATTTTAAATGACCAATTAAATTTCTTTAATGAGCTGTTTATTCAGGTTTTCTATTTCTTAAGCTAAAATTTGAAATGTATTAGCATAAAATATTCATAAACTCTAACATTTTGAAACCTCTGCCATATCCCTAGTTATGTCCCTTTTTCTGCCTAATATTGTTTACATATGTTTAAGCAAACTAATCCAAATCATTGATCCATTCAAAAGTCTTTCGGCCCAGCACGGTGAAGGGTCAGCAGAGACTCGTGCAAGTGTAATAGGGAAGAACAAATCTGACTCCATATAGATCTGTTCCTCTGGCTCTAACCCTGTGCTTTCTTTCCTATGCTTAGTCATGCTGGTTTTGCACGTTCTGTAAAAGAATGTTGCCTGGAGCCTGAAATATACAGGACAGCCCATTCTCAAGGCTCTGACCTTTAAGAGTATAACATTTTCCCATTCATATAAAGATAAAAAGTTACAGAATAGAAAATACTTGTTTTGTTGGAGGTTCACAGGGACACCATGATCTGACCCATGTGGACAGCTGCAAGAACAAAGGATTCAGACACCAAGAAGTTTGCAACAGCCAACCACACCCCCTCCCCTTTTTAGTATAAAAGGAGCCTGAATTCTGACTTGGGTAAGATGATTCTCCAGGACATTGGTTTGCCACCTTCTCAGTCTGCTGGCTTTCCAAATAAAGTCGTTATTCCTTGCCCCAGTGCCTCCTCTCCCATGATTTATTGGCCTGTCATGCGGTAAGCAGAATGAGTTTGGACTCAGTAACAGAAGGAGGGCCACAGGCTGACAAGCACTGGGCAGCATGCTGGCCCAAACCGCTCTTTGGAATTTTGTTGACTGCAGTGCTGAAGCCTTTCTTCCTTGATTTTTTTCCCCACTCCCCTCAAGGGGCTGGGGGCTCTTTAAAGGAGTGTTTCTCAAACTTGAATGTACATAGGAATCACTGAAGATGTCATTAAAAGGGATTTTCAGATTTAGTCGATCTGGGGTGAGGTCCCAAAATTCCTTGTTTCTAACAAGCTCCCAGGTGATGGCAATGCTGTCGGCCAAAAGACCACACTTCGAGTGGTGAGGGTTTAGATTGTAATTTCTGTTTATTAGCCAAGCAGTTGCTACAGAAAGAAACAATCAAGTCCAAATCAAGTTGGATGCTTTGGTAGAATCAACAACATGCATTTCAGCAGAACCAATTTTCTGATTTTTTTGACCTGAGTGATAGAACCTCATTTAAAAAGTGGGCTTGGAGTGAAAGACAGATACCATATGATATCACTCATAGGTGGAATCTAAAAGATTGATGCAAATGAACTTATTTATAAATCAGAAATAGACTCACAGACATAGGAAACAAACTTATGGTTACCAAAGGGGAACGGCGGGGTGAGGGGTGGAGGGATAAACTGGGAGTTTGGGGCTAAGCAACACATTCTACTATATATAAAATAGATAAACAACAAGGACTATTGTATAGCACAGGGAACTATATTCAGTATCTTGTAATAAACTATAATGGAAAAGAATCTGAGAAAATATATGTATGTATAGGCATAAAATTGAATCACTTTGCTGTCCCTGAAACTAACACAACATTATAAATCGACTATACGTCAATTAAAAAAAAATGTGAGCTTGGCTATTTAAGTTGTAATGAGACATGCTGAGGCAGATTTAGGTTTCCACTGCAGAAACATCTTTTGAATAAATGTCCCACAAGGAGAAACAGAATGTCCCATGGATGTGAGAATTATGCCCAAAACAGTTGGCATGAAGACCCAAAGAAGATAAATATATGGAGGGTCAGAATGCAGCACAGAGGGGAAAAAAATCCAAACAAAAACACCCAAACCCAGTAGGCTTGCCATTTAGAACTGAGCCAAAAGAGCAGGCTTGAGATCAATCAGCCCAAAGTCTCCATGTTCTGAAGGCAGGAGAAAATGCTAAAGTTAGCATGTGTGGCTTCCTATAAACTGGGAGTAATCTAAAACAGATATTCCCCAAAGGACACTTCCAATGTTTCCTGGCTCTTGGCCAGACACTTCAAAGCCCCATTATCAGTGAGTTGTGGTCCCTGTGTTGGGAAAGTTGGGCGATGCTCTGAGGAAATGTCAGCTCCGGATCACAGTTTCCTCTAATTTCCGTGCAAGAAGGTCAAAGTTGCTGAGGGCGGCCCACACTCCAGTGGCTCGGCCATGTTGCCAACTCTGCACGTTAGGGCTCGCCTTCAGTTTCATCAAGAGTGGGATGCTATCTGACAGGAAGCAGGGTTCGAAATGGTCTCCACTGGCTGATTGATGATTCCTCTCCAGAAGTCCGACTCTGCCAGAAACTCCTCACCTTTTTAATGAACAGAGTGCAGAGAGAGTCAGTATCTTTTTTCTTCCCTTGCTTAGCTTGGCTTTGGGAACCTTTCCAGCTGAGTCTGTCAGTGGTGCTGAGCATCATATGTTAGCCAGCTCATGGGATGGGGAATCTTGAGAAGGCTATTTTGAAAATATGAGGATGTTGCACATTTCTATTTCCCTAGTCTCCTGAGCTTTCTCTTCATTTCTAAGCAATAGTTCTTACTCCACAAGACCCAAACGGTGGAGCTGAACTCCCTCAGCTTAAGAGCTCCTTCGTTAAGGAACTGACCTCTTTACAGTTGAGTCTTCCACCCATGAACGCATTATAATCTCACCATTTATATAAATTCAACTTAATCTCTCTCCACAATGTTTTGGAGATTTCAGGTCTTGCACATATTTTGTGATATTTATTCCTAAGTATTTTATATATTTTTTGCTGCTATGGTAAGTAGTATTAAAAAACTTCAATTTCCAGTACTTTGTTGCTGGTATATAGAAATACGGTTGATTTTTATACATTGATCTTGTGTCCTGCAACCTTGGTAAACTCACTGTCTCTAGGAGCTTTCTTACATTTCCTATTGGATTTTCTACATAGACTATCATGCTGTTAGAGCACTGTTTAAGATTAAAAAGACCAGTACAATTTTTAAAGCAGCATTTTTGGCGCACACATATATGAGCTTAATTAAAACTGCTCATGGAAAAAGGTGAGGACTTTAACTCTTTGCTTCTGACGATGGTTCTGAAGGGCACTGGAAGGTCATGAGTGGGACAGAAGTTTCTCTGGTAGACAGATGGACCCTATGTCTTTAATTCACCCAAGAGTGGATGGTCTCACTTTTACTTCCTTCAGCCCAGGGTGGTGTTGGACTGTAAATTCCATTTTACAGTCACACTTCGTGTGCATTTAGAATAACTCTACAAACCACACAGGAAAACCCCATATAAGTGGCTAGGTGCTAGCACACATTTCAAATTATGGATTTCAATTCATTAATAGTGAGTGATGACCTTTTAAACATTTTAAACTGTTTTATAAAAGGGAAGAGAAAATTTAAGAACCACAACTTCAACAATAGTATTTTCTCATCTGTAGTTTTTCTTTGCAATCCTAAAGGTTTAGCATAAAGATGAAAGCTTGCTTTTTTTTTTTTTTTCTTTTGGGGGGAAGGTCGTAGAGGGAGTTAAACCATATGGTGAAAAGTCATGTGAAGACTGAGTTTTTGATGTGTTTATTCTTGCTGGCCCGGGGAGGCGTGGTGACTGACAGGTGGAATTGCCGGCCTCCCAGATGGTGGAGGCACGAAGCTGCTGAACACGCACTCCTTCACCTCGTTCCTTCACGCTCATGCACTGCCTTGTGTTACCTGCAGAATCTCCCTGACCTGCGGGTATAGCCCGCATTCCTCACCCCACACTCTACCCCATCCTTCCTGGCTCAGTGTATCTCAGTGGATTTGTTGATACTGCTGTGGACAGTAGGTCGATTGCTCATGCTTGTGGTTCTGGAAGAAAAGGCAAGATTAGATTAGAAACATTCTCTATGTACTTATGTTCCTGACAACACCTTAGCTTTAGTGCCCACCATCTCCAGACAATGGAAACATGACAGAGGATACTGAGTGGTCAAGGAAAAACCTCATTGTAATAGGGAAGACCAAATCTGACTCCACAGCGGATCTGTTCCTTTTGCTTTACCCTTTGTATTCTGTTGTTTCACTCCAAGTTAATCACTAAAGGGATGTTGCCCGTAGCTTAAAGCATCCATACACAACGGCCCATCTCCAGGAACCCTGCCTCCTGTGCCTGAGCGTTAAGCTAACATACTTTTGTTCAGCTCACAGGAAATATCTTGACCAGGTTCACTTGTGTATGGTGGCAGGAAAAAAATAATTGACACATCCCCTCCCAGAATCTAGCCGGAACCAGGAAATCTATGCAACAACTTGTTGCCTTTGATTACTTTACCTCCTCACCTACCCCCTCTTTGTTCTATAAAAGAAACTGGCATTTAAACCCAGGCAAGATGGTTCTTTGGGACACTAGTCCACCATTTTCTTTGTCTCCTGGTTTTCTGAATAAAGGTGCTATTCCTTGTCCCCAACATGTATCTCCTGATTTATTGGCCACTTGTGTGGTGAGCAGTATGAGCTTGGACTTGTAACATGACCATCCAATGAGCATATTATTTAAGAAGAGGGTAGCAGTTATGCTAAGAAAATCTTTGTTAACGTACACTTATACAACAAATGTTTTTGAGTGCCAGCTAGGCGTTACCTTCTATTCTAAGCACTTTGAAAATTCAATTAACAAAAAGGACAAAAATCCCTGCCTTCTGGGAGCTTATCTTGTACTACAGGAGAGGGGAGATGAAGAATAAATATAAATGTAATAATTAATAAAGTGCATAGTATATTAGAAGAGCCATTTATATGGAGAAAAGAAACAGAGTAGTGCTGGCAGGAATCCAGAGAGGAGTAGAGAATGATTACAATTTTAAATATAGATTGCAGTAGATGGAATGCAATGGAAGCAGAAGTGTGAAGGAGGTGAGTTAGCTGTGCAGAAGAGCCAATTTAGTCAGTGTGAAAAATGTGGAGTTGGACTATGCCTGGCATGTTTTAGGAGCAGCAGGTAGCTAGCACTAGCTTACTGAGAACTGGTCCAATCTAGCTTGGTCTCTGATAGCCCTGAATGTGGGAAGAAACCCAGCTTGAGACTGGAAGATACGTTAGGTGTCTTTTTTAGTCTCTCATTTTCTCCAGTGTCATAGCTTTTGAGCCCCTTCTAGGAGGATACCAGCCTGTGCTCTGGTCACCCTACATGTTACCCTCCAATCTCTAGCCATTTCATTAAAAAACAATTGCATGATCGTGAACCATGCCAGAAGCTTCAGTTGTGAAAATAAGTTTTGAGTGTCCTTTTAGAAGGGTGTTTGGGGCCGTGTGAGATGGGGAGGTGTGAGGTGCACATGTATGGAGGAGGCATTGTTGCCTGACAGCTGTTCTGGGTGTGCTCAATACTTACAAAACGCTTGGACTGTTTTCAAGATCCAAGTGCTTGTATATGATGAATAGAAGAATAAAAAGAATGAAATTGACAATGTTGGGTGGACCATAGCTTTGATCGGAAGGCAGTTCTCAAAGTGGAGTTCCAGAAGTGGTTTTAGCACCAGCGGGACTTTCAGGACGTGTGTATGTAGCTCCCTAGGGGGCTGCTTTAAAGGGAATTCTTATCTGGGTGAATAAGCTATGGAGCTCGACTTGATCCTCAAAAAACCGAGATGGTTTGTTTTTAATTTTTAATTAAAAAAATTTTGAACGTCAGAGGGAGGGTCATCTCTTCTCCAAACCTGTAGTACCTAGAGCAGTCTGACTTCCTAAAATGTGGAGGTGGTGGAGAAGGGGTCAGATTGCTCGGACCTTGGGTCATCTGGAGGAAGGGAACAATTCCTCCGTTGCCGCCTGTGCACATTTCTCATTATTAGAATGCTATGGCCACTGTATATTTTAACAAAAATACTGTGAGTCCGTAAGGAGGTGTGGTTGTACCTTCACAGGGGATGAGGATGTTTCTGGCATGAGGAAGAGTCATGGGTCAGGTCAGAAAATGGTACAAGGAGGGAGAGCATGAAATGATTTCAGGTACGAATTAATTCTGTTCACCTGGTGCTTGCTCTTAAGCACAGATGAAGCTGTCACGATGTTTCAAAGGGGGCTACCAGGTGATAGGACCTAACATGGTGGCTTCTTTGCAGGAAGAGGTCAGAAGTTAGAAGTGGGGAGCAGGAATGGGCACGCCTAGCTGTACCAGCCATCTGGAACTTGAGTAGAGGCTTCTCTGATGGTGGGACAGCGCCTGTGAGCCCTGGGATCCAGCAAACCCAGGTAGGATCAGAACCCAGAATCTCTGTGCTTCTTGCTTTCTCATGTTAAATGAAAGAATCTTAAAATTTGAACTGTGATAAGGGGAACCAACCGAGTTGAAAGGGGAGCAACTCACTATAGGACCAGTAAAGTCATAGTAGCAGGGATTAAAATTAGAGAACTGAAAGGGAAAGGTCAAAACCAAGGGGGCAAATCAAAGCTTCTGCTCATTCACCTGTCTCTGCTCACCTGGAGATTTGCCTTCTCAAGCTAAAAAATTCAAGTGGGCAATTCTGGCTTTAGTTTAATCGGGGAAGCTGAGATTCCTCTTATGTTCTTACATTTTCAGCTGGAAGTCAGACCAATTCCATTTCTAATATTTAGCCCAATGAAAGCCACACTCAAAGCTTGTCACTCTCTGTCACTGATGCATTTCTTCACGAGATACATCATCAAGAGGGCTTCGGATTAATTCAGTTTGTTGGCATTGGTGTCCTGGACCCAGCTCTACTGGCTCCTAAGAGCTGACTGTGTACATCTATTCCCAACTCTTCTTTCAGTGGCATCACATTGGTAGTTTGAAACCAACCATTGTGGGGGTATTTACACTGCAGAAATTGTCACATTGTGTAAATCATGGCTTTTCCCCTGAGGATGTTAAACGTTGACTCGCACAACACCTGTCCCAGTGCTTTTTTCGCTTTTAATAGAAGGAAAAATTAAAATAAAATAAAAAATATTTCTCTTATGAACTGATAAGGGACAAAATTAAAAACCTACCAAAAATTTTGGTTGTTTGGATGGTTGCTCAATTTCACTCACAGAACAAGAAAGGCAATTGAGCCAAGATATCATGAGCCACTTCAGAATTTTCTAGGTATCTTTGTGTCATATTTCTTTGGCTAGCATGATGAAATATTTGGAGCATCTTTTGAAGTCAGGGAACCCTGGACATGAATCTTAACCTACTATCTTTCAGATGGGTGACAGCAGGTAAGTTACTTACATTCTCCAAGCTTCAGTTTCATCACCTACAAAGTTGGAATAGAATTGATTTTACATGCGAGGCAGCTTTGTAATTTGTAGAACTCAAAAACTGGGATCTACTGTCATGACCCAAACTCCTTCTGCAGGTGGCACTATTTTTTTCTTTATTAGATTTAGGTCGTAGAAGTGTTAAGGACAAGTTTACTTTTTCCTAGGATGAACATGTGCCTTTTTAAAAAAAAAACAAACTATTATGGCATCAAACAATAGCCAGATATTTGGTTGACCAAACCCTTCCCTTTCTGAATGGTTGCAGAGAAGGTTTTTTAAATCTCAGATGAATGATTGTTTAGCATTAACATTGGAATCATGGCAACAGTGTATGCTTATTCCATTGCAGATTGTCGCCCTGTGCAGGGGAGGATAATAAAACATAAAAATCCATGGTTTACTGGGCAGTAGAAACAAAGAAGGGAAGCTTTTCCACTCTCGTTTCCCTCTTTCTCCACCCAGTCCCCTTCTCAGACTGAGCTTCCCTCTTCAACCTCTCTGGGGTACAAGTGCTGATAATGGTCTAAATACAGGCGTGCACTTTAGTGGGAATGTCTGCTGTTGATCAAAGCTGTGTCATCCAGGCCACCAGTTCAAGGATTTCTGACTTCCTGCCTTATCTTTGGAACGTCTCTCTGCTCCCCCTAACCCACGCCCATCCCAGCTCCGAGTGTCTACTTTCAGTAGTAATCCCATTTCATCACTTTCCATTCTCTGGCTTGGCAGGTGGCTGACCCACACTTTATGTTCTCATTCTCTACGTTTATAGTGCTCATTTTTCATTTCCTTTGTCATCAGTATGGACAATAGGTTTTTCTGTGGCCTCGTGGTTATTTCACTTCTATTTATTTTGAATTGTAAGCTGGCTGTAAGCTCTTCTATGCCTTCTATACAACCTTTCCAAGTCTTTGTTCCCTCATTTCTAAAAAGGAAAAAGAGGATACGAATACATATCTGTCACAACTGTGTGGATGGAAAGAAATGATGTATGATGTATGTAAGAGTCCTTAATGTGGTGCCTGGCGTTTATAGGTGCTCAGCGAATATGCCTCTTCTTCTTCCTTTGCCGCTTTCCATGATGCCCAAGGCAGTTTGTTGCCAGCTAAGCATTCAGCAGATCCTTGTAGGATGAATGATTATCACACCCATGTAGAGAGGAATTACTCTTTCCACTATTGATGCTGCTTCCTATGTTGAGGGATTTCTATGAGCAGAACACCCTGGTCTTGCTCACATCTCCCTTGGGAAGGAGTGCCTTATTGGAGAATAAACTTGCGATGTGGAAGTGAAGAAATTTGGGAGGAGAAAGAGGATGAGGAAGTAGGTCATCCCCTTTTGCCTTGTGTGTGTGGGCTGATGGGGAGAGATGAGGGACAGCGAGGTGATCTGGCTGCCGATAAACACATTCTGACCTGCTCTTTCATGCTGGAATTTTAATAGGGGTAAGTTCCCGAATGAGGAGGCAAGTATTTCTTTATCCTTATGTGTGCTGACTTCTGGGATTCAGTAATAAAAGGTTTATTATTGCTGCATATGTGAACCGCATTCTCCAATATGAAACTGATCATAAATAAAGGTGATTTTTAAAAAAATCTCCATCTACTCTCAATTGATTCTGAACTTGGGTGTGGAAATGCGTTTTTTGTTTGTCTTTTGCTGTGTCCTACCATCCCCTGTAGTCTGTCCTTCCAGTTTGCGTGACAGAAAACTGTGTCAGTGCAACTGCATCTTGTTTCTGTTACTCTGTGCCTGAAGTTTCTTCCATATGGATCCACGTGCATTTCAGAACCAGTGGAGACATCATTAAATGGTTTTTATAATTCAAAGCACTCTTCATGATCCTCACGCCATAAAGATGAATCTTTCTCATTTAGTATCTCCCAGAATTTTTGGAGTATTTCTACCAAGTTACAAGTCATGATTGCTGTTTTTTGTTTTGTTTTTTTTTCAACTCAATCTTTATTTTACTTAAAAATCTTTTTTCCTCATCATCATCCTTCTCCAAATGACAAGATTTCACTACGCAATGTGGTTAGTGGCTAAAGTCGTCCGCTTCTGAGTGATTATGAAATGTCTGGGTGGACTCTTTTACCCGTTTCCCTTGGTTCTGACTATGTGTAGGGTCACAGAGAAGAGAGACTGCAAAGGAGGTGATGAGTACATAAAAGACAGAAGAGAGGATGGATAGCCAGATAGGCTTGTGACTAAGGGCTGGAAGAGCAGGGCTTGTCCCCACGCCAGCCTGCTTTTTCCTGCTCCAGGGAGCCTGTGACAATTGATCATCTGCATGTGACCCTGTTGGAGAATGAGTCAACATCAGTCATTGGAAAGAGGAGAGTTCAGGCCCAAGGATGTGTCAGCTTCGAGAGACAGGCTATGTTCTCCGGGATTTTGATGGAAGGAAAGACTGGCAAAGAGCCACGACCAAAGGATGCTACACCCAGCTAAAGGAGAAACACAGGGGACTTCACTATCTTCAGAGTCCTAGTGGGTTTTGTCTGAAAGCACATCTCAGAGCTGAGACTGGGGAAATTTATTATCGACTCCAAAGCAGCTGGAGTGGTTTGTGGCAGGTTTTTTCTTTCAGAACCACAGTTCTGCCCTCTGCTCACAGGTTCCAGCCATTTTTAATGACAAACACCAGAACACCAGTTACATGAACTCCTGGTCTACCTGTTTAGTCCATTTTCAGATTTTCACTTCATTGGCCCCATCCATAGAAGACCAACAAGAGTGTATTCTCAGGCTCATGAATCAGTTTAATAACAGTTTATTCATTTGACATTTTTTGGACCCCTGGCTTTGTGCTTGATAATGGCAACATAAGAAATCGATGAACTATGGCCCTTGGTCTGGTCTTGAGTAAACTCGCAGGCTATGGGGGAGACAGACATGCAAACAGATAAACCACAAGCTTATACAAATCAGGAACAAAGTGCCGTGGGAGCACAGAGGAGAGAGCAACTCATCTCTCACATGGCATGAGAATGTGTGTGGTGTGGCTTTTCCAGGCAGAAGGGTGGACAGAAATGTGAGCCACTGCTGAAGCCTGCCTGTGAGCAGAGCATCATCAGAGCTTGCCCTGCCTGCCTGGTTGAGCAGTCTCGCCTCGAGTGAACTGCATGGAACGCATTAGTGTGAAGATAGCCTGATGATTTAATTATCTCAATAATCACTATCGAACCCAAATAAGCATGCCATAGAAAGACAGATGCCTGTGAAGAAACTGCCAGAAAAAAGAGTGTGGTGGAACTGCAGTTGCTGAAGGAATTTCATTTTTCAAGTCTATGTGTGAACCATGCATAAGCTTATCTGGGCGACCTCCTTACAAGCAGCAGAAGCTCATGCTAATTCTGTGGAGTCTGGAAGTGGTGGAGTTTTGGTTGTTTGGGCCCAGGAGGAGAAATAGAAGGTTTCCATTCTCCAGACACTTCTTATCAGATGCAGAGTTGAAAGTATCCTGATAAATCTGGCCCTAGCTAAACATCCGCTGAATTATACGCTCCCATGGGAAAATCCTGCCCTTGAGAACTTGGTCTTTTTATTTGCTTTTAAAACCTCAATTGCTGAACTGTATAATTCCTGGAAGCATCTTGACAGCATGAATTGATTATGAAGATGGTGTAAGTAGCACTAAAGTTCCGGTGCATTAGGTCATTAGCGTTCTTCCCTGTGAAAGGAGCAGTTGGGACATTTGTTGAAAGGATGATGACATGCAAGACACACCATTTCCCCTTGAATCTACTGAGATCACCACAGCATCACCACCAAGTGGCTTCTGCACAACAGAGAAGACTTTTTACAGATCGTTGGGCAGTCAGTGTTTCCACAAATAGCCTTTGAGCATGGAAATGACCTTTCAACATGCTGCTTTATTTTTGTAGTTGTAAAAATGTAGCAAATCATTTGAAATATGGGAGCCAGGGCCTAGCTCTGTGACGGGAGCACTGGGTAGTTGGGAGGGAAGTAATTGTACTGAGTACCTACCAGGTGTGTCATGAAATGTGATCTCCTTTCATCCTCATAAATGTCAGATATCGTTGCTCCCAAGGAAGCTGAGGCAACAATGAACGAATGAATTGAGTAACAGCAAGAAGTGGAGAGGACACTGGACTAGGACTTAGAATTTGGAGTATAAAACCAATTCTTATTTCTTTGCAATGTAAGCTTGGGCAAGTTATTTAATCTCTCAGCTCTGTGTCCAGTATTTCAGCTCAATAATAATAATATAATAATAATAAATGACATTAGTGTACTAGTTTATACTTTATGAAGGGCTTTCGTAGTCATTATTGCATTTGTTTCCCACCACATGCCTGTGCTGGGGAGATGGCACAGAATAGTGAAAAGTGGTATGAGAGAGTCTTGGGTTCAAATCCCGACTCTGCCTTCAATCTGCTCTTTTGAGACTCCAACTCTTTTTCAGTAAAATGGGGCTTCATGATATGTATCTTGCAGCACTTGTGTAAGATCTGAAAGAGAAATAGGTAAAGATGCTCAACAAATGGTAGCTTCTATGGAGGTCCCATTTGAAGGATGAGAAGAATGGTACTCAGACGTTATGTGAGTTCCTCAAAGTCACACCCACGTACCACACTGGGCAGGGAGGTAAGGAGTAGGAGCATGGGCTTTGGAGTTAGGTGGATTTAGGATTGAATTGTGCTCCACTTCTTACAGGCTGTGTGACCTTGGGCAAGTGACTCACTCTCTCTGAGCTTTAGTTTCCTCATTTGTAAAATATTTTGTAAAATAATTACTCCCTTATAAGTGGATGAGTGAAAAGGATGAAACAATTATTAAAAGCACTTAGCTAACTAAGTGCCTGTCTCTTTCCTTCTTCCATTCTTCCTTCCCTCCTTCCCTCTCTCCTTCCCTCCCTCCCATTTCTAATATGGTACATGCCCAATACATCCTGGGAATTATCCATGACCTTTATTAGCAGTATCAGCTTGATAGAGTAAAAAGCACATTTGATTTGGAGTTGGAAGGGTCATGGTTGAGGGGGAGGAGTCCTGGCTCTGCCACTCTAGCTCAGTGACCTTGTGCTGGCCACCTCACCAGTCCGTTTCATAGTCCCCATTAATAACCTTTACTTCACAGAGTTGCTGTAATGAGCACATGAGACGATGATTCTGAGAGTGCTTTGTCACGTCTCAGAGCTAGAGATGCACTTTTACTAATACAGCACCTGGGGCACCAGGCAACGAATTAGGGGGGTGTTTGTGTGAGTGCAGAGGGCTTAGACGCCAACAGTTTTTAATTCAAAACTCGAGTCCTGTCTCATGCAGAGCTGAGCAAGTTTCACTTTTCACCGTGTTGCTTTTATTGTGCACCTCGCTAGCCCAGGGCACCCTGGAACTGCCCAAATTTACTGTGAGGACTCTGCATGTATGTATGTTTCCAACCAATGGATTTTAAGAGTGGATTTACTATAATTACCCTCACCAAAATGTTCGATGTTAAAAAAAAAGAAGGTAGTGCTATGACAGAAAATGTTATGAGACACTGTGCTTGAGTGAGGGGGTTCATTGGTGGTGAGAACTGGAATTTAATTATCTTTATAACCTAGTGCCTACCATGATGTATTAGGAACTTAATAGATGTTCAGTAACTAGTGTGAATAAAAGAATGAATGACTGTGTTTTTTTGCACTGACAATGCTACAGTCCAATTCTTTCTTTTAGAAGCCTGTAGAGTTCAGTTGTGGCCAACCTGACCTCTGGCTTCCCTTGCCTTTTCCTATGGGCTGGTCTGCCTCTCTGTTTATAGAACTTTTTGTCTGAAGAATATCCCGCTCCCTTGGAATCCTTTGTCTCATAGACTTTTCCCCTTACAGGATGATGATATCACTTGAGAAATTCAGTTCTTAAAAATCCCATCTCTTCCAAAATAGGAAATGAACTCATCCTGGTTAAGCTGTATACCTGTTATAGAATCTCAATTATACCCAGTCCCACCATCCCTTTTGCCTTTAGTCTTTAAAGGGAGAAGAAGTGCGACAGCCCAAAATGATGCACATGAAACATCTCAGAAGTTTTCAGTACTTAACTTACTTATTATCACCTCTCCTGGAACAAAGCCTTAGGCAAAATGTGGGAAAGTGGCCCCTTAAGTGGAAAAAATGAAGAAAGGGGAAAAAAAATGAGATCAGTGCAAAATGAATATAGTACAACATGCCAAGTGATTCAGCTTTTTAAAAAGTAAAGTGATGATAGGTACAGGGAGTGCTGTGATTGTGGGTTATTTTCTGAAACCCCAAACAAGGGATTTGGAAAGCTGAAAGGCAAATGTGTCTCTTATGCTTCCCCAGAGAGACCTCACAGGGAGAGCTAATATCTGTGGCTATTTTGAGAAGGTCACCTATTAAACCAGAACCTCGTGCCCTGGATTCATGTGGAGCTAGCGTGCAAAGTCATGGACATTCATGAATCAAAATTTCCCCAAATGGGGCATATCTATAGCCAGCGGAACCCTGGTTAAATTTCTTCAGGAATTGGAACACAATGCTTATCTCTACAGACTCCACAGATGTAACCAAACTCTAGACTGGAGCTCTCTAGTGTATCTCCAGTTATTCCAGACTTATGAATGGTAGATCCATTTACTCCAAATAATGTTCTTAGGAGCAGATATATGTTATCTGAAAGCCCACATGTTCTGTCCTGGGTGGGTGGTTGTAAAGGATGCAGGTGGAGAATTTAGAGTGGGGCACATGGTCCCAGGGCCAGGAGTGTTTGACCCAGGATTCTAGGGGCAGAGATCAGAACTTTGGTGGCATGTAGGAGATAGGAACATGGCTTTAGAATCAGATAAGCTTCCCTCAGCCACCTGCTAGTTACATGGCAGAGGACAACTTAAGTGTTTTGAATCCCATCGCCTTATTTAAATAAGATGGAGATAATAATACCTGTATCACAACGGCATGTGATGATTAAATTAAACCAAGCATGTGAAAATTGTCCTGAACTGAAGTTGAGCAGACTTAAGGAGTAGATGTCTTTATCGTTTTTATTGTCCAACTAGAGAGTCAAGGCGGAGAACACAGCCACCGGCATGATAGGAGATGACCAAAAAACTGGGCTTCTGTTGCCTCTGTATCCTCTTCTCATGGGGAACCGTCTTACATGTGACCAATGTAGCACTGGTAGAAATGGAGTTTAGGTTCCAGGGTGAACCCAGAATGTTGCTGAAATCATGTACTTTAAGCATCAAGATTTTGTATTTCCTCTTCTTCTATTGTCAATTTGATGTTCATTTGATGAGCCACTCTAGGAGGTTTCTCATACTATTTTCATGGGCAAATAAATTCCAGGCTACAGAGGGTTGGAATACAACTTATTTGTGTGCTGGGGATTTTCAGGGCTGGGTAAAAAGATTTTAATTGTGTGGGAAGTCAATACTCATTACTACTAATAAGATTAAAAAAATCCTTTAGGAAATTTCTGGTGCTCTGGCTGTATGGCCGGCAGGGAATCTCAGGGTATGGTAGATGGTCTCTGGTCACTTCAGCCTTTCCCATTCCTTCTCCATCTTCCTTTCCTCTGTCTCCTGTCCCAGGATGTTCGGTATTGTTCTGGGTAAATGAACACGCTTGCAAGGTGTATACTTCCATTTGGGGCTACTGTTTTGATGCAGCCTTTTTAAAATGCTAATTCAACAATTTTACTAAAGACACTTGACAATAACCAGCTTGTCCATGCATAGATTAAAGCTATTAAGAGATTTCCCATTTCTACCATTTCCCATTTTCTCCCCATCCTTACCAGTAATAGGTATGATTGTTATTTAGTTTTTGTCAGTGTGATAGATCTCAAGTGTTATTTTCATGTCCTTACTAGTGAGTTTGTACCTCTTTTCACACATGTGATGGCTTTTGGGAATTATTCTTCTCTGGAGGGTGTATGGATATTTATTGTACTATTCTTGTAATTTTTTGGTAGGCTTGACATTTTTCTAAATGAAAATTGAAAAGAGAAACATTGAGGGTACAAGAAGAGGCAATAGAGGCAGTGCATACATATTGGGGGACCTAGTGGACAAATAAAGGGGTTAGCTTAAGATGGGAGCACGTCATTTATAAAAGACAGGAAAGCAGAGTGTGACAGGTGTCAACAGATGTTGGTAGATACAGTAGTGTGAGTCGGTTGAAATTATCTTCTGATTATTCAACTTTCTCACTGAAGTGAGAAATAAGCTGAGCAAGAGGATGTGTGAGGAAGTACTGGAGGCTAAAGGAGAGAGGAGGTGCCATGTGGGGACATGAAAGCATCAGGGAAAATAATATGATTAACAAGCAGCATTAAGGGACCACCTGAGGTACAGTGACAAACAAACTAGTGACCAGTCAGCATAGCTATGTGTTTTCTCTTAGTCGTGTTCAGATATTTGGATGAGAGCAAGAGTGTTGAAGTGTTGGATTTCGTCAGGGTTGTGGTATTCGGCAAAAGCACAGAATTGGGGTGAGATTGTTGGAGGTATATGAAAAGACATGGTTAAAATGATCGATTTTGGAGTAAAGCTGGGAGAGGGATGGGGGCCAGTGAAAAAATTGTATGACCACTGGATTGGAGATCCTGTTCAGGGGAATAATTATAGGACTTGAGTGCCAAAGAGAATGAGCTAGAGAGCTCAGAGGTGGTAGTCATAGAGTGGGAAGGATGATAAGGAATTTACAGGGGGGCTATCGTTATTGCCAATATTGAAAATAAAGGAAATATCCCTGTTTTGTTTAAATATTTTACTTTTATACTTAGAAGTGAGATTATTTTTATTTACTTGTTATTCTCTGGCCTTAGAGATATACTGATTTTATAAAGTGAATTGGGGAACATAATTTCTATGGCCAGAGCAGTTGGAGTAACATCGAAATGACCTGTTCTTTAAAGATCAGATGAAGCCTTAGCCTTTGACTCTCCTGCGCTGTGCCTTTATCCATCATAGATTTAAATCACCTTTACCATTTCTTTCTATGGTTATTAGTCTATTCAAGTTTTCCACACCTTCAAGAAACTTCTATATTATGAACAAATCATTTCTTTCTTATGGGTTTGAACATTTTTTAGCACAGAGTTGTATGAAATATTGTCTTATAATTCTTTTGGTCTCTCCTGAAGTTGTGATTTTATCCCTTTTCTCTTTATTTTTTTTTCAAATTGAAGTATAGCCGATTTACAGTATTATATGAGTTTCAGATGTACATCACAGTGACCCAATATTTTTATAGATTGTACTCCATTTAAAGTTATTATAAAATATTGCCTATATTCCCTGGGCTGTACTATATATCCTGGTTTTATCCCTTTTCTCATTCCTAATCTTATCTATTTGTGTTGTAATCAGGTACAAAATTATATTTCTTATTTTAGTTTCCAGATGTAAACTGTTGGATTTATTTATCATATCTACCAATTTTATTTTGTCCTTGACTAATAACATATTTTAGATTTATTAATTCCCTCTTTCTACTTATTTTTAATTGATTTTGATGGCCTATTTTTAATTTGTTAGTTTGTGAACTTAGCTCTTTTGTTTTAAATCTATTTTTAAATTATGAAGGCATTTAAAGCGATGCATTTAGCTTTTGTTGATCCTCCTAGGATTTAATTTGAAATGTACTCTTTTTTATTACTCTTCAGATAGTTTGTGAATTAGATTTTCCCTTTGGTCCAAGGATTATCTAGATATATGTAAGTACATTTCTAAGTATTTAATATTTTTGGCATCAACTTTTTATTATTTGTAGTTTCGTTATATTATCAGAAACTGTGGTCTGTGAAATTTCTATTACATTCAGTTGGTTAAACTTTTCTTTTGTGGTCAGATATATAACTTTTGCAAATGTTCCATGAATATATGGAATGAATATATAATCTCTATTCAAGGGCTGTAAGATTCTACTTTGCTACTAGATGTGTTCAATTCTGCAAGAAATATATTAAAGTCTCTTCCTATGGTTGTATTTTAGTCAAATTCTTTTTGTATTTTTATTTTCATGTGTTTTACATATTTAACTGCTATGTTATGTGATGCATTTAGGCTTATCACTATTTTATCTTCTTCATAAATTGTGCATTTTATTCATACAATGTTCCTCATTCAGTTTCATCGTATTCTTGATATTTGCCTGGCATTTTCTTGCCCTTTGCTTTATTGTCAAACATTCTTTATCTTTAAAAAAAATTATGTTTCTTATAAATGAAATATAGCTTTATTGTTGTCGTTTAGCTTAATCTGTCAATCTCTCTTTTTCAAATGGGAGAATTTCATCCTTTTCCATTGATTGTAAAGACCTGTACTTGCTTTGCCCTCACACATCTTGCCTTCTCTGGATGCTGAACACCTTTAGAAGTTATTCTACTCTGCAGGCTCATGGACGCTCAGGTCTGGTCATAGGCATACTAACTACAAATGGGTGCAGTTCTGCCAGTAGGTAGGAGCCTGCTGAGGTGTCATTTCCCTCTGGTCTCCTTGCATTCTCTCGGCATCAGGGACAGGGAGTCCTCAGCCCACCCCTTTAGCTCCTTGCTAGCTTCCTTTATGCCAACTCTCCAGAGGGAAATGCTAGTCTCAATTTTCTGTGCTTAATTTTATGCAGAGCTCAAGGTCTCACCCATACCTAGGTGCCCATGGACCCAGCAGTAGTTTGGCTGAAGAGATATAAGCAGATTGGAGTTGGGAGTGCAGAGGTGAGTTGAGGTTGCCATTTTTCTAATACATTTTCCAAGACTGTCATTGATTTTCAGAGTGACAGAGTCTCCCTCAGTTTGACATATATGGGGCTTAATTAACTTTGCCACACAATAGGATTGCATTTTGAGAAAATGCTTGATAATCTCCACTCTTCTATATGCTTTGGCACATATCTGCAAAAAACATATAATTGTAAGCAGTCTATTAGGAATCACGAGCATTACTCAAATGAGGAAGAGCAAATTATTTGTTTTTATGCTCAAACTGCTTGGCATTAGCTTTTAGAAAACATTCTCCAAGTACTTTATGCCTTCATAGTCTTTATACCAGTCAGAAGCTAAGGGGCAGTGACAAAATGTTCTACTTTGACTTGGCAATTTTTTCTCTTCTATGTTTTGTAGGAGTCCCTAGTTCTTCTACCACAAGCTTATCCATTCAGGGACTATGGCAGTTTAAAAAAAATTTAGGTATAGTTGACTTACTATATTGTAATAGTTTCAGGTATACAACATAGTCATTAAGTATTTTTATAGATTATATTCCATACAAATTTATTATAAAATATTGACTATATAGTGCTGTGCTGTATATTACATTCTTGTAACTTACTTATTTTATACCTGTTGTTCTTAAAATCATGCATCATGGAATTTTAAAGATACAGACGTCATGTTGCATTGATTCTAACTCACCATCGCTGTCCTTTTTTTCCCTCTTTTTTATCCCCCGACTCTCTAAACACACCAAATCATTGACTTCCATTATCAGCACATTTCAAACCTTAAAACATCTGAAAAAGTTCAGACCTGCCTGATCTCTGAACATACATTGATTCCCCCCACTGCTACTGTGCTTCACATTATAAATTTGTTCTCTAAGGTGTGGTCTCAACTGTGGAGACAGACTGGCATTCACTACCTTGTATTCATTGTTGAAAATGAGAGCAATTGTGAAAACTGAATGTTTTGGGTAATAAATATCCCTTTAACTCTGTGTCAGATAGTTTCTGTCCATGGCTCTCTATCCCTTCTCTTTTTTCTTTCCTTGTTCTCTGTCCCAGGAGGCTGACCTAAGTAGACTCCCTTGCTTGACTGGGTTGGGCCAGTGGGAGCCTTGATGAGAGAGTAAGTTTGCTGAATTCAACCCCCTGGATTCCACTTTGTGAGGACTTTGAGCAGACTGACTGTGACCACCACTGTAGGTCTCTGCTCCTTTCAACATGGCTTCCCTTACATGGTATTTGCCTTCTGGGTTCCACTATCCTCTCCTTCCTTTCTTTTCTCTGGCCTAGGTGTAGTAATGGCTAGATGTCAACCTTGTTATTCCCTTGTACCTGACCTATATCTTTGCAAATAGCTCCATTGTAATTAAGCACTCTTTATACTGCCCTATCTTGAGTGTGTCATCTGTTTCCTGTTGGGGTCCTGACTGATCCTCCCTATTCCCCATGGTGACAATGAGTCTCATCTCTTTAGAGCTTGATAGATCAAGGCAAAATTATGAAACAGAATGGTAGTTTGTCTTTATAGTAGATGCTTGATGTGTTACCCAGATCTCCTCTTTCAAGACATATACACTTTCCTCCAGCTGCCAAGAGTGTTGGTGGCTGAGTTCCCTTCTGGTGATCATTCTCTGCTAGAGAGAGCTGCCTCCATCAAGATCATACCCCTTTCCTAGGGTCCGCCTAGATCCGGTAATTAGTCAAATACAATGAGTGGTAAAAAGACATGACTCTTTTATCCCAATTTAGAATGTCTTTTTCTGGCCATTCCAGCTCCAGAGCTCTGTATAGACTGGTAGAAGCCTTTGTCGTAACTGTATCACTGTCCAGCTTCTCCTTCTGAGCAATCTGCTTCCCTCTCTCCTCAACAGGTGTTCATCCTGAGCATTCGGACCAGTTAGCTTCTTGCACACAAAACTCTGAGTAAGAGTCTGATTTCCAGGAAGTCCAATTTGTGACAGTGTTTTATCCGCCTTCTTTCTCCCCACAATTGTCCTTTTAATGTCTTCATTTTCCCTCATTTCTTACATATACAAACAGACCTGGGGGTCCTTAGAACTTTGAAAGCAGTTCTAACACAAATGAAGGAGTGATACAAGCATGAGCAATAATTAATGTTGTTGATTCTAGTTATGAAATACATGGAGGGTTGAGTGAGGTGGGTCTCTTAGGATCTCTCAGATCAAGAGATATAATTCTATTCCTATGATTGGTGTGGGGAGAAGAAAGGGGAATAGGGATGACAAAGATAAAGGAAAACAGAAAGAGATGGCAGTTAAATGAGCCATGTGGAGATATTTTTGAAGGACAGACTATCCCAAGGTGGATTCAAGATAGTAAACTAAATAAAGTTGATTGCATACTGTCCCATAACCTAAGCCCTGTTAGATCCAAATCTGTAGACCTGCTCTCTGCTGTGAATGAGACGTAGGAGCAGCAAGGGTAAATTCCATTTTCAAATTGAAAATGCGGTCTCTTTCTTTCTTCCATAAACAGCTTATGGAAACTTCTTTGAGGAAATCATGTGTTTTTGCCTTTTTAAAGTATTGAACAGAAAAACAAAAAGAGTAGAATTTAAAAATTTAAAAGCACCCAGAAGAGATCAAAAGAGGAGCCTCCAATCCAACTCTACGTTGGTTTGGTTGGATTTTCACGTTTATGAGCAAACCACCAATTTGTCACCAAAAGCGATTGGTAGCATTGGACTTTTTTAGACAGCTGGCTATTCTTGGAAGGCAGACAGAGTCCTTAGTCACTGCCTTCTTGACAAAGCTTTGAAATCCTTGCCCAGTGATAAAACCCTCCTAGAGAACGTTCTGATGAGTTTGCCTCCCACACAGGAGAATACATTTTGACCTAAAAGAGACTTAAACTGCAGTGTGGGCTTGATTAAGAAAAGCATCTAGTTTATTTTCAGTCAGATTTAATAAAAAACAGTGTGCTCTGGCTCTGATTAAAACTTGCAAAGCACAAATTGTTGTTGAAAGCTACAAGTGCATGGTGAGGACTTCCTGCAGGTGCTGGGAAGGAACATTGAATATATTTCTCCTCTTCAGTTGCCCTTTTCAGCTGTATCTGAATGCTATATCCTACACACTCTAAATACTACAAAACTTACTCAACTTGCTTGACAGTTACTTAGAAGGGCTTGAGATTTTTTTCCTTAACTGATTTTTTAATAGAAGGAATGCAGTCATCTCAAGTGTAGCTAATGGGTTGGTGGGGCTTTATCTTTAAACTTTTCATGGCCTCAGTACTTGGCATTCATTTTATTTATGTATTTTCAGTCATGTATTTTTACTATATTGCTTCCTATTTCAAAACTTTAAACCTTTGCTGAAATATTTTTGTAATGACAACATGTATTTATACTCAGAATTAAGTAATTATTTATTTAATGGTTTTCTCCCATACAAGATTGTAGGCTCCAATGACTGATTTGATCTCGGCTCCTAAAATAGTTAACAGCACATAATATATTATAAATTTTTTTTGAATGAAGGAATGAATTTACATCATACTTTTTAGTTTATAAAATGTTTGCACATACATTTTCTTATTTTGATTTCCATAACCTACTCTTTTAGATAGTTTGGATAGATATTATTGCCATCTGAATTTTACAAATGAAGCCACTGAAACTTAGAGAGGTCAGTGGTGTCCTAATGACTACAAAGCTACTAAGTAGGAAAGTAATAGTTCTCAAAGTATGTATGGTTCCTGGACCAGCAGCACCAGTGTCTCCTGGGAACTTGTTAGCAATATGAATTCTCAGGCTCCACCTTAGACATACTGAATCAGAATTGCTCCAGGTGATTTTGACACATGCTAAAGTTGGAGAAGCACTGCTGTAATGGAAGAACTTCCGCTGTATCCTCTTAATCCAAATTCTGTATTATTTCTGCTTTACTATTTTGGCTGCCTAATACTGCTTAAATGTAAAGAGGAAGCTCTTTGCTGCTTTTATAACGCCAACTTGAATCTCTTAGGGAAGCGTCCTGGTATTGGTTTAACTTCCATAGCAAATAGTTATTTAGTGAGGAACTAGTTGATTTGTAAATGTCTGTCTGCCTGCCTGCCTGCCTGCCTGCCTTCCTTCCTCTTCCCTCCCTCCTCTCTCTCTCTTTATATTGCCCTGTCTAGTATTGGTATTGAGATGACACCAGCTTCATAAAAAATGTGGGGAGTGGGGAGGGTATAGCTCAAGTGGTAGAGAGTATGCTTAGCATGCTTGAGGTACTGGGTTCAATCCCCAGTACCTCCTCTAAAAATAAAATAAAAAAATCCTAATTACCTCCCCCTGCCAAGGTAAAATAAGATGAAATAAAATGATATGATAGTAAATAAATAAATTTTTAAAAATTGGGGGAAGTGATTCCCTCTCTTTTGTAAGCAATTGTATAGAATTGGTGTTAATTCTTCTCTAAATGTTCGGTAGAATTCTCCAAACTGGGCCTGGAAATTTCATTTTTGGGAGATTTTAAATTAACAAATTAAATTTCCTTATTAGTTTGAGAGCTATTCATATTATCTATATCATATGTGGTGAGTTTGATAGTTTGCATTTTTTAAGGAATTGGTCAATTTTGTCAAATTTATACGTATAGAATTGTTCATGGTGTTCCTTTATTATTCTTTGGTTTTTTACGAGGTCCCTAGAGATAAACTCTGCTTCATTCCTGAGCTTGGTAATTTGTGTCCTCTCTTTCTTTTTCAGTCTTGCTAGAAGTTTGTCAATTTTTTTGATCTTTTCAATGAACTAGCTCTTTATTTCACCATTTTTCTCTGTTGTTTTTCTATTTTCAACTTAATTTCTACTTCAGTTTTTATTACTTCCTTTCTTCTGCTTGCTTTGGAATGATTTTTCCTCTTCTTTTACCAGCTTTTTGAGATGGGAACTAAGATTATTGATTTGAGATGTTCCCTCTTCTTAAACATGTGCATTTAGTGCTCTAAATTTCCACAGCACTGCTTTAGCTCTGTCCCATACATTTTGATATGCTCTACTTTCCTATCTCATTTGGATAATTGCATATATTTTAAATTTGCCTTGAGACTTTTGCTTTGACCCTTGGATAATTTGTAAGTGTGTTGTTTAGTTTTGAGTTGTTTGGTTATTTTCCTACTTTTCTGTCATTGATTTCTAGGTTGATTCTGTTGTGGTCAGAGGACACACTGTATGATTTCAATTCTTTTACATTTCTTGAGGTTTGTTTTATGACCCAGGATGTGGTCTATTTTGGTTTCATGGGTACTTGAAAAGGATTTATATTTTGATGTTGTTGGATAGTCTATTAATGTCAGATCCTGTTGGTTGATGGTATATTAATCCGCTAGGGCTGCTGTAACAAAATACTACAAACTAGGGGTGTTAAACAATGGAAATTTATTTTCTCTCAGTTCTGGAGCCTGGAAATCCGAGATCAAGGTGTTGGCAGGTTTGGTTTCTCCTGACACCTCTCTCCTTGGCTTGCAAATGGCTGTGTCCCGACAAAGTCTTTTCTACATGAGCACGTTTCCCTGGTGTCTCTTTCTCTGTATGTCCAAATTTCCTTTTTTTATAAGGATGCTAATTAGATTGGATTTGAGCCCACCCTTTTCCATTATGATTTATTCCAGGATATTGAAAATAGTTCCCTGTGCAATGCAGTAGGGCCTTGTTATTTATCTATTGTCTATATAGTAGTTTGTATCTCCTCGTTCCAAACTCCTAATTTACCCCTCCCCCACCCCCTTTCCCCTTTGGTAACCATAAGTTTTCCATGATGAGTCTAGATCTTAATTAAACCTTTAGTTTTAACTGGCTTTATCTGTCACTGTGCTGGTGTGACTGGTAAGGGGTGTTGCGTATTTACTTCTAGATGGAGGCAGAAGTTTCCACTTGGCCTTTGCTGACATTTGAGGTAGGGAAGTTCCTTGTTACTGGTGGGCTGAGTGGGAATCCCAACTCCCCGTGTGATATCCACTGACATCATGGAGAGGGTGCCTTGTCACTAGCTGGTGGGCATGTAAATTCTCACTACATGCTTGGCTTTTTTGTGTCCTGACCTTCAGCAGGAGTCAGAGCTTCATGAGGGCGAAAATCTAGGCTGCCCACTCAGCCTTTGCTGGCATGGGTAGGGGTAGGGCCACAGCTTTTTGTGTGGTATTCTGCTGAAGTAGAATTATGGGTGGATAGTTCTTTCAACAGTTTAAAAATTTGTGCCATTTTCTTCTGTGCTGTGTGGCAGAGAATGTAAATTTTTGTTTGTTTATTTAAACCTCACTATAGCAAAATTATTTAAATTTGTCAAAAATCTACTTATTATCTGAATAAACTCATTGCTTAAACACATTTTTAACTGTCTGGAAGTTTTGGTCTTTTTAGACTTTCTTTTTCTTAATCTTTTGGCTAGAAGGTGAGGGCTTTTGGTGGAGGTTTGTTTTGCTTTGTTTTGTTTTATCTGCACCCATTTATACTTCTGGGTTGCTGGCTTTTCAGCTCCAAGTCTGGGATATAGGAGCAAAAAGAAAGTTCAGGTAACTATCACTGTGTCATTCCTCACGTCCCTAGATTTCTAGACAGTCTGCCTCTTTTGTTCTACCTTTCTTCTTATGTTTATCTTACATGTAATATCCAGGGTTTTCAGCTGTATTTCACAGAAGGACTAGAGAAATTACATCTCCTCCAACTCCCTGGGAATGAGAATCTAGTTTCCTGATATATTTCTTTTCCCAAAATGATAAAGTAGTATTTTTTCAGCCATAATTTATTTTTTAAAGAAAATATACTTGGATGGAAATGTATTCCACACAATTTTTTCCAGCACCTGGACTGTGATGTTTATGCAGCCTAATACATCAGTATTTAAAAAGATGTTTCATTGATTTTCCCAATCTGCCTTGGTTCTCAGACTTCCTTTCTATGCCTACAAGTGAGCCATGTCATTTCAGCCATTTAGCCAGGAGTGCCTATTGGCAGCAGGCCTCCAATATCAAATAATTCTGGTTGGGAAGTGGCTAGGAAAATATTAAGATTTGTTCACGGGAAGTGCAGAAAACTTTTAATCAACTAACAGATGATTAAAAAAACCCACAAAACAGAGCACCTGGGATTTCAGTTGAACCTTGACTAATTCGTAACATTTGATTAGGAGTGGAGGAAAGGGATAGAGTTTTAGATTTTAGAGCACCGCTTAAGTAAGTTTAAGTGAGTATTAGATGAGGGTCCTATCTGGAGTGAAAGGAACATTCTGGAGTGTCCTGGGCAGTACTCAATGAATGAATTAGAAGGTCAAGAGGCATTATAGTAGTTCACCTAATCTAGCTCTCTGGCTTCCATAAGGACCACTTCAGTGTGGAATCCTGAAGCACTGGAATCCTAATCTGCTCAGCTGATAGGAGCAAGAAGCATCACCAGAGGGAAGGACTGGTTTCCTGAATCACCAAGGATTCTGTGAGCTCTTATGTTTCGAATTATTCCGTAAACAGCTCTTCACTTTCTTCTCCAATGATGTTCAGTGGTGAGCAAGAAGTATTTAATGCCCGGAAGCCTTTGTGAACCAATCTGAAGAATTTGGTTTATATATCTCTTTTTATTTCAATCTAAAATTTCCATGTGTAGAGGAGAATTCTCTCTTTACTCATAGCAGGGAAGCAAGATCTCAGGTTGTGCATTTTGGTATGCTAACTTTATCCTTGGATCCCCTTTTCATGCTGCCATGATTATCCCTTCACCTTGGTTTTATTGTTATTATTTTTATCTGATTGCATTATATTAATTTCTATTGAGGTGGGAAGCCTCATGAAAAAGACTAGCAGGACCCCCAGGCAGGGCCACTACTCTCTTGCCAGCACCATCTGGTTCCCTGGCCCAGCAGCTCTATCTCACTTTTTGCCTCTGAAACGGCTTACTTCTAGGAAAGTGGAACTTACCCCTAAAAGTCTATTGGTTCCCTGAGCTAACTCCTGATTGGTCCATTTGTAGTACTTCATTTGCATGGAGCTCACTCCTGATAGGTTATTTCTCTCCCTCCTGATTGGTCCATTTCTACAAAGCTTGTTCCTAATTAGTCAACTTTTGTTATACCTTATTTACACATGATGTTACAAAATGCAAACTGGCAGCCTATAAAAGCCTGTGTAAATCCTCACACGGGGTCCAGAGCTTGGAGTGTTAACTCCTTTGGGCCGGCTGACATAATAAGCTGAGTTCTCCAACCCTCTGAGTGCTGCTTGGTCTCTCGCCGGGATCCAGGTTGCTGTCACAACTGAGCTATAACACAGAGCTGTAGCACTGAGCTATAATGCTGAGGTGTAACACGCTTTTCTGCAACACTATAAGCTGTTTAAATAATTCTTGAATATGGCGGGATCTAAGTAAACAAAAATCTACTTGCCCTGCCACACAGCACGTTTTTGAACCTCCCTCTTCTACCTTATCTTCTGACTTTTCCTCCTTCTCATGAAACCAATTCAAACTGACACAGAATGAAAATGAAAATCCCCCTTCATCTTTCCTAAATCCTCAATCTCACTTCCCAGGACTAACCATTAAGAGTATTTTATGTATGCTGGGCAATTGATGTTAACTCGGACACTGCTTGATTAGACAGAATTTTTTTCTAAAATCTTATGAATCATAAATAAGTAATGAAACTTATTAACCCCTGAGACCATGTATACCAAATATATGAGCAGAGTTAGGCAAGTTTTAGTTAAATTCATAGATAAAAGATCTGTCTAATAAATTCAAACAGAATGTATGAATGTTTAGGGACCATACCATTCAAAGATAATAAATGAGGATCACCCCCCATGGTGTCCATAACCATCCTTGTATCTAATGTTTAATGATGTGCTGGTAAACGTTTAACATGGCAAAAAAAAGGATGTGTGGTTATATTTGTGTGTGTGTGTTAGATACATATATATATATATATATCTTACACACACACACAGACACTTTGGTATAAATATTACTGATATACAGATGTGAAGTACGCAATTTACAAGTAGTAATATCATATATAATACTTCTTTTGTAAATGCCTTATCATAAATACTTCTGTTGATTTTTTGCTGAATTCTTGTGTCAATAGACAACCTATGGTTGCAGTTCAACCATGACCTAAAAAATGGAGTTGCAATCTAACCTGCCCCTTTCCCAGTAAAATTTATTGTCATCACATCTATTATATGATCTATGATTAAAGCATTTCTCATTCTTGTACAAATCATATTTATTAAGGAGAAATATCTTTCAGCTTCAGGGCTATGTATGTCAGAATTTATCAGTGACATGAGTGACTTCTTTGCTAATCAGACACTTTTAAAATGCTGGAAGAATATTTCCTCACTACTTTGTGTGGCTTAGAATGTATGGCTACAGAAATGAAACACTCTTTAAAGAAATGTTTCATCTGCAACATTAATATTTTTGTTCATCTCTTTCTTAAGCTTAGATAAAATCCATAAAACAATAAATTAAACCAAGTTTTTAGCTTTTGCTGATTTCTTTGATTCTTTTTACTCTAAATAGGAACACAATTTAGAGCTGGGGCAAAAACAGACCTACTAAGAGAATCCATAAATTCTATTTATTTCTCTTTCATTCAAAAGAACCCTGGGATGATGTTTAACTAACTAAAGTCTCAGAGATGTTACTGTTAATGATTTATTGAGAAATATGTTAGTCCTTATTTTGGCCCCCTTTTCAATCAACACATAGTTATTACGTATCTATCATTTGTAAGACACTATTAAACCCTGGGGTGGCTACAAAGGAATAGAAATTCTTGTTTCCTTCCAGCTTGGCCCATATTCTCTTTCCTTCAGTGAACCTCTTGATATCTCCAGCCCCCAGTGATATCACCTTCCTTTGAACTCTTGTTGGGTTTCACACGCTCTTCTAAGATCTAGTTTTAGCAAAATCATGGCTCAGAGAGGCTTGGACTCTGCTGTTCTTCTGAGACAGTACTTGGCAGGTTAATTGTAAATTAATCAGAGCCAGATGGATTTAATCAGACTTGCAGAAAGATTTTAGAAGGATCTGGACTCACCAAAATGTTCACCAGCCTGGAAGCATTCCGATAAAGATAACAAAGCTTTATGACACTCGAGAGGATTCTACATATTTATAAACTAGGACCCAAAGCTTTCTGATATAATTGAATAAAAATATTGACCTTCCCAGTGGAATAGAGCATTCTTACACCTACGTGTGGGGTCATATCTCTTCCGTGTTGAATAATCCCGTTCTTGCAATGGGATCCGAACTCAGTTTTCACAGGCTGCATACGTTCATCCATCTTGTATGGGCTTGGCTCGCACAGAGTTGCAGAGGAGAAGTTTGCTTTGGGGGCCCCTTCTCCCTGCCTTTATGGTCTCTGTCTTCCCTGGGTGCTAATGCCTTCCTGTGCATTCCCCGGTAGCCATTCTTGGTGCACATATCCCCAGGGCTTTACCCTCTGTTTTCTACAGAGGATATAGAGTGGTTTGTCCTTATGTCATAGCTCATATTAGTTTTTAACAGCTGAGAATGTTTTAATGTTACCCTTGCCTGGGACACATAACCTGCAAGAGTGAAACAGATAAGCAGCATTTCAGAAACTTGATGGGGAGATACTGTGGGATATAATTCTAGGCTTATTCCTCATGGCCTATGTCTTCTGGACGATGAATACATTTTAAGATGTTTTCTTTTCACGGATTCAGAGTGTCAAAGACTAGTGAATGGCTTTTGAAGTAAATTTGGTGATCCGAGATTCCAAGTGTTGGATTAATACCTACTTAACTTTGGGGACAATCTGTCTCACTTGTTAGAATTTTGTTCTTGTTCATTGCTTGAGTTGCTAGTCATGGCCCCAGCAGGTCAAGGCATCACCATAGGTTTTGTGTGGTTTTACAACTGCTTTAATATTCATCAATTGCACTTATACATTAATTTTTATTTAATCACACTGATTAAATCTGGTTTAATGAAAGACTGTCTAGACTTGACTTCCTATCCCTTCTAAGCATGAGCACCTAATTATATAGCTAAGAACAGCACATGTTTTTTCTCGTACACCCCATTCTCTTCTGTGATTTCCTTTCTTTCTTTGCTAGGTCTATCCCTTCCTCCTCTTTCAAGGGTGCTCTAACTGCAGGCTGTGGGTGGTGTAGCTGGCATGTTGTATCAGGAATCCCAGCAGGACTGGACCATATTAGGGAGTGAGTAGTCAGAGCTCAGAGAAGCTTCCTTTCAGCAGCATGGCTGGGGTGGAGCACACTGGAGTCACACCCCGAGCTCTCCTGCAGGGCAGCCTTGCTGACCCTTCTCCCCACCCTCCCTGTCTGCTTTTATCCCAGGCGAAACACTCACCAAGTTATCTCCCTGTGGTTTCTTGTAATCTGTTCACTTCATCATGTTAGTCATCCTTCTCTTAGTCTGTTCTTGGATGCTGTTCATCGATTACCTCAGCTAGTCCCACAGACCACATTTCATGGATACATACATATACCCTCTATTTACTATACTATGTATAGATGTTTATCACTTATTCTAAAATAGGTACTTAGCTACGTGTTTTGCATGCATTTTCTCACTTACTCTTGCCATAACTCTACCATCTGTTTTATGGGTAAGGAAATTGAGGCTGAGGGAGAAGTAACTTAACTGGTATAATGTCCCAGTACTTCAAAAATGTTTGTGTTCCTGAACACTGTCATCTGTTACCTGCTCTCTCATAACAAAGGTGTCTAAATCTCTTTATTTGGAGTTCTACAGTCACCTCATACCTTACATAGCCTGCAAGAGCCTTTTTTCTTTCTTTTTGAGTTTGTTTGATATTTAATTCTTATTTTTTATTGAAGTGTAGTTGATTTACAATGTTAGTTTCATGTGTACATCAAAGCAATTCAGTTGTACATATACATACGTTTCTTTCTTTCTAATGGCACATAATATATAGGTTGTGTATACAACTGAAGTAAAAAATTCAGCTTACCATCTAAGCTTTTTATTTAAGCAGCAGCAGACATCTGGATATTTGGAAATGTTAAATGTTTAGTATAGTGTAGATCTTGCTTCTTGATAGACATATTCAAACCATTTGGATGGGCTTAATACCTAAAAGTATTAAAACAAATTGTTTGATGCGCCATTGAACCGTGTACACTATTTTTTAATGTCTAGATTCCACAAATTAGATTGTTTTTCTTCACAGATACAGACCTTTCCTCTCTGAAGAGGAGTATTTCTTAGTAAGTTTTGGGAATGAACACCCTGTGATACCCTCTCTGAGGCTCATCACGCCCACTAGCATATTTAAGGGTTTGAGAAATCCCATAGTTAAGAAACATGTTTACTTTTATTTAATCCAGTATTTCTCAATTTATTTGATCATGGAATCCTTTTTTTTTAAATACATAATCACTATTTCAAACAGAACTTGTTGGGAAATACTATTCCAGGGTATGCTAAAAATTTTGATGATTGCTGCGAAGCATTTCGCTTCCTAAGTTTGCAGCTTTCTCCATGTACAAAAGTCATGCCATTTTATTTTACAAGCTTCTGGGACATTAACAGAAATAAACTATGCATTGCTATATATTCCTACATCTCTATTTTGTTAAAAGATTATTTATTTACTATTATTATTGCTTATTATTTGTTGCCTGCCAGATAGCTCATTGATATGGTCTAATCAACCTCTAGTCATGGCTAGGGATTTCCACATCTGTGTGATTACTGTATTTTCTTTAAAAACTTTGTACTCCAACTATTTTCTCTTATCTTAATCCAATTCCACAAATGTGGAAAGAGTTTTTTCATAAACTTAGAGATGAAGTGTTGACCAAGAAAGGAGAATATGACCCAGCTATAAGACCATCCTGACAAAAGATGTCTTTTTTTTTTTCTTCCCTCTAGGGCTTTTCTGAATTTGAGGTTTTCCATTAATCAAGAAATTTTCAGTATTTATTAATACATTTGAAACACAATTTATATTTGTTGCCGGAGAATATGAACAATGAGACATTATCTCATTGGAGCTTATAGTCTTAGTAGAGAGAAATCATGAATACTCACTAAACAATTGGAATAAAAATCAACCTATAAACATTAGGGCTTGGAATTCATAGCAAAGCAAAATCACTAAGTTTAATAAGCAAAAACAGTCACATATTTCAAACCTATTGGTGAGATGATCTTGTTACTGATCTCTCAATTACTCGCTTGTCTACTGTAATCAATTTGAATACACAAGGAATTCTCTGGTGTTATGATATGTGAATCTGTTAAGGCAAAATAAGGGCATTTTGTTCAGTTATAAACATTGGTTTGGTCAATTTTTGGTCCATTTTTCATAGTTAATATATAAAGTGAATTCTCATTTTTTAAGATTTCCCCATATATTAATAGATTTGGATATTTTTTGATTCTTGGGTCAATAAATATAGCAATAATTTCCCCTCTGAATTTAACTTCTGTTAGACTGTATACACCTATAAATGTGGCTTCAAAAATTAATTTAAAATAAAAAATTTTAAACTTGTCTTCACACACAAACTAGTTGTCTCATGGAGGGTTGGAATGAGGCTGAACATAGATTCTCATAAAGTTGGGAAGCTTGACAAAGATGGTGGTATAAGTTGATAAGAGTCTGGGCCAACAGATAACCTGAGGTCCTCACATGGTTGGCAAAGATCCATCAGTTTCCTTTGGACCCAAAATATAAAGAAGGCATGCTAGCTGTGAACATGATCCTAGAAGTTCCCTGGCAAATTGAGAACACTCCATGGATGAAGTCTATGGATAAGAATGCTCACGGGGCGTAAGGGCTTCCCCCAAGGGATAATTCAGGCCAGGAAGCTGCATCCAGTAGGTTGGCTATAGACATCTAAAATGCTATGAGACTGAGTCTGCATCAGATGCTTACCCTTCTTATAGAGCCAAATGTCCATATATCAGAGATGATGAGAACAAAACCATGCCAAGAATGGGAACACACTACCCCTCTCCCTGTCTTTCCCACCAGACCCTTACTGGTACCTGACTGCCTGAATTCTCCATGCTTTCAGTAGAGGGTGATGTGAGTGAGAGTATAAAAGCAGTTGAAAAACTCCTTTAAGAAAATTATTAATTGAGTTTAAATTGAATTTTGAGTTAGGTCATATTGGATTAGGTTAGATGTTCTTTTGCTGAGCCGAAATGGAGGATCTAGATTTGAGATCAGTAACAGAAAATAGAGCTTTATTTTTGTAATGCTGCAGAAAAGAAACTTTATATCAACTACATATACAATGAGCTCATATATTCCCTTCCAAGTGTCACCAAAGTGAAATTGGAGAGACTGGCCTGCCCTATTCACACAGATTCCTGTGTTAGGAGATATGCTGCTCTTTGTGACTTTTTCCCCCCAAAGATGAACCTTGATATTCATTTGTATTAAAAGAGGGGCACAGAGATGCAGAAGTGGAGGGAAGAAAGAGAAGAAGTCCTATAGCTTTATTTATTTCAGGGTACACACCTTCTAGGCATGTTCATAAGCAAATTTCCAGGGTTACCACATACATCATTTATTTATTCATGGAGTTTTCCCCCCGTAATATTAACTTTTGCAGCCTTAAACTTAAGGATGATTTTCCTATAAGAGCACAAAGTGTTAGAAATGAATTCTGGTTTCCACAGATACCCTAATAAATCCCAAGGGAAAGCTATCATTTTAAATCCCTTTGAGCATTTTAAAGGGTAATGTCAACAGTGAAAGAATAAAGAAGAAAAAATATCCACATGCAATATAAGTATGACGTGGCTCACTGAGTTTTCTCATCTCTTTGACCTTTTCTGTGGTAGAGTTGGCACTATTTCTATTAAGAAAACAATACATGGCATTTTAATACTACAAATTAGAGAGTTAAATGGATTTGGGAAGATTTCTTCTGGGAAGTTAGATCAAAGTGTTCTTTAAAAACACTTCTCTGAATTTCTTTGAGTGCAATGTATTGGGCAAATGTTATTAAAATATGAAACGCATTTAAGGGCAAAATAGAGGAGGGAGATATAAGGATCCAAGAAAAATATTTCTTGATTATGTGATAAGCCTATTATGTAACATCTTTCTTCCATTCTTCCAAGACTGAACAACTGGGAGGTGGTTGATGTGCACATGTGGTAGTGGACAGGATCCAACTACACCTGGAAAGCAGAAGTTTGGCTCTGTAGTATGTGGTTATGGGTACTGAGTTTTGGGGTGTGTGTGTTTTGCTCATCCTCAGGTTTAGGAAGAGGTAATGCATACTCAAGCTGGAGGAATGTCAGCTGGAGAACCCAAGCTGTTTTTACCTTAGTGTTTAGAACTTTCTGGGCATTTCTTAGAATATGAAGTAGGCTAACCCAGCCCTTTATTTGCAGAAGGGATTGTGAGAGAGTGATTACAGAAATAGTCCCTATTTTCAATCCCTCCCTTCAGCTATACACTCTGCAATGTGAGTTTGCAGCTCACCAAAGCACAGAATCTAGTTCCCCACTCCTGGCATCTGGGCTCTCCTATGTCTCGCCTTGGGCAGCAGAATGTAAGGGAAATGAAGTTCTGCCAGTTCTAAATCTAGGCATCAAGAGACTGAGTGCTTCTGCTCTCTCTCTCTTGGATATTTGTCACTGCTATGTGAACCAGTCTAGGCTAGCCTACTGGATGAGGAGCAATACATGGCTCAGTTATCCTTGTCACCACCCTTGACAATCAACCACCAGACATGTGAGACAGTCCTAGACCAGCCAACCTCCAGCCAGTTAACCCAAGCTGCATGATTAAGCACAGCTAAAGATTAGCCCAAATCAGCAGAATCATCTAGTTGAATGATAGACTCATCAACAATAATTAATTTTTATTATTTTAAGGTACTAAATTTAAGAATGGTTTGATACAGAGACCAATATGTCTCTGGGGAAATTATTAGAGAATTGCAAATCAAAACTGTAATAAGGTATCACCTCAAACCAGTCAGAATGGCCTTCATCAAAAAGTCTACAAATAATTCATGCTGGAGAGGTTGTGGAGAAAGGGAACCCTTCTCTACTGTTGGTGGAAATGTAAATTGGTGCAGCCACTATGGAAAAGAATGTGGAAATTCCTTAAAAAACTAAAAACAGAGTTGCCATATGATCCAGCAATCCCACTCCTGGGCATGTATCTGGAGAAAATTCTAATTTGAAAAGAGACATGCACCCCAATATTCATAGCAGCACTATTTGCGATAGCCAAGGCATGGAAGCAACCTAAATGACAGATGAGTGGGTAAAGAAGACATGGTATATACATACAGTGGAATACTACTCAGCCAGAAAAATAAAATAATGACATTTGCAGCAACATGCATGGACCTAGAGCTTATCATATCACGTGAGGTAAGTCAGACAGAGAAAGACAAACATCATAATATCACTAGTACATGGAATCTAAAAAATGATACAAATATACTTATTTATAAAACAGAAGTAGACTCACGGACATAGAAAACAAACTTATGGTTACCACAGGAGAAAGGATGGGGAGGGATAAATTAGGAGTTTGGGATTAACAGATACACACTACTATATATAAAACAGAAAAACAACAAGGTCTTACTGGATAGCACAGGGAACTTACTCAGCATCTTGTAATAACCTATAATGGAAAAGAATCTGAAAAAGAATATATATACACACATATATCTATAACTGAATCTCTTTGCTGTACACCTGAAACTAGCACAACATTGTAAATCAACTATACTTGAATTTAAAAATAACATAAAAAATAAAAATAAATAAAAAGAGAGATGTAAGTTCTTGGGACACCTTAGATTTACTGAATTAGAAACTTTGCAGGTAGGGCCCAACAATCTCTCTTTTAACAAGCCCTCCAAATGATTCTGGTGTTCATGAAAATTTAAAAAACACTCAGATAGATTAAAAAGGAGCAGGATAAGAATAAAATTTATAATGTCTATCTTCTGGAAATTCTGCAAGTGATACTCACTGATTTGTAATTTTGGAAACACTCACTTAAACCACCCAAATAAGTATGATTATTTACAAAGTATGGAAATTTCAGATAGTAGTTTGAAAAGCAAAGAGTTTTTACTCAACTTGATGCTGCCTATTTTGTAGAGCTGGTCCCCACACTTACAATAACCATTTAAAAAGGATCTCAGTTCCCAAAGTAATTCTTAAAAAGCCGAACTGTGTTGAGATGGTTATACTTCTGATGCCACAATGCCTGTTACTAGCACGTCACCCTGGTGCCATCACCAACGTCGCCACAGCCAGCTGCTTCCTATGTGCAGGCACTGCGCTTGACACTTCACATGAATTATCCCAATGAATGCTCGCAACAACCCTATGAAGCAGGAATGATCATTTTCGTTTCAAAATGAGGAAGCAGAGAGACAGAAGGATTCAGTAATTTGTCAAAAGTCACAAAGCTAGAATTTCTGCTGGGCATTAAGTTGATGTTTCTCTTTCTAAACCCAATGGGAAATAGAGATGAACTGGTAAATATTTAACAACTGGATTTCTGAAAACTACAGAAACAAACAAATCCCTGATTTGTAGTATTCACTAATTTCCATGTTGTGAATTTTTACACCATGGCTGATTTCAAACTACCACTGTGAGGTCACTGAATGTGGGGTTTGGAAAAGAGGTGCACCATCGGCAGCGATGACCTCCGTGAGCTGGCTGCAACACACCACCGAGGGGAACCGTGAATGAATGTTGCTTTCTGTGACAAGATGAGCGTATTGATATTTTAAATTTTATTTTCAAGGTAGTGAGTTTCAGAGAAGGACCACTTCATCATTCTCAAGTATAATGAAAATAGGCATTGGAATCACTTTGTTTTAGGCTTAAATTTCAGCCCTGAATTTACAGAGAAAATAAAAAAATCAGCTCCTTTCACAAACCTTTGGGAGATACTCATTTTATGGAGTCAGAGCTGGGTGGAACCTCAGGAAAACAGTTCATTTCTCCCCTGACGTTCGCAAGGGCTGCTTGTCTGGGGCAGATATTTGATCTTCTTGAAGATGTCTAAGCATGGAGGCTTTAGCACATTTCTCAGTATTCTAAACAAGTGCTTCATCTTTCCCGAGAAGGCCCTTTCCTCGGTTGATATGAAAGCTTTCCAACTGTAATTTAAACCTATTTCCTTTGTTTTATCTCTATAGACATGAAAAGAAATTGATTGGCATTCACCTCTTAGAAACCCTTCTGCTTTGACAAAAGATGTTAAAAGATTCCTTCAGTATCTAATTCCAGCTTCTTTAAAAATAACCTTTCATCATCACATAAAGAGGAAAAATTTCAGTTAGGCAGACCACAATTATTGTCCCCTAAAATGCAATCTTAAGACCTCTCAAATTTCCAGGCAAGAGCATCCTGACCAGCTCTTGACAACTTCCCTTCTTGACGTCATTCAATGTTAGATTTTTTAAAAATGGTGTTAAGAACATTTAACAAGACATCAACCCTCCTAACAAAATTTTAAGTATATAATACAGTATTGTCAACTATAGACCAAGATATAGAGCAGATCTCTAGAACTTATTCATTTTGAATAATTGAAGCTTTATGTTAGAGTTTTCAAGAGCAAGGTACATGCATTTCCAGTGATATAAATGGCTCCTCATTTACCTTTCACTGGGTATAGGCTGTAAGGGATGGATCCATCTGGAGTATCTTGGCATTGTGTAATGCTTTTAGTGAAATAGAAAAGGTATTACTGCCTTTAAGTCACATGGTTAAATTGTGTCTTCTACAGTGAAGAGGGAGATGATTCTTCTTACACAACAAATTTGATTGTATATGGAAAAGCATAAGATACATCATCAGGTACTGAGTTGTTCTTCATCATTGCTCTTCTCTCTCCTCAAGTAAGAGTCAATCTTTGACTTTAACTGCATGATGAGCAGACAGGAGTCATGACATAAGCTGCTCCATCTTACACAATTCCAAGAACTGGCCTCAAAGAAATGGGAACAAACCGACCCTGGAACTAAAGATTAACTGTGCTTAAAACAATCAAGATGACACTGATCAGACCACTGCATGACCAATTTCAAGACGATTGTCAGAGCTGACTGTGTGTGCTGTTCTGCACGTCACCCTAGTCTCCTGTGCACTCCTGTCACTCCCCTTTAAAAGCTCTCACCCCCTGATTGGCAATGGTGAGTTGTTTCTTTGGGACATGAGTCCACATTCTTCCCAGGATTCCAGGCTTCCTCAATAAAGCTATCTTTGCTTTTACTCAACTCTTATCTCTCAGTAGTGTTAGATTTTTGAGCGACCAGCAGCTGAGCCTGAGTTCAATAACACTCTGAAACTTTGAAATGTAATTCATATTTAAAGAGACAAGGTCAGCTCACAAAGGTTGATTTCATATCATAATTGCTTTCTCAGACAGCAAAAATGTGGTCTTCTGTAATTCTGGAAAGACAAAACCATTTCTGTACTGCCTAAAATGTAAATGCTGGCTAGATGATACATGTGAATACATGTTAAGCCACTTCAGTGATTTACATTACAATGGGAATAAATTTGTAAACCTTAAATATCTTTTCCTAAGAACTAGCTTTGATGGAGAGAAAAGGCATGATGATATCTGGGGAAAAGGGAAAGTAAGCAGGCAGGATGCACAGAACTCTGTTTTTGGATTATCCTAAAGGCAAAGGCAGATATGGTCAATGGCTCACCATTTGGGGAACAAGACAAAGACACAATAGTTGTTTGCTGACAACATGAAAAAGAAAAAAAAAATTACTTGTCACAACTTTACTTGTAACTGTACTTACCACAGCATAAAAATATTCATAAACAAACTGTGATAACTGTGTCAAAATGTCTTTTTATTCCTTCTAGACCCACAACTAGAACTACATTTCCCAGACCTCTTGCAGTTAGGAGTGACCACATAGAATTTTGGCCAATAGAATTTGGGTAGAAATGATGTGTACCATATCTAGGTCTTATCCATTAAAAACCTTCTTCCACAGAATCTTCTCTCTCTTCCATCATTGGCTAGTTGGCTGTTGAAGCCCAGAGAAACTTGTGAAGGCACTGAGGTTTAGAAGTTTACCTGTCATAGAAGCTGCTGTTACCTTATCTAATATAGAAATTGGTACCAAAAGTGATGTGATATTCTTAAAGTCAAAATAATGTGACACAGACTTAGCATTTGGTTTCCTGGCAATGGGCAGTAGGGAAAATGATACTGGAATCTGAAAAGATAAAGACCCATTCTATTCAGTGGCAAAACATTTGGTAAAGCCATTACCCTATGAAAATTTGGAAAGCAGACAAAATGAAGACAAAGTGTATAGCTCTGGGTTGGAAAATAGAATGTCACTAGGGTATGTTGATTGTTATTGGATTCATATAGCTGACTTTTCAAAGAAAGAGATGAGCTTAAGCAAGAATTGGCTGGTTTACAAGAAGAAGTACAGAGAACAGAAAGTGTGGGGCCCTGAAACATTGTAAAAGCCAACTGTTTCCAGACTCTGCCCACCATAGGAAGATTGAAATAACTGGAGTGAGAAAGGCCTGTTAAAAACTCAGCTCTGTGGCAAAGATCTAGATAAGGTGGAGACTTTCCACCCAGATCTGATGACCTCAATGGAATTGCCATTTAGTTGAGAGAAATAGGCATAGTGGTGACAGGGAGGGTGGCCACAGTTCAAAGAGACAAACTTGAGAATTACATCTAGCAAAACAACAACAACGAAAAAAAATGGGTGTGTTTATTGGCACATGACGTTGACTGGAAGCAAACAGATATGAAACCTACCAAGTTTCGAGGGAATACTACTGCCAAAGAAACCAACAGACCGGACCAAAAAGCCTTGTTGATTTAAGTCTTAGAACTCTTGGGTCACCAAGGAGAATGGGCAGGAAGTGAACTGTGAAAACTCTACTGTTCCTAAAGAGACCGTCCTCTCCCACTTTTTGTGATTCTTTGGAGGATAATATTTAGGGAAGTCTTTTTCTGAGAGGAGAGCCAGGGGCAACAAGAACAATGGACCAGGGAGTGCTCTCCAGGGAGATCTGCAGTTACAGATGACTGGGTTCTGGCAAACAGAAAGTGGGTGGGTCTGATGTGCACCCATTTCCAGATGTGGCTCATGGAAACCACCCATGTGTAATTCTCTTTTTCTTTCTTAATCTGCTGATTGGTGGCATGGTCCAAGATAACCTTGGAAGCCAAGGAAATTGCAGAATTTTTTCTGTTTCAGCAGTTTATTAATACCTTAACTGATACACAAGCTGAACACATCAAATTAGCCGCATCCAAACACCTCTCCTTTAAATACCAGCATCTAGACTGATCCTTGGAGCCAACTTCTTTGCCAGTTAGCCTCTTACTGACTGTAAGGTGTTATAAAGTGAAAATCAATTGCAAAAGTTAGTGTAAAATCATGAAAAATATGGAAAACTTAAAAGTAGGGGAAATGATATTGAACAGCTGCTTGAATCACCTGCAAAGTCATTGATAAAAGAGGATCTGATTGAGTTCAAACAATTAACAAGTAAGGGAGAGAAAGTCAAAAAGGCACATGGCAACATGTGTACTTCCAAAGAAAATGTTTTGACTATCAAATGATTAGGCGCTGTCCTTAGGTGACTTAACGAAGCTCTTGAATATTCTTACAGAAAGAACCGATCCCCATTATAACTGCACAGTGAAAGTCAAATGCAGAGCTAAGTTGTCCTATCACGTTGTCATACCACATGGAAGGAATGATTATGTTCTAAAAGTCAATGCTTGCTTGGTTCTTTGTTTTAAGTACTAGCACATAAGTGAATTTATAGCCTAATATATGTTAGGTTGATGAACTTATATCCTTAATTTTTAATTAAATTTTCCAAAATCAAGTCCTGTTTTGGCCACTGTTTACTGTCAAGTTTTGGTGCTGTTTTTAATGGAGGAGTACAAGTGTATCTTCAGATAGTGCTCCATTAGAACTAGAGAGAGTTAAAAAATGGAGAAAATAAGCCAAAGGTGCTTGGCAAGGAGTGAGGGTCAAGGGAAGAAGCTAATGAGAAAGGCGGGTGACAAGAGTATGACATATGGCTTACCGGGTACATTGTGCTTCAGTGGATTATTTTTATTGAGTGCTTTCAATTCCTTAGATGAAGTAGCCATTTAACATAAATATGAGCCCTATAAAAACCTCTTTGTAGGTTTGCTTCATTCATGTTGAGTGGTCCAACAGTTTCTGTGAAATATCATTTTTCATACTACTTTACAGGTTTGATTTGATATTTATTTGCTTACTTCCCAAGACATATTTTCTGAACATAGCTTTCAAACATTTTGCTTTAATAGGATAATGAAACACATCATTTGGCCTTTGTTAGAATTCTAAAATATAGCAGGCATTTGCAATAAGACTATCTTATCAAAGATTCCCACTAAACACAATAGACTACCTTTCCACTAGAGAGCTTCTTACCTTCTCTCTTTCCTTAGTTTGTCAAAAATGTTCAATTATTTTTAATAATAAGCTTTCATTTGAGGGTAAGCCAATGAGAAAGATCCACTAAACTGTCTACGTAAAGCTCAGATGTAGGGAATTAGAAATCTTTCCTTAATGGGGCAATCAATGGCTGCAAATGAAGACTTATAGATTCTTGTGTAATTGAGTATATGAAATCAGGGTCACAGGTAGAGGCTTCTTTTTTTAAGATTTTTGTTTCATATCTTCTGTTTGAGAAAGCAACTATGTACAGAAGTGAACAGTTTCCTGTTTTTTTTATTCTTTATTATTTGTTATTCATAATTACATATTAGTGAATATCCTGGATGTTACCTTAAAGGAGGTAGGTACGGTTAACACACGTTGATAATTTCTCACTTAATAAAACTTCTTATCTACTGAAGACAGAAAGAAGAAAACTGCCTATGAAGCAAGTTCTAAATAGATAAATATTATTTAGGGTTTTGCAAGCAGAAATTACTCCAGATACCTTAAGCAAAAAGGGAGACTTGTAAGAAGAGTAATGAGATATCTCAAGAAGCCGATGAAAACTGAATAGCTGGAATTAAGAAGGAAAGGAACCTGGCCACCCCTGGTCTTAGCAGAAGGGTGTGTGAACATTCTTTTTGAAGAGCTGCTTTTAACACTGAGCTCCAGGGACTGAAAGTCTGTGTTTCCTTGCATTACCTTTCATAGTCCTGGGAGAGATAAACTCATTTCTAAGGAAAAATCCAGTTTAGAATTAGGCTGATCCTTTCTTGCGTACTTGTGTAGACTACACTTCAGAGCTACTGCCTATTTCTTATTTTCGGGTTAAATTTACTGAATTCCTTTAACCATCTTTTTTTGTGGAGACGTTTCCCAGGCCTTTCTCATAATCCAGGTTGCTTTCTTCTGACTGCAGTCCATTTTGATAGTGTTCTTAAAACATGATGCTAATGATGTGGTTGAACAGTGCAGAGAATATGGGAATTCTTCCTTCCTTTGATCTGCTAATGGGATCTTATATTCCATTAAGTGCCTTAACAACCATGTCAATCGGGTAAGCTCATTTTGAAATTGTAGTCAACTAATTTTAAAAGGTTTCTTTTATGCTTACTTCTTTATCTACCCCTCCTTAACTCCCCGCTCTCTCTCTCTCTCTTTAACCCAAACTTGTTCAGTCAGGCATCATTTGCCTATTTTGCCATGGATTTTTCAGAGCCATAACACAGAACTTCATACTTGTCAGATTTCACTCTTGTTTCCCACGCAGTATTCCAAATTATACAGACAATTTTTATTTACTTATTTTAAATCCGAGGATCATTTCTTTATATAAAAGTTTGTATTATAAAAGCAATTCACCATGCATTTGCAGATACTTTAGATAAACTGAAAAGTATAAGGAGAAATTGAAAATCAACTGCAATCCCTTTTCTTAGGGACAGAGTGATACTTCAGTGTAGTAATTATTTTATATGATCTCATTTCAGATAACAGAATTCTATGCAGGTGTCATATTTCGACTTACACAGCCTGCCGACTCCTTTTTATTTTCACAAATAGACATGGCCCTGTGAATAGCTCTGCTGGATTTTATGTAGTTTAACCAGTCTCTTCTGTGATGACCAATGCACTCAACCCCTCAGAGTCTGTATTGATTCATTATTTTCAAGTACCAAAAGGACTAATGGACACACGAAAGCATCTAACAACCAGTTGGCTGTTCTGGCTAAATGATGCAAAACAACCAGCTCCAGAGTCTTTTCCTTCTTTAACTGGACCATTTGAGACTTAGGCCCAAGGTCAAGAAATTCACACCAAAACTTTCATGATGGGAATCTTTTATTCTTGTTTATACAAACCTGTTCACGTGTAGTAGAGGGATATCGGCTGAATGTAAACCCTAGGTCAGTAAGGACTCAAATCATTTTCAAATCAGGTTAAATTTGCCATTTCTGCTGCTTTCAACAGAGAGCAGGGGGTCTCCGGAGCTTGCAACTTGACTGGTCTGCAACTTTGGTTGTTCTCCACCAGCAGACAGGATGTGGTCCTTGTGGCATTACCTTCTGTAAAGCGTGAGACCACTGTGTCCTTTAGTCATCTGTGGGGCACAACAGTGTGTTGCTTAAGAGAGTGTTCCTCTTCAGCTTGAACTCTGAAAAATGATCTTGGAGTGACTTTTCTTAATGGCAAACTGTGGTGTTTATTTGCACAAAAATTCAGAGTGTGGTTACTTCTCTGCATGAGCTAATTTTGGCTTTTATCCAGAATAAAATCGAAGCAGTGGCAAAGTGCAGCACCAGATGTTAGAAATCTATTTTTTTTCCTTGACAAAAACAATCTATAATGTAACCATGAAAAAATTCACCTCAGTTTCCCCACTGGTAAATTGATTATAAGGAAAATGGATTCTAGTGGATTGCACATGAAGCACTGGGAAACTCAGTTGTATATGATTCCCAGATTCCCAATCATCATGGTCATTACTCTTGTGCTGACATTTCTGTTCCTCGGTGATCTTTGTTTTCTATACCTAAGACAATTCCAACAAATCCATGTTTAATGGCAACGAATAAAGTTACTTTTGTTCCTTGGGCATCCATTTCCTTATTTTGTAAAGTAAGAATGTCATACTCAAATTACTGTTTTTGAAGGGTTTTTTTTTAAGCTGTGAAACACTTTCTTCAGTGAAACTTTTTATTTGACCTTCTTCATATCTCTGCAACTTTGTTTATTTCCTGTCAATATCACCACTACCTTAGTTAAGGCCATCATCTCCCACTATCATTATTGTAGCAGCCTTTCAAATGTTTTCTTGTGTCTTCTTCTAATTTATTTTCCACACTGTATTAAGACGAAGCTAAAATGCAAATCTACTAATGTTCTATCACTTGTTTAAAATTCTTCTCTATTTCTCCTCAAATTTGATCTAAAGACTCAACACAACCCTAGTAATAATTCTGCCATATTTTTGGGAAAAATCAACAATCCAATTCTAAATTTATATGGAAATTCAAAGGATCTAGAATAACCAAAAAATTGTGAAAAAGAAGAACGAAGTTGGCATACTTAATTACAAGGCGAATCTACAAGAGGGATGATGTCAGCAAGATGGCAGAGTAGGAAGCCCTGAACTCTCCTTCCTCTCCCAAACATACTGATTCAGTAACAGTTCACAAATTCCCTTTGTGAGAAAATAATAAAAAGGCTCCTGCACTGTACCACAGGTAAACACAAAACCAGACTCACCTAAGGCAGTAGGGAGATTTGGGACACTCTCTGACTGGAGTCCCTGCCTCTGGCACAGTGCCATGTGATTCAAGGAGAAATCCCAAGTTTTCATCTCCTAGGGGAGAGACAGGGTTGGTTTGTGTGTCAAGTGGCCTAAATTTTCTGAGGGGAATCCCCAGAGGACTGGCTTCCGTCTTGCCAGTTCTGGAGATCTAATGGGTCTGGCACAGTCTAACCACCTGGGAGAGAATGGAGATGGCAGTTTTTGCTGGTTAGATGCTGTACATCATTCCCTGCTCAGCACAGAGTAAGTGAGTAAAAAATAGCTCTCAGCTACGTCTTGGGGAAGAAAAGACTTGAGCTGTGTATCCAACACCCTAATTTCTCTAGGCTTGTCCAACAAACTGGCATATGGCTTGCAAGTGTTGGAGCTCAGATGAGTCTAGCACAGGCTGTCTATCCTCAGAGGGGAGAATGGAGACAGCATTTTGGACTGGTAGGTGCCAAAGCTTTACCCACTGGGTCAGCACAGTACAATACGAACATACAAAACCCACAGCTGCCTGCATCTCTCTGGGAAGGGAGAGAGTTGGCACAAGTCCCCAGAATCTCTGGCTGGACTGATTGGTAGGAGTTTTCTCTTATATGAGGTCAGTTTATAAAGACTGAAAAGGTGTCTGCTTTGTCTCATGAGCAGACAGCTACACAGAGAGTCAAGGAAAATAAAGAATCAAGCAAAAATGTTCCAATGAAAGAGATAAATGTCCAGAAACCAACCCTAATGCAATGAATTCATATGAATTACCAGAGAAAGTATTCAAAATAACTGTCATAAAGATGCTCACCAAGGTAAAGAAAAAAATACATAAACAAATGAAGAATTTAACAAACAGATAAAAAAATTAAAAACTATGAAACAGAGATCATGGAGCTAAAGAACACAACCATTGAACTGAAATTTTACTAGAGAAGTTCAACAACTGACTAGATCAAGCAGAAGAAAGAATTAATGAACACAAGGCAGGTAATGGAAATAATTTGGTCGGACGAGTAAAAGAAAAATGAATGGAAAAGAATGAAGAAAGCTTGAGGGAATTGTGGGACACTATCAAATGAAGCAATATTTGCATTCATTACCGGGGTCTCAGAAGGAGAAGAGAGGAAGAACCAGAAAAATTATTCAAAGAAATAATGGCTCAAAATTCCCAAATCTGGGGAGGGAAATGGACTTCTTGATCCAAGAATCTTAAAATACATCTAATAAGATGATCCAAAGAAATGCACACTGAGACACATAATCAAATTCTCAAAGTCAAGTGTCAAAGAAAAAGAGATTTTTGAAATGAATAAGAGAAAGGTCAATTTCCACATACAAAGAAACCCCCAAAAGATTATGAGAAGTTTTTGTTTGTTTGTTTGTTTTTTAGCAGAATGTTGCAGACCAGAAGACTGATTTAAAGGGCCGAAAGATAAAAACCCACAAACCAAGGACACTATACCTGGCAAAACTGTTCTTCAAAAATCAGGGAGAAACAGATTTTTCCAGACAAACAAAAGCTGAGGTAGTTCACCATCACTAGAGGTGCCTTACAAGAAATACTAAAGGGGGTTCTTTAGGATGAAATAAAAGGAGACTGAACAGCAGCATGGTAGTGTAAGAAAGCATAAATTGATTTGGTAAATGTAAATATATAGACAAACAACTGAATATTATATTACTCTAAGGGTAGTGAATAAATCAATTTTAATTCTAGTATAAAAATTAAAAATATTGAAGACAAAGGCATTGAAAATTACTGTAGCTAAAATACATTAAAAGGTATAGAATAGAAATAGAAGTAAAATGTGACAATAATAATATATACTGGGATGGAGCAGTGAGCTAAAATATATAATTTTTTAACCTTATTTTTTATTTAAGTACAGTTGATTTACAATATTTCAGATGTTCAGCAAAATGATTCAGTTTTTTTGTATCTTACACCTGTCAGGATGGCTATTATCAATAAAACAAAAGATAACATGTGTTGGCAAAGATGTGGGAAAATGACAACTCCTGCATACTTTTGATGGGAATGCAGAATGGTGAAGCCTCTGTGAAAAACACTATGGTAATACCTAAAAAAATAAATGTAACTATCATATGCTCCATCAATCCCACCTTTTTGATATTTATCCAAAAGAATTTAAATTAAGATCTTGAAGAGATATTAGCACGCTTGCGTTCACTGCAGTACTAGTCACAATAGCCAAGATCCGAAAACAGTCTAAATGTCCACTGACAGATGAATGAATGAAGAAAATGTGGTGTATACATACAGTGGAGTACTATTTAGCCTGAAGATAGAGGAACCTTGTAACATGTGACAGCATGGATGCACTGTGAGGACATTATGCTACATGAAATAACTCAGTCACAGAAAGGAAAATATTACATGATTCTACTTAACATACGAGGTATCTAAAATAGTTAAATTCATAGAATCAAAGAGTGGTATGATGGCTGCAGTGGCTGAGGAAAGGAGAAATAAGAAGTCACTAATCAAGAGGCATAAAGTTCCAGTTAAGTCAGATGCAGAAACTCTAGAGGTTGGCTATGTAGCTTTATATTCTTACTATAGTCAACAATAATTTATTATACACTTAAAATTTTGTTAAGAGAGTACATCTCATATTAAGTGCTCTTAGTCTACATAAAATTTTTAAAATAGTATTTTAAAAGGGTCTGTTGTAGAAGCCAATAACCACAGTGCTTTCGGTCCCCATATTTCTGTTGAAGATGTCTTCTAGAACTTGTATCCAAGTCCTGATGACTTCTTATAAAGCTTAAATATAAAATGACACTAAAAATTCAAGGAACTTAGAATGACCTGGCTGTATAAAATTTTAAATTTAAAAATAAAACACAAAGCTACTCTAGTTGACACTGTGGTACTGGCAAGAGGATAATAAATTGGTTAATTGAACAGAATAGACCAAGATGTGGACTAGGTATAATTCCATTTTTATGTGGTCATTTGATTTTCAATAAAGGCAGCAGAGCAATTCAATGGGGGAAAATATCTTTTCAACAAAGTGGTTCCTAAACCGCTGGAAATCCATATGGAAAATAATGAACCTTGACTTGCTTCATACCATATGCAAAAATTAATTCAAGATGCATCCTGGACCTAAATGTAAAAGTTAAAACTATAAAGCTTTCAGAAAGAAACATAGGGGAATATTTCTGCAATCTGAGATAGGCACAGTTTAGGATAGGCAAAGCTTCCAAAGATAGGACACAGGAAAAAATAACTATATACAAAGTGATAATTAGATTTCACAAAAATTAAAACTTCCACTTATCAAAAGACATCTTTAAGAAAATGAATGGTCGTGCTGCACACTGGAAGGAAATATTTGTAAAACATCTATCTAACAAACAACGGGTATCCAAAATGCAGAAAAAAACTCAATAAAAAGACAAGTTATCCGGTTAAAAATGGCCAATATATTTGAACAGACACTTCATGATAGACGGAATACAAATGGAAAAAGAACATATGAAAAACAATTTAACATTATTAAATTGCCAGAGAAATCAAGTTAAAATAACAAGTTACCACTACATATTGCCCAGAATGGCTTCATTTAAAGACTCATAGTACCAAGTGTTAGCATGGATGTAGGGCAGTTAGAGGTCTCATTCACTTTTGGTGGGTTTGTAAAATCTCAGTTTTTGAAAAAGTTATGAAAGTTTATTATGAGACTATACATACACCTGTCCTATCACCCAGCAATCCCACTGCGAGGTATGTACCCAAGACAAGTGAAAGCATATGTCCACAAAAAAGTTATAAAGTAATGTTCATTGATTTGCCAGAAGTTCATAATTGCCAGAAGTAGAAATGTCACAGGATTCCATTAATAGGAGAATGAAAAGGTTGTAGTATATCCACACGATGTAAAACTATTCAGCAATAAAAGGGAATGAACTACTGACCCATGCAGCAGCATGCATGAATCTGGAAAATTTTAAGCTGAAGGAAAGTTCTAGAATGGGCAAAACCAGCCTGTTGTGGAAAAATAACAACAGGGTTTCATCTGGGATGGAGGCAGAGATTTACTGATAAGGGAGATGAAATATCTTTCTGGGACTAATGTAACACCTTATATCTTGATAGGGACTTGACTAGGGTAAATTTCATCTCAAAGAAACAAATATTGAGTTATAATGATATACATCCTAAAGCTTCTGAGAGGAGGTGTACTGATATCTACAACTAACTTTGAAGTGCATGATTAGAATGGACTGATGAATAGAGGAATGGATAGATAATAGAAAAGTGATAAAGTACAGTAAATTATTAGTCCTAGAATCTTCACTGTAAAATTCTTTCAACCACTCTGTATGTCTGAAAACTGTCATAACAGAATGTCTTTGTTTTCCTAAACTTTGCCATGAGTTTCTATTGCCATCAAAAGAATGTAAAAGAACTTAGCAGCTCCTACAAGACTGTTGTTTGCTTTCTTTCCAGCTTCAAACTCTGGGCTTACCTTTTTGTCTTTTCTATCTTTTATCATGTTACTTCTCACATCGTATTGTGATTGCCTCTTTGCTTCCAGGACTCTCCTACTAGACAGCAGAATCTCCAAAACCACCGATGTTGCAAGATTCCTGTTTATTCTTACAACATCACTGCCTGCACAGTTCCTGGTAGCTGGTAAGTGTTAGCAAATACAAAGGACATAGCTACAGGCGCTGATTTTCATGAATGTGGATGGATGTAAAACCTAGAAAATTTTGTTTCTAGATTGACTTTTCCTTTCCAATTATGTAGAGTAAATGACTGACATTAAGCTTTTGGTTTCCAAGGCATCCATTTCAAAAGACATCCGTCTTGAATAAACCTATTGCCAGTTGTATGACACAGCTACTAGCAAAACAACCAAGTAGGAAACTAGGCCGCCCACACGCATGGAGCTCTTCTTTCAGAAAACCCTGGGCACCTTAGATAGCTGACCGCTTGAGAGACCCTGCCTTCACTCCCTTATGCTCTAATTCCTGCTCTGATGCCTCAAATTAGTCAATCATAAATGACCCTGGAAAACCCTAGACACTCACCCCTTACACCCTAATAAATACAGAAGCCCAGGTCAATGGTCTTTCTCTCTCTGCCTCACTGTGTGACGCTGGGGCATACCCTTCAAGGACCTGTGAGTAATAACTCTTGTTCCTCAAAGTTCCCTAATGGTTTTGGCTGAAGTGTATCCTACAATCATAAGAACCACGAGGACCAGCCTGGCCACAGAATTGGCCCCAGAGGGAGAAATGTCTATGGGACTTGCTAGGAGTAACACAGCTCAGGCGAGTGCCCCAGGCGCTCCCACCCGAGACCGTCACCATCACTAGGCTGGAACCAGCACAGCAGATTATCTCAGTGATACTTGTTGGGAATGAGTTGTGAATCAGGAAAGATGGCAATCTGCCTCCCTTGCTATAAGAATGGCCAAGACTCATCTTTAACTTTCAGTGTCTGGGCAATAACACCAACACAACCCAAAATATTCAGAATTATCCAAGGCAGAAGGAACAATGGAGGGAAAGCGCAAATTTTGGTTAAATTAGCTAAAATGAATAACTTTGAGATAAAACTCTACATTAAAAAATAAGAACTTTTTAAAGGGCTGCTGCCCAAACCATTGCCTTTCCTATAATAAAAGGAAAATCTTTGCATTTTAGTGTAAATAAACTATACCTCAAAAAAGCTGAAAAATTGAGCTGATATTATGGGATGTCCAGTGAAGTTGGATTTGCTTAACAGCTAAGTTAAATAAATGCATACATTCGTTACATGTATTGAAAAATACCTGCAAAGAACCTAATGTATTGCTAGTATGAGTACCAGTTATTGCCTGGTAAAGAGTTAATAAAAATTTAGATGATTTAAAGGACAATTGTTCCATCAGTCTAGCATCTTTTCTTAGTTCATTGCGCTGGCTTTTGCCTTACCCTTATTCTTCTATACCCTACACCAATGTGCATGTGGAAGAATTAAATGTAAAAATATAGTTATCTGGAAAACAATTTGCCAAGTAAAAAGTATCTTGCATAGTGCTTTTTTAACATTGAAAATATTCAATATATATGCTTATTCATACATACATATATTTTTGAGTGATAATAATCACCAGAAGTTTGATAATGTGTTAATTTTGTTACTTTCTGGAATAGATGAATAAATCTAAAATCTACATTAAGATAGTTATTTAGATCTAAAACTAATATTATGTTACTATTGATTTCATGGAAAGCAAGAACAGATATGGACAAGATGTTGTGTGAGACTTTTTTTGTTGCTCTGAATTTGATGCCAATGTCTTGCAACTGAAAACAGTAGCAATTAAGCCCCTCACATTCTGGATTAACAGTCTTTATATTTGGACCCGGTTGCTGACCTGACCATAGAACCATGAAAGGAGAGGCTGAACCAACCTGGCTTTCGCCACCTACCATGCCTACTTTTCTCCCTCCTCCTTATATACAAGAAGTGTGAAGGGAAAAAGAGAGACAGGAGTTGGGAGTGTACTGTTTATGATGAGCTATTGTTTTCTTCCTTTTCCCATTGGTGGACAAGCACTCATTGAGACTGGGATCATAGGAGGGACAGACTGATTTGTTTGTTTGTTTGTTTGTTTGTTTGTTTGCTTGCTGGATGCTTGCTCTGATGTAGAGCCCACATTGTCGGTCCACTCTGGAACAGCCTTGGGAGTGAGTGCATAGGGCTGAGCTTGGGGCTGAGGTCTGTCTGACTTGGGTCATGAACTTCGAGTCAGGTACCCACATTTCACCTGAAGATTACTAAAGTTGGGGGCTTTGTTAAAGTAATCTAAGCCAGTGGGGTGGGAAGGGATTATGAAGTTGTGTTTGGGAAGAAAAGATGTCTCTTCATCCTCTCCCAAAGATTTTGGAGGATTTCAACGATTCCAAAAGATTCACACAGAAGGGGCATGAAGTTTAAGGGAGGAGGTCGATGGCCATGCAAGAATATGTGACAACAAAAAAAAAGGACTGGGCGTATGGTTTGTTGGATCCAGAAGAGCTATGGCTGCAGAGCAACAGAGGGCCAACACTCCAAGAAGACCATGCATGTCAGCTCTAAGGAGGCTTCCGTACTAGTGGGGACCAGCAGAATCAGAAGGTGCTTTCTTGAGTTAATGTGCACTTATTCAGTCCTGCAGAAACAGACACAATGAAAGAAGATGTAAAAGAGATCTCAGAGCCAGAATTCCCCTCCTCGCTTACCCCACTCCATACCCAAGCTGGTGCGGGAAAGTCTGTGATAGAGAAGATCGCATCTCTTCCCTAGGCAAGACTTTGTATTTGTCAGGCTTATGCTGTGGTAACAAATTAACCTTAAAACTAGTGAATTTGCAGAAGGGGCATGTTTGGGTCAGGGGAATCCAATTTGTGCAATTTTCCATTTGCTGATCTTGGTTTATAAAATATTCACTTCTAGTGTTACCTGTGTCCTGTTATTCAGAAGTACAGGGAAATATCTGTTTAAACTTATGTTAATAACAGATTGACAACTAAGTTAGAGAGTTGCCCATTGGTAACCACAATACCTCTTCTTCTCATCGCCAGTGTGTCCAGAGAGAAATGGTGTCCTTTTGCACAACTGTCTAGGATGTATCAAGTATGAATCCCCTGAGGTAGGATATTTTGGCTAAATATTTTCTCTTCTCTATTAACTCTGCAAGGCCCATAATTAGAAATAAGAGCCCATACTTTTGCTTTTTAACTAGTGTTTATTTAGCCTTACAATGAGGAGTACATTAAAATTTTCTTTGTTTCAAAGAAAACGTAAGTTATAATTTAGACCAACTTATCGTCATATAGAGTTACCCTTTTTGTTTCTTTTCAAAGACAGTGATCCTTTCAGTGCTTGGGTATCCTCTTTTGTGTTTTCTGTGTGCGGTGGCATGGGACTTGCTCCATGATAAATTCTGAAAGATAATAGATGTCATGAGATATTCTTCTCTAAGGTTTCATTTCTTTGGATAGTATTTCAATAATCTGCAGTACTGGTTTATCCCTCCTAATCATGCTTGGAACACCCTAGTGAGTTCTGATAAGGGTGTATAGGAAAGCAAAGGAAAAGGCTTTGCCCTTAGAGTTCTTAGACTAAAGGAGAATATATGAGAGAGAAAAAGCTTTCCATCCTGCCCATTCCTTTCTCACCCTTCCTCCAAGAACAGATACAATAAAAACTCAGTAACATAACTCTAAGACATCATGGTCTGGGCTATCTAAAATGGTATGCACGGCAAGATGGCCGACCAAGATGTCCCTTGCTCAAATCTATCTCTCAAAAACAATAATTTGGCATCCATCCATGGACAAAAGTGTTTTTGTAGAAGATCTGAGAGTCAGGTAGGAGACCCCAGTGCACTCTAAGACTGAAGGGAGCCATTTTAAGAAGGCAGGTTGGAAAACTGTTCAGAATAGAATAGCTGGAAAAACTTTTCAAATCTTGGGAGGGATATGGTCATCCAGGTATAGGAAGAACCCTTGGACAGCCCAGCCAAAGACAATTACTCTGAGATACATTATAATCAAAATGTTAAAAGTTGAAGATAGAGAATTATGAGAGACTTATTTCATACAAGATTTCTTTGCAGAAACCTTGTAGGCCAGGAGGCTGTGGTAGGATATATTCAAAGTGCAGAGAAGGAAATCCATCAATAATATATCTGTAAAACTTCCTTTGGAAATGAAGGAGAGATAATGACATTCACAGACAAACAAAAGCTTAATAACCAGCTTAATAGTGAACAAACAAACAAAAAACCCAAATCTGATTAAAATGGTCAGAGGACCTGAACAGACATTTCTCCAAAGAAGATATAAAAATAGCCAACAGGTACATGAAAAGATGCTCAGTATCACTAATCATCAGGGAAATGCAAATCAAAACCACAATGGGATATTGCCTCACATTTGTTAAAATGGCTGTTGTCAAACAGACAAGAGATAAGTGTTGATGAGGATGTGAAGAAAAAGAAACTCTTTTGTACCATTAGTGGGAATGCAAATTGATGCAGCCACTATGGAAAACAGTATGGAGGTTCTTCAAAAAATAAAAAATTGAGCTATCATATGATCCTGCATTCTCACATTTAGGTATATATCCAAAGGAAATGAAATCACTGTCTTGAAATGATACCTGCATTCCTATGTTTACTGTAGCATTATACCCAATAGTCAAGACATGGAAACAACCTAAGTGTCCATCAATGGGCAAATGGGTAAGGAAGTTATGATACACACACACACACACACACACAATGGATTATTATTCAGGTATAAAAAAGAAGGAAATCTTGCCATTTGCAATAACATGGATCAAATCTGAGGGCTAATTGGAATAAGTCAGACAGAGAAAGACAAATAGTATATAATCCCACTTGTGTGTGAAATCTTAAAAAAAGATGAACTTACAGAAGTAGAGAGTAGAAGTGTGGTTGCCAGGCACTGGGGCATGGAGAAAACAGGATGATTTTGGTCAAAGGGTATAAAGTTGTAGTTATAAGATGAATAAGTTTTGGGGATCTAATGTACAGCATGGTGACTATAGCTAATAATATTGTATTATACACTTAAAAGTTGCTAAGAGAGTAGGTCTTAAATGTTCTCACCGAATACCAAAAAATACTGTAATACTGTGAGATGATGAATGTTAACTAAACTTATTGTGGTAATTATTTTGCAATATATATGAGTATCAAATCATCATGTTCTACATCTTAAACTTACATAATGATATATATCAATTATATCTCAATAAAACTGGAAAAAATAAAGTAGTCATGAATCTTTCAGCATCATATTAATTCTCTTAGTTAGAAATGAGTGGGACCAAGGATGCTAAGGGCTCTTATGCAAACACAGAGAAGGGTCAGGAATTGAGTTTCTGAATGATTGAGTTTGGATATGGATTCTTTGTCTCTGACTATATCCCCAAATAAATTAGAAAATTATACTTTCATTATTTGCTGGTGTTATTTGAGTCTGTACATTTTAATATTACTACGCTTCTTAAATAAAGAGGTAATTGTATGCATAACCACTTAGAACCGCCAAAAATATTGCAAGGTAAATAAGGTGACACCCAAAGTTATAAAACACAAAGGTCAAATTTTAGGTACTCTATTGGTCTATTTCCCTCAGAACGTGCTGTCTAGTCTTGAATGTATAATGACATGCACTCATTGAAATCTGTAGTTTAAAAAATAGGCACGTTAGTTTGTCACCCTATAAGCTTGTTCTCTTGAGAATAGATCCCAAAGGCACTGTTTCCAAAACAATTTTATATGGATGAAGAGTGTTGGCCAATTACACAAATGAGGCTTTATAAAACTGCAGGATTGCTTAATGTTATGTCTGTTGACATTTCTTTAACTTCTTTTGGAGAGTTTGATTTTTTAAATCAAATAATTAATTAATCTTTAAGGAAATTCCATTGAATGTCTCTTAGGTATCAAGCATTGTATTAGGTACAGGGAAGCTAAAAATACAATAGAATTCAGTCCTTAACCCAAGGACCCCAGTGGTACAGAGAGGAGGATGTGATGAGCTTTGCTGGGTAGGTGCTCTGGAAGGCTCCACGGAGATGATGTTTAATCTGAATAAGCAGAATTTAGAAGGAAAAGTATGATCCTTTTAGGTGAATAAAGGGTAGAAAAGCATTCATAGCAGAGGAGTCAGCATGGACAAAGGCTTGAAAGAATGAAATTCCATGTTGCATTTGGGTAATGAGAAGTAGTTTGATGTTACTGGAGCACAGAATATAAGGAGGCATTAAAGGAGATCAAATGGTACAGCCTGCAAAGGACCTGGCTAGCCATATGTACGCATTTCCTAGGGCTGCCATAGCAGATTACCAGGAACTGAGTGGCTTACACCAACAGTAATTTATTTTCTCACTGTTCTGGAGGCCAGCATTTTGAAATCAAGAGGTTAGTAGGGCCACACTCTTTCTGAAGGCTCTAGGGAAGAATCCTTCTTTGCAGCCTCCTACCTTCTGGTGGTTGCTTGCAATCCACAGCGTTCTTTGCCTTGTAGCTGCATCATTCCAATTCTCCCTCATACAGCCTTCATACAGCCTTCTTGCCTCTGTGTCCAAGTTTCCCCCTTCTTATGAGGACATCAGTCACTGAATTTAAGGCCCATCCTACTCCTGTATGACCTCATCTTAAGCTCGATTATATCTGCAAAGACGGTATTTCCAAATAAGGCTACGTTCACAGGTTCTGGGTGGACATGCATTTTGTGGGGACACAACCTAACCCAGTATATCATGTAAAAATGCACAGCAGATGGTAGCTATTAATAAATCTCCACACTGTGGTAGAGTGTGGAGGAAACATCTGAGAAGTAACCAGGTGTGAGGAGACCACTAGGGTATCTGAGGCAAGAGACCATGTGGGTTCATCGAAGGTTGGCCCACCTCCTTCCTTCTGACCATTTCTCATTTATTTGTTCATTATAAACCCTATTCTGTCTTCTCCTGACTTCTCTGTGCTGGTTGATTTTGGCTGAAACAGATTCTGAATGCTCTTGATAGAAATTCTTAGATGTCATTGAACAGTGATATTTCAGGAAAAATAGTGTTTTGCTAAAAGATGGTGAAGAGATTTTTCTGGCTAGTTCTTATGTTCTGTGTACTCTCAATGCTTCCAACAGGTAATACTTAGTGACCAAAAGCTTCTTCAACAAGGTGACAACAACTTGAGAACTGTTAAATTTTTTTTTCATAAATGCCTAAGTTGTGGGGATTCCATTTCCAAGTAGAGCTGGAAAACTGATATGAGGAAAGATTAGAATTCTAAAAATTAATTCTTAGCAATTGTATTGAACTTTAAGTTTTCTAAGGCATTTTTTAAAAAAAATTGTGGTACACATAACATAAAAGTTATCATTTTAGCCATTTTCAAGTATACAATTCTGTGGCATTAAGTACATTTCACAATGTTGTGCAACCATCACCACTATCTTCTAGAACTTGTTATCATCCCACAAACTCTACCAAAACAGTAATTCCCCTTTCCCCTTCCCCAACCCTGGTAGTCTATTCTACTTTCTATCTGTGTGAATTTACCTCTTCTAGGAACTTTATATAAGTGGAATCATACAGTATTTGTTCTTTCATGTCTGGCTTATTTCATTTAGCATAATGTTTTCAAGGTTCATCCATATCACAATATATGTCAGAATTCCCTTCCTTTTTTAGGGCTGAATAATATTCTATCATGTCCATAATACCTCATTTTGTGTATCCAGTTTTCTGTTGATGAACATATGGGTCATTTTCACCTTTTGGCTCTTGTGTAAAAGGTTGGTACGAACATTGGTATGTGCGTATCTGTTTGAGTTCCTGTTTTCAGTTCTTTTGGGCATCTACCTGTGACCAAAGCATTTTTGCATACATCACCTTCTTTTAATTCTCTGTGGTAGACTCATCAGAGGCTATTATTCTCATTTTGCAGATGTGGAAATTGAAACGGAGATATAAAGTGATTTGCCCAAGGTCATCTAGCAAGCTGGAATAGAATTGGGAGGAGAATTCAGACCTCCTGATCCATCTAGTGCTGTTCCCATTCTACCTTGCTACCATCCCATTAGGCTGATTTGTTGCTGAGGTGGAATCAAGCTATATGTTATAGCATATTGATTAGCATAGTAACTTTTTTGGAATTTCTGAGGAACCACATCCCACATCCAAGTGATGAACCATCTATCTAGACACACACTTGTCTGTATTTTGTGCATCAAGGCCATGCAAGGAGCTTCTGTTTTGGTTTGTTTTTTTAGATGTTTCTTAACATGTTTCAAGATGCAACTTATACCACCATAATGGTTGCAAAGACACTCCTCTTAACCCACATGCATCACTGTGAGATGCCAAATGCACACCTTTTCTTTCCATGATCTAAGGACGACCAGTCAGTTCACTCAGTCCAGTGCATGAGCCACTCAAATCTACCATTCTGGAAGTTCATAGATCCAATAAATGTTAATGAGCTACTCTTGTGTTCACACAATACCCAAAACTTATGGTTACAGCTCTTGGAAATATGGTGGAGAAAAGATACTTGGTGATTTCCAGAATTATATGAATGAATTGGTTTTGTGTAGGTACCGCTTTTGTTCTACAATTGTTTTAGCTGCATGAAGTAAAGTTCTTAAGAGTTTGGCCAAGCTTTCCATTCATGTAACCGGGAGCCCAGTGTTCCATCCTGTGGACCTGGGGGAGCATTTCCAGGCTTCCTCAATGTCTTTAGAGGGGTTGTGCTCTCTGGGCTTCAGGTCTTGAGCAAGGACCCTGTTTATTCAAAGAGAATTCCTTCCCCTTCTCCCACAGGAGTTTGGTTTTCATCTATGACTGGATCATGTTAGGAGTTATCTTTCAATTTTTGGCTACTGCAGCCAGCACACTCTGTTAGCTAATTGCATTTTTTTTTTTTGGTCAAACTACAGACCCAGAGGCACTGTAAAAAGTTCAGATCTGACACACTAAGGGGAAAAAGAAGAAGAATAAACAAGCATGCTGGGAGTTTTCTACTGTGTGAGGGTACAGACACACTAGAGTTCTCAGCATCTTTTGCATACCATGACCATAGTTTGAGAGGTAGCCAAGTCCAACGAGGAGTTAGACTTCAGAAATTTCATGCCTCCCTCAAGAGCATTGTTACTGATCTAAGACATGGACTGAATTTGAACCAAGTTCTCTTTGTTATGTTTCTAAGTCCAAAACAGGGAGGGAGATAATCACTTTCCTTCTCCTCCCAACAAGCCTTCCCCATGTAATGACGGGCTTTGTTCTAGGGAGTACATTTCTCAAGTGTACTCTCATGCCTGGATAGTTTGGCAGGCATTCTGATGCTCTGGGGCAATCTGAATCACACCTGAGGCTGATGGGTTGCTGACATATGGAGCTTTAATTAAACCAAGCTGAGAAAGGAGAGCATCTGGAAACCAGGGCTGGGCCTTGGAAGGGCCTGGGTTGTGCTTTTTTTGATTGTGTTTTTTTTTTCAGAGACCATGTTTATCTTTTCTACCAAAAAAAAAAAATTGGAATAACATGAATAACCAGATTGACCTTGGTCAAAATGTTGTGTCAGGAGAGATTTGTTTTCTTTTGTGAGTGTTATAAGGCAATACTTGAAAGAGTTGAAGGGGGATTTGGTCATGAGAACAGCTGTTTGAAGGACACATGACTTCTCTCTCTCAACAGAACATGTCCCAAGATTAATCGTCATTGACCTTGACCATTAAGTCCAAGGTGAGCCAAAAGCACATACTAGGTGATGATGTTCCAATTAAGGACTTGCAGCTGATGACCATTGTAAAGGTTTGGTAATACAGAATATAATTCCCTGCTCTTAAAAGGGAACTATTGATAAAATTTAGTCTATCATTGCTTTTGACTATACGAAAAATTAACTGTAGCTGCCGTATGGGTCAAAATTGAATTGTTACTAACTTATAAGAAAAAGTCAGTGTATTTCCATTTATTAAGCATTTATTCTGATCTAGGCATGCATTTGATACTAAGGGTTCAAGTATTCATTCTTTATTAACTCATTCATCAAATACTGTATGTCTATTTTGTGCAAGGCACAGTTTTAGATAAAATGTGGGCTCACTGGGGATAAAATGGTGAACATGGCAAAGTATTCGTTCTCATGGAGTTTGCTGATAACAATAAAAAAGTAAGCCAAGAAACCAATGGTATAACTTTAGAGAGTGATAAGAGATTTGAAGAAAAGCAAAATGAAGATAATATGCCACATATATCTTTGTGTATTTGCCAACATGCCCAACAAAGTTTTACTGGGGGCCGTCCACATAACCAGTATTGTGCCAGCACCGAGGAGCTGGTGGAGACTGCACTTGTGATGAGTACTGTGAGAAACAAAAACAAAGGACTGAGATTAAGAAGAAGCAGGGACTTGGATGGAGGCATGTGTGGGCCCAGCCATATTTCAGACAGTGGGTCTGGAAAAGCTTCTCCAAGGACCTAAATTTTGAGGAGGTGGCAGAAGGAATAGTGCTCTGTGTGTGTATGTGTGTGTGCATGCATGTGTGTGCTGGTGGAGTGGGAGTATGAGAGGGTGTCACAAAGATCCCTTTAGATAGAAAGAGCACAATAATCAAAGGTTCTGAGGCAAGATTTGATGAGAGTCGGTCAGGAAAACCAAATTAGGTCCTGGTTTGGAAGACCTGGGTAACCAGTGTGGCCTAAGACAAGCCTGGGGCCAACCATATGGTGCCTTGAAGGCCACCTTAAAAATTCTGAGCTTATATTCTAAGGGCAGTGTGAAGACACCAACAAATTTTGAGCAAGTGTGTGACATAGTCTGATGCCTATGAATAGTGCTTTGACCACTCTGCAGGGGACAGATTAGAAGTGGGCAAGCAGGAGTGGGGAGGCCAGCACAGAGGATTTTTAATAATCTGGGCAAGAGAGGCAGGGAAGGAATCCATTGATGGCCTTACATGCAGTCAACATCTCGTCCATGGTCTTTCTCACATCCTTCCTAATTGGATCAACAAAAATCAGCCTTCCAAATATTCCAGATTTCTGCCTACAAGTCACCGAACGCCTAGACTAATTTGAAACCTGTGAAGTTTGAGGTTATCTGGAAAGACAGCTCTTATTTTAAACTTAATTATGTTCAGAATGTTTCCCAAGAAGCTTAATTCCTTTAGACCAGAGTCTGACATTAAAAAGCCACCATCACCAGCACCAGCACCACCACCACCACCGACATCCAAATCCACAACTCCTTTGTATGTCAATCAGAGTCTGAGTTTGAAAGTCAGGATCGAGCAACACTCATTGGAAATAATATTACAGCTTAAGTGTTTCTTTACCAGTGTTGTTTAGCAGGATAGCCCACCCAGAACAAAACAAACCGTGTGAATAAATTTTAGATCAAATTTGCCTCCTTGGTTCTGGGTGAATGTTTTAGGGTAGTGACATAGAAAGAAAGTGAATTTGAGAGACAAATAGACTTGAGGTTGAATTTCAATTCCCACTGCTTAGCCGACAGTGTGACATGGGACAGGTCACTGAAGTTACTGAGTGTGTGCTTCTTTGGAAAGTGAGATGATATGTGTACAATCCTTGGTACCTTGTCAACATACAAGGAGTGCAGTGTCGCTTGCTTTCTTCTTGGCTTCCCTCTTCTAAAGAGCACCTCACTTTTCCTGGCTGTGACATCCTCTGAAGAATCTTCAGCTAAATTTTCTTCTATCATCACAGAAGTATAAAGAGGATAAACTAAACTTCTGCTCCCCTCCTGTCTCCTCTCCTCTCCTCTTCCCTCCCCTTCTCTCCCCTCCCCTCTCCTCTCCTCTCCTCTCCATCTGTCCTTCCCTTCCTCTTCTTCTCCCTCTCCCTATCTCTCCCTACTTTTTCTCCCTCTGTCTCCCCTCCTCCTTCTTCCTCCCCCTCCTCTTTTTCGTAGTCGTCATCTTCTTCGTCTACATCTTTGTCTTCATCTTCTTCTTTTGTAGGAATAGTGCAGGTTAACAAGTATGTCCTAACTACATGTATGATATCAGATACCATACTAGTTACATTTTAAAAATTTTTATTTATTTATTCATTTAGTTGAAGTATAGTTGATGCACAATATTATATAGTTACAGATGTACAATATAGTGAGTCACAATTTTTAAAGGATATCTTCCATTTATAGCCATTATAAAACCATACTAGTTACTTTTCCAGCATTAACTCAACCTTCACAACAATTCCTAGATGGAGGTACTGTATTATTCCCATTTTATAGGTGAATAAGCTGTGCCTTGTAGAGGTTTAACTGCTTATCCGATATCATGAAACCCATAAATGGTGGCATTGGAATTTGAATCCCAGCAGTCTGACTCCAGAGCCCTTTGGGGACACTTTTTGCATTTGTTAGATTTCTCTCTCCCTTTAGACAATTTTCCTAGTTTGTGGCATGGGGACATAGGTATTGCTGATGGCCCTGGTGGAGAGGTGGGGAGTCCTGCCAGGAAGTAAGTAGGATTTGCTGTTTATGCAAGTGCATGGATGCGTATGCCTTGTTCATGAAAAATTGTTTTTCCCTCTTTTATTGTCCACCATCTGTGTCACACCTGGAGGCGCTCAGTATTTTCCAGAAATATAGATGATTCATACAATTATTTTCTTATAACATCTCACCTCCCAGAGGAGGGACCTGAGGGGAAAGTTCGTTTACAAAAGATCAGTTATGCTTTTTAAAAGCACCTTAATTTGGCGAGTTGGAGAAAGCCAGGCTGCTAATTGATTAGTTTGTTTCTTGACCTGCTAATTGAAACTTGGTCTTTATTCACGTGGCTCCTCTGCAGATTTGGCTTCAGTTGTGTGTCCTGATCTAAGCTTGCCAAAATCAGATGCTTTGGGGTGTAGAGTTAACAATCTGGCAGTGCATCTGGACATGTAATGTAGATGCCGTTATGGAAAAATGAGGAACTTCCCTCCCAATTAGAGAAGACTGTTCTGTTACTTCTCTTTGTTATAAGCTTGTTCTCTTAAATACTTCCACCATTGCAACCCCAAAGTATAAGACATTTTTTTTTTTTGGAAAAGGGAAACCTGTGTATGTTTACACGTTATTTAGATCACAAAGGAAGGCTCTCCATAAGCATTGGGCAGTGACAAGTTGACTTAGTTAAAATGCTCCATCTAAGAGTAGCTTGAGTGAGAGGAAGTTTCATGTAGGTTTTAACTATCCTTAGCTTCAGTTCTGTGTGCAGAGGGGGTGGGTAGGGTGAGGATAGGGGCTCTGCCAGACTGGCAACATCTGTTGGACTCTCTGAGTCTCTTGTGTGATCCCATCCCCACTCTGCATTTTCCTTAGGATCCTCTGAGTCCTCAGTCTCCGGTGGTCAGCTGTCCTGTTCATTGCTTTTACATCCATAGGCCAGCCATAAGCAGTGAATGTTTGTTTTTAACTCCCAAAGCAATCTTTCCACGTTACAGAAAGAGAAGAGAAAAAAACGTGACTGGAACCTTCCGAGGTAATTAAAGAACTGTCAAGTGTTTTGGTTTTGTGTAAAATGGGAAAACTAACCCGCCATTTTTTGAGGACCAATATGAGGTATTTAAAGTGTAGAGTACAGGGCCTTGCCTTCAATAAATGGTTGTGCTGTTTAATTCAGATTTTAGTGTATTTCTGCACATTTTCCTGTTTGCCTCCATCTCTCTTCTCCTCCCCTTCCCACCTTCCTTCCTTCCTTCAGTTCCTCCTTCTTTCCAACATACAAACTGTAGGCTACATACAAATAGATAACCCACTCATCACAGATAGTCTAGAGGATTTAGAGTAATTTTTGTTATGAAAGTTGGGCCCTGTGCCCTAATTTTTTGGACAATGCCTGTTTGTACTTCTCTATTGTGGAGTCAGAAATGGAGCTGGATTTGAAAACTTGCTGGCCCTACATCCTTCTGTCCCATCCACATTCCCTCTTCACTTTCCAAATGGCTAATAACTGAAAGGAGCCAAGTTCAGGAAACATGGTGATTTCAAAAGATGTGTTTGACCAGGGAACACAAAGGCAGAATATTCTCAGAATCACATACAAGGAAGCTAAGCTGTTCAGTGCTTAGAAAATAAGAAGTCGCCCACACTGGGCCTCCTCTCTCGCTCCCTGCTCTCCATTTCCACTCCAGATTTCTTCTTACTTGGTTATGCGGTTGAGTCAGAACTTGAACTTGGGGATCATTTTGCTCAGAATCATATTGCTTCTGACCCGAATGTGTTAGAAATCGGGTTGGGGCGTGATGACCTCTTATTTCTCTCCCAACCTTGCGATTCTATGATTTTTATGAACAGGAGGAGGAACACGATGCCAACAAATGGCATTCACTCTTGTGAAAATTTCCCAAGAGCCACACGACCTGAAGTGTATTTATTCAATTCCTCTGAAAGTCGGGTAGTCTTTAAACACGTGTCAGGACAGCCTGGCTTAACGCCTGTATATTTTACTAAGAGGTTGGTGGGCTTATTTGATTTAGCTCATGTTAGAAGTTTAATTGTTTTTTTTCTTCTCCACTTTTTTTCTTTTTGCTGGCAGTGACTATATCTAATAGAATAAAGCTTTGTCCAATCACCCGCTCTCATTCCTTACACACATGAGATGGGAACTGTGGATGGCTGGTGGGTTTTCTTTCTTTTTTTTTTTTTTTTTTGAGGTTCCCAATGGACCATGTGTTTCACATCAAGTGAGCAAATACCTTTTCAGCTGAAAACGTTTCAACGGCCTCAAGTTTCCAGACCAGACTTTACCTCTGGGTTCCAAACAGATCCAGCCTTACTTCATGTTGGTTCACCCTTAATTTTGGCAAAATAGATGCTGATTCATGAGAGCCGGTTCCAAAGACTTGCCTGGGTTTGTACCTCAAGTCTTATACTCATTATTTCCCCCCAATCCAAGTTATGGGAAGCTCTGTACATATTGCTGGCGTCATGATAATTATGCCCCTGGTTCTTCCTAAGAACACGATGAAGTTGGTATTGCTATTATCTATACTTTACAGATGAGAAAAGAGAGAAGGAGGTTCAGGGAGATAAAGTCACCTGCTCAAGGAAGAAGAGTTAGCATATAGAGTCATGACTACAGTCTAGGTTTTAACACCACAGTTCAGGCTCCTAACCCACATCCCAAACTCTGTCTATGACAGGAAAGGTAAGCACTAAGTCTGGAGAGAGTAAGACCATTTTCCCCCTCCTGTTTGATCAGATTAATTTAGAGCAAAAAGAATCTTTGAGATCATGTGATACCACCTCCTTTGTAGACGGGACTTGCTCAAGGTCACACCACCAGCAGTGCCAGCACCAGGACTGAGAACCAAGTGCTGGGCAGGGGCAAGAGTCTGGAATTACCGAGGCGTGGGGAGGTGCTGGCCAAGAGTGAAGAGAGCTAAGATTCTGTCCTAAATTAAAAATGAATCTACATTTCCTTGAAATAAAAATATATATTAAAGAATCCAATACATGTAAGGGATCTGGAAAGCTTTTCTGGTCAAGTCCTTCGGTAAAATCCAAGCTCCTTCCAGGATCTACAGGGTGATGTGTGCTCTTTGCCTGGCTCTCCATCTCAAGCTTTTGAGTCCTAGAATCCAAGCCATTTTTTGCTTTGGGAGTTTTGCTGCCATTTCACCTGCCCCCCAATCTGTCCTTTGTAGGGCTGGTTCCTTCTTTAATTTTTTTTTAATTGAGGTATAGTTGGCATGTAACATTATATTAGTTTCAGGTGCACTGCATAGGGATTTGTTATTTGTCTATATTGCAAAATAACCTGGTTGGCTCCTTCTTTAAGCCTCAATTTAAATATCTAGCCATAGATTTCATTTAAATAAAGAGAAATCTTTCCTGACATCACTCTGTGTATACATGCCCTCTGCCTCCTCCTTTAACATTCTATTACCAAGTCCTGCTCGCTGCATGATGGCAATAAATTGAGGAGGAGTTGCTGGGGCAAGGAAGAATGACTTTATTCAAAAGGCCACCGAACTGAGAAGATGGGGGACTACTGTCCTAGAGAACCACCTTACCCAAGTCAGAATTCAGGCTCCTTTTATACTTAAAAGGGGAAGGCGTTTGGTTGGTAGGTACAAACTTCTTGGTGTCTGAATCCTTTGTTCTTGCAGCTATCCATGCAGCTCAGGTCATGATGTTCCTGTAAACCTCCAATAAGACATCTTATACTCTGTTCTGAAACTTTTTATCTCTATACGAATGGAAAACTGTTAAGCCCTTAAAGGTCAGAGCCTTGAGAATGGACTATCCTGCATATTTCAGGCTATAGGCAACATCCTTTTACAAAAAGTGCAGAACCAGCATGACCTAAGTCCAGGAAACAGAGCCCAGGGTTAGAACCTGAAACTAACACAACATTGTAAATCAACTACACTTCAATTTAAAAAAAAAAAAGAATGAGTTCTGTTGATCTGGTTACAGCACAGTGACTACAACAAACAGTACTGTATTATATACTTGAGTGTCATTAAGAGAGTAGATCTTCAATGCTATCACCCCACCCTCCACTGAAGGAAAAGGTAATTATGTGAGGGGATGTGATCTGTCAACCTTATTGTGGTAATGGTTTCCCAATATATATATATATATATATGTATCAAATCCTCATGTACAATTTAGATTTACATATGTTCTATATCAACACACTATCTCAACAAAATTGGGGAAAAAAAGAAAAAAAATTAGTCTGTAAGTATTTTATAAATATAAAATTAATAACAATATTAATAGTGATTATTGAGTGCTTACATATGCCAGGCAATATGTGGCTTTGCTTTCAGTATAATTTAATTCTTATAATGACCTTTTAAAGCAGGCCCTTTAGTTATTTCTGTTTCACGGGTGAGAACACTGAAGCTAAAGTAATTAAAAAACAAAACAAAGTGAAAATAACCCCAAAAGATGAAATTTTCCAAAATCATACAGCGAAGATGTGCAGAGGTAGCATTCCAAGCTGGTCTGTTTGATTCTGGAGCCAATGTACTAAACACTAAAAGATCTCTACGAGTCTTTTCTCACCTCCCCATTTTCCTGATGAGGAGAGCCAGACACATGAGACCAAGAATGATCTACCTGATGGCAGATTCTGAAGCAGTGGTAGCAAGGAGGTCCGGCTGACTTTGGATAAGGAGGTGAATGCAGCGACGTTGCCCTCCTGTAAGCCCCTGGGGGTATGATGCCTGAGGAACTCTGTAGCACTCCCGGGGACATGGGGCTCTCCCAAGGACTGGTTCCTCGTTAATGTTCACAGTTGAGGGGTAGTGGAAAGACAGTAGGTCTAAGTGTGGCTCTGAACTTACCAGCTTTGTGATTTGGGTCCAGAGTTTACCTCCTCTGTTGCTCTGATGCAGTTTTCTCATCCGTCAATAAGGACAGGAGCTGTGGCTACCTGGTGAAGCTGTTGTCAGGACTGGAAGAGCGTGACAGGGCTTTGCATGCTGCACCCTTCTCAATGCAAAGGTTATTTTCAGTGGTGGCTCTTTCAAGTGAAAAATTTGGTGCTGTTGGGGCCAGGCATAAGTGATCAATAAGTATCTGCTGATGGACTGGCTTAGTCTGCAGGAGCCCAAAGTTCTGAGTTCCATTGGCTGTTGTCCAGACTGTAGTGGGTGGTGGATCCCAGGCTTTCAAACTGATAGACCTTGCAGCTGACGATCTTGGTAGCCAAATACTTTGTCCTTGTCTGACAGTCAGCCAGGCCTTGCATGGCCATCACATTGGTAAATCACTACTGGGGGAGGAAAGGAAGTGCTTTGAATCATTTCTGAGTCAGCTTTCTGACTTACTGGTTTTGTTCCTTCCCGCGTGGAGCATTTATAGAAATGTGCTTGGCTCAGAGAAACTCGCTTCTCTGGGTGGGGAGACGCATGCCTCAGTTAGGGGTGTTGAGTGGCTCAGGCAAGGTTCTAAAGTGAGAGATGAATGGTTTCATGTTTTGCGGTTCTGAAAGTCGGGGAGAAGGCTTCCTTCAATGGAGGGTTGAGTGAACTGATCACACTGAACACAGAAGGCTTCCCCTTAGCAAGTCCAAACCAAACCACTTCTGGCTTCAATTGGGAAGTCCAGCTATGGCTTTATGTCACTGTTTATAAAGCTGTTGCATTCCTTGGCAGAAGAATATGTAGGCAAATCACAGAAGGAAGCAGAAATCGTATAAAATCTTCCTGTTGGTGGTGAGACCTCTACTTTTTGTTGCTGGTCCTGGAGGAGTTGACAATGGCTACGACCGTCGTCATCATTTTCGTAACTAGTCTCGGAAATGAAAGGGAGCTCAGTGCTCCACCAGGAAAAGTTAACAGGCAAGCTGATGCTTCTGCTTCGTGCAGGGCCACTTCCCACCCTGTTGGAAATTTGATCTTAGTCCCACAGGACCACAATGCCAGAGCATCTTGGGGTTGGAAGCATATAAAGCAAGCTGTCTGTAATAGAGTGAGTCCGTGCACCAGGCAGCTGCACTCGTGTCTGGTAACAACCTTTCCTTAAATATTACATTGGCTCTGACTGTTTGCTCTGAACTTTGAAGTCACCACCAGCAAACTATCCTTTTCACTGGAACAGTTTAGATGACACATGTTCTTGCAGAGTATTGTATATACATTTTGTTTTTAAAGAGGGAAATATTTCCTCAGCAAGCCTGGAAGCAAAAAGGGAGTTTATTTCTGAGGCCCAGGAGTTTCTTTTGACAGGGTTTTCAGATTGACTCAGGTGTCAGACCCACTTGGAATCATCTGCAATCATATCAGGTTCAGCGCTGTGTGTGGGGCTTGTGGACCTGTAGGTATAGGTACCTGTGATCCTGGCCGATAGCCAAACTTGAAAGATGTGAGAGGTTGAGCAGCAGACTAGAAATGCAGAAACTTACGGCTATTTGTGTATATCTGTATGTGCACCTGGCAGCAAAACATCTGGATAAAAGATGAAAAGCCATCTTGGTTGTGATCTGTGTATATGATGCTATATAGTGTGAACTATCTGGCTGACAGGTTTATTACTTTTTCAGTTTTCATTGGATTTTCAGGCTAAGTAGAGACCCAGCATGTAAGTTCTGATATCACTTGTGTAGAAACATGCCAGCTTTTTAAATTATCTTTTAATTTAAAGTAGAGTTATTTCACACTACAGTATTAAATTCATTTTTTAATTGAAGTATAGTTGATTTACAATACTATATATGTGTGTGTGTGTGTGTGTGTGTGTGTGCATGTGTGTGTGTATATAACTGAGTCACTTTGCTGTACACCAGGAAGTACAGCTACACTAAAAGTGTATATATACACACACACACACACATATATATATATATTTATTTCATATTCTTTTCCTTTATAGTTCATTACAAGATATTGAAATTGGTTACCTGTGCCATACAATAGGACCTTGTTGTTTATTTATTTATTTTTTCATTTTTAAAAATTTTGTTTTTTATTAAAATGTAGTTGATTTACAATGTTAATTTCAGGTGTACAGCAAAATGATTCAGTCATATATATATATATGTATATATATATACATATATATTTTTTCAGATTCTTTTCCATTATATGTTATTACCAGAAATTGAATATAGTTCCCTGTGCTATACAGAGGTCTTTATTGTTTATCTCTTTTATATATAGTAGTATGTATCTGTTAATCCCAAGCTCCTAATTTATCCCTAGCCCCCAGCCCCTTTCCTCTTTGGTAACCCAAAGTCTGTTTTCTATGTTTTTAATAGTTCAGAGTCCAGGCCTTTTTTTTTTTTTTCTTTCCTTCTGAGGAAGTAGCTGATAACACCCCTAGCTTTTCTGGTGCACTTGGGCCTACATGACAATACCCCCGTCAGGGAAAGGCAGGAAAGCAGAGGATGTGCCTTTCAGGGAGCACAGCCAAACTTGAAAGGTGCTACCACCCTGATGGAGCTGGATCTTTCTTGAAAGATTTTGAAAAATTTACTTATTCAAGCTGTTCGGCTGAAGTTTCTCAGTGTTTGATAAGGAAGAGTGCAATTTGATGCCTTTCCTCCAAATGAAGCAGCCTCAAAAACTTACATATTTTTTCATTGTTTGACATTATGTTACTGAACCCCAGACTGGCTATACTGTGCATGGACAAGTGGACCCAAGCTTGGTTTGGTAATAGTTACACTAAGATGAAGAGACCTGAAAATATGATTCGAGGAGTTGCTAGTAACTCCCTGGGGATCACTTCATTGATTCCAGGTCTGTTTTCTGCAGTATTGAAGATTTTTGTTTGTTTGTTTTTGTTCTTTTTTTGAAGTGTAGTCAGTTACAATGTGTCAATTTCTGGTACACACCATAATGTCCCAATCATGTGTGTGTTGTATATATATATATATATTTCATATTCTTTTTCATTAAAGGTTATTACAAGATATTCAATATAGTTCCCTGAGCTATACAGAAGAAACATTTTTTAGATCTCTTTTTATATATAGCAGCTAACATTTGCAAATCTCAAACTCCCAAACTTATCCCTTCCCACGCCCTTTCCCCAGTATCCATAGGATTATTTACTATGTCTGCGAGTCTGTTTCTGTTTTGTAGATGAGTTCACAGTGTCTTGTTTTTTTTTTTTTTTAGATTTCACATATAAGTGATATTATATGGTATTTTTCTTTCTCTTTCTGGCTTACTTCACATAGAATAATGATCTCTAGGTCCATCCATGTTGCTGCAAATGGTATTATTTTATTCTTCTTTATTGCTGAGTAATATTCCATTGCATAAATATACCACAGCTTCTTTATCCAGTCATCCACTGATGGACACTTAGATTGTTTCCATGTCTTGGTTATCATATATAGTGCTGCTGTGAACATTGGGGTGCATGTATCTTTTCAAATTAGAGTTCCCTCCATATATATTCCCAGCAATGGGATTGCTGGATCATATGGTAAGTCTTTTAGTATTTTGAGGAATCTCCATACTGTTTTTCATAACGGCTGCATCTTACAGGGTGACACTGGGGAGGATTTGGTTCCTGGTGTGAATTAATTTATTTGTATTTCTTATACTACTTATGATTTTTTAATGAAAACCAGACATAATCTCATTGGTGTTTCACCAAGGCACTGGCACATTTACTTAGTTGTTTGTTGTGGTTCATGATGGTTTTCCCACCTCACTGATATTATCATCCATAGACAAAAACCTAGTATCTTGGTTTATTCTGCATTTTAAACAATTCAATAAATGTATTGGTTATATAATGCACTAGATAGATCTGTTACCAAGATAAAAAGATATAATTTCTGCTCTGGGAGTATTCACAGCCTAGTAGAGGAGACAGAAGACAATTCTTTTCAGACTGTAAACCCCAATGATTTAGTAACATGCCCTGGATGAGGAGTATACGATTTTGAATCTTTCTATGTGCTCTTGGGAAAGTTTCCTAATTTTCCTTTATCTCAGAGAAGTTAATCAACACAGAAATGGAGATAAAGACTGTACCTTTTTATAAAGATAACGTGATACTCAAATGAGTTAATATTGTGATAATGAAATAGTTAACACATGTATGAAGCTCTTAGAATGGTGGCTGGCACAACACGGGAGCTTAATAAATGTTAGCTGCTACTCAGAATACTGTGAGCAATAAAATCAATGTTTGTGTTTGCAGCAGAATCACTGGGGAGACGGTGGGGAGCTTAGTAAATGCAGATTCTGGAGCCTCCACCTCAGAGTTTCTGATTTAGCAGAACTGGATGGAGCTTGGGATTCTGTAATTTTTAGTAAGCACTCTGGGTAATTCTTATGCAGGATGTTCATGCTTGGAGGAGCGCTGGTATGCTGGATGCAGAAACAACGCTGTGGAGGTAGGATGAACCTTTGTTCAGGGGTGAAGTCAAGAAAGCCCTCACAATAGCTTCAGATGGTGTGAATTTTAGGTTTTGAAGGATGCATAGGAGTTCAACAGGCAGAAAAAACAACAGCATGTGTAAAGACACAGAGTTAAGGATCATTGTGGTATGCTTGGAGCATTAGTTTTCCCATGTCATTGGAGGTGGTTAAAAGGTTGGGTGGTTGAAGGAAAGCTGTGGGTGATAAAGTTAGAGAAAGAAGAGTAATTCTGGAGAACACCTGGCCAAAATTAGAGAATTTTGGTGAATAAGTGGGTCAGAATGTTTTCTGGTATCATTTGGATGAAAATGCGGGATTGATTAGAAGTTGAATTTTGCAAATAGTCCTGGTAGTGATAAATAGAAACAGTCATCACTGGGTTAGTTACTCATGATGTCAAATTCTGTTCCAACAACCAGTGCCGAGCTGATTAGGAGGAATTCTTAGGAAGAATTCAGCTTAGACTTTGGTAGTAGGGCATGTTGGACTTAGTAACGAGTTAAAATAAGGACGTGAGGTCTCTCCCTTTTCCTCTTGTAGATAGATAACAAATAAAGTAGGCTGTCACCTGTTTGAGGTTTTTAGATGTTTTGGATATTTTAGATATTCTAGATTTGGATATTTGGGTGTTTGAGGTGTAATTAGGTAATGCCACAAAACTCTTTGTGCTTCATAGGATGAGAAGGGGTCATGGGGAACACAGAAATGCTCTTGTGGTCCCTTTTTGTCAGCTCCAATACAATTAGGAATATAGTAGAGGAGGCAATGGTCCTATATTACAGATAAATGAATTTCAGGCAGAATCAGTGATTTTCTTGTTGCATTGTGTTAGAGCGAGAGAGTTTTGTGAGTGACATTGAGAAGGAAGAAAGTTCCACGTGAAATGTGGCTCCACATTGCTTTATGGTGGAATGAAGTTTTATGGTAACTGGTGAATTCCATGAGTCACCTGATCCAATGGGGGAAAGGAAGGGAATTCTTTGGGAAATGTTGCTGGTGACAGGTATCTTTTGGTGAGGCGAGGGGAAGGAACAAATGATGTAACTGGAAACTGGCTAATTGGCATAGAAATTCAGGGGTCATCTTTCTTTTTACTTTTCTTTTTTTTAAAATTCTCATACTTCTAAAGTTCTATGGATATTGTTTATTTATTACAGTATTAGAAGAAATTTTATTTCTGTTGATCAGAAATTGCTCTAAAACAGAGTTACATAGTCAAGCCAAATCTTTGTCAGATTTCACTTCAAAGGAAAGCCTTTCCTGCTGTGGGCTGCTCCATTATCACTGTATCAGCTTTTAGCAATAATCTATATCTGCCTGATACAAAAATGGATACTTGACAAGGGAAAAGAAAGACTGTTTTTTTGGGGGGGGAGGAGGGGTTGTGAATGGCAAAGAGCTGGGAACTTGTTTAAAAACCCTTTGGGAGACACTCTGGAATATCTCTCAGCAGCATTTTCCCTCTTAGTTACAGTAACCAGAAGGTGGTATCAAAAAATGCAAAAGGTTGTTGGGCATCTGGATCTGAGAGAGCCTGTGTTTAGATTCATGGATGACAGACTGAATAGTGGGTCACGATGGGTGGCCAAATCCTTTGAAACACAGTAGTCCTATTGTATATCTAGGAGCTACTAAATTCAAAGCAATCCATGGCTTGGATGCTTTTTTAAATATACATTAGCCTTTAAGCAAACAAGAAATTATGCCAGCTTTTTTTTTTTCTTTAAGGGAAGAAAGTGAGAGAGAAAACAGATGAAACAAAAAAGCACCCGGAGAACCTTCTTCTGCAACTCTAACTTCTTTTCCTTTTGACATTGTTTTTTTTTTACAGCTGCAGTGGTCCTGTGCGAATGAATATGGGTTTTTATCCCTGAAAACAGAGGCCTGCTGTCTGATGCGGGCTTCTCTTTCCTGTTTGATTGGCAGGGCCTTCTGTCTCACTCCCATTAGAGAAGAAATACTGTTCAGATTTCGACACAAGATATTACCAGTGGAATAAACAGTGCCATTTTCATGATAAAGTGGATGTTTTAAGGGTTTATTTAAGCCCACTGGTGAGCGACATTCCACTTGAATTAGGAGGTACTCCTGCAGGAAACAATTTTTATCAACTTAATTTTGCTGTTTTCTAAGCCTTTCCTACTGAGTATACAGAAGCACAGTGTCTGCAGAGATATTGGTGTAACTTTCTGTCATTAGCAGAACTCAACGCACAGAGCAGTGACCTATTTCAGGAGCTGGGGTTTAAGACCTAGAAGGGTTGTGTAAGACGAAGAGCCACGATGGGAACGGCAGGGGGCGCTCGAAGACAGGCTGCAGCGCAGCAAGCTGGCTGCGCCGTGTGAAGGCAGTGGCTGTTGGAACCTGGCTTCCATGCACCCCCTTCCTTTCCCTTTTTAAATGCAGGAAAGGAGAAAGAAAAGAATTATCACCCAGAAAACAAAGGACGCCAGAAAAACAAATATGTGAGCTGGAAAACTTAAAAAAGTTTTTTCCAGGGGACTCAAAAGAGAGGAACTTTGATGTCACATCGTCCCATGCTGGATGTCAGTCATTTTGCAGCAGTCCTGATGTAGGGTCTCTTCTTCTTCCGCCACATCCCTACCTCCCCCACGCCCACCTGGTTTGGACAGCACCATCGGCTTCCTTTAGGAAGCCCCCTGGTCCGCACCGACGTCATCAAGATTCTCGGGAACAGTACCCCAGCGCCTTGGGTGGGTAGTGCTGACTTCAGCACCGCTCCTTCCCCCTGTGCAGCAGGGGTGACCCTCTCCCCTCACCTCTCTTTTTGTAAGTGAGCTGAAGGAGCTGAAGTCCTGGGAGCCGCTGAAGTTAGGACGCCTAGTTCTCAGCCCAGCTCTGCCCCCTGGGGCGCCTCCCTTAAATTCCCTGGGGTTCCTGTTCTTTTGTAAAGCGAGGGAATTGGGCTAAATGGTCTCTAAGCGCTAAAGTTATGTCTGTTCAGACAATAAGTGAGAGGTCAAGGCAATAAACCAAAGCATCAACCCCAAAGCAAGATTTTTGGTGCAAAGTTTGGAGGTAATTGAGACAGGAGTGGTTTTTCTTTTTCTTCGGGAGTCTGAATGATCTGATTATAGGCCCCCAATGCTTTCCTTCTATCTTTATGGTGGATCAATCAACAGATTTATTGACCTTTTCATTCTGTGGTCAAAAAAGAGATGAGAAGATTAGGAGATTATATCTTAATTGGTAGCTTTCCTCATCTTCTTCTTCTTCTTCTTTTTTTTTTTTTTTTTGCTAATGGTTCATTTATGAGTTAGCGGCAATTTCTTCATTAAGCAAACTCAACAGAAAGATTGCATGGTAAACTGATGGATTACACTGCCTTTGCACTTTTGTTCTCAGAGCAACGTTTAAATATACTTTTTGGGGAATGTTCTAATTTAATTGGTGCTGATGAGAACAGGTTGCTCACCAGGGTGAAAAGGAAACCGTCACTCTGTGTCACACTAATCGGCCTCAGTGATGGGCAGGATTGTACTCTGAGTGGGATAAGTGGACAGATGTAGAGACTAAGAGGGGCCCTAATAAGGCGGAGATATGGAATGTAGGTATTATTATTATTATTATTAATTTATTTTTTATTGAAGTATCATCAGTTATGTCAATTTCTCATGTACAGCACAATGTCCCAGTCATGCATATACCTGCATATAATGTAGGTATTAAGTTAATCTGAAAATTACACATGTGCTTACATTGTGTTCAAGCAAAGGGTGCAGAGACATCAGGAAACAGCGTCTAAGGAGAGATTTAGCAGTAATTCTCTCAGCCAGTGACTGATGGAAACCTCTCAGCTCTTGTAGGCACTCTGTGCAGCAGGCCATCGATTTTGTGAAATAAAAAAAAAAGTATATGGTGCAAGAGAAGATCAAGACGTTATGTCAATACAGAGAAGTTTTCTCTTTCCCTCAGGAAGTGGAATGCTCCACAGTCTTATTCTGAAAGGTCTTTGCGGCCCATTTTCCTTTAAATATTTGTGCCAACAATTAGATAAGTTCCTTGAGGGCACATGTTGAAATCTCTTTGTCCCTCAGTGCCTAGTGTGCATGGAAGCTTTTGCAATAAGAGGTGCTCAAGGACAGTTGTTGAACTGAAAGTTCACATAAATTTTTCTCCTCTTTAATGCTTCATTACAGCTAGAGGAACAAACAAAACCAAAAAAAAAAAAAAGTCCTTGCATGAGGTCAGCATTTGGCTCACACAGGGTGCTGAGTCCGTTTCCAGCTCTGACGACTGGATGCTCACCACCAACGCCATCCAAGCTGCTGGGAATGGGCTGCACTGACGGGGAGCAGAGACCAAACTACTTAGATTGTTAAGCATGAATGTGTGAAGCACCAAAACTCAGACTGAGTGCAAGCCTTTGACTACTCATCTCTGGCTTTCTAAGTTTTCAAAAGATACTTGTTTATATTAATATTAATGCCGCTTTCAATTTAGGGGGCTTCTGACAACAAGTTCTGTCCTCAGGCAGGGCAGTACATAGTTCCACGGCACTACTAAATCAGGACCAGCAGCAACAAGGTGAAGTGCGTAGCTGAATGAGAACCACACAGAATCATATTCACAGTCACGTGAGCAGTGCTACATTTGGGGATTTGCTCTGCGGTGGTGGCGATGAAGCTGGTGGCGTTGGTGTTAGGTGGTCCAGTATAGGATGTGGTTGGAATCTCTGTTTTTCCAATTACTGTTTAATCTCTCTGAACCTTTGACTCTTTATCTATAAAATGGGAGCTCTTGATTTGTTTGAGAATTAAGTGAGAATAGTGAGAATGTATATGTAGACCCTGTAGAACATGATAGGCATTCAATAATAGGCTATTTTGGTTTTTTAAGATGTGCTCCAGAAAGCAGTCTTCTTCCCAAGTATGTTTCCAAAGAGCTGTTAAAAAGTGTGCTTTGTTTTGATGAAGGCTGAGATTCTTTGGAATTACTGGGACAGAAATACTGCTCATTAAAAACGTGGATGAGTTTCCTTTGGGCCCTCAGACTTTGGATTCTCTGCCTCTTCCTCTCTTTTCATTGCATTACTCCCCTCAGAAATCCAGTGTCCAAATCATGTGTCTACTCTCTCTGCTTTCTTTAAGATTACTTACTTATACTTTTATAAACAATAATAGTTTCAGGTGATAATCTCCCTGAGATTATTTAATTATTAACAGATAACAAATCTCAAAATAAAGTATGAAATGGGAATTTTGAGCCTTGGCCAAGACATGGAAATGTGTTTTTTTGGCATACTAGAATCTTTTCAATTTTCTTGAAATTAAATTCACTGGTGGCAGCTAAAGTATGAACTATACCGCCTATGACAGCATCAGAATTTTAAGATTAATTTATCACATAGTTACTTATCTAGAAAGTCCATAAGGGAAGGAATATATATTGTCACCATTTGTTCTTGTTTTTCAAGATTTTTTTCTTTCTTTTTTAGGGGGAAGGTAGTGGGTTTATTTATTTATTTATTTATTTTTAATGGAGGTACTGGGGATTGAACCCAAGGCCTTGTGCATATTAAGCATGTACTCTACCATTGAACTATACCCTCCCCCCATTTTTCAATATTTTTAAGTGAGAGATGGCTCTAGGCCAAGAACCTTTGTTTGGAAAGTCAAAAAGGCTTGAGGTCCTTATGTGGGGAGCTCACAGTCTAAGGTTAGATGGAATAGCAAGAAATCACAAATGCACTGGTACCCTGGAGGCCAAGTGGGCATGGCCAAGAGGAAGGTTATGAAGGAGCCAGAACTGACTGCCAAGGCCTTCAGAAAGCTCACTGCCTCCCCCATGGGAATAGAAGGCTACACAGGCCGCGCCAAGTATCTCCTGCACAGCTAAGAATTCCCTCCAGGGCCATGTATTTGTCAGGGGACAATGGAATGGGTGTATCGTTTTAAGATGCGATCTGACCAGAATAATTTTTAAGCAGGAAATTCTCTCAAAATACAAGCACAATTATAGCGTCAGGAGGATAATCTATGTGACCTCCGTTTAACCTTGGGACTATTTATGATTTTAAACTCTTTCATTGCCTGGATGAACAGGGGAAAAGTCTTCTATTTCCATTCTTATGTCCTCCATTATACTAATTGCAGGAAGAAGGTTTCTAAAGTCCACCATTAAAAGCAGTCGAGAAACTCTATCCATGACATGAAACACTACACCAAGCCTATGTGAAATTGAGTTACAGGCTCACAGGGTTGTGGCCGTTATTTGAAGTTGTCAGCTGTGCTATTGTGGGTTAACTGTTCTGAAAGCATACTTTTTCCCCCGCTAAGCAGTAAAGCTGTTTCTGTAGTCTTATTTTATTTGGTAACTATGCTGTGCTTAAATATAGTTTGTGGGTGAAATTCTTATAAGTTGGCCTTTGTACTTTATATGGTTTTGTGCTAGGAAACCTCAGTTAAAGAAAAACACTCACAAGGAACTCCAGCAAATGTCCTTTCCTCAAGGCATAAACTGTAGGCTCTCATTGTGTGACTTTCTGACACCATAAAGAAGCAATGCAGATAGGAAGGAACACAAGAACTCAAAGCACCATGGAATCCAACTGGCTCCAGTTCTTTGATAAACGTGAATTTTAAAGTCATGAACCTCCTCGTAAAGTACTGTGAAAAACATGTATTTGTTTTGACCAGCCAGATGCTGAGCTGAACTGATGAAAGGAGGTTATCACTCAAGTAACCCTTACATATGTGGGAACCTCTCAGAACTTACATTGCAGTCATTGCCAAGTGTTTCTTGCTTTATGTATTTCAGTTAATAAATGTTAAACATTAAACTTTAACTTTGTATTTAAGTACATGGTTATGAGATATACAGTCCAGACTGGAGATGCTACAGTTGCCCAAGTCTATGACAGCCGTTGAATTGAAGAGAGCTACCATGGTAGGAAACACATACACGTTTGATTACAACCTTACAGAGCGTTTTCTTTGTGGTTGCATGGTCTTGTTGAGTCATCAGCTTTGTGTTCAGATCACCACATAAGAAGACAAAGGCAACAACATTTGTAACTTTTTCTACTGCCTTCAAGTAAAGCTGGGGACAAGGAGACATTAAGAATTTCACATTCTAAAAAGAAAACCAACAGTTGGGACCATAAACCTCCTTTAGGACTTCTAGATGCTGCTGATTCCATCTTGTGGCTCTACCATCTTGTGTTTCCATGCTCATCCTGGTAATACAGGTCACTTCCACTTCTGTTGGTCAGAATTAGTCACATGGTTAGCTTAACTGCAAGGAGTTCTGAGAAATGCAGAAGAGTACATGGAAAATTTTGAGAATCAATAGTTATTGCAATAGAGTCATTGACATATTTGGAGGCACACTGGCTTCCCTTACCTTTTCAAAATCAAGTGAGCAAGGGCTTTAAGGATTCACTGGTGGAGACTGAGGGCAACTGAAAAAAAGAAGGCTATCCCTGGTAGGTCGCCTAGTTAGGCAGTGCTTATTGAAGTACCCTTGTGTGTGAGCATAGAGAAGACAATTATTGCAGAGTGATGGCAGGACAAAGAGAGGAGATGGCTTTGGGGGTAGTTTACACTCACACTGGTTGGAATGTCAAAGATGCAGAGAGAGAGAAAAAAAAGATGGAATGTGAAAGATGCAGAGATGTGGGATCATCCCATGGGCCAAATGAGCTCTGAAAGAAGTTACTGTACTGAAGCCTGTTACCAGTGTCGCCTTCAAGAGGGTGGGCCACTAGGTGACGGGAGCTGGCATCAAGAGGCTGTGGGACACTCTGCCAGGGCTAAGAGCTGAGAGGAATTGGAGGATATCGAGCCAGAGCCAGAAACCCCACTTCAAAGAAATGTCCAGCGTGAATGACATTGTGAATGTTCCAAAGAACTTTTCCCTTGTCCTGTGAAAGAGCAATATCGAATGCTTGACCACTCAGAGGGCATTGATGCTGATCAGCGACAGGCATGCAGGTGGCAGAACCCAACAGAGAGAAAATTGCGATGGAGAGAAGATTGCAGTTAAGTAAGAGGTGGGTGTTTCTTCCTTATCCATTTACCTTTCCAACCCTCACCATTAGTGGAGTAAAACCTTAGGAAGGGAGAAGGAGGAGAGATGCCAAATCCAGAATACACTTCCGCCCACTCTGAGGAGACAGGGTGGGGGAGAAATGAAAGAACAGATTATACCTTCTTCACCCCAAGCTATAATGGAAGAGAAATTTCAAGTTTGAGATTCAGCTGAATCCTGAAAATGAAAGCAAAGGAAAATAATGGAATCTTCTGAAGACATTGGGGACTAGAAAGAGAGCTTTAACAGAGCAGGGTTGAACACAGTAATAGGAGAATGAAGAAAAACAATCACAAATGGAAACTCTCACTGAGATGAGCCTGTTCAACGAAATATTTCACAAGAGCTTACCATCTGACTTATTAACATTGCTGATGTTAATTGCTGATGGTGAGACCAAGGATTTTAATCTGACCTAAAAATCTGAGAGACTGATGTCTTGGAGTTGAAGATGGGGTTGGAACAGAGATTGGTAATTTGACAATCTTAGAGTTATCATTAAAATAATTCAATTCTTAAAAATTCTTTAAAATACTTTCAATTATTGTTTTAAATTTGGATGACTTTATTGTTTAATTTCAAAATAACAAGACTTCAGGGAGAAAAGATCATCCTTTTTATGTTGGTCCTCTGCCACTCTGAGGCTACCTGTGGAGTAGTGACTTCAATATTTTTCAGATCACTTACAACCCAGAGTGTACAATGCTCAGAACTCTCTGTGATCAGCATCCCCTGTAAAAAGAAGAGCTTTATTGTATGTTTCAAACATGATTCTACCTCCAGGATTAACTTATATCATTGCCCCTTTCTCTCCCTTTTAAGACTTCTCGTTTTGTCAAATCTCCAAAAGTCAGTCCAGTTCTGTGGCACATGAGAGAATAACGTTAACATTACTGAAGATGTCACAGGCAAGAGAAAAGATGGTAACACCATCCCATAAAACTTAATAAAAATCTCAAATAACTTGCTCCCTCCAGTGCCTCTTCAGTCATCAGGGGCTTCGTTTTGCTCTTAGATGCCCCAAACCTGCAGTTTCTGCAGCTTCTACAGCCTCACTGAGTCCACCTTTTCTTGCCTCCCAGAACTTCCACGCCCCTCCCCCATGTAAAGCAACTGCATTTCCTCTTAGCTTCTCCCATCTTCTCCTTCAACCATCATCTCTTACTAGGAAGACCTCATCTTAGGGGCAGTCTCCTTAGAAATCAGAGAGAGGGTCCAAATAATAAATCACTTCTTTTTTTTTCTGAGAAATAAGTATTTTCCTGTCATATCTGTAGCATTTTTCAGGCAATAGAGTCTCTCCATCTACGTCAGGAACAATTGCTCATCAGGAATGGTTGGTATTTATAGCCCCTCTTACTTTCAGAAGCTCCATTCCTGTCCTCAAGAAAAGCCACTCCTTTCAGTGCTGGATGTGACTTGCAGAGAACTGAGCCTTTAAAATTGGTGTGTGTTACCCATCTGTGAGTCTCTCTTCAGGCTGACCTGATGTTTGTGCTAGAGTCTGTCTTACCCACCCTCCTCTTCTCCGCTCTAACATCAGATTTGTACGGGGGCTGCTATGCTGACCTGATCGCAGACTCTAGCCCTGGCCCACCCACCTTCTTGCTGATTTCTCATTCCATGAACTGATTTTTTCATCCTTTCTTTCTCCAGCCCCCCAGCATTCAGAATGTGTCCTTCCCCATTTTCAGATAGATGACTTCCGTGCCAGCTCTGACAGCTGACCTCTCTTAGCCACGTGGTTGGAGGTACAACTCCCAGCTCAAAGAGAGGCAAGTTGGCGAGATTAAGACCATCATTACTGGTCTTGGATAATATAATGAAGAGAAACCTTCATGTACTGACTAACATAGCCTTCTGTTCCCTGTCAGGTGGGAGATGTGGCATATCCTGTAAGGACTGTTATTTTTTTAGCAACAGTTTGTATTACCATCTTGAGTACCGTACACATTCATGCAAATCCACCTTGACTTTGTTTGTTTATAGCATCTTTATTTATAATTGTCAAAACCTAGATGCAACCAAGTGCCCTTGAGTAGGTAATTAGATAAACTGTGGCACATCCAGATAATGAAATATTATGCAGGGCTAGAAAACTATCAAGCCATAAAATGATATGGAAGAAGCCTAAATGCATATATTACTACATGAAAAAAGCCAATATGAGAAGGCTACATATTGTGATTCCATCCGTATGAAATAAAACATTCTGGAAAAGGCAAATCTATAGAGAAAGTAAACAGTGGTTTCCAGGGGTTAGGAGAGAGGAAGGGATAAATAGGTGGAATACAGAGAGTTTTTAGGGCAGTGAAAGTATTTTGTATGATAGTACAATAGTAGTTGTATATCATTATGCATTGGTCCAGCCCCGTAGAATGTGCAACACTGAGATTGTACCCTAAGGTAAACTATGAACTTTTGGTGTTAATGATGAGTCAGTGTAAGTTTATCAAGTGTGACAAATGTACCATTCTCTTGGGGATGTTGATGGTGGGGGATGCTATTCATGTGAGGGTGGAAAGTATATGGAAAATGTCTGTACTTTCTTTTCAGTTTTGCTGTGAACCTAAAACGACTCTAAAAATTCTTTAAAAAACACATAAAATAACATGATGCATAATTATGATGATGAAAAATGCTCATAGAACAGTTAACCAAATCAAGAAACGATACATAGTCAGAATTCCAGAAATTCCTGATATTTTTCCAAGTGATCTTTCCACGATCACTACCCTGAAATATATGGCAGTCATTTTTTTTTTTTTCTTTAGCATGTTTCTTAAATTCACAGTTTGAATCTGTCCAGGTGTGGATTTCTTTATATTTATTCTCTTTGGGATTTGCTAGTACTTTTGAATCTATGGATCAGTAGCTTTTACCAAGGCTGGCAATTTCTCAGCCACTATCCCCTCAAATTTGGCCTCTGTTGCATCCCGCCTTGATTTTTGGTTGAATTTTTCCAAGAGTATAAATAGGTATGAGCCCATGAAATTGTCAGTGCCTTTTAAAGAAGTTCACTCAGAGTTAGCTCATAAGTCAAGCAGGCATTTTGACTTCACAGTCAGAAATCATGAGCTCTAGGAGACCCGTGGCATGGGGTTTTGGTGGAGCAGGAATGCTAGTCTCTCTGCTGTGAGCCACATAGCTAGTGAGGGGGTCCAGCTCACTGCCCAGTATCAGTCAATGGACTTGCCTGTTCTTTGCTCATTGCCATTGGGATTTTTTTTTCTTGAAGTAAATTATATACTAGTCTAAAGTTTGGGGATTCTTGAAGATCTTGGGTATTTGTCTAGATTCTCAAGGTCTGACTGTTTTCTTAGTCACTCCCAGCTCAGGCTGCTGTTTGTCATATGTCACAAAGCAGACATCTCTCCCTGTCTGGATTATACCTACCTGCCTATTCAGCCCCTCCCCAAGTATCTGATTAGTCAGTTCTGGAGAGCTGGGAAAACAGAACCTGGGATGAGGAAACTGGATGTGAGTCTTGGCTCCACAACTTACTCATTTTATGAGCTTGTGAGACACTTTACTTCTCTGAATCTAAATTTCCTCATCAGTAAAATCAGCATAATAATAAATACCTTCCTCATAGAGTCGTAAAAATGCCTAAATGAGATAACATATAGAAAAGTGCTTTCTAAACTGTGAAATTATTACAAATCAACATGGTATTATTATCTGGCAATCAATTTATAAGGTCGAGGATACAGAATTTGCATACCTTATATCCTCTTTGTAGATAAACTTGTTGTTTTATTCTAAAGGTTTTAAACAACTTTCTAACAGCTTTCGTATCATCCTGAATAGCAATTGGCTTCTATTTTTTTTTTTTTAGAATTATTTTCAACCTTTCAAAATATCATCTTGAATAGTAGAAGTTTTCTTCATTATAATAACTCAAACTATTGTGTTTTAGGACATTCATATACATTACATTAACTATCACTTGCTCACTTATTCACCCATTCCACAACAAACTACTGGAATCCTGGTAGGTGTTGTGGAGGATACAGAAGTGAGGCGATATTCTTCAGATCTCACTGCTTGCTAATTGGGAGGTCAAGACACGTGAAACAATTAGGAGCAAGAGGTGATTCCCAAGTGTTCAAAAATTGCTTCATTAACATGGTTATATAAAGAGAACATTAGAGAGCATCTTTTTAAAAAATTGGCTTATAGTATTATATAAGTTTTGTGAATAGAATTATATTTTGACTTCTGTCTACACTACAGGGTACTCACTACCAAAGGTTTAGTTTCCATCCATCCCCATACAGTTGACCTCCTTTATCCATTTACCCTCCCACTACCCTCTTCCCCTCAGTAACCACTACTTTGTTCTCTGTATCCATGTTTTTGTTTTTGCTTGGGTTGGTTTGTTCATTTATTTATTTTTATTGTTATTATTTTTATATATTTAACGTAAAACTGAAATCATAAGGTATTTGATATTTGCCATCTGACTTATTTCACTTAGGTCCATCCATGTTGTCACAAATGGCAAGATTTCACCATTTTTATGGCTGAGTAGTATTCCATTGTATATATATACTACATTTTCTTTACCCATTCATTTGTTGATGGGCCCTTAGATTGTTTCCATGTCTCGACTATTGTAAATACTGCTGCGATGAATATAGGGGTGCATATATCTTTTTGAATGAATGTTTTTGCATTTTTCAGGTAAATATCCAGCAGTGGAATAGCTGGATAATATGGTAGTTCTATTCTTAATTTTTTTTTTGACTGGAACAGATATTTAATTTTTATATAAATCTATGTCTGGCAGATAACATTTGAGTATTAAAATAGACACATAAAATTGTGTTGTACCACTTTACAGCATTAAGCAGACCCTATTGTACTTTTTTTATTTATTTATTCTTAATTTTTTGAGGACTCTCCATACTGTTTTCTCTAGTGGCTACACCAATTTACATTTCCACCAGCAATGTATGAGGGTTCCCCTTTTCCCACATTCTAGAGGACGTTTTTATTTTCAAGCTCTCTTACATTTAAAAAATATTATCACCTTAATTTTGCATCTCAACTCAGAGGCCTAAACAACTAGTTGGCAGCCTTCACGATTTCTTTTATGTCTTGAGTTTCTGTTTCTGTTTCTCCACAGAGCTTTAATCTGTGAATAAGCAGCAAATTTTTGTCCCCATTACTTAAATTCCATTTTTAAAATCTCTCCTCAATTCCCCCTCTTTATTTTTTAATTTGGGATTTCAGCTTGAATTCTAAATTTTGTATGCAAAAGTCACACAGCAGTCAAAGAGTAAGGCGTACAGTTCTAAATGTATAGTCTTCTTGAGCTGAAAAGCATCTCTTCTTCACGGCCACCGCAAGAATGGGAAGGGTTAATGAATTGCCCAGTTTCTTGCTCTTTGCTGGGTGTCTGGTGGTAACCTAAACCTAGTGGAGCCACACAGACCTGCACTCAGGTTTTCCATCATTTATATTTCTGGTGCGTGAAACAATGTCCTTAAAATGAAAGGAGCATTCTTGGCAAAAACAGAAACCTGCTGTTTGGGTGAACTTGAGGATCCGTTGGTTTGCTTTAACAAAATAAATATTTTGGGGAAAGAGCAAATTCCAGGTCTGAAGATGACTGAGGTAGGGCTGGCTCCATGCAGAATTAGCCAAAGCATTCAGGATAATGGAAATAGATGGACTCTGTAGGAGGGAGGGAGGAGAGAAGGAAGAGGGAAGCTCTGAGTGAGATCATTGCTTAAAGAAGGTATGGTCTGGCTCAAGGAACAAGAGCTCTGCTCCCTAGATAGATCTAAGAATTGAACACGTGGGTAGCTGTGGTTCACATCTCAGATGATAATCCTGACTGGAGTCATCTTTCAAGTTTTACTTCCAGCAAATACCAATTACACATGTTTAGAAAGCTAGGAGGCTGTCTGTGTATAGAGAATATAGATGGAAAGTATTATGATAAATATTATTGCCAAAAAGGGAGAATAAAATTTGTGATATCCCTTCTATATGCCAAGTATTGTGCTAACATCATTTTCATTTGTTCCCCTCAACTAACCTATGAGTTATCTTATTATTTTTTTTCTTACAGAGGAAGAACTTGAGGTTCAGTGAGGTTAAGTAAGTTACTAAAGTTGACAGAATGAAGAAATTAAAAAAAAAATTTGAACCCGTTTGTCTGACTCAAAAGCTAGGTTTTCCCTAATATAGGATTTGGCCTTCCAAAGCCTGTCTTATATGGGATCATGCTCCTCATGCTTTGTTATAAGAGTTGCCGTCCTTTACTGGGCACTACACTATGCATTTTGCATGCCATTTATCATCTTCACAAAAATTGTGAACATAAGTTTTATTATTCTTATTTTATAAAGTGGGAGGCTAGATAGGTTAAGTAGCACTCAAAAGCACATAGTAGGTGGAACTGATATCCTAGCCATATCCTGATTTGTCTCCATCCAAAGTCCATGAATACAGTGATGTTAACAAATGATTCTAGACACAATAAATTTTCTGCATTAAATGACCTTGTACAATAATACTTTGGGGAACTCTATCAACTGTTAAGTCACTATGTTGGTATGGTTATCAGGAAGGCAAGAAATGAGAGGATATGTGTTTCTATCTATCTATCTATCTATCTATGTATCTATCTATCTATCTATCATCTATCATCTATCTATCTGTTTAATCTGCCATCTATTAGCAATATAGCAATTAATCCCCAACAGTTCATCACTAAACTGAAAGTATAGTTGATTAAAAAAAATCAACTATGTATATAATAAGCCCAAAACCAAAACAATAACCCACCAATAAATGGACTCAGGAGTAAAATGAAGGATGGGACCAGAGGCAGAACGGGCACAAGATTTTTCTTCATTTCCAGGTGAGTTTAGTCTTTTCCTCTCAGTTGCTAATGTGTTATTGAGAATCAGGGCTTCAGCTCTTTTAATACTGGATCCTACAATCTTGCAATGGAATTTAATTCAATATTTCTATTTCTTTAAGAAGTATTTATTGGGAGCTTACAATGTGCCTGGCACTATGCTAGATGCTGTAGATTCAGAGCTTTGGAAGATTCAGTCTCTGAGTGGAAGAAATAGGTATATAAACTTAAAGCATGAGGGAGTTTTCCTTCATATTTCAAAACTCCAAAATCAAGGAGCCTCAATACCCACCCACTCAGAGGTATCCTGGAATCTTCTCTTGTCTCTGGCTCTCAGCTGAACTGAAGCTGAGCTCTAGAGTTTTATTTGTCAAAAAAGAGCCATTATCTAAATCACCAAGTTGTTCCTGTGGCAGAGAATATATTCTACTCTGAAGCTCATGTACAATCAAGGATAATTGCTTTCCTTCCAGTACAAAGTAGACTTTAGAGTAACTAAAATGCTGTTGAGGGGAAATTTCTCTTTACAGATGTATTCCAGCTAAGAAATGCAGTAAGAATTATAGAATTATGCAGTGACCTTATTTGGATTTTGCTTCAAATGACTATACTATAAAGACAAACAATAACAGTGACAAAATTAACAGCCCCAAATTGAAAACAGCTCAAATGGTGAATGGATCAACAAATAGTGGTATAGCCGTAATAGTGGAATGGTGTTTAACAATATAAAGGAATAAACTATAAATTCATACACAAAACAATAATACTCTTAAAATAATTATGCTCAATGAAATAGATCAGTCTTTCCTCCCCTCTCCTCCAAAAAAGTATATATTGTATTCTTTTATTTATGTAAAATTTTAGAAAATACAAACAAATCTATACTAACAGAAAGCAGGTGAGTGGTTTCATGGAGATGGAGGAGGGGTGGTTGGGAAGGGTCAAGGAATGGATTACAAAGTGGCACAAGCAAACATTTGGGGGTGATAGTTATATTCGTTGTCTTGATTGTAGTGATGGTTTCATGGATGTGCAGATTTGTCAAAACTTACCAAATTTTATACTAAAAAAACCCTATAGTTAGTTTTATGCCAATTGTGCCTCAAAAGCTGTTTTTTTAAAAAAGGTAACAAAACCCTTTCCTATTATGCATGTATATTTGACCTTCAGTTAACTTTCAGATAACTTTCTAACTTGGTTCCTCTAGCAACTTCGTAAAGTAACATGTTTCCTATGTTTCCAGTCAATGTTGTTGTGGCAAAAATGACATGTATTTGGTAAATTGCATTTGGACTTGGAGGAACTAGAAATCACTATAAACATCTGATAGGGTTACCAACGCCCCCCTTCCCCCAAACAAAAAACAAAATCAAGACTGTCCCATAAAATTGACCAAAAAGATGGCAGCCCTATCTAGTTCCTAATCATTGTAGCACTGCCTTTTGTTAATGGCGGAAATATAGAGTGCTAACTTTGAAGTTAAACAACTCTTGAAGAATTAAAAAAAAATGATGATGTGCATTATTTCAATTGAGTGCATTAATAAAACTTTATTAATATTATAAGAATCTTTTCATGTACCTGTTGACCATTTGTATGTCTTCTTTGGAGAAATTTCTATTTAGGTCTTCTGCTTATTTTTTGATTGGGTTATTTGTTTTTTGTTTTTTGTTTTTGATATTAAGTTGTATGAGCTCTTTGTATATTTTGGATATTAACACTTTGTTGGTTGGATCATTGCAAATTTTTTCTCCCAGTCCTTAGATTGTCTTTTCATTTTGCTGATCAGAGAAGAGATTTTTGAAGCTATAGTTTCAACAGTAAGAAGATGTTAGGAGGATAGTGGAAGGTGGTGTCAGTGATAAGTCAACAGTGAGAAAAAAAGTAGTTGAGAAAGCCCACAATAGGTGAGGAATGAGGAGATTGAGAAGACAAGGGATAGGGATGAGCTGGAGGGAAAGTTGTTTTTCATTGATGGAAGGAATGAAAGGCTGGTTAAAATTGATTGATCTTAAGTATCTGACTTTGGCACATAACGTTTTGGTGCCAAGACTGACTAAGGATCCCAGGCAGCAGCATTTGGCCTAGACTCAGGCAGGGACCCCCCCAGGATGGGGACTGTCTGGGGTCTGTAAAGCAGCCAAGAGAGCTCAAATGAGTTTAGGTTTTATAAATGTGTCAGAAAATTGAAGCAAATATTTATATTTTAATATTAATTTATAGTAGTAAAATATGAACATGATGAAAATAATTTAGGTATCTGATAGCAACAAATGGCAACGAACCACCATTGGTTTGGTATCATTTCTTCAAAATGAATCTTGTCTTTTAGTAATGTGAAAAGAAACAATTACCTTGAGCGGCAATGAGGGGATGGGGAATGAGGTTAAACTGGTATTTGGTAAACCAAAGCTACTCATTAGTTGGAAGAATATTTTTCAACCAGTTATTGTGGCCTAATGCAGTTATGGTTTGATTCTGAATTTCTTGCCAATTCAATACCACAAATATAATGTAATATTAATAGAATATAAAACAAATGCAATCAATGGGATGGGATGCAAATTTACTATGAGTCTTTTATAAACTGGTATGTATATGGTCCCAGTGAACTTTGCCTCCAGTATTTATGACGTCTAAAACCTCTTCCTACAATGATTCTGGGCTTAGTTATGTGAATCACTTTGTCCTGTGGGATGTTAGTAAACATAATGAAAATATTGATGTGGAAATTACTTGTGCAGGCTGAACTGCTGAATGAGAGACCATGTGGAGTGAGGCTGTGCAATGTGAGAAGCCAGTTGGGCATTCCAGACCTGGCTGATGGCTCAGAGGAATAAAGCCACAAGAGTGACCTCACATATACCAGGTAGAAAAAAACTGCCCACCACCCACCAACCCATAGAAACATATATATATATATATATATATATATATATATATATATATATATATATATATATACATACACACACACACACACACACATATACACATTAAAAAAATTAAATCCACTGAGTTTTGGGCAGTTTGTTATGCAGCAATTGATAACTGATACAGCATCTCTTCAGAGATAATCTATGTCTTGTGCAGCCAGTCTTTGGAGAACAGATGCCTCATTGTGCTGTATCACCTAATAAATTATTTTTTCAGAATCTTTGTCGTGAGAACAAATAATTTCTCCCCTTTTCTCTGAAGGAAGAAGGTCCCAAAGTATTCCTCAGAATAATGTCCCTATTTCTATTGTAATCAGTTCTAAGTAATCTTTATAGTCAAGGTTTTACTATATTTTACATTCATGTGCCTGGATCTCATTATTTCCATGCCTGTGTCATGGGATAGTTCTTGGTCAAATGACTCTTGTTCAGAAGTGCCAAAAAGATGTTTCTAGTATTATCCTAGGGGTTCCATCAGTTCTCATTTCATGGAAGTACAAAAAAACCCAACCAAATATAAATCCAATACCCATGACCCACCCTCCTGCCTACCTTTAACTCCCATTGCTCTTACAATAAGGGCAAAGAACAAACAGGTCAGCCAACATGTGGACTTTATAAATCTCTGCTGTTTTAACATTTTTAAAGACCCTGTGTAATGTTGGCAAGCAAGTTAGAGCTCTGCAACTATCCCTTTGATTGCAAAACACACAGGAGCTTGCCCTTGACTGGATTATTGTTTTTCCACACACAAATGGCTTTTCTTTGCAAAATGTGCTTAGGGCAAATGTCCAAGACCAACCAGATTCCCATGGTTTTGTACCCACTGTTCTTCCCTATGAAGGAGAACCATTTAATATACAAAACAAGACAAAATAAGGAGATTTCTCAGGCTGTCATTGCCAACCTGGTTGCAACATGTTTATTAGTAAAGTGGCATTTGTTTGAGGATAAGTTGCAACAGCTTCACTATATCACAGAAACACTACACTTCCTGTGCTACAAATACGTTTTATCTTTTCTCTTCCCTCAGACTCAAGCTCTTCATTCTAATAGATGCAAACTGTAATCTTTTATATAAGCCAATAATTTCTAAGATCTCCAATACTGGAACAGTTGTCTATTTTAGGTTTGGAATAATCCATTATAATTTCTACCCTGCACAAGCTGAAGAGGATCTTTGGAATTGTCATTTGATATTGTTAAGTCCTAGTGTTTAACTCCAATCCTTAGCAGGTTGTGGTAGGGATGGTGATGATATTTATACATTTCTGGCTATTTTCAGTTTTTCTGTGGTTACAGTTCTGGTATATTTCAGAAAGATAGCTGAAGACTTTCTTGCTGATAATCATCAAGGGTTATGTCTGCTGGGAGGTAGTTCTTTTCAGTATGATCCTGTGTTGTCATCTATCATTCTTTTTCCAAGAATAGAAGTGAGTTTACACAGAGTAGTCACTTGGAAGAGGATCTTCAATTTAAAAGCATCTGTGAATAAGGACAACTTAACCTGGCATTCTTCCAAAAAGTGTTCATCTTCTCTGGTTTTCTACCCCGGAAAATGTCTGTCCTTGGAATCAGTGTTCCTGGAAGAACAAAAATTCAAGTTCTGAGTAAATGATTTCATTTGAAATCAAGATGTCATGATTTTTGAGTAATTCTTAAAATATTTGATTTGATTTGAGTAATTCTTAAAATATTCTTAAAATATTTGATTTTGAGTAATTCTTAAAAATATTTGAGTAATTCTTAAAATAAAATGCATCCAGTCCTCACACAATCGTATTAATTGAAGAAACAATAACAGTTTTCCACTATACGTCCTGTGGTGGAGTTATTCCTAGAAGATCCTTGGCCCCAGCTTAGAGTGGTATTTCTTACATTCTTACGTCCAGAAGAGGTGAGCACCACGATAGACTTCACATAACATCTTCATGTAAATATGATCCAAGTGATGGATGAACCAGTGATCTTCCCATTTCAGTGATCTTTGATGAATAAGCCTGGCCCAATTTTGCAAAGACTGTCAAATACAGACTTAAATTTTTCTAAGTGGAAAATTGTATGCTCTATAATTTATCTATGATATCTTTCCAAGAACATGATGGATCCAGGAAGGCAATTACTAAAAGATTCTGTAGAAGATGTTCAGGCTTATTGACTTGGACTCTACATTTGGTTTTGGTGGGTAATTATAAGTATGCTGACTAAAATAATCCCACCTTTCCTGGTTGATGCCTCTACTAATCTAGAGGTCCCCAGAACTTAATGTTTCCTCAAAATGCTCCTGAGTCCCATTTCATCAGCATATAACATGGTATGACAGGATGGATATCAGTGTTTTGAGAAAGTCTGTGTAATTCCAAGTAATTAATTATGAGATAATTTATATTTTCACAGCTTCTAACAAACAGGTAGACCATCAATGTATGGTTGCTATTGAGCTTCAGAGTAATACCTATGTGTGTGTGGGAAGGATCCTCTGTATTGCTCAATGACTAGCAAAGAAATGATTTAACCCAATGCTAGACTATAGTACAGATTAGGGGTTTATGATAGTGTTAATAACAAATGGTATGATATTCTTAAAAGAGTGTGGCCAAGTTCTTAAGATGGACTTACAAACTTTGTTAATAATTTAAGAGGTTAATGTTGCTCTAGTCCAGTGATTCTCAGCTGGGTGATCCTGCCTTGCAGGCATGACTTGGCACTTGGCCGCATCTGGAAGCACTTTTGGTTGTCACAACTGGGAGGTGCTACTGGCATCTAGTGGGTGGGAGGGGGTCAAAGATGCTGCTAACCATCCTACAATGCACAAGACAGCCTCCGTTCCCCAAATATCAATAATATCAAGAATGAGAAACTGCTCAAGCCCTTTTGGAGACATGACTAGAAGAAAACCCATCATCTAATGGGATAAATATTGGACTGGGAATTTGGACTTCTGCATTTGGGTGCTCATGAATAACCCAGGAATCTGTGGAAGGGCAGCTTATCTTACCCCATTTACTTATACATACAAACGATAATTTATTTGCCACCTTTGTCTTGTGAAGTTGAGATAATCATTTAGAAATAAATGTGGAGTGAAATTACAACTTTATATGACTCTGTTGTTGATTCTGATTATCTCTTGTGGGCAGTAGGGGATTGGAGAGAATGTATTGTTCATCTTTAGCACTTACAGATTAATAATCATCTGCATCTTCTTTTGGTAATCTCTGGATTGAGTAATTAGTAATTGCTCCAGCATTGTCCTTTTGACAACTCATTTGGTCTCCAGGGTTGTGATCATGCAGGGATTGGATCTTGTTTTTTCCATCCTTCTTTGGGAAATAAGGGGAGGCAGGAGTTCTTTGTGCATTCATGTACTGGCACACACTGCTGGTTAAGTAAGACCACACACTCCATTGTCTTGTATTTGTAGACTAGTGTGTCTTGCTGCAGCATTCTGATGGGAACTGCCAAACAGTATGGAGCTGGTAATGGGTACTTAGCTTATGGAACAAATTGAAGAAACTATATTCCAATGATGTATATTCAAAATTCATTTTTCTTCATAGCTGGATGTTGAGGTTTAAAAATAGAATATCTCAGCTTTTCCATAAATGTGAACACTGAATGAAGATCCAGTATCCAAATATATTTCTTTTTCATATAAATTTCCCCTTCCCCATAAATTTCCCTTTTTCTGGATCTGGAATAAAAACACAGGCTTTTAGTGATGAGAGTGGCTGCATTACTATATGTGGCAATTACTATATGTGGCATTCTCAATTACACCCAATTTTATATTGCTTGTACAATAGACTAGATAGAATGTCTGTTCAGAGACAAGCTCATTATTGTTTTTAGAACAAAAATAGCAAACCACTACAAGCCCTAATCCTCCTATGTAAAAAATATAAGTTTAAACTTTTTATTCAAAGACATAATTTTAGAAAGAAAAGTCCCCTTCTTGCCCCAGACCTTCAAATGCCCTGGCCTTGTACCCCTTGGGCTCCTTGCTGTCTTAGACTCCCAAACATCCCTTGTTCTCAAACAGGTTGAGCAATTGTTTGCTTGAAATCATTTCTTTCTGATAATAAAAGGTAAAAACACATTTGGATTCCTTATAAATCACACTTAAATTTTTGTCAACTAAAGCAGTACTTTTCTCTCATTTCTGTGATCTTAGACATGCTACTCTTGTCTCCTAAGTTGTTCCATTCAGCTTCCACTCTTTGGTGGATTCATTTATGTGAAACATTTTAAACAGCAAAAGATCAGAAATCCCTACTGTGCTCTGTTCTGAGTAGATAATGATTATGCTGTAATGTCTCTTCCCTTTCTTATGTAGCTGCTCAGGGTACTCCAGGCCTGCAGTTTTTCCTTGGAGCTTCTGTTTCATTCATCTTTCCTAAGACCTTTCCTAGTGAATACTATTAAGTGAGCATAAATTGGAAAGGGAAAAAAATAAAAAAACAGTGTCTGCCAAAATTCTTACTTTATATCTTATGTATTTGGATGTGAAAAGAATAATGACCTCTCCCCTCCTTTTTTTTTTCTTTTTTTCTTTCCTCCTTGGTAAGAATTCCAAACAGACCTTTCTGGAAATGGATCACTGTGTTGTGGGGAAGCCTTCTCATCATACAGATAACCTTTGTGTAGCTTAGAAGCCTTGTGGCCCCACTTCAGCCTGGTGTTGCAATCAGAGAAACACTTGTTCTGCATTTCAAAGAACTGAAAAACAATTCAAACGTTACTGCACTCTTATGTGATCACATCATTTGTCACGCAAGAACACTTGTTAAAATGTCTTTCCTTGTTTGTTCATTTTGAATATCTCCTACACTTTACTGCACCCCCAAATGTATCTCCACAACCATGTCAAGCTTTACAAATGTAGTTACGTTTCTTGCTGCTTTCTTCCTCTCTCTGGATCAACTACTGATTAGGTAAATCAACTTGGTCTCTCAGATGTCTCTCAAATTTTCTGATGGAGCTTTTCCCCCTATGTTTTTTTGCAGCAAAGGAGGTCATAAAAGCTGAACACAAAAGCAAGAATCTATCTTTCTTCAAAGGCAGGCGAGGGCGGGGGAGGTAGGAAAGATGACAAGCACGTAACTTAAAATATATTATGGTTTCTGATCACTGAACTGAAACTCAGAAATAAGAACAAGAACTCACTCTACTCCCAGAAATCTGTGGTTTGATCCTCAGTCCCTCACCATTCTCCATTTCCCCGGGTACCTCAAACCTATCAGCTACCACCCCTCTGCCAGTGCAATGTTAAGGTTTTAAAATAGAAATCATCATCACCCTTCACCTAGACAATTTCATTCTTTAGCAAGAGTGATTTCAATCGCTTCAGGTTTTTTTTTTTAATGCAAAGATGATCATATCACACTGCCTTGCTTGACACCCTTTGTTTTCTATTGCCTTCAGATGATATCCAGCCGCATCACCCTGCATTCAGTACCCTCTGCCATGAGCTCCTGTCTTAACTCCACCACATTTCCCCTCATAGTCTGCTCTCCGGCCATATTAATTTTCTTTTAATATGTGGATTTCCATGATCCCTCTTATCTCTGACTTTCCACATCTTGCTGCCTTTGCTGAAATATTTTTCTGCCCCATGCTGCTTTTTGTGGCCAATTCCTATTCCTGCTTCGAGCTTTGCCTTGGACATTCTTTCCTCTAGGAAGCTCTTTCTAGTTCTTCTAGACTGGATTAAGTGGCTCTGTGATGCATTCCTTTAGCACCCTCCAGGGAACACACTATATGTTGTTTGACTTGTAAAATCCAGACTACATTGTTGTGCTCAATGTTGTATTTCACATCGTGTGGCATGAATGGTCCTCAAGCTTATTGAATATAGGAACTAATGCTTGTTGAGCAGCTACTGTGCGCACTACTCATTAAGCTAAGACAGGCATCTGCCAACTATCCTGTGGAGAGAAGATTCCTCCATCGGAGTGACTCTGCACACACCCCCTGGTGTGTGAGGTAACGCTGTGACTCTGTCCCTCACACCCATCTAACATTCCCCTTGTGAGGCATGAGTGAAGATGATGATAGAGCTAACGCTCACCTCTTACCATCTGTCAAGCCTCGTCCTAAGTGCTTTACATGAGTTACTTTATTTAATACCCACCCTAAATAAATTGTGAAGTAGGTCCTATCATTACTGCTGTATTTTGGGGAGAGAAAGTTGAAGCTTTGGTAAGTCTAGTCACTACATAGTAAGTTATGGAGCCGGGATCCAAGCTTAGGCATTTTGAACCTACTCTGCTAAACTGGTTTCAGTGAACTGAAATTGGTGGGATAACTTGGGCCATTCTGACAAATATGATGACAATTGTAAAACCCTATCATACACATTTTGCAAGCCTACCTCATTTACTCCTCTGAACCATATTTTGAGTTGTATGAAGTAGGTTTTACTTTCCTCCCTCAACTTCTGGGGAAACTTTCGGACAAGCTGGTTAACTGGCCAAATCAACCAGCTGATGAGCAAGAACCCAGTTGTTTTCTGACTAGTTAAACCTTTTCTCTGGCTCACCATGGCCTTGAGAATAAGCATCAAAAGCCTTAGCAAGATGATCAGACTCACCCTACCTTTTCTAGATTCAGCCTCCACCAACTTTCCCCAGTGATCTTTCATTCAACCAGACCAGATGGTCATTTTTTTTCATACACTAAGTACATGTTCAGAGCTTAGCTCTTGATTTACACTATGTTTTGACACTCAAACAAGGAGGGTCAGATGGGTGGCAGATTTTTAAAAGCAAGGAAGCTTTGCCTGGATTAATTTAGACAAGTGAGAGTTGACGAGCTGTGATTAGTAAAAATGGGACGACTGTAACATTTTCTGCTTTCTGATCCCCAGAATCCAGATCTTCAAAGCCTGGTCATTCCACATATTTCAACTGGGGATTTATTTACCCTGATGGTCACACTCCTGCAAGTGACAAATGGTCAGTAACTGTGGGGAAACACACAGAGTGAAAATAGCCTGTTTCTTCAGTCAATAATTGAAACATCCTAAGCTCTCAGACACATTAATAGACAACATCTGCTAAAATCAAGAGAAAGAGTGAAAAACAGGATATGAGGCTTTGGGGATTAAAGTGAAGGGTATCCAGTATGGACAGAGTTCCCATGACTGGGGTGACTGAAGCCAAGTGACTTGGTTAGGCAAAATAGAAACAACTGAAAAGAAACTATTGAACTGGAACAGAGTTAATTTTATTCATCTTTCAGCAGTCTCTTTTAGCTGAAGAGATAATATAGAGAGATATAAAATGCTTTTGAGTCGAAAAGGAGAGTCACCTTGTCTTCAGGGAATTACGTTGAGAAGGCTAGAGTATAATTCTTTTTATTGTTCCTTTAGAAAGTAAAAAGGGGAGTGAAAAGGGACTGCGTGAAATTAAAAGAAAATAACCATTAAAAACCATAATGGCCTTTCTAAAATCTTCAGATGACTTCTAAATAAATGAACATCATTTAATAAGATTTTTTTACTTAGTTATGAAGAAAAACATGCACTCATGAAAGCAAGCCATAGTGTCTTAAATTTTCTTCAACCACAAGCCATTTCAGAGCCAAATTTTATTTACAGTATGCAAAGATTGAATGTCTTCATGACTTTGCCCTGGCGCCAATACCGCAAAATGGCAGGCTTCTACCAGAGAGGGAGTATATACTGAGAATGAATTCTATTATGCAGAATAATGCACAGAGACGTCTGGAAATATATTTTACCCATGACCATTCAGAGATTGTTTTGTCTGTTAAAGGATAGCTTTCTCAGTTTCAGAATCAAGGTAATCTTGTTTAGAAGAACAAGTCACGATGTCTCCAAGGCTCAGCGAAATCTTCCTGTGAAGGACCAGATAGTATTTTTGGCTTTGTGAACTATATGGCTTCTGTGGTAACTACTTGACTTTGCCATTGTATTGTGAATGCAGTCAATGATCGGGCATGCCTGTTTTCCAATAAAACTTTATTTAAAACTATGGGCAGTAGATGGGACCCAGGGATCATAGACTGTTGACTACTGAATTATGGTAAACATTTCCTAATATTTGATGCGAGAAGCAACTTTTTTCTCTAGATTTCTAGATTCTGAGCTAGTTTCAATAATGACTTCAGCTTTCCTAGTTGAATATATTGGTTTAAGTGGCTGCATATCCTAAGGTGGTCAAAATAAGTTGCCTTCTGGTTATAAATGATGGAAATTATAAAATGTTACTAGAGGTGGTTGGCTGCTTTTTCCTCTGACTTTTAAACAAATGCCCAAATCTCACTCTCATGTCTTAATATTGAATGGAATCCAGCATGAGGCAGGCTGATCTTGGACACCACTCAAGGACATAAAGGGCCAATAGTACCTCATTATGAGGTGGCATTACTTATGGGGCGTGGATCTCACGGGCGTTTTTCGATCCACAATGTTCCTAATGTAGAGAACTATTTTCTCGGAGGGATGCAACTTGAGGCACACATTATATTGATTATGTTGTGTTTCCAGATCTGCTTGGATCGCCTCTAATGCTTGAATACCACCCACACGGGCAAGAAAGTATTTTCCTCTCTGTAACTGAGTGATCACCTCTTATTTTTATTTTACCCCGAGGGATGGGATTAACCCTGCCTATTGCCCTCCACAATTCCCGAAAGGAGCTGAGTCTCCAGATGCTTTTAGGAGATCAGTAACTCATTAAGCCATCCCTGGTGAGTTTCCTGAAGCAGGCGCACTTACCTCCACCTTCCTGTTGCCGTGAAGCCTCATTTACAGTTACAGGCAGCTTTCCCCAACGAGGAGTATAGTTTTTGGAAGCACTGGAAAGAGGGAAGATTTTCTTTTCTTTCTCTCTCTTGTTCTTTCCCCTTCTTCTCTCATGACTCTCCGGGGCCTGGTAATGTAGGATCACTCTGCACCATTAATCACTTTTTCATTTCCAATAAAGAATATTGTGAGTGCAGCAACAGACCATTGGTTTTGCAGCTCAAGCATCACCATAGGAATTGTAAAAGTGTTAATATTTCAATTTGGAATTTGAACTGCACGGGCTTTCTCAGGGCCTTTGAAGTGACCCTCCTGAGATCGGTGCAACATGAATCAATATTTTCGAATGCAAAGCTGCGCTGCCGTCTGTGGCTCCCTCAAGGGTTCCCACGAGGATGGTATTGTGTATCTTTTCTGCCCATGGCTCTCTCACCCCCGGTGAACACTGACACGTCTGGGTAGCATCCCTGTCCTTAGGGCCTCTGTCCCATCCCGGACTCATTTCCCCAGGCTCTGCAGTCCACCGTCAATACTCATTTATTAACAGTCATGAGAGGTGCTGCCCCTGCTAACTGCTGTGACTAGGATGCTCTCATCCTTCTCATCTTATTATTATGGCCAAGTGTTCAAATTATGAAAGGATCAGATGAGATGATAAACTCTAGCACTAAAATTCTATTTGTACCTGATTCTATTTGATTCAATCAAATCAATATTACAGAATATATGATGTGACTATGTATCAAGTCCTGGAACATAAAGATGAACCATAATTCATAAAGTAGACATATTTTCTCTGAAAACCCTTAAGATTATACTTTCTTAGACAATCTTTTTCTTCCTATTTGGCTCCTGCCTCTTTGGTGCTACTGGTCCTTGATGGAAGGAGAAATTCGGATAACAGGGGAAAGCCCATGAATGGTTATTACTTCATGTCTGCAAAAGACCCATAGAAACTTCATCTGTGAATATCTCTTTGCTTTTCAGTGGAAAATATATATCCCATAATTTGCCCGTGGATGAATTACTCAGTCCCGGGCTTCCCGGGCCGGTGGCCATGCCACGGTGGAGGCTTTGGCAAATATTTTGTGTCCCAGATTTGGTTCTGATGAGTTAGAGGAATGCCCTTTGGGCCTAAGAGTAATCCAGACCTCCCGGAAGACAGTCATTTCAGTAAAAGGATAGCAAAAAATTACGGTTTCAGGCTTCTGGTCCCCATCAGTAGGAGAGAGGGCAGAACATTCCCTCTGCTGGGCTGCAGGGTGGTGCTCTCCAAATTACAAGGGACACAGGATCGTGGCAAAAAAGGTGCTTTTCAGAGAAACTCAGCCTCAGGGCTAGGGCGTGGGAGGAACCCAGGGAGATTTCCAGTTGTGCCAGAAAAATAATTTCCTTTGTTGAGAATTTGGGTAAGAGTTACACTTGATTACTAAATCTTGGTTTTATGCACATAAAGTGAAAATTGCAGAATTTTCTTCCCATCTTCGTAGTGTTTGATGTAGCAGTAAGTGGGGAGAGGAGGAGTTGCTTTTATCCCAGTGCAGGCTTGTAGCAGAAACTTGCTGAACACTCAGACCCTGCTTCCTGTAGACCACAGCTACAGGACACTAACAAGGCTGCAAAGGAAATAAATAAAAATGAAGACTGAGCTGTAATTCTTCATAATATATTCATCACTTTGCTCTCTGTCTCTGTCCTTTCTCTCTTTATTTACATCTCCTTTTCTGTCTCTTTACTTCTTTGTCCATATGAAGCTCTCTATTTCTCTGTCTCTGTTGTCTTTTGTGCCTCTCTTTCCTTGTATAAACTTTTTATTTTTGGAATAATTTTAGATTTGCAGAAAAAGATGCAAAGATAGTAGGGAATTCCTGTATGTCCTATACTCGGCTTCCCCTAATTTTCATATCTTACATAATCATGGTACATTTGTCAAAAGTGAGAAACTTACCTGGATACATCACTATGAATTAATTACAGAATTTATTCAGATTTCACTGGGTTTTCCACTAGTGTCCTGTTTATTTCCAGGATCGAATCCAGGATATCATATTGCATTTAGTATCCTTCTCATTTTATTTACATTTCCAGGCCATTTTCCTTTTTCCCCAGTTAAGGCTGTAGCAGTGATTCTTGGTTGAGAAAGAGGCCTTCTGTTTCTCTACAAAAAGAATTTATTGTATTTAGTATATGTCTTCGTAAGGCATATGCCAGAAGCATCAAGGATTTGTTTTTGCCCCAATGTCATGCCCTCTAAAAACTCTCTCTCCTACTTTTCCATTTGTAGGAAGTGTCTTTTTCTCACACACCTTGCTCTCCATTCTGTTTCAAACCCAATGGAGATCAAAATTAAGATACCACATTGCCTGCTGAGAAAAGCAGTCAGGTGGAGAAATAAGATCAGCTCCAAGGGTGGTGGAGCCTTGGAATATTTAAAGATGTGCTATGTGGGGGCAGTAAAAAGGGCGAATGCTTTTTGGTTAACAAGTGTGTATTACGGGCTTGCAGTGAGCAGAGCGCTTACGAGAGCTGCTATCACTGATTTGTGAATGTCAAGGCTGGAAGGAGCCATGCAGAGCCATTCCACCTCAGTGCTTTTGATGGAATTGAAACCTAGGGCCAGAGAAGGAATGGTCTTGACCAGGTTCCAATGGAGAGTAAAAGCTAGAACCTCCTTCTTTGCCCCTCTGGTCCAATGCTTCTTATGTCACTTTTGGCAGGAAAAGCCCTATTATGCAATGCTATGGGATGAGTAGTTGACAGGTTAATTAAGTCATTTAAAGCAGAGAATCATTAAAAGTGATGGTATGTATATTTTAACATTAACATTTTATTTTATCATGAACACATAATGAATGACTTAAAAACATTCATGGCCAAGGATAATTTATTTATTTATTTTTTCTGAGTGTGAGTCAGGAATTAGAGCTCATATTGTCTTCTTTAGATTAGCCAAGCTTTCCAGTTGGATTTCTATGTTAAAACACTACAACAAAAACTAAACAGTAAAATGCTAAACACTAAAACTAAAACACTAAAAATTAGCTATTCAGCTGGCATAAAATATTCATATTTAAGAACAAGACAAGCCACCTATGAACTAAAAGTGAACAGCTGCCTGTGGGTATTGGTCAGTGTGCTCTGCAGAGAAAAGAGGATGTGTGTCGGTTCTGGGAACGTCACTTAGATGGAAAATGAGCTAAGAGATGGGTTCAGATTTCCAAACTTTGTCCCATCACCTGCATGAAGCCCTTCCCAGTGACTCTTACCCACAGAGGTCCTGGCCATCTCTGATTTCTTTCGCACTTCTTCATTCTGTCCCATTGTTGCTTAACAAAAGCTGTCTCACTCTATCCCTTTAATCTGACTTTAATTTTAATCTATCCCTTTAATTATTATTATTATTTTTTTGGCTGGGGGAGGTAATTAGGTTTATTTATTTTAAGAGGAGTTACTGGGGATTGAACCCAGGACCTTGTACATGCTAAGCATACACTCCACCACTTGAATTCCCTCCCCTGGAATGTGCCTCATTTTTATCTAAAATCTTTTAGAGACTTGAAGCAAACAAGACTTACACTTCTATTGTGTATCTGCCCAGCACTTAGTTTAGAGCCGGGCGAAGGGGAGTCATTGAACATATGCTTATTGATGTCTGTTGAGTTGAATGCTGACACCTTCCGAGATCACCCAAGAGCGTGTGTCTCTTTTATCCGCCGTCGGGAGAGTCGTGTGGGTGCCCTTTGAAGAGCTGGCTGCATGGTGGGCACGTTAGAGAATAAACTGGATGGAACAGCACTATCCTGGGATGCACGTGGGCACCTCAGCAGCAAGGAAATCACGAACCACTCAAGGGCGTGCTCTGTGTCCTCACTCACCTGGAGAAAGCTCTGAACTGAACTTACGGACTTCGAGCCTACGAAGAGGAACCCCCTAACAAAGAAGGTGGCAAAGTACTGGAACTGATTGCCAAGGCAAGTCCAAGGAATATTTTCCCCAAGCCTTTCCATCAGGCTGGATTCATTTCTGTCTGCATTATTGGACCGCAAGGCCTCAGCGCTGCATTTTAACCACAGATGTTCTTTGTTTAAACCATCCAAGACAAAGGATCAGGTCTTGTCTTATGGAAGCTCTGCAGGAAGAGAGGCTCTCTGACCTCCCAAAGGAGACCATTTCAATGCTTTATCACTCAGACTTTGAAAAGACCTTCTTTTGTCCAATGGCAAACTCTCTGGATATAACTTAAGTATATTTCCTTTTGTTGGTTCTCTGTGGACATGGACCATATTTATTTAATCATTTATTGCCTTTATAAAAGAAACCTCCGTGGGCTGAAGGACCTTGCCCAAATCACACTCTCTCTTCTACAGGTAAAGCACCTCTGGTTCCTTTAACCTTTTCTTGCGGGAACTGTTTCTCATCCCTTTAATCATGTTGACTGGCCTTCTCTTGCCAAAACAGGACGTGGGAGGCAGCAGATTCATTTGTGCTGGGACAGGAGGATTCCCTGTTTATATGTAGGCTGTGCAGGTGACACCCAGCAATCTGACTTCATGGGCGGCATACACTCTTGGAACATGCAGAGTATGGTGGGAGGTAAGACAAAGTAGAGACAGAACAGGATGCAACATTTAGGCAATGTCTACCAAAGACTGCTCAAATGCTATTCTGTAGGCTTAAATACAGTGTTTTAAAAACTAGATTAAACAGTTTAAATATGATACTATCCCTCCACTTTGCAAAAGCTCAGACTTTCCTCTTGGGTATAAAATGTTCCCAACACCAAGCACGGTATCATAAAAATACAGTTTGGGAAAAAAAAGCATGCTGACACTGTAAAAATTAATAGTTTTCTTGGAAGTGGAGCCTTTTGAATTCTCACAGTGGTACTGAAGAGAAAATTTGCCTTTATTTTTTTCCCCTTGTTCTCTTGTAAAGTTAGTTGACTTTCTTGTCTTAGTTTTCCCAAATGAAACACTTTGGATGGAGCACACAGTGAATGCTCATCATCAGGCACTCTCTTTGTTTGGCATTCAAATGCCCAGTCTGTGCTCTGGAATTCTTTAGGTCACAACAGTTAATGATGGTGTAGGGGGAAAAAAAAGTGGCCAAATACTCAACCCTTAGAAGAGTTCTGTAGAAAAAGTTTATCTTATTTTCCCATTTTCTTAAATGTCATAAGAAATCATGGCTGTTACTTCCCTCCATCATCGAATACCTCTGCCACTTCTTGCTACTCAAATCCGTAATTAAAACCCCCCAAAGGAGATTGGGCATCGATTCTTACACATTTAAAAAAAGACTTGGGGAAGATGCCTACGTCAAAGGCTGCTGACTACAATCTGATGAGATGCCTCAAGTTCAGGCATGGGTTTTATAATCTTTTAATCTTGGAGAAGGTAGCTTCTCTAGGGTCAGGCAGCTCTTTTTAGAAAAGCCTAAGAGAACAAAAAACAAATCAGAAAGTTGACATGAAAACCAGTGCCATTTTTGAGGTTGAAAACTTCAGACTGGTGCTTTGCAAGCCAGTTGTTAGTATTTATAAATTTCTAAACCAGCTGAGGGACTCTGAAGGAAAAGGGCCAGATAGTCCTTGGTGGGGAAAAACGCAGAACCTCAGATCTAGATGCGTTTGGGGGATCAGCTAGTCCAGTGGCCTGATTCTGACTTTAAAAGGTTTTGGTGGCTGTTTATCTGTCATCTGTATTATTTGAAGAGGGGTCCTATCCCCTCAAAGTTTTCTCATCTTTGGGGCAAATGGTCCTCATTCCTATACTGTTATGTTATTTGGATTCTTTCCCATCTAGATTTTTTTTCCTACTGGAAACCACTTTAATTTGCTGAGGTTCCTTTTAAACTGTGACTTCTTTAAAATGGTACCCTTTCCTGTGCATTTATGCAGCTTTATACAGACATTTTTAACGTAAGGACAATAATTTAAATTTTTTTTCTAACTCATACTAATGCAGGGCCAGCGTCAGATGGGCAGGAACCCGACCTGCTAGTAACACGTGCAGGAAATCAACCCACCCTGGGTGAGCACCGTCCTTTCCTTGTGGGGCTAGGAAACCTCATGTGACACAATGAAAATCTGCCGAAACCCATGGCTTTGAAAAGTTGGAGGAAATCTGAACTTTTCTTCACGTTGAGTCACTTGACAAGTTGGCAAATGCAGCTTCCTTTCTTATGAGGAAAATGGATTAAAAACCTTTCTGAAAAGATTCAGAAAATCTTCGTGGACACTGAGTTTCTCCTGGGAAACAATATTTTGATGATTATAGCGTAAATGAATCAGGATCACACGGATTACATTTCTGCTCAAGTACACAGGCTTTAAGCATGAATGGAAAAGCCGTTACGTCTGTAAATTTCACAGTTTTCTCTCTCTCTGAGTCTTTGAGCTTCTCCACTTACATCTGGGGAGATCAAGGGAGAGTTTGAGAGCTTCACAAAACCTCGACGACACCTGGCTTTCTTCTTGCTACCACTGAAGGCCTTATGGGTGAATTTTTACTACATAAATAAATGTAGCTGTGGAAAACTAATAAACATTCCCAGCTTCACCAGGTGGGTCTGAAGTCAAAAGAGCACAGTCTGAGGTTTTCTTGATTTCTTTCTTGTTTCTCTGTTTGTCCAGCTTTCAGATTTTCCTGGACATTTTTTAATGTTTCTGTCCTCACATACTCCCACGTGTAATGAAATCAACCCTGCTATTTCCTTGAATAGCTTATAACTCTATAAAAGTACTTTTTTAGTTGATAAGGAGGCAGAAAATAAATCTCATTAAATTTAATGATCTCTTTTGCACCTGGGAAGGGAATTGGGTAGCAGATAGAAGTCGTTACAGGCTCTTAGACTCTGTGTCTCCTGCTAATCTTCAGAGCTGGGTTGTAACACTGTCCTGTATATGCAACTTGGAGCCAGACCAGCCCCATCCTGTCTTCTCAGGGCCCTCAGTAATTCATTATTAAGGAGGTCTTGGGGCTAGTCCCACTCGAGTTTTAGCAATAATTTCCCTCGTCATTGGGTTCCTATCTTGTTTCTAAGTTCCAGTATGGCTGGGTCTCATGTCGTCTAGTCTTTTTCACTCTCTAGTGAAAAGATTTCCCCATTATTCTTAATGCAAGATTTATGCATTGTGACCTTAGTTCTTTTAGTGACCAAATACTTATCTGGTAGCTCATAACCCAGGGCTTGGATTTACTGCTTCTGGCTCAGGATTCCTCTGCTCAGGCCTCCTGGATGCTGTCCCCAGTGTGGGTGACATCTATATGTTGCCTGCCACTTGTAAACTCTCACCCCACTCTCCATTCCCAAATTTCCTGCTTCACTCATTTGATTCACTCACTTGTTTTCTTATTCATCTGTTCACTCAATTTATATCAACTACATATTAGGTTACTCCAATGGTAGTGGTGTTGTGGCAGCAAAGTAGGATTCAGCCAGGTGAAAAGTAGGGTTGGGGGGCAGGCATTGTAGGCAAAAGGAAGGGCACCTTCTCTGGATTCTGGCTGTAACACTATGGAAAAGGCACATAGAGCCCTTCCCCTCGTGGAGCTTACCCTAGAGTTGCCAGATGATAATTTTTCCTGGAAGGTTGATAAAATCATAGATCCTCAGATTTTTTTTCCTGGAAATTCTGAATTGGTAGGTTTGTGATAGGACTTGGAAATTTGCATTTTAACAAGCATTCCAGGTAATTCTTATCATCACTGAGTTTAGAAAACTGCAGCATGAGACGTGCGAGGATTCTAAGGTGGGATGTGTTGGGAAAACTTGAGCAATTCCATCTGGCCCAATTGTGGGGAACTGGGTGTGGGACAGGAGCTGATGAGTGATGAGTTTGAAAAGAAGCAGGAGCCAGATCACGAGAGACTTTGGACGCCAGCTAAGGAACCTGGACTTTGTCTAAAGGCTGTGAAAGGCAGTGAAGGATTTTGTAGAGGTGACGTTACGACAAGTTTTAAAAGTCCACTCTTTGGTATTTGGATGGTCGACGAAGATAACGTCCATGGTTGTTGAGATTCCTATGAAGGTTTGGGATGGAGATGTGAATTTGAAGTCATCCTGACACATGTGGTAACTGAGCAAGCTGGTCAATTTGAATCTTTTCGATTTCTTTTTTTCCCAGCACATATATCGATCTCTTGGTTTCTCAGCCATGCATGTGTGATTTTATCTCAGACCAACTACCTGTGACCTTGCTCCTCTGTTAAGGTCCCCAGATCCTGCAAAACTTTCTGGGTCTGCCTAAACTTCTGCTCCCAGCTTTCCCCACCTTAACTAGTCTGACTGGGACCTTGACCCTCAACAGTCATGCCTGAGAAGGGTGAGCATCCTTTTCTCTTACCGTCTTATCCCATGTACTGGGCTGGTACTTGACCTAGGGGGATGGGGAGTGGAACCTTTTTTACTTCTCTAAACCTTTGTGGTTTCCTACAGAAAAATGGATTTAGGCTCCCTTCCTGGTGGGAAGCTTCACTTACCTCTGCAGGATTAGCAGCTGTAAGAGGCTAGATGAGGCTGTCCTGTAGGGTTTTGGATTTAGGATAAGAACAGATAATTTGCCTGCCTGCTTCATCTCTTTCCTGTTACTTTATCTATAAAACCATACTTTTGCTTTGGAAACACAATTTCTATTGATCTTGTGTTGATTTTTAATAATAATAATAATAATTTATTATAGGAACTAGAGTGTTGGAAACGCAGTTCTCCATGGGATGCAAGCAAAAAACTATATATATATATATATTTTTTTTTTTTCCTTCTTCTCATTGTTCCATTAAACTGGAATCATGGATTCGTTTTTTCCTTCTTTTTGACTGAACTCTTGACCAGGATCCAGAAAACTTTTCAGATCATATATGTATATATATAGGCACTTTTAAACAATAAAATAAATAATAAATATTAATAGTAATAAAATAAATAATAAAGATTTCACTAGTCTCTTTCAGCTCCAAGACACACAGCTGAAATTTGCCAGTCACAGGGCAATACCAAAACATAGCATTGTTTTAGTTTGGAAAGTCTTTAGGGTGAGGGGAGGTTTATGGTCGATTTCTCCTACCAGATTAAGCTGTATTCTTTCAGGCGAAAAATGGCAAGCTCCCTGTGTGGTCTCTACAGGACTGAGATGTGGGCCCAAGGATCTTACTCTGCCCTGTTCACCCCAAAAACACTTTTTAGAGTGTTCATTTCTTTCAAACATTTTATACCCTTGAGGTGGGTGAAGGACTAAGACTGACCAGGCCAGTTTCAAAACATAAGCAGTCTGATCTTTCACTGTGTGATGGGGAAGTACTTGGCAGCTAATGTTTTGTCCTTGGTCTTTCCACGTTGGCAAAAACGGAGTGAAAAAGTGTCACATGTAAGATTCTGTCAGTAGGTCAGTTTTGGCCACTGCTCAATACTTTACAGTGTTTTCACACATATTAGTTTCATTTTTTTTTGGTAGCAATTCCATGAAATAAGCAGGACAAAAAAAGAAAAAAAGTGCCACCCAGATAGGTTAAGTGGTGTGTATGAGCCCAGAAAGATGTCAATGGCAGGGTTTGGGTTGAAGCCCAACCCTCACAACTTTAGGCTGGCTTAGGATCTCCGGCCTAGTGGAGTGGAAATATGGTCATAAAATGGGCCCCAATCCAGCTTTATTCATTGCTATGTTGTGACTTGTATGTAAATTTCTTAACCTTTCTGATCCTTAATCTCCCAATATAAAAATAGAGCTAATATCATGTATGTCCACGATTTTGGTGAATGGTGCTGAGGATCTTGTGAAAATGCAAGTCTGTGTGGTGTCTGAGATTCTGAACTTCTAACAAGCTCCCAGGTGATGCTGCTGCCCTGGTTTGAAGGCCAACCACGAGTGGCAAACGTATAAGGCATATCATGTGTTTAGTAGGCAGTAGACGTTCAATAAGTATGTTTCCTTCTCCTTCATAAATAGTCCGTCAACTCTGTTCTCCATTTGATTTCAGGATCCACTATAAATTTACGCAACTTGTTATTCGGCACAGAGTCAGAAATAACATGGTATACCCTTTATTTTTTTAATTTTACTTCTTTAATTTTTTTTAACATTTTTGATTGATTTATAATCATTTTACAATGTTGTGTCAAATTCCAGTGTAGAGCACAATTTTTCAGTTATACATGAACATATATATATTCATTGTCACATTTTTTCTCTGTGAGCTACCATAAGGTCTTGTATATATATATTTTAAATTGACATATAGTTGCTATACAATGTTGTGTTAATTTCTGATGTATGGCATAATGTTTCAGTTATACACAAATATATATTTCTTTTCATATTCTTTTTCATTATAGGTTATTGCTAGATATTGAATATAGTTCCCTGTGCTATACAGAAGAACCTTGTTTATCTATTTTATGTATAGTAGTTAGTATCTGCAAATCCTGAACTCCCAGTTTATTCTTCCACTCCCCACCCTTTACCTGCCTGGTAACCGTAAGTTTGTTTTTTATGTCTGTGAGTCTGTTTCTGTTTTGTAAATGAGTTTATTTGTGTCATTTTTTTAGATTCCACATATAATTGATACCATATGGTAGTTTTCTTTCTCTTTCTGGCTTACTTCACTTAGTATGACTATCTCCAGGTCCATCTATGTTGCTATAAATGGCATTATTTATTATTTTTTAAGGCCAAGTAGTATTCCATTGTAATATGTATATGTATGTAGATATATATATCACATCTTGTTTATCCAGTCATCTGTTGATGGACAGTTAGATGGCTTCCATGTCTTGACTATTGTAAATGGTGCTGCTATGAACATTGGGGTGCATAAGGATACATTTTAAAAAGACACCCACACACAAACCCCTCATCTGGTCCCCTCTGAATGCAGTTGGAGACAGGATGTACTGGTGTACGAATTCCGGGCTCTCAGTAACATGGCACCAGGAGCCCTAATGTGAGAAGAATTACCCAGAGGGCATGCCTGATTCCAGGTTCTCAAACAACTACTTTGTCTTCACTGAGCCAGGAAACAATTTGAGGGCTTGCCAAGAAAGTGTAAAAGATGATTTTTGAGAGTTATTTTAGAGAAATGAGATGGTTGTAACAAACACAGAAACGGCTCATGACCATTCCCCTTGATGGCCTAAAGCCCTAATCCAACTACAATTTGGACAGTAATTTTTCCATTAGATCTATTGAGAAAGGAAGGACAAAACTACTTCCAAACCCCAAATCTAACTTCCACTCTTGAACACATCTGTTTAAGTTCTGGCATGGGGGCGTATTGGCATTTGTTTAAGCTCATTAATCTTTAAGAAAGTGTAAAGAGATTGCAGAAACACCTTCTTGCCAGCAAAAAGCTGCAAATTATGCCTTCAAGTATTCAGTGCCTTGGTGTACTAATCAAGCACCATGTGAAATTGTCAGCAGTCACAATGATGACCCTAATCTGGGAGGGGGAGGCATTTCTTTAATGGCATTCAGTCCTTTACTTGTATTTTCTAGATTTATTCGTGATACTCGATATTTCCTCCTGAGTGAAGACATCTCATATGCTAACACCCTGAGCATATTAGCCACTGAACTAGCCTGGTATAAAGTAGCATGAATTCCTTCCGTAGGTGGACAAAATCAGAGGAGACTCCTTCCCCTTTCCCCAGGTGGCCGTGCATGGTCTGTGGTTTGCGGTGTGTAGGAGGGAACATTGACGTATTGGACACAGTGGAAAAAGGAACCAAGAGGGATAAAATTGTGGTATAGGAAGGCACATTTTGTTTATTAATAGAAAAGACCAGAATATGCAGCAATTTTCTTGCAAAAGTAAGAGAAATTTATAGAAGCTAGAAGAGTACAACAGAACGGTTTGTTGTCCCTGGAATTTTTTTTTTCATTACCAATAAATGGAGACCATAATGACATGGTTACTATTTTTTTCCATTGCAGAAGTAATACTTATAAAACAATATTTGGAAATATAGAACGTTAGTGGAAATATATCCATATTTTTGGCATTTAAAGGCAACCGGGTTTAACATTTTGTAATGTTACTTTCTTGCCTTTTCTTTGTAAAAAAAAAAAAATTGGTTTCTGAAAAATTTTTTGACCAGAATGTGTGGGTTGATGGCCTCAGACCTACCAAGAAATGAGGTAATTGGCCCCTCTGTAATAACGCAGTGCTACATGCCTGTAGTTTCCAAGAAAGGTAAAGTCTTAACAAAGAGATTCTTCATTTATTACATCCCTTGGCGAAGAGTGTGCCCCTTTTATAGATCCTTTGTGTTTTATGGACCAATACCCTGAGCCCTCTCTTGTGTGTAGCATCCACCCCTCCCCCCTTTTCAAATAGCCTTCCTGAAGTTTCCTCTCTTGGGATTACCAAGACTGCTCTCCTCCCACCCCCGCTGAACATCTCCCCTCTTTACCTGACTCGGGAAGAACCTCTTCCCCTGCTGACCACATGCACACAAATTCTTGGAAGGGTCTTAACTTGAACTCTTGCATGAAAGCAAACCTGTAATTTTCATGAATTAAAGGACTGGTAATCCCCAGCCTCTGGCCTGTGAGCAGCCCTTCTTCCTTCCTGCAATGTGAACTTCATAAACAACAAGGTCACATTTTAAAAATTCTGAGTTTATGGTTTTATTTTCTCCAGAAAAAGCCAGATGGCATACTAAAGAATCAGCTATATCATGCTCTTAAATCTCATCTTTAGTTGCCTTGATATATGGGTGTGACTGAATTTATTTGGCCCTGTGACAAAAATATATTAGTTGGTATATGTATTTTTTGAGTGTTTTGGATTTTATTTTTCATCAACCTTCTCGAGATAAAATTTGCATCCAAAACATGTTCCAGTTGGATGAGTTTTGACAATTGTATGCTCCTGTGTGACCAGCACCACCACGATCGAGATACAGAACATTTCCATCACTCCAATTTCCCTTTTGGTCTTGGTGCAGTCAGACCCCACTTATATCCCACCTTAACTCCAGGCATTACTGGTCTTCTTTTTGCCACTATAGATTAATTTTGTCTAATCTAGAATTTTATATCAACAGAATTATCCAGTATGGACTCTTTCGTGTATGCCTTTTTTTTTTTTCTTCACTCAGTGTAATGTTTTTGAGAGTCACCCACGTTGTTATGTCTTGTAGTGCATTGTTGCTGTGTTGTTACTTTTTAATGCTGAGTATTGTTTCATTGTTTGGCTGTACTACAGTTGATTTATTTATTCATCTGTTTATAGATATTTGGATTGTTTCCAGTTAGGCTATTAACAATTAGAACTGCTATGGGTATTTGTGTACAAGTCTTTGTGTGGACAAATGTTTTCATTTCTCTTGAGTAAATGCATAAGAATGGAATTTGCCATTGGTATATTCTCTTTAGTAAAATGTGTCTACACATCTTTTGCCATTTTCTAATACATTTTTCTTAACTGAGTTTTGAGAGTTCTTCATATATTCTAGATACTACTCCTCTGTTAGATACATGGTTTGCAAGTATTTTCCTCTTAACACATACCTTGTCTTTTTATTCTGTGGGGTTGTCCACAGATCAAAAGTTTTTAATTCAAATGGAGTCAAATTTATCAACTTCTCCTTTTATAAATCATGCCTTAGTGTTAAGTCTAAGAACTTTTTGCCTAACCGTAGATCCTAAACATTTTCTCCAACATTTTTTTTTTAACTTTCATAGTTTTACTCTTAAGTCCATGATCCATTTTGGTATAAGATTTGAAAATTAGGTCAAGGTTATTGTCTCTGGATGTCCAGTTGCTCCAGCACCATGTGTTGAAAGGGCTATGATTCCTGCATTGAATTGTTTCTGCACTTGAGTCAAAAATCAGTTGAGCATATTTGTGTGGGTCTATTTCTGGTGCTCAATTCTATTCCATTGATTTATGTCTTGTCCCTCTGCCCATACCACGCAGTCTGGACTACTGTACCTATATGGTAAATTTGAAATTGCATTGACTCACCCTTCCCAATTTATTCTTCTTTTTCAAAATTATTTTTAGCAGTTCTAGTTCCTTTGCTTTTTACCTCTGAAGTTTAGAATAGTCTTATCTATATGTACAACAAGTCTTGCTGGGATTTTGGTAGGAACTGCATCACACCTGTATATCATTTTTGAGGAAACTGACATCTTTATTATTTTATGATTGTTATATTATTATTGTTGTCTATGAAAATGGTAAATCTCCATTTATTTAGGTCCTCTTTGAAGTCTTTCATTAGTATTTGTAGTTTTTACTATATAAGCCCTGATTTTTTTTTTTTAAGATTTATACCTAAATATTTGATGGAATTCTTCAGCAAGACCCACTGGGTCTGGAGATGTTTTTCAGTGGTGGTAGGGGGATAGTTTTGAAATTACAGATTTAACTTTCTGAAAAGTTATGTGACTATTCAGATTGTCTATTTCTTATTAGGTGAGTTGTATTAGTTTGTGTTTCCTGAGGAATTGGCCCATTTAATCTAAATTGTCGAGTTTATGTGTGCAGAGTTTCTGGAAGTATTCCCTTTTTATCCTTTTGATGTCTTTAATCTGTAGTGATAACCTTCTTTTTCCTTCCTGCTGTAGGAATTTATTCCTTGTCTTTTTTTTTCCTTTTCAGTCTTGATAAAGATTCGTCTAATTTAATTGATTTATTGATTTTTTTCAGTGAGCCAGGTTATTATTTCAGTGTGTGTGTGTGTTCCATTTCTGTCCTCATTATGTTCATATTTTTCAAAAAAAAATCATTGTGAATAGCTGTAATAGCTGTTTTAGTGTCCATGTCTGCTAATTCTATCATCGCTGTCATTCTGCATCTGTTTGTTCTGACTTATTTTTCTCTTAGTTATGGGTCATATTTTCCTACTTGTTTGCACTTTAAACAATTTGCATTGTCTGCATTGAAAATTTGCATTTTCTTAGGACTTTTGATGTGATAAATATTATATTGTTTGAAGTCTGGCTTTAGTAGTCTTCCTTTAGAAAGTTGTATTTTGTTTTGGCAGGGGGTTAAGTGGCTTACAGTTCAACCTGACTTTTGTGAGGCTTGTTTTTAAGCTTTCCTGGGGTGAGTCTGGAGAATGTTTTACTTTAGGGCTAATTTAATTCTCCTTTTGAAGCATGCCCCTTCAGGAGGCTCTGGTAAATATTCAGGGTGTTCAGCAGGGTCTCTCCATTCGGGCTGGTCACAGCCAATCTCCTGGTTCACAGATGCCAGTAGTTGTTTTATGCCTGGCTTCTTAGAGCTTCACCCTATGCACGTGTAGCTCAATATTCAATAAAAGACTCAAGGTAACTTCTGTATAAATTTCTGGAGCACTTTTTCTCCGGTCCTCTGCCCCTCATATTTCGGCTCTCTCAGCCTCCTTGAACTCGATCTCTGTTTTCCCAATTCAGTGTTCTGCTAGGGTTCAAACCTCCTTTGGTTGCAGTCTAGGAAGTGGCTGCCTCCAGCCGGAAAGCCGTGTGGATCACAGGACTCATCTCCTTTGTTTCCCCATTTTCAGAACTCACAGTCCTGTGCTCTGTCTGTTTTCCAAAGTCTGAAAACACCTTTTTCATATATTTCCTCCAGTTTCCTGGTAATTTACAGCCAGGGGACAGGTTTGGTACCAGTCATTCCATCACATTCAGAAGTGATAGTCCCTACATTTGCTCCAAAAATGTTTAGATTTATTCAGAAAAATCAAAGTTCCCTTCTCCAGCTTTTCTTAGTACTTTCAAGGAGCTTCAATCCATTTCTTCTCAAATATGTCCTCAAATCACTTGGAGTATTTTAATGTGATGTACACACATCACTCCTCCTCTGCTCGCCACCATCACCTCTCTTCCCCAAAATTAATGACATGTTTTTCTGAGGCTGTGGCTTTAGTAGATAGAGCAAAAACATTCAGTTGTTCTCCCCTCATTTTGAGGGATAAAATCATAAGAATGAGGAACATTACAACACCTAATGTTGCCCAACAGACCCCTCGGTAACTTGGAACCTCTGTCCCCATTTCTCCCTCTCTCTCTCAAACTTGACTTTCTCTATTCCTTTCCCTTGTGTGTGTGTGTTGGGGGTAGGGGGAGGTCAGGAGAGGCGTGTTGTTGAGTAAGGGTTTAGCTCATGTCTTGCCTAACAAGTTGAAAATGGCTTTCTCATCAAATGTGCCATAATAAAAATCTCCAAAAATCTTCACTGAACATATCTCAGTGTGCATTGTTAAAAACACTTTATCAATAAACTCTTTAATCACATGGTAAGAGCTTGGTCTTTGTCAGAAAGGGATTTGAGCCAAGGCGTTTTACATTGATCAGTATCTGAAGGGAGAAATGTCTCTTTCATGAGCCCTTTGGAAAACTTTCCCGTTTGTCAGAAATGCCAAATTCCTTAGAGCGAAGTGAGACTCCAGGCGTGGTTCAGTGTTGCAGGACTGAATTCTTCTTCTATCTCTGCAACCCCTACATTTTTTAACTTTCTCTGAAGGGTACTTAGAAAAACTCGATTTGATAGAGGGGTAGAGTTTGAATTATATTTTGTCATTGAAAGAGGCAAGTTGGTAACTGATGGTTTTTTTGTTTTGTTTTTGGCAAATCAGTTTAAGATAACTTTAAGAAGGGCCTCAAGTCTTAATATTACACGTAGAGTAAGAGGATGACATGAAGTGTGAAGGAAAATTTCTTTTGATTTTCTGAGGAAGGTGTTGAAGACCTGAACCTGGAACACCAGTTGAATAATGTAATGGTAGTAGTTGGGTTAATCAAAGCTTCTGATACATCAAATTTAAATATTCTCTAGAAGGATATTTGGAAAAATATATGGAACTGGGTGGCTCCTAATCGTTTACAAGGAGAACAAAATCATGCTGAGATTGACTGGGAATTACATTGACATTGGAAACTGTAGGTTGGCTTTTTAAAAATTTGTAAGGATCTAGTATTGAGTTTAGTGTATTTCAGATGGTAATCAAATACAGAATGTTGTAAGATAGCTGATGAGATAGTCTTCTGTTTGATTTTCTCAAATAAATAAAGGCTGTTGTTGATTTCATCACGACAACTTTGCCTGTAGGACAATGACCAGCATGTGTTTTTATCTCCACGACCACATATGTTTGTGATTGCACCAACATGCTTTCTTAGGAGGGGAAAGTTTGCCTCTGAAATGAGATCAGCACTTCCATAGCAGAATCCACAGGCAACCAGATAGGAAGCATGTATGGTCTTCAGAAAGAATCAGATTGGTGACTTTGTCAGGGATGGTGGTAAACATGGAGGCGGATAGACTAGTTGTCGCCATCAAAAAGCTCTCGTGCTTCTGACTGCTGTGGTTAAATATCAGATATTACCAGATTCGTGCCATTTATAGTTTATGAAGGAGCTTAGAGTTTAAAGGGAGACTTAAATAAGTAAACAAATTAGTAGATTTATCAATTTACCAGTCCAAAAATGTTAGGGCACAAGAAAGATCTGAATTTAGTCTTGCCTCTGTTAAAGTGTGATTATAGGAAAGTATTTTAATATTAAGGGACCTCAGTTTCCATTTCACTTGAAAAGCATCCAAGCTTTCATGTAAAAATCCTAAGGGTTCTCCATCATGCTTTCTTTTCCTTCACCCCTTACCTCCAATTTAGCAGCAAGTCCTGTTGGCTCTACTTTCAAATAGAGGTGAACACTTCTCTCCCTTTCAGTTACTGCTCAAATCCAAAGCACCAACATCTCTTGCCTAGACAATTACCCTCTGAACTATTACTTTTGTCTTCCCCTCAAAACTTTCTCTGCCTCTTCTTATCTGAATAGCCAGATTGACCTTTTAAGTACTCATTGGATCACATCACTTCCCTACTTAAAGCCCCCCGGTCCCTTCCCCTTGCCCTGGAATGTCATAGGAACTCTTCTCCATGCTCTTCAAAGCTCCATGCCCTTCAAAGCTCCATGCCTTGAGAGCCTGTCCCTGCCAACCTCCTCTCCAATCACACCTGACCCTCCTTTCCTTCCACACCCTGCTCACTCCATGATAGTCATCCAGCACTAGAAGTTTGTTGAACTCATTTCTTCCTCAGGGGATGCTCTGACTTCGTTCCCACACACCTGGCATCGCCTTCTCATGTAAGCTTTACTTGTGACTCAAGTGCTAACATCTCTAAAAGGCGATCACGACCTTGTCTAAACAACAGCTGCCTTTGTCTCTCTCTGTTCTCTTGCCCTCTGTTGTTTTCTTCAGGGCAATATTACCATCTGAAACTTCATTACTTTCTCAATAGTTTTTCCTTACTAGAAGGTAAGTTCCATAAGGATGGAGTTTGTCTTGCTCACTAAACACAGGATGAATACTCAGTAAATGCATGTCAAATGAATAAATAGCATTTAAATGGTGATAATGATAAGATATTATATTTTAGGTTTTGTGAGGAAGGAGTAAGAGAACACATGCATATCAATAAATATTTAAAAACTATACAGTACTAAAATATTAGTTATTCAGAGACATTATATATCTAAAAGGATTGCAGGGTACACAAAGTATTTGGACATAGTGCTGGTAATCCTCTCCATGAGCTGGGACTTCGGTCTTACATTTAATTCTATTTTCTACCTTAAGAGAAAATGTGGGACTTTTACTTGGTTGAAGAAATGCTCACAACTTACTTTCCACAATTAGACTGCTTTATGCACTTTTGACTGGTCATCACACTTCCAGCAATAACAAAATATTTTATCCCTTTGGGAGACTGGGGGCACAGTGGAATGTTGTGTTTGCAATAACGCTGCCTGTCACACAGCAGTGTTTTCATCCTTCCCATCGCTTAAATGGTGACGGCTTTTACTAGTCCTCCATTTTGTGCTAATCAAATATGCACAAATTCTGTACAGTCCTCAGTTCCCTTCCTATAGACCCTGATACCACATTTGAACTTTATATGAGCGTGGGAGCAGTGTGGGAGCCATAATGTGACCTACCAATACAGTATCTATAGCATATGCCTTGGACTTAGTATTGCATAGTAGGGCTCTCCAAATTCCTGTCTTGTCATTTATGCCCAAGCAGAGATCAGTGTAGGCAGCACTGCCACCTTTAGCAAATAAAAATACGGAATGCCTAGTTTAATTTGAATTTCTGATAAATACAAATTATTTATTTTTATCTGAAATTCAAATTCAAATGGGCATGCTGCATTTTATGTGATAACTCTATGCATAGAATAAAAGCCAGTGGCATCATTTCTGATGGCATCACTGATCCGTTGGCTCAGACCACAGCATCCCTACCGTCAGTGAAGTGCAGGGAGATTGCAAGACTGTTGGATGTGCTACGGTTGCTGGAGTGGTCCGACTCTATTCAACCCCAAGTAACAAGACTATTTACTATGTCTCCTTTCATCTAAGTGACTTTAATCTATTTCCCTTTATTTGAGTGGGGAACAAACATTGAGGAGAATTTTTCTCATGATGCCAGGCTAGCTCTGAATGTCTTTTGGCTTTTCTATGAACTTGATGACTGTGGATTAAGTGATCAGTTACTGCTCCCAAGGTTGCTATCGTCTGGCCCCAGGGTCAGAGGTGGACTTTCTGTGAAGCCAATGAAAGTATAGCTTAGGGTCTTCGCTTGCATAAGTCTCTTCCATGACACTGCTCCTAGTTTTGTTTTCTTTTTCTTAAAAAAAAAACACCCCCACCTCAAAACAGTGTAAGCCTCAGGCTTCATAAAAACCTGGATTGATTCCCCCACCCCCATCCCTTGTCTGGGGTAAGAAATATAGCACACTAGCTCTAGAGAATTGCTGCTTTGAATACTTTCCAGATAAAACGTCCAAATCGGCAAGGCAGATGTTTTATATTTAGACAAGTTGTGCTTACGTATCTCAGGCCCCCAATAACCCGATTCATTTTGGTTATTGGCTTCTTTCCTTTTCCAAGGTCGCAGTTGTCACATTATGCTCTCAGGAAGATGGGGCAGGAATCCAGTGGTCAGATGGATCCTTTTATTTCCTTTCTACTGGGCAACATCTAGTTCAGCATCTCTGTAAACAGCTGTAGCTTATACCAATTTCAAAGTAAAATTCTGGCTCTCTAGGAGGAATCAATAATGGATGGGATCTTTGGAAATCAATAATGCTCTTTGGACGGGATCTTTGGGTTAGCCTTTCATTATCACGTCCCTCAAGGTAACAGCTACTCCCTGTGCTTTCCTCCGGACTTCGACCCTCAGTTAAGACAGCAGACATCTCCCAAGGCCTCGCAGAACACCAGCAACATGACACAAATCCTCAAGGCAGCCCCCAAGTTTCTTCAGATCTGCAAGAGTATTTTGAGCCCTACAAGTCCCAGTGGCCCTGGTTCTCTCTCTGGGGATATTTTCAGTTTTCTGTAGGTAGGGCTGGTGAGAGATTATGCTGGAGTCAGCCACGGCCCCATCCTTTAACCTCACCTCTATTTTTAGGTGCTCTCATCCCCTTGGTGAGCTCATCTTTTGTCATGGCTTTAAAAAGCATCCCAATGCTGGCAGCTCCTTAGTTTATATCTGGTAAGTAATTGGAGGGTTTAGAGTGAAAAAAAAAAAAAAGATGGCATTCAATACATCCTTAAAGGATCAGCTCAGAATTTCTGCTCTGAACTCAAAACTTAACTCCTTACCAAGACGTCCACTAGGCATCTCAGACATAATGTATCCAAAGCTGAGCCCCTGCTCTTACCTCCCAATCTGCTCTTTCTATAGTTTTCCATATCCCAGTTAGTGGCAACTCCAACCTCCCAGATGCTTGGGCCATACATCTTGGAGTCATTTCCGACTTCTCTCTTGACCTCCCATCATGTGTTCAAATTATCTGAATAAAAATCTATCCACTAAATATTCTCTGTCTCTACCTTTCATTTATATCCAGAATCTGATCATTTCTCACCATTGTCCTGGTCCAAGCCACTTCATCTTTTACTTGGATGTGTAATAGTGCCCTACCTGGTCTTCTTGCTTCTGTCATCACCCAACTTTAGTCTCTACTCAACATACCAGCCAGAGTAGTTCTCTCCATAGACAAGTCAGAGCCTACTATCCTCCACCTATAAGAGCTTCCTACATCACTAGGAGTAAAGGCCCAAGTTCTGTAATGGCCCTCAAAGTCGTACCTAACCAAACCCCTAGCTATTTCTCTGACCTTATTTTCTAATACTTTCCCCATCACTCACTCCACTCCAGCCATGTTGACTGCCATGCTGTTTTTCACACAAGCCAGGGACATTCCCTATTCAGTGCCTTTCCATTTGCTATTCTGTTTGCCTGGATTGCTTTTCTCTCAAATCCACCCCCCCCCTTTTTTAAAGCATGCTCATTCAATTCCCTCAGGTATTTTCTCCAATGTCACTTTCTCAATGACTTAAAATTGCAGCCTCCCCCCATTTGTTATTCTCTGTTTTAATTTTTCTGCATATCATTCATTACCTCTAACATGAAATCACTGTGTATGAATTTTAAATCTGGCTTCTTTTTCTCCATATTATGTTTGAGAAATTCAGTCCTGTTGCTGAATATAGCTGTAGTTCATTCACTGCTGTTGCTTTATAGTATTCTACAGCATGAACTTACCACAATTTATTGTTTCTCGTGTTTTGTTTCTGCAAATCATGATGCTCTGAGCATTCTTGTTCATTGAATCTGAAAGTCCTCAGCTTTTCGTAGGGGAACTGGGAACATTTACATGTATTGTCCTGACACTTGGCCTAATTTCTCTTGTTTTCAAAAACATTGTTGCATTATATTTCTCTATTAAAGTGAAGTCTCAAAGAGCAGTTTTTAATTCCTCCTATAATCATGCAACATTCTTCGAACTGACACATAGTAAGCACTCAATAAATATTTGTTGATTAAATGATGTGAATAGAAGGCTGGCTGGATAGAATGGAATGATGCTGGTCTGCTAAGGATGCTAGGACCCTCAAAGCAATCTCTTATGTAGGGAAGCAGCTACTTGCTTTTCTGGTTGAGTATTCACTCCATCTTTTAAACTAGATTTGATCATTCACTGAAAGAGAATTGGAATGCTTTCTTATGAACCTCTTGGCCAGTGGGGCAGTTTAATTCCTTCCCCTAAACATCCAGGTTTTCAAAGAAGATCCTTTACTTGCCAGATTATTTCCCCCAATTCCTTTTCCGCATCTTCCCCATCCCTTTTCCTCCTCTACCCTCTGAGGACAATCTGTGTCTCACAAGTGATTTTCTACAGCTCTGTGATGCCTAATAAGAGTATAAAGAAGAAGACAGGGAAGAAGTCATAGAAAGACTAGAGAAAGGAATTAACTAGTGAGGTTAAGTGGAGCTCCTTCATAATGCAATGTAGGAAAAAGAGAAAGGTCTAGAGTAAAAGCTGAATGGACAGAAGTGGAGAGGGAGAATTTGGGATGAGAATCAGTCAATGAGAGATTCCAGAGGCAAAGAAGAGAAAAGCAGATATAAGGAGTGTTGCCAGGGAACATGCATCGGCTCAAGTTTAATATCATTTAAGACATCAGAATAAAGAATGTAGTTCTATTTTTTTTTTTGCTACAGTGTTCCTTAAAAAGATAACCACTCAAATATGTATTTGCTTTTGATAAGGTAGGAATAATACACCACTGTTATCTGCTCTGTCATTATGAAAAGTCTTCCAGGAATAATGACAAATTGCCAGCTGCCATGCTGGGTGTTCAATGTTGCAAGCTTCCATTTGTTATTATTGCTGTGTGGATGTTTTAAAGGGAATTTTATTTCTGAAGACAGCCCTCTCTAATAGGCACTGCTAGCCTGATACCACTTTAACCAGTTTTACTTTGGAAGAGAAGAACGTTAATGGATTGGATGATGTAGAAGCATAGCCCATAATGGAGAAACATCAAGTAGAAGCATGCAGAAATAGGTAAATCAGGAATAGAAAGCAAAAATACTTGCATTTTGGTTGCAATGGAGAGAAAACTATGGTAAGTCAATGCACTACAGTTAGCATTTCAGTAGAGAAGGAAAATCCTGCAAAGTTGTGCTTTTCATCCCCATTTAGGGTTCTGTAGCGGTAGAAGTTCTTTTCCCCCAAGGAAGACTCTTCTGCCAGGGGCACAGCAAGTGTCTCATTTCACTATATGTTGTAGTTCCTGTCTGGATACTTTGGGTTTCTTGTTTTCAGGGACCAGCTGGCAAGAAGTGGAGTCACCATCTTGGCAGAGTAATTGGCTCTGATCAGCATTGAAGGCAGAGCTGCAGGGAGAAAGAGCATGACATCCAAGTGATTCCATCTGGGCATCTACTGTACTTGCCCAACTGTGATGGTAAACAGACAAGTGCAGTGACCCTCACTTGATGAGGGCATGGTGCCCAGGGGCCCAGATCCCTCAGAGGTGAGGATCTAGTGCATGCCACCAGATAAGCAATGATGCCAGCTGAGATGCTGCCTGGGGTGAGGAGAAGCTAGACTGGACAATGAGCAAGAGAGACGATGAGTATTAGTTGCAGCACCAAGACAGGTGCAGGAGGAGGGGCTGTGGTCCATTTCAGTGACTTTCGTTTCTTAGTTTTCCACAGGAAGAGTTGCTTGGTGAGAACAAGGCAAAAACTACTCCCTAAATGTATACAAAGAAGTGGATCCAAGTGGCACAAGAAAAAGACTGTGGTGGACATGGAGATGTGTACCCCACAACTCACTTCTAGGAAGCACATGTCTCTGGTGGTTAGCCTCATCAGAGAGCCCATAGTTCTCAGCCCCTTCAGGGACTGTCTTGGCTGCAGGGAGCTGACTTGCCTAAAGACACCACCTGCCACGAAGAATGACTGATGGGGGCAGAGGTGTAAATGCTCTCCCACTCAGCCCTGAGGGGGTGACTGCAGCCTCCGAAGCTCCTGTGGGGTTGGTGACGCCCGTCAGGTCTGTCAGGTCTGTATTTTAACGTAGATTCCTCCTGCTCAATCCTGCTCGCTCCTCTCCCTTCCGCAGGTGAGGATCCCAGGGGAACACTCTATGTATTGCACACTACATTTTTTCTCAGGTCTGGACCCCCAATCTAGAACAGTGCTCTCTGACCACGGGGATTTTTGTGGGCTTAAAACTAGTAAAGAGTATGAAAGCCTGGGAATTTTTTTCCTCTTTTCTTTTCTTTTTAGCAGATGCAGTATTCTGAGAAAAGGATTAACATGATTAAACATGGTGGCCAAGAAATATGATTCTTGTTGTTGTGTTGGAAGTTCTGGAAGTGTAAGAGGCTGAAATATAAAACAGACTGGGAATCTGTTTCAGGAGTCTAATAAGAATGAAATCCACAGGCTAACAGAGGGCTGTAGTTGGAGGGAAAGAATATACTGAAGTTATTTTTCAGAAGAGAATTGGAAAGATTTGGTGTCAACCTGGTTGTGAGGAAGAAGACAAGCTTGGCTAGAATAAACACTGATTCCAAAGCCGAGCACAGGGTCTGCCTGAGGATGCCGTTGCTGGGAACAGGAAAAATGGAAAAGGGTTTAATGAAGAGGATAATACCCTCAAGATTTAACACCTCTAGTTTAAAATGTCAACAAGATGCTTCAAGGGAAATGTGTTCATGTTGGGAGCCATCTTAATTATCCAGCCATATGGAGGGACTTTGAATACCGTGGTGCAGGAGATATCATCACTTTTCACCTGCTGTATCTACTTTGCCTGAAATCTATCACCTCATTCCCATCCCTGCTTAAAAGTCATCTCCTCTGCCAACCCTGCCCCTGCCACTCTATATAAAAAGGCACCCTCCCCAACTCTTTCATTTTTTACATCATATTTATTGCCACCTGACACTTACTTATCTGTTTCTTCATTTGTTTATTTTCTCTCTTTTCTCTTTTCCTGTAAGAGTGTGAGCTGCTTGAGACTGGGAACTTTGCTTTATTTATTGTTCTATCTCTAAGCCTAAAGCAGGGCCTGGCCCAGTAAGTATAACAGGAAGGACAAATCTGACCCCATGTTAGATCTGTTTCTTTCACTTTAACCTTTGTATTCTCTTGCCTTTGCCACAAGTTAATCACTAAAGGGATGTTGCCTGTAAGCTTAAATTATACATAATGGTCCATCTCTGGGAACCCTGCCTCCCAGGTAATGAGGGTTAAGCTAAAATACTTTGTGTAGCTCACAGGAAACATCCTGGCCAGGCCGCCCTGTGAATGACTGCAGGAAGGAAGAAATGAACAGATCCCCTCTGGAGGCTGACTAGAAACAGGAAATGTTTGGCTTTACTCCTTCCCCTTTTAGTATAAAAGAAGCCTGAATTTCCAACTCAGACAAGATGGTTTTTAGTCCACTGTCTTCTCAGCCTTCTTTTTGAATAAAGTCGCTGTTCTTTGCCCCAACAATTCGTCCTTTGATTTACTGGCCTGTTGTGCGGTGAGCAGTAGGAGTTTGGACTCGGTAACAGAAGGAAAATCTGACAATGGGGGACAGAGGGAAGGAGCCAGAATTTCAGTGCGTGTCTTCATCCTGGACCCTGGTATGTCTTCTATGCATTGAATACCTCAGAGCTCCCTAAAGGAAGGGACATAGAGTAAGTACCAGTGGTACAATAAACATTTCCATCGATCCACTTTTCTCGACACTTGAAGAGATTAGAATGACTGAAATGAATCAAGGCCCGAGTCCTTCCTCAGATCTCCCCAGCATTTGCTCTTCTCCACTCCCAGGAAATAAGACAAAGCCTGGAGGAAACAGCATCTATAATAATGAATTTATAAGAAAGAGATGAAGAGAAAATTTTATATGGTGACATGAACTGGCTTTGGGGTCAAAGGCCTCTAGCTCTGCTGTGACTTACAGCAAGTGTTTCTAACCACCTCTTTTAAGCTTGGTTTTCTCATTTTTAAAATGAGGTTAGTGACCTTCCCTTAGAGTCAGAGATGAGTCTGGTTCTAAGTAAACAAAGCCAAAGGAACTGTTTTCTCATGAAATCTCGGGGATTTTGCATTAGAGACTCCATCTTTGAGACTGAAGTAACAAAGTGTAGCTTTGAGAGATTGAAAGGTCATTTAGCTCAGTGGACTGGTCCCTCTACCTGAGCAGGTAGATACATCCTTATAGCTTTAGTAAGTGGTGGCCCCACCGACACAGATATTACCCCTTGGTGGCTGGCCCTAGCACCACGGTGGCAGCAAGGGGAACCCCCACAACTTCAGAGGCCATGAAGGTAGCAAGAAGCACCACCATCTTAAATGTCTCCATCCCTATCCCCCCAGCTCCCCACCCCAACCAGTCCCCTCCTCTCTTACCCTTCTTTACTCTCTCCCTCCCCCTCCTCTTTTGTTCTTTTTCTTCTCCTTCTTCCTCTCATTTTCCACCTCTTCCTCTTCCATCCCCTCCTCCTCTCCCTTTTTCACGTAAGCATAAGATTCCTTGTCTAGGACTTAGGTTGTGTTGGTGGGGAGGGAGAGGTAATAAATCAACAATAATATTTTAAGTAAATCATTAAGCATGTGCATGTCAAAGCTGCATGTGATACATTCACTGTCTTGTTTCATTATTATTTCATCTCCCTTGAGGTGAGACTATTATCTGTGTCTTGAAGTTGAGGAAAATGAGGCAGAGGATGGAGAATAGCTTGCTCAGGATGTCACAACTCATAAGTGATGGTATCAGGATTTGAACTCAGGTCTGTGCGGCTCCAAGATAGTTGTCCTCAGGTCATTGGAAGGGCGGACTCCACATTTCTTCCTGGTGGACTGGGTGTGGTAGGTGGTGGGGGGCTGGGAGGGGGAGAAGTGGTCTAGAATGATCTCCATGTTTCTGATTTGGGTGGTCTGTCAGACAGTGAGTGGTGCCTTACCCAGGATAGGGACATCGTGACTCCTAGAAACAGTTCCAGCCTCTAATTAACATTGAGATCATTTTTAGGTTAAAAATGAGATTTTTGGCCAGAGTTACGGGAATTCTTGTTTTAATCCTTGATTTGGTTTTGCTTACAAGAGACTAGCTACATTCTGAATAAGAGACCTCCCATTAATCTGAAACTGTCTTCAATGCAAAATGGCCAAACCGTTAAGCTAATGAATGAGCCGTGTTTCTGTTACCTTTTTATTCATGCCCCTAGAGTCGTTTTCCCGATGGTCACCAGCTATCATGTTATGGCAGTGAAAGCTATTAGGCAGTGGTTAAAGAAAGTCTGAAAAGCAGAAAAGTTAAGCACACTGGAGGAGCCCTGGCCGATTAAGCAAAGAGAAGTCTGGTTCTGATTACTGATAATTATAGATAAGCTGGAGCCGACAGTCATTTTCTGACCACAAACTCAAATCAATCAATTAAAAGCTGCGTGTAGCTGCACCACGGCTAATCAGTCCCAGGCACTTCAGGATGATCCATTAAGTCCTACCTCTGCCGTGTCACGGTTGCTGTGTTCCATCTGCTACTCCGACAGTAGATCAAATACACACCTCATTTTATACTCTCGGACTAATCAAGAATGCTGTTAGTGGTGTTAGCCTTCCATGCACTTACTGAAATCGCCCGCCTTGCACAAGGAGCCTGGTGATTGAATCATCATTTCCTTTTTCCAAGCTGGGCATGCAAACCTAAGAAAAATACTAGCAAGAAGAAAGCAATCGTTGCTAAAGCATTTTACTCATTGTGTTTACCTTCTTATGAAACCTGATGAAGAAAGAACTTCCAGGATGGGTAGCCGTGACAGTGTGGGATACAGGAGCTAGGTTGCAGAGGCTGCAGTTGATGCTTGAGCTAAATAGTATCAAAAAAGGGAGATATCTGAGGGAAATGAGGTCTAGCTTCAAAATAAGTCACGTGGAAGAGGTTGGGCACTTCTTGGTTACTCCAGGTGCGTGGATTCCCAAGGAAATAGATTTCAATACAATCTAAAGAAGAAGCATTTTATGCAGAGGTTGCAACCTGGTAGCCCAAAAGTTAAAAACTGCCAGCAGATGTGGCTTCTTGCACCCACAGAGTGTTTAAAACAAAATGTGAATTAGTTGCCAGCATTTAAGGATCAAGGAATGGTGCTAGATTTGGGATTTTGACTTTTTTTTTGGAAAATTTTAAAGATTCAGCAACACGGAGCCCCAACTCCCCCTCCCCAGCTGGAGGCTGTTTCCTTTGGAAAGGACTTGTGCTTTCCAGCTCACCACGTTCCCCACAACTTTCTTTGGACCTACATCAGCCTCCTTCGCTCATTTATGTTACTTCCTGGCTTTTGCAGCTTTTTTGAGCTTGTGACCCTTACTGAATATTGAAGCACCTTGTGAAATGATGGTCACTCTGCCTTTTGAAGTGTTCCAACCCAGAGGTGGGAAAACGTATGCTGGAGATAGTCTGGACAATGTACCCTTGGATGAAAGCAACTGGCCCCCTGCCCCAGGCGCCATGCTTTAGAAGACCCGCTTTCGTTCTCTTTCACCCATGGGAAGAGTGGTCCATGGAATCCAAGAGGAAAATCCTTTTAGACACTAGCCCTCTGGACATTGACTGCTCACTTCAGACACCCAAGGCTACCAGATGCTACACCATGTTTGTCGTCTTGAGTATGGGTTGTGCTGCTGGCGTACGTACACCTTGGTGTGAGAGGTGAGTGAGACGTGGCTGTTAGGAAGGATGCATTTAGTGCGTGGATATGTGGCTCATTGGGTCAATAGACATGCATGTGAGACCCCTTGTAATGCAGGACAAGATGGAAGGTGAAAAAAGATGGGCTGGGGGCCTCTGTAGTCCTTCCCAGGGCTTATTCTGAGCTTGTATTTTAAAATGCTATGTCCCTAAAATTCGCTCATGTTCCAGCAGTGGCACGAATCCTATGCTTTGGAAAACACTGGATAGAGGGTGTCCTCAAGAGACCATAAGTACATACCACTTTAAACTATGATAGCTTTTCTTGGCAAGAAGAAATGAAAGAAGAAACATTATGTCTTAGAGCACCTCCAGGCCACTTTTATGAGTTCTTTTTCTATTTATTAAGTCATAGAATATGGTGCTTCTCTGGATACTCTGCAGCATATCGCCTTTAAACCCAGAAAGCAAGGTATTCTAGCTCTTTTGAGCATCATTGCTTAATTCTTATGACTTTTCTCTACTTTATCTGATCATGGGCACCTAGGCTGAGAGTGCTTTTCTGGTTAGTCTAACTCCCTTTTTGCCCCCCCCACCCCACTATTAGGATCAACAGCTTTTGGTCTTAGACTAGAAGGACCATTTTATAAAGCACCCTTGGGTTTGCATGGTTCCTGCTGGTTCTTGCCTTTAGAAAGATGACCAGTCCCATCATTCCAAGATTTGCCAGATGTATACGGATTTCTCACCCGAAGGCCATCACACAGCCGGAGTGTCACCACAGTGCATCCCTCTTCATTGACAGAACTTAATCTTGGGACATTACATCATACCTCAGGTTATATAAGAAACACATTATCCTTCAAGTGGAGAAGAAAAAAAAAACACACCAAAAATCTGGTCAGTTGGACAAACTGTGATTAAATTTGTCTTCATCAAAATTAACTTCCAGCACATACGGGATGAATGCATTGACCAATTACGAATTCAGTCGAATCCTGTCAAACTAGTTGGGCTTGTAAGTACAGCCCTGGGCTATCAAGGTTACACCACTGCTTCCAACTGCCAGAAAGGAGAGCCAGGCTCCCCATGCTTCAAAAATGCCCCATTTCAACACTTTTCCTTTATCTCTGATCATTTTGGCTGTGCTTAAAATCACCACACCATCAAGTAAACTTCAATATTTGGCCACAAATCACAGAGCTGTAGAAACGTTAACAGCAAATGGACTATCATCACTTTCCATAATTAAAGTAATAGAAAACAGATATCTATGTGTCGTTTCTTTGCCAACTTATCCTTGCCATCTAAGTTAACCTTAGGAAGAAAATACAGTCCTGCCTATGGCAGTATTGGCTCATTCATTTGTTGAAAGGACTGAAACTTGTTGTGAACATATGATTTGTGTTTGGGGATCTACCACAAGCCACTCCTGAAAGAGACACTTCTTTTCCACTCAGAATTTAAAAAATAAAAAGACATTTTGCTCTTATTTTCCTTATTTATTATCATTCCAAAAGAGGAGGTATTTACCAGATATGTTAGAAATCACCCCAAGCACCTTTGCATTATTTTGCAGAGTTAGGAAATTACTCTAAAAATCACCAAAGATAGTGCTTCTATCTCCCATAGTATATCATTTCTCAACCTGGGCTGCTCATTGGAAACATCTGGGAAGTTTAAAAAAAGATGCTTCTCTCTGAGTTTCCAACTAAGAAAGTCTGATTTGGGCATGAGCAGTTCTAAAAGTTCCCCAGGTGATTTCAGTGTTCAGCAACATTTGAGAACCACTGATCCAGTGTAGCCTGGTGCTTCTCAAATTTTCCAGGTCATACAGATCTTCTACAGAGCTTGTTAAAACTCAGAGCCCTGATCTGTGCTCATGAAGATTCTGATTCTCCAGGTCTGGTGGGACTCAGAAATTTTCTTTTCACACGGGTTTCCAGGGCGTGCTGCTGCTGGTCAGACTTTGAGTAACACTGATAGAGCCCCTCATCTCTCTCTCCTGCATACAGAGCAGGAAGAGACTATGGCGGGAGATGAATTGTCAGATATGTTCACCAGTGTCTTTTAAAGGACCATCCAGATTCTATAAGGGAACACACCAGAAACGTTAGATTGTACTGGAGGAGGTGCCAAGCCGGTAAACAAACCCCTGAAACCCCGTGAGATTTTTCTAATATCTGAAATGTCAACACAAAGCTCAATTTATGTAGGAAGAAAACTGAGAATGAACAAAAAGAAAATCTGATCACATGGACTCTGACCTTTCAAAACGCTTTCTAATCCAATGACAGCTAGAAACAGAGGAAGAAAATTGGATGAGATGATGAGGGACCTAAGAAAGGGAAATTTTTTATTATAGGACCACATGTGAGTTTTTTCTAGGTGTATTCACACTTCGATTCTGAATCTAGAAAGATTTCAGTTTGATTTTTTGTTCAGAGATTAAGAGTTTTATGACCCAATAAGGTGACCAGCTATCAGTTTGTCTAGGACTTTCCTGGTCTTAGCACTGAAAGTCTTACATCCTATAAAACCCATCACTCCCTTGCACACCAGGTTGGTTGGTCAACCTGGAAATGAGCAAGTAATCGGTAGCTTATTCTCTTTACTTATCAAATATGGATATCAATACTTATCTCAATGAGTTGTTGAGAGGATTAAAAACGATAAAGTGTAAAGCACACAGCACATACCTGGCTCATAGGAGAAACTGAAAAACACTGGCTTCTAGTAATAACTTTTTCCTGGCTGTGAGTATTTGGAATGCGAGTCTCCTTAGACCAAAAGCTGTGACAATGGCTTTAGGAAGAGCCTATTTTGGTCTGAAAGACTGTTTGGTGATGACAAGGAATAATGGTTTTTCTGGACCAAAGGACAGTTCTGAGCACTTGCTAGTTCATTCTTAAAGCCTTCTAGTGATGAATTTTGGGTCTTTATTGGATAAGATATCTTATGAACATTAAAACTTAGGTTTATAGGAGTTCTCTGATAAACCTACGCACACAGTGGCCTACTGTAAGAAGACCCAGTTGGAGAATTCAGACTCAAAGCAAATGGATTTAGCCGTGTTTATTCACATCCTGAGGAGCCTCCCTTTTATTCAGCACAGGGTTCCTTCCAATTAATGGAGTTTCTGTAGTTGCAACTTTCTGCTCTGTTGCAAATACTCTGTATCTGTGCTGTCCAATATGGTCCACTAGCCACGTGTGTTTGTTGAGACTTTGACTGTGGCTATGGCAAGTGAGGAATGCAATTTTTAATTGTATTTACTTTCAATTAATTTAAATGTGGATTGCCTTCCTGTGGTTAGGGGCTGTATTGGAGAGACGGGGCCTCCAGTACACTGGATAGCGCTTATGGTAGCCAATTAACCAAGAAGCTAAGAAGAATGTAGGCGGAGACACCAACAATTCTGTTTTAATTCGAATGCACAATAAGCTATTTCCGAAATTTTGTAATTCAATGGACAAATAAAGATTTACTGACCAAAAAGAAAAAACCACTCGTAAACAACTTTTAAGTCAAGGAGGGCAAACCACTTGACTGCACTAGTCATTTTTCTCTGGGATCCGTTAAAATCCCAACATTTCTTGAAAAGAAGGGCACCTGCAAAAAATTGTAACTATTTTTTTTTTCCTAAAACGATTTCCTTTCTAGCACTGCTGAAAGAGGAGGGATGGAGAGAAACTTACAGTCAGATAAACCTTCTTTTCTCTGGAGAGAGTCTGGGTTGCCATCATTCAAATTCATAAATATTTAGTCTTTATCTACTATGAACACAGTCCCAGAAAGGACGGGTAACATAAATTCTCTGTTCTTTTATGACTTACGACCTGGCTGAGGAGGGAGGAAAGACCACTTAGTATGCTCCAAGGCCAAATGAATCCGACACGCGGTGCAGCATAAACCACATGGGCTGGGGGCGCTGTGAAGGAGGCCCATTCTCATAAGGAGGCGGGCAGGGTGGGTGGGATTTGCCCACTCAGGCCTGAAAGAAGAGTCTGGTGCCCTCGACGGAGTAAGGGGTTAGAGGCTTGGGCAAACCAGTTGGTAAAAGGGCACAGAGCAGGTGTGCGCGGTAGTGTGCCATTATTTACTTATTTTTTTTATCATGCTGGAGCAATTTACATTTGACATTTCTGGAAAACAAATAGAACCACAAGGTCTGCTCATTATTCACGCAGCTCGCTTCTTTTACTGTGGACAATCCTGGTATGTTTTTGGTGATTGTAAACTTACCCGCCACTCCCTTCCCAAACACGTCTCTGTCAGAAGGGCATTCGAGGTGAGGGAACGTGGTGAGAAAGGACAGGGAGATATGAGTGATGGTTTCCAACATGTACTCATTATGATGCAATTTCACTCAACGGAACAATTTTGAGGACCTGTGGTGAAGGCTATAATGGGATTCTACCTGTGTTTGATCTTGCAACCCCAAGTCGGCTGCTAATTAGACTGTGTATTTATCTTTTTCTTCTTCTAAGTGCCTATTAACACTCAAATGCCCCCCACACAAAAAGCCTGTGCAAACAACTTCTACCAAGGCTCCTGTGCCTTCTGGTGGCTTTCCAGACCTCCCTCACACAATTTTCTTAATTATATCTTCCACTATCCCAGCTGTACCACTGGAGCAGCTGCCACTAATCCTAAGTAAATATTTCCTGTTCTCCTTAGAAACAATTAAACCCAGCCTTTACCAAACCCTTGGCATCTGAGGCTCACACTGGTGGTGGGGCAACAGTTGCTTTTTGTCCTTGTAAATTGAGCAGCGGCGAATTCTAGTTTATTCTTACTGAAGTCCTTGGTCTTGAAACAGAATAGCCTCAGCTGATGTGTCTTTAACCTTTTGGTTATGCATAGTGAAACTGGGACTCTTAAGAAAATCACTCCCGGGAGCACTGTGCCCTCCAGGCAACATGGAAACAGATGGGTTATGTGCCAACAGATGTGGGTCAGCTTTGGGGTGAGGGGTGCCGATAGACTCGGCCAGCTTCCAGGGGCCTGGAGCTGATGAAGCCACTCAAAGACTTCTTCCAACCTGCCTTTCCAGTGGACATTGATGGCCTGGGCTTTCCAACTTGGCTTCTCTCAGGAATCACCTGGATGGTTTTAAAAAACGTTGATGCCTGAACCCACCCCAAGAGATCTTATTTAATTGGTCACGGAGGTGACCACGGGCATTAGGACACTTAGAAAGCCTCCAGGAGATTCTGATGGCGACAACATGTGAGATCCACTGGCCTAAATGAACTCCCCCACACACCTCCCTCCCTCTCTTTGTCTGGGTGCATTTTCTCCCTGTTGCTGTTCCCTCTGTCAGCAAGCCGGAGGCAGAAGAGACTGGGCTTCAGAACCTGGCTGTTGCTCTGCTTCTAACGGCAGAACCAGCCCGGAGGAAGAGCTGCAAATGGTCCTCCCCACCCTTCCCAGCCTAACCCCCCACTTTTTGCTTTGACGACTCAGAGGCACATTAGTGTTTCCAAAGAACTTGCCTAAGAAGTTTACTGAATTCAAAGGGACTTTCAAGCTAGCGGAGCAGGCAATGTCTCCCCAGTTCCCGAGTGCAGCAGCCAACTTTAAATCCTGAAGAAGCCATCAGGAGAGCATGCAGCTCGGTGGGCAGCAGCATGCCTGTACAGGCCGAGCTGAGCCGGGGCACTGTTTGCAGGGCCAAGAGCTTTCACGTGACCCATCAGGGCCTTTTCTGTACCGTCTCGCAGCCCCTTCTCAGAGGCCTTACTGTTGTGCGTGAAGTCAACTTTCAGAGGCCCTTTACTTTTCCCTTTATCGCGATGGGGACAGTCTCTCCAGTGAGGTGTGTACATTTGGACTGAGTGCAAGCACTGAGACCCTGGTTTCCGGTAGTCCTGGGCAGTCTCTGTTCTAGTACTTTTTCAGGCCGTCAGGCAGCCCGTGGATGGTTTGCCCTGAGAGAGAGAGAGAGATCCCGTGGTCACAGAGCAGAGTTCTAGCGGCAGCTCATCCATCATCTCGACCGAGTTCCATTTACAATAAGCACATTGAATTTCCACTTTAATTAAGAAGCAGAAAGGCGCCTGAAGAGGCAGAAGAACAGCCCATGTGAGTCCTGGGTAAGATCTAGGTGCCGCTGACAACAGCGACAACCTGAGTTGTTGGTTTTCCCTAGCCGTCCAGTGTGTGGAGTCAGACGAGCGTTTCAGGACTCACGGGTGGTGACGGCTGCACCTACGCGTTCTCCGTCCACGGTGGGGGCTGAGCTGCCTGTCCGTCAGCCAGCAGCACTGACTGGACTCCCACTTGTGACGGGGCCGTGGAAAGCTTCGGGGAGGTCAACAATGCGTGCGCTCAGGTGCACCCTGATGCCTGTGAACCAGTGCGTGGGGGTGTGGCTTCTTCCTTAAACCTGTATGAGGTGATACTATAAGCTTCATGCATCCACTAATTCAGCTAACAGCTTTTGAGTCTCTGCAAGTGCAAGTCACTGCTAGATTCTGAGGGAGAAGCAGGAACGAACAAGACAGTCTTTATAGCCAGAGACCTTACATTATAGCAAAAAGGGGGAAGGGGAAAGCAAGTTAAATTCGGCGAAAGCATAGTCCTTACCATGCCGTGTTCTGGGCACTTTACATTCTTTAGTTCATTTAAATCTCACAGTAACCCTTTGAAGTGGATGTTTTCCATGTACCCCCTTCTAGCAATTGAGTGCTTGAGCGGTTTGAGGCTGAGAGGCTGAATCACTTAACCGAGGTCACCAGCTCGTAAGTGGTAGAAATGGGTCTGACCTCCTCTCTATTAGTTCTTCCATCCAGTGCCTCCTAGGAGCAGTCTAAGAAGAATATGAAAAGGAATACACGTATGTATATGCATAACTGGGACATTTTGCTGTGCATCAGAAACTGACACATTGTAACTTCAATAAAACAAACACAAAAAAAGTGCATGAAGAGGAGGGAGATGATGATTCTAGCTAGGAGTTACTGAAGGCTTTGTTACAGATCAAGGACCCTCAAACTCTTTTAACTCTCATTAATTGTTGATTAGGTAACCCTAGAAATGCCTAGTGGGAAACAAGAGGGGTCTTGCAAAGGAGAGGGCAAAAGAATGAAGGCAGAAGGTGAGAGAAAGGAAAAATAAGAAATTGGAGGTAGATACGGCATGTTGAAAGCTGGCTGGCAATGTCAGCCACCCGTGTGCTCTCCCATCTCCAGTTACTTAGCATTCCCAAGTGCATTTTTCCCCCTACCCACTAAAACCCACTCTTAATCTTTAGATCAGTTTACCAAACACTCTAATGATAAGGCTGATTGAAAAACCCCTTTCCTGAGTGCCCTGGAGGAGCTTGGGGGAATGTTTGGGATGCCTGCACCTTCTCAGATCTTTGATGACAGAGGTGAGGAATTTCCCACCAGGGAGGCTGCCCACCTTGCCTTCAGGAGCTCGCAGAAATACCACAGGGCAAAGAAGGGTGCCTGGAGTTCCTCAAGACGAATTCATTACTATCCATTACTGCCATGTTGGAAAATATGGAATTCCTTCTTCTTCTTTTTTTTTTTGTAGTGTCTTATGATTTACTGAAACAAAGAAAATAATCAATGGGATTTGTTCTTATTTTCTCAAGTGCTTTTTTAAAATTTTATTTTTTTATTGAAGTGTAGTTGATTTACAATGTCAGTTTCAGATGTACAGCAAAGCAATTCAGTTATACATGTTCATATATATATGAATATATATATATATACACATTTTCTTTTCAGATTCTTTTCCATTACAGCTATTACAAGAAATTGAATATAGTTCCCTGTGCTATCCAGTAGGTCCTTGCTGTTAATCTATTTTATATATAGTCATTTGTATCTGTTAATCCCAAACTCCTAATTTATCCCTCCTCACCCCTTTCCCCTTCGGTAACCATAGTTTGTTTTCTGTGTCTGTGAGTCTATTTGCAGTTTGTAAATAAAATTTGTATCTTTTTTTAGATTCCACATATAAGTGATATCATATGATATTTGTCTTTCTCTGTCTGGTTTACTTCACTTTATATGATAATCTCTTGTGGGGAGGGTACAGCTCAGTGGTAGAGCACGTGGTTAGCATGCACAAGGGCCTGGGTTCAATCCCCAGTACCTCCACTAAATAAATAAATAAACCTAATTACCTCCCCCCTCCAAAAAACCAACAAATATGATAATCTCTTGGTTGTGTTCTTTGGTTTGGCTTGGAGTCATAATGTCTTTTCATGACCCTGGTACAAGATGAAAACTAAAACCATATTTTGAATGGCAGTTTCCATTTGTAATAAGCCAAAAAGATCTAAACCCTCCAGTGCCCACTGCCCTTCTCATTTTCCTCCGAGCAAAACCAAAGCCTTCACGGTGGCTGACCTGCTCTCCATGCTTTGCCCCTCCTTCCTACTCCCTTGCAGCTCCACACCATTACCTTCCTGGCCTTATCTTTTATTGCTTCCCTCTCTGCTTTCTGTGATCCACTGGCCTCATTTCCATTCCAGGAATATGGTAGGCATGCTCCTGCCTCAGGGCCTTTGCACTACCTGTTCCCTCTCCTGGAATGTTTCTACTCCAAAAGTCTATGTGACTCTGTCAGTCCCCTTACCTTCCTCTGGGGGAGGACCATCCCTGATCCCTTTATTTAAAATAACAACTTCCCTCCCTCCTATTCCCTTTCTGGGCTTTCATCTTCAGGAGTACTCATCATCTTCTAATGAACTAATAATCTGATTTTTCTCCTTCCCGCTCCCCCCTTAAACTCCAGCAAAATATAACCTTCATGAAAAATTCTTTCACTGACATTAAAAATAGAGACATGTCAGCTGAGTAGCAATGAACATGCCTAGCATTCAGAGCTTGGTTTCTAACATGACCCTCCAATAAAAAGAATCAGGGCTCTTCAGAGAAACGGCTGATTCTAGGACTGGGTGGGAAATACAGCTGGACCTCCATGTCCGCAACTGTGGGTACCATGTCTGCAGAGTCAACCAACTGCAGATTTGAGGTTAGTTGAATCCTCGGATGCAGACTCTCCGAGGCAGAGGGCCAAGTGTACCAACCGCTGTATATAAGGAACTTGAGCATCTGTGGATTTTGACATCTAAGAGGGTTTCTGAAATCAATCCCCCATGGATACTGAGGGATGACTGTATACAAGATGAGCCTGGAGTATCTCTCCTGGAGTGCTAGAAAGTAAGGAAGTATGAAAAAAACAAACAAAAAATCCAAACCAAGCAACCAAACAAAAAAACAAAACTAAACAAAAAGACCCTGCGTTGATGGGGATGTGTCACAGAAGCCAGTTGATAGAGTTTCCAGTGGCTAAAGCTGGAATAATTCGAGCAACAAAATAAATACTGTAGTGTTGAATAACAACACAAAGTATAAAATAAATATATGTGAGTCCATGTAATTAATGATTGAGTAAATAAATAGGAGAGAAGACACAAATCCTTGCAGAAGAATTTCAAATAATTTATGTAGATATTCTGCCCTCAAGGAGGGAAAGCATAACTCCTTGCTTCTTAAGGGTGGGCTGCACTTGGTGATTTCCTTCCAAAGAGGACAGTATGGAGAGAAAGAGAGGGAACAAAAGAGGGGATACTGTGGAAAAACCTGACGAACACTCCCTCAGCCTGGTGTTCAGGGTCAACACCAACAGTGATAAGTCACCATGAGAGTGAGTGCCCTTTTCCGTGATGTGATGAAAACAGCACTTTACCTGTCTGGTCTTCCTCCCCCAAACCCATAACTCCAGTCTGATTATTAGAAAAACATCAGACAATTCCTGACTGAGGGACATTCTGTGAAATACTTGACCAGTAATCCTTAAAACTATCAAGGTCCTCAAAAATAAGGAGAGTTAGAGAAACCATCAGCCAAGAGGAGCTTAAGATACAACAATTAAATGTAATATGGTGTCCTGGATGGGCTCCTGGAACAGAAAAAGGCTTTAGGAAAAACTAAGGAAATGTGAATAAAAAATGGACTTAGTTAATAATACTGTATCACTATTGCTCACTAATTACAACAAATGTACCATACGATTGTAAGATGTTACTAATGGGGGAACTGGGTGTGGGGTGTATGGAAACTGTCTGTACTGTCTTTGCAATTTTTCTGAAAATCCAAAACTGTTCTAAAAAAATAAAGTCTATTTTTTAAAAATAGAGCCAAGTTCAAATTAGTTAAGAAGCCAGAAAACCATTATTATATCTTGAATATGTCAGTTCCAGTTGGAAACTTGCCAGCTTTCTGAGAATGATTACACTGACAGCTCTATTAATCTCCTGATACCAAACTCCTTTTATATTTAGAAATGAGGTAAATGGCCATTTTTCCTCCCACCACCTTTTTTCCCTTTGCTCTTGATATTATAGCCTGGAGGTACTCTTTAATAGCACACTTATTTTTCCAAAGAATGCAATAATTATTAATTCTGTATCTTATTTCTTAAACTTGCTATTACCTGCCTCCCTCCAATAATTTTTATTTTATTAATAATTTATTCTAAAACTGTTTTTTTTTTCTCTTGGGCATAACACTGGAGACTGGTCTTAATCTTCTGGAAGGACAAGTTTCCTCAAATTTACCCAAAATCTATACCTATATATAATTTTAACCTAACATATTTGAAGTTAATTGTCTATAACCTCTCCGTAGGTGAAATTTGTTCTTTTAGAGAATAATAATACAATAACATGATGTTTCATATTTTTGCTACAGTGCACATTTTCATCTGGAACAAAATTCATCAATTGAAAAAAATAGAGTTGAATAAAAATTAATAATTATTTTGTTATGTTTTAGATAACAAACCACGAACAAAGCCACGTCCAAAAAAAGTCTGGCTTGGGTTTCTCAGCATGTGGCTGTGACTCAGTTGTTCTCCTCTGATCTTCTAGCCTTTAGTATTTTGTTTCTCTGGGGGAAAAAAAAAAGTGTAACAGAATTGTCTTGGGTCGGGTTGAGTCTCTTTTTAACCATCTATTTTAACTACACCTGAGAATGACAACTTTGAACCTGCTTGGGTTTTCCAGGGCGTGTAAACATTGTAAAATAAAAATACTGGAATTCAAGTACAAAACCCAGCATGAGCCTCACGCCCTCGATCTTGAACTTTGTAACCCATGTCAGGAGATTTCACTGCTTCGAAACTTGGTTCCTTCACCTGCAAAAATGGTACTGTCTTTCTTGCCCACCTTCCATGTTTGGTTAGAGGGAACAAATAAGACAAGAGACACAAAAATTTCGCATAAACCGCAAAGCACAAAATAAAGGTAAATTATTGAAAGTAGAAATATTTTCAGTTATCTGTACATGACCTTTTCTTACAGTTTTTTAAAATACCTTTTGGAGAGTTTTTATTTATTTATAACTGGTCTAGAATGTTAATATCTGCTGTGCCCAGGTTTTTATTTTAGCTTCCCCCTCCCTGCTGCTGGCCCTTCTCAGACCTCTTCCTTTCTGTCCTTTCAGATCTTCTTTTCTTTAATTTTTTCCCTGCCCATCAATTCTTCCCATTCTGCAGCACACTAAGTAAATTTCTTTCCGGGTTTAGATATTGATTTCACCTTTTTGAGCTTCGACTTCTTCATCGTCAAGTAGGGACAATAATGATGCCCATCCCGTTGGGTCTTTGTGGGGGGATTCATTGAGATGGTACAATGAAGGTGAGAGTCTCATAGGAACCGTAATAGGAACTCAGCAAATATTTGTGGAGTAAATAAATGGATGTCCTTCAGTGGATTTCCAGGTGCACTGTGCCCTCTGGGCAGCTTACTGTCCTGGTTCTGATTGTGAACACAGCTCTTTACCACCTCAAGAGAGGTCATGACCAGAGCCTGCAATTGTGAGGTGCAAGGAGGTCATCTTTATGATGGTGAGAAAATAACATGTATTATCTAGATCAATTCTTGCTCAAAACTTTTCCTTTTTTTTTTGGTCAGGCTTGGATTGGCTCGGTCAGAAAGAACGTATTGTAAAAAACCAATGGAACTGGAGTAAGGGGAATTGTCTATATACCCACCTCCCTCTGGCTGTGTAACTGTGTACAGTCTGTCATTGATCAGGCAGGAGGTGACTCAGGCTCTGGGGCTCTGCCTGCCGCTGTGGGTATGTACCTCTCAGCATCATTAGGAGAAGGGCTGACCCCTGGGGAACTTTGCTGTGAAAGCTCCAGTCAGTGCCACTTGATAATAATTCTCAGAAGACCTTTCAACAACCATCTGTCAAAATGAGACTCATGTGTAGCCCAGCCCTAGAGGTAAAGGACGGCCAAAAGTCACTGTGACTGGAAGGAGGGAAAGGAGAGAGTGGTGGAAAGAAGGAAAGAAGGAATGGTGAATTAACATTTTCTGAGTGTGTTATGTGCCAAACACTAGACTTGTCCTCCAATCTGTTACTTCGCGGCCCATCCTCAGCATCTCAGTGCTCGATTCCAACTTGCCTGGATTGTTTCTTTGATTTTCTCATGAGCTCCTTCTGACTACCTACAGGAATACGTGGGACAGGTCTTTTAGGCTGTTGTGATGTTTTCCCTGAAACGCTCTTTTGAGAAAAAGCGCAAAGCACCTACAGAAAGGCATTGAGGACAAGATGAACGATGCAGAGCTGTTACTGAGATGGATTCCATCACTCTGATCATTCGGAGTCTGCCTATGCCCTCTCCCGGGCAGTGGAACCTCAAACTGCTGTTGTGTCCTTCTGAGAATCCATTAATGGTAGGGGAGATCTCTGAGACTTCCAGGAAATGCTACGAGAGGGTAGACTTTTTTCAGTATTGGCTCTTTTCATGATCTCTGCCTTGTTTAGGGTGGGAGTAAGAAATCTTGTTCACTGTGATCTTTTGAAGCTCTCATTCTCCTTGGAGAACGTGAAGCCAGCAGTTCTCCCTACCTCACTATGGCTTGGTGACTCATGCTCTTGGTCAGTTCTTAGTCTCCATCATCTTTTCATATTGCCACAGTCAGTGGGCACCCATGTGACTGTTTTTAGATTTTCTTGAGGTGGAGAGCCTCTGTGAAATGCATCAGTACCCACATGGTGTTTGTGTTATGTGCATGTTTAATTTATTTCTCTGAAAAACTCCATGCTTATCCAACCAGGTATCACAAATCTCTTCCAAGATGTCATAGCTTGGGTTAAGTTCAGGGCTATTAGACTCTAAGGACTATGTTAGCTCAATCAGATTCTGTATTTGTTCTTTCTATGCCATCCCAGCCAAAAGTCATTACAATTTAGAAATGTTCCCTGCCTTTCAATACTCTCTTGGTTTTCTGGCTACATCTTTGCTACTCTGGGAAGCAACAGGGAGCAATAAATAGCTAACACCAACCGTTTGGGCAGTATCTGAATGAAGAGAGCCTGAAGAAGTCTGAAAAGGCTCATTCCAAGAGGTACCTAGAAAATAACTTTCAGAAATATTTGTGAATTAGACTGCAAAGCTCAATATTCACTAAGCCAAAAATCACTCTTTTAGGGAGAGACTGTCAAAGCATCTGATAGCCAAAAGGTGGCACTCCTCACCCACTATTCATTTCCTTCCAAAGTGAGCCCATCTCTATGTGGTCTTCTGTTCCGTCTATTAGTTGTTTCATAATAAAATATTATACCCTCTTTCTCTCCTGGTAAAACACAGCAGTAAAACAGACCTTATTCTTTGAGCTGATCTGTGTTTTGATACATACCAGCCCTTATCCCTCTGGGTGGACAACGCATAAAGTAAGCTGTTTGTATTTTCAGTAGAGCTTGGCTTATAGCTCTGTGTGTATCTATAGGCTCTTCCGTATAGCTGAGCACCTTGACTATAAAATCATCTCTGACCGAGATCCAAGCTTTTAATTTGTCTCTAGAGTTTGCCTCTCTCGATTTCATAAACCGTGAAAACACAGCTGGAGCAATTTATAGACTGTGGAAAAACTCTTGAGTATTTTTTGCCGCAGTACTGATTCAAGGATCCTGCTTTGTTATTTCCTGTTTCATTGGTGTTTGCAGAGCCAGTTAATGGACAATGGGCTGGTTTCACGTTTGCCTGGCCCCGCCATAATGTTGCGTGCACCTCCTGTCCGGGCACGGCAGGATATTGGTGTGAGCGTGACAGCGAGCCGGCATTGCTTTGAGAACGAATTTGAGAACGTATCACTGAGCGCGAAATCAGAGCAACAATCTGGAAAGAGCTAGGCTTGTATTCTTTGAGTTATATGAATGGGCATCCTGAGGCTTAAAAAAAAAAAAATCAAATCCCATTCTGAATAACTTTCCACCAACCCCAAATAATTTGCAAATACACTTTCAGGATCAGCACTGGACTGGGCACCACAGTGGAAGGGAGAATTTTGCAGCCTCCTGACTTAGGGGTCCTTAGAATCAAAGACATAGAATGTGGTGGAGAGCAACACACCAGCCTGAGAAAAAGTATGAAGCAAGACGATTAACTCCAGTGATGCCTTATGAACCTAGAATTTGGAAATCTAGAAACCTCGGTCATTTAGAACACAGGCACAGAGTCACACATAAGTTAAAAGAGTTTCTGAGCAATTTTGAAAATTGTTATCATAAAGTGCAAGCATTTTTCTCTAAGGGGATAAAGCCTATAAGAGTTTTAGGACCTTCATGCCTGGTGTAATACAAAGTAGATGCTCAATAAATGTTTATGAAATAGAGGAATGGTGAGTGGGGAGAGGCCAAACCTTGAGGGAAGCAGGCTTACTGAACTGCTTATAAAGGGATACTATGAACAGACCTTCCAGTGTAGCAGAAAATTGCCTTGCACTCCTCAGCAATCTTTAAAGGCACCACCACAACAGCCCGATTGAATGACGGAGGCTTTCCTTGTAAGGGTCATTTGTTGACAAAACATGGAATTCCATTCAGAATGCCCTGTTCCTTGAGACTGAAATGTATGTGATAGGAATGGTTAGGATTCAAAACAACGCAATGCTGTTAAAAGGACAAACTTGAATTATTTATTTTGAATGCTTACTTCAGGTCACGCGCTGAGCTGGATTCTGGACTACAGCGGTAAACAAGCTATCTGAAATGCTTACTTAGATTATATATTTTGTACTTTCATGGTGGAAAAAAGTGAGACATTGGTTCATTTTATTATATACATACGAACAGCACGGGCCTTTGAGCAGAACTGACCCAGAAGACTCATAGCTCTGGTTAAGTCCTCTGTAAAGCAGTGATCAGAGGCAGATACTCAGTGCTGCATCAGGCTTGATTTATTGTATGGATTCTTTTATACTGACAAGCTTTCTTAGGACTTTCTTAGTGAGTGTGTTATTCACTAAGACAAGATAATGCAATTAGGCAAAGGGCTATGAAGCCATGTGCTTCCTCAGTCTTACAGCACACAAGAGTTGCACTGTGAAAATTATCCTGTCTTCAGTGAGCTTATGACCCCCAAACATCGTGGCTTCTAGTGCTCTCTAAGTTGGGATGGAAAATCTCATACAACTTGGTGTATAGAGGATGCAATGCCATTGATTGAAGTAAAGAGACAAGGTGACTTAGTTCCCCTAACCCAAAATGTTTTCTTATTGAGATCTAGGAAATGTTGAAAGTAGGCAGGGAGGCTGTCCCTGTGAATCATCCTGGACTCTGTCTCTTTTTGGTGAAGATGGAGTAAGGGTCTTCGCTGTAAAATTCTGGTTCCCACCCAGTTCTAGGAATTTCTCACATCCCACCATTCCAGCACTGTTCCTTTGAAATGTTTCCCTTTACCCACAGCCCCCTTATAGCATTAATTACGAGCAATGCTCAATTTCAGGCCAGGTACGGGTTACAGAGATGATTCAGACATTAGATTCAGAGTCTGCCATTAAGGAGCCGAGTCTGATACAGGCGATAAGACATTAACAGTAGTAATAATAGCAAGAGATACCAGTTTGAGCACCTACAACGCATCACACAGTTTTTGTAAACAGTACCATTTTCAATCATTTGGTTTTAGCTTCAAGGAAGAAAATAAACATTTGAAAAAAAATAGATCTAGGAAATGTTTCTGGAAAGGTTCATCTGGTATAGGTTGGAATTGAAGCTTAGTGGTTTGTTTCACCTCTTTAAATGTGTAGGAACAAGATTTCAAATAGTGTTCCCATTTTACTCTTCAACATGCTCGAATATCGATTTCCCCAGTAATGTTAGCAAGACTCTTGTCACACTTGTAGTGTTCTTTATTATTTCCATTGACTCTTAGAGGTGAAATTGGGTCATAGCTCAAAGAACCTGCATGTTCAGCTTCAGGCTACGTGGACTCCTAGAGCAAGCCTGGGACACTGTGTTTCTGTAGATATTCCATTGCTAGTGCCCAACCCTTTTGAGATTCTGCAAAATCTATGCATTTGCTAACTCTAGTTTTGCAGTTTTCCAAATGGGAAGATGCTCTTTAGTGTATTGAGTTGGTTTCTAAAATGTCTCCCCGCCCCCATCTGTATAGAACATTTCAGAATGTTCTTGAAGTGGAAAAGTCTGGGTTTCTCCAACATCAACTCATCCGAGTGTTGCAGAAACTGAAGAATCAGTTACTTATCTAAAATTTTCACTTTCCAATCAGTTTTCGTAGTAATTTTAAGATCTAGCTTAATCTCAGGACAACTTTTATAGATAAAGGATTAGTTGTTCCCGAACTGCTGCTCTGGGTCATGACTCATTTCCAGCTGTTCCAACTCAGCAAGATTCAAGAAAGAAATGCCCCTATTCATGCCACCAAATGCAACTCGTGAGTGCGACTCATTTTCTTTCTACAGAGTTGTTGGGTTTTTTTTTTCATTGACAACACTAGGTTGAGAAAAACACAAAAGTCACTCCAGCTTCTGTTTTGAATTTACATATTGCCCCCAAAGATGAATGAAGTGACAAAGCTAAGAGAATCCTAAGCCAGACATAGTTAAAATACATCTACTTCTAAAAAAATCCACATATTGATTTGTAAACCTAAATAGAAAATTAATTGTGGATTTGTTTCTATTGGTTGGCTTTTATTGGTGGGACAGTGAAGAGTCAACTGTATGTATTTTTCTGAACCACTAGTCCACCCACACTGTCCAGATTGTTTTTCAAACTATGGAAATTTCCATCCAGGTTGCATTTTCTTTGTTTGCTTCCATGAACATTTCTTTGCCCAAATGGTTTCTTTTGTGGTTCAATTTTTCCATCTTTTTAAGATAGAGGGCCAACCCCAGCTGCGGTTGTGCGTGGTTATATACTGACAACCCACATAAACAAACATCAACAAACACAATCCTTTGATAGGGTGATGTCATCCCAATTGGAGTTTCAAAAGCAAATACAAGTGGGCAACTTGGACACCTGTGTCAGCTCTTCTTAGTCCTCCCTCCCCTCACCCCTGATGATGAAAGAATTATCTTTACTGAAGGTAGAATGCTCTGTTGACACCGGCTCCCCTAGTCCCAACGCTGGAAGATCAATTGCACGTCAACTTGGTTAGATTGATACTGAGGCCACCTGGGCTTCAGCTGCCAGGAAATCCAGTGCTTTGCTTAAACAGCAGGCAGCTATCAAAATAGGAGAGAGAGAGAGAGAGGCTATCAGACTTAGTATTGGCACACATTAGAGGACTAGAGAACTCTCTCAGGTCGGCTAATGTTGCCATTACTATTTGTCAGGTGTACAATCGACCTAGAGAATAGGGATAATGGGGCCTTTGTCGGATCCTGAATCAACATTCCAAACAATTCAACCACTGTTCACGGGTTAGAGCCATACCTCCCTGACCCTTCTTCCCTCTCTTCTCAAATAAACCACGACTCCTCCCACCTCCCAGGAGCCTTACATCAATCCGTTTGTTCCCTCTCCCTCCATAAGACAGCTGGTTAAGTGACACCATGAGAGTCCCTTTGTAATGGCTGCTGTACAGAAACAGCTGTTGGAATGGTTTTTTCATGCTGTTCAACCTTGTTTCTGACATCAAATGATTTAGAGTTTGTGCATTCTGGGAGAGATTTCTCTCTTTTGTTTTAAGTTTATTTATCTAAGAGAAAAAGTGAATGCCATGTATGGTTAAGTTATAGGCGGAGGATAATTTGCTTTTGAGGTTTATAAAATAGTCTTTTTAATCATTTTCATTTCTGCATTAAAATGACACAAACCGTGTGTGCCTCTGTGATAATGCACCGAGGGCAAATTGAGCTCAGCTGTGATGTGTTACCTGGCTGATGGACTTTCCCCAGAACACTCAGTTTTGTGGATGGTCTCCATTCCATTCCATCTTCTACGTTGGCTCCATCTTCCCTTTTTGCTTCTCTTTCCTAAGTCCCTTACATCCTTTTTAAGCCATGATCTTAAACTGATGAAGTCAGATCTAGAACTGTCCTGAAAAGATTTATTTTCCTCTCTGCTAGCCCTGGGAAGAAAATGGAAGTAACTAAAATAGCAGTATCAAGTAAAGAAATGAACAGCTACCTTCTCATTTCTCACTGTAGTCAGGAATGTCACAGGGGAAGTTCAGCGATGTGATTATAGATTTCCAAAGCTAAAAAATTGGAATCAACATTGGACTGACAAACGGGCAGTAGACACCAAATCATGTCTTTCAGTTGTTCTGTATTGTAGCCCAGGAAGAATTTTCCAGAACCTCAAACACTTGTTTGGAAAATACATGTAATATGGTTGAAGTTTTTCCAACATCAAGAAGAACAGATGACATCTTGGCAGGGCTTCATTTCCAGAGCACTTACTTTGCCTCCTTCTGGGCTGACACTTCTCTTTTTTTTTTTGCAAAGGGAACTGGTTCATTCAAGAGAGGAAAGCATCACCTAGATTTTTAACAGTGTCACTTTCCAAAGCCTTTCCTTAGTGCTTAGAACGTTTATAAAGAGGAACGGTGATTAAAGTCTTTTCTTACACATTTAGACATCATTTACCAACAAATATTATCTTAAGAAGGTACCTCATTGACCTATACTCACATCCTGGTAGGTACTATGTGAGTCTAGGAGAAGAGAGAAAACCTGGAGGCGCTGAGTCCCATAGAGTGTGTTGTGTGTATGTGTGACTTTTGCCTGAGTTCAGCGCTGTCTTGGTTCAAAGACAAATCCTCCCAGTGAAATGATGCTTTTGTGGTTCTAACTATTGCATCATGAAAGAATACTTCGGACTCCTTTCTGGGAGGCTCAAAGCAATGTATCTTCGCTGGAGAATGCCCTAGCCCACCGATCTTACAGTTGTGCCCAGCAGCAAATTTAAAATTATTCACAAATGACTTGGTCGGGCCAGCCAATTAAGTCCCTTCAATTCAGCCACATTATGAAACGTGTAAATTAGCCACTGGATGTTGAACTTAGGAATAGAATAGGTAAGGAAACCCAATCTGCAATATACCCACATAGTCACTTTCAGGGACACAATTGTTGACTGCTAATTGTATTTATTTAACAATGAGAAAAATAACTCATAAACTAGAAATCTAATTTTTATTTTGTCTTATAGTTAGCATCTAGTTCTTGAGTATGGGATGTGTGGAATTCTTCTTTTTTTTCCTTCAGATATTAGTTGCCACTTGAGAAAGAGAATCCAAAATATAGCAGTTCCTTGGATATTTACTCACTGTGAACATATGAGTAGACAGAGGTCAAAAGGTAGGAAGAGGCAGAGAGGGAGATGGGCTAGGGGTCAGGGATGGTGAAGAGGGAAGCGGGAGGTAGAGACTGGTTCATTATTCAGATCCTTGGGAGTCCCTTGGTGGTTTACTTGTTGTGAGGAGCCAGAAAACAAATCCATTCTAAACTTTCTCCTTCCTGGAAGATTTTTAAAAGCTGAGGTTTCTCTGCTGACTGTGCATGTCCTTTTATCATGTGTTTGGTTTTTCAACATCAAGCCATTTCACTGAGAAGAGAACGGTTACTTTCAATTAATAAACTATCCTGCAGTTACCCTTTGTTCGTAACCACGCGATGCTTCTGTGTGTGCAGATGACAGCTTACACATTCAACAACTCTCCCTGTTAGCGTCCCAAGGCTGTCTCTACTCCTCACTGTGTTTTCCGTTTCGCCTTCTCCCCTGACACTAAGGTTGTGACTGCTCACCACCAGGTCTGCAGAGACACACCCACATAAACACACTACGTTTCTTGTTCATGTACAAACTGAGACTAAAGATCTTTCTTTCCAATGCCCTGTGAAGATTTTCAACTTAGATGTCTGTAAACCAGGTGGCTTATTTTCACTCATCTTGGTGGCTGTCTCCTTGTATGAAGCAGAATAATGCTTTGAAAGGAAACATTCATGGATTTTAGCGTAGTAAGTGGTTATTTTGAAAACAGTTGGTCCTCTGCTAATTCTCTTGGTGGTGTCAATTGGTATTTGGAAGCCTCAGGACTGTGTAGACACAGAATGAACTGTAAACTCCTTCTGGGCAGTGTTGGAGCTTTCCAGCTTTGTCTTTCCCATGATTGAGAACAGTTGGGAACATGCTAGGCTTTGATGTCCGTATACAAACACAGTGTAAATAAAGAGATAACGCAGAGAACCATGTTTAAGCTGGGCTGCCATCACCTAGAGAGAATGAGTATGCTCTTTGCTGTTCCTTTGTCTACTTCCTTGGGGTCCTTTCCATCCATTCTAAACCAATAAGCCATGACCCAGTTTTCTTTCCTTTCCATTATCCTGGGGAAAATGGATAAAGAACTAAACTCATAGAAAATACATAAAGAAGTCAACCTGGGTGCTTACTGAAAGCAAGACTCAAACGCTAAAAAGCTCTGCTAATGACTCAACTTGTTTGTTAAGTTAAATACTGACTATTCCTCCCGGTTGTCCAAAGATTCCTCCTCTTAAACACTTGTTTGTGGGAGACAGACATTTTCCCCAACACAAGCTAACCAACAGAATTCCCAATACAGACAATTTGCGATTATTATAAAAAGTTCAGCAAATATAAAAACGGGTGAATATGAAAATGAAAATTAGCCATGCTCCAGCCAGACATGGATCACCACTGAAACAGCGTGCTATACGTCATTCTAGGTTTATCCTGCAGATACACATGGATACCTATCCATTCATTCTTTATCAGGATCTATTTGGCATACTATATGCATGGCCTTTTTAACTTCATTTCCCCCCCTGAACATTATATACATTTGCCTCACCACTTTAATGGCTTTATAAGTAGTCTAGTAAATGAACATACATAATTAACTTAACCAATCCCCTATTCCTGGACATCTCCATGGTTTCTAATTCTAATACCCTTTTAATACTTATTCACAACATTGAAAGTGACAGTAGGCAACACAAGCAGGAATACAAAAAGTTATCCTGGCTGAATCAGAGCCTCAAAATCTATTTATAATTTGACAGGGTGGTCATAAAATGCTTATAAATTTTAAATATTTTAATAACAGAACACTTATGAAGCTCTTCTACAAACTTCGGTAGATGTATTATATATAAGTTGAAGATTATAGACTAATCATTTTATCTGCCACTAAATATTAAGTACTTTAATAAAAATATAATTATAAAATGTATAAATGATGTAAGAAGGGAGCAAAAGCATTAAGCAACCAGGGCTCAAGCACAGAGTAACTATTTGGAAAACCAAGCTGGAGATCATAGCCTCTCCATCTATGTCTATATTCAGACATTTAGAAGTCTGCTCTAAGAAGTTTAGATTTATCATTGCTATTAGAATTTATTTCAGGAGCCTACTGATACATATTTTTAATGTTCCGTATTTGGTGTTTTTCATGTTGCAAATGGTAGTTCATAAATTGCAGTAAGTGTAATAACACAAAACAAAGGTGCAAAAGGTAAAACCAAACACCCCAGGGCCACCATACATGGTTGGGAAGTTTGTGCACTGCACAAGGGCCCCACAGCTAATAGGGTTCCAATCACACAGCAGAGAGTGAAGGTTTTTATATTTATTGCAATCATTTTCTAGCAGACAGCAATGTCTTACAAGAACATCCCAATAGACAGAAATAAAGTGCCCTGAGTAATGGGCATCTTTCTCTGATTGACGGCATCTCTGGTTATCCCCCAAATTCATGTCCCTTTGTCTCCCCCTTATATGGCTTAATCAATATTATCTTACAGAAATTCTTGCAGGCAATGGATGCAGTTCTAAATCATTCTTTTTAATAGATGATTAATATCCCTTATATAATGTATATGAAGAAGTTGAAAGGTGTAATGGGATATAGTAGCTGCTGATAATAATAATCGATATTTCAAACAACCATGTATATGAAATCATCAGAATTTAATTTTTGCCATATAATTCAGTTGGATATTTCTGGACTTGGTGCCTATTCATGACAGAGGAAGACATTGCTGCTTCCTAAAATACTTTCTAAGCCCTCAGAGAAAGACTAAATTATATTCAAGATTGTTGTAGTGTTGAGTATTTTTTTCCATGTTCTATGAGACATTCATCTATTGCTTATATATGTGATGCTTCTTTATTGTAGGAAATTAAACTACATCTTCATACAGGGCTCTACACCTTTCAGAACACCTTCCCGGAATTTTGGTATTCGATCTTTGAAATTACAACATTCTGAGTCAGGAGTTGCTAGTCTCCCAATTTTCCCATTGAGGAAGTGGTGGCTTAGGAAGAACAGCTGTCCTGCCCAAGACCCTGAGATCCGAAAGATATAGAGTCAGGGCGGGCCCTCAGTGACTGGTCTTTACATAGCCCCACTGCTCAAAAGGGTGGGACTGACCAGAACTTACTACTTTCTGACCACCATCATTAAGTGAGGTTTTGCTCTGCTTTGAGCACCATAAAATATATCAGTACAGCTTATGAGGTCAATGTTCTTTCCTTTGTTAGAATGACCCCTTTGTTGCGCATTCCCCAGATACGTTTTTCACTTTCTTATCCCAGGTTTCTTAGATGCCATAGGAACACAGTTTTTCCCACCGTCTACCCCAGGTCACCAATCTCCTTCCCCAGCGTGCCCACATGCACACACACACACATACACACCCGAAAGGCTAAGTGGGTCTACCTCTGTATATTATGGGTATATGTATATTACCTGTAGGTAATATATACCTATATTAGCTATTGAAATGCAATCTAGTAGCACAGTACACTATTAATTAGCATTAATAAATAATGTACCTTGGTTCTTCGAGTCTTTCCGTGGTGCCTTTCTTGTTCTAATCTAGACCAAGTTTATAGTTACAGTGCTTTACAGCTAAGAACATACTACCGTTTTTTAAAAACATTTTTTCACTAACATTTAAAAATAATTTCCTATTGTAGGATTGGGTGGAGTCAACCTTAGTTAAAGAGGGCGCATGATTTTGGCTTCCAGGGGCGGGGACGGGGCATATAATGTAGAATCAAACCGTTTCTTTAAGATGACTCTTTCTGGTCGTGTTGTTTTGCCAACATCTCAAAGACACCACCACCACCAAGAAGCAAAGCCTTCCTCCTTTTAGATGACATAACGGACGGTTGGATCTTTTTGTCCGGAGCTGGTAAGTTAGGTGACTGCACTTCTTTATAGTTCAGCATTATAAACAAAAGAATGATTAAGTGGCTAAACCATACGCAGTGGACCATGGCAGTCTGCAAGGATTAATGAATTAATTAGTTACTTCCATCCATTATAGTGTTATTCTTTTCCTTGGAAATGTAGGGACTATTTATGCCAGCCTTTAAATTTCCAGAGCAGGGCTGTTCACTCAGCTTTGTGAATGGCTGAACAGAACAATAAGATTGTGTAAGCATTGGGACTCGTCAGTGCCTTCGTCAAGGGAATAATGCAGCTCTAGAAAACCCTTTTCATCTTTTAGCAAGGGCCCATTATTTCTATGTATCTCTCTTCTATGCTTTATGGAGAGGTTTGTACAGTAAATAATGACTGACTATGTAGTAGTTCTTTCTTCTTTTGCCAAGCTCTTTTTAGCTTTGGCAGCAATTTTGTTTTCCCTGTCATCATCTAATGTCTATTTATTTTACATTGCTACAAAGCCAGAGAAATTCCCTTATAAATCCCAGGTCATGAAGATGAAGCAGCAACCCGATTCCTTTTATTAAATGTCTCCAGTGTCTTCTGCTTTTTCTAATTAGGTTCAAAGTGGTCAGTGGCTTGAAAAGGCTCTGAGCAGGAATCGAGTCTGTTTGAACAATGCATTCCTAAAGGCCGTGCCTATTGGACGTTTGGATTTAATTAGAAGACAGGTATCAGAAGTCAGATAGTCTCTGGACGCACTGGGGTCGTCACCACAAGGTCCTAGTCCTACCCAGGCAATGTGACCAAATTCTTCCCCTCCGTCTGGCTCTCCCTCCCACACACACATACAATAGGCATTAGGTATTCAGAGCCTGGGGCTATTACTCACCGTGGGTTTTCCAGAGCTGCAGTTTTCTTTTGTCAGCACTGCCACAGCATGAAGGTGAGAACAAGAAACTCTGAAACTGAAGGGGAAAAGATAAAAGGGAAAGTGTGCAGAAGAAAAGAGAGGCCCTTGAACTGCTCTGTCAACCCAATTTTTCTCTCTCCTCAGCCGCAGGCGTGTTCCGAAGATGGGTGGGCGTAGGTACAGCTGGTACAAGAGAGCAGCTGTGACTTCCATCTGGGTACCATTTAGTAGCAGATAGACTTTTCAGGCCCAAGTCTCCTCCAATTGTTGTGGTTAGAGAGGGAAAGTGAGAGGCCCGCTGTGTTTTCTTCCACTTCAGACGCTCTTGTTCCAAACCATTGCCTCTCCCTGTGCTGGCGTGTTATCAAAGAGAGGGGAATTATTTGATTGTGGGGTGATGGGTGGGGGAGTTAGCTGATGAGAGCTGGTGGGGCTCAGACACAAAGCATCTCCTGGAACCCATTAAATATTAACTCCATCCAGCTCATACTTATCCTATTGTCTATCATTACCCTTCTTCCAAACTATGGGGCTGTCAGGAAAGATGGGGCTGCTCTGAGGACCAACGTCAGCGTTTCTGTCTGCACAGCACGAAAGCAAACGGTTGGAATGTGAAAATTTCCATACGCTGACGGTGGTTCTTCTTCAGTTGTGCTAAGAAGACAGTTTGAATCATTTCTCCTTGCCTCTGGGACAGAGTTGACATGTGAGTCCAGGCAAAGCCATTTAAAAAAAATATTGCATATCTGAAAAGATTCTGTGAAGATTATTTGATTCAAATGTTTTAAACATCCAATTTGCTAATGTTTTTAAAGCTCAACATTGGTGTTTTTCAACTAGTTGCATCAGTGGGGCATGGGCGCTGAGTGATTTCAACTATTGTTTTGGAGAGAATTTGCTCAATACTCTGCTGTTCTGCAACTCTTCCACCCATATGTCAGGAGCATCAAGAATCAAACTAGAGGCTCTTTGAATGCTTCCAGAAGAAATTTTGGGGGGCAGAAAGTTGGTGATTCCTCATGGTAGGAGATGCTTCTTTTCAAGGAGGCAGCACCTGCTGGTATGCTCACATTCCTGGTTCTTTTACGTTCTTTGGATTTGGGACCAGAGGTGTTTCACAAGCATCCGCTAGAATTAGCAAACGTAACCGAGGGAGAGATTGCGATATCTTTTCTGGCAAACTAAGGTTCTTTTTCTTGCCAGCATGGACATTTTCCAAAGTTGGCCTGGCTCTCCAGCTTTCCTAATGTACGCAAGGTCACTGTTTCTATCCCGGAGGAGAAACTGTTGCTGAGAGTCATGCTCAAACTCGATTTTATTTTGCCCCCTATATATTGCTCTTTCACCTTCAAAAGCCCAGAACAAATGTAAGAACATGTTGATAAATATGATGAAAGCACACCCGATTCTCACCTTAAGTTGAGAAGGAAGAGTTCTTCCTTCCACCCGGGGGAATAAGGTGGGTTGGTGTTAGTGGGATGAGATGTGTGAGGTCCACACGTATATGGGCCATCTGGAGCAGTGCTGCCCAACAGAAATATAATGCAAGCTACAAATGTAATTTGGTTTTCTTTTTTTAAGTAGCTATGCAAAAATAGTCAAAAGAGACTGGTGTCATTAATTTTAATAATCTATTTTATTTAACCTAGTATATCATTTGGACATGGAATTAATAGACAAATTATTAATGAGACATTTTATCTTCTTTTTTTTTCCTTAGGTACTAAATCTTCAAAATCTGGTGTATTTTATATTTATAGTACATCTCGAGCTGAACTCACCACATTTCAAGTGCTCAGTAGCCAATGTCTACTGTAGTGGGCAGAGTGGATCTGAAGGAAATAGATGAAAGGGGAACTAGTTTATATTGAATAGTTCTATGTGCAAAGCACTCTGGTAGCAATTAAAATGTATTATGGCTAACCCTCACAACCACCCTGGGAGGTGACTATTATTTCAATTTTATAGAAGAATGAGGTGGCCATTAATTTATTGTTCAGACAAGACCCTTTTGGAGCAATAGGGCAGCATTTAATTATCACCCAAGGATAACCGGTATGCCCCAGGACTGTCCCAGGCAAACTTGCATGAATAGGCAACTCAGATGGGGAAATAAGGCAGGGTAAGTTGACTAGTTCGCCCAAGATCATACACGGAAACATGATGGAAGATTTAAAACCAGATCTGTTTGTCTCAAAAGCCCATGCTTGGAATGTGCTTCTGGTATTCCTCTTGGAATCCTCCCTTGATAGTTTGGTTAACCATTCTAAGTTGGAAGCATTGGTCTCGAAATCTGTTGGCAGCATGCTTCTCTATCAAGCAAAAAAGACTCCATTTATTTCTGTTCTTAGAAAGGCCCTTCTAAGGAAGCAGAACATACACAGAGGCTGACTACATACCCATCATTTTTAGATGTGTATTAATTGCTACCACAATTAGTGATCAGAATCGCTAGCTAGGTCTACGTGGTGGTGGTTGGGGGAGAGAAGTTGCAGGTCTCTAGCAACTTTCTCTGCGATGCTCTGGTTTACTAAGTTGCTTTCCCTATTGGGAAACATAGCATTGGAATTTGTTCACAGACAGGAAAGAAGGGCAGAAATGGAAACATCTTGCTCTAGTTTCTCCAGCTCCCTTTAGCGCTCCAGAAAAATGGAAGTTTATCTCTAATGTAAGCGACAGGGTTCTCTGATCCTTGGTTGGGGTTTCTTTATTTGCTTGTCTGTTCCTGACATGACTTCTTTCTCAGAAATGCATGCATTGCCCCCTTTAAGTGACAGCTAGAACTAATAATGGGTACAGGAAATCAGAATACAGCAGGAGAAAGGTCTGGGAAGATTGCTAATAATTATAGCAATTTATTAATAATGATGGCATTTGTTGAGAGATTACTATGTTCTGGACACTGCTTTATATCTATTAAGTCATTTAGTCCTAACAATAAGACCATGAGATTGATACCATAATTATCCTCTTTTGACAGATAAGGAAACCAGCTCAAAGACTCGTCCAAAGTCACATGGCGACTTAGTGCCAGAGCTTGGTCTCAAACCTAGCACTCATCTTACCTTAAATAAAAATCTAACCCACCTGCATTACCAAGACCATTACTTGGAATAATCCATATTGTGCATTTGCCTTGTTGCCCTATTAAATAAATCTCTGTTGTCCTGAGATTCCCTGAACACTACATTATTGGAAAATTGAATGAAAAAGGTGACTTTTTGGTTTGCGTTTCTGGTAATGGCTCATTTCTTGATGGATGTTGTGGAAATATTCTGGGCACCGAAAAGCACCATTCTGTCCCACGGGTTGAGAAATATTCTGCTTGCATCTCACTACGGTTGGCAATCTAATTTAGGATAGAAGATTAGCTCCCTTTCTGTGTGCTTCTTTCCAATTTTTCATCCTCAAATATTTTAGAGGTTGATAAGCAGTGCCATTTTTTTTTCTCACTTACATTCTTCTAGTGAAAAGGTAGATCATCTAAGTTGTATGATCACAGATGTTTACAATGGAACTCAATAAGCTGTTACCAAGTGGAATAAAGAAACATTTTTTTTTTTAAAGTTTCTCCTGAGTCTACTCTCATGCTGCAGGAAGATGCCCAGAGGGAGCTGAACACCAGGGCAGCCTCTCTTTTCCCGTTCTGGAATAGTAGCTTACTGGACAGATTTGAGCAGAATATCATAAACTGAGGTTATTGTTTATATTGGACATATTTCAGAATTGCTTGTGACTTTCATATGAGTGGTTTGGTATAAAGTTTTATATTCTAATTGGCATTTAAAAAAAAGCAAAACAAAGCAAGACATTGGTCTTTCCCGAAGGCTGAAACAGCCAAGATCTTATCTGTTCTTTGTGCTAATTGCTGATAATGAGCATAAACCACAATGGCAGACACTGACCCAAATCACAGATTGTCCCCAGATACAAAAGGGCTGGGTCTTCATTAGACTGTAAAAGTAGATTAGATCCACTGACAAGCAACAGCTAGCAGGGCGTTTCCAAGTTATGCTCCAAACAGCACAAGGTGGGCCTGCAAAATGTTATTGCCAAGTACCTCCCCCCTGGAAAATAAATGAAATAATCTTCCCCATGTTCAATCTTTGTAGGAACCCGAGGGCTGGGGTAAAAATAAAATAAAAATCACATTTATAGGCCTGGAAAAAATGGGGGAGGATTATCTCCCTCATAAAACCGACTTCTAAACCTGAAATTGTATTTCTTCCAGACTAATATTTTACTTTATCTTTGATCATTATAAATTATTCTTTGTTATTTCTTTCTTTTTAAAGTCCAGGTTGAAAAAGTAGCTTGGCAGGCTGTTCTGTTGGAGCTTAAATGGACTTATTTATTGAAAAATACTCAAAAGTAAAAAGTCGAAAGTGCTTCCCATTATGCTCATCTGAGCCCCCCAAGTTCACGGCATGTAACTGTCTGTGTAAAATTATGGGCAGAGTCAAGTAACCATCTTTGGCTTCAGAGTTAACTTTCCATATCTCTTGGTGCCAAATACGTTTGCTTACTCAGATTTTTGCTTGAATCATATTCTGGGTTTTGGGGTTTTTTTGGGGGGTGGGTGGGTGGTGATTCCAATTTGTGAGATAGCTGGAGAACTTCAGGGGAGAGGTCTGAGAGAAGCTCAGGAGCGTTGGGGGAGGTGGGGAGGTGGCCAGGTCTTTAAGCGTCTCAGGTGTGGAGAGGCGATCGTTTCACAGTGGAATCACTGGAGATGTCAGCAGCAAAAATCTTTCACAATAGGAATACATGGGTGTGTTATCACTGATAAAGGAGAATCATTCCAACAGTGAAAAATTATTCTGAGAGTCAGCAAGGGTCCTGGTGGGCTCTTGTAAACATGACAACTCTTCCCAGAGACTGGGGCACCTTTCTCCTGGTTTTTTCTCGTCGCTTTTCAGACCATATGTTTCTGAGGCAATGCAGCTTAAACTGGAACTCTTAAGCAGGGAGCTCGGTGATTCATTATTAGTAGTTACAATACTAATAAATGAATTACTAACAATAATAAAATAATCATTAACACTTAGGGTTTTATGGTTACAAAGCATTTCCTCATTCATTATCTCATCTGAGATAACGACCCTTCTGTGTCACAATAGGATGCTCTGGAGACCTCTTTCAGTGCACTCCTTCTCAGATCAAAGCAGGGGTTTTCCCAGCCCCTGGGAGTGGTGGTGAAGTGAATGTCCAAGGGCATTAGTCTGGCCACCCTGGAGAACACGGGAGGGAAGAGGGAAGAATCAAAGGGAGAGCCGAGGATTTGATACCATCATTCAGAGGCGCTTTGTTTCTTCCCCCATATATTTTTAACTGAACCCTTGGGACTTGGGGAGGTGGTTGGATGATCACATGCTCCTTGAATGCTGTATTGTGTTTGAAACATAAAGCTGTTCCATAAAAAGTTTCTATTGTGAAATGTCAAGTTTTTGGCATGTATCATATTTGTCAAGTGAGGTTATGTAAGCTGAGCTTTCCAGCATGGCCTCCCTTGCCTAGCACTGGAGAAAAGTTTCATAGAGGAAGGCCCAAACCATCTGAAGCCACATTACAGTTCAGCTTCCAGAGTTGTAAAAAACCACCCCAAAAGAAATATTTGAAAAGAGAAATTACTGAGTCCTAGAAAACATATGAAGACATATGGCAAGTTCTTGTGTTTTTGGATTTTTGGGAAGAGGGAGAAGGAATGATCATAAATATAGTAAGTCCAAGTAGGGAATAGTCAAGCCATCTATGTGTCTTTAAGATGGAGCATCAGTTAATTAATTGCATTCTTCTTTCTGACCTCCCCCCTGCCAGCACCTCAACCCCAGATTCATTCAACTGCTTGTTGCATAAATAAATCTCCTAGACAGAGCTCTGGTGGTGAATTAGGGAATGGAATAACTGATGTAGAATCTCAAACTGAAAATAAAATTGGGTAGTGGTTTGGGGAGCAAGGACCTGTTGGCTGGCTAAGTTTAACGGAAACAGGATTACAGAAAAGTGAGAAAAGGCACAGTCTTCTGTAAGAGACCACAGCCTGTGTTTCCTCACCTACCATGCAGGAATAAAATCAAGTTACTCCTGGTTTCATAGTTCCTAGAGTTGCACTGAGTAGAGATGAGCTCCCTGTGCTGTTCCTGGGGTTAATTCTACCCACTTCCACTGGCCAACACGGGCTGGGAACCACGTGAAAGGGTGAGCTGCAACAGATATTGCTCCTTAACCACAGTAACTCTTACTGTGGTTAACCATTTCCTCAGATCTGACTCTATCTTGGGTCCGACCCTCCCAGTTACTAAACTAGCTGCTCATTCTCTAGTGTTCATCCTCATTCTCTGGGTTTCACCACTGGTAGGTGGGTGCTACAGGGCTTCCTCATCTCCCATTCCCATAACTCCTCTCACCCCCACTCCTGGCTGTCCTCCTCCTGTCTTTTTCTCTGTCTCTCACCAAGCTGAGGCCATCTTCTCTAGTGGAAACTTGAACTCTGTTATTCCAAATCCAAGAAGATTTCTACCACTTTATCCCCTCCTTCTGCTATAATGGAAAAGAGAACGAAAAAAGAAGGCGGTCACCAATTTCTAGATGACAAAGAAAGTTACAATAAAAAACATCTCCATTCTGGGAGCAGTTATTCAGTCTGTTTGTTTATGGCTTGAATAATAATAGGCAAAGACTAGTTGATTAGCCATGGTGATAGGACCATATCATGTTTTTGGGCACTTAGTGAAAAATGAAGTTGGGCACTTAGTGAAAAATGAAGTTGGGCACAACTACCAGACAGGAAAGAGACAACATATTCAGTCAAAAAATGAGCATGAGCCAGATACCTACAAGACCACAGCAATGAATCCTTAGAAAGGTGGATTCGGTTGACCTCTGGTGGAGCGGAGCAAGATCAACAGTCGTGAAACAATGCCCCCCAGCAGATGATCAACTTGAGACATGTTTTAAAAGAAGTCCTGTGCTTTGGTGAATACAAGGTCTCGTGCACAATCTAAAAATCAATTCCACATTCTCAGAACCTTTAACAGGGTGTTTGCACTAAAAATGGTAGAGTGTATTTATTTCCAGGCAAAATTCAATTTAAGTGCAGGAATAATTGAAAACATCATTTTGAATGACGTGGTTCTAAAAACTGAGTTTAAAAAAAAATGTTGACAAGATTTCTGAGCCTTCACCACTCTCACCTCTTTGACTGCAGGAGTAACTTTCGAAGACTGAAATTTCTTTTGTTATCTGAGACACTTTATATTTCCTTTTAAAAGAGTGCATATGAACTAAACTATGTATTGAACTAAACTATGATTACCTTAAATTCCTAAGCTACTAAACCAATCAGTCAACCAGTTCCTGATTCTGCCTTCTAAATGCTTACAGTTACTTGTACCAGGATGAGGACACACCCATCAAGAAACTGACCTACAATGCACTTTTTGAGTATCCGTATGCCCAGTCATTCATGGTATCAGGGAACACATAAGAACACTGCCTTGTTCTAGTTTCAGAAAGGACTTGTGTTGCCCTAACCTCCTTCCCTAGTGAGGAAAAATTTCTGGATAAAATTTTGCATCAGTGGATCTAGGACATAAATTAAGTGGCCTGTATTAATAATTTACGTCCCCCCCCCCCTACTTTCTGACAAGCCTTGAGAAGCTCTGAAATCCTTACCTGAATTCTCTCCCTTCTAGAAGGCTGAGGGCTACTCTTGAATCTTGCAGATACTCATCATGTAAAGAAACCTTGGATTCAACTACGATCTCTTTTTCTCCAAAATTCACCCTGGCCAACTGAGTCCTGATTGTACTCCTTAAATTCATCCTTCTTTTCATCTGTATTGACATCTTTTATCTTTTCTTACCTAGATAACTCAAATTACCTTCAGTGGGGATTCTTTCCTCTTTCAAATCCATTTTCTTTTCTTTCTTTCTTTCTTTTTTTTTTTTAACATTTTTTTTATTGAGTTATAGTCATCCACAAATTTTGAACTCCCAGTCTGCCCCACACTGCTGTCCAAGTTGAAAATGCCAATCTGTTTAAAAGCCATCAATGACTCCTTACTGCCTTCAGAATGAATGTCAAACTCTTCAGGAAAGAATGTAAGATCCTTCATGGTCTGGTCTTTCCCCAACTCTCAACTCTAATTTTGTCACATGCCTTCATGTTCTCTGTTATAAAGCCAGAGGGCACTAATGTACTTGTCCTCCAAAGGGTCATGTTCTTAAACCTCTCTGTCTTGACTTCAACTGTTTCCCTTAAAATGCCTCTTCTTCAGCCTCCTGTTCACCTCATATATTTAATTACCCCAATTATCCTTAACTAATCAACTCAAGCCTGCCTTCCTCTGGGGCACCTCCCTGCACATCTCCACGAAGAGAGGGTACTTGTTCTCTATACTCTTCCTTGTGCTCACTCAATGGTCTGTCTACCATCTAGTATAACACTTTCATGCTGTTATGATTTGTTCATCTTCTTAGGCACTTTAACTGGCTTAAGAAGAGGACTTGGGTCTTGTTGGCCTCTTTATCCGCAGTGCCTACCTAGCACTTGGCACAGTAATAAATGCTGTTGTGGATAAGCAGATCATTTGTAGGATGGGGCTTGGCCAATTTCCATGAAAGAAGGACTTTCCCCATGTTCCACCTTTTTCTGGATGAACCCAAACCTCCTCTGCCATTTGCTTTGGAGATAGGTCATGGTAGCTGGGATTCTCATAATCTTACCCTGGTTTGAAAGGGTGGAGCCAGAGCTTAAGGTCCTGTCTTTAGCCCGTAACGACCTTTGGATTTCCAGACTTCAAAGATTTTCACTGAATATGACCCACTACTTGATTATTGCTTTACAATTTTCGAAATAACATCTTTCATAAAAAACCTCTCTCTTTCATTCTCACTTCAAACACATGAAAGCAATTGAGCTGATATGTTTATAATTCACATTTTCGAGATGACAAAGTGGAGACTCAGAGATTTATTTCACCTGCTAGAGGCCACACAGTTTGTAAATGAGGACACAGAGCCACTCAGCTGGGGCAATGTATTAGTTTTCCATTGCTGTATAATGCACTGCCACAAACCGAACAGCTTCAGATGACGTATATTTATTATCTCATAGTTTCCATGGGTCAGGAGTCCACATATGGTTTAACGGAGTCCTCTGCTTCAGATCTGACAGGGCTGAAATCGAGGTCAACTGGGTTGTGTTCTTGCTGGACCTCAGAGTTCCTTTCCAAGCTCATTCATGTTGTTGGCAGAATTCTTTTCCCTGTTGGCTTTAGGAAATAAGGTCCCCTTTTCTTGCTTGCTGTCAACCAAAGATTGTTGTCAGTGACTAGAAGCCACCCTCAGGTCCTAGCCATATGGCCTTCTTACCATGGCAGTGTATTTCTTCAAAGTCAACAGGAGAACCTCTCTCTAGTCTTATGATGGAATCTTATAGAAAGTAATCTAATCAATGGAGTGATGATCCCACTCTATTCAGGTCCTGTCCAGACTCAAGGGAAAGGAATTTTAGGATTACACTGGATATATACACTGAGGGACAGAAACCTTGAGGGCCATCATAGAGCTCTGCCCATTACACATCCCAATTCATCATTACATTAAAATGCTGAGACTCCGCGGAATTGTCAGTATCCTAGTCATAGGATATGCCACTAAAAGATTGCCATCTGCTCTGTGGTTTCAGTTTGGATCATTTATGCTGAAAGAAGAATCATTGTGTGTGCTGTGGGTAGCTTTTTTGTTCTGGGTAAAGTGGAATTCATGACCTGTGAAGTGGACGTAGACAGAGACCATTTTAACTCTTCGGTGTCTAAGAATATGCCAACTGGATGTTCCAGACAGCTCCTAAGAATTGATGTCTAAGGTCAGGGCAAAAAGGGAACCTCATCTTTTCAGTCTTGTGTGTGTGTGTGTGTGTGTGTGTGTGTGTGTGTATGTACTGACTTTAGCTGAGGAAACACAGGCAGTCACTGAAAGACCAGTCCCTGGAAAGGAGACCTCTGCTAGATTGTCAGTTAAGGGTGTTAATCCTAAATTGGGTTGTATCATCCTATGAGTCTGAGTTGGGTCCAGAGTCCCCTAAGCATCTAAGCTTTTCAGTTCTTTGGTTTTGCATTCTGCATGGGAGCTAGATGGACATTTACTCATTTGCCTCTGGGCAATTTGTGCCTTTGCTTTTGTGGGTAAAAAATGTCTATTGCTTACTTTTCAGAAGCATTTTTAAGAGTCCCTCTCAGTGTATGTTGCTGTTTTTTGTTCCGGCCTGCTGAAGGGAAACACGCCTTGGGGTGGCCTTCACCTTGGTCTAGGTCTATGCATCCATGAATATGGAACAGAGTGAGAGCTGCTTCTCTTTCTGGATTTCAACGAACACATCTTCACTTAAAAAGCCAGAGCAGCTATTGTTTAATTTCTTTCATTAGGAAACTCACCAAATGTTTGGCCCTAAATTCTCCACTCATTTGAGCCAGCTGGAAAATGCCACGAGTTGCAAGGCAACAGTAACCCACTAAATTAGTCACACACAAAAATCTTTGTACGAGGTTTCTCTTGACCCAATTCTTTCTGTTTGCCCCTTTCATTCCACCTTCATGAGGTCTTACTGTCTTAGAAAAATGGAGCCTTTGGAGATTTTGTTTTAGTTTATACCCACTGGGTCACACCAAGAGACACTGATACCAACACGCTGCATGCCTGAGCATCCAATATCTGCATGATACTGTGTCCAGTATGTGGGTTCCTCAGTGCCATGCAGATCACATGGTGCAACTCTGGAAATCTGAGATTGGGATACTTCTGACCTAGTGTATGTTATCGATCTAGGCAATATCTACTAAGAAACGGCTTCTTGAGAAAATCAATTTGTTTATTTTGTGACTGTAAACAAAATAAACAAATATTCTAGGGGATCTGCTCGGCAGTTTTTACGTACTGCTTCATTTAAACCTCACGGCCTCTATGCAGGAAAGACTTGTTTCCCAAATTTTTTGTTAAAAGTGGCTATTTATATTACCTAAGGAAGTAAGCTTTTGAAGTATGCACATGCACTTGAAAAGTCAAGTGCATTTGTGGTGTGATGCTTGTAAAATATTCTTAGAGAATATTTTTTCATTACTCATTATAGAAGGTCATCGAAGGTTGTAGTAGCTACAATGTACACTGTGAACTACAGAATCACTCAATAGTTGGCTAGAAGGTCTTGCTAATGAGTTCACTTTTAGTCCCTGTGTTGATCAGTTAGTCTGCTTCTTTCCAAACCTATATGATGTTCTCCTGTTCGCAACCAATCATCTTAGCCACAGGTGTGGAGATTTGGGAGGGATTCAGAGTCTCTGGTCCAGCATTTCTCAGAAGAATTCCTACCAGGAATATCTGAACAGAAATAGTCATTCAACCTCCACTGAAATATAGCATGGAATGGTATATTTCATTAGAAAGTCCTTCTTTGCCTTAAACGGAAGTTTCCCCTTCTGCATAGCAGTCATAAATGTCTTCATAATCGTTGACCTGAACTTTTGCTCTTCAATTATTAAATATTCTAAGGATGGAACTGTTCCACCTGACCCCCACTATGCTGCTTAACCAGTTTCAATTGTCTAATCCATCCTCATCACTAAGAAAACATCTTAAAGCTCGAGTTCCTCTGATGGCTTGTCAGTGACAGCAATGTCCATAGGAAGAGGCACATTACATCACAAAAGCCCCTTAAATTTTTTTTTAATTTAGAATGAAGGGGTTTGTTTTTCTTTTTTTTTTTTTTTTTACCATTTCACTTTGGCCTTTTACAGTAAGTGGGTGGGGTTTTTCTTTAAGCTAAGGGTGGAAACAAAGGTAGGAGTGTGTGTAGGATGATGGGATCATATGGTGGGGATGGGGTTGGGGGATAACAGTGCCCAGGAGGTGAAGTGTTGGAACTCAGTGGTTTACCTGTCTGTTTTGTGGCTTGGAGGAAATCCACTGAATCCTCAAAATTTCACAAAACAGCAGGATGGCATCAACAAATAAATCTACTGGGGAGTGCCTCCAGTCTTACGGCTTCTTGCTCCCCTACAAGGAGGGCTCATACAGCTGGACTTGTATTGTGCAATGATTTGGTAGATTCAGAGAGAAGTTGGGTGAATTCCATCAGGAGCTTCCCAAAGGTCACATTCAGGCATATGTAATAGCTGGGAGTGCCATGCAGTCATTTACATAGCATTTGTATTCCATGTGCAAGCTTTGGGTTGTCAAAATATATTCCTTGTATTTCTTGTCAACCCATCCTAACTGATGCAGACCTCATATTTCACGAGCACATAGCAGAAGTGCAAGTGCGTGTGTGTGTTGTGGGTGGTGGTGGTGGGGAGGGTGGAGGATGAAGGGGATGGGTACACAAAAAGACAGGAGATTATAAGGGTTCACCAGAAATCAAGAAAGAAATTTTAGTGGAAATAAGAATGGGTTAGAGAATAGATCTGAAATTTAGATCTTTCTCTGATCAGCTGAGAGATCTTTGGAAAACCACTTTACTTCTGAGTCATAATTTCTTTTTCTTTTCTTTTTTTTCTTTTTTATTGAAGTGTACTTGATGTACAATGTTAGCTTCAGGGCTGAGTCATAATTTCTTTATCTATAAAATGTGAGGATTGAACTAGGAAGTCTCTAAGGTTCTTCCAGTCCTAACAAGTTAGAGATAGCAAGTTTTTTCCTGAATGGAACATAAGTCTGGGAAGTTAAGATAATTCATTCAACTCATCCCTCCCCTCAAACCTAAGGCATGGGTAAAAGAGCTTGAGTTTAGGAAACTGTTAACTCCTTAACATCAGCATAGCTTATTTCTTACCTCTTTTCATTTTTCTACTTCCTCTTGTTACTTCTAAGTTTCTTTTACCTGTGTGGCTTTTTCTCTCTTGACCCTCTGACACCATGGCGTCAATAGATATACTTGATATTTGTGTGATCAAGGTTATTGGGATAAAATTCGTTAGAAAATTCATAAGTCTCTGTCCTTTGCCTTCAGTGAGGTTTATATGTTTTATTTCTAACCTAAGCTGCTTCCCTTTTATTGGTATTTATAGAAGCACAAGTCAAGGAGAAGTCATTCTGCCTCACTTTTTTGAATGCAAAATTGTTATATTACAAAAAAAAACAAATAAAATAAAATAAAGCATATCCAAGAGTAGCAGAGCTTCCAAGAGTGAAATCATCATCCCACCAAACAAAGCCAGTTGGGTGTGTTTGTATTCATCATACTTGTGCCTGCTAATTTCTTCAGTTCATGTGTGGGTGAAAGCTACACAGGCTTTTCACTATAGTTATTTATATATATTTTAAAATCCATCAAAATTTCACTGAACTAATAAACCCAAGGCAGACATACTGTAGGATTTGTGAGGTAATGAATAGCACTCTTTGAAAACTCCATCCTGTTTTGCAGGCAGCCCATGGTGGTCAAAAGTTGTCCAGCTCTCGTGTGTGAGAACAGTGCTTTAGATGGACTAAACCTTGCTTTGAGGAAGAACAGACTAGCTCATTGGATGATTAATGTTTGGTCCCAGGAACGAGAGAATTCCAGCCGAAATACATCACTTCATTCCTTGCTGGATTGAAATTTTAAAAAAGGAAGGATCCTTTTGTCTGATAATATAATTGCCTTGTGTATACCAAGATAGGAAGCACCCCTTCCAAGGAATCATAGGAAGTAAAGAAAATTGTGAACCCCAGAGTATTAGGAATTCTATTTATTAGGCAAAAATGTGTGGCTCTGACCCACCTTTTAAGGATTAATGTATTACAAAAATCCTTAACTGTAGCAAGGAAAAGACCCTATCACACTTTCTGGTTGTTAGTTGCAGAACTTCAGAACCTAGGCTTAGATTTGCCCAGCTCTTGGCCTTAATGTAGTGAATTCAGAGCTTCTTTATATATTCTCAATATACTTTCATGCATTCTTAGTTAATTGGTAGGCATGGATACTGTCATCTTGGCAAGGCTACAAGTTACTTGAGAGTGAGTACAATTTTGATTCTTCTCTCTGCCCCAGTTTCAGCAGCTGCTGATTTGGCTGTTCCTGGGTCTTGAGGAGTCTGGTGTCAAGAAGTTCGGGTAGCTTCCCAGACATCTGAAGGTATAGGCTAGCTAGGGCCCGTAGCTATCCTGAAGACACTGGACGTTTCCTTAGAACAAGGGAGACTGGGGTAAAATAATGACTTTCCAGATAAGGTACCCTTTTTCTCATGGGCTCTGGTATTAAAGAAAAAACAAAACAAAACAAGGGAAAGGAAGAAGAAAGAAAAAAGTAAAGAAAGACATGCTTTAATGGCTGGGAAGGAGGTTATACCTATGTATTTCCCACCCTTCTCTCTTCCTGAGAACCAGGGAGCATGATTTCTTTTTAAAAACAAATCTGTCCTACGACTACCCCCATTCCTCACCATTTTCCAGAAGTACACCTCCAATAGAAAATGATAAGTAAGACTTAGGGTTAAAAGTAGCTCTTTCACTCTCTCTCCAAGAGGGGAGAAACCTCCTGGGAAGCAGAGTAAGTCTCCCCTAAAGCCACTTCTGCTCAAGACTTTGTCTGCCAGCAACTTGAATAGTATTTGAAATTCAACAATTTAGATACAGAACAGACACCAGGAACTATTTTTTCTTTCTTTCTGAAAATAGCAAGTATCTGGAATAGAATTCCAGGCCCAGTATAAGCCACACAGGAGCAAGTAGATGCTGCCCAAGGATAAAAGGCCATATTGGAAAGGAATGGCCTCCGTGGACCCCACTGACCTTCTCCTGTTCCCTGCGTTTCTTGCATTCATATGAATAATGAGTGAATTTGAGACCACTATCCACCAGGGCATAGCTCTTTCTGCTTTTTATGTTCTTCATTTGCTACTTCCATATGGTAGAGTAATTCTCCAAACATTTAGCCCTGGCATATTAACTGGCCATTCTGGGTGGGAAGGGAATGTTAGTTCTTATAAAACAGCCGATAAAAGAGTCTTGCTCTGGGCTCAGACACAGCACACACTCTTCCTAGATTGATATAAGCAAGTGGGATTAGCTTGGTGCTGTCTAATTTAACAATCAAAGCCGGCTTAATCACTAAAGCTGGGTGCAAGATTCTGTAGATGCGTGCATTATAGAACAGAGACCATGCTCATTATTAATTTGGGTGTAAGCTGTTCACATAATTTCTCACCCAGTAAAGAGCAGAACTGCCTTGATGTTCCTTCAAAGGGAGCTGGGTGGGACCGCACAGGCTTCTGTGATTTAACAGTCGCAGAGCAAAGAGGTCGGTTTCCCAGGATACCGGATCCCCAGCAGAAGCCAACTCTACAGCTATGGCAGAATCAGATAAGATAGAAATAATCAGCCTTTTTCACTGCAACCAAACCCCTTAACTTCATGGACATAAGTGATCGTTCCTATCACCCAAAAGCCTCTTCCAGTAAATAAGATTCATTGCTATTTTCAGTCCTGTTAGTGTCTTAAAATGGCAGGGCACTGATCTTTTCTATTGCTCCTCAGAAATGAAAAACAGTGAGGCTGATATATTGGTATATTGGTCAATTACTCCATGAAATAGATTTGCCATGGTAGTTTTCATGCCATCATGCCAACAGAGTAAAGCCATTGGGGGTAGATATAATTTCCATCATTCAGGAAGTTGGTTTTGCCACTGTATTATCCAAATGCATTTTAATCATTAAGGTTTTTTTGGCTCACGACGCCGGCAGAATAGTCTAGCTACAGTCACATTCCATCCTCCTGAAACGTAGTGTCTTAGTATTTTTATGCTATTTTATGAAGGGATTAACCTCTCCAAGGTTGAAATTTGCCTGCTTTGGATAAACTAACACTTCCAGAGGGTTTTCATAACTCACTGAAAGCTATGCCTGGAAACACAGGAGCTGTGTGCTGACAATCTATGCCGGCTACTTATGTTTTAAAAGAACAGAGATCAGAATGGTTGAAGAACTTGTCCAAAGCCATAAAATAAATCTACCTTTGAGATGATAAGAGAAATCAGGCTTCCCAAGTTTTTGCTTTTGTCAATGCTGAACTGATTGGAGCAGAGAGAGGAGGGACAAGAGAGTAGATTCCGAAGAGATACCAGCAGGGTCACTGGCTGTGCTTTGGATCTGGAAAGCAGTAATATAGCTGAGTAATAGGACCCTCTGGACTTTATGCAAAAGGATAACCAAGGACTGCTCTGAAGGGCCCCAGAAATCTAAAGTCTGAAGGCAAAGCTTTGCTGGGAACTTGAGCTCATGAGCGGTAGGAGACGGGGATCAGTCACAGCTTGGCTCGAGTTCTGCTCACTGCTGTTCTTGCTGCTGTGGCTCACTTGTACTGACTCAGGCAACCTTGTGGTGCCCTGGATCCCGGACACTTTTAGAGGATTACAGAAGTCTCTGACCAAACCCTACTGAGATTGACTTCCTATGTGCTTCTGAATGAAGACAGTTTTGGCTTACGAAGATCACTAAGAAAGAGCCGTGTAGAAGTAAGCTGCCAAAACCTGAAGATCTTGATTGCAGTTGGGTTGAAAAGGACTTTTTGCTCCAACTTCTTGGCAGAATCAAGTACAGGAGGGCAAGCAGCATCATTCTCACGTTCTCTCCAGCTTCTTTGTCACTGTGGCCATGACTTTGTTGGAAAAACCTTTGCGCTGGCAGAAGAATACATAGATGGCCTGAGAGACCATTTTGCATTCTTTACTTAGGTTGAAATAGTTAAGTACTATGTTGTGATATTATATTTAATAGTAAGTGGTCAATTTGATGGGTCTCTCTCAAACCCCATCCTCCCTAAATGTAGCATTTAGTTTAGGGCCTTAAATCTGGTTCTCAGGATAAGCAGATTTCTCTTTTCCTTTTGATTCTACTTGATTAAGGTTGAACCTGATATCAGATTAAAATTTCCTATGTGTTCATTTGAGGTTACTCTGTAAATGATAAATAATCCAGGTTCAACCAAGCAGGAAGGAGGCTGAAAGATATTTCAGGCTTCTATGGATAAGAAATCAAGCCAAGGAAATAATATTTTATATTTATATTTATTTATTTTTATTCTTACAGTAAACATAAGGTTCCTGGAACAGACGAGAACTGATTTATTTACTTGTGCCCCATTTCCCCCCTCAGGGTGATAAAATAAAGGCCGTCGTCACCTCCTTTTATGGAGGGGAGAGGGTGGCTATAGGACAGGAGAGGATCCCTGAAATCATGACTCTTGGAGCTCATATAGAAGTAGTTGTACAGGTGTCTTTAATTCCCTTCTGAGAGAAGGACAGAAATCTTTGCTCTCTAAGGTAAACACATCTTCTCTGAGGAGAGAAGAGAAAGGTCCTCAGGGTGTTATAACCCTTTGGAATGTGAACAAATAGCTCCAGGGGAGATAAATCTGTAAATCCCTCTTGGGTAATTTATTGTCTTTCATTTCCAAGTCTTGTTTGCTATTCACTCATCCTTTAACCCAGATTACTCAGAAAGCCTTGAACAGGCAGAAACATGAATATATCCACATTGATTTCTGACACTAGGGAGCTCAACTCAGGAGCCAAGAAGTGCCATAGATTTAAAGAGGCAAGCAGAAATCCCAAAGTCAGAGTCCGCAGGAACAGGACTAGAGAACCCTGATGCCAGGGGAAAGGTTATTTCTTCCCTCTGTCTGTTGGATGTGAGTGGCCCTGGGCCAGGGTTATTAATAAAGTTGATGGCCTATTGGGAGAAATACTGCCCCAGACAGGAGAGAGACGGAGAAAGCAGAATTACTTGGTAAGTAGTTCCAGTGATGGCAGAGGTAACGTGGTCTAGTTGGTAGAAGGGCTACGGGATGATTAATTAAAAGAGAAGGGAACGAGAAAGAGGACTGATGATAACAACTACCTGCTAGGTACTGCACTGCATGTATGTTCTTCTGTTTGATCACATACCCACCAGCCTGTTTTGCTCATTAGAAAACTGAGACCTATACTGATGAATAAGCTTCAAAAGCTATAATGATAGAAGATAGCAGAGCTAATATTCAAAGCCCACCCTGCCTGGATCCAAAGTCCATGCTGGGTCTGACTAAGCGCTCTGTCTTGTACTCTCTGTGTAACTTGATACAAATCGCTCAACTTATTTGAGCCTTAGCTTCCTCATCTGTAAAATAAAAATAAATAAATAAAAACCATAAATTGGTCTGGTGTTTGTTAGGCTGCTTACAAATTAGGCAGCGTACTTGCAAACATGTTATAAAGTTCTATGCTCCACAAATTCTGGTTGTTTTTATTATTAATGGAATCCAGTAAACTATTGTTATGATTTTTAGCATTTTGGAAGTTGTTCCTAATTTTTCACCATTATGTTTAATGTTCCAATGAACATGTTAGTTCATATTGCTTTTTTCCTCCTCTAATTTAATTATTTTTATATGTGGACAAACAGATCCAGAGAGAGTAAGGGATTGGCTATGATCCCATAGCAGGCTGGTTTTCCCACATTATTTAAAACCATACCATGACAATGGGATTAGACATGATTCTGTTCAGTAGAGCTTGGGGTAGTTTCCTAAAAAGATTTCTTCTTTGAGCTGGTGGCTTCACTTTAGCTATTGCTCTGCAACCCTAACCTCTAGGTAAATGGGTAAGGTCATTTCAAAATTGGGGTGGATGGGTAATATTTAAAATTACATTGGAAGGGAGTTCGAGGGGAATCCATCTGAACCAATGGAATAGTGATGCTGATCTTTGTCTTATTTTCTTAATAGCCTTGGCTGTAGAGAAAAAAAAGTTAATTTTTAAGTGATGCAGTTAAACGGACTGGGAAGCCCCAGGGGAGATGGGTGTGGAACATACAAGGGAGTACTTTTCATAAATTAAAAAAGAGAGAATATTTCATCACATGGTGGGTTTTCTATTAGACCCACTGCATAATTTGTTTCAGCTCACTTTTCTGGCACCCAGTTGACTCTTCCTCCCCATCTCTAGGGGCTGGAAAGGATTACAGTTTCCAAAAATCACGTGTACTCTCTTCAGAGTCATCCCAAGAACCTAGCAAAAAATAAAATAAAATCTGGAATGGTTCTCATATTGGCTTTAAAAGACGGAGAAACTCAAAGTTTTCAAAATGCTTAACTTCAGCTGTGGTCTGAAATTAGGAGTCTGGGGCATAGAATTGCATGGACTCATTTTCTTGTTTATAGAAATAGATTTTGCAGGAGCAGATGGCAATGGGCAATGCAGGTGTCGGATGGCATACTGTGTGCCTTCTACATGTAAGAACCCGTAAGACCAAGAGCCCTTCAATGTATGTGTGAGTGTGTGTGTGTGTGGGCTTTAAGGCTTTTAATATTTTAAGCTTTCTACTTAATTATAATGTCATATATTATTACTGAAGCTCTGTATTCCAGCTAATTAAGAAAAAAAGAGAAAAGAACCATGTAAGTTATTCATAAAGATGGTTTGCCCTATTAACTGGTTTAAAGCTTCTAAAAATCCATGCTTTTCCCTTTGAAGTGATTTAGAGATATAAAGGGCTCAGTGGAAGCCTTTTAGTTAGGGGAGAATCTGAAGGTAGATTTTCTTCTTGGAACTTGGAATTCAGTAATATGCCATTCTGATGTGGACATGTGGGTTATGTTATAGTGCACAGTTGCTCTGTCCTCTCTGAAAAAAAAAAAATGCTGATTCTGCAGTTGAGTGTGGCCTGAAAAGAGTTTGTCCATGTGGAAGACACAAGCCTAGTCCTTAACCACTTTTCCCTTTGCACAGCCTTATTCTGCAGGAGGCCACAAGTACAGCATGTTAATTCAAACTTTTCAAAACCATGAAACCACGGAATATCTCAATATCCGCGTGTGGACTCTCATTTGCCTACTCTGTGCTAACAGAGAAACATTTGGTTTTAAACAAGACTTTATTTAAGGGGAAAAAGTGTATAGGATTACATTTGAAAATGTAATTACTGAAAAGATAAACCATATGTTGTAGTCTTTGTTTTACCTCCTTTTCACTGAGGCCTGCCTTTAAGAGTTCATTTGGAGGTGTATGGAAATTCTAATTCTTCTGTAACCGAACTGGATAAGCCAAACGTAGCTTACTCACCAGTCATATGTGTTTACATTTTGGTGTAGTTACTGCCAAAGTATCTTATAGTCCAGTGATATAATCTTACTCAAAAAAGAGCACAAAATATTGACTCAGAGATTCTGAGCCTGGGGGTCCACACCTGCCTCCCAACTCTTCCTAATGCCACCTCACCAGGACACAGGGTAGAGGGAGGTTGTAACAAGGAGATGGAGACTGGGCGCTGTGGGTAGGGGGCATGGTGGGGATGTGTAAAAAATAAAACCGGTGTCTTCTCGCTCCTCTTACTTTGAGCGGGTCAGGTCCATGCCACAGTACGGCTGGAAACAAAGTGTAAATGCCAGATTGAGCCCTCACAGAGGCTAAAATCCATTATAGGTCCATCAAAATCTTTTACAGAGGATAATTCTGACTCTCGATAAGCAGAATTAATAACCCTCACTCAAAGGAAAAAAAGAAAAGGAAAGAAAAGGCTAACCTTGATACCAGTTTCTGCCTGTTGTGAAGTTACTTAAGTTAAATTGGGTATGTGCAACTCCTAGGTTGATTTTTTTTTTTTTCGTAGATTAAGGAAATAACCCAAGAGGTCTGAGGTTGATATGGGCTCCTCTTCCCCTAACTCCCTGCTACGAGGATGTAATGAAAGCAAGTGCCTGACAAGTTTCATCATAGACACAGACATTTTTAAACAAACTTTTATGAGCAAGCAAGCACAATACGGTCCATTCTGTAAGCTCAGTGTGGTCCAGTTCTCTCTTCTTTTAGTTCCTCTGACCAATGTCTTTCAAGGAAATTTAGCTGAAGGAAAACTAGGCAGCATTCTTGAGGCAGCCTTCTGTTACCTGTGTTGCAGCAACCAGAACGCCTTCTAAACCAGTGGCTGGAGATAGGTCTGTTGAAAGGAAAATTGTGAAAGACTTAAATAGACGGAAAGATGACTAGGTGTCTTTAGTAGAGTGCTATGTTGTTTGGAGCATATGCGTTTTGGTTGTTTGATTCTATGGGGATTCTGCCTTTCAGTGCCTTTGAGCTATTTTATAATTCTGTAGATCTAAGTGAACTTGTAGAAAACTGGTTGTAATGCAAATAATCCTTGTCTGTGCACATGCAAATACATTCTATCTAGAGGAGGTTCAACTGGCTTTCCTTTTCTATAGTAGAAGCAGCCAGTTTTACACATGTTAAGAAAATTCATTCCAGTATAACCCATGGACTCATATTATTTGTCTCGTGTTTGAGGTCTTCTTTGAACAAATTGCAACTTCTTTTCTGATTTTCTCATTAACTAATGAGTCAAATAAAACCTTTGATACATGCTCATTTTATATCATGGAGTCATGATTTTAACTATTAAAAAATATATATTCTTTCCAACATCCCTGAGGGCTCAGGTTTGGAATCTAGCTAGATTCTTGTACAGTGTTCACCAGAGAATAAAGAACCAGTTCAAAATATTTCATCCAATTCCCAGTCTACATAGTTTAAATACCTTTAATTTAATAAAACATTTCACCCAATCTATGTAGCTCATATATTTAAATGTCACTAATAAGCACCCAAATGTAACATTCATCATTCTGAATACTGGCTCTGAGAATCTGATACGTCTGTTAAACATCAAAGTCTCACGGGTGGATCAAGATATGACTAATAGAAGTGCTCATAGCAGCCGTATGTGAACTTTCTGATATAGTACTAATAGATTTTTCTGGAGTGCAGATTTTCGGTTTGGGGAAGTGACTGCTTTAGAGCTGAAGCTTCAATTAAATGGCATATTTATAACATCATAATATCTATGCTGAAATAATATTTTAACATAAACTACAAACATCATGACACTGCCCTTTAAAGACATTAAGAAAACCCCTCAAAGTTGAAAGTTTCACATTCTGTAGCACAGTAGTTCATGTAATCTTTAAACACAAAGTAATTTGGCATTTGCATTGTTGGAAAATGAAAAGCTGATGAAATTTCACTTGGGTTGAAATGAATCCTGACAACTTGAGTATCGTATAGCTAGTCACAGAAATCTGCAGGAAAAACATACATATTAAACTTTAATATGAGTATGTATTTTTTTGAAGAGAGAAAGGAAAGAATTATACAAAGTGGGTAGTAATTTACATGTAATAACAGTCCTTTGCATTTATATATACCACTGCTAACCATTTTAAACTGAATTTGTGACCCAACAACAGTGGACCCAGAACAGCTAAACAGTAGAATTTCAAGCCAATTCAGCTGTAAAGATAAGCAATTTCTTCTTCAGTGGAACGACTATGAGCTGAAAAAAGGGGACGAAACAGTTAAAGGGAAGATCATTTGAGTAATGACAGAGAGTACTCAGCTCAGAAAAATGCTTTCTAATTACCTAAAGCCACAGAGAAACCTATCTGAGTACTAGGAAAGATTCCTACTTAAAAGTCATAGGACAGAGTCCATTTGAGTTTGAGAGGGACATCATCTCTTGTAGGTTTAACACTGTATGGAATTGTGCAATAAAAAATTAGGAACAGGAGTAACAGTTGCAAAAGCAGTAACTGTTCTGTTGCAAATCTTAGGGCAGTTGGAGCCAAAAATCCTGTATTTTAAGATGGAAACCTGGAACAGTTGCAGAGAATTGAGGACTGTGCACTCTATGAGGGAAGTAATCAGACCAGCTTGGTTCAATGAGAATCGTAGCCACATGCAAGTTGGATTGGAGACAATATCAAGACAACAGAAACAGGAAATGGAGCAAAAATATTTCTCTTGACAGCTTGGCCAAGGGTCTCGCCGACACCCTAGAGAAGGGATTTGATTAATTTCCACCAGAACTACATTGTTCTTATATCTGCAAGTGATTTGTAATTTGCTGTACACTCTTATGCTTGAACTGTTAAAAGCTCATGTTATTCCAGGGTATAGTTTTAGTTTATATAAATTTCAAAAAAGTAGTAAAGTTAAAGAAATAAAACCTTAAGTTAGAATAAATCTCCCCCGGTTGTGCTAAGAAGTATTTAAATCAGGAGAACCAATAGGACAATTATAGTTCCTATTTTCATAGATCTAGTGAGTATCCTTTATAAAAAAATGATTAGAACAAGGCTGTTTCCTTGGATCAGTCAACTCTCCTTTCCACCATGTTCTTTTTCACCTCTGTCCTTTTGTGATTGCCAAATAAAGAAGGTTTCCCCCTACATGGCCCTCCCACGGTTGAGTCATGAGCGACTGCATTCACTGACCTTCAACATGGCCTGAAAGGAGTTTGGGACTGAGATCAGGAATGAGGTACTCTGTGCTCTGGGAAAACTGGCAGAACTGGCCTTCACATAGATATTTTCAGAAGAAAATTTTATGAGCCCGATTACTTGCATCTTCCCATACTTAGAAAAGTACTAAAACCATCAACTGTGATACGTATTCCTCATGACTAGAGGCAGCCATCCACTGAGACGTGCACTTGATTGCATGTACCCCATCTCCAGAATCACTCATATGCTGATCCTTACCTCCTTGGAGCAGTTCCTCTGAGCTATCTGACAGGCTGTCTCCCGGGCTATAGTCCTCAGTAAGTCCCCAAATAAAACTGAAACTCACAGCTCTCGTGTTGTGCGTCTTTATATCAGTTGTCCCTGTGATCCTCCCTTGGTTTGGAATCACCTTCTCCACTCCAGCAGTGCCGCTCCCCCAACCTGCTACCCCTAGTTGGTTAACCTCTACTTATCCTTCAGCACTTGGCTTAGTGTTTAGTTCTTGCTGGAAGCCTTCACTGACCCACACTGAATGCTACCCTATACATAAGTCTGCGGTTGTACTGCCACATTTAATTTAAATTGTGTTTCTGTCTTTTTATTCCCGACTAGACTGTGAACTCTCCGGGGGCAGAAGCCATGTCTTATCTATCTCTGTATCTTTTGCACCTTGTACCATGTGTCCATCACATAGTAAATGCTCAACAAACACTGAGGGGAAGACTGAAAGAGTGAACTGTAATTCAGGGTTTATTTAACTCAACACTTTCATATTACATAATGGAAAATGAAGGCCCAACCTCCTTTCCTGGCCTTCTGTCAGATAGGATAGCCTCCTACAAAACCCTTTAAGAAGGCATATAAAACGTTCTCAACATCATCTCCAGTGTGCAGGGTAGCTTTGATCACCAGGGACTAAATTTAAGCAGAAGGTGAAGGGTCACTGTGTTTGCTGAACACTTCTTAACCTAAATGTTGGTTTTGAACATTCAGTTCAGGTGGGGAGAGAATTCTGGAGCAAAGTCTGGGAACTGGGCAAGGGGACCAGTTGGGATGTTTGAAGGAACACACCCTTATGAAAATGTGGACTAGGAGAAAAAAAATTCTCATGAAAAGAAAATGATGAGAAAACTTGCCCTTTTCTGTTTGGGCTCTGGGTAGAAAAACAAATTTCTTGACAGTGTTTAACACAGACCTACTGTCAAATGGGTTGAGGGCCAATTTTACATTACCTAACTGACCTACAAAACCCTAAGCTAAAGTATTAACACGGTGGCCCACCAGCAACCCAGGGTGTCTGATGGAAATGTGTAAATTCCCATTGGAGGGGCAGATTTCAACCCTGATGAACAGGCTTGTCAGAGATATATACAGGCTGAACACTAACACACTGCTCAGAGTTTATATAACACACAAAGAAACAAATATCCACGAGGCAGACTTGTTGGATAAATAACATATAATGAGCAGGCTTAAAATGTTTAAAGAAAAATGAGCCCCACTTTGGTTAAGTAGGACTCAGCAAATTTGTGGCAAAAATCTGAACTATATTATATCCAAGGCTGGCTACATAATTTGCATGGTCCAGTGCAAAATGAAAATGCAGGGCTCCCTGTTCAAAAAGCAAGAAAAAAAAATCATTAAAAACACTAAAATAAAAAGCTTTTTCTTTAAAAACATCTTGTTGCTCATAAAACATAATAGGGCTGATAGTGATACCTGAGTAATGACATAAACTGAAAACTGCAATAATATCTTGGTGTCATAACTTTAAATAAACAATAATACTTTATTCATGTGATAGCTTGATTAATCATAAAATTTTTCTGACACAATTTGCTGCAAATTTATTAGGTCCTCAAAATTTATACTTTTAGAAATTTCATTTTCAATCGATGTAATTGAAAGCAGTGTCAGTTCTCTTGGCAAATGCAAGATTGCAAATAATTCTTGAATATTTGATTTTAAGATGAATGTTTTTCTGTTGATGCAACTGTTATCAGAGCTGTTAATAGTATTTTACAGACTGACAACCTTTGGATAAATCATCTAGAGCTGATGATTCTTATAGAATCATTTTAAAAAAAGGTTAACTTTTTATACACATCATGTAAGTCTGAATTTAATTTTAGATATAAATTTATACAGTGGCATTTCATCATTTTCTCTAACATTTCCTGTAACTTGCAGAGGTCATATAAAAAAACCAAAAGTGGCTTCAAGATTTATATACAATTCAAAACATTTGCTTATACATTATATTATGATATAGTCAATTCCAAGGGAAAAATAATTTTAAAATTGTCTCCCTTATTAATAGTTTATCTGAAGCTTCATGTGAGAAAAATGTTCTCTTTTGTTGAAAGTGACAATCTTTAAATTTAATTTCTGGATCTAAGTTTGTGGAGGTTTGCTCTGCAATGCTGTGGAAGTCTTCAAAACCAGAGATTCTAAATCCTTTCAAGAGTTTGAAAAACTCACGAATATGGTTTATTGCCACGTCTGTGTGCACAGTCTTATTCTGTAATAATTTACGAACAAAATGTACTGCTTAAGCATAGGTATTTCCTGTTCTAGCACTCGGTACAGATGCTTGTAGGGACGGGGTATGGGGATAAATGGGCAAGCTGACTTCTTGCCATGGGTCTCGGTGCTGCGGCTCTAAGGAGTCCCTACTCACTCCCTCAGCCATGACCGTGGCCACCACTGCCACTGTTGATACTTCTGCCCACTGTCCCCTGTACCAGAGGACCCGAGTCTGCACATATGTGTGCTGACACCTGGCGTACCTGCTCTGTTCATGCTTCATTCTCCCATCAGACTTCACTCACAAAGCACAACTCCAAAGATAAACTTATTAAGAATTTCAAGTGACAGAAAAGCATTAGGCCAAGTGCGTGGTCCTTCCGAGAGCAGAGCCCTATGCGGCTGCCTTGGTTGTATTCCTACAATGCTTGCCCTGATGGTGTAATATTATTTCATTCTGCCAACCACCTTTTAAAGTAGATAGAGCAGGATCATACGGTAAGTCTTTCTGGTTTTTTAAGGAACCTCCATACTGTTCTCCATAGAGGTTTATCAATTTACATTCCTACCAACAGTGTAGGGGGGATTCCTTTTTCTCTACACCCTCCCCAGCATTTATTATTTGTAGACTTTTTGATGATGGCCATCACACAAAAAGTGTGAGGTGATACCTCATTGTAGTTTTGATTTGCATTTCTTGAATAATTAGTGATGTTGAGCATCTTTTCATGTGCCTGTTGGTCATCTATATGTCTTCTTTGGAGAAATACCTATTTAGGTCTTCTGCCACTTTTTGCTACTGAGTTGTGTGAGCTGCTTGTATATTTTGGAAATTAATCCCTAATTGGTTGCATCATTTGCAAATATTTTCTCCCATTCCGTAGGTTGTCTTTTCATTTTGTTTATGGTTTCCTTTGCTGTGCAAAAGCTTTTAAATTTAACTAGGTCCCATTTGTTTATTTTTGGTTTTTATTTCCATTACTCTAGGAGATGGATCCAAAAAAATATTGCTGTGATTTAAGTCAGAGTATTCTGCCTATGTTTTCATATATTCAATGGCTTATAGTAACCTGTAATGAAAAAGAATATAAAAAAGAATATATGTATATGTATAACTGAATCACTATGCTGTACACCAGAAACTAACACAAAATTGTAAATCAACTATACTTCAATTAAGAAAAAGTTTATAAAAAAAGAAAAAAGTAGATAGAGCAAGTCTATTCTCCAGTGAATACTGGAAAACCAATGTAGAGAATATGATTTACTGGCCTACGTTCAAACAACCTAGTAACAAAAACAAGCATAGAACCTGGACCATTTGACTTTAAGCTTGGGGTTGTTTTAGATTGTTTAGGCTCTATTTCCACAATCGTGTCAAAAAGTATGTATATTTCCTTAGCTAAAATTTTTGATGTTTACCAAATTTCCTCTTAGTTTAACATTGATTCTATAACCGAGAGCTAGAAAAACAGACATACTAGGGATTCAACTTAACGTTACGTGTAGACCTGAAAAGTCCCACTTTGTATACAATACATATAATGGAACTCTAAGGATAATTCACTATTCTCTAATGTGAACTTGCTTTACACAGAGTCGATAGGATTAGGAAACACTCTCTGAAATGAATGTGTGTATCTGTGTAGTTGTGGGCATCCATATTCCACCCTGTGAAGAGGTATTCACTCACTCAGATTAGGTAACACTTTTTGATATTTCTGTATGTTTTATATGGTCTTCATGTGCACATGGAATGATCCAGTAGGGTGAGTGGTAAATATTTACAGCAGATTTGTAAGGCTGATCCAGAATCAATTTCTAAGGAGATTCATTCTTCAGTCCTTCTGCTGGATCTCTCCCCAGTCTTTGCTATTTCCATCACTGCCTGAAACTAACTGAATCTGGAGTTGAGACCAAGAGCAAGTTTACAGGAGAGATTTTGGATGATTTGAAAGAAAGGTGTATTAGAAGTGACTTTTGAGAAGCGGGACGACTGAAATGATATTATAACAGCACCGTTGGAGGCTTCGGACATGGCTAAGTGAAGCCAGTTGGATGAAGGGTAAACTAAACTCATTCTTTCCAATGTCTCGTCTATCAGGAAAGAAAACATAAAGGCTACGTCTTCACTTTTAATGTGATATGATAAACACAGGAAAAGGAACCACATTCATTTTGTTTAATATTCCATGAAGGTATCCGAGCAAGGCAATATTTTATTGTCTGAGAATATAACAAATGCCTGTGTTAGTCCCCAGTAATGAAACATGTCAAGAAATCATCATTGCTTGGGGAAGTGGAGTTTAAAAAGCATGCTTTTGCTAATAAATCATAGAATGTAACATAATATGGTGTGACTATGTTAAACCAATAATTATATCTACAAATGGAATCTGAGCTAAAAGGGAAACATATACTATTTTGCTTTGCTTTGAACTCCACCCCATTCACACACATAAGCACACATGCTCACACGCATGCACACACACATCTCATGCATACACACCATATCATGCTGAAAGATCAGGGGTGTATTGGTTGATGGCCTGGAGAATACAGTCTAGTGGGAACACATGATTTTGGTGAGCTCTGCCCTATTGTCCTCCTTGGGGTCTTCATGTACGTGCCATACTCCAGTGATGGAATTTGGAAGACACATGTATACCGAGCCTGCTGGAATAGAGTAGGATTTGATAAAACTGATTATGCAATCGTAATGAATGTCAGAAGTCTCACCTCCCTTCTCCCCCCCAAACACCATGCCACCAACTTTCCTACTTAGAATCTTCAGGCTTACTATTTCCATGCTCATTCCAAATTTTGCCACTTATGTGCTCTTCTTCCTTCCCCTCATATTTGAGGGTAGGTAAGCCACATAGTGGTTTTTACACAGAAAGTACACAATAAATGTGGATTATGTAAATATATGGAAATGTTTTTCTAAAAAGACATTGAATTACTTCTTTCTATTCAATTTACTCTGAATGGATACTGAAGCAGATGCCCAAAGAAGTCTCTGAATAGATTCAATTATTCTTGATTTTGTCCTGAATTTCTGAGGCACCAGATCATTCATTCTGATGTGTTTGTGTCTTCAGAGGCCAGGTCTATTGGCTTTAAAAGCTGAGCAAGCTGTGTAGGGGTGAGTGTGTGTATGTGGTGGGGGGGGGAGTTGGGAGGGGCAGGAAACATTCTCAGCAGGTCTGACAACATTTTCTGAATGTTATTACTGTTGGCAAAGTCTTATCTTAGATGAGGTGGTAAATTAGTAAACTGCCATGGAGAAGTATGATTTCGTAAAATTAGATGGGGTATAAAGAAACACAATTAATTCCAGACCCTCAGGCAAGAGAGATGAAGTAACTGGCGTCTTTGTTCTCTCCGATTATCAGATACACCATCTCTTCTTCTGAGTAATAGCAGGCACTCTCTGGCTGTCAGTTGAAATGCCAGGTATGCATTTGCAGTGTGGACAAGGCCACCCCAGGATTACATTTTATTGTCTTAAAGGAGAAAAAGAGTGAATCACCCTCCAAGGGTCTGTTTTCTCCCATTAACCCTAAACCCTCATGTCACAATTTGTTACATCTTAAAAATGACCAAAGAGAGGTTATCAGCTCCAAATTAGCCAGTAAGAGCCACACTGAAACACCCAGAAGGCCCCATCAGTATTAAAGTATGGTTTAGGTGCATGAAGTATTGTGCATTTTAAGGGGTGTTGCTGGAAAGCCTTGAGATGCAAACTGAGAAAAGCCCTCTTTCTATTTGGACAAAGCCTTAGGCTGAGAAGGAGAGAGGGAGGAAAACATAGAGGAACAGGGCACCGGGGCATACAGACTCAACCCACATTCCATGGGACAACGCTGTGTGAGGACATCAAGGGAGCTAGTCTGTACACCGTACAAGATCTACCCTCCTTTTCTACTGGATCTCAGTTCTCTTTGCATCTTCTGAGCGGCAAGGTCCCAGGTCTTTCAACAACCAGTCTCTGGAGTGCTGTGCAGTTTGGCAGTATTGCCTCAAGTCGATGCCGTAGACCACATGGGTTTTCACTCTTTCCCAAAACAACTTAAGATAAAAATCCAATTGAATTAAGAGTTAGAAGGGATGGGGCTTTGAGGTTAAACATAGTTCAGCCTCTCCCACAATGCTATGAAAAGTCCCCATTTCAGTGATTTGGTAGAAAACGTCCTCAGAGGCACGGGTTAAGAGAACACGAAAAAATGTGAGAAAATAGACTTACATAATCATCACTGGAAAATTACTTTGTCTTTAGGCAGATTTACAACTGTCCTAATCTAAGTCATGATGTACGTGGGAGTCACCAATATGATACCTCAACAAATGGCCTCCACACACATCAGCCAACACTTTATTCATTTAAGAAATATTTATTGAGCGCTTACAGGGTGCCAGACAGCATTCTGAGCACTGGGGATGTGGCAGTAGGTCCCTTTCCTGAGGGAAATATGAAATAAATAAGTAAACAGTGATTAGAGGCAGCCATTTTAGTTTGAGTGATGAGGGAAAGCCTTTCAGAGGAGGAGGACTTAACTGAATTTCAAGAACAAACCAGTCATGCAGAGACATGGGAAGATGGCACTTTGAGCAGAGGAACAGCCCACTTGGAGGCACTGAAGCAGAAGTAAGTTTGGTGTGTTTGAGGCACAGAATGACAGTTGCGGTACAGGGAGTGAGAAACAGAGAGAGCAGACCAGATCCCAGCAGGCCTCTCAGGTCATATTTAAAATTGAGAATTTAACTTAATTTAATTAATTAACTTTTTACTAGAAGTACTGGGGATTGAACCCAGGACCTGGTGCATACTAAGCATGCACTCTAGCACTGAGCTATATCCACCCCTCTTAAATTTAATTTTGATTGTGGTTGGCAGCCCTTGGAGGATCATAGGGAGGAGGATTACATGATTTTATGTTGTAAAATCTTACTGCTTTGTGAATAAGTGGTTGCAGGGGCAAGAAAGGAAAGCCATGTGGCAAACTGAAGAAAGTTCAAGTGGCTTGTGTTATAAATATTCGAGTCTTAGATTACAGAAATAATGTAAGGAAACGCATCGCGTAAGTGTATAGGAAACTCTAACACAGTGTTTACAATATGCCAAGCACTGTTCCAAGCATCTTAAGAATAGCAACTCACTGAATTCTCTTAGGAGCCCTGTCACGGTTCTACTTCACAGGTGAGATGGCTGAGGCACAGGAACTTTGAGTGGCTTGCCCATAGCAATTTAGTGGCAGAGCTGGGATTTAAATACAGGTAGTCTGGCTTCAGAATCTGCATCCTCAACTGCCCCTCAGTTATGGTAGAAACAGTGGAAATGGAGAAAAATGAATTAGTGTATTAGTTTCCCATTGCTGCTGTAACAAACTGCCACAACTTTAATGGCTTATGCATCATGAGTTTATGACCTTACATTTCTATAGGTCAGAAGAATAAAATCAGTTTTACCGGGCTAAAATCAAGGAATTGACAGGCCTGTGTTCCTTCTGGTTTTAGGGGAAAATTCATTTTCTCACATATTCCAGCATCTAGAGGTTGATCTCATACTTTGGCTTGCGGCCTTGAGTCACATTGCATCTTCTTTCCTTTGCCTGCCCTGTCACCTTCATCACCTTTTCCCTCTCTCTGATCTAACTCTAATGCTATGGCTTCTGTTATGAGGACCCTTGTGATTACATTGGGTCTACTTGGATAATCAAGGCTAATCTCCCCATCTCCATGTCCTTAACTTAATTTCAACCTCAAGGCTCTTTTTTCCATGCAGTGTAACACCGGTTCTGGAGATTACAATGTGGAAATCTTTGGTAGGGGCACGACATTATTCAACCCACCATAGACTCAGGATACATTTTAAAGGCAGCGCCAGTAAGACTTGGCTGACCAATTGGATGGGAGGAATGAGCGAAGGATTTCTAAATCAAGGATATCTCCTAAGTGTTTTTGGCTTGGGCAACTGGCTGGATGATGGAGCTACTTAGCATGATGAACAAAACAGTATGGAGGAAGTCATTTTGTTAAGGAGTAAATTGAAGAGTTCAGTTTTGTTCATGATAATTTTCAGTTGCTAAGTTGAGATCTCAAGTAGTTGGTTACAAGATAGCCATCATACACATTCTGAATGTAGTGGAGGGGACAGTGCTAGAGAAAGGAGTTTAGAAATTGGCATTTTGTTGTTGTTGTTGCTGAAAAACATAGCACGGGTTGAGATAATCAGGAAAGAAAGTGTTGCTAGAGAAGAAGAGAGATCCAAGGTCTGGCCCCCGGAGCACTTATCCCTAACAAATATTTAGGGGGTAAGCAGAGGAGCAGAAGTCAGCAAAAGAGAATAAAGAAATGGTGTAGAAGGTGAGAGGGAAACCAGGAAAGTGCAGGAGTGGATAGTCCAAGAGAAAAATGTGATGGAGAATAAGTATCCACCCAAATCTAGTCTCTCCTTCTTCCCCAGAATTAGAGTAGTAGCCGGGCAAGTGCCCATCCTTTGAAAAATTGAATTTGCAAGCACCTATTGCACCAAAGTGTGGCCGTGTATTAAGTGCCCCAAGTGGAATGTGAGCAGAATGGCATGTGCTGTTTCCAAGCTGTCGCCTAGTCCCATGGCTCATGCGCTCCCCCATGCTCTTTCCCCAGCCTCCATCATGTTGATAAGAACAATGCACTAAGGGAGGGTAGAGAAACAAGATGGAAAGATGGAAGAGAGCAGCCTCAGACTTGGACTGTTATACGTGAAAGAAATGAAGTCTTTGTCCTTTAAAAGACAGTATTGTTAAGGCTCTTTGATCTTTAAGACACTATATATTTTTTTGCCCAGCTGCATTTTACTGAGCTCAGACATTGGCACTAAAAGTGGGTCTCTTCCCAACTAAACCAATATACATGGCATTGGTTTAGTGATCAGGCAGCAGGTAGTATGGACAGGCGCGGAAGCTAGGACCTTAATAATACTGTGTCAAAACAGGTGATAATGCTGTTTCCCACAATAAATTGTATGGCCTGTGTCCACTGAGCCTGTAGATTAAAGAGAAGCAAGAGAAAGCCAGAGGTTTAGTGTATATTTCCAGTTCTTTGCTGCGTTAGCAAGGTTCTCAGAAGAAAAAAAAAAAAAAGGCAGTGGCTAATTTGCCAAGAGAAAGGAAACAGAATAGATAGTGTCTCAAAATTTGGAGTCTTTCATGTTAGGAAAAGCTAACTCCTTATATACCTCAAATAGAAGAGAAGAGATGGTTATTACAGGTAAACCTAAAAACAAATTAAGCCCATCAGAGAGACAGAGGATGGCCAAGAACAGACCAACGCTGTGCCCTTTCTAACCAGGCCCGTGGTTCGGAGGACCTCCAAGTAACCATCATTTCAAGTGAGCAAGAGAAATGTCACAGGAGGAAATAGAGAAATGAAGCAGAAATTAGAAAAATGTCTAAAAAAGCACTTTAGATAGTTTGCTGACACATGAAACCAACTGGAAGCAAAAATACCTAAAATCCATGATTACATTTTTAAGGGAATTATATTGTCAGAGAAACAACTGTCTAAGATTTAGCCAATTCACAGGACATCAAAACTGCTCCATCAGGAAGGAGGGTATACATGTTGTACAGTTGCCAAGGGAACATAGTTCCCATCTTCCATTTTAGATATGGCTTTGAAGGATAGTGGAATAATAGAGACTTACCAGGGTTTTGAAGATGGACACATAGATCAAGGGAACAGAATAGAGAGCCCAGAAAATAAAAAAACCGTAGATATATGGCCAATTAATTGTAACAGGGGAGCCAAGAATATACAATGGAGAAAGGGCAGTCTCTTCAATAAATGGTGTTGGGAAAACTAGGCAGACATATACAAAAGAATGAAACCAAATAACTATCTTATACCATACACAAAAATTTACTCAAAATGGATTAAAGACTTAAATGTAAGACCTAAACCCATAAAATTCCTAGAAGAAAACATAAGCAATAGGCTGCTTGACATCAGTCTTGGCAATTATTTTTTGGATTTGACATGAAAAGCAAAGGCAACAAAATCAAAAATAAACAAGTGGGATGACATCAAACTAAAAAGTTTCTGCAAAAGAAATAAACAGCAAAATGAAAAGGCAACTTTCCAAATGGGAGAAACTATTTGCAAATCATATATCTGATAAAGAGTTAATGTCCAAAACATCAAAAGAACTTACATATGTCAATAGCAAAAAAAAAAAAATCCAATTAAAAAATGGGCAGAGGATCTGAATAGACTTTTTTTTCTAAGAAGACATATGGATGGTCAGCAAATACATTAAGAGGTGCTTAACATAATCTCGTATCTGTTAGAATGGTTACTATTAAAAAGATAAGAGGTAAGTGTTGGTGAGTTGTGAAGAAAAGGATACTCTTGGTTGCTGTTGGTGAGAATATAAATTGGTACAGCTCCTATGGAAAAATGGAAGTTCCTCAAAAAATTAAAAGTAGAACTATCATATGATCCAGCAATCCCACTTCTGGGTATCAATCCAGAGGAAATGAAAACAGGATATCAAAAATATCTGCACTCCCATGTCCATTGTAGCATTATTCACAGTAGTCAAGATATGGAAACAAAGTGTCCATCAACCATGAAGGGATAAAGGAGATGTGATATGTATATATAATAGAGTATATTGAGCCACGAGAAAGAACATCCTACTGTTTGTGACAACCTGGATGGACCTTGAAGGCATTGCATCAAGTGAAATAAGCCAGACAGAGAAAGACAAATACTGCATGGTATCACTCATATGTGTAATCTAAAAAAAATTCAAGCTCGATAGAGAGTAGCATGGAGGTTGCCAGTGGCTGAGGGATGGAGGAAACAGAGAGAGGTTGGTCAAAGGGTACAAACTTTAGACTATAAAATGAGTAAGATCTGAGGATCTTATCTAAAACATGGTGACTGTAGTTGATAACACTGTATGGTTTAATTGAAATTTGCTAAGAGAGTAGAATTTAAATGTTCTCTTACACACACCCACACACAAAGATAAATACTGAGTTGATGAATATGTTAGCTAAATGGGGAGAAGCCTTTCACAATGTATACATATATCAAATCACAACAGTGCACACTTTCAATATCTTACAATTTTATTTTTAATTATATCTCAATAAATCAGAAATTAAAAAGAAAAGAACTTATCAGAGTTCAGTGTCAAGAGGTTGAAGGACAATAATCAAGAAATTTCCTCTCAGAGAGCAGAACTTGCGTAAACAAAGATTATCTCTGTTGCCAGAGCAGAAAGACGTCAAAATCCTGCCCATCAGAATTCTATCCTTCCTATAGAGTGACCAGTCAGTGGTATGTGTTTCTCATTCTTCCCTTTTTATTGTTTTTTAAAGTTTTGTTTCCAAATAATTTTAGACTTACCTGAAAGTTGCAAGAATGTAGAGCTCTTTTATACCCCTCACCCAGCTCCCTACAAAGTTAACATTTTGCATAATCACAGAACAATTACCCAAACTAAGAAATTAACATTGGTACAGTCTATTAAGTAAACAATTTAGGATTTCACCAGTTTTTCCACTAATGTCTTCATTGTTTATTTCAGGATTCAATTTGGAATCCTCCATCACATTTAGTTGTCATTTTTTAAAACTTTCCTCATAATCTGTGCACTTCCTCAGCCTCTTCTTGTCTTTCATGACCTTGACCGTTCTGAGCAGTACTGTTCAGTGATTTTGTAGAATTTTCTTCAATTTGGCTTTGTCTAATGTTTTCTTATGACTAGATGGAGGTTGTTCATTTTTTACCAGAATGCCACAGAAGTGATGTGTCCTTTCCTGTGCATTTTATCAACGAGTATATGAAATAAATAGATCTCATTATTGGTGATAACCTTGATTACATGGTTAAGGTGGTGTCTTACGGGTTTCTCCACTGTAAAGCTGCCATGTTTTCCTTTATAAATAATTATCTTGAAGAAGTACTTTTGAGATTGCACAAATACCCTACTTCTTTTCAAATTTTCACCTACTAATTTTAGCATCAGTTAATAGATCTAATATTAATTTTCTATACTTCTATACTTATTAGTTGGAATTCTTCTGTAAGGAAAAGCTGTCCCTTCTTCATTTATTTGTTTATTCAATATTTACTCACATCGGTATAGACACAAGATTATTTATTGTATTTTATGGGATAAATCTAATAGTTATTTTTGTTGCCAAAACTGGTCCAGATTTGGTCCTTCGGAGTTTGTTTAGGTTGGCTCTTGTATCCCTGCTTCCATCCCCTGGGACCATTTCCTTACTTTCTGGCATGAAGTTTCATTTTGTATTTTCTCTGCTCAGCCCTAGAATCAACCACTTCTCCAAAGGCCCCTGGTTCCTTCTGTTGGAGAATGATACTTAGAAAGAAAGATTTGGGTGCTAGGTGTGCTCATTGTTACAAGCATGCCATTACTTCTAGACCCAGAGACTGGAAGTATATGTATATATACAGTAACTCATGCATGCACATACATCTATGTTTGTTTCTGTTTCTATTTGCATATATATTTTAAAACATGAGTTGATAGTGATACCTTTGATTCTAATCCAAAACCATGGTATTCATTCTAGCCTCCCCCTTTGCTTATTTATAACTTTTTTCTCCAACAGTGGGAAACTTGGCTCTCATTATTTCCAATATATTTACTTATTTGTTCAACCCTAGTACAAACACAGAATTGGTAACTTATTCCTCTAAGAAAAGCAAATTTACTAACTATAGTATTGTACAGTTCTTTTATTCCTTAGTCTTACCATATCTGACCAAAATACTGTTTTCCAAAATAACAAGTTAATTCTTCTCTACTCACTTGGTGTAGTTATGCTATTAGTTTGTGATAGAGTTAGGTTCATTTGTTAAGTCTGTATTCCATGGTGGGTCCTCACAACAACATCCTGGTTGATTTTTTAAAAGATTTACATACAGCAAAGTTTATTCTTTCTCGTGTATAGCTCTGTGAATTCTGATGAATATATTTTCCCCATCATGGTCGTGACACAGAACAATTTCTTCAGTTCCAAAGTTACCTTTGCTGCTTATTTTAAATCAACTCTCCACACTCTGCCTCTGAAAACTACTGATTTATTTTCTGTCCCTATAGTTTTGCCTTGTCCAGAATGGTATATAAATGGAATCACACAGCATGTACTTTTTCAGATCTGACTTTTATGTGGAATTTTAGAGACCTGGCTTCTTTCACTTGGCAAAGCACACTTATGATTCACCCATGTGGTTGCCTGAATCAATGGTTTGTTCCTTTTGGCTGCTGAGTACTATTCCATGCTATGAATATACCACAGTTTGTTTATTCATCAGTTGAAGGACACGTGGATTGTTTGCAGTTTGGGGTGATTATGAACAAAGCTGCTATAAACATTTACATGTAAGCTTTTACATCAACATTAGTCTTTATTTATTTTGGATTGAATTCCTGGACTATGTGGCAAGTGTATGTTTAACTTTATAAGAAACTACCGAACTGTTTTCTAATGTGATGGTACCAATTTTATAGTCCCACCAGCAATGTATGGGAGTTTCAAATATTCCACATTCTTGCCAGTATTTAGTATGTCAGCTTTTTACAAAAAATTTCCCATTATGATGGGGTACAGTCATATCTAACTATGATTTTAACTTGCGTTTCCCTAATGATTAATAATACTTATTTGCTATCTACATATCTTGTTTGATGAAGTATCTGTTTACATTTTTTTGTCCAATTTTAATTGGGTTCTTTGCTTGTTGTTGAGTCTCAAGAGTTCTTTATATAATCTGAAAATAAATCCTTTGTCAGAAATAGAAAGTACAAATAATTTCCCCATAATGTGGCATGTCTTTATTCTTTTAAATGTGTCTTCAGAGCATAAAAGTTTTCAATTTTGAAAAGGCCCAAATAATTGATTCTTTTAAAATGAATTATACTTTAGTTGTCATACAGAAAATCTCATTGCCTAACTGAAGATCAGAAAGACTTCCTCTTATATTTCCTTCTAGAAATGTTAGAAGTTTTATGCTCTACATTTGGGTCTGTGATCCATTTTTAGTTAATTTCTGTATAAGTTTTCAAATAACAGCTTGAGGTTCATTCTTTTGCATATAGATGAGGTAGCAGGAGGAATTCCAACTTGGCCCCCTCAAGATTTCCTGCTCTAATCTGTGGCACTGTGAATGTACTTAATACTCCCTAATTATGTTAATTTACATGGCATAAAGGATTATATAGATATCATTAAGGTTACTAATCAGTTGACTTTCAGATTTACCAGCAGGGAAATTATCCAGGTGGGCCTCATTTTATTTACTATCTGGAATACAGTATTTGTGTGCAGTTACTTTTGTCTTTAACCTTGCAGTATCCAAACAAAATGCTAATTTGCAAAACCCTTTAAAAGTAGAATGTTTTCTCTAGCTGGTAGCAAAAGAGGAAATCCAAAAGATTCTAAGCATGAGAAGGATTTGATATGCTGTTGCTTGCTTGAAGATGGAGAGGTGAACATGACAAAGATTGCAGCTGGTCTCTGTAAGACAGCAAGAAAAGGAAACCTTAGTTCTACAACTATAAGGAATTGGTTTCTGTCAACAACCATATGTGCTTGAAAGCAGATTCTTCCCCAGTCTCCAGCTGAGAACCTAGCCTGGATGGCACCTCGATTTCAACTTTATGAGATCCTGGCCTGGGTGTGTCTTTCTGCTAATACATACTATTTTGATTATTGGTTGTGTATTTTGAATTTCTGTGATACTCATCACTTGATTATGATATCAATCTTTTCTATATATTACTGGACTTCATTTGTGAATTTTTATGTCTATGTTTATGGGGTTTTGGGCTGTAGTAAGAATACAGTAACTTTTGACATGAGATAGTTTTATTTCTTGAACTTTGCTGTTTTTCAAAAATATTTTTGCTCTTCTACTTTCTTTACCTTTTTGTATACATTCTAGAATCAGCTTGACAATATCTACGAAGAAGCTTGCTGAGATTTTGACTTAGATTGCGTTAAATCTATAGATTGATTTGAGGAGCAGTAATATCTTAGCGATATTGACTCTTCCCATTTATGAACAAGTTATATCTCTCCATTTATTTAGATCTTGTTTGATTTCCTTGATCAGTGATTTGTACTTTTTAACAGAGAGATCTTGCACATTTTCAAATAGATGTATACCTAAGAATTTTGTATTTTTAGTGCTATTATAAGTGGTATGTTTTTTGAACTTCTACTCTTTACTGTTAATTTATAGAAATATAACTGATTTTTGTGTATTGACCTTGTTTCCTGCAACTTTGGTAAACTCACTTATTAGTTCTCTTATCTTTTTGTAGATTCTTTAGAATTCTCTGTGTGGAAAATCATCTTGTCTGAGTAGAAACAGTTTTATTTTTCTCTTTTCCAATCTGTATACACCTTATCTCTTTGTATTGCATTGATTTTATTGCACTGATTAGGACATCTAATGTAATGCTGTGTAGAATCAGTGAAAAGGAATATCTTTGCCTTGTTCTTGATCTTAGGGAGAAGCATATAGATGTTACCTGCAGAGTTTTTGGTTTTGTTTTGTTTTCTTTTTTGTTTTGTTTTGTAACGGCTGCCCTTTATGAAGTGAAGGACATTCTCTCACAGTCCTAGACTGCTGAGATTTAAAAATCATCAATGTGTAGAATTTTGTCAAAAACTTTTTTACATATGTTGAATGGTCATATCATTTTTTCTTCTTTAGTCTGTGAATATAGTGAATTACATGGGTTGAATTTTTTAAATTTTGAATCAGTTTGTAATCCTACGATAAACACCATTTAATCACGATACAGTAAACTTTTTATATATTGCTGGATTTTATTTGTCAATTTTGTGTTGAGAGGTGTATCTATGTTAATGAAGAATATTGACTTGTAGCATTTTTTGGTAGTGTTTTGTTGGTTTTGATATTAGGGTAATAATAGGCTCATTCAATGAGTTGGGAAGTGTTTCTTCCCCTTCTATTTTCCAGTAGAGATTATTTAGAATTTGTATTATTTCTTCCTTAAATGTTTGATAGAATTACCTGGTGAAGTCATCCAAGCTTGGAATTTTCTTTGTATAAAGGTTTTTAACTATAAACTCAATTTCTGTAATAGATATTTCTTGTTACTTATTTCTTCTCAAATAAATTTTTGTAGTTTGTGTCTCTTAAGGAATAAGTCAGTTTCATCTAAACTGTTGAATTTGGGGGCATAGAATTGTTTGTAGTATTTCATTATTGTTTTGTCTATGGGGTCAGGAGTGACATCTCACCTTTCATTCTTGATGTAGGCAAATTGTAATCACAGCCTTCTCTGCATCCAGCAGGTGTTGTTACATCGTAGTCTAATTATTTTTCAGGTTAAAGTGTTTTAAAATTTCCTCCAGACCTCCTATCTGAATCATGGGTTATTTAGAAGCGTGTGTTTTCATTTCAAAATATTTAGGGAATTTTTCAAGTATTTTTCTGTTATTGATGTCTAGTTTAATTCTTTTATAATCGAAGAACATACTTTGTATGATTTCTATTATTTTAAATTTGTTAATGTTAGTTTTATGGCCCCAAAATTGAGTCAATTTTGCTAAATGCTCTGTGTGCAACTGAAAAAAAAGTGTATATTTTACTGTTGTTGTAAGTGTTGAGTTTTACACAGCTTCAAATTGAACATCGTTTTACAGTTTATGTTGCTCAGTGTATTGGTACAGAGAATTATAAAGAAAAATATATGTACCTTTTTGATAAAGGCTAAAGTTAGTGGAAGAAACAAGCATGTTTAGTGAAGGAATACTATAATTGAGAGAAAAGGAAATACGCTCTTTTAAAACCAGACTTCTGTAATAATTGAAGTGTGACTCTGTCAGGTTTTGCCTCCTTTATATCCAGGTTCAAACTCTGTTTTCTCCCATAACCAAGGATACTCGATCACAGTCTGACATTGACTATTGCACAGGGCCTTGGAATCAATTCTGACCCAAGCTGATGGCAGGATTAAAGCAATTTTATTCATCACTGACTGAGCACCACACCTGCTTTACTCTTGTCAAACAGTTCTTCCAGGAACTCTAAGTTCCACTTGGACGTCTCCTTTGCTGAGGGTTTATGATCATCACACACTACAACAGGACCCCAACTACTGCAGTGTGGGCTTTGCATGCAGAAATTGCAATGTCTTGAGTCAAGTAATTAACTTGGCAAAGCCCTCACTACTTTAAAAACTAGCAACATCTCTGAACAGCAGATGGAATTTTAGAGTAATGCATCTGGGAAGCTGCAAGCAACAGGAATACATCTGTTTCCATTGTTATAGAAAGATAAACAGGACCAGACTCAAGACACTGTGGGAAAAAAAGTTCTTGCTTGTCTGCTTACTGTTTACTGCTTTTCTGGAGGAAGAAATGTCAAAGATGTGTCAAATGGTGAGGACGAACTGGTCTACAGTGCAGTCATCTCAAATATGTCCTGTGAACAATAAAAACAAGGCTCATCAACATGACAGAAAAATTCTCAGCTGATTATTTATTTACTTATTCATTGATTCCTGCCCACAGTATTTCAAATTCAAGAACATCAAGAAATTCCCGTTTATCTTTGTATTTTGACTTTTTGGGCCACTTTGTATAAAAATGTAGTTGCTGTCCTTTTTGATTTTAGTCTGGTTATGGATGTTTTTAGGATATGCTTGCTAGTTTTTCCATGAAAAACTATATTAGGTTGATTAACTGTAGATTTATCTAATGTTTTCTTAGAGCATTTGATATTTTCAACCCACACAATGTCTTGGAAATACTTGCTATTTGAAGAAGTATTTGCTTTTATTTGCCTGAAAATGACTGGTCTGACTGGTTTTTTTTTGACTGAATTAACTGGAAGTTTTGGCGTGTTGATGAAGTCAGAAGTTGCCAAATAATCTCAAAAAGCAACATTATTTTTTCCTTCTGGGGGAAAATTATGAATTTTACCAATCTACCAATTTTAAAAATCCAGTCTCCAAGTGAGCTTTCAAATCTTTTCAGCCAGGAGCCATCAGACAAATGGAGATATTGGTTCACATCAGACCTTTTTGGAAGAGAGAGTGAGCCTTCGTCTCTGTTAACCCTGCAGGCTGCACACTAGCCAAGTCCAGATTGAAGACCTATTAGTCATGTCTGACTGGAAAGCACACACTGTATCCATGGCCTTCAAGGTGATGTATGGGCATCTGATATGTTATTTGTTTTCTTCCCCTGACAATTCCCAGCACCTACTTTCTACCCAGCAACAAATAATCAAGGTTCCATGAGTTGAGAGGTGCCAGTTATTCAAGTGATAGATTTGGGTAAAACCCTAGGATCAGAGTAACTTAATGAATCAGCCAGTGGATGCCTGCCCCATTTAGAGACAGAGCTCCTGGCTGCCAACAAAGCCACGTGCTGTTCCCCTTGCCTGAACAGCAGGGCTTTGGGCAAATGCCTCATAAAACGCAGGGACAGATAGAACTGGGGAGCAACGTGTGCTCGAAGGCTCTTAGGATAATTTTCCCCCCTTTTAAACTCTGTTCAACATTGTGACCCCCTGCTTCTCCTGGCTACAGATTCAGGTGATGAAAGGAGATGAAAAGCCAGTGGGTTTTCACCAGCAGGAGAAATGAACGAGGACTCAACTTAGAAGAGGGACGACCTCTCTTATGTTTTCTGCACGGCTGCTGGGCATTCAACAGTAAACTGGAAGAGAGTACAAATGATGCAGAAAATATGGTGGAGATCACCCTTGGAAAGCAGAGCTATCTTTCAATGGGTGGAAAGGTTCATATGAAAGATTCCACCGGAGGGGAAACACTTCTCAAATAGATCCAAATCATCGGTCCTATGGCACTGAACCTTTTTTATATACATCCATATATTTGCTTATTTGTGGGGAATGCTAAAACCTCAGAGTTCCTGCTTGCTCTGTTTCTTTGGGATAAAGTTATTCTGTGGTCAGAGACACCTAAGACCATTAGGCACGCACACTGCAGATCTGAAGAAGGTCTATTTACTTGAGCTTCCAGGAAAAATATTGACAAGGCAGTAAAAATACTTTCCTTGATTACTCAACCTCATATTTTAAACCTAAAATTACAGGAACTTTTCTCTTTTAGTCACTTATTTTTAGCTTCTCTATTTTTCCACCTTTGGGGGTTTTTTTTAGTTCACCTTTTAAAACAGTCTATTTATACTGACTCTGCAAATCGAGGAATAGCAAACCCTTTCAAGCATTGTCACTGTTTCCCTCTGACTAGTTTTCAAGCTGCTTGGGGACAAGTGAATCTCAGCTTCCGAAGATAAATAGATACAGGGGAGTTTGCTACAGGGCTGGAAGAAACTTCAAAAAGTCTGTTAGCGCTGGATTTCAGGAAAGCCAATATGTTAATCTTTTTTTTTTTTTTTTAGAAAGGGGAGAAGAAGCTCTTGGGTTTTTTCAAATTTTTTATTTGTATTGAAGTATAGTTGGTTTACAATAGTGTTAATTTCTGGTGTGCAGCATAGTGATTCAGTTATACATATTGCCATTTCTTATTTCTCTACCTTTGGCCAAAGGTCAGAAAGAGTTACAAATCTGAGGAGGAGGCACTGGATCTGACTCCATCAGTGTCACACAAAGGGACTTCAGTCAACTCAACACTGGTGCTTGAGAAAGGAGGGACCCAGACCATTCTGTCTGTCCTAGCCCCTCGCTACAACGCCCTCGGATCCCATTATCTCTACCTTTTACCCTGTTTCAGTTTTATTCATTGCACTGTCTGAACCTGGACCGTGTATTTGTCTGATTATCTGTGTGTTACATATCATTTTCACCAGATTTTAAACCATAGGAACGGGGGGTGGTTTCCCACTGCATGCTCTACATGTAGAGAGGGCTGGGTGCAGACACTTCTCAATAAAAACTTCAAAATGCTTTCATTGCTGAAAGGATAAGTCAGAGTTTTTCAGCTGCCTTGCATTTAAAAAAATTGGACTAGTTGTTTATTCACAACCGTCAATGCTGTTTTCCTCTATCTTTGAATTGATAGAAATCAATTCTTCTCTTCTTCCCACAAATCTGGAAGATCAGAGAGCACTTGTCACTGTTTGAGAAAGCTATTCTCAGAAACTCTATCAGTGATGCTGAGCTCTGCTTTTGAGTCCTTGCTGAAAATACCCAGGTCATTTTCAGAGTGAATGAATGAATTATGCCTGTATCATAAGTTTTTGATGAGTATTCTCAAGGGTTAAGTTTTATTTTTTAACACTCTGCCTGGGGCCCCCTGTGGTGCTTTTGCTGCTTCAGCTTGCCAGTTTCTATTTTATTTATCATGGTGTTTGCTTACTTTATATCCTGCCATAAAAATATACACACTCCTGGCTGACCGTCCAGAATGGTCTCTGGACTTTGACTCAGATAAAAGAACAATTGGGTCACCTGGTGATGAAACACAGCTGCCTGGTCCTGGAACGAATACCAGGTGCTCAGGAGAGAAAGACAGTTAGCTGGACTAGGAGGGAAAGTGCTGCTGCGCGGCGCGGGAAGCCCCGGAGGAAAGGCTGTCTCAGCGTGAGTCGGTGCCTCGTTCGCCATTGGAGATGCACGGCACATTGCGGATTACTCACCTGAAACTTGTATTCCCCAAACCACAATATCTTCCATTTGGAAGAGGCCTGAGGGGTGGGCCCACCTTCTTCCCATCAGAGAGCGTGTTGGGCTGTCCCCCTCACTGAGGGCTGGCTGTGCTTGGAGGCTGCCAAGCCTGGGCAACAAAATTGGAAAACTAAACCTGCTGCTGCAGGAATTAAATGTGGGCAGATGATTCATTCCAACGATAGGTAGACATCTGTGCGGTCATCACCATTGGGGATGTCTGTGCGATTCTGATGCGTAACAAGTGTGATCAAGAGTTGACAATGCTTATATAATAGTGAGGAACACTTACTGAACGTTTACTGTATGACACACCGTTTTCAAAACACTCCAGAGCCGGCTCTTTTCTCACAATACCTGAGGTAGATTTATTCCTTCTATTTAAAACAGAGGAGCAAAGATGCAGAGAAGTTCATTTCTCTGTGGTCACCAGGATTTGGAACCAAAGCGCTTTCTTCAGAGCCCACCTAAGGACATTTCTAGTCCTGACAGTGACTGAGTAATGTTTGGACAGCCTGCAAAGTACCTTACCCAAATGAGTCATTCTCATTCAGCTTCGAAGATTTGGCCACTTCTCTATTTTCGATTCCACAAATATTGTTAATTTCCACGAGAAACCTCAGAGGTCCCATTTCTGGCTCAGGAGAGGGTTAACACACTCCACCCAAGAGTCTCCCAGTCCTGGGCTTCATTCATTTTGCAGAATATAGTGTGCTCTTTTTTATGAGTCTGCTCCACATCGTTAAAGCGAACCCACACACTAACAGCTGAACCCCAGCCATGTGGCGTTGCAGTGACCTTGACCTCATTTCCCCCTCAAACCCTTGGTCTTGATCAATTCCCAGAACCCAAAGTTCTGCAGTTGAGTCCTCTGACAAAAACAAATGAGGGAGTTTCAGCGGCTTGCTTCCACAAGGAATCAAGGGCTCTCTTCTGATATGTCTCTTGATATTCACTCACCAAACATTAAAAAAAAAAAAGTTTCTAGGAGAAGATGAGTGGAGTTTTTGAAGAAGACAAATTTATTTGATATGCACATAGAAACTGCATACATCCGATGACACGAAGGATGCTGGGACGAGACTTCAGCCCCGAAGCATCTCTCTCATGCCTCTGCCTGATTCCGTTAGAGCTTCGTGCCTCTGGGGTCTTTTGCTTCTGCTCTGAGTATTCAAATGCAGATGTCTCTTGGAGAGGTGACACAGGAAGCCACTGTCCGTCTTTAAAATCCTTTTATGATTCAGTTGATCCTAGAGGGATTTGTCATAGACTCAGTAAGCTTTCATTAGGAGAAAAGAGAGAAGTGAAGGATACATGTGGCTCAGAGGAACCAAGCTGATGGGAGAGACCTGGCCGAGTTGGCCACTGGAGACCCTGGTGGCCCTGCAGAGGGCGCCACACACTTTATACCCTGGCTTTGGACCCCTCCTGCTAGGCTTCTGGCCTGCTCCCAGTCCCAGCCATGTAATTAATTAACACCTCCATCACCTCACATATTTATCCTTTTGTGTGCGTGTGTGAGAACATTAAAGTTCCACTCTCAGCAAGTTTTGATTATACAATACAATGCTTTCAACTCTAGTCACCGTGTTGTATACTAGATCCTCAGACACCATTCATCTTTTAGCTGGAAGGTTGCTTTTTACCCTCGCTCCTTTTTTCATTCAACACACCTCCAATGACTGATTGAGTCTGTATCACTATAAGACAGGTTTGCCTTTTCCAGAATTTCCGAAACTTAAAAAATTGGTATGACATACTATGCTCTCTTTTGCTTGTGGTTTCTTGAGTTCTGACTAAATGAAGACTCACCCATGTTGTTGCATCAGTCTGCTTTTTTTTTTTTTTTTTTTTTTTTTTTTGGAGAAAGTGTGTCTTTTCCCATTTTATAGAGCAGGAAACTCAAACTCAAAGAGGTAGGTGATTTTTCTCAAGGTCTCAGTTCACAGGTAGCCCATCCAGGACTCCCACACACAACCTTGGGCATCCTGGATTCCTTACCATGATGCTGCTCTTGGGGCTGAACTGAAAGGAAGAAGGTCACTCACTCTACCTGAGTGGATTGAAACGTGTGGAAATGGCATGCCAAGCACAAGGGAAGAGCGTATCCTAGTAGCTGATATGAGGGTGACTCTTTGGCTTCAGGATGAGCACCTGATACAGTCAAGCCACTCAGAATTCTTCACCTGGAATTTTAAACTGGGAATAAGGAAAAGGCTAAAACTTTTTCTGTGGTTAAATCTGTGGAGTATGAAGCCTAGGACTGACCAAGGGTCGTGGTTTCCTGCACCGTGGAAAAAATCTGAACTAAAAGAGAAAGAAGCCAACATTCAGAGAAAAGGAAAACTAAGGGACATGAAGTCCTAGCTGTTTTGAAACTTCAGTTCATTTGTTTTTGAGAGCTAACAGCATCCTTGTCCTTCTGACGAACTGGCTATTTAGCCCTTCATTTGATAACTTGAGATGTTTCAGAATCAACCAACAAATTCCCTCTAAGTTTGAGTTAGGTTTCTGTCACTTGCAATCAAAAGAACCCTGAGTAACATGTAGCCCTTGAAAGGATTTAATTGGATTAAGTCATTTGCATAAAGTTGCCACTTCTTGCAAAAAACCGGTAGTTTTCTTAGCAACTCTAGTTAAATATACTGCATTTGTATTGTGCGGGGAAGAATGACAGCACAGTATTTACCTTTTCAAACAATCTTTGTTTCCACTTGGCATATGCAGAGGTTGAAATATTAACAGTACATCCCAGGAGAAAAACCTAGCTCTGTAATGTCTATGGGTGATAAAATATATTATATAAATACTCTGTGTTCAAGATCAGCACATTCTATGCATTTTTTTTCCTGCTGGGAGTTATTCATTTTTATGGAAAATGACCTGGCCCACTACAATAAATGTGGGTAAAAATGCCGGGGGATTATTTTTTTCCAATTCTCATACCATATGCAGGTAGTGAATAATGTCTTGTGTATTTTAGGATCCCATTTTCAGAAGTAGAATACTTGCATATGAGGAAGACTAAAGGTGGTGAATCTCCTTTTAAGTAGAAATTATGTCCAGCAGCAAAAATTAAGTCCTTTTTATCTCATGCAGAGAAATTTCCCCTTTTTTGAGGACCAGTTCCCAAGAATGCTATCAGTGCCCTGCCAAGGGAACTCTAAGAGCAATGGGAATTAACACTTGGATAAGCTTCTCTTTACTTTGTTTTCATTACTCTAACTCTTCTTCCTGATTTTAGTCTATCCTTTGTTTAGCTTTTTTCCTTGTTATTGTTTCCCTTTCCCTTCCTTCCTGTCTCCCCAGGGCTCATTGAGGGGAGAGCCAAGTCTCCATTCCTCCTCGTTATGCTCATTTGTGAACTGGAAGGAGTGACCCCGTTGTTGCCCGTCCTCATGCAAGGGGAGCCTTCAGTAGTTTCTAGTTTGGATTTCCACGCTCCATCATGTTGGGATGCTCAGAGGGCAATTGTATGAGAAACAGAAGATAACTGAATTACAGATTTCCATTGTGTTCAAGATGTTAGCTCTTGCACACATGTAGCAATTCTTGATTGCTTAAGAGGTCCCTGGTGTGTTTTTGGCAAGTGAAGACCTTTACATGTGCCTGGCTCTGGTCCAAGTGACATGCACAGAGCTGGGATTACTTAACTGCTCATCTGCCTGCATCTTCTTCCAATTCCTTAGAAAGAAAATGGAAAACAAGGAGAAAGAAAAGGGGTGTTGACCTTGATGACCAAAAGAATTCCTTCTAGATAAATTCCAAGATAAACTTCAAGATTAAAAAGATAAAACACTCCTCAGTGGAGTACTTGCGGGAAATAAGGTCTAATTCAGACAAGCTTTCTTTGAAAAGAAAAGTAAAAGGAAAGGACTAACTTCTTGGATTTGTGTTCATGTGTGTGTATGTTTGATTTCATTTTGTGAACTTAATAGTTATCTTTAATGACTTTCAGATCTACCTAGGATGAGGAACAAGTGACAAATTACCCAGAATAGAGGCTGCTCTAATCGTGTGATGTATTGGTTTGATTTAGGAAGTATCTGTGAGGTGAAAAGAATGAAAAAAAAAAAACTGACTGGTAAAACTTAAAAACCATTTTTAAAACTCATTTTTTAGATATAAATATACATTACCATCTTTAGTATTAATTGCCTATAGCCAGGGTGAGAATGTGGAGTTCCAAACAGAGAGAGGAAAGAGGGGAGAACAGAAAGTAACTCGAAGATCCTAGAAAGTCGCATGTATCTGCACCCTGGAGGATCCAACCTCCTTCTTACTCTGCAATGGGAATCCCATCTGCCTTCAGTCTTCAGGGGAGGGGGGTCGCAATGGACAGGTGCATCCCCTCTGGGCGCTGGAAAGCAGAACTAGCTTTATGTTCACTTGACTTGGGGCACCCTGCTCCTTTTGCTCTTTAAAAGGAGAGATTCTCTCTTTCTCCTTGATGAAATATCAAGTACAGCAGTCTGCATGTCAAACTCTAAATAGAAAAGGGTCAAGAACAGTCTTGGAACTTGCTGGTACATGAAAAGGGGATGGTGGGATGGACAGTCCTCTGAAACTGAGAAAGAAACCTCTCGTTCTCTCCCTTGGTTTAGACTTAGCGTCCCAGTCATCTAATGCACGGTCTGGGTATAGCCTCAGAATTGGATAAAATGTTTCACATCCAGACTATCCGAACTTGAAGGAGAAGCAGAAGATGAAGGTCAAGGATGCTTGAGTGTAACCTGGTTTAATTAGTATTTTTTCCCCCAAATACCTAGCTGATTGGTATTGAAGAAATGAGAGTGTTTTTTAGAGGGAATAGCACAAGTGTAAGATATAATTTTGATCAAAGAGCCCTTCATGTTTGGATGGTGTTAAGTGGACAGTGAAAGGTCTAGATAATGGCTTTGAGCATCTGGAGATGAGAAAACAGAAGAGGCTATTGAGTGACAGAAAAAGTGGCAGAAGAGGAGAAAAAGTGAAGCAGGAGAGAAGTTCAACAAAGGACTTAACTCATAAAGACTCATCAGAATCTGCTGGTATTTCTCTGCTATCATTCCCAATGTAGTTACTATAAACTTGTTCTCTGTTCCACATTAATTCTTTTTTTGTTAATCTTTCCTACGATATTGAACACTCTGTAAGGGTAGGGCCATGTGCTCTATGCCTTTTGTATTCTGCTAAAGCATCTCTCTCAGCCCAGTGCCAGGAGCAAAATGAGTACTCCATAAACACTCATTTATTGAGGGTTTGACCAGGGATGGCTAAAAGACCAAGCTACAAAGTGGAAAAAGCTGGAACACATCAGTGATGCATTTTAGAGAAACCACTGTTTCGCCTTTCCCCTGTTTTTCAAAGGATTTTTTTCTTCAATGTCAATTTGCCTTTGGAGATTTTAAAAAGAGAGGCAAGGAGGTAAAACTAATTCTTTCTCTTGTACTCCGAGGCTTCAGAATTTGTTGTCAGTACAGCCAAGAATACCATCATCACTTTAGGTAAAATGATTCCTCAGAGACACCTTGTCTTCCCAATTGCTTTTGGACTCTTGCTTCATGACAAAAATCATAAGCACGGGACACAACCAGGAGCCCGTAGGACTGAGATGAATCTCTGCCAATAGGGAGACCGTAAGCAAGGGATGCTGGGGGCCATTGTTTTCTCATATTACGTGTAATGAGCTACATGATGTTGGTCTAAACTGTGATCAAAATGAAGGGCTAGTTCAGTGTGATAAAGTCCTGACAACACCACTTGTGACAAATGGTGAAAATTAAGTTTAACGCTCAGAAGAGGACCGAAGCACCAGGTTGGGACAAATAAAGAATGGTAGAAGCCGCCCCTCCACTTGATGGTCATATGAGCCTTTCTCATCAGCCACCAAGAATTTATGAAGCAGCCAACTTTCCCGGTGGTGGGGGCGACAGACTGAAGGGCACCAAGGACAAGTTTATGGCAGAAAAATGGCGTTGGATCTTTTATTTTCCTTTCTCCCTGTCTCCCCTCCACCGCTCCGTAGTTTAGCTTAGCTCATTCTGGAGTCTAGCACAGAAAAGGCCTCGATTATCAAATGTAATATTCACGTAGGATCGTACCGTTCAGCCTCACGTTGGGGAGCACACAGGGCTTCACTGTTCCTTAATAAATTACCTCTTCGTGTAGCAATTAACCCCCTTCTGTGAAGGTTCAGTGTTTCCTTGGGCCCGTGCCAGTGCTAACAGCCATGGCTTAGCATTCTTTTTAATGGGCTGCAATTACTGCTGAGAGCAGGGAAACATAAAATATTAACACTTAAGCATCTTTTACACTTCTTTGAACGTTAGATTATGTTGAAAATATAACTGACTTTTCATTCTTAAACCTGATATTTGCTTAGAATTCCACAGGACCCATGAAAATGTTTCAGTAAGTGGTTTCTGTTGATTTATTGACTCCCATGAAAGCTTAATGGAAATCCCTTGCCACCAAATATTGAATATGTTTTAGGCATGCTTACAAAAGTCATGTTTACCAACTCAAGGGTTTTCCTGCATTTTATAGAAGATAGATGATTTGGAGCATAACTTGATGCGAGTCCATTTTCCTCCTTCTGTGTCATCTCTGGGGGAAGAAGTGGACGGAAGCTTCAAACCATCCAATTATTACGTGCAGGCAAAGTTAAATTGGTCTTCTTAAAATCTATTCACTATTATCTTTTTTTAAGTTACTTTGCCTTTTTTGGTATCATCTGTTGATGTGAAGATCCAATGAGATAAATGATGTGGAAGTGTTGGTAACCTGTACATCACTTATTAGCCTGTTTTCTATATGTGCAGAATGCAATATATGTGTATATATCCACTGCATATACTATGTGTACACTATACACATGTAGATTTATATTTTGCATACTATATATAATATGTAGCAAATATGTCATATACATATTGTGTTATGTATAATATATATACTAGACAGAATAGGGAATAAGTAATGTACACATACATATAACATTTATATATAAATTGTGTATGCGCACACAGTATCTATGTATATGCATATGTCTGTGTGTATGTCTATATGTAGTCATTTTGGTGCTTGCTTTATAAAACTGTGGCGTTATTAGAGCTATAACTAATTTCAAGAGGTTATATGGATCCGTTCCATGATTTCAGATGATTAAAAAGTCTAAATGTGTTAAGGTGGATCTGTTTTCTCCTTTGCTATCTCTCAAGAGGGCTGCCTTACAGACTTTTAATTATAGAAGTAATTTAGGCACTCTTAACTACAGAAGTGTTTTCCACTTCACCAAATAAATAATTTTAATAACTAGTCACATAAGTGCTCATAAACTAAATATATTTAATTCTCTAATATTCATTTCTTCTGTTTTACTTTTTAAAAAATCTTTGTGTTTCTCCAACAGGACTTGCAGCATTAAGTATGTGTAGATTGATTGATATTGAGTCTTATTCCAGTTCTTGTAAACATTATTTTTTGTGCTAATATTGCCTCTGAAGTATTGTCCAATGTTTAGTCAACCTGACAGCTAAGGAAGTCTTCCTTATGAATTACTGAATTATTTTATCATTTAACATAAGTCCATTTCCTCTTACTCATCATTTAATACAATTGAAAGTATAAACAAAAATCATGTTGCCTTCTTCCCTTTATAAACATGAGATTCAAGTATTGCTTAATTCCAAATATATCTGTTGTTTTTCCTTGCTTGCAATTGTACCACTCCTTTAGAAGTTCCTCAGTGAAATGGAATGATTTTATCCCTCTGACACCAAGATGTGCAAACTATGGACAATAGTCCCAGTCCACCACTGCCCATTTTTGTAAATACAGTTTTGTTGGAAACAAATTCATTCATTCATGTCTGTGACTGCTTTTGAACTATGACAGCAGAGTTGAGAAATTGTGACAAACTGTGACCCACAAAGCTGAGCATAGTTACTATATCACCTTTGTAGGAAAAGCTTGCCAGCCCCGCACATTTAGCATCATTAATTATGCTGCTATGGAAACAAGCATTCACATATAGTGTTGCTAATTGTATTAATAAATGCATCCAATCATGGGATAGTTTCTATGTGCTTTTTAATATTCCATGTCAAACGTGTTTACATTTACTTGCTGTTTCCAAGACAACCCTCTCTAGACCTGGAATCTGCCAGTCTTTTCTTGAATTCAAAGTTCTTTTGTCTTTTCTTTGGGTTACAGAAATGTCAAAGTGTACACGATGGTTACAAACAGGGCTGGGAGTGTGTGTGGCTAATACGTCATGCTTCAAAACAAGATGTGTCACTTAGTGGCTGTTGTACCCAGAGAGGAATATATCACTGTGCGTGTGACACCTGAATCCCCTCTTCTTATTTCTTCATTTAATAAATGAGGGTAATAAGAATATCCATCTCGTTTGTTGAATGCGAAGATTAAATAAAAAATGTAATAATGTATTCACCGATAATGCTGGAGCACATGATGTCTGCCCTGTATGTAATTAGTGTTTTTTATGATGACCCAAGTAAATGTACAATAAAAGGTAGTAATTATAATAGTATACTAGTTGCTTCCACTCTTTGCTTTATATGTTACATACAGCCCTTAGTCTTGTTCAATAAGGCAGCGACTCTGACCATTTCTCTGACTCATAATAAAGCTTGGCAGTTCATTCTGAACCATAGTGATATGATGTGAGGCAAAGCAGAACTCCTCGTTTATTTGTTTCTTAATTAGCCTCCCTCATTGAGTCTCTCTGTCTCCAAGCACAATTAAAATGTTATGTGTTTCTTTTAACACTCCAAACTATTTTCTGTCCCCAAGCACCCTAGAATCTCAAGTTGATGAAACAATTAAGAAAGAGGAAAATCCCAGAGGTGCCCAAATGGGGATATCGAAACATCAGAGGTGATCAAAAATGGTCACACTCATGTTGTCACACAGGAAATCCAGTGCGCCAGTCAGTGGCGGACGATGCCACGCTGCTTAAACACTGTCAGGCAGATTCTGATTCATCCAGCAGTTTTTGGTGTTTTTACTTATACTGGGCATTTTTACCTCTTTTTAATTTTATTTTTTCATATTGAAGTATAGTTGGTTTACAATGTTGTGTTAATTCCTGGTGTACAGCACAGTGATTCAGTTATATACATATAAATATTCCTTTTTATATTCCTTTTCATTATAGGCTATTACAATATATTGAATATACTTCCCTGGGCTGTGCAGTAGGACTTTGCTGTTTATCTATTTTTATATAGAGTATCTGCAAATCTGGGACTCCCAATTTATCCCTCCACCACCCCTTCCCCTCTTGGTAACCTCAAGTTTATTTTCTATGCTTTTGTAAATAAGTTCATTTGTTTTATTTTTTTAGATTCCATATAAGTGATACCATATGGTATTTTTCTTTCTCTTTCTGGCTTGCTTCACTTAGAATGACGATCTCTAGTTTCATCCATGTTGCTGCAAATGGCATTGTTTTATTGTTTTTTATAGCTGAGTAGTATTTCATTGTATAAATATACCACAACTTCTTTATCCAGTCATCTGTCAATGGACACTTAGATTGCTTCCATGTCTTGGCTATTGTACATAGTGCTGCTATGAACATTGGGGTGTATGTATCTTTTCAAATTAGAGTTCCCTCTGGATATATGCCCAGGAGTGGGAATGCTGGATCATATGGTAAGTTTACTTTTAGTTTTTCAACGACTCTCCATACTCTTTTCCGTAATGGCTGCACCAAACTACATTCCCACCAGCAGTTTAGGAGCATTACCTCTTGCGCATACTTGCCATCCTAGTTGAAGTTTTACCATTAGAGAGCCATTTATTTGAAAATTCTCTTTCCACTCTCTACCAAATAGGCAAATAACTCCTTTCTGTTGCAAAACTTTTTCCCTAGGGAAAAATAATTTCTCCTTTCCCTGAAGTCTGCATTTTGCTTGCCACTATTTCATTGTTTGTGTCATACAGACCTTCTGGTTATTTGCATGTTAACCTGAATTGCTTCCTCATCTGCTCTCCATCCTTGTCAAGAGTATGGAGGTACCGACTGTGCACACTTAACTCTCTGTGTGCCTCAGACATGCACTCGCAAGCAGGTATTTCTCAGGACCGTTATCACTCTGAAAACTATGTTTTCCACAAGACTTTGCCTCTTAAAAATATGCTTCATGAGAATTCTATTACCAGTTAATAAAAGCTATAACATGTTGATCAAATAATCTTTTCTGCTGTGGACTGAATGCTCGTGTCCCCCTCCTAAAATGTTATGTTGAAACCTTAATCCCTGATATCTGAAGGAGGGGCTCTTGGAAGGTAATTAGGGTTACATTATGTTGTGGGGGCGGAGCCCTCATGATGGGATTAATGTCCTTATAAAAGAAGATAAGATCTTTCTCTTTCCACTAGGTGAGAATATAACAAGAAGACATCCATTTGCAAACCAGGAAGAGGACTGTCAGCAGGAACTGACTGTGCCAGCACCCTTGACCTTGGTCACCCCAGCCTCCAAAACTGTGAGAAATAAGTGTTTGTTGTTTAAGCCCACTACTCAGGTATTTTTGTTATAGCAGCTTGAAGTGATTAAGACTCTCCGTATTGGACATTTACTTCTGGCAGATACTGTTGGTTGGCTTAGTGCCCAGTCCCAATCCCCTTCTCCATTGCCTGCTTCCACAGAATTTGCTAAAAATATTACTTGCCTTTGCAGGCTCCTTTGCAGCTAGGTGTAGCCATGTGACGGATCTGGGCAGCAGAATGTAAGAGGAGTCTGCTTGGACTGCTGAGAAAGCTTCTGATTTTCCAACAAAAGCAATAGATGGTCCAGCTGATCCAGGCTTTCCCCTCCTTCCTGGCTTGAATATGGACCTAATGCTTGGAGCCCGAGGGCTATCACACTTCTAAGATGACGCTCCTCTGCATTAAAGGTGATGAATGGACAGAAAGAGCCTGGGTCCTTGATGACACTGCCGACTACTGAACCTACTCCTGCAGCCAGTTACCCCAGACTTCACGTTATGCCAGAAAATGAACCTCCCTCAATTTGTTTAGGTCATTTAACTGTATCTAACGCTACTAGGTGTAGTCCTACCTGTTCAATAGATGATGAAAAAATTAGTAAGATTCTTTTAAAATGCTATGTTAAAGATATAATTAAAAATCATACTGTAACAGGCATATGCAGGATAGATAAACAAGATTATACTGTATAGCACAGGGAAATATATACAAGATCTTGTGGTAGCTCACAGCAAAAAAAAATGTGACAATGAATATATGTATGTTTATGTATAACTGAAAAATTGTGCTGTATGCTAGAATTTGACACAGCATTGTAAAATGACTATAACTCAATAAAAAATGTTTAAAAAAATAAATTTTAAAAAATGAAAAAATCATACTGTAATATAATATATATATACATATATATGTATGTATATATATATAAAGTAAAATAACAAAGGGCTTAAGAACAAGGAGTCAGTTTTAAGCCCTAGCCCCATCACCCACTAGTTCACTTCGGCAAGTTCCCATTTCTCAGGCTTAGTCTCTGTGTCTGTAAATTGGACAGAACTATGTAATAAAAAGACTATTAGTATTAAATAATGAAAATGCATGAAAACACTTACTTGGCACATAGTAAGTAAGTGCTTGATAAAGATGAGGTATTTTTGTTATTTATAATTTAACAGAAGAAGTCGTGCTAAATAATTGAGTTCCCAGGATCCATTATGCTTTATTGAGGTCCTTCTTTACAAATTCACCATCGTTCAACCTTCTGGATCCCATACTCTCCTGCTTCAGTTTCACATCAACAAATAAACTCATTTCTATTTATTATGCTCTTCAAAAGAGACAAGAAAGGATAGCACAGGAAGATAGGGAGATACCATTCCTGTGTTGGTTTACCGTGCTATTATTACTGTACCTCTATTATAATCACCATTTGTCATGCAGGACTAAAGGTCCATTAGAGTTAGGCCATGAGAATTAATTAGAATTAAAATTAATTACTAGAATTAATTAGAATGATAGAATGAATATCTCAGTTACTAAAGTTAATTCGAATCACCCCATCCATTTGGAGAATGCTGGTTATTCCTCTTGCTCACTCAGAGTTCAAAGATTTTATTTGTGCAGTTTCAGATTAAGAAAAAAACCATTAATAACCCTTTTTTTTCCCCCACTTCTCTACTCAGTTTGGAAGAGGCCTCATTCCTGGTTACCATAGCTAAACCAGGAGGCATCAAATGGAAGAAAGGTATGATATATACGAGAAAGAATGAAAATAAAAAGCACACCCCACTTAGAGGAAGAGACTGGGACCGAGTCAAAATAGTCAGAGATGAAAGCTTAGCAACTTTGCACATTTTAAGCACTGCCTGGAATTCTGACTGATGGGATATTCTGGAAGAAGGCTTAAGCAAATAAGTACGCTAAGAGGAACACTGAAGCCGTTTCATGCTGTGGCTGTTTTAATCTTTGGGCATGAACTAGCAATTATTTTCATAGGGTGTGGGAGTGGAAGTAACCAGGGGATTTCTGGGGCCCATAATGGACTCTGCGGTGTTCACTGAGAACCGAATGTTATACCACAAGATTACAGGGCTCTCCATCCCTTCTGACCAGTGCCGATTTGAATCCACACTGCAGCCTCCTTGTGTCATCTCAGCTGCAGTCTGCGGAGAGGGGCTTCATCTTGCTGCCTGGGCTTCAGAATAAATAAAGTATTATTAGCCATTGTCTTAGAGGTTGAATGAATCCATGGCTCTCAGGGACGTATACATAGGATGTCAGAGTCTCAGTTACTGAGAAGAAATGATAAAGCATCCAGGAAAGATTAAAAACGGCCAACTTCAGTACGTGACATTCTCCTTGTGTCAATCATTATTTTCAAATGTTTCTTATTGAAAGGGGACACCTTTCTTGAAGCTTGAACTACTGTGACTTTGCATTGCTCCCAGTGCCTTGGGCCCAGGATGATATTAAAATTGTCCACTGTGAAGAATGAAGAGGGGCAGAACACCCACATTCCCGGGAAGACCTCTTAATCTCATCACATTACTCTCTTATTTCAAACGCAGTCTGTTTTTTCCCTAAACCTATATATGACTTAAAATCCATCTAATTTCTCTTTGTGTCTTCATCACAGGTACAAGATATTAAAAATAATAATGTTATTCTGAGGTTTACTGGTTTCAAAAAAGAGCTTTTCCTGCCGCTCACATATTTGGTGGACATTTGATCAGGAGAAGGACCCCTAGGTGAAGTCCTGTCTCCTGACATCATAATTTCCTTACACACTGAAGCTAAAGTAAACTTCTTTGGGTGTTCTTTTCATTGTGTCATAAATGAGCCCGGTTTCTCCTGTCTGTGGTGTAGTTCCTTCTACCATCTGACCTGCCCCAAATTTCAAGTCTCTTCTCTCCTTACTCTTCTACTTAAACTTGGCTGCTGAGGCCCAGACAAACTTGGTTACTGATCATTCTTCCAACATTCCATGTCATTCTGCATTTGCTGGTCCCCTCACTTTGGAATGCCCTTGTCAACTTCCTGTGTGTCAATCTGGCTTACGCATCATGGTCTGAATGAAAAGTCTTTTTCTGTAAGAGGCCTGTTATGGTCAGTGCAGGTTTGGTATTTTCCTCTCCCAAACCCCTACAGTGTCCCATTCATACCATGATCAGGTCATTCTTTACATATTGCCCTTGATTAGGCTTTTTGAAGGACTACCTTCATTAATTCAGGATGCATATATCCATCTTCTCTGTGTCGATAGCTGTTCTAGGAGCAGGAGATACTGTAGCAACTAAAATAGATGTGAGTCCTATTTTCATGGAGCTCTGGGGTATCTGTTTTATAAAATTGAACTCCTTGAGGCCACCCACCTCACCTTTATATTTCACATGAGACAATGCTTTGAACATGGAAAGTAATTACTAATTTGTATTAACCAAGTAAATCGTCATCTCCAACCCTATAGGACCCAATGCCCTCTTGCCAATATATTGCCATGTAGTTTTTACCGTGCTGGAAGAAAAGTAATAAATGATATCATCTACCTACACACATAATTTTGAAAACATTAATGTCTCTCCATGTAAACACAATGCCCTCAAAAAAAACAATGAAGAGAAAAGCAATTTAGAACAATATGCATTTCACTGTGTAAACGCCTGGAACAGGACTACTTAGAAGATGCAGTGAAGTAGTTAGATGATTATGTTTGGATTCTCAACAAGCAAGAAGATAAGAAACCATGCTGCATATAAAAAGCAGGAACATGAAACAGCAGAGGTGTGACACTCAAATGAAAATGAGTGTTTGGATAGGTTGTAGCGACCTAGATTCATTCGTGTATAATAAGGGAAAGAGAGAAACTGCCTTCATTGAAGTTGGGAATCATATGCCAAAGAAAATTGCAAAGCAATAAAATGGAGACACGAGGAAGTGTGACAGTCTGACAAATGAGCCGTATCTCACTTGTAAGGGGAGGATCCAAAGAATTCATGCAGAATGACTGAGGGCAGAGTCGTGACAGGGGAGCACAGAAAACATATCTTCTATTTTAAATTCCTGCCACCTGTTAGACAATAATTTCAGTTTCTGCTATTTATTAAGACTTTGAAGGCCAAATATTTTGGCAGGTGGTAGGGAGAAGAGGGTGGATTAAGAAAAAAAAAAAGAGTAATCCACACGGAGTCTGTAGAAAACTGTTTTATGATATGTTTCTGGGGGAAGTATAAGAGGAAAATCAAAATTAATAGGCAACTCACTTTTGCTTCCAGACACAGATGAAGGACTGGTACTGGAATAGCCTTCCCACCATAAACAACATAGATCTGTACAAAGTGTAAGAAACAAATGTGTTCTGTAATTAACAAGAGCCAGTGTAAGATAGTGATTCCCAAGAGATGGAAAACAAGGAAAGTGTGTCATCTGTTAGCTCTGGTTTGGGGTCCAGAGCCAGGTTCTGGACCACAGGACTGGGAGGCACAGCCTACATGCAGCACAGCTGTCTTGCTGAGCCTGGGACTGAGATCAGAGCCCAGGGAGGCTGAGAGAGCTAGAATTTGCAGGGCAGAGAACCAGAGGGGAAAGAAAATTGTGGAGAAATCTCCAGAAAATCTGCATCAAAGTCCTCAAAATTGAGGGTGGAACTCCATGAGGCTGGAGAAAAATAACTACTAGGGAAAGACAAGCACCTGGAAGCAATAAGGTGAGCAGATCCTAGAGCACTTACAGGCTGAGAAGAGTTTGAATCTGATCCGTCAGAGTGGAAGGACATCATTAAACATCTGGAGCATTTAGGAGATGCCCCAGGAAAGCCATGCCCTGTGAGGAGGGCCAAACTGGTTACTCGAGGCTTGGTGACCTAATAAAGCTTAATAACAAGATTCCAAAGAATCAAGCTAATCCACACACAATTTAGCTGCTGCTGGAACAGAAATTCAACACTTTTCAAAGGAAGACAACAAAATGGAGAATATCGACTTTGTAACATTCACGCTGTTCAGAATCGAATCAAATCGAATCCCAGTCACCCCCGATCATCTAAAAGGTCTAACAAATGTGCAAGCTGGGGTCCCAGGAAAAGAAAATATTTGAAGAAATGATGTTCAGAAAGTTTCCCAACTTGAGGAAAAGTATAAACACACAGGTCCAAGAAGCCTAATGAACTCCAAACAGGAGAAACACAAAGACAACTACAAAGGGGCACATTGTAATACAATTCTTGAAAACTGATGAGAAAGAGAAACATGTCAAAGGCAGCCAGAGGGGAAAAAAAAGACACATTATGTATCAGGAAACAGAGGTAACAATTACTGTTGACTTTATCAGAAATAGTGCAAACCAAGAAGACAAGGGATGACATTTTTGAAATACTGAAACAAAACAAAACTCTTGTTAATCAAGAATGCTAAATCAGCAAAAAGGTCTTCAGAAATAAAAATGAAATAGAAATTTTCACACAGACAAAAGCTGAGAGACTTTGTTTTCTAAGTTCTACAAGAAATGTTAAAGGATCTTCTTAAGTCTAAGGGAGAAAGTGCTTAGAATCTGAGTTCTACATGAAGGAATTAAGAGCACTAGAAATAGCAAATACCAGGCAAATATTAAAGACTTTTTTTTTCATTTTCCAATTTCTCCAAATATGGGTGACTGTTTAAAGCAGAGTAAGTAACAATGTAGTGTAGAGTTTAAATAAATGACAATAACATTGCCAAAGATTGGAGGGGAAAATGGAGAAACACTGCTATAAACTTCTTATGTAACTTGCAAAGTGAATATAACATTATTTGAGAGTAGACCATATGATACATATTTCATATAAAACATAAACTATATATGATCTTAATTTTCTAACAACTGTCTCAATAAAATACTTCATTTCTCAGAAAAAAAGGCAACCCAAATAAATAAAACAAATACACACTTTTTTACAGCACAGTTCTCTTATTATTGAGCTACTATATATATGAGTAATAACAATAATAATAATAATAATAATAATAAATATTTTACAAATAATCCTTAAAACATAATGCAATTATGTTTTCTTATGTAACTCCACTAATTTAACAATGTTGGGCTTTAAATTTGTTAAAACAGTTAACATCATCTTTGCTGTATGCTTTTAAGCAGTGACCATTGCAATATATTTATAGTAACTGTACTTTGTAGTAACTGTGTGATAACTCTGAATCGCTTTCCAACTAAATAAGGAGTTGGAAATGCTCTAGTAAGTAATTTAGGTTATTTCCAAAGATGTAGGTTTGAAATTCATAACTCTGTAACTGATTAAATTCTTTGTCCCCTGTCCTTCCTTTCTCAGGTAACTCTGCCTGCAAATGTTGACTGACATGCCCTTTTCTGTTTCAAATAAATAAATCCCATGCAATCACTCCTGAAAATTCATTCAGATCTTTACATCTCATCTTTTGGGTTCAGCCATATTAGAGTAATATATTTCCAAATCAATATTATTATCTTTAACCTGATCCAACAGCTGGAAAGAAGAACAAAGAAAATGCTCAGTGAAAAAGTTTATTAAAAAGAAATTTAGTTTTTTGATAATTTCTATGAAAATTCTTTTCACTTTAATATGATTCATCTCATTCCCTTGCATCTCAAGGATCACCTCATTAAACTTTGTCAATAACTCTGAAAAATAAATACATCATTTTTCAGTCTCTTAATTTTGGCATTGAATTTGTCTAACTTTTCATTGGTTGGATGAATAACTCTACAACAGTGTGAAATAGTGAACAAAATATTTATAAGCAGTTTCCCCTGGGAGCCATCTCAAATGTAGGAAAAAATTACTAAGTGTGTCAGATAAATTTTTTAATATCTTTGTCATGCCACAAATTTCTAAATAATCTGTCATTCAAAGGATTCGCCTAAATTTTATTAATTTTAAGACTGATAAAAATATTTATTGATTTGTGAAATGTTTCACCAAGATGTTTGTCTACTAATTCTTTATGAAAAATAGGATGGACTGCAAAAACATTATGATACTTGTTGTGTATAAAAACTTGTTTGTTAGCAAATCATAGTTGGTCTAATTATAATACAAGCAATGATATTGGAAATGAGATTTTTTTTCTGTTTAATATGTTTTTAAGAATTTCAACTATTGACATCCTTTTTTTTTGTCCTCTATCTGTAAGTTTGACAACAATAGTTTCTTATAACTTTTTCTTTCCTTTCAAATCTTATGTATGTGAGCAGAAAATCTTTATTGTCATAAAGGATGCTTCCATACACTTGTCAAAAATTTGCTTGTTGCTGTTCATTACATGGCTAATTTCTCAGTACTGTTTCCCATCTCATCAGTTCTTTTTGAAATAGTAACATTGCTTAATGAAAAAGTAAAAAGAAAAATCATGTTATTTTTATTCTTTTCCATCACCATTCTAGTAAATTCTTGTACAGCTAATAAGATTAGCTTTTCTCCAGCATTGTTTAGATTACCACATTTTGCAATCATTTATACTACTGTCTGAGATTTGTTCTTTTTTTGATTAAAAGACTATTTGTAAACATCCCAGAGACAAGATTACTTGGAAATGTGGCATATCTTGAACAGTGTTATTAGGATGTTTTGTTGCACAATGTTTCTTTAATCTTAATGATTTTGTTGCTTCATTTGGAAAAATAAAACATAGAATTTGAAGGCACAATGGCAACTTTATGGGCAAAACCATAAGACTCAATTTAAAGTAGTCAGCGGGATATTGTTGTCACTTTCCTTTATATTTGATGTTTTGAAATAAGACCGAAAGAAATACATTCATTCATATGATCAGAATGGAACAACTACTTATACTAACTGACACAAGTGTTTTGTACTAGAAACACGAATCCTATGACCAGAGTTTCTTTTCGTGGTGTCATTTTCCAAATTGTTCAGACATTCTTTGTAAAGTAACAAAATAGAGTCCCTTCTTGATTTACACAGTAGTTGCATCTTGGGAAAAATTTAACATATATAAAAACTGCTAAATAAATTCTTTAATTTATATGTATAAACAAATTAGGGCCAAACTTCAGGTAATTATACCAGTTAAAAAAATTACTCTGCAGAATGTGGAACAAACATTTGTAGTTTGACACTTCCCTGAACATTGCAAGACATCTAACATACCTGGTCTTTTCTCATTAAATGCTAGAAATGTCTCTAACTTTATCTCAACCAAAACACCACGGCGGAGTTCAGAAATGTTCCTTAGAGACTTCTTTGGATGACATTGGGGTGAAAGAATAACTGTGAGCTGACTGTGGGCAAACCTTCAGGGCTACAAGCACAAGCTGCACATTCAAACACTACCTATAAATGCCCCTCAGAGGGAGTGACGGGCAGCAGAAATCAAGTCTGTGCTCAGTCCGGCCTGGAGGAAAGACTTTTAAATAAAAGTGCCTTTCTCTTGTCAAGCAATGATCCAGAGAAGTCATCTTTTCCTTATTTGTGCAAAGGCACCAGAAAAGTAACTAATATACAACATGGTCAGCAGGATACTCCCACATCCACTTAAATACATATGAAAAAGATGCAAGTAAGCCAAAAAAAAAAAAAAAAGAAAAGAAAAGAAAAAAGCAATTCTTGAAATGGAAAAATAATATATCTAATGTTTTCTTTATTTCAACATTATCATAATTGTGGATAAATGTATATTAAAGCGTCTGTGTAATTTGCTGCAGCCATATGGAAAACAATATGGGAAGTCCTTAAAAAACTAAAAATAGAATTACCAGATGCTCCAGCGATCCCACTCCTTGGCATAGATCTGGAGAAAACTATCATTTGAAAAGATGCCTGCACCCCAGTGTTCATAGCAGTACTATTTACAATAGCCAAGACACGGAAACAATCTAAATGGCCATCGACAGATGACTGGATAAAGAAGATGTGTTATATGTACACAATGGAATACTACTTCAGCCATAAAAAGAATGAAATAATTTCGTTTGCAGCAACATGGATGGACCTAGAGATTATCATGCTAAGTGAAGTAAGTCAGAAAAAGAAAGAAAAATACCGTATGGTATCACTCATATGTGGAATCTAAAAAGAAAAAGAAACTATAGGACTACTATGCATTGCTCGTCAGGGAGAAGCCTTGGGAAGGACTGAAGTGTGTAATAGCTTCTAAACCCAGAGAGAGTTGCATTTGAATCTTAACTCTTCTAGTAGATAGTGTGAATTGATCTTCCTAAGTCCTGATTTCCCCAGTACCTGAAGCCAGTGCCTCAGACATCCTTAAGAAGTCTAGGAACCGAATGAGACTCCAGGTTATCTGGCGCACAAGCAGAACAAATGAAAACATCACAGAAGAACCGTGCTGTGATTTTATGAAATGGCTGGGGACTAATTTAATAGCTCACATTCACGCCACTCTAATTTTCATGAGAAAATTAGAGAACAGGAAAAAAAAAAAAGGACAGCAACTACAGAGCAGAGCTTTTAAGCTTTTAAAGTGGAATTAACATACTTTTAGTTGTGGTTCCTTAGTGGACTTAAATTTAATAATGCTTCTTTCTTCTTTTCTTTTCCCCTTGGCTGGGCATGACGTGGAAGGGGATATTCTCCACCGAAGTGAAAGCAGGTCCATAGGTCTGTATTTCCTTGTTTGAAAATGCACACACAGAGGTAAAAACCTGATCAATAAATGCATTGCAATGAGTTTCCTTATTAGAATAAGACAGATCATCTCGCTAATTGCCTGGCCCCAAGGGGCACCTGGTGCTATTCATCCAACACGGGCACCTGGCAGCTGGCAGCCAGGCTAATGGGGTGATGGCACCAACAGTTGGACCTGGCCTCTCTCCTTCCCACTGCCCGCACACTTTTGTGTGGTTTGGGGCTGCTTTTATGAGACAGAGAGATTTTCTTTCAGGAAAATACGGTGAACTGAAAAGTCCATTGTATCTTCCGTAACCTGGGGAGAGGGGTTTCAAATCTCCTTAGGCTGGAAGCAAGGGTGGCTGAAGGCTTAACAAAGGAAGCCGTTCTAAGCTTGATGAGCTGAGAGAAGGGAGACTATTTGAAGCCCTGGAAAAATCCCAGAAGGTGACTTTTCTCCCTTTTAGTAGAAATGTGTGGCTAGACTCGAAGAGCTGATTTGATCTGTGTGTTCCTGGCGGGCGCAGGTCTTGAAGGCTGCTACTGTTCACATTTAAGTACCACGTTCACACCATCGATACCCAGTGGCCTTATGTGGGACAGGTTTATGCCCAGCGCTAGAATAACCTCTAGAATCACCTAATTAAACATATCATCATGTCGGCTTATGGTGCACATATTTTCTCTCAGAAAAATATAATCTAATTCTGGAATGGGAGATTTTTCTTTTTCTTTTATTTTCTTTCTTTCTTTCTTTCTTTCTTTCTTTCTTTCTTTCTTTCTTTCTTTCTTGCTTTCTTGCTTTCTTGCTTTCTTGCTTTCTTTTTTGGATTTAATAGCAACATGTTGCAAAGCTTCAACATTTTAATTAAAAATTCCACCACTGGTACTTTCCCAAGGTTCTAGATCAATTTCCAAACTGTGGAAAAATATCTTGCGCTCCCCACCTCTTGCCACTGGCTCGCTGCCTCTTCCTCTGCTCTGGAGTGAAATCAGGTAATCCTCACACTTGGAGGGGAGCTCTCTTTGAACCTTTGGGGGGACCCTGGGACATAGTTGATGCTTTTTGCATGGGAGGCATTAAAATGCCAGACTCCAATTTTTTGTCTCCTGGTGAAGATATCTCTCCATTGAAGAGGCAGACGTCAGTCCCTTTCAAAGGATTTTTGCAAGTGCAAATTATGGGAACCCAATAGAATTAGCCATATTTCTTTAAATAAATCCCGTCATGGTCCTTCTGAAGAGGGCTGCGGTTCTCTAAGAAGCCGTAAATTCCGCCTTGAGGAAAGGGTGCACCAAAACCCTCTCCACCCTCATTCTCCAGCAAGTATCCTGTCGGGTGGGTGGGGCGGCTGTGGCAAAGGCATGGATTAGGTAATACCCCCCCACCCCGTTAGACTGCAGATGTGTGAACTAGTCTAAAACTTTTATTAGGGCTTTTATTAGACTCCGATGCAGTCCCAGCCTCTTCACGGTTGCCAACTTAGCCAGTTGCTCACAAGTTATAACAAATTAGGAATACCTAACGCTTAAGCTATTCTTACACTTTGGGGGCAAAATCCCAAACAAATCATAGTCTTCCTGGTGCATCCACTCTCACTCTTAGAAATTGCACTTACAGGCAGAATGACATGTGAGCCAGGGTTTCCTGATGGCTTTGTTAATGATGACGTGGTTCAAGTCGCTTAAGCACATAAAACCCAGGCTCCTTTGTCACTTTCTGCCTGGCCACAGAATGCCGTCTTTGATGGCTTTCCCAAGTCACTTTTCCCCCTCCCTCTTCTTTTTATTTCACATACACCTTAAGTGACCCTAATACTTCTGTGAGTGCCAGATTGGCTTCTCCGAAGGTTGACTTTGACTTTTGATCCCCAGAATCAATATAATGATGCAGAAGAGCCCCATCTGCCTTCTGCTTGGGGGAAGAGATGAGGAAGAAGGGGACACCTCTTTTACCCAGGGACTCATGTCAGCCTGGTCCTTGGCTTCCAAGTTTTTATTACGCGCCAGTAAAATAAGCTTACCAGGCTGTCTAGTTCTTTCATCTGAGAAAGATATTAATCCCTCCTGTTTAGACTGACTTACACAGGAGAGGATGAGCACAAAGCAGAGGATGCCTTTTCTTGGTGTTAATGGTGTGCATTGACATGTATCTATTCACTAGTTCTCAAACTTTTTTCCTTTAAAGTTTCAGTCCAGGCACCAAAATGAGATTTCTTTGCACTCATAGCTGCACTGAAACACCAGTCCTTTGAGCAAATGAAATGACAAGACATGAAAATAATTTGTTGAATCACTATAATGTTATATTTAAACTTGTTACAGATATCTTAATGCAATAAGTAAGGCAATGTTTCAGAAAATGAAAATGATTTGTTGAATCACTGTAACGTTGTATTTAAACTTATCACAAATATCTCGATGCAACATGCAAGGCATATGTGTAAAGATGATCTACCTTATTCACAATGAATATTCAAAGATATTACTCAGTTTACTGTGCCTCATAGGTTTGCCTATTTTTTGTCAGTTTCTGGTTGATTTCCTGCCACAATGGTTACTTCCTGTGGTAAAGGTTACACATCAGGGAATAGCTTAAGTGTTCTCTGAAAAATTATGCAGATGTTAAATCATTTGCAGCTCAATCCCTTGATGTTAGAGATAAAATTGAGGCCCAGAAAGAAAAAACATGGTTTACCAGAAAAACCTGGGTGCAATTCTGACTCTACCACATCCTAAGTATTTGGCCTCAGGCAAAACGTTTAGCCTCTCCAGATTCTGTTGCCTCCACTGTGAAAAGGAGGCAATGTTAACAAAGGTTTTGCTGATTAAGTAAATGGCATGTGAAGGGTCTGGCACAGAATAGGTGCTTGGCAAACCACTGGCTGCCTTCTCTTTTCCTAAAGTCTTATTGGGTGGTTAAAGGAATATTGGGGGCTGCAACCCAGGATTTCACCTCTCAGTCCCGGGTTCATTCCATTATACCATGTTGCTTACTGATGAGATCTGTTGGGAAACTCCTTGTCTAGTGAATGTGTTAGGGAGATGGTGTAAATGCAAGGTTGAGATGTATCACAAATCCTGACCACCGCGATGGCTGAAACTAAGCAACCACTAACTACAGGAGGGGGATTCTTCATAACAGAGAGGAGCTGTTGGTACTTTTGGGATGCACAGCTGTGAAGTTCCAGAACTACACCACACACAATGTGACAATGTGACAGCTGTGATCAAGCAATAACCATCCCTCCCTTGTCTCCTTCCAGCCCCGGGCTTGCCTTCCCTAAATAGATTTTGTGTAGCTTTTCATTTGAATGCATTCATTATGCTCTTAGAAATTGACAGTTAATTGAATAAACTCTGAATTCTCCTGGAGAGTTATTCTGAAATTATTTCTTCATTTGTCATTCACTTCTTCCTCAAAAAATGTTCTGAGCCTTAGTGTATGCTTAGCACTTGCAAAGCCCAAGGAAAGCTACAAAGAAGTGTAATACGCAGCCCTTTAAGTATCTTACAAGTTTGGGGATTGTTAACATACTTGAAAACTTAAATAATAAGCCACAGCAAATAGTCATTCATTCCTTCATTCATTCAATATGTATTTATTTAGAGAGAATGCTGACCATGCATAAGGCTTTGGAGCAGGTAAATGTAGCCAAGAAAGATGGATAAGATTTGCTTCTAAGTAGCATGCAGTTAGACAAGCAACTGACATTAGATTGTTAATATAATACACTTTAATACCTAGTTTGTAAGATATATTAGGTAAATTATGCAAATTATGGTGAGAAGATAAGTAGATCTTTTGCATTTGGCAAACCCTCTGTAATTCAGTCAATGAATTAACCCCAGACTGGAGTCTCGGTGCAGTGTGTGAGAGGCTGCTTTGGAGGAATGATGCGTAGAGGGTGAATAAGAATTAACCAGATTAAGAGAGTGGAAATGCACGCACAGAAGTCCAGAGAAAGGCAGGACTGTGGTAAGTAGAAGGGACTGAAAGAAAGCGGTGCAGTTAAAACAAGAGGAAGCCTGGGGGAAGGTGAGCCTAGAGGGTGGGTAGAGGTCTGTCCGGCGAGATAGTGAAGGACTTGTGGGTCTTATGAAAGATCACTGTCTTTGTTCTAAGATCTTTAGAGATCGTGTGAAATTATAACAGAATCATAGTCTAGAGGGAACCTTGGTTTATCTAGTGCAAACCCTGACTTTCTTCCTGTCACTGTGTCTCTAAGAAGTGAACCTCTGGGCTATGCTGGGGCAAACAAATTTAGGGATGCAGAACTCAACATCCTAAGACTAATTACAACATCTTTTTTTTCCCCTCTTTTATTTCCAAATTAGCCATTTTACAGTGAACAATTCTGTGGCACTTAGAACAGTCACAATGCTGTGCAACCACCACCACTGTCTAGTTCCAAGATATCTCCATCACTCTGAAAGAAAACTCTCCAGTCATTCAGTAATTTTGCCCCATTTCTTCTCTCCCCAGCTCCTGGCAGCAACCAATCTGCATTTTGTCTTTATGGATTTATACATTCTGAATATTTCATATAAACAGAATCATACAACAGGCTCTGCAACTGGCTTCTTTCCCTTGTTGTGTGTGTTATACTCCAGCCCTTCCTATAACTGTATAATGTTCCATACTAATTCCACATTTGAATAACTTGTTAAAATGTATTTTTATATGAATTTTAAATAAAACTCCTTGTTCTTCCATTGACTGGCCTAGTTTTCTCACACCTTCAGATGAAGGCACAGGAAAGCATTTGTCTAAGGAGGTGATTTGTGCACCAATATAATGTGAAATGGGCTCCACTTTGTAAACTTATAATCACTTATGTCTTCTACATCCCAGGTATCAGCCTATCCCAAGGGAGGCTTTCCTCTTGTGCTTCTAGGAAACTGGAGGATCATCTTAGTCCTTTCCCAAGTTCATCCCCTTGGCAGCTGACTCTCAGTAGTCTCTGTCCAGGGTCACCATGGGCCACTGCTTGCTTCGCTGTTCTTCTACCCCCAGATGGGACCACGGTCTGTGATGAGGTGCACGTATCCTCTGCAGCACAGAAGCCAGTGAAAGCCAGGATTCCATAACAAGCCTCAGATGTTAGCTCGTTCTTCTTCCCTGATATATGCTTTTGCTTTCCATCCCTTGAGAAATCCTGTATCTTGAAATTTTCTCAGTATCAATTTCTCCATCTCCTTTCCATGGGGGAAAAATTCACTTCTGAATTTGGTCTTGTGCTAGAAAACTTTTTTCCCCTCACCAATCCCCCCAGTACAATCCAGAGGACCCAATAACCCAGAGGAAAATGTGTTTCAAAGTCTGAGCTGGAGGGCATTATGCTAAGTGAAGTAAGTCAGACAGAGAAAGACAAATACTGTATGAAACCACTTATATGTGGAATCTAAAAAATGCAACAAATTAGTGAATATAAAAAAAGAAGCAGACTCACAGATGTAGAAAACAAACTAGTAGTTACCAGTTGGGAGAGGAAAGGGAGGAGGGGCATTATAGGGGTAGGGGATTAAGAGATACAACTATTAGGTATAAAATAAGCTACAAGGATATATTGTTCAAAGTGGGGAATATAGTCGATATTTTATAATTACTATAAATGGAGTACAACCTTTAAAAATTGTGAATCACTGTATTATACACCTGTAACTTATATGATATTATACAACTCTATTTTAATTAAAAAAATAGGAAAAAACCCAAATTCTGAGACATTCCATTTTGAGTAACACCAGCAGTGGGTGGTGTGGGTGTGCCTATATATACTTACATATGTATTTATTATATATAATATTTATGTGTGTATGTCTTATATGTGCATTATATATATCAAATTCTGTCTCTTGAGTAATATATGTATTATTCTCTATCTTGCATATCGTATATACACACATATCTCATATACACATATCCTGTAGGTGTTACTACTGCTAAACTGATCAGTACTTATTTCTGTGGATGGGGACTGAGGATTGAGGTGGAAGAAAACGAGTGTTTTTTTGGTCTAAAATTTTTCCAACTTCCTATTTACTAATTAACTAAAATAAGTGCCTGCCAGTCTTAGTCTCCGTGGTCCTTTTTGAGACCTGACCCAGAAGGTCCTTCCCCATCCAGTATATTTGGTTTAAGTCAGTGAGAACATTTGCCATTGACTTGTCTCTTTGGTCCTCTCTCTCTCTCTCCAATAAGATTTTACTGGTTCAGTCACCACACTCTCCAATCTGCTATCATGATATTCTTGCTGCATTTGATTCTCTTAGGACACTGTGATAATTGTCTCTGAGAAGCCCTAGTGATGTGATGATCCTCATGTTAGAAGCAACATGCTAATATCATGTTTGCATGGGCTACCTTCAACAAATGAGCCAGTTTCCTAGTAGAACTTAAAGAAACTGGTACTCAGAGGACTAAGCTTCATGGAGGGGAGGTATGACAAGATTCCGCAGGCAATGTGGAGACTCCTGAGTCTTGGTGTGACATTGGTGCAGGAGAGAGAGTAGGTACTGCGAGTGGACTTCAAACTAAGGAGGTTACTTAAGTTTAACTTTGCTTACTTTCGGGTTGGGTGTGCTTGGGTATGTGTACGTAAATTGTAAAAACATAACGCTTATTTAGAGTCTTGTTTAAACAGAAAAAAAAGAGGACAGAACATTAGCTCATTTGCAGTGGAAAAAAACAAAATTGTCAGTGAGAGACAGGTTATTCCATCTAGATTTTCCTAGCTTCAAATATAATGAAAGAAAAACAGACCAACTAATACTACGTTTATTTGGATAGGTGAGCTCAGTGATCAGATGTCAGATCTCCAAAGTTATCATTCAGCCTAGAAACCCAATTTAATTATCTGCAGTTAATTCTCCTACTTTGTTTTGGAAAAAGATGGCTATATTAGTTCTACTTAGAGTCCCCGTTGAAAATATAAGTTTTCCTTCTGCTGGTGGTTCAAGAGTCACTTTTCTACCACTGCTGTCTTTTTTGATGTTTTCCATGCAGATAACCAAAATGTCAAATAAAGATGTAATTAAAAATAATTAGTCATTGCAAGAGTTTAAAATATTTTTTTTTCAATCTTAATTTAAACTCAACTTTGAAGACCAAATTGACGTTTTGGAAAAATCTACATCCTTTGAGAGAAATAAATTCATAAAGTGGTCTAATGTGTACAATGTAAAGGAAAAAAGAAAAAAATCACTGAGTCTCTAAAATAATATTAGCTTTTATGTCAATTTTTCTTTAACATCAATCTCTTTTTTGACTGTTTTATTGAAAATTCTACAGACAGTAGCTTATTTTTCCACCAACCTAAGCACCTGAGACTTTTGGATGATGGATATAAGACCAATAAAATTGCCTATAAAATGTAACTTTGTATCATAACTTACACAATGTTTGTAGAATATACTCCAACGGTAACTTTTTCCAAAAAACAAATATCTCAGTGTTTGTGTATAATCATTATATCACAACAAAAAACAAAAACTATTAATCTCATTTTGAATAATGTTAACACTTGCTCCAGCATCATTGTATTCTGATGTTTTGTACCTACTAATTGATAAATCTAAACAGAGGGAGCACTGATCTCACTTAGCATAAAATTTTTCTGAGCCTAACGTGAAGGAAATAGAGTGATATTTTACTGCAACATGTTTTATTAGCTTGACTTTCGAATGCTATGGTAAAATTGTGTCCCTGGCTCTCTTGTACACCCTGAATTAATACGGTCACCCAGTGTGGCTGGTATTATTTTGTATATTAGTCAGGGTTCTCCAGAGAAACAAAACAAATGTGGGGCGGGTTATTAAAGGAAACAAGAATTGGCCCACATGGTTATGGAAGCCAAGAAGTCCCCAGATTTGTCACCTACAAGCTGGAGACCCAGGAAAGCTGGTGGTGTAATTCATTCAAATCATCAGCCTGGGAGCCAGGGGAGCCAGTAGTGTAAGTCTTGATCCAAGTCCAAAGACCCAGGAACGCCAGTGTCCTGGGCAGGAGAAGATGAAAGTCCCAGCTTAAGCAGAGAGAGGGAATCCCCCTTTCTTCTGCCTTTTTCATTCAGGCCTTCAGCAGATTGGCTGACGCCCACCTGTGCTGGTGATGGTGACCGTCTTAACTCAGTCTATTGATTGAGATGCTAATCTCTTCCAGAAACACTCACAGACACACTCAGAAATAACATTTTAGCGGTTGTCTGGACATCCCTTAGCCCAATCTAGTTGACACATAAAATTAACCATCACGTCTTGTAATTAGCACACTGCACAATCCCAAGACCCCTTCAGGGTCTTGGCCGGAAGTAGTGTTTCTTCAGATATCCGTTTGGCTTACTCCTTACCTCCTTTGAATTCTTCAGTATCGCCTTCATGATACCTATGATCATCCCATTTAAAAGGCCACTCTACCCATTCATCATCTTCTATCTCTTTTAGTCTGTCATTTTTCTCTACAGCACTTATCACTTTCAAAAAGCTATGTAATCCAATTATTTATTATGTCTGTCTCCTCACAGCAGATTATAAAATTCATGATAAGAAGGATTTTTTTTCCTTTTTTTTCACTACTGTATTCCCAATGCTTATAATCATGTACATGGTAGGGACACAATAAATATTGTTGTATGAATGAATAAATACGTAGATGAATGAATAGATGTAGGTTACTTTCTCCACACATTGGTTGTATTCATTAGTTAATTCCTTAAAAGATTTTTAAAAGGAATTTTAGCATTTTATAAAAATAATAGACCTACAACGACTGCCATTTATACTGATGACAGTGAACATCATGATAATTTAAAGAAAAACTCCAAAGAGATGGAGCCAGTAATGGAGCAAGGCAAATTTGCTGAAGATCATAGAATTCTTCTCAACCATAAAAAAATCAATAACTGTAGTGTTATTCTGCCAAGTATGACAGAACCAGAGCTGTAGATATTTGACTCCGTCAGCACAAGAAAAGAAATGGATGTGGAGACTCAAAAAAAAAAGTCTTGGTGGAAATGTGATTTGTTACTTATCTACCAATATCACCCGCTGGGATGTCTTACCCCTGAATTTTCTAAGTCACACACTGATGTGTGTTTTGGGCACTGGTCTCCTTCTACTGTAATGGACACCAGGTAGAAGGCATAGCATTTTGCCATGTGGCTTTCTAATTGATCAGAGACTTGAAGGAGAAAATGGAATGTGGGCCCCAAAGGAGACGGAGTTGATGCTTGCTCTTCTCTTTCCCTTTCTCACTTCTGCACCAATTTCTCCCTCTACCCAGTTCTACTTATTCTATGGCTCCGCTCCATGTTTGAGTCTAAAAGGGAAAACATAATATTGTCTTTGCAGTTTTAATGAGTGTGGTTTTTTGTCCTTGCTAAAGATGGATATTTATTGAGGAAGAAAAAAGCTGAAGTAGGGATCTGGAAAAAAAAATATTACCAATGGCAAAAGAAATTAAGCAGTGGAAATGATGACTACAGGAGGGGGAATGTAGAAACTCAACTTTTACAGATATCGCATCCTACCTGCCAGCCCTAAACCATTGTTTAGTTCTCTTATATTAGATTTTCAAATAAGCATCTGGAATATGTTCAGGAGAAAAAAAATTATTGCAGTCCTATCACTGCCATGTGTCAGAATGCTGTTCATGTTGCAAAACCCACATTGCAATACCCTCAACAATTTCTCCACCAGAAAAAGTGGTACTTGGTGTGTGTTCAGCAAACATTTTGTTTACCTTAGACCAAATATTAGTAACCAAAGATACTATAAAAGACATGGGAAAGAGGAGTAGGTACTGGATTTCACTGAAATATTTAGTATTAAAAATGCAAACTTTTCTGTTTAATTCTGAGGACTGAGACCTCTGAAATAAGATTCATGCTGTGCCTGTTTTAGATTTGGGGGCTGTCTACATACTTAGATATCTTCTCCCCTCTTTTTTTCACCAGCACCCCCTCTACCCACCTTTAATTCCACATCTTCCATGTTACAAGACATTTATACTAAAACAATGAATATAATTTGACTAGTTTTAAGTTTTAAATGCATTTGTTGGTTTCCCTGATAATAAAAGAAATGGGAGCTCTTTACACACTACTCAGAGTTCAATACAAGTCATCCCATTACTTAACAAGTTTGGAGTAAACACAGTGCATTCCACAAGAAACAGGAAGAGATGGGTAAGGGGCCCAGAGAATTCTCTGGCTCTCTCGGGCTCCCACTGTCTCTGTATAAGATAGTTTTACACTTATTATTTCATTTTACCTTTTCTATATTAATAAAACCTTTTTGTTATTAATTCCCTTTTATAGTGTAGGAATGGAGTTGGAGAAGCTAAATAATTGACACAGACCAGTAGTTAATACAAGGAGGAGATGGAATTCAGACTCAAGTCTATCTGACTTCAAGGTCAATGTCCATTCAGAAAAGGGAGCCCCTAAATGATGCGGCAGTCAGGGAAGCAAGGGCATGCTTGTCTCGATGGCCTATCACAAGGGAAAAGACGTCCAGTGGTTTATTTTTACAACTCCAGATTTCACCTCTTTCACTGCCAACTTACCTTGCCAGTTGCTACCAGCTCAAATACCACTTCCTGCTCTCTCCCTGATTGCACATTTCTGCTGTGCTGGTTTTATTATGCTTTGTGTGAAAGTTACTTGCTTAGCTGGTTTTTCCCTCAAGACATGATGTGGGCATCAAGGGAAGGATGTCATCTTGCTTAGGTCTCATTCCCTTCAGGACAGAGCTTGGTTCTGCACACATAATTGGTGCACAATACACATTAAAAATGAAAGAGCAGCTCTGAGTGACCGTGAAGAGCCAGGGCTGTAGAATCTCTTAAGTCCTGTGACATCTGTATTAGCATGAAAGACAGAAGAAATCATTTTCTTGGCATTGCAGTTTGGTCTACTCCAGCCAAACATAGAAAGCTGTCATGTGAATATTTTTGAACCTCAAAAACAATTTTGGTTTAAGTTTGGGTGGGGGAGGAGGGGCATGGTGGCTCCTATTTCTCCCACACCAGTCCACCCAACTCTTATTAGAACATGTAATTCCAACAATGCTGACTGTCTTAAATTTTGTGAACAGAGTGTACTCTGGACACTGTTTGGTACACACATTGACTCTTTAAGAAGAGTATACTTATAACTTATAATTAAATTAAAGGACCAGCAGCTGCTAAAAAAAAAAAGGTATAACCTAGAGGCCATGTTTATTTGTTTCTCAGGCAAGAGGCAGTCATGTCAGAACTACTATTGCTATGAGTCCAAATGTTTCCAATGAAGCCTTTGCACGAATCATTTGCTGAACACTAGTCATTCAGTCATGCCACTTGATTTCAGCCCACTATTTCCTCTTTAAACTGGCAAAAACAACTCTACAAAGGAAAACATGTCATATTAAAAGTCATAGGATTTTGCTTTGTAAACCATAGACCTGGACTCAATGACCAGTACTGGGGATGTTGCCTCTGGTTCTAACAGTCTGGGAAGACAACAATGATTACTTAAGCCTATGAAAGCAGAAAGTGTATATTCTCTTTCCTTTGTTTCTTCGATAGATTATTTTAATATATGGTAGCTAGAGGGCCAACTCTCCTGGTTTGCCTAGAACTGTTCTAGTTTTAGCACTGGTATTGTCACATCTGTCATGGGAAATCCCCCAGTTCCGGTCAAACTGAAACAGTTGGTCACCCCAGCATTAGGCGACTTATCAATGGTCTTAACCAAGAGACTCACATCCTGGGACCAGTTTATGATCTAGAAGGTTTGGGACCATGGTGCTCAAATCACAATTCAGTGATTAAGTCACAGTGAACGTACGCTAAAAAGTAGTCATGGAATCCCCAGTGGGTCCATAAACATCCTTTACTCCAGAGCTTCCAATGTTGTACGCCCAGTGGTAAGTGTTGACACACTGGTGTGTTACTGATGAATTCCAGATGAACCAAGCTATTGGTTTCCTCAGCTCTTGGTTTGACTGGGCAGCCCCCAGTTGTTTTCCTCTGGTCATGAGCTGTCTTATCTCTTTGGCCCACTGAGCTCTGCAGAATAATACCGTTTTCTATGTGTGCCATAATGAGAAAAAAAAAGTCACAAAGAAATGTTTAAATCTAATCCATTCATTTTATAAATGAAGCCTAACTTTGATCATTTCTATGAAATGCAGGCTTATACCAAGGCGGAGGCAAAACTGTGTTCAATTTGTCTTGTGTTCATCTGTCTTCAAGGTGACACAGATCACTGCCTGGGAGAGCTGATGTTTATGTAGTGAGTGGTAAGTGACAGAACTCAGCAAGCCAAATGGACTGTGCTGCAGTCTACTCACTTACATCAGAGGTACATGACTAGCTAGGTGAAGAAAAGAAAGACATTTATCTGGAGAATATCAATAGAAAGTTCTATATTGCTTCACATAGCTCTGTTTTCAGTAAAACAGAGATAACTTTCAGTTTGAGTTGCTCATCTAATGCTTCAGTTCCACACTTGACTCTGTACAAATGCAAAGTTATAATTTAAAAAATGAAAATGTTCTTGAATCTAGGCAGCTAAGTAAGAATTATATACCTAAAAATCCAAGTTTCCGAGACAACAGGCATTTGCACCTTTACTGATTTATTCTGTAAAGATTAGTTCAGGTTTCAAATAGAGACAGGATTCAGGGAGAAAGGCAATATGCTTGTGAAAGTCTATGGCCGCAAAGGTACTAGAATTTCAAATTCCCAGATCCCTTGATACTCCTCACAGGCAGTGAGTGGAGAGGGATAGAAATTGTGTATAAAGTTGGGCCTTTACAGATCAGAACTTTACGTTGTGCCAAACTCAAATCCTGCCCAACTTCTGGCTCTTCGATTGCTTAATACATTAGTGGACTTTTTCCAGTTCCCAGTGGTTGGAGTTCCACATCACACAGTCCCTGTCCCATCTGGTGCTAATTGGCACCCTTGTTGGTAGTTTCCAAAAGCAGAACAGGAAAAATAAAAAGTACTATCTTTCTATCCTTAGAAGCTAGAAGCTTAGTACAGGCAGTCCTCTTTAAAAGAGCTGTGTACTAAAATACTGTACGTAAATCAGTTGTTTAGAATCCAGAACAAATTTTTCTAATAAAATAAAGTCATGCCTCATGATTAGCTCCCCAGGTCATCCCAGTTTACAAAAATCTGTCTGACCCATAATGTATCCAATAAACACTGCTTATTTTGACAGCATACAGCCATCATGGATGAACCAAGAAGTAGAAAGGTTGATGAAACAAACACCACCTTTTGTCACAGAAAGCCAGGCTGTACTCCCACCATTCCTGTGACCTTGGGTAATTCCCAGAAATCTTCTCAGGCCTAATGTTCTTTAACTGAATACGGGGAAGAGGGCAGGTAATAAAAGTTGCTTTTTGTCCTTCACTGGGTAATTATTGCAAGGATCAAATAAGATAATATATATGAAACCATTTAAAAATGACTTCATTTTCCCCTGAAATAACAGAACCACAGGTTTCCCTTCTATCTCCTTTCTAAACCTTGTCAGTTGTAAGAGTGAGGGGCTGTTGCCTATTCAAGTTTCTGTACGTGGTCCCCATCTGGAGGGAAGGGGTTGGGAGACTGGAAGGCAATGAAGAAGTCGGAACAGAGGCCCTGACAGATGAGGCAAGAGGCTGGCTGCTTAGTATGGGGGACCGTCTATCCTACATGAATCTTCAAAGATTATTTCTCGGTCCAGGCTTCTCTCAGTCACCCCTGTGTTTTCTTCCTAGGATCCTATGGATTGGCCTACTGGTTTCATTGTCAACACCTGTTGCTTTTGCACAGCACATCTTTATTCTCAATTTTATCATCCTTATTTATTTAATATCCTTCTTAAGGTTTCATAATGAATTTGATTACTTCATCATAAAAGAAGGGAAATAAAAAATCAGAAGACTCACATCCCTATTCTTTCTATCAACCAATCTATCAGTCTCTACCTATCTATCCATCTATCCATCCATCCATCCATCTATAACCTTACTAAGACAGAGATAAAAAAATAAGGTCACACATACATGCTAATTGTATATTTTTATAATCTAATAACACATGTTTCATTTACATTTAAAAGGAGGAATGAACTTAGGGAACTTCATCACAGAATGTGTTGATGAAGCCATGGGGAGAACAGGCGTGCATCACTGCATCGCACCTGGGTACAACGCCAGCAAGGCATCTCAGAGGCTCAGGAGCCTGAGAAACAAGTTGGACTGCCTGGAAGAAGGGGGAAGGAGAAGTATTCTGGGGGGAGGGAAGACTGCTCTTTCCTACTCTCCTGATTTTCTTTCCTTTCCCTCTAAGAATGAGATGCCATCACAAGGGCATAAGTTAAGGCATTTACTATAATGGCAGCACTTTATTCACTTCTGACTACTTCCTGTTCTGTCTTCAACCCAGTATCCACCTTCTGAGAATCCTTTTGTCTTTCCTGCAAGCACCTCCTGTCACCCTGAATCCCCATCTGTGATAATGTCAAGCAATCTTGTCCCATCTTTTTTTTAATCTCTCTACAGTCCCTTCAACTACCAATAACCTTGTCCTTCTCTTCTTACCTCTTCTTCAGCACCCTGCCTGTTAGCTTTCTGCAGTTCAGTTTAATTTAACAAATATTAATTTCTCATTAAGAAAGTGGTGATGCTAAAACATAGTTTCTATCATCAGGAAACGGTCACAATGTAGATACAACAGGATTCACAGCAGGATATGCAGAAGTCAAGCACTAAGGGAACAGAGAAAGGAGAGATTAATTTCAAAGAGTATCTGGATTTTGAGGTGAGAGGATGGTCAAGGAGGTCATTATAGAGGCTGGGTCTCAACAGATATTGGAGAGTTTGATGGAGAAAGGAACTTTGCAATAAAAGGAAGACACCCTTAAAAGATTCCAGTTTGATTATCATACATAATAAAAGATCACAAATTGATAAGCCAGCACCACTTCCCAGGAATCTGAGCATAATTTCCCCCAGGACAAGTAAAAGAGAAGCTTCAGGTTTCAAATGAAAATCTCTGATAACATAGGTGTTACAGAAGTAGTTAGGCTACGTGGAAGAAATACTAATATCTTTCTTTCTTCCTTCAATATTTAGACACAAGCCCCTAGAAGCTTCTAGAAGCCATGCATTGACGAGAACTCATGAGGAAAAATAGCAAAGCTGGAGTGTATCTCAGCCACTGGCGGCTTACAACCAAAGCAGCCATGTCGTCAATGGTACTGGCTCATGTTAATAAATTCTCTGCTCAACCCCACCGCCCTCCAGTGGAAAGGTTGTAATCATGTGGTTCTATTTAATGAAAGTATAAACAGAGGCCATCTCATTCTAATTTAGAAGAGGAGAAAAGTTAGGATCTAGGGTTCTCATAGCAGTGACTCAGACTCTGAGCCATTAACTCAAGAGCAAGCCTGTGTTGACGTGTACAAATTGAGTGTCTTGTTTTGACTTGACTGGTCAAGGAAACAGTCAGGTTAGGTTGAAAAAAAAAAAAAAAAAAGGAAAGAAAACAATAGCCAGGACCGTCACGAAACAGTCAAACTGATAGTCTGACAGATGATGATTATTTCCGTTTCGGTCTGTCACTTACGTCAAGAAAATCACACCAGTTAAAACAGACCAACTTCATGTTCAGTACACTCTTGGTGGAGTTCACCCACCCATCTCCTTCATGTGAAGACTCCAGACTTCTCATTTGGCTCTTTCTCCTGCACTTACTCTTCTATTTTTGTTCCTCATTCTGGTTCTCATTTTTCGCTTTGCATTCTGTTCTTTCTTCATTTCCCGCCATGTTTCCTTCATCCATTTGTAAAAGAAAACAAAACATTGCACAACCTTTTTCTCTTCTTGAGCTAATTCTAATGCTACTTCTAATTTTTAAGGAGTCATATCAGAAACCAATGCAGGAATTTACATTTCCAAAGTCTCAGAAATATATGTAACCCCACTGACGTTCAAGGAGAGGGCATTTTGCTAGCTGTTTAATTCCCAGCTTGATTTTTTGCTGGTACAGAATGGCTATAGGTGATTTGCTAACAGGATCTGGGAATCAAAAGGCCAGGCTTATTAAATCTCATTTGGTTTGCCTGAGTCCTCATGGTGCCATTCAAAGAGCCCTGGACTGTAAGTCAGATTTCTGTCCCACTGCCTGTTTCACCCCCTGTCTGTGGTCAGCTTGCTTTCTCCAGGGTCTCACGTTCATATTTGAACATGAAATGAATGGTCTACTTGATTTCTACCTTTGTGACCCCCTAGGATTGTGATCCTCTAAAGCTTCCATACAGTAAGTCATCATCCTGGGGCACTTAGATACTCCTTCTTTATGCATGCTTAGTATCATTTTTGCCTTCATTGTAAACCTAATCTTGAAGATCACAGGGACTCTTTTCTATCCTTTGAGACATAATTAATTGTACATCCTAGATTTCTCAAGACCTCTTCTTCCTGCAGATAGCCTGGGGTAGGCTAATGTTAAAGACTTAATTGTCACTATCTCATATCTTTTTATAAGGATAGAAGATCCCCTAGACTCCTGGAAATTCTTGCCCTATGGGAACTCTGGCCCTGCATTCTCATGTGGCCACTAAGTCAGATTTCGTGGTACTGGGCACAGTTGAGCTTGCTGCTGCTCTCCTGGGCATGAAAGGTACATTTCTACTCTGCCAGATTTGGCACTTTTACTTGTGATCCAGATGGTTTATTTAGCAGTCTTTTATTGGCATCTGCTAATGTTGTGCTGGGTATAAAAGCCTGTCTCAGATGCTGCCTTTATTCCCCTGCTGGGTATCTTATCTCTGTCACTAATACAAAAGAGTGGCATTTCCTCCTGGGTGACCACCTCAGACTATTGACAACGCATGGTAAACTCACTGTTGGCTCTGCTGGCACCATGCTGGTGTCCTGAGGGCATCAACCTTGTGTGATGCCCTACAGAAAAGAGGTGGGGAGAGACTTTCCCTTCCTGTGAAGTTTTGCTACAGGGGGTCCAAAGTAGAGTTGCTTAGGTCTCAAAGTAAAACAACTCTTTCAGTATTTACTTAAAACTGTTTGCTTTCCATAATATTCAGACCAAGCTCAACTGAGGTTAAGTTGGGGATAAATCTCAGACTCACTGTGATCAGAATTCTTTCTCATCCAATGACTAAGGCTTTTTTTCCTGAGTCACTTCATCCAGCCTGGACCGTCCCTCCCTTGGGATCAGTTCTCTCCCAGATTCCCCAGTCCTCATGCAAACAGATTTTCAGAGGCGGACACTGCCCTTTTGCCAGATGTCCCCAAACATATCTGAATCTCTTTTAGTCTCATGCTGATGCCTTTATGACAGTTGCATAAAAAGCTGGATATAGTTCAAATTCCTGACTGTATTTTCTGATTCCTTTGAACATTTGTACTCTACCTTCCCACACAGTGCATCATGGAGAGGGTCCTAATATAACTTGTTCATAAGCTTTTTCATGATTTGCTATATTTATATCTGGTCTTGTCTTCTGAGTGGTAACCTTCTCGAAGATAGACCTTGCTTTCTTCTGCTGTGTCTTCTGTCATGTTTTTTTGGGGGGGAGGGTGGGCTGCTCACATATGAAGATTTTGACTGGGATGGAGACATCTTAGAACATCACTGGTGCATTTGGAACAGTACATTAATTTCACCTGCTTGGACCATAGTAACTCCCTGTGCTGATACTGGGACATGGCTCCTCATTCCCAGAGAGCCAGATTGCATAGTTACTTAAAGTATAGAGAGAAGTTGGGTTTTCTTCCTTAGCTCTGAATCACTGGACTGTCTTTTGGTGGTTTAAAATATAGAATAACACATTGGCAAAGAATTCTAGGGAGGTAAGCATGAGGCACTGGGAAGAGTATAATTACACAGAATTTTAAGGGACTGGAACACTTGGAGTCACTTAATGTTATGGTTAATTGCAGGTTAGTCAGAAAATCATTCTTATTTCAACACTTTTTGAATAATCCTTATAAAATGCCCTTGGCAAAATTCCATGCAGCTAACATAGCTGCATCTTTCTTTGATGTCTGAGGATTTTTAGAACCATTAGGTCAATATTAAACCATGTATTTTCATTTTTGTGTTTGGGGGCAAAGATGGTGCAGGACATTGCCTGAACCAGTCACTATATGTTTTCCAGACATTGGTTTAGATAAATCTTTGATCTCATTCCTTTTTTAAAAATGATTTTCTTCTTCACTATCCCATTTATTAAAAATTACATTTGTAATATTTTTATGATCAAAAACTATACACACAGGAAAATATCATCCCAAATTATTCCCTCTACTCAGATATAACTTTTTAACATTTAACTTTTTAACTTTTGGTTTGTTTTGTTCCGATGCCTCCAACGATTTCCCTCACTAAATGTTACAATCTAAACTGATCTTGGCATCAACATATAGACTAAATATCTGCAAGTGACAAAAACATTGAGTCATCACGGAAGAGTAAAAACGTATATAGCTTTTTTTTTTTTAAAGCCTCTCTCAGCACATATCTTTAGACCACATGCCCTAAGATAATCTTTTTTTTTTTTTAACAGATTCTATTTTGGTTTTTCTGGTGTTTTGAGGGAAATAGTGCATAATAAAGCCACTGCTCAGAATACGCCTCAAGAGAGCTTCAGAGAAGTGACAGTACATGTGTTTGGAGGATCAAACAATAAATAGTTGCCCTCAACCTCCCTCGCCTGGCACAGGCAGCCAGGCTGTCATTTCCTATCCAAACATGGAGGCTTCGTCTCTAAAGAAACAGGAATAAGCCATTTAGGTAAATGCCTACGGTACAGGTAGGCATCACAGATTTAAGTCCTTCTCCTTACATTCTTACAATAGAAAGGGAAATAGTCTGAACCTGTTTCCCTTTTTACTCATGCAAAGGAATGCACACACAAAACACTAATCGTAAATGAAAAGATTTTGGACTTGGATTCCGTTAAAATGAAAAACTCCTATTCATACAAAAATACCATCAAGAGAGCTGAAAGACAAGCCACAGAACGCAGAAAGATTTTCACAATACATACAGCTAAAAAGTACTTGTGTCCAGAATACATAAATCCTCCTACATACAAATGAAAAGATGTATACTCTTGGTGATTCCAGGTCTTTTACACTCCTTATATTCTTTAGAACCGGCTTGTCAATTTCCGCAGAATGTCTTGCTCTTATTTGATTAGGATTGCATTAAACCTATAGTTCAATTTGGATATATTAAAAAGACAGACTTCCTAATCCATGAATATGTTGTATCTCTCTATGAATCTCCAATTATCTTAGACATATCTGTTTTCTCCCAGTAATGTTTTGTAGTTTCAAGTCTTGCAGATTTTGCATTAGATTTATTCCTAAGTATTTGATCATCTTTTGCTGCTACTAGAAATGGTAAATTTTAAATTTCATTTTTCATTTCTTTCTCTCTAGTATATAGAAATACTTGATTTGTATATTGAGCTTGTATCCTGTGTTCATGCTAACTTTACTTATTATTCCTTATAGCAAGTCTCTTTTGGATTGTTTAGTATTCCCAGTTATTTCATCTGAGAATAACAGTGTTTTTTTAATTTTTCTTATATTTTTCTCATGCTTTTTATTTTTTCTGCCACTTTTTTTTAATGTACTAAGTGATTCCCTGGCTTTATTTTTCATGAACTTTTATTTTTAATTTTGGTAGTCATTTTATTACTTTTTAAGACTTTCTTGTCCTCTGATTTGTTTTTTTAGAGTATCTTATACTTATTTTGTGGATACAGTGCAATTTCAAATTACTGAAATTACATTATTTTTGTTCCTTTTGTTTCCTGAATAATATATTTTTTTCTCTATGATCAAGTTTTCTGTTTTTCTTTCATCTTTCTGTTTCATGTCGTTTGTTCTCATTTATCTATTGATTCTCATTGTTCATTTGTATTTAAGAAATAACTGCTTAACAAATAAGGATTTCCTCTGCTGTTGTATCTCTTCTTCTTTCTGTCTCTCTCTTGAGTAAAAATATGACTGAGGAGATGCATAGAGCTCAGTTTTAAAATGGACAAAAGATTTGAGCAGACATTTTATAAAAGAGGATATCCAGAGAGCCACAGCATAAGAAAAAGTTTTCAGTATAATTACTCATCAGAAAAAATGCTAATCAGAACCATAGTGAAATACCATTTTCCACCCACCAGAAGGGCTAAAATTAAAAAGACTGACAGTGACACATACTGTTGAGGCTACGGAGGGGCTGGAATCCCTCTACATTGCTGGTGGGAGTATACATTGGTACAGCCATTTGGTAAAAAGTTTGACAGTTTCTTAGAAAGTTAAATATAGTGACAGCAATTTCATTTACAGACATATATACACCTATGAGGAATTAGTACACATGTCTATCAAAAGACATGTATCTGAATGATCATATTTGCATTTTTCATAATTGCCTCAAACTGCAAACAATCCACAATGTTCATCAACATGAAGACTGATAAGTAAATTGTGGAATATGAGCTAATCTATAGCAGTTAAAAGAGAACCAACTATTGATATGTCAAATCACATGGATGAATCTCACAGACATGATGCGGAGTGAGTGAAGCCGAAGAGAAGAGTATATGCTATATTATTCATTTATATAAAGTTCAACAACAAGCAAAACTAATCAATAACACCTTGAGTTATGAGGATATTGGCATCTGTGTAGAAAACAGTATGGAGAGTCCTCAAAAGACTGAAAATAAACTTACCATATGATCTTGCAATCCCACTCCTGGGCATGTATCCAGAGGAAATTTTAATTCAAAAAGATACATGTACCCTAATGATCATAGCAGCACTATTTACAATAGCCAAGTCATGGAAACAACCTAAATGTCTATCAATGGATGACTGGATAAAGAAGCTGTGGTCTATTTATACAACGGAATACTACTCGGCCATAAAAAAGAATAAAATAATATCATTTGCAGCAACATGGATAGACCTAGAGATCATCATTCTAAGTGAAGTAAGCCAGAAAGAGACAGAAAAATGCCATATGATATCACTTATAAGTGGAACCTTAGAAAAAAGACACAAATGAACTTACTCACAATGCTGATACAGACTCACAGACATAGAAAACAAACTTACGGTTACCGGGGAGAAAGAGGGTGGGAAGGGATAATTGGGAGTTCAAGATTTGCAGATACTAAGTGCTATAGATAAAATAGATAAACAACAATTATACTGTATAGTGCAGGGAATTATATTCAATGCCTTGTAGCAATCTATAATTGAAAAGGATATGAAAATGAATATAAGTATGAATGACTGAACTATTATCCTGTACATTGGAAATTGACACAACATTGTAAACTGACTATATTTCAATCAAAAAAATGAAAATAAAAATGTTATGACTATTTACTATGGGGGTACCCCTGCTCAAGTATTCATTCTCTGCTTCCTTTTAGTAATAGTAACAAGATTTTCAACACTTGTACACAGTTCCTATGTGTTACAGGAAGGAGGCCCCATCCTCACATCCCGTTTTGCCCACCCAGTGCTTGAATAAGGACCGAGAACGTGGCCCAGATGAGGTCCGTGAGGTGTGAGGCACGGAACATTGCCCCACATGTCTGGGAAAGAGATTCCTCTCTTTTCTGAAAGCCACTGGGAGGAAAGTTGTCTTAAGGCTGGATGTGAACAAGGCCACATGTAGCCCCAGAAGCCACCCACAGCCACGTTATGACCACAAGGCCGCCAAAGGAAGGCAACCCTGCAGGATTCAGGGAGGAGAAACGGAAAAGTCTTTCTGGGAATCTTTAAAGAGTAACTGGTTTTAAGGCATCACCTAAGGCTGGCCTTACCAATGAAATATTTAAGTTATGTGGGCCATTAAGTTTTATTTTTAAAGCTAGTACAACTCAGGTTTTCTGTTACTAGCAACCAAAAGATTTCTGAAACACCAACAAAAAAAAAAAGAAAAAGAAGAAGAAAGAAGCACTTTGAGACTATTTACAAAACAAATAACAATATAGAATGTTTTACAGAATTTCGTAGATGACAAAACATATCTGTGATATCCCTTTAATCTTCACAACATCTCTGTGAGGTGGGGATTGTTGCTCATGGGTTACAAATAAGAAAACTGAACAGAATAGTCAGGTGACCTGTTCTAGTTTCCTTGGTTATAAGTGACAAGATCTTCTAAGTGCTGTGCTGTTATCAAAACACCACATTACAGGTGTAGACACAGGAACCAGTGGAATAGAACAGAGAACCCAGAAATAGATCCATGCATATGTGGAACTTTAATGAGGGCAGAGGTGGCCTGGCATTTAAGTGGAGAAAAGAGGGATTATTCAATAAAAGGAGCTGGAAAAATTGGTTGTCCATTTGGAAAAAAAATGAATTTGGATCCCACCCTGACACCATACCCCAAAATCAACTCCAGATGGATTAGGGACTTAAATGTCAAAAGCAAACTTTAAAACACTCAGTAGAAAAATATAGGTGGATAGCTTTCAGACCTTGGGGTAGGGAAGGATTTCTTAAACAGGCACAGAAAGTGCAAACCATAAAAGAAAAGATTTATGATTCTGACTTTATTAAAATTAAGAAATCTTGTTCATCAGAATTCTTAAAGAAGGTGGGAAAGCAAGCTACAAATGAAAAGAAAATCATCTGCAACACATATAACTGGCAGTGGCTTAGTATCAAGGATATGTAAAGATTCCTAGAGTAAGGAAAATTCAAACAGCTCAGGAGAAAAAGAGATTTAAAAAATGAAAGATCAAAATATGGGAACAGACCCTTCACAGAAGGAGAAAAACACATAGCTAAAAACATATGGCAGGTGTCCCAGCTTCTTAATAGCAATGTAGCCTAGCAAATTAAGCTACAGAATTGCAAATCAAGGCTATTACAGGCACCATTTTATGCTCAATTTATTGGCAAGAGTTGGGAATTTAAACTAGACCAAAAGTTGGAGAGTTTATGGATCAGTCAGATTTCTTAGCTATTGCTGGTCTAAACTGGTTAATCATTTTGGAAAATTACCTGGTATTATCTTTTAAAGTTGAACATGGAACCCAATGGTTTTCTAAGTATCAAAGAAAATTCTTACATTTGTTTGCCAGGAGACACTTACAAAAATATTCATAATAGCGCTGTTTGTGAAGGCAAGAGAAGATAACAGATGACTATCAACAGGCAAACAAATAAATAAATTGTGGTCTATTCTGATATACATGTGGGTGCAAATGAATGAACTACAGTTACGTAATAATATGATGTCAAGTGATAAATCCTCAGGTGACCTCAGTACGATATTCTTTACAAATGTTCAAAGATTACTTACATTGAGTCATACAATTTTTGATCCAGCATACGTGTGCTAAAGTTATTTTTACAAACCAGCAAAAAAAAAATTATAAAAACACAAAATTTAGCATGTCAGAGCAACACAGCAGGGTGGGTAATGGGCTAAGACAGGCTAAGGTAAGTAGATGTAAATATTGTTCATCTTCTAAATCTTGGGTTGTGTGATTGGTTTTAATTACTAATAAAGCAAAAGCAAATGAATAAACATGAAGAAATAAAATAGAGTCATGCACAGACCAGTAAGGACACTGCCTCATACAAGTCTTCTCATCCATGAAGTAGGATGGATAATAACCCTTACCCCCGACCCCTAGAATTGTTATGAGGATTAAAATTCTTTGAACAGTGCCTGGCACTGTTCATATATCAAGTTTTATATTAGTATTTGGAAAAGATAGAAAAGAGAAAAAGGAAAGAGGAGAAAAAGGAGAAAGGAATAAAGGAAGATGAGAAAGTATTTTGAATAATCCAATCCTGGATACTTGGAGTCTATTATTATAACATTAGTCTCAAACGAAGAGGTGACAAAGAGTGCAAATGAAGGCAAACTTGATCAGCGAAAATTCTCTAGAGGGGGTGAATTTTGAAAGAATTTTTTTTAATGTAAAAGCATGGCTAAAATATAACTATGCCTGAGGACTGACTTCCTAGTTAATGCGTTCAGGTTCCAGCTTCTATTTTCAGAGTGGAACTTAGTTGCCACGATAATAGGAGGTGACATTTGTTTGATTTTCCGCCTTCGAGTTTTGGAAGAATCCTATAAAGTCCTCTATAAATAACCACGGAGAGGCCGAAAGTTTTCCTGTAACTTACAGCCTAAAGCCAGTAACCTCTGATGGCAGTCTGAGTGGCGGTTGAATCAGCAGGGTGACAGCCTCCGCCAGGGAATTCCGTCTCCTCCACCAAGGCTGGACCGGACAGGAGCGTCTCATATTTGGCTTCCCTCAGTCCTCAGGGTAGCACACTAAGAGCCATTACACAGGAAATGTTCCATGCGATTTCTGAGTACCTGAGTCAATGAAAAAAGCGGAGCCCCTTGGGCCAAAGAAAACTTTGTCCAGCTGTTTATGAAGAACATACAATGATAACTGAGCAACCCAACCAAACCCCCAGCTATGATCAGGGGCGGGACCCCAAACCCTCCATCAGAACCAAGTGTAGACTTGAATAAATTCAAATGCCTAAGTGAAATGCATAATCCCCTGTCTGTCACATTCTGTCTAAGGCAGGATAGGGAGCGAGGAGACGTGTGTTGGGAAGAGGAGTTGAACTGGTTATGGCGTTTGGGCTACATGCAGAACGGATGGGTTGGACCACCAGACAATTGAGTAGAACATTTCAAGCTTCTTTGTTGTTTTGGCCCCTGTATCTTTCACTTCTCTTCCAACTTCAGTTGCTTTCTTTCTATTGTCCAAATTCTTCCTGGCTGTCTGTGGGGTAGACTCGAGAAGGAGTAAGTGTCTGGACGGGTGTCTCTTTGCCTGCCTCTTAGTTACTGTCTTATTTATCTTATACCTGTCTTTGGCGGATCACAATGGGCTGTCACTTAAAAAAGTAAAAACAAAAGCAAAAAACTGTCTTAAACTTATGTCCTACAAAAATGAAGCCCTAAGTAATTAAGAAACATAAAAATAACTTTTCATATTCACCTTTTACCTCCTGGCAATAGTCTACCTTTGTCTTTTTTATTTGAATAAACATACATGAGGGAGACCAAGAAAAACTTACAGAATTATCTGGTTCCTTCGGCCAGGCAACAAGAATTGAAAATGCTTCCACAAGTCCATGGACTTCCACTCACCAGTTCCATTTGATCCAGGATTAAATCTTTTCTCAGTCCTTCCAGCAACCTAATCAATGGAAAGATCACCTAATAGTTACAAATAGAAACTCATTAAGAAAAAAAATCAAAGTATAGGGACAAGTCTTCCTAAGAATCAAAAATAAAGTAGAAGGGGAGACAGGGACGAAGTCAACTCAAATTCATGAACAAAACAGCCCTCAGTTCACTCTTTATTCACAGGCTTTTTTTTTTTTTCTTTTCAGGCTGTGCTGTAAAAAGCATATTGCGATTTGTATAAGAGTCATTTTCCCATTTGTACCTTTAACAAATTTAATTTGCTTTTGGTATAAGTAAATTTCAGTTTGTTCATAATTGAAAACCAGTTTAAAAAAAAATGGAAGTGGATAATCCAGACGGCATTTTCTATGATTTTCATGACTCCAGTTGTTGAACAATGAAATTCTGGAGGGAGGGAGGGGATATCTCCAGAGGCTTAGTTTAGCATCCTCAAAGTCCCTCCCCTCCCCCCTGCACACATTACAGTATCTGCTTTACTAATCAGAGGGAAATTTATCACGGAGGATTTTGGGGAGATATTTATGGCGTCTGTAAGCACAATGCCCTTGCCTTGTGTGATGTCAGCTATTCTCTTTAGGAGATAAAAGGCCACAGCTGGTGAAAGAATAGACCGGGGGCCATTTCAGAATTTCAAAACAGAAGGCCTTGTTGAAGAAGGGGGATTTTAAACAGCCTTTGCTTTTATTTTGTTCCTAATAGGATGAACAGGTGTGGAAGTCTGTTCAAGTGAGCTGCTGAGATGACTGGGGAATAGGGAATGATTATTTTTGATGGTCAGGGAAAGACTGAGATTGTCAAACTTCAAGTTAAGCAGGTAGCACAAGCTCCTTCCACCTGGGAACATCAAGGAGCTAGGAACCTAGGTCAAGGCAAAACAGGGGGCACTGTGCAAATGTTTCATTTCCTCGCTAAACAAAACAGAAAACAGCTATGTGGCATGTGTCTGATGTGAACACACAAATTCTCATCTAAATTCATTATACTAATGGTCTAGGGGAGGGAGGGATCTGCTATTGCACTTATGGTCTAAGTATATTAAACATATATCTTCTGGAAGAGAGGATGAAATAAAAGTAGTACACTGATTTTTAAAAAATTAGGGTCAGCACACTGAATTACGAGAATTATTAAAATGACTCAGGATATATTAAAACACTGTGAAAAGTAAAGAGTAAATGACATATCAGAGGTTATTAATAGCATTAAAATTATAAGTGCTGGCACCGTATATTTTCATCTTTGTAGCCCCATGGCTCTATAGTTTCTTACATCTAGAAAGCCCTCAAAAACTATTTGTTCAATTACTAAATAAAAGATAGTCACACTTTTTAAGGGGTTAAAAATATCTGAACCACAAGAAAAAAAAAATAAGAGCATGAACTTGCTTTATGAATGAAGTATAGATTGTTTAGGTGTTGCATTTTCCGTTTGTTCATTTTTTTTCAACACAAACTTTTGGGGAAATTGCGTAGCATTATTTTAAACAATTCCTCTTCGGGCCCATTAAGCAGGCTTTTCTGCTGACAGGAGAGATGTCTTCTACAGCTGGTCGCTGTTCTCTGAATTCCCGGCTGAAGGAAGAAAAGGACCATGATGTCGGATATCTGACCTATAGATTGCTCATTCTCCACGTGAGTCAATCTTTGAAGTCCAAAGATAAAAATCATCATTCATCACAAAACTTCCCTATAGTCATAAGGACAGATATTCCAGCCCCCTTCCGAAATGACCCCGCTGACTGGTAGTGGGAGAGAACGACCCCGCCGTGGTTCCTCTTGTGACCCACAGCTCTTCCCCTCTGATGGATGCTATGAACGGACAGACAGGAAGCCAAAACTTAAAAGTCAGCTCACCCATTGCTGAGTCAATCCAGCCCACAGCATTCAAAGACGGAAGGGCCACCTGACTCCGAGGAGGGAAATGTGGGGCTGTTTCCTCCTGGGGAGCGATTTCATTAGGAGAAGTACTGACTTCAGTGAAACAGAGTCTGTCTATTGCTTTATTGAGCAATGAAAGTTCCCCTCATATTGATCAAAGGTTGAGGATTTGGTACATGTGGGAATGCTTTAATGTCTCACCTGTGGCTGAGACAGATGTGCATTTCCAAATGCTAATTTCTTTTCCTGTGAAGCCAGGTGTGCAAGAAGAGCGAAGGGAAAGAGGGACTTCTTTTCCCCCTGTGAAAATATGGATTCAATTCAGTCCAATTTAATTTCAAAAAATTTATTTACTTTGTGTCTCTTAAGCAAATCGAGTAATATCCTGCATGAATAAAGGAGGTAGCCACTGAAGTAAGACAAGAAGGAAGGAGGGAAGGAGGGAAGGAGGAAAGAAAGGTTGCTGAGTGACATTTTGTCACTTTTCAGTCCTCACAGCAATCTTGGAAGATAGGTGGTACTTAATCATCTCACAGATGAGGAAAATGAAACCCAGGGATGTTGCCACTTGCCTAGTGAGGTAAACACTATTTATTTATTTTTGTGTCCAGTGTCTGAATTCCTTCCCATATATGGGGAATCACTCTTATATATTATTTATGTATGTGTATATATATATATATAATATATATAAAGGAATACTACTTAGCCATGAAAAAGAATGAAATAATGCCATTTGCAGCAACACGAATGGACCTAGAGATACTAAGTGAAATAAGTCAAACAGAGAAAAATATTACATGATATCACTTATATGTGGAATCTAAAAAATAGTACAAATGAACTTATTTACAAAACAGAAACAGACTCACAGACAGAAAACAAACTTATGGTTACCAAAGGGGAAGGGGGAGAGGGATAAATTGAGAGTATAGGATTAACAGATGCACACTACTAGATATACAATAGATAAATAAGGTCCTACTATGTAGCACTGGGAAATATATTCAAAGGCATATAGTAAACTGAATGGAAAATAATTTTTAAAAGAATATAGATTGTACATATATGCATATACAACTGAATCACTTTGTTATTGAAACAGAAAATACTAAATCCTCACTTTCCCCTCTCTCCCAGGCTCCCTTCACGTTATGGCCAAGGCTCTGATAACTAGAATATCAGTTCCAAGGAGGGAAGTGGGGAAGTGAGCCCTTCCCTATGGCAGTGACTCTTCTCTCTGTCTCTCTTTCTGTCTGTCTGTCTCTCTTTTTCTCAGTGACTCCAGGAATAGAGCAGAGGACGCCAATGCTTGATGTCTACAGGACGTTTCTTCTGAAAATTTTTCTGAGGCTTGATTTTGGGTCTTTCCTAGAAGCTGGATAGTTTGCCCTGATTCTCTGGTCCTTAGAATACTTTTTGAGCTATCCAATACCTTTTTCAAAAAGCTCTATTAGAGACTGTTTAGCATCTGTCAAAGTAGAGAAGAGTATGATAAGCCCCCGTAGATCAATTACCTTCTTAAATAGTCATCAGCACATGGACCACTTTGCTACTTTGCCTCATCTCTACCCCTACCCACATCCACCCTCACCTGGGTTACTTCAAACCCATCTTAGACCTCATATTATTTCATCCACAACATTTTCAATCTTTATCTCTAAAATACAATTACTCTTATAATAATTACCACAATACCATCATCCTACCTAATAATAATTATTCCTTAATATTATTAAACACCTGTGTTCACATTTCTCTGATTAGCTTGTAATTTTTAAATTTAAAAAAAATCTTCAAATCGTGATCAAAATAAGTTCTTTTGAATTTCTTTTAGTCTATAAATTCAATTTCTTGCTTACTCTTTCATTTTAAATTTGTATTTGAAGAAGCCGCGTTGTTTGCCTGTAATGTTTCCCACAGTTAAGATTTACTAATTAGATCCTCATGGAGTCATGTGTAATGCCCTTTGTTCCATGTATTTTCTGTGAATTGTTATTAGTTAGATCTAGAAGCTCGATCAGATTCAGTTTCGGGTCATTTGGCAAGTCTACTTTATAGGTGGCACTCTAAAGACTTATAACTTCTTTTGTGATGTCAGCAGTGATAGATAATTGTCATCTAGATACACTTTTTGATCAGAAGTAGCAAGATGGTGATATTATAATTCTATCATTCATTTGAAATTTATTTGCTGGAATTCTTCTATAAAGAGAAAATTCTTCTCATCAATTGTCTAGTTGCCCTGAAGTATAAGATGTAGGAAATTCAGAACTTAATCCCTAATCCTTTTCATTTATCTATCACTTTTCTTTAGTCAAAAATGACCAATTGTTTCTTATTCTTTAGTCATTATGAACCAAGAGCTTTAAATATATGTGACTTTAAACCTATTGCAATTATTACTGGTATTTAAATTGACCCATCTTTGACTTATGACAGCCACTTCGGGATGGCTCCTGAGTCCTTTTGACATACCCTTAGTAGATTTTGATAATGTCCTTTTTTGGTGTACCAGGTGATTGAGGCTCATTTTGTACATTTCCTTCCCAGAGCTGACATGAGCCATTTCTTCATGGTAGTTAGGGGACTCATTGATCCTGGGTTGACCTTTGTTGTTAGACACTTTCATTGGCCATAGGTAGTAAACTTCTTTATGATAAAATTATCATGAAGTCATATTAATACTTCCAATTCAAATTCAAGACTACAGAGTCTCCACTTGATCTAATTTACTTTACATCTGTTTCTCCTTCTCCTGTCCTGAAAATACTGGATTCCCAGTGAATGAATCTTAGAATAATAATAGCAACACTACTACCAATGATATAATTACTGAAAAGAATTTTCGTGTGTGTGTTTGCAACTCTTTGTGTCATTAAGGAAAATCCCACTGAAGATATATAGTCAATTTTGTGGTTTAAAGGCAATTAAAACAGCTTCTGTCTACACGGCTATGCCACAAATGAAAACCTAGCTGGGTTGTCTTGTTTCAGTTTGCTTTTGTTCTTTAGGGATCTCTTCTTAAGACTGAGTTTTGTTGTATAATCATGAAAAATATCAATGATTCCAAAGTCAAACCTACAAAAAAAGAAGAGTCAGAGAACTCTAGCTTCTATCCTTGTTCCTTTTATCATAGGTTAGTCATTTTTACTTGTTTTCGGTTCATCATCAGTTTTTTAAAACTCTAAGCAATTATGTGTGTGTGTTGGGGGGTGTATTTGTACCCTCCCTCTTTTTCTTAGGAAAAGGTTATCTTCCCATACGTACTTGCTCCACTTTGTCAGCTAACAAACTGTCCTGGAGATCACTTCATAGTGATGGACCTAAAGATAGTCCTCATTCCTTTTTAGAGTTCATGATACTCCACTGAGAGAATGAATAGCTTATTCAACCAGACCCCTAGTGATGGATGTTAATTTGTTTTGAGCCTTTTTTTATAAATAGAGCCACAATAGCTAGTCATGTGTGAATTAAAAAAAAATTTTTTTTCAGTATAGATCTAGAACAGATTTCCAAAAGTGGGATTTCTAGGTCCAAGGGTAAACACATAGATAATTTTACTACAGTTTGTCAAGTTTATCTCTGTTGAGGTCACACCTCATTTTATTCCTACTGGAAATGTTGTATACTATCTAATTTTTGGATTTTTGACAATCTGATAGATAAGAAGTCGTATCTTGGAGTGGTTTTATTTCCATTCCTATTATTATGAGCACCTATTCATATGTTAAGAACCACACATCCATTTCCTTTCCTGTAAACTGTCTGTTCATTCCTCTTGACCTTTTCTTCTATTGGGTTTTTGTTCTTTTTTGTCTCTATTTCCAGATATTGTTTATCTATGGAGGTTAATTGTTCTTACTCTGTTGTACAAGTTGCAAAAAGTGGTTTCAAGTTTGTCATTTTACTTTGGCTATGATGTTTCTTTTGATGCTATGAAAAAAATGTTTTCTTTTTAAATTTTATGTGTTCAATGATATTTCACTCTTGTCTCTTGTTGCATCTAGATATTAAGTAATAGTAAAATTTATCCTCTTCTAGGTTATAGAAGTTCACCTGGGTCATCTTTCGGTCCTTGTATATTCTATATATTTTCATTTTTATCTTTGATATACTTCACATTTAGCCTGATATGGTGTGAAGAAGAGATACAATTTAATGTTTTTTTTTTAAATGGCTATTCATTTATCCTAAAATATTTTATTGAAAGGCCAATATTTTCTCAACTGATTTGTGGTACTACCCAAATTGTATACTAAATTTCCATTTGCACTTGGATCTTTTTCTGGAATTTCTATTTATATTACTAGCCTGTTATCTTTTCATTTACCCATACTACACCATTTTAATCAGAGTGGCTTTATAATATATTTGAATATGTAGTATTGTCCTCTCCTTCCATTGCTCTTATTTGCAGTTATTTCTGGATATTTGCACTTGGTTTTTTCTATCAAATGATTTTAGAATCAACTACTGTGATGATATTTATATTGATATTATGTTAATTTACCATTTAACTTCAGGAACATTATTATCTTTATAATGTTGAGCCTTCCTTCCAATAATATGTCTTTATGTTTGTTCAAGACTACTTTTGTGTCTTTTGTGAGTGTTATAGAATTTTCATTAAAAAAGGCTGACATTCCTTTCTTAATTTTCTCTCTCTCTCATTATTATGAGTTGTCTTTTTGACTATACAGGGTAAATTGTCTTTTTGAATGTATGTGGAGATTATTGTTTTCGTATTGATTTTGTAGCCTATTTTTAAGAATTAAATTCTCTTAATTTGTTGTGGCTTTCCCCTTAGTGATTTTGGCTTTTCCAAAATCATGTCATCTGCTAAGAGAGATAATTTTACCTCTTTCTCTTCTATTCCAGATTCTTTTTGATTTGATTTGATGTTTTAATTTTGAGGGGGGAGGCAATTAGGTTTATTTATTTATTTATTTTAATGGAGGTGCTGGGGATCCAGATTCTTTTGAATAAACTCCTGTCCTGCTCAATCCAGAATTAGATTTCCTTGCTTGCAACTGAGAACACTTTATAATAATCAAAGATCAAAAGTCTAGAAAGTGATAAAAACAGATTCCAAAACAAGTCTACTTTCTGTAACCCAAATCTCCTCTTACCTTTCCCTTGATGACATCTATAAAGAAAACCATATGTGACAGAAAGTTAACTTAAGTGAAAGGGAGATATTTTTGGCTCAATCAATCAAAAATCCATGGGTAGATCTGGCTCAAAGCAGGACCTTGGAGTTCAAATAATGATATTAGGGCTATTTTTCTGCCTCTTGGCTCTTGATTATCTTTACATGTTGGTTTCTTTTTTTTTTTTTTTCCTGTTTCAAATGGCTTTCACCACTGTGGTTGGCAATACAGCCATAACAGCTTCACTTTACATTTCCTCTTAGTTTTTATCCTGAGTAAAAGATAATCAAGAGTAGCTCCTGCAGGAAAATTTCAGGTCTCTGGTTAACGCAGCTTGGGTCCCATGTTCTTCCTCGAATCTAATCAGTATGGCCTTAAAGAAATTACTCTAGTACCTATGGTTCTCATGCATGAGCCAGAGGGTCATAAGGTACAACAAGAATGCTTCTCCCAATAACAAAGATGCTGTGCAAACAATATATGTCTAAATACCAGACCCCGTATTTTTTTCTATCACATTCATTCCATTAAGCATTTACTAAGTAGCTCCTGTGTAGTAGTGTCCAAACCTACTGGAGTAACATAAGCATTGTTGTATATCTAATGTGATATTTTAAAAAACATGAATTGAGTGTTGCATGTTTCTTTGACAAGTGCTGTTCATTAAGAGAATATAAGTAAGTGCTACAGAACTCAATTTGTTATAGAAGGGTAGGAATAGAAAGCATTCCTTGGGCTGGTTGAGGTTGCAAAACATCTTATGGAAGAAATAGAACCTGAAATTGAGTATTCATTCAACCATTAGATATGAGGTTGTTAGTTTTTATGGACTGGATAATTTTACATGCTAACAAGTGGGAAGATTATTCCAACTATTTCGGGGAAGGGGTGAGAATTTCCAGAATTTCCAGGAATTAGGCCCCTGCTTACTTTTTGGCCTTTTGTGATCAGCCTGGGAACTGCCATGGCACCTGTGGGTGTGTCATTTAGCATGCTAATGTATCACAATGAGATTATAATAAGGCTCAACGTCTACTGGAAGTAAATATTCTGCCATCTTGGGCTTAGTTGGTTCTAACCAGTTTATGTCATATCGAATGGCTGTGTCATTCTTTTAATGGTTGTGCCCTACCCCCTTCCCTCCTGTCTCAGTGGTAGTAAAAGGGGAGCAGATGAGGGCTGGGGTAGTTCTCTGGTACCGATTGCATGGACAGCAATACTTGGGCAGAGTTATGTGGTAATAAACATTACAATGCTTTCAATGAATGAGGAAATTATCATTGATCTTTTATTATTATTATCAAGAAGGTAACGTTGTAAACTAAACCTATCAAAGAGATGTAAGTTAAACAAAGGCTAATAATTTTTCAGTAAATAATGTAATGCTGAATTTTATCTAAGAGCTACCATTAATTTTCTCTTAGAGAAGAAATTTTCTTTGTTTAGGAAAATATCTTGAGATGCCATTGAAGTAGAAAGGTCCAATATGCTGAGGAAGGAAGCAAGATGGAAAGTTCCTGAGTCCTTGATGACATTATTGAGTCACTGGACTACTCTTAGAATCATCTTGTATTTCAGTTTTTAAATTCCCTTGCTATTCAAGGTATGTTTAGTTGGAATTTTTATATTTTGCATCAAAAATGATAACATCACAGCCCCACAAACCATCCCCAGGCAGTCCCGGGGAGGCTCATAGCAATGTTTATCATTCACAGAGAAGGGATAAGGTCCCTTCTGCATCCCCTCTCATAGCTTCATCAACAGCAGAACAAACCCTTATCCCTTCTTCCACCATCATTGTCTCTTAACAACCCAATGACACTGGCTCTCTCTTTCAGAACAGCAGTGGTAAAGGTATCTGTTCCTCTGTTCTTCCTTCTTAAAGGAGCCTATTCTTTTTCTGTAGGCACTTCCCAGGATTTATAATTTTATTTTTTTTTATTTTATTGTTTGTTTCACCCCACTTGACTATAATCACCATGACAGCAATGACTATGAATCTTGTGTTTACCCAGGAATATCTAGTGCCTACTATGTAGAGTCTGGGCCATAATAGGTGCTCGTTAAATATCTTCTGTAGCAAAGAATGAAAAGAAGAAGGAGAAAATGCTTTCTTCCAACATAAGGGGTTATGAAATCTAGACAAGCTGGACCATTATTTTAGGTCCAGCTGGTCTGCTTTATTATCCTTTCCTGTACAGCATCACATTCAGTTACAACAGGGTGGGATGTCCTAAGAGCACTGTTGATCATTTCATGATTGTAGAAAGGGCTCACTAATCTTCCCCTATCTTACAGGCAAGTCCAGCTGTCTTCCAATCTCCATTTAGACCACAGCTCTTCCCATCAGTCAACACATTGATCCAGCCCAGAAACATCTGGGCAAGCCAAGTTAATCCTTGGCTAAACTGAGATAGTGCTGATAAGTCAGCCTTAAGAGTTGAATAACACAGCATTGCTGAGGAGAGGGCATTTTTCAGTCAGGGTGAGGGGCATAACGCTCAGCTAGGAGGCCTCCGTTATGAGACGACAATGATTTTACAGAAAAGTGTTGCCTTGAGGAGTCCAACTGCTGTTCTCGCACCAAAGAAATTCCGAGGAACACTCTTTGCCTCCTTCCTCATCCACACAAGGAGAAGTCAAACTCTCAGAGTCCTTAGGCTGCTCCAAGCCTCGGGCTTGTCCTCGAGCTTATCCAAGCTCAAGGGTTCTGAAGGCCTTTTATGGGATTCAGCAAAATAAACAGCATCTTAAATGTGTGTTCTTAGAGGTCAAGTCTCTGACCCAAATCCGAAATCACCTGCTGATCTCAAGAGCCCCGGTATGAATAATCGATTTAAAGTGGACCTAGTGGATGGAACCAATGTTTCCTCAGTGTGTTTGTTCCACAGTTGATAGGCACCAAATCAGAGTTCAGTTGCAGGTAACAGAAACCACTGAACTAATTTCATCAGAAAGCTGTCTAAATCATGGAATCAGATGCTTACAAAATAGAAGGCTCTGGAAGCCAGGGATAGATCTAGGTCAATACCCATGTAGCTAACGCCTGGAAACCAAGACTTCAGCTGCCCTGGAAAAGCCAGGGGCATTTACCACGACGCTGGTGGCAAGAGCATGGCTGTTCATCTCATGCCCCTGCGGTTTTCACATCTCCCTTGGGTGAATCGTCTTGGTGGATGTGGATTCAAGAGTGGACCTTGGCTCTAAGGGGATCTGCAGAAACAACTCGCGCTTTCTGGCTTTCCCCACAGAATGTGGTTTTCTTCGAGAAGGGTGTAGTAAGGTTAAGTGAGTCAAACGTGTCATATCCGGTGCGCATCCTACCCTGCTGCGGAAACGGAATGAGCAAGAACCGGTCCCTGTCTTCGGGGAGCTCACCGTCTAGCAGGCAGACCAACCGCTGAACACAGACGTGCACTTCAGTGTTGCCGGGGCAGGACTAGAGACACGTATCAATACGGCCACCGATGAGCCACATTTTGCATCTGAGTTTTGGTTATAAATTTGGAAATGGAAGTTAAAATGCTTCACTTTAAAGAGGAAAATATTCTATTAATGTAGGCCCTAAAGCAGCCCAGAAGTTTAGGAAAAGACTACAAATGATGGCTCCCTGAATTCCTGCTTTTCCAAGGAGAACTTCCGATTCCTTGTGTGGTCCCTCTCCTTCCCCTTCAGGAAGCCGCCCCGGGACACTGTCTCCACTTACTCAGACAAAGGAGCAGAATGGGTTACTTGGCTGCAGTTAGTCATCGGTCCCCTGGCAGAGTGACTGTGGCACATGGAAAGCCTGAGGCTGAATTTACTGTTAGTCCGTTGAGTCACAGAGCACCCCTCCAACTCCCCCGCCCCCAGTCTGAACCCAGAGCCCCGTTCAAAGATGTTTCCCCTTCTCTTTGACTTACCTTCTGAATTCATTTAGGAAGAATGTACCAAGATCCTTTGAATCCTACAGGAATGTTGAACTCAGTGAAAAGTGATGTGGTTAAGAAAGCAAATAATATGCTGAAAGAAGTTCATTGGAAGTGGCCAGGCACATCAAAGAGATTGATGAATCTGCATTTCAAAAAGCTGGCAGGGGGTAACATTTCGGCTTACCTCATATCCACCCCTCATATCCACCCTGCTTCTAGGGCTCTTCGCTGCCAGTGATGTTTCTGCCTTCTCATCGGACAGAATGCTAATACAGCTAGCCGCAGGAGAGAGATTGTCTGGAAATGGCATTGTCTTCTTAAATCAAAGCAGCTCAACAAAGTCTGTCTCTTTTATTAACAATAGCACACAGTGCTAACACTGGGTCAGCGGCCGCTGTATTTCAGGCACTGTGCTTAAGCACTTTACATGTGTTAGTTCCCTTAATCCTGATTGAATTGGGGAGACAGATAATACTATCAGGTCTACTTTACCTTTTAGAAAATTGAGGGGTCGAGAGGGTTTAAAAACTGCCCCAGTTATAAGCGTTGGAGCAAGAATTTGAAGATTATTGATCCTATTGGGTACCAGGTGATGTTGCCTTTTTAATTAAAAATCAAACTACGTTGAGGGAGGCAAGATATACAATACCCTTTAGTGACATTAGTTTTCTAAGACAAGCAAGAGAGGAGAAATGCTTTAATAATCTGCTAAAGTTTAGCCTCCATTGACAGCTACAGGTTGGCAAGGAATTGCTAAAAAGTGAGTACCGGAGAAGAAAGGGGAATAAGCAAAACAGGCGAGGTATTGAGTGACGACATGTCAGCGGTAGAGGCGCAGCTGTCATCATCACTGAATCTCCAAGTTTGAAGGAGCCGTGCAGAAGGTGTGGTGCAGCAGGTCACTTCAGACAAGGGGGCCCTCAGACCCTGCTCCAGCATCAGCAGGGCACGGGCGACCTCCAAAGACAGACAGCTCCATTTTCACGTAACTCTTTGATTGAAAAAATATTTGAGGTTTATCCAAAATCCACATCCCCGTAGCATCTGGAGCATTTATCCAGTCATTGTCCTTAGTTCTACCCTCTGGGAGCATGTGGAACAAATCCAGCCTCCTTTTCCACAAGAAAGTACCTCCCTCCCCCAGTTCCGTCGACCATCCTTCATACGACATGATGTGCATTGAACCATTCACCGTTCTCGTCTCTCCTTTCTGCATATTTCTATTCCAGTTCTACTCTGGAGAAGAAATGTTGTTAGTCAAAATTGAATTAGACATGTTTAGGGTCTTTAAGTCTCCCTTAAAGAAGATTGAGTAAAATTAACTATTGTCAAAAGTCCCCTTAAAAACTAATACCAAGGCATGGACTCTTAAAAAGGTTTAGAGTGGAATTATATCTTCCACTAGTTGGACACTACACACCCTTTAATGAGGCCTCAGTGTACACCAGTATTTTGAGTCATATTGAGTCAACTCAGCCTTTAAATATTTTTCACACCAATAGTTACTAAGCCACAACTAAAGGACAATCACTAGAAAAGCATGGAAGAGGAAGGAATGTGGATTTTCTAGGCTTTCTCACCCATTTAGCAATTCATGTAACAATTACCTATTCATTCATTAATTTACTAACTTGTTCATCCCACAAGCACTTACTGAATACTTAAATCTGCCCAATTATGCATAACATTTTTGGGTGGGCTGAACGTGGAACAATTATGAGACATGACTCCCTGCCTTCAAGAAATCCAGAATCCAGCCAGGGAAGGGGGAAAAAAAAATCTACAAAACAAGCTTAAGTTCTCATAGGATCCCATAGCCTAAAAGCGTGGAATTGGGTCAGAAACCCTGAGTCGTTGACAGAACATTGACTGAAGATGGTCACATCACCCCCCCCAACCTCAGTTTTCTCATTCAAATAATGAGACACTTGGCTTTTTCAGGCTCTTTCTAGTTCTAAGTACAAGCTTCTCGAGGGCAGGGATGATACTTTACGTGTAAGTGAATTTTCTGTTAAACTGTACAGTGTTAACCTATAATGTCACTCAACAGATATTTATTGGATGGCTCAAGAGTTCAGGTTAAGTAAGCATAGGGTACAAAAAGCACCCCAAGCCAATCCGCAAACAGGCATGAGAGTTCTTACTCCAAGTGTCACTGGGTGTAACGGTCCAAAGATTTGCACGCGCGGTCTTGATGCTCAGGTGCAGAGATGACATACACACTCACACACGCGATGCTTAGAGGGTGCGATCTAAAGTGCAAACCAGGCGTACATACACTGCCCTCCTTTTTTTTTCCTCAAGGTTCCTGTCTTACCTCTCTTTAGGTCTTTCCACCTCTAGAAAGCCCAATTTGTTCCTTTTTCTTACCAAAGTATTTGGCAGTTCCTAATAAAAAGTTGATGGACGATCCGTAGTGTTCCACCTCAGCAACCCAGGAAATATTGAGTTACCTTCCCTCAAAATGCTAACGACAGCAGCTTCTCCCTGATAAGACCAGATTTCTTGCTATAGAAGCGCGCACACACACACACACACACACACAGCCATATACACAAACGTACACAATTCGCAAAATGTCACCCTGCTAGACTAGTCTTTACCTAGCTATTGATATATACAGAAGAAGGAAGGCTATGCTTAAACTATTGGCAGAATAATATGGCAGGTGGGGTGAAATTTAAAAGGCACCTGCAGTTTGGAAGTTAAGTTCGAGAAAGTGACTTGTGTGTGGAAGTGGGAAGGTGACAGGTTGTTTGGGAGACTAGCTGATGAATTTTAATTTGATATAAGAGGGAAGCACTGCAGGGTCTTTAGCTAACCCAACATCATGACATGCATTGTTATCTGTGCCCACGTCCAGAGTTCTTCTCAGATTGTAAGCTCCTTAAGGTCAGGGACTGTGTTTCCAAAGTTGCAGTAGAAAAGCACAGACAGCAGGCAGACTGGCACAGAGCTGGTCCCACTCACTCTGGCAGGGTGGTGAAAGGCTGCTTTCCCACAACACTTTTAGTGAGGAGTTATGCTTCTGTTGAACATAAAGACTATTGTAAGTGATAGTTACAATGGCTACTTGAAATGTACAAAGTCTTGGTTTTGAAAACAACTCACACCCTGGGAGTTGTGGTTCCCTGGCAAGACATGACTCCCACCGGCATCCATCTGAGAGACCGAGAAATAAAAGCTCGTGAAATTTTGGAAACACTTATGCAGATGGCATTTTGATGAGTTAACTCTAAGTAGATCAGTAACACATGGATTAAATCTTCCACAAAGGGCCCATTGGCTTAAAGAGCGAAGGTCCAGTGTCGTTGACATCATGGAGTTTGGGTTTTGCTGAGCTCCCTATCTTTGGAAAATCAGTTTAAGACTGTCATCAGACGTATGCAGCTGTGGGTTTTGCTCAGATCTGCTTTATGGTTTTATGGCTTTCAGAGTGAAGCCAAAAGTCTTCCAACAGTCACAGCAAGATGAAGATCTGGAAATTTTTGAAAGCACGTTCCCACGCAGACTCATCACAGCCACGGCCTTTTATAGCTGGTACCTGCCTACGGGCCAAAGTTACAAGGCGACTCATTTGGGATTTTGTGTTTAGAGACAGTCCTGGGTTACAAACTTTGCTGGAATATCTTACATGGAAAATCTGGCCATTTCTGGTTTTCCTACACATTCAAACTACAATTAAAATAGAAAATAAAACTCTCAAAAATTGCTGAGCTCATGAATACAAGTAGCAATTGTAATGCTGTTTTGCAGCTCAGAAAAGAAATGATCATGGAAAAAAAATGAAGCAGAGCTTGGTGGTTGACTGGCATCTCCTGCAACCGTCCCTGTCTAACATTGCTGAGGTTAACAGGGACAACCAGATTCACTGTCATCCTCCTGCAGGGAGATTGGAGGGGTGAAGGAAAGGCTGGGCAACTTTCGGTTTTCATCGACTGAAATTGCAGAACAACCTGGGTGAAAATAGTATATACCACGTTTCAGAAAGCAATGTTCAGTTTGCATGCGCAGGGTGCTTCCGGTTTCTACAACATCTATTCTATAAAATATCTGCCTATAGAATCAAAAACTCGCACACAAAACAACCTGACATTGTTTCAGAAGAGGTGACCACTGAATTCCTGTCTATGTTATCTCTAGACCTACTTTTGTATGGCCAATTTTCAAATCTGACTGTATCTGACATAAAGGAAGAAAAACTCTTCCATTTGAATTCAGCGTTGTGTGGATGGATGGATAAAGAAGCTATAAAACACCGTATAAGAATCAGGTTTGGTAACCTTAGTGAGGAAGATTTTTATAAATAAGACAAAGGGTCTTGAGGAAATCCAGAGGACCAAGTGGGAAACCTTAAAGACCTTGTGGATGTTTTGATACTCATTTGCATAAAACTAATAATTATTTAAAACATGATGCAAACTTTTAAAATGGGATTAGGAGGTAGCAGAGTGAAGTGATCTGATTTACAGTTTGGTCCTTTCTAGACACATGACCTTGGGCAAGATAATTAGCCCCCCTAAGATTTTCTTCTTCCTCCATAAAATAAGGATGCAAAAGAAGCTGCCTGATGGAGTTGCTGTGGTAATTAAATGAGGAAAATATGAAGAGCCTTAGTCATATTGGTCCTTACTGCTTCTCGTCTCAATGACCCTGCTGCTGCTACTCCTATGACAAAGGTGACGACTGAAAAGCATTTCTACGACAAAAGCAAAAACCAAGTCATGCATTTTTTTATGACTAGGAACATTCTCTAATGTGAGTAGTAACTTTGCAAGGGACAGAACTGAAAGCTGATAGCTCACCAGGAGGACAAAGTGAGGGGAACAATTTCTATTTTAAAAAATACTAACAATATAAATTGCTAGATGCCAGAACCCTTTTAAAAATTCCCCTCTTGGGAAAGACTCATCAGGTTGTTTAGTCAGAAGCAGAGATGTATGTGGATGGATGTTGTGTTTCACCCTTTGCCTCAGTTTCCCTACACGGAAGCCCAAATTGCCCGTGACTCAAATAAAAGTGTATAAATACTCACTTAGGAGACTTGACGCTCAGTTATGTCAAGCTCATTTCTCCAAACTGAGCTTGGAAAGTTTCTACCGCAGGGATCTTCCAACTGCACAGAACTAGAGAAGCCAATTTTAGTTGTTCTTTAAAGTGGCCAATCAGAGGGAAGAAAAACGCTTCCATCGTGAATGTGGACCACAGGAGCTACAGAATTCTCCTGAATGGTAAAATTTTTCTTTAATTGTCTCAGAAACTTTCCTTCTCTATTAGGCTGCCTGACTATGGGCACAAAATAAGATGGCTGAGGCGTAATGACATACTTAGACAGGAGGTGGCACCTCTGTATGAAGGATTAAAATGGTAGAGGAACCAACCGCAGGATAACGCCTACATCTTGATCACGAGAAGAATGGATTCTATAAGCACGCCCTGTGGCTGGGCCCTGTGCTAAAGGCTTTACGTAGACTTCCTCCCTGAATCCTGTGAACAACTCAGTGATGCAGGTGCAGTGATTATTGTCCTCATTTTCTAAGTGAGGTAATTGGCGAGCAACAAAGTTAGGTAACAAGTCTAGCAAGGGACGCAAACATTCTAATAATCATACAGAAAAATATGATTTTAAATGGTATTAATTTGAAGCTAGAGCCAAGGAAGCACAGAGGTGAAGAATCAGGACTCTGGCATCTCACTGCTTGTGTTTGAATCCTAGCCCTGCCACTTAATAGCTGTGAACCTGGGTAAGTCACTTAAACAGTCCACGACTCAGTTTTCTCATCTGTAAAATAGGATAATGCTGGTAATAGTTATGTGGATTAAATGAGCCAATATATTTTAAGTGCTTAGAAGAACACCTGGCCTATCATATGCCCTCAATATATGTTTGCTGTATTTTTAGTCTACTCTTAATGTAGAAGAAAATAAAGATAGAGAGGTCAAGTGAAAGTCAAGTTCACTGAATGCAGGCAGTAATGACACCAGTGCATGAATGTTTCCTGGACGTGCAAGGAAGATGCCCTCCTTTGACTCTTCACCATCCTCTGACAACCCATGCATTGTCCCACTCCCCGCTGGGTCCATAGGAAACAGTCTGGGGCACAAAATGCACCCAGTCCACCATGATCGTGAGCAACTGATTTAACAGGCAGAGGGTTAGTGTGATGTGGTCTTCAGTCCTCCAACAAGGGCTCACTAAAAGTCTCAAATATTGACTGACTACTTTCTTGACCAAATTTTGATGACCTGAAAACATTTGAAATTTGCTCCAGAAAGTTTTGTACTAGAACATAGTATATTTGATTTTTCTTTCTTGCTGTGATGGTCAGTCTAAATTCTCAATGCTCAGTTTTCTTAAATGAGATGAGTAATTAAGCAAAAATTATCTGGAATGGAATTCTTTTACATGAGTCTGTCTTTGCACCTAAATTTTCAGAAATAAAATTTTCCTTCATGTAATGTCTTCCAATAAATCCAGTGCTTTACACAGTGATCCTAATTATTTTCAGCATAAATATAATAGACTTTAGAGTATATTAGCTTAGAGTATATTAGCTTTAGGATGGAATTTATTAGGATAGTATTTGTCTTACATGTAAAAGTCTTTAAAGTATCTAAGGAAGAGAGAGAAGAAAGGAAGGCGAGAGAGAGAGAAACAATTTCTATTTTCCATAGTGCCTCAAGTTTATTTTCCATCACTTAGTTTGGTGTCTTAGTGATGACTTTAAACTCTCTGAAGTTTAGATTTTCATCTATAACTTTTTTTGATATCCTTCCAGGGTGATTGTAAGGCTCCACTTAAGTATCTAAAAAAATTCTTCATAAACTCTATATAATTGTATAAAGAATTACAACTACTAATATGTGCCTAAAAAGTGAGTATATACGTACAACAGAATGAAGTCATCTAGACAATTAAGAGTCAATCTTAGTCTTTGGAGGATGACATGGAGCTTTAATGTGATGGTCATAACAGCTTCGTACATCCCAGTAAGACATTTGTCTATGTATTTGATATTTGCCTATGTTCCAACCAATGCTCAACACACAGGACCTGCCACAGCAAAACCACACACTGCCACCCTCTTCAAGGAACTGATAAGAAAAACATGCATGTATGGAACCATGACACAAAGTTGAATGTCAAAAATGCTACGAGGTGAGGGGGCCAAGCACAGCTTTGTGGATATTTTGGGTGGGGATGGGGACCGGCAAAGTCCTTCCAGTTGGTAAGAGCAGAAAATGAAAATGTCCAGCAATGCTTTGTGAAGGAGGGCTTGCCTTGGTGCTGATGGTAATGGTATGATGTGTGGGGGCTGGGGTGGAGAGTGGCCAGACGAAGGGGTGAGTGGAGAATGATGTTCTAGGAGAAACAAACTCTGTGAGTCAAGACATGAAGGTGGGAACATTTTGGACTGTTCTTTCTCGAAGCACGATCTGGGGGTTTCCTGATTTGTGAACTGATGACCCATTCGCATGTTCCTTTATGGGCTCTTGTGGGAAAAAGAGATGACGTGCAAGCTCATAGATTTTCATGTTTATGACTAAGAGCAAATTATTACTGACTGAATAGGTGAATGACTAAAGATGACTAATATTTGGTGTCTATACACCAAAATTTGTAAGTTACTAGAATTTCCTTAAGTCTGTAACTCTATCCTACTAAGGAGTCTGGGTGCCAGGACCTAGTTTTCTGCTGTCTTTGTAGACACCTAGATGGTGAGATACACCACCCTACCCTGCTGCCACCATCCTCCCTTCAGTCTTCTCCAGAAGAAAAATATTCATTTGTGCATCTTTGGTATTGTCTGAAATTGATTGTGACTTTCCACTTTTGCTCTTTCATTATGAATTCTTTTAAGATTTACTCTTTTTTAAACACCTTTATTGGGGTATAATTCTGGTACAGTAAACTACACACATTTCAGATGTACAATTTGATGAATTTTGATAGATGTAGACACCTATAAACCCACCGCCACAACCAAGACAGCTAACATTTCCATCACTGCCCAGGAGGTGCCAATTTCAAATTCCTGATTTATCCCTTCCCACTCCTTTTACCTACCCTCTGGTAACCAAAAGTTTGTTCTCAATGTTTGTGAGTCTGTTTCTGTTTTGTGCATAAGTTCATTTGCATCCTTATTTAAGATCCCATTTATAAGTAATATCATATGGTATTTTTCTTTCTCTTTCTGGCTTAATTCGTTTACTCTTGTATATATATATATATGCTGGGATTTTACCATTTTTAAAAAATTTATTTATTTATTTATTTATTTATTTATTTATTTATTTATTTTAATTTTGGAGGGGGAGGTAATTAGGTTTATTTATTTATTTAACAGAGGTACTGGGGATTGAACCCAGGACCTCATGCATGCTAAGCACACACTCTACCATTGAGCTGTATACCCTATCCCCTGGGCTTTTACCATTTTGATAACTCAACTTTTTTCTATATGTCTGATCACCAGCTTCTTTTTTTTCGGAACAGAGGAAATAGGTGATGTAGATGGGGCTGTGTGTCCTTGTCTTGACGTAGTGTATCTCTCCTATCCTGAGTGTCGTATTTGGCAAGTTTTGTTATCTTTCAGGAAGGAAGCTGATATGAAGGTAATATATAAAGTTTCTGATTTTCTAGAACAGGAGATGGCTAATGACAGCCCATAGGTCAAATCCAGTCTGCTGAATGTTTTTGTAAGTAAATTTCTATTGGTACACAGCCATGCTCATTCATTTACATATGATCTAAGACTGCTTCTGCACTACAGTGGCAGAGTTGAATATTTGCATCAAAGTCCCGGGAATCTTAAAATTTTACTCCTTGTCCTTTTACAGAAACATCTTCTGACCCATACTCTAGACTTAAGGAATAAAATTATTTCCCAAATGAAAATCTGATTGTTCCTGGTAAGGGTGTAAAAATGGAATACGGGCATTGCTAAGAAGTCAATCAGAACAGGTTGTGGTAGCTCACTGAGTAATTCCTTCAAAACTCAGAGTGAACTGACCACTTTAGGAAAGACTGTGTTGTATATTCTTTTTTCATCCTTAAGGGGTACAATTAAATCTTTGTTGGTGAAATGGCAGTACACAAAATACAAATGATTCCTTGATGAATATTAGTAAAATGTACCAGTATAAAATTAGTAATACTTTAACTTTTCAAGGGTTTCCCATCCTTTCTAAATTTCTCCTTAATTGACTTCATTTTGAGCCATCCTCTAAATCTAACTCATCCTGACATTCGCCTCTGCCTTTCTTCTGCCATCCTCCTCCTCTTCTCATTCTTCCTCATCTTCTGTTTCGTCGTGCGTACACTCGTGACAAATAACACTCACGTGTATTCTAGTACAGTAGGTTCTCTGGATGTTTTTTATGGCCTTGAGGATGAATCTTTGGGGTTAGGGCTCAAGTCTGGGTTTTATCCACAGGATACTACGTAATTAATATAAGTCTGGCATAAGCATTGTTTACTTTCAATAGCAAAATTACCTTAAACGCAATAACCTTGTGAAGTATCTGCCTAAGTTTTCAGGACACTTTGTGGCTTTGTGTGCACTTAGAAATGAAAGAATTGGCTGCCATGATTTTCCCCAGGGTTCTTAAGTAGGGTCCTCAATTTGTTCATACATGTTCTGATTTTCTTAGCGTGATGTCACCGACTGTCACCCTGAAAAACATTTTAGGTCACTGGATTGAGTTGCTGAAAATCCATTTTGGATTCATATCATTTAACTCAGACAATTCTGAACTGGATTGATTAGATGACCCAGATAGTTCATAAAGTGGGCTTAATTCTTTATTTTAAAATTATTACTAAAAGGTTATATTCTGTTCACCAAAATTGTGAAATATTTCAGATCATATTGGGAGGTATTTCTGGTTTATTGGCCATGTCAAATGGCCAAGCAAATTGTTTACTTCTCACTTGAATTTTTATTTAAAAATCCACATTTCACAACCAGTCCAGATTTGCCAAGGGGTGTTTGTTTAAAGTAGATTCCATTTAGAAATACTTCATGTGTTTCTAAATTAAAAGAACCAACCTACAAGGATCAAAATTTCAGAACAGATTTCGATTACTCTGGCTGTTTTGAGAAGGCATGCAACATCTACTTATATGAAATCCCACATTACAATTAATTCCCAAAGCTTAGAAACCCAGAATTTACTCTAATGGGGTTTTGTAGTTAGGAAAAAAAAAGAAAAAGATGCCACAGTAAGGAAAAATACATGGTTCTAATTATTGTGGTTTTTTTTTTCCTCTTCTGAGATGTGTTTTTCCATGATACTTCAATATTTCTTTTGCAGGTGGTCAGCAATTTTATTAACAATTGGCAAACCTACTCATACAAAGGCAACATTACCAAATTATAAAGCAAGTCATTGGAGAAGGAAAATTAGGCTATGGGTAGGCTGCTCATGGGATTTGCAAAATCATCAACCTTTGAACTGCTCTGAACTAAACTGTAGATTACAGTTTTGAGGGGAGTGGGTGGGGGATTTCTACTTTCTAAGAACAGCCTCCAACTCCCACTTAGGAGCATATGGAAATTGAGAATATCCTTGATTTTGCAATACAACTATTGTCTTTGCTCAGGATTATGAAAAAGTAAAGGATGCTATCAAAACAGAGTGTAAATTATTAGGGTAAATATTCAAATTATAACCTGGGCTCCTATTAGTTGGCAAATCCTTTATTTGCTGAAATTAAATCCTGTATACTGTAATTTCAAATTTTCTGAATTTTAAAAGACATTTCCAAAGCCTTTGGGGCAAGTTCAAAGCTCAGCTTCTTTTCTTATGGAGTCTTTGCCCCAAGTCTCCCTGCTTGGATCTATGATTCTCTCCCTGCTGAAAATGATCGCAACATACCACACCATGGACCACCTTTCAGGAGATGGGGCAACAAGGCCATTCTTTAGAACTGCAGCCCTCAAACATCTCCATTTCAAATGATGGTCTTTGCTACATGCACATAATAGGCTCATTTCTCTAGCTTGTCCAAGAAAAGGAGCACCAAAGACTGGGTCTTCATAGCTTGCAAGTAAGAAAATTGTTTGCTACTTTAAGATAATTTTTTAAGCTTCTATTTTTCCCATCAAAGTTTTAAAAGTTTAGGGTACTGGTTCAATCCAGTAATGATGCTGTCAATAGTCACTGTAGTTATGCTACTAGGGCCACTGTCTCATGAAACACAAACAACAGAAGAAACAAATCTCCCACGAAGAAGAATCTGCAATAATTTCTGTGACTACGTTGTCCTTATGGAGGGGAAACCTATTCCCTACCCTTTGAGTGTGTGACATGCATAGTGACTTCCTTCTGAAAAGTACGGTTTGGAAAAAGGGAAAGAAAGTAACTGGCCACTCTAGTTACAGCCAGCCTTCCCCAAACCCTGCTGCGTCCATGCCTCCTTCTCTGAGGCACTCAGCAGTGTCGGGGTGAGGGGGCATATTAAAGACGCTAAAATGTATTAGGAAACAAAAATTGTGCCAATGGAATTTAACTCCGTATTTCCCAAGTTTATTTGCTCACAGAACTGTCTGTCTTACTTATAGATTGCAATTTGTGTTGCAGAGTAAGTGAATTTCTCAGAACACTCTTTGGAAAGTGTTCTTTCACCCAAGAGTTGCCTAATGCAGTGAGGATGTCAGCTTGTGAGAGCAGAAACTCTTTCCCGTGCCTAACCCTGCTCCCTGTGCACTCTCAGAGCCCTGGAACTAATGAATAATGAATGAGTGAATGAATGAATGGATGAATGGCGAACACCTGTGCAGGCCTACTGGCCCTAAGTGGGTTTTGTTTGTGTTGCTTTGTTTGCTTGTTTTAAAGCATAGGAAGCTCTCACAGAGCCCGTAAAATGACGATTTTGTGGCTGCTTACTTTTCCAAGTGTCGGTCCTCAGAGAAAACGAGATTAAAACCTCCTTTTCTCTGACATCTCAGAGGTAATTTCAGTTACCAAAGTAAATCGGTCCTTCTCTTTCCCTACCAAAAGATATTCTGGGTTATCTGGTTCTTACAATGCTGCTTTTAAAAGTAGCTATCGCACATGGATGGAGTTTGGAAGGTGTTCTGTTTATCTGGCACATGGAGCAGTGGCAGTCAGCAAGCCCCTATAAAAAAAAAGATGAAGATCCCTTATCTGAGTGGAATTTAATTAAAAATAAACAAGAAGATCGCTACTATTTTAGGATAATTTCCTTTCAAGAAGGAAGATGATATGAACGCTTTACAGATTCTGACGGATTAAGGCACATTCTACTTCACGTTATTATTCCCAAGGGGAGTTTTTGTTTCCCCTAAACTTCAGTTCTTTTATGTCAAGTAATTTTTCTTCAACACATGAGTTCCATTAGCTGATTCGGTTATATCCTGCCCAGGATCGCTATCTAGTTAATTTTGACAACACCAAGAGCTGGAACTCTAAACCAACAATTCCAAAAATAGTTTCTTTGAAAACAAAGATGCAATCACCATTCGATTGAAGAGTTCCCTGGATAATGTCTTAGGAGGTTCTTTTGAAAAAACAAACGTCATGAGCCAACTCACCGTATCGGGGGTCTCAAGAAGTAAACCACAAAAATGTGTCCATCTCTTCTGACGTATGTCATGTAAATTCTTGGCATGGAAACATCATCGGGGTTTGTTTTCCTGTGCATCTTGCTTGTCTCGGTAACATTGGACTTAAATGCAGGCTCCCAAAGGACACTTTCTCATTTCTTATCACCATAGAAGTGATTAAGTAACAGCGCTCTTTGAGATAGGACCTTCCAATTAAAGAAGGTTCTGCATGAATCAGAGAAAGGATGTGGATTCTCTGCGGTTATCTTAAAGGCACTGTGAGACACCCTTCTGTCTTTCCCTCTGAGCAACAGCAGCAGACATTTACACATTTATGGAGTTTTCACTGCGTGTCAAGTATCACGCTATGCATCTAACTTGTAGTTTCTTACTTAGTTTTTATTACAATTCTGTGAAATGTGTACTATTGTTTTCGCTATTTTCCAAATATAGAAGTGGTAATATTTGAGGGATTATTGCCAAAAGTCATGGAGTTAGGAGTTAGGTGCAAGCTGAGGTTAAAATCTATCAAGTAAAACAGAAAGCTTGACTCCAGAACTCATGCCCATGACACTACACGCTACACATAATACTGCTTTTCACCCTGGAATTTGAGGGAAAATCTCCTCTTTCACTTCCTCTAATTTTCCTTTGATCCACATTGTCCACTATCCATGTCTGTCCTTATCCCTGAACAAACCTTAATTGTAGAATGCAAGAAATTCTTCAGTATTAAGCCGCACAGGAGCCACAGATTGGATATCATTTCAAGTGCCACTGAACTCCACCCCCACAAAATGTATACATTGTGTGCAGAATCACAACAAAGAATCTCATCTAGTTCCTAAAATTAAACTAGATCTTCGTTAATAACTAGCACACAAAAAAAGAAAAAAACTATTTCTTTTTTAATTTTGTTTTTCTGTAGGGTTTACTAGTAACACAAGGGGAATGCTCCTGAGTTTTCCAGTGAGGATGTATGTAATGAGGAGTGGAGGATGGAACACCAGAAACACTGACTGGGATCACAATGTGCAGAACCTTGTATGCCAAGTTACGCGTTAGACTTAACACTTACTGGCTAGAAAGAAAGTTAGCAGAAAATACCGGTAACTAACAATCCAGTTGATGGTTAAGGAGAGACTACATTTTTTTTATGTGAAATTCCTTTTCCATGATCATTTTCTTGTTTTCCATGATCATTTCATTTAACCTTAAAAAGAGTTTCTGAGAAAAGAGGTAGTCTCACCTCATTTGATGCAATAGTATGTTTCAATTAACATTTTCATGTATAAAATCAAATAAAACTCTCATGTTTATACAGCAACTAGCTACACTAATGCCAACACTCAAACTCATTTAGAGTTCATGCTTATTACTTATTCATTACTTTAAATACACTGTTACTGCATAAATCGTACCTCCTGTTTACTGAGCACTAATTGTGTCCCCATTAATGTTATGCTGTTTTACATATATGGTCTCTAGTCTTTATTATAACCCCCTGAAGCAGACACCAGTAGGTGCTCACTCAATAGCCGTTTTCTAGTCTGATCTTCCCTGCTGATAGAAGCCCAGATTTGTTTGGAGAGAAAATGTGGCCAGATCCAGGCAATCAAGCACAATCTCTCTAAGCCTTCATACGGATCTAGTCAGTGTCTTATTTTCCTAGCCTCCAGTGGTGGCTGTTTAACACAGTCCTGGCTGATAAGACAACAGCAGAAATCTACGAAGCATCCCTGGAAAAAGCTTTCATTTATTGATAAAAGAAAACAGACACATGTTGCCTCCTTTTTGATCGTCTTGCATGGACGGGGTTATCTGGAATTGTAGTGGCCATTTTCCAACTGTGACGAAAAAAACTGAGGAATTGTCAGCTGTTGTGCCTCCGAATTTATAACCATCTGTAAATTCTACCTCCAGACTCCGCTGCATTTGAGATACTGCTTTAAGCTAAGGTCATTCAGGTTTGATGTTACTTGCAGCTGAAAACACTCCCCACTGATTTGTCTTATAAGATGAATATCATCATCCTTGCTCACTGATGAGAAAACAGAGGCTCGAAGAATGTTGTGTAACGGTAAATGCTGGGTTTTTTTCCCACTTACATAGATGTACACATCTGCTATGTTCTTGGCATTGTACCACTGCTACGAATAGACAAGACAAGTGTGGATTGCACAACCTAGGTTCAGCACAGGGTTTCATCATAAATTAAAAAAAATTGTTTAAAATTGTATTTGCCTTCTCCTTCACATCTTGTCAAACCAAAAATATCAGAATGGTCGTTTCGGCTTGATTTTAGAAGAAAACAATCTCTGAAGAAAAAGAAATCTTTAGTATTTCTAAAGAGGAGGAGAGTCTGGCCAGAAAACAAAGTCATACAAGTGTGTTTAGTTGCTAAGCTTACTAACCTAACTAGTGACACACAGCCTATGCAGAATTAATGAGGGCAGTAGAGTTGTTTGACTTCAGTGGGTGCATAACTGAACCACAGCGATAAACTTGCTTCAAATCCTGTGCGATATATTTTTCTAAGTATTAGTGCCAAGCATAAGGGCTCATGTTTCTGTCTCAGTTTCAAAGCTTTTCGTTCCTGAATAGGAAACAAACTGTTGCTTTAATTTAATTTAAATCAGTTAAGAGTGCCTGGCCCCAAAGCAGAGAAAATGGTTTGCAGAATAACTGATTCCCCTTTTAAAAGGTGAACTTCTGCCTGACGTCTAAATGCTGTATAACCTTTTAAGAAAGCGGAGCTCTCAAATCTCAAGCTTCTTGGGTTGAAGCTGGCACCTGAAGCTGGGGGCACTCACAAAGCTGGGTAATGTCATCAGCTGTAAGACTGTCAGGAAAAATAGACTGGAGGGACATTGTTTTTTTATTACATAGAGACCTGCGAGGCATTCTGGCTTTCAGCTCCTCAACCCAATGGACCAAACACTTCTGACCACCTCACACGTGGCCTTGTTGAGTGCTTCCATATTCACGGGTTATTGGAAAGGACTGAGCAAGTGATCTATGATGAGAAAGGAATCAGGACAGCCGCTGAAACTCTTCAGAGGGACTGTAATGAACTGGCCTCAGAAAGTCTTTGAGGCTGCCTTTGCATACTGTATATGAGCTTTCTGCTCAGTCATTTCCTCTGCACTTTGGTAGCACAGCGTGAAGTCTACTATTAGAAGCAAGGTTTATTGCTGCCTTGCAAACATTTATTGGGTAGTATCTAAAACATGGTGTCAAGTTATAGTAATGTGCTGTTCCGGGAACCTTTTTGAGAATTTTAGTGTTTCAGAAAATGGTCCTCTGAGATTTCTTCTGTTTCAGAAATGAAAAGTAGTAGAGACAACACACACACACACACATCCTTTGATTATTAGGTAGAGATGTACCATTTTTCTTTCAAGAAAAACATCTATTCCTAAGATAGATCATTTTTGGACTTTTCAATCAGTATGCCTCAGAGAGCAAATATCCAGATTTGCCATTTGCCTGGAGACACTATTTGCCTGTATTTATACAGGCCAATGGCAAGACACACATTTTAATTAATCCTCAGTGGAATTTATTTGGCGTGGCTATCTACTCAATCTAGCTCAAGCTTCTCTAGTTCACAAGAAAATACTCCAATGTGAACTCCATGCAGATTTTTTTTAACATTGCAAGAGGGGAAGAAAATTTACCTTTAATCATTGTGATAGAAATGTATGCTATGTCATCTAATTTTGGCTTTCCTCCCCACAACATCTGGAGAACAACTCATATGGGAAGGCGCTCAGGAAATGCTTGTTGATTGAGTAGATGATGACTGAACAGATGTATAAAAGGTGAAACATACAATTAATCTATGTATTTGTTTCCTGTCTGAAGTTAAAAGCCTTTACTAATTGACATGCTATTGTTTTTCACACGCTATAAGGCACGAAGTGATGAAAAAGACATGAGCAACTTATTCCCTGATGTCAAGGAGGACTCAGTGGGCTTAGGTTGAAAAAACAACAAACAAGTAAAGTGAATGCCATCCTAGTCCTTTTTGGATGTGCTCGCCCGACCTTGACTTTCCAATTTGATTGCTCACAGTTTCTCCATTGAAAACTGCTTCCTAGTCCCACCGCACTGCCTGCCTCTGCCTACTCTTGCCATCCTCATCCTCAGACTAGACCTGCCGTAGCTCTGCTGACTTCCTCAGTCCTCTTCCTTTCTTCCTTTCCTGTTCTGCCTTCCTCATTCCAGATTCTCAGCTGTCCTTTAGATTCCAACTCCCAGCTTTGCCTTTCCTGTCCAGTTTTTTGTTTTTGGTATGTGTTTCCATAGTGTCCTATACTTCTCTCTATTTAAGATCAGCACATTATAAAACTTCAGGGAAGTTTATTTTTATTATTGTTATGCACATTATTATTCTATAGTCTAAGAAAAACAAGTGGCCATCCGAAGAGACCATTTTATCCCACCAAAATAAAGATAACAAGGAATAAGACAATGTTCCCATCATTTATAAAATAATGTAATTGAAAGGCTTAGATTACTTGTAACTCCCCTAAAAGGGGATTGCTTGTTAGGACACTAGTTATATAATTAATATCTCAATTACAGTGCTACAGAATAAATCGTGTCTGCTCAACATGCATATGTTGAAGCCCTAACTGCCGATGTGATGGTCTTTGCAGATGGAAACTTTGGTAGATAATTAAGACTAAACGAGGTCATGAGAATAGGGCCTTCTTGAAGGGATTGGTGCCTGTATAAGAAAAGCCACCAGAGAGCTTGCTCTCTGTCTTTGCCATGTGAAGACACAGAGATAAGGTAGCTGCCTACAAGCTAGGAAAGGAGCCCTCACTAGAAACCTTCCATGTTGGTTCTAGCCTCTAGACCCTCAGGAAATAAATTACTGTTGTTTAAGCTACTCAGCATGTGGTATTTTGTCATAGCAGCCCAAGCTGACTAAGACACACAACTAAACAGAATCCATTATAGGCAGTTTCTGGTGAGCAGGAAGATTCTATTTTTTAATGGATGATTGAAAGCTCACACTTCATAAAGGAGAAATCCCAGGTGGAGTTTCTTACATATCAGACAATAGAAACAAAGGAATTACCGCAAGTGCCTTCTAACATCTTTCTGCTCCAGTCCTGCTTCCTTCAACTATTTTCCATGCACTGTATCTAGAGGTAAGTGCTGAAAGGTAAATTTGGACCATATATATTTATTACTATTCTACTTGAAACACCTCACTGCTGACCCATTAACCTAAAGCACAGGCTGCTATTGCAGTTGATTTCGCATGAAATAATCTCTCCTCTGGGCCTTTGCACAGTCTGCTTACTCCTCTTGTAATCCCATATTCTCTCTTCTCCACCCTTAATAACTAAATTCTACTCAGCTTTCAGAATTCAATCGTACATCACATCTTCTTCGGAAAACCTCCTTTGGTTTCCTCAAAGCTGGGAAGATGTTGGCCCTCTGTGATCCTAATTGATTATAAACAAAATAATATATACATAATAATATAATAATAAATACAATAAGTTTAATATAAAGGGACCCTATTAGTCCCCATGTTTTAAGTGACTACTTGTCTGTGTCTGTCACTATATTATAATCTCTTAGAAGGGAAAGGCTATTTCTTCTCTTCAGTGAATACCTAGAGCTTAACCCAGTAACTGGCATGTGTGTGCCCTCAAGATTTTATTGCAAAAATGATTAAATGAGTCATTTACTTTCTGGGTCTTTCTGACTATTATTGTTACTATGACCCATGTTCACAAGCTCAAGATTGGTCCCTGCAACTGAGGATTGTATGTTTCTACTTTGCATGACCCTTAATTTTCAGCCCCTCCTCTGCTCTCTCCTGATCCTTGAGTTCCAGTTCTACTCGGCCTTCAGATACAAGCAAGGTGTGAGGAGCTATGAATCCTGACATAAAAGTTTGAGGCAGCAATGGAATAGATTCCAAGGAATGTCTCTGGTCCTTCTGACACTGCTCTTCATTCCCAGAGCAAAAGAAGCCTTTCCTTAGGTTTTATTCTCTCTCCATTTTCACTTCTTTCCCCTTATCATAATTAGATGAGATTAATATGAATTAACTGCCTGAATTAATATGAATTCAGACAGCTGGACACATCTCTTTCAGCACTTCTTAATCTTAGTAATTGATGCATACTTATACTACAGAAAGTTGCAAATATTTCTATGTTCTTCTTTTTTTCTATTGGCTTCTGATGGAGTTTTCCTTTAGATGGTATGGTGATCATGATGACCCAGCTGTTTTCAAAACCATATTAGTAGAAACTCACTAGAAGTCAACCTCCTTGGCCAAGACTGATTGACTCATTGACTTCAATGTTTATGAAATTTTATAATGTTATGTTTGATGTGAAGGCTTATTTTAGGAGAAAATGCGCTTTTCAAAAAACTGATCATGTTTAGACAAACTGGTTCTAGTTTCACATGTGATACTAAAAAGCAAAACAAAACATTCAATTGTTATTTAAGATGGTGGGCAATTTGCTTTCTTTTTGTCTGGGATCCGATTCAAGGGCTTCAATTCAGCTTATTGCAGAACTAACTAAACTAAAACTCAAAGGAAAAATTTTAAAAATGATTTTTATAGCAATGACATCATTATATAAAATGTTGGCATTTCATATTTTCCAAACAGAAACTTGGAAATAACAGAATACAAGTTAAATTTAAACAGTTGAAACTAATCCAATTCTCTATTTTTCTTTCCATTTTGTTCTAACCAAGTTTTTTTTATTGCAGCTTTTACTTTGCATAATAATATATGATGAATAGTCTGGGAAGACCCAGTGGGTACATTTCTCACTCTGCAATAGGAGGACAAGTTCTAGTGCAGCATGTTTATAAAATCATGTAAGATTTTCCTTCTTGATGAACAATTGACCACCCTATGCACTTGTCAAATATGTAAATACATGGAGGCACTGGTCACCAGAAGACTGAAAACACAAATCACTCTATTCAAATGCATTCTTATTTCTAGAGAAACAATATCAATGCAAAACATATATGATACTAGTAAAGTACTAGCAATGTTATTTTGGCATATGAAAACTACATATTAAACATTTTAGTACTTATCTATTTAATTACTCTGCATCTTTATACACATGGGCTAAGATTGCTAACTTAAAGATATTTTGCTGGCACATTTCTAAAAGAATTTTGAAAAACTCCAAATCCTCTAAGAATTTTGTTTGACATAGAAAATATTTCGCTGTAATTTGAAACAACTGCCAAGGGTATAACTCTCATTGTGAATACTACTATTAAACAACAATTTTATAAAATTGATCATGAAAACTGAAATGTATTTTCATTAACAAATATCAAATATGAAAAGGAAAATTTATTAGCAATGCACCTCTTTCGAGATGTGCTGGGATTTCTCTCACTCAATTATTGACTGAACACAGAAATGAATATGATTTATTGTTGGAAGAGGGCAGGGTTAAGTGGAAATTAATAAGAAGAAAAAGAGAAAGCATTGAGCCATGAAAAAGTGTGAGCATAATAAAAGGTTATTGATTATTTTTTAAGAACATTACTTAGAAGAGAATCCATAGTGTATTCTCATTAACGTATGCCAAATCGAATAAATACACATTAGATTAAAAAGTAGATCGAAAGTTGATAAATGAGAGCAAGTTTTGGAAAAAATCAATTAAAGTATTTTTCTTATGAGTCTAAATAAATGGTCTGGAAAAGAAAAAATGTTAACCAACTAACTCTAATATATATTTTTAAAATTTCAAAATGTAGTATTGGTCTTTAGAAATAGTTATGAAGCTTTTAATTTCCTCCTTAAAATCACACAAAATATACAACTGAGACATGAGATGAATGAAAATATTCATCAAGCTCTTTCGTTTTATTAGGAATGGGGAAAATGAAGACAGGGTGTGCTTTGCAGTAAAATTGAATTTATCGGCATACTTTTTAATGAATCTTGACTATTCTAATCCTAAAGCAGAGAGATAGATGGGTCAATAGGTGACTACATGCTTGAGTATTTCTTATCAATGATATTTGCCACAAAGTCTATCCCTCGGGGTGAAGCAGTCTTTGGCAATACTTGTGAAACTGAAGAGAGAAGTCTTTAAACAAAAGTTAACATGATTATGATCGTAGTATAGAACTCTACAAATGTTCCGAATTTAGAATACTTCAACAAGGGCTCAAATAACCCCAATTTATAAGCATAGGCTTTGACCTTAGCAGAAATACAGTCAAGACAAGGAAAGATATGAACCTCTAATGTGAGTTTATGGTGCGTCATTAAAAGAGGTTTGTCAGACCCAAATATTTCATAATGTTCCTTATTTCCTGCCCTGGAGAGTTTTACACTCCAGTATAGTGTACCGCAATATGATTCAGGATGGATGAGAAATATTTTTCTTTGATACACAAGGAAGATAATGATTCTGTAAGGGGATCTGGGAATAAGAGAACCAGGCTGATGTTATGAACACAGGCAAGTTGTTAGATACCAGTTTTAGGGAAGAATAAACATATGGAATTTGAGGATCTAGAAATGGTCTCCCTTAACACCATCCATCACCATATACCTCCTAGGAAAGTCTCTCTAGATCCCCAAGGGTACAAATAGAATTTATTGGCCCACATAGCCTGAAAATTTAGAGGTAAAGTAGGAATCAGAGTTGATATGATTTAATGCCGGCTGGGTTCAGGAAAATACTAATGGAGGAACTTGCAAACCCCAGTCCTCTCCTATTCTGGGGACGCAATCAGCTTTAGGATAAGACCAATTATTTTTGCAAAATGTCAGCTCACTACCTCTTCCCCAAGCTGGATAAAACCAAACTCCACTTGGGACAGTGGTTTCTTTGTAGATGGCTCTTAATTCTTCCATCTCCTGTCGCCTCAAGGAAGAACAGAAGAAAACCAAAAAACTTCAGGGACTACATATAGAAGGAGGGTAAAAATACCAATTACTTTTTAAAATACCTCAGTTTGTTGTCCTAAGAATTTCATTTTTACAGCTTTCTATCATTATTAATTTGCAATCGCATTTCAAAGTCCTTGGCCAGAGTCACTACCACTCACGTAGGAAAGCTGTGTCCTCAGTACCGTGGGGTCAAGCTTTCCTAACCTTCCGTGGCAGAGAGGACACCTCTCTCCCTAGGGATGATTATTCTCGCTCGTCTTCATCTGGTATCAACACAGAGGGATTTTGGAGGCAGCACCTTAGATGAAGCACGTCAGAATAAATATTAAAATAGAAAACAAATTCTGTTTTTCAAAAATGAGTTTGAATGAGTTTAAATGGCTGTGAAATTTATTGCCTTTTATACTTGATTCTGGTTGTGGTATCACCCGAAGGTAGAGTGTTTCTGAAAATGTCCAGGTGTAACCCATTGCACTTTCCACACTTTAAGACCCCTGGATTTGACCCTATGACCATTCTTCAAAGAGTCTTTCATTGTTGGACACTGTTTAATATCAGGACACTTTTACTAAAAAAAAAAAATGCATGCTGATAGTTGAAAGCATATGAGGCTGACATGTTTTAGAAGCTAAGCATTATGCTCGAATATAAAAGAAAGGAAAAATACCCACCCTCTATCCACAAAGTTCCTCTCTTAATTGAGGAGCCTGGATCTGCATATGAGACAATGAGGAATGAATCAGCCCAGGATAAGAAGGAATGGGGCAAGAATTCAACAAGCCAGAGCAGGTGCTTTGTACACAGTCTCATGTGATCCCATAATGATCCTGGAAGGAACATATTTTTGTTTTATTTCATAAATGAAAGTAGAAACTTACAAAAGTGAAGATGACTCAATTAGTAGATGAAGGATTTGAGATTCGAATCCAGGTCTACTTTGAGAAAATAACCTCCTTGCTGTCTCCTGGTAACTAATACTTCACACCTTAGAGACTCCGAATTTCTTCCTCATAACCTTGGGAGAAAGAATTATTGTACCGTAAGTGTCAAGATATGAGATCCCCCTGTATGACTTTTGGCAATTCTTTAACCTTCCTGTAGCCTACCTTTATAATTTATAAAATGCAGATAACAAGTCTTCTAGGCTTATTGAGCAAAAAAAGCGTAGAGACTAGAAAGTGTTTTATGACACACAGAGCAAAAACCAGCCTTAGAAATTGCCTAATCCAACACTTAGAGTTTATTAATGAGGGAATGAATTAAGTGAATTAACCAAACTCAAATAATAAATTCAATTCTAAGGATTACTGAGGGCTGCTAATAGCTAGTCCACTGTTTCTCAGTCTATGCAAATATGGCATTTCACAGTGGAGAACGTTGCTATTAATTTTACAATAAAAGTTGCTTTTATCACTCATCCTTGTCACATAACTTATTCAGGGAGACTGTGTATAGCAAACATCAGTTCTATATGGTAGCTTACTCTTTGTCATTTGGTATTAATCTAGCTAACATATTTTGAGTTTAGATTAAGAGTTCAAATTAACTTGATGTTGATGAGTATTGCCTAATAATGCACTAATTTCCTTTTTTTTCCCTTTTAGCTTTCAGTTTCTTCTACCAGAACTTCATAGTCCAGAGTGTGGTTCAAAGAGCAGGATTTACTAACACATTTAAGAAGTGTGACTTTAACTTTGCAAATTAAATTCATGACTGGGGGAAATTCTATATACTGAATTGCCCAGGAAATAAAATATGGTAATACTAATATTTGCATAGTACCTATAGATCATAAGGTATTTTCACAAGATTTCATTTCATTCATTTCCTTATTCATGTTTTCAAATTATTCTCTAATGGCCAAACGTGCCTTAGTTCTAGGAACACAAAGATGAATATCACACAATCTACCCTCTCAGTGCCTATAGACTATTGCACATGTATAGAAAGTTTTGATTTGCAGATCCATTTGGAACTCAGATGTTTCCTGAAAAAATGTACACTATGTATATAGAATTTTGTCTGTAACTCTAGATGGTTATCCCATGGGTTATCCCCCTCGCAAAGCTAAGTTTAGAGTTCTAGGGATTGTGAACTTCTGGTCCCATATTGTAAGAGGAACATCGTACCACAAGTAGGGCAGGCAATACGATTATCACTCTTTTACAGAAGAGTAAATTAAAGTTCATTAAGGTTAAGCAACTCACCCTGGGGCCTGTGGCTGATAAGTGGTGAAGCTAGAAAAGAACCCCACTGATTCTATTTTCATTTTCTAAATGGTAGAAGGTATACTCATAGTATACAAAATTGACATATGTCAAATAGTTCAGAAGGATGCAGAATGGAAAAAGCTCGTTCTCAGTTCCCACTCCTTCCTGCAACCCAAATGCTCTGCTGACAGGTAAACATTATCTATATTTTCTTGTTTATTCTTCCAAGAATATTTGTTCTATGCATATGTCAGCATGCTTACCCTAACGTGGTTCTACGTCACACACTGTTTTGAACCTGATTTATCTGCTTAAACATTGCCCTATGTTTACACATGTGGATCTACCTCATTCTTTTTTATAGATGTGCCATAATTTATTTAACCAGTCCCCTATCAAAAGGAAGTGAGACGTGTGCTATTCTGCTTTTATATCCATGCTTTTTTCATTCCACTTCAAATGCAATAAAATCTCAGTTTCTTTGCATTGAAAGAATAACCACCTCTGCTTTAGTCTCCAAATTGCTAACTCTAGCACAATTCTATTACTCCCCACCAGTACTCTTCACACGGTGCACGATAAATAATGTCCGTCATCTAAAGAGCTGCTTCCACATCCAACTCACCTGCAGAGAGTCAAGGTTTAAAGTCAGTCTATGTAAGGTAAGCTTTTTAAACTAGACTATGTTGTTTGTTTGCAGAAATGTCTAGCTCCATATTTATTAGTTCAAGTATTTTGGTTGCATATGACAAGATACAAATCTGTCTGGCTTAGTCAAGAAAAGAAATATTCTGGTAGGACTGGGTCTATGGTAGGATCTGAGAAGTAAATGATCTCCAAGTTCAATGGTTACCATTAATGCAATTCATCTCAAACACCCCAGACTCCATATCTGCTGGCTCCTAAGTTCACATTCTTGGGGAAAGGACTTGTTACTCTAGGGCTCACTCTGGACCAACCAACTCTGTCCAGATGATGGGAACACATTATCCTAACATAGAGCGTCGAGTTTTAACCAGGGAGCTGAGCCATGGGGTATGGCAGGCAGTTCCTAGGTGAAGAATTCTTGATGGATACAAATAACAGATGTCTACTCCCCTGTGTTCTCATAGCAGATGGATAGAGAGTACTGACATAGCTCAGGGCTGCCATCCTAACCAAGGGGATGGCAATTCTCATCTCAATTTAAACACCTTGCTCTAATGTCTGATTCAAGGCTTGGTGTTCATTTCTCATTTGCATAAGCTCTTATGCCTGCCAGTCACGAGGTCTAAAAATGACAAAGGAATTCTAATTAGCTACTAGTTAAATGGCCACCGAAGATTTCCCCTTTCTAAGATCAATATACCTAGAAGGAAACACATATGTTTGGGATACATTTCATCTGTTAGCTGCTGTTTTTCTCCTAGATAAACGTCGCCTCTGTAGTCATGTATACATATTTGTTTGTTTTATTTTATTATCAACTATACGTGGGCTTCAAAACATCGGGAAAAAATATGAAGGTTATGAAAATAGTTATCATGAGAGTCCTCAAAGTAAGAGATTTTAATAAAAATTAACCCATTAAATGTTTTTTGAAAATGAGTTAAATGTTTTTTGACAAATAAAGTTGTGGCACTAAAGTTTTATTTGAGGGCATTGAAAAATATTTCACTTTGTCCTAGCTATTCAGGTCCTTGGACAGAACCATAAACAAGGCTTAAAGAAAACAATGAAGTAACCGAAAATACTTAGATGAGAGAATTTGATTTGAAGATTCAAGCTAAAACTTTTTGTAGAAAACATTCTCACTTGGCCATTAGAAAAGGGGTACACCATAGTGGTTAGAAGCACAAACTCTTAGGAGCAAAGGTAACTTAGCTGAAATCCTGCTTCTGCCTCCTGTTACTTGTGTGACCTTGACAAATTATGTAATTATAAATTACCTGCCTCTGTTTCTTTGTATGTAAATAGAGATAATAATAATAGTACCTACTCTATAGGGCGTTTTAAGGATTAAGTAATATCTAATATGTAAAAGTTTGGAATTATTGAGTGATAGTAAAATCTGTCAACCATTATTTTCCTTCAGTCATAGGACGTTTTCCTTCAATCATCAAAAAGATAAAGAAGATAAAGTTTTATCTAAAATGCTTGACATTCTATATCTTTGTCTTAGATTAATTTTTTTTTTCTTTCGCAATTGTTTCATTTAGAGATCATCGCTTGGCCCAGAACTTGACAATTTTATATAATTTGATCCACGATGTTAAGATATAAAATTATTTTGTAGTTGTATCAGTTCTGTAATGTACAACTGACCATTGCTAGCTCTTCTGAAGTTTTGAGTATGACTCTTGGGTTAACAATTGTAAAAACTATATTGATGCTATGATTCAAGTATACCATGTCATTTGTAAGACTTAAAAACTGAGCTTAGACTCTGGAGAATTAACTTCAAAAATAATTATAATAAAATTTATATGCTACTTTTAATAGTCTTTTCCTATGAGAGAGAGCTAAGCTCCAAATTTGAAAATGTCTTTAGTATTTGAGATAAATTCTTCTAAGTTGAATTTAGAATAAATTCTAAATTTATTTTCAAATTATTAAAATTAAAAAATTAAAATCTCAAAAATTTTAAATTAAAATTGAGTTTAAATTTAAATTAAAAAATTAAAAGTTCTAAACTTTTATCTTAAAGGCTTATTTGAAGTCTCAACCTTTCTCACAACTAAATATAATCTACTTGTCAGTTGTATTAGTATGGATTATTGAAATAGTGATCAGAGTTATATTCTAGTCACTTTCCAAAGAGCTTGAGCAATTTTGGTCCCAAATTATTCAGGTCATTTATTCTAAGCTTTATTATGGTTTGAAAATAAATAATTTATTGGAAAATCTGTGCCCAAATTATTCTATTTTAACATGACTTTAGGAAGTATAACTGAGTCTTTGAGGCCAGAAAAGAGATGCATTAAATTAGGGGCTTCACATTTTTTCAAGCAAAAAAAAAAATCTAATAAGTGCATGTTAGTAGTGACTTGGAAACCTATCTTTACATATCTTCCACTTATCTGAATGAAGATACAGCCAGAATGAAAAAAAAATTAGTGACATTCAACATTTTAAATTATAATATTGGTATATTTATACAATGGAATACTACTCAGCTATAAAAACTGACAACATAATGCCATTTGCAGCAACATGGATGCTCCTGGAGAATGTCATTCTAAGTGAAGTAAGCCAGAAAGAGAAAGAAAAATACCATATGAGGTCGCTCATATTTGGAATCTAAAAAACAAAACAAAAACAAACAAACAAACAAAAACAAAGCATAAATACAGGACAGAAATAGACTCACAGACAGAGAATACAGACTTGTGGTTACCAGGTGGGTGGAGGGTGGGAAGGGATAGACTGGGATTTCAAAATTTTAGAATAGATAAACAAGATTACACTGTATAGCACAGGGAAATGTACACAAAATGTTATGATAACTCACAGAGAAAAAAATGTGACAATGAGTGTGTATATGTCCATGAATGACTGAAAAATTGTGCTGAACACTGGAATTTGACACAACATTGTAAAATGATTATAAATCAATAAAAAATGTTAAAAAAAAAAGAATTGTAAAGAAATTCTTTCTCATGGATAATCTCAAGAGAAGTAGTGGAGAGAAAAGGATATACAGGAGTCCAGTAGTGTTGGGACGAGGTAGAGGAAAATCAATTTACCATTTCATGTATGAGGGGAATGAGAACCAAAATCTTAACATCTGTTGCATGAACTCTTGGAATCTCTCTGTGAGTTCCCTACAATCTCATTGGATTGACATTTTGAGAAATTAGATGGAAGAATATACATTAATTTCTAGAAGGCTTGAAAGAGTTAATAATACTTTGCAGGCACTGTGTAGTGGGAGATGCTACGTATAACATCATTAAGAAATTACAAGCCACATAACAATTTGAGGAAAAACTATAAAAAATCATAAATGTTTTGAATAAATAGTATGTGCTAATGAACACAGTCCTTACTTGATAGAAAAAAAAGTTTTTGTCAATACATGTCTATAAAATCCAGATATTTTTCTAAGTTTCATTAGCATTTGCTGAGGAGCTAGTGACATTTCACACTTTAACATTTTAATTGATATTGTTGTTTATGATCTGATGTCCCAAGAAGCATTCCAGGAGACATGGTTGTAGTAGACAACTTTTGGGGCATTTGCCACATTCAGTGCCTCTTCCACAACTTACACATACACACACAGACAACTGAAATCCTGTTTATTCTAGTGTTTCCAGCCATAGCTGATCGGAATAGGAAACCCACTGGTCCTGAACCATCTTAGACACACTTTCCCTCTCCTTACAGTTTGGAATTGGGATGAAGAGTACTAGACTCTACCAGTCCTTTGAACTGAGAGCATGTAAACTCCAGAGCTATGAGATAACATCCTGTACTTTATGCTTGGAGAAGAGGAATAAGTCTATAGAGAAATATGAATGAAACAGGAGTATGGAGAAAAGCAAACTAGGGACTGAGAAAGAAAGAGAGTCTAAGAGAGAGCTTGCTGTGATTCCTGTGGCATTTCTGTTGTTTTCTAGGCTTTTCTAAGGCTCAACTACACTTTCTGCCTTTGGGATGTGTGAGAAATATTGCATTCTTACAATAATTTTCTTCTCTTATTGCATGGTCTTGTCAGGAAACCACTGTCCTTATGTGGAAATATTACTTTTTGTTTTTATTCTATGAATATTTTCTCAATGCTTACTATTTCCAGAGTATTGTGTTCTGTGCAAGATATGAATAAGTGAATAAGGTAGATGTGATGTGGAGCTCATAATATGAAAGACAGAAATTAATACAGCAATTAGTAGAGAGTGTACAACACCTGCTGTGGGCATAATAATAACACCTGACCTGGTCTAAGGGTATGGGGGATGCTTTCTATGAGGAAGTGGTATTTAGGCTGGATCAAAAATTTGAAACCAGCCAACCTTGCTTCCCAATTATAAATACCAAATAATGCTTATTAAACTCAGAAATTTTCACAGGAAATTTGTATAGTTGGAAGAACAAAGAAAGAAAGCCAAATGTAGAAATATTTAAAATGAACATGAGGAGCAATTGACATATTTCTCAACCCCTCTCCCAGAGGTAAAAGTAACGTTTAAGGTGTTTAACACAACTTAGTTAGTAAAAGCAATTTGACCTCAGTGAGTTATTATCTCTTTATGTCGATGAAAGGAAATTACAGAAAACTGAAGCTTGCCACATGGGATGTAGAGCAAGAATTACATCGATTTTGCCTTTAGGGAAACTGGTTTCAACTTGATTAATCAGCTAATCAATGTCTCTGTTTAATTTTAGTTTCCTTATCAACTCAAAGCAAGACCTTTCAGAGCACACCATCTGTGTAAACACAGCAGTTACAGGTGAGGCGAGACAGCTTCCTTTCCATGCAGGAGTCTTTACTTAATTTCTTTCCTTTTAATTATAGCTCTGCTAAAGAACACATACTAAAGAATGCTGCTAAAGAACATAATATTTTAACCAAAAAGACACTTCCATTTTAAAATGCTAGGTTAGTGTTAATAATTAGCTAGGTAAGTACAGGCAGAGAGTATGTCAGGCAGGAATAGCTAAGTGAAGGTCCCCAGGCAAGAAGGAATGTGAAAGATTGTTATATTTGGACAGAGGAGTATGAGGGGAGAAAGTGGGAAAAGAGACTGGAGAGATAAGCAGGAGCCAGATTATGCAGAGTTTGGGGGCCATAATAAGAAATTGGAAATTTATCATAAAAGCTGTCACAATGTTTAAAGCAGACAAACGATATGATCAGATGTGCATTTTAAGACAATGGATTAGAGGGAATGACTACAGGAATTTTCGTCAGAAAGTGATTGCATTCATTTGTATGGCTTGGATAGGCTAATCGTGATGGTTAAACTAGAGGAAGGGGGAATTAATTTAAAGGAGATTTAAGAGGTAGAATTTATTGACTTGGTGATTAAAACGTCTCAAGAAGAGAGGAAAATTTTAAAAAGATGGCTATGTTTGTAGGCTGTGCCATTTGCTTTGAAACTGGAGAGGAAGCAGTTTTGGGTCAAGTTCACTTTTGTTCACGTTGAACTTGGAGTTTCTGTGAGATGTCTAAAAGGAGAGGCCAAGCAGGCAGGTCTGGAGCTCAAGAAACATCTTTGGGTACAATTTGTTAAATTTATGCTTATTGGTATACAGATGCTGCATGAAAGAGTAGAGCTACTTCAGACAGTAGGAAGTAAGAAGAGAGGAGAACTGGGATGCAGCCCCAACTTGCTCCAAGTTTTAAAGGGCCAGTAAAGGAGCAAGCTAAGAAAGGAGTCTGGAAAGAAACAGGGAATGTGAAAAGAGCCACTGGGTGAACTTTTGTTGTATGTCCAAAAATATTTTGTGGGGCAAATTTCTAAATAATCTGAGAACTTTTGAAGGATCTCAAATTTGTCTTCAAATTACAGAGAATACATTGATAGTGACAAGTTAGCCACCCATCATCCACACAGCTAGCTTTGTGGAAGAGTTGTACTGCTTTCTCTTAGAGCAGAATTCTTGCTCCTCTGCAATAACCTAATAGCCATTCTTCAGGGGTTCTACTTACAGCTCTGTCAGAGAGTTTATGAAAGGGTATAACATTCTGGAAGAATGGAAGTGATAAATGACAATTGGCAGAAGAGGGAGGCTTTGGAGTTCCCAGTTTGCATTTGGAGCTATAGCAGTGTGTCCAGGAGGCTCTTCAATCTCTCCACAGTTGCCCAATGGGAATGGGAGGAGATACCACTATTCTACGGAGTTCAGAGAACCAGATGACTGGAGTCCACCTGGCCACTAGAGGGCTCCAACCACACAGGTGATAGTTTCTTGCAGAGAACCCAGGGCCTACAACAGTGTGTTTCAAAGGCTATCTGTGAACTAAAGTATTTTTGTACACTTCAGCCATACAATAGAGTTAGTGTTAGAAACACCGACTGAGAGAAAAATAGATGAAGTGATTATGTTTCCCTCTGGTTGGAGGTCTTTTCCCAACTGCATATAATTTACACAGGTTGGCAACCTACAAAATTCTTTGTTAGCAAATTATAGTGTACAATTACTTCTTAACTCTGTTTGTCTTTGTTTCTTTACCCTCTTGTCCCTGCGAACAATTTCATTCTTCTTTGTTTCTTCATGAATTTTGCAAAGGAAAAAAAAGAAATTAAATTAAAGCAGCATTCAGGAATCTCTGCTCTTTTGCACTGTTGTCCTACTGGTCTACCAAAAACACTTTCCTAAGGCTTCTTAATATATACAAACAATGTGAAGTTATTTTCACAGTCTCAAATCAGGACTCATGCTCTGACAATGAAACACAACTTTTTAAAGTGAATTATTCTGTCACCATATATTGTCCCCAAATTCTGTCAGGATAGGCCAAACCATTCTGGAATGGACCAGATTTAGAACTCATCTACTTTAGGTTTTTAAACAATGCTTTGAGTGACCTTGGAACACAAACTCAGGTATGGGACTGGAGGAACTGCAAGAGGCGGCCCATGAATGTAACCTTTCTACTTCTTCTCTGAACTATGGCTCCTGGACTGACATCATGAGATTCCTGGACATAAATGTTTGATTCTGGCTGTACATCCCTCTTTCTCTAAGAAAGGTGGATTCCCTAGGCGTAGAGTGAGATAAGAGCTTTTTTTCTGCTTTCGTTTCAAAATGAGTTGGTTCTACTTTGGAGCCGCATAGTCTGAGCACTTCCTTCTGAGCGTTTTTTAAGGATTAAGTAAATAATGTTGGCAACATTTCGGGCACAGTTGTGGTGCCGTTCTTGGCACCCAGCCATATGTTCCCTCCACTGGCATGGCTCTGGGAAGGCCACCGGCCAGCCCCTGCCTGTCTGTCCCATCCTGCTTCTTCACCCCGCGGTGACTGCTCTCTGAACCCTGTGGGCACAGACATGCTTTCCTCTCTTCTAAGCTCCTTTCAAAAGTAACAATGGGTCTTTTCAGTGGATGATTAGAGCCCAGCACCCTGACAGAACTGACATGCATGAAATATTTTCTGACCTCTGTGGTATGCACCTCCATTAACCTCCTTTCAAATCATTATGTGTCTAAACAAACAACAAATGGGAACTTAAAGGGACTTCTCATCCCAGTAACCACTAATATACAATGGGGTTCCCCAGCAGAGGAACCTTCACAAGTGGAGACCCAGAAGCTAAATGGTATCTGGGGTGTTTGATGAAGAACACTGCTTCTCCTGGAGTATATATACAGAGTGTATATATAGTATAATATATAATAATACATAATATTGAGTAAAATATATAATATATTATTGTATATAAATTATGTATAAATATATAGTATATAATTATGGTAATATATAATATATAGTATACTATAAAATGTATGATACATTATATATATATATATATAAATTATATATAAATTTGTAGTACAATATATAATATATATAAATGGTACCTGATGTGTTTGATAAACAGCACTGCCGCTCCTGGAGTTGTATATATATGTATATATGAATAAAGTATAACATATATTATAATAAATAATATAAGAATTACTTAATTATATATTACATATAATATCTTTATATATAAATGTATACATTTGTTTTTAATGTTTTTTAAGCAATAGAAGTAACATCATGGAGGGTAAAGCCATGTAGGACCAAAAATGCAGTCATGTCCTGGAACTCCTGATAGTAACTTAGGTGTCACATTTCCTGACACCCAACAGAGACCTTCCTGAGCCCACCATGAATACCCTTAAGCTTGCATCAGAAAAGCTGTAAAACCCCATGCTCCTTTTATGGTTAATCACAGCAAAAGAAGCTTGAAGTCTTGCCAAAGGATGGCTGAATACCCTGGACAAGAGGAGAGACAGTGTGCCTCCCTCTGCACTGGACAGTGTTCACCTGGTCTGAGTGGCAGAGGCAGGGCTGCTCCAGGGGTCACTGCTGTCCCTTCCCTCATGCCCAGGTTGGATGGCAATTCTTGGGTTGTGCTTTGCTATGCTACCCTTTGCCTAAGGTCATTCATCAATCGATTGGAGGCAACAGCATCACTGAGAGTTGATCAAAAGTTTGAAGAGTGAATTAGAGGTGAAAACAAGTCACAAAAATGTCTTGCATGACACTTTTTTTCAGAAGTACTTATGTCATTTACTGTCAAGTGGTATAGCCAGGCTTAAAGTATAGGGCAGACATACATACTACATATACTGGGATATTAAAATGAAATGTATTCTCTGTTGCTTGTTGGCCTCCATGCAAAAATGGAAATGGTTTGAATTAAGAATCTGTACTTCCTTTCAACAGATCAATATTTAATGGTGGACCGGCTTTCCTCTTTGGTAAGCTGATTCACTGGGCACTGGTTTGTCAAAACTGCTTATAGCAGTTTGCTTAAAATTCATAAGTTCTTTTAAAGTTTTAACTCAAAACAGACTGTCCAGCTTTACCTCCCCCCGCCTCCCCTCAGCCTTCATAACCTCCTGGGTCTCAGCTGGCTGAGAAGCCTCTGCATGTACACTTGAATATCCACCTCCACACCTCACCTCTCGCTGTGCCCTCTGTGAGCTCAGAAGCCCCAGTGCTCAGTCTCCACATGTGAGGCTTCCTCTGCTGCAGGACCCCCCTCCCCTGTTCTTTTCACTCTTGCACCCACCCCCTCCCCACACCCCTCCACCCCCTACGCTGGTATAACATTTCCTTATTTCCAGTCCTTCCTGTCTCCATTCAGTTATCACTTCCCTGGAGCAGTTTCATCAGACCCTTCTAACATCAGTCAGAGACGTCATGTGGTCAGCAAACTGTGGCCAAGTCTTGCTCAACACCTGTTTTTGTAAAGAAAGTTTTATTAGAACACAGCTATTGCCATTAGTTTGTGTATACTTGCTTCTTGGCTACCACAGCAGAGTTGAGTAGTTAAGACAGACACCGTATGTTAGTAAAGCTGAAATATTTACTCTCTGGCCCTTTACAGATAATGTTTGCCACCTGTAGCCCATACCTTGTAAAGACTGAGTGGCTGAGTTTGGCAATTTTATATGCAAAAATACAATTCTGTATTGGAGACCAAGAGATGAAGACTTGGGTTATTAATGTTTTTACTTTGTAGCTTTTCTAAATAAAGAGGAAAATTACTACTTTACAAATATGGATTTAAAAGAAATTACAATTAATATTTTAGGGAAATATCTGTTGAACCAGCTACCAGAAGAGGCAGTTGCTAGCTTTTATTACTACAGAGGACTGTCCTTTCTATCACGTTAGAGATATCTGAGGACAGTTTAAAATCATTTGAATATACATTTTTATTGTGGTAAAATATAGATTAGGTAATATAACATTTACCATTTAAACCGCTTTTAAATGTATAGTTCAGTGACATTAAGTACTTTCACATTTTTGTGCTGCCATCACCACCGTTCAGCTTCAGAACTTTCATCTTTCAAAACAGAAACTCTGTACTCATTAAACAATAACTCCTCATTGTCCTGTCCCCCAGCCCTTAGCAATCACCGTTCTACTTTCTGTCTGTATGAATTTAGCTACTTTTTTTATTTCATGTAAGTAGAATCATATAGTATTTGTCCTTTTATGACCGACTTATTTCACTTAGCATAATGTTCTCAAGTTTCATCTCTGGTACAGCATGTGTCTGAATTTCCTTTTTTAAAGGCTGAATAATATTCCATTGTCTGTATATATCACATTTTTAAAAATGTATTCATTCGTTGATGAACATTTGGCTTGCTTCCACTTTTGGCTGTCATGAAAAATGCTGCTAACAACACGGACGTACAAATGTTTATTTGAGCCCTTTCTGTCAATTCTTTTGAGTATGTACCCAGAAGGGGAACTTCTGGATTGTACAGTAATTCTATTTTTAATTTTTTTGAGGAATATATATACTGTTTTCCATATTGGCTGCACCATTTTACATTTCCACCAGCAGTGCACAAGGATTTCAATTTCTCCGTATCTTTGCCAACACTTACTTTCTGTTTTGTTTTTGTTTTTGTTTTTTTGATGATAGTCATTCTAGTGGGTGTGACCTGATATGTCATTGAGGTTTTGATTTGCATTTCCTAACATTTAGTGATGTTGAGCATCTTTTCATGCCATCTGTTTTGGCCATTTGTATATTTCTTTGGGGAAATATACATTTCTTTGGGGAAATGTTTATTCAAGTCATTTGTCCATTTTTAATAGGTTTGTTTGGTTTTTGTTGTTACTGTTGAGTTGAGTTGCTATTGTTGAAATGTAAGAGTTCTTTATATATTCTGAATAATAGCCCTTTTTTAGATATACCGACTTTCAAATACTTTCTCCTATTCTTTGGGTTGCCTCTTTCACCCTGTTGATAGTCGTCTTTGATGCACAGAAGCTTTTAATTTTGATGTAATCCAATTTACCTGTATTTTTCTTTTGTTGCCTGTGCTTTTGGTACCTTATCCAAGAAATCACTTCCAAACGCAATGTCCTAAAGCTTTCCCCTATGTTTTCTTCTAAGAGTTTCATAGTTTTAGCTCTGACGTGTAGGTCGTTGAGCTAGTGTGAGCTGATTTTTGTATTGGTATACGGCAAGAGTCCAACTTTATTCTTTTGCATGTGGATATCCAGTTTTCCCAGCACAATTTTTAAAAGAGACTGTCCTTTCCTCATTGAATGGTCTTGGCACCCTTGTAAAAAAATCATTTGACCACACATGTGAGGGTTCGCTTCTGCCCTTTCTTTTTGATTCCAATGGTCCATATTTCTGCCTTTATGCTTGTACCACGCTATTTTTCTTACTGTAGCTTGTAGTGAGTTTTAAAATCGGGAGGTGTGAGACCTCCAATTTGGTTCTTCTTTTCAAGACTATTTTGGCTATTCAAAGTCCCTTGAAATATTATGTGAACTTTAGGATGGATTTTTCTAAAATGTCATTGGATGAAATATACTTGTCTGATAGGAGATCTGCTGCATGAACCAAAGTCTTCCCTCTCTTTCCCACTATGTGACTTGAGCATTTTCTTTTGTTCTACACCTTTTTTGCCCAACCTGAGTAAAGACGTTTGTATTTGTCTACAATGTATTTCGTGTGTCTTGCCCTGTCTAAATTAGAGTGGTGGACACCAGAGATAATGTTGACATCACTTTCCTCGGGCAGCTACTTCTCAGCTGGGTTGATATCACTCTTTGGAAGTTTTTGTCTCCTCTCTATGCAGAGAGACCACAGGTCTCAAGCACATCACAGGTCTGTGTGCTGCTAAATGGGTCACGAGAAAGCCCCACTCATGGCTGATGTAAACATGATCATACGGCCAATAATGCTTGTATGTAGCTGGCTGAAATGCAGCTGGAAAACATAAAGATTCAGCTTTTCTCTGCCAACTGGATTTTAATGACCAAACCACAGAGGTTTGGACTATTTAAATAAAATAGGACAAATGGAAGAAAAATTCAATATCCTCACCAAAAAAAAAAAAAACCCACCCATGTGATTTGTAATCTGCAGGACTGTAAAATCAATATTATATTTGAGAGGGAAAAGTGGAAACATTTCTTGGATATGCACAGTGGACACTGTTTGGAGTTTCAGTATTTGACCCAATAAACTGTATTATTAAAAATTTGCAGGCAGAAATCTCTTCCTTTTTCCTTTTGGAGCTTTGGTTTGGTTTTATTTTTTTAGCTGTCTTCCAAAAGGAATTCCAAAGTTTTTTTGACAATTTTATCATTTCTGACTTAAGCCTGTTGCAAATCTCTTTGAAACAACTAGGCCCAAGGGTGGTTCGGGCGGCTGCCTGAATTCCACGCAAATGTAAAAAGTCTCTTCCATTTTAAGTGCTACACTTTGCCGTAATAGAATCCAGATGCTTAAACCATTCAAAGATTACCTTTTACAGTGTGAACAGAAGCATGAATGTAAGTGTTATGTTAAAATGTAGTTAGATTCCAATTGTTACTAAGCTTTTTGAGTATAACTTCTGAAGGAGAGTTGAGGCAGAGAAGCCTAGGGAAAAGGGAACAAAAAAATTATACACACACACACACACACACACACACACACACATATACACACACACACACACACACATATATATACATATGCATGCCTGGGAAAGTCTCATTACGCCATCACTGGAGAGCATCATAATTAGATTAAGCTGCTGCAGAGTATACATAATTAACAGCAAAAGAGACCAGGAGACTCCTTTTGAGACTGGAGTAATAACTCAGCAAGAAGGAGCTAGGCTTCTCCTCTCATGTAATCCAAAGGGAATTCCCAATATGAAGTGAAACTGAGCCCCCCACAACTCAATACTCTGTCAGCTACTGTAACTTATTTTTACTTCTCACTGGAGTGACGAGGAAAGGAGGTTTCCTATTGTTTCGTACATGTCACGTGTAGTGCAGGTGAGCTCTCAAAGTCTTGCGTCATACCGTTTAATTTATTGTTGATATGCTGACACATCTGATTTCCTATCTATGTTCAGTGATGTCTCTACACACACACCAATGTGCACCAACACTCAAGTGTCATATCAAAATAAGTGAGCCTCTTTTTGAGCCATCAGAATGCCTGATATTAAAACACAAGCTAATCCATGAGATAGCCACTGTTTGTGTGGCACAAATTGCTCAATTATTTTTGCCTTTAGGACAATGTTGAGGGCACTGCTTGCAAATTCTTAGTGATCAACCTATGAATGGTGGAGCTCCTTGAAAAAAAATTGGTTGGAATAATTTTGATCACTTTATATTTTCAGGCATCATCAAAGAACACTTATTACACATCCACACTGTGTGTGAAGTTGCTTTGGATATCTCAGAATCGACAGCTCATATTAGAAATCCAGATGAAGACTCCTATGGAGATCTGAACACGTGACCTGGATTGAGAGGTTTCTGCTGAGATGCCAGTTATGTCACGTGGGGATCTTGGTTTCTTCATTTGGAAAATAAGGAAGTTGGATAGGATTCCTAAATTTTCTTCTGCTTCTACTATTTTATGTTTCTAGAATCCTCAAGTCAGGACATAACCCTTTGCATAGGAAAAAAAGGTGTTTTTGTTGGTTTGTTTATAAATATGATTGCAAAGGTTCCCTGTCCCAGAATGTTTAAGCTCTTCTCACCTACCTGCTGGGTTACTTGAATTTCGGCCAGTAGAGCAAGCTTATGGAATAAGACAGGTATTATGTCTTCAGAAGTTTTGATCGGAAATGCAATTGTGCTATCTTGGTCAAGTAGCACTAAGTCATTTTCTCCCATTAATATATTAACATGAAACTGGATTCTCAAAGGCTGGAAATGAAGAACCAGGGGTAGAGGTGTTCAAAGGACAGGGATATTGGGTGGGAAATGTCACATAGTTGGCTTCAGACAGTGGGGTGGGAGGAGCCTGGGAAAGTAGGAGTCCATTAAAATTTTTGTTGTTGTTATTGTTATTGAGACATACTTTGTGAATTTAATATTTTAAGTGTTTGGAAAGGTTATCATGGGCTTCCTTCATCAGTACAGAAACCCATATGCTGAGGTAGTAATGGATGGAGAAGCCCAGAAAGATGACAGTTAGAAGTTATTGGCTCCTTGAACTCTATAAAGCCATGGCATTTCTTCTCTAAAACACAGATCTGAGAGGCTGTTCACTTTCTTAGAAGTATAGTGCCAACTTTGGGACTCAAGATTCTTCACCATCTGGCCCCAAACCAATTACCAAATCTCATCTCCAGCTTTCCCTTTCCCTGTACTGCTTGGTGGTGCCTGACAAAGTTGGTATTTGATGCTTTCTTACATGATAGAACAAAAAGTTTTAATCTGTGGGAGTCCACAACCTTCTTGCAAAGAGGAGACTTAATGTCACTTTCTTCCCTAATTTTGGAAGGTCATTCTGTTTCTGGATTTTGGGAATGTAGAACTGAGCCATAGGACAATATGCAAGTGCATCAGAATGATTGGGAGAAAGGGAGATGGAGAGAAAAGTCACCTGAATCAGGTTTTGGAACCAGAGCTAAAAAGGGTCAAAATTCACAGAGCTTGGAGTGAGATGGAATGGAGAAAATGGAAGTGAGAACAGGGGGAAGTGGATAAGGGAGAGAGAACACTCAGGTAGGAGAATGGGAGTTTCCTCAAGTTGCAAGGAGGTGGAGAAATGGACAGCCCAGGGGATTCTGACAGGAGATGCTGTGGGTAATGTACTTAGATCTTCTATAATGTCTTTAAGAGCTGCAAGCCAGGACTAAACTTCCTGCTCCTAGCATGCTCCTTGGAATGTGACTCATCCCAGGACTGATCCACTGAGTCACAGCTGCAATGGAGCCACACTTGCCATTGCTTATGCTTCTCCCTTGCATGAAATACGCTTCTTTTTTTCTACCAGGCCATAGTTTGTTTTCCCTCCAAGGACAGGTGCAAATGTTACTTCCCTGGAGTAGTCCTCATTGCAGCACTCTACCTCGAGCCAAGGAATCAGTACTCCCTAAGTACTCCAGAAGCACTTTTTAAAGTACTTCTGCTATAGTACTTATTAGAATCTGGCCCATTATATATGAGGATCCATTCGTCTTTTTCGTACACCTTGACTTGATCAGATTTGTATCCCTAGCATCGGACATGTGCCTTGTATACTGCATATGACCAGGACATTGAATTGAATTAATCCAGATTTGATCTGGTCCCAACCAATACAAACATTCAAGTTAGTACAGTACACTGGTCATGATGCACTAACATTCACAAACCAGGATTAAAATATTTTATTCAACTAGAATATAGAGCCTTAGTAGAATTCAACTCTGCTTTTTTCTTCATTTTATACACAAGAGGATAGAACGCTGATGTGACAATTTATAAGTCTGAAGTCATCTTTTTTATTGTCTCCATTTCATACATGTCTGAGTCTGTTATTTAGGAAGGTTATATAAAAGAAACAAAAAGAATATTTTAAAGTACTGTCCCATTTTATTCGGTTTCATTAGTAAGGAGATTTGTATGCCCACCCTTGTTCAAAGTTAAATGAGCCTACTCAAATCCTTTTGGGGCTTAAGTGGAATATAAATAAAGAAAGAAGAAACACATTCTCAGTGCTTGCTAAAAAATAATATTTGTGTAGTGCCAGGTTTGTGATAGTGAAATAAAGTGTTTCACCAGGTCATTATAGTTTTTGCTGTACAAACTGGTTTGCTTAAATGATGTGCATTCTTCAGGACTGCTGCAGTTTGAATGCTATCCATGATTGCTTCAATTCTGCCTTTTATTTTGGATGATTGAAAACTTATCTTTGGGACCACAGCAGACACCGTCGGTGGCCTACTCAACAGCTTGAATTCCATTTTCTCTTGTTGACAAAGCCCTCCCGCCCTCCATGTTTTCAACTGGAACTCTACTTCTCTTCTGAGTGGCTCAGAAGGAGTGACTATCTCCAGGTCCAGGGGTAACTCTAAACTGGATATGCCAATAATAACTGGCCTCAGCATGGGTCAGAGGTATAATTCTGGACAAGGAAACATGGGATAGTCTTCTGGAGGGTACTTGGGAAAGATTTCCTTCACTCTTAAGTTAAAATAAAAATGATGAAAGGGAGAAACTATCTGTACACATTGTAGTGCCTAGTTTTGAAGCTCAGAACAAACAGCTAAAGAACAAAGTTGATATGCTGAGGAACAAAAAGATGGAAAGAAACTGCATCCCTGATATTGTCTCTGTACACTAGGAACACTCCACCTCAGCATTAAATATGAGGTGAGATGAAGAATATAATTCATTGTCTAAGAAAGATGACATAGACTTTTGTTTTTTATTATTTACTTCCAAAGATATGATCTAACTGATCTAAAGAAAGAAGGACATAGAAGTAGAAAGATATAATTCTTATCTCAGCTTATAATTTAATTGTAAAGAATAAATACACACAGAAAATTACTGAAGAAAAATTATAAAATCATAAATCAAGTAGAGGATCTTAACAGGTTTTGTCCACCTGAACACATTGTCAGTCTGGTGAAGTCTATGGTTTCCTCGTCAGATAAATGCTTTTAAATAAATGAAGTAAACTACATAGGCTCACAAAAGAAAACAATTACATTGTAAAAGTTCCCCAGGTTAAGAAGTCTGGAAGGATGCATAACTTAAAATGACACTCAGCATTCTTTTTTATGAAATTAAATTTTCAGAATCAGTATGACTTATGTACTTAAGCCCAGTGTCATCTGGTTCAATATCAAAAGCAAAAAGTTCAGTCAAACCAATTACCTACTGTTTCAAATGCTGCAATAAATTTAAATTAAAAAGAAACTGAATTTAATAAAATTGTTATCCTATATACAGGCTACCAAAGTCAGCACCAAGTGATGAGAAATTGTTATATTTTCCCATTTTCTGAAACTAAAGACATTCACAAACCAAAGAGTACTACCCTCCACTTTAACTGAAGAAGCTGTGTAGTAAAGTATATTATTGGTCCCAAGTACATTCTGTCTCTCCTCAGCCATTCATGAGGCCCATCCTTATAGGTTCCTTCCCTGATACTTTCTCTGTGGTAAGATTCTACTTCCTGCTCCAATGATATCAAGTTTGGCCATGTGACCTGATTTAGCCAATGGAATATGAGCAGAAATGAGATGCATCACTTCCCAGCTGAAGCTTTACAACAAATATTGTGGTTCCATCATTATTCTTTTTCCTCTGTCATGATAATGTGATGTACCAGAGAGGGGTCACTCTTTTATCTTGGATCCCATAGCAGTGGAGACACATGGAACAAAAACTGGTCCACAGATGACAGGTTATGTGAGCAAGAAATACACCTTTGTAGCTGTAAGTCACTTAGAATTTGGGGTTGTTTATTACCAAAACATAACTTAGTGAAAAGTAATTAATGCAAGTTGATATTTATGGAGAATCTTTCTGATTTCTCCACAATTATCTTTCTTTCTGGTACCATGCAATATTTTTCATATTGCTCTTTTTTCATATCAGATTTATTGTTCCTCTAACAGCAGCACATAGTAGATGTTAAAACATTTATTATCATTTGCAATATTTCTGTGAGCTTTTCTTTCTTCTTCCTGGCAAGTTAGTAAGTTATACAGCTATTATCTTTATTAGACAAGATATGAGTTAGTTAGAAATTGGTTATATGGTTAGACAGATCACTCCCACTATAGTAACATTTTGTAGACTCAGCCTGAAGCCAAAATGTCTAGATGAGGTCTTTTTAGTTGGAAGATGAACTAACCTGAATTGAGATAAGTTCATAAGCACAAAATCAAAAATCTGGAATACAATTTAAAATGTAGTCAATCATCTTGATTTTTTATTGTTAACATACCCAACCTCCAGACACTGATGTTTAAAGTTATCATCATGGATAGTATTAGCCATCATGGTTGGAAGTTTATAGCTTCACTAGATCACAGCTGAGGCTCCCAGAGAAGCCATCCAGACAAAGATAACAATTTTCTAAAAATAAGGAGACATTTTTAAGTCAAAATTTCACTGCTGTCCTGGGAGGTGCTGGCCCTGATTTCCATTTATCATGATCACATCTGTGCTTCTGACTTGACAGATAGTCCTTTTATGACTAAACATGAAAGGAATTTTAGTTTTATGGAATACTGTCAAAGAATGAGAAGAGGGGCTCTGTTCTGGCAACATTCCCAGGTCTAAACTTTGTGGAGGTATCCAGGGAAGAGCTGTTATTAATTGACATTGACAGTCAAATGATACAGGTCAACTCCTGGTGATCCAAGGCTGTTTATTCAAGTCCCAGGCAACTCAGGTTCTCCTCCACCCTTTGCATGAAGCCTTCCCTTGTGTCATTGTGCTCTTTATTAACACTTCCACCAGAAAAGCAGAAAGGGTATGCCCAACTTTGTTAAGCAGATCAAGCAAGAAGTTAGCATGGAGAATGATGAATCATTGTGACTTGTGAATTATAAGTTAATTTCACATATGAAAGTGTGCTGATCATTAAGACTTGGATGAAAATCACTCACATAGAGAGCCAATTGATCTCTTTCCACCTTGTCCAATTGATGGTCACTTATTCTTCCTTTAACACAAGATTCCAAGATTACCTTTCTGTGAGTTCTTTCTAAACCCTTAGTCAGTTGATGTATCCTTCCTCTAGACTATCTTAGGACCTTGTACAGACCTTCATCACACTTTGACTACAGCACTGCTGTGTTGTGCTGCCTTGTTCTCAAATATGGGATGTATCAATACTGAGACAAAATTAACATAAATCAGATATTTGATGCAACTATTAAGTTTTCCAAAAAACACATGGAAAAGAATCCAAATAGTTTGTTTAAACCATTTTTGAATACAGAAGGGCATAGTTTGATTTAATTTTTCAACTTCTTACATGTCAGTTGGTTATAGTGGTTTCAGATAGATGTGGCTGAAATAGGCAAGTTGACTCTTGCTAAAATTCATAACATTGCTACCCTGATTAGCTCAGAAACCTAAAAATTAAAGGCTCAATGTACTTTATGTGACTCCAATACAAATTCATACATGAATAAATCCAAATGGATACTCTATTTGTCCATGAAAAAAGAAAGAATGATTCTTCTGTAAAAGTGACATATTCGCTTTCCCTTATTGAAGTTCCAGTATGTTGATTTGTTCAGCAAGTTTTCATTGAACCTCTCCTCTGTGTCTGGCATATTATGGGGTTTACATTCTATTGAGGGAAAACAAACTAATACATAATCACAAAATCAAGATCAGATGGTGATAAGATCTCTGAAGACAATAAAAACAGCGAGATGAGATAAAGAATGGCTGGGAAGCTGTGGCTGCTTTAGAGAGATTGATCAAGGTGGGAATAGTGTGAGAAAATCACATTTCAATTGGTCCTAGAATGACACAAAGGAGCTAGCTAAGGAGAGAATCGATCAGAGGCTAGCGTGCATAAGTCAAAAGGTGAGAAATTGTGTCCTAGGAAATGGAAAATAGGTAGATATGGAAGTTAAGGTGCTTTGGGCTGCAAGTAACAATACTCCACTCAAACAGACTTAAGCACTAAGAAGTATTTATTATCCAACTTAGAGTTGAATTATATAACAACAAATTATACATCAACAAAGGGAGAAAGGGTAAAAATAATTTTAATATGTTTTATTTAACCTCTATCTCCCAAATATTATTATATCTATATGTAGTCAATGAAAAAAAAATTTGAAATCTTGCTATTTGTGACAACATGGATGGAACGCGAGGGCATTGTGCTAAGTGAAATAAACCAGACAGAGACAAATACTGCATGGCATCACTTATATGTGGAATCTTTAAAAAAAGTCAAACTCTTAGAAACAGTAGAAAAGTGGTTGTCAGGGCCTTGAGAGTGGGGGAAATTAGGAGATGTTGGTAAAGGGCACCAACTTTCAGCTGTCAGATGAATAAGGCCTGAGGAGCTAATGTAAAACATAATCCATAGTTGATACACTGCATTATATCACTGAAATTTTCTAGGAGAGTAGAGCTTAAATGTTCTCACCCAAATAATTAATAGTTATAATAATAATGATGATGATGATGATGATGATAAATCTGTGAGATGATGGATCGATGGATGGGTTAATTAACTAGATGCTGGATGATGGGATGTGTACATATATCAAACGTATACATCTACCAAATCATCTTTAACAATGCATACGTATATCAAATCACCACGATGTATGCTTTAAATCTCTTATGATTTTATTTGTCAATTATACCTTCAAAAAGCTGAAAAATAAACAATGCAGAAAAAAATGCTCAACTAAATATTATGCATATCTTTTCTTTTTCTGACATTAAGTCTTCAAAATCTAATGAGTACTGGCTACATTTCAGTATGTTCCACAGTTGCATGTGGCTCTTGGCTCCTGTCCTGACAGCACAAGTGTAGATTATGAATACAGAGAGACAAGAGAGGAAGCAGGGTGTAGATTATTCTGGCAACAGTCCTGGGAAGAAACTGTGGTATCTTGGACTCAGGTGGCATCAACGAATGGGAAGTGAAGTCAGTGACTTTGGTACATATGCTTTTTGGACATAAAAGCAATTACTTGCTATGATTTCTGCCCTTTACTAGCTGTGTGATTTTGGAAAAATACCTTAACCTCTTAAAGAACTGGTTGCTCCTCTGTCAGAGAAGCATAGTACAGTGGTCTTCCCCTGCAATTGAGAGAATGGGATGAGGTAATTCATGGAAAGCACTTATCAGAATTCCTGGAACAAACCCAGTCCTTTAAAACCTATAAAGCAGTGTAAATGAAGACCTCAGTGGAGACTGAGAATGTTCCTGAATGTGGTCATCAAAGAAAGTCACTTTTAAGCAGAGACTCGCAGGATGAGTAGACTTGAGACAGGCAGACATGACAGAAGCAAGTGCCCCAGAAGGAGGTACCAAGGTAGCAAATTTCAACATATGTGTGAAAATGGCAAGTAGTTAGATTTGAGCCAAATGAAGACTGACTGTAGGGGAGCAATGACAAATATGGATGGAAAGCGATATGGTGTGAAATGGTTGGAGTCTCAGCTAAAGAGTTAAAATTTATTGTAAAAGTAGTGAGGAGTTTCATTCTATTTTAATCAGAGGAGTGACATCCAAGTAGTATTTTGGGGAAGATCACCCAGTTCAGTAGTGCTCAGGAGAGATTAAAGAAAGGAACCATTAGACTCAGGAGAACTAATCAAGGGGCTCCTTGTGATTGTCCAGACATGAGACAGTAAAGGAATGTGATAGATAGTTGAATGCAAAAAATATCCCAGAAAAGGGAAGATATAGCTCAGTGGCTGAATGGGTGCTTAGCATGCACGAGCTCATGGGTTCAATCCCCAGTACCTTCGTTAGATTTAAAAAAATAATAATAAATAAACCTAATTACCTACTCCCCAAAAAACCAAAAAATAGCCTAGAGAAACCTTTTATTACTACATTGTTCTTTTTCCTTTGTGCGAACTTCTTTGTAGAGGTGTGGTTCTGCCTATACAACACTGACTTCTTCATTGTCTTCAAACGTTAAAGGCTACACAAACTAACAAACAAGTCAAAGTAAGTATGACATGTATGGTGGACAAGAAAGATTTTACAGGAAGGGTTATCCCGCACTGTTGGGAAATCAATTATCCATATAAGTTAATCTTGCTGGTCACTGAGTTTCCCCTTTGCACAACCAACATTTTAAAAACTTTATTTTGGCCATCTGCATGTCTAGTTTAATATGTTATATGTAGTAATTGGCTACTTAGTGAGCTGCATGGAAAACTCATGCGTGCATGCGTGTGTGTGTGTGTGTGTGCGCGGTGACTTATTTTAATGGAAAGAGCAAGGGGGGCTTGGGTTAGAAATATGCATGCTGTTTTCTTGCTGTGTGACCTGGGACAAGTTGCTTCACATCTCTGGGTGTCGGAATGGGGAGACTGAAGTAAAAAATCTTAGCATCCTCTTCCTCCTATGACATTCTACAAACCTGTCAAAACAGAGGAGAAAGAGAAGTTGCAAGAGGATTAACATTTCATTTTGGTATCCCTCCATACATTACTGGGTTTGAGAAAACTGGCCAAAACAGAAGGGACAAAGCATACATGCTTATCTCCCTTTAAATGAAGGAGAGATTAACTGTTTTAGGAAGGTATGATTTACTTCTCAGAAACATAAAAATTGACACAGAAAGACTGCATTTGCCAAAACAGAATGTTTTTAAAATCAGAGATTCTCGCCAAGCACAATCCCTCTAAGATTCAAGTTCTCTTCCCGCTCTCCCTGTTGTCATAAATAATGTGAATAATAATCTTCCCTTAATAATAACACCTTTCTTCTGGAGCTATTGTGTGTTACTGTTGGAAAAGCAACTATTCCTGTTTCTAAGAAATAAGGCTTTACTAAGAAAGCGCTTTGGACTTCTTGGACATCCATCCAACCTTGGCTGGGCGTCTATTTCACAAGTTTGTTGCTAAATTGAGTGTGAAGGACTCCAAAGCTGGTTTAAAAGCTGAGGAGAAAGTGCATGGTAAAGTGCATTCCTGCATCCTCCGAGCTCCCCACGCCGGCTCAAGATGCGTAGCAAACTGGAAACGTGAAGATGCACACAGTCCCCAACAAATCAAGCTACTCTAACAGGTAGTTTGAAAGTAAGGTCAGCTTTAACATGTCTCCCGAGATAGGCTCTCACAGGGACAGGAAAAACATCCATCAGATAAATCAAACCACCGGAACCTGGAAGAGGTCTGAAAGCATGAGGCAGTCCCCTCGTAAAAGGACACAGGGCACTGGGAGACCGCCGGCCTGCTCTCCAACTTACGAGATCAGAGGGCTGATGGCTGCAAATCTGTACCAAATGGACCCTTTGCTGGTTTACATCTGTATCAGAGAATCAGGCATCACACTTCACACGTGTGCATGCGCACGCTCTGTTCACAATCCAAGTTAAGCTGTTATCAGAGAAACACGTCCTTTTTCTGGAGTATTTTGTTCCCCATAGAGAAAGAGGGGAAAAAATGTGAATTTTAGTTCTTGGGTCTTCATTGTAAAACATTTTCTTCTCTTTTGTCATAAATCCTCATTTTGTATTTGGATCATCTTTTGCTTCTTTTCTACATGCATGGCAGAAAAAAACAAGGTGAGAGAAATCTCATGCCCAGTAGAAGCCCGCCCAGACCTGGTAATGGTGAGTTTTTTTCTTTAGGAGAGCCCCCTCCTCTGACCATCATGCTCTTGAAAACAAGCTCATTATGTGAAGAGATGTTCCTTTATGTAAAGATAAGGGATCTGTGGGGTCTGGTTTTATAAGTGATCTGAATTTATGCAGAATGTGTCCTCTTGTATTTCCCTTTCAGATCCTGACATATACATTAGGTGAGCACATGTGTGCATATGCATGTACATGCATACATAAATCCTCTATTTCCTACTTGCATTTATTTAATAAATATACTTGTGAGTTTAATCTCTGCCTGGGACTTTGCCGGTCTGTATTATTTTGTCTCTCACAGAATTTATGTTTTCACCAGAGGGCAAATGTTGGTTAAATGACTACACCATTGTTGGTGAGTACAGACTGCAAGAAATGTTTTGAAGGCAAGTCTCGAAGTGCAATGAATCTGAAGAGAAAAATGGCAAATTCTAAGAAGAGATGGTCTAATCAGTAAACTCTGCCCTAATAAGCAGCAAGGATAACTAACATGCATCCCCAAGAAAGTCTCCTCATGCAAGTTTTCCAGCGCTATTTGGAGAGTTCAACGAAGCCTGGAAAGGCTTTAGACAAGCTTTCAAGATTCTAAACTGGAACTCAGTTTGGTTTGCTGATCCCCTGGCGCTAGGTAAGCTCTTGCTGGCTACATTCCATAATCAGCAATGCTTTGGGGGAATTTCTTGCATGGGAGAAGACAGGTTGACAATCCTGATCGAATTTTCGAAAGTTATTGTTTTTGTTTTGTTTTGTTTTTTGATGCCGTGAAAGTTCTAATTGAGACTTATAAGACCCCGAGCAAACAGGGGTGGCCGAATCTCAGAGGGAGGAAATTTTGATGCAGCTGTTCTGTGCAGATACCCACAGACTTACACGTTATATAACCGGAAGTCATGCCCAAGTCCCAGTCTTGGGGACTTTTCATAACCAGCCCTTTTATGTGTTATGCGTAAAGTTTGAAATAAAGCCGTCTTTGACCACCATTGCTGCAGAAAGGATGGTTTTGATTCCAGGTGTGTCAGGTAATAGAAAATTTTGGACTCGCATTTTTTCTTTACAATCAGTTTATATCCAGTCAGTGACATTTTCATTACTTTCGTGTGTCTGTTTGTGGATTTTTTTTTCCCTGCGTAAGTACATGGATGTTATTTGCTATGCACTCCATGTTTATTTTAAGAAACTGGATCATTAAATCCACATCCCATGTTTCAGCAAATGACCTTCAAGTATCAAATGAGGTGAGGGCTGTTATTTTTAAGCAGAAAGGCAAGCTTTGTGAAGGACCATTACTGGGTGAGTTTTGCAGTATCTGCTTCTGTTCTCTCCATTGTTCACAAGAAAACTGCTTGTCTGATCTCCAGAGCAGTGGTGGTTTTAGGCTCCAAAAGAGCTCAAGCCCCCCAAATAATGAGGCTGATGTAAGGCCGGGAATAAAAAGGGGATAAATCCCTGATGTAAGGAAACACAGTTCGCTTTGTCTGCCCTTTAATAAGAGTTTCAGACCCACGGTGACGCTCGTGGGGGTGCGGAGGGATTCGCTGCACTGCTGAGGCAAGCACAATGCTTTACAATGATCTTGTGACACCCACAGCATGACTAGTAATTAGCCAGAAATGTACATGGTAACTCAGCACATCTCTTTATTATATTAAAAGTGAGTTTAATTGCCAGGAGTTTGTTTTGCTTTTTCGCTTTCTTAAGTATGATGTAAGGTTCCTCCAGCTGGAAAATCCCTTATTTGCTGACTTACGTGGAGCTTATAACGTTGTCTGAGCTTCGGCTTTTGCTTCTTACCTTGCTTTCGGGCCACTGAAGAACTGCCTCGATCAGTCAAATCCTCATCTTGAAGCGACAGGGAAGGCCTGGTGTGACCCCCCCCCCCCAGCATCTCGTTGCTGTGCTCAGTAGGTGATCTCTTCCCGACAACCAGGGCCTGAAGTAAGATGACCCAGATGACCAACTGCACGGCACAGAACACGGAAAATCGGGTTACTAACGCTGCTGTTCTCTGCTGCTCTCCTGAGCAGCTGAAATACGTTCTAGCTGCTACTTGGCGAGAAAAGATTTAGTGAGATGGACTTCGCCTCCTTCTGATAGGTTATTTCATTCTCAGCCTGTTCACACACACACAGGTGAAATTGGTTGACGGCCCTTTAAAAAAAATTAGAACTATCATAGCCAATCAAATGCATGGATCAAACTTGTACTCTCCAGTCTCCCCAGTTCCAGGGACAGCCAGCCCTTCTCATCTGTAGGAATATGCTTTTCTTTGGGACTGTAAGTGGATTATTACTGTCTGCTGTGGGAAGCCACAGTCCCAGCTTTCAGCAGATGCTCAGAAAATGGGAAGTGACATTATTCCCAGACAAGAAACAAGCCCATCCCTCTGGTTGTGCAGGATAGAGGTTCCTTCCTGAAGCATCCTCAGGCTCCCATGACATTCATGCTTCAGGTGTTACCTTGGGAAATATGTGTCGAAATACAGCATTTAGGAAGCAACCATTGTGTTTGGATCCTATACCTGTGTGCATGCGTCTATAAAAGAATGTTCAAAAGAATTACAGTCTATTTCGTGCCACGGAGTCCCCACAAAGTGAAAGACATGTTAAGTGTCAGTGCAATGAAAACATGAACAAAATAAGCTGGCTTAACAGTGTAGTGGGCGAGAAAAAAAATGGAGCTGGGGAGAGTGAAGTAAACCACAAAAAATTTTCATCCTCCTCATCCGTCCTCTCCTTACACCAGCTGTAAAGGGATGGGGTGACCCATAAAAATAAGCTTAGGTCAGGGACAGCTTAGCCAGAGAGGCCGCATATGATTTTGTTGAGGGCAGGACATCGCCAGGGTGGGTCCTAGACCAGGGGGAGCACAGACCCCCAGTGCACTGCTCTCAGCACAACTCCTGACCCAGGGGACCCCCAGCCGACACACCCTCTGCTCAGGACGCTCAGTGATACTAAGTGTTCATCGGGGCTTAATGTGAATTTTAAGGTGTCTGGAAGCTTTCATTTGGTCCTCTTTTCCCCCTTTCTAATTTATTAATTGTCTAATGTGATCCACAGACCTCTGGAGCCCCTAACTCCCTTTCAGGGACCTGCAAGATTCAAACAATTTTCATGACCCTATTGAGAAACTGACTCTTTTTTTTTTTTTCCCTTACTCTGTTGACATTTACCCTGATGATACAAAAGCAATGGTGGATAAAAGTATGGGTACTTTAGTGTGACTCAGAGTCATCAAAATATAAGAGTAGGCACTGTAGTCTTTACAGCCATGCACTCACAGTAAAAAATATGACAGTTTTACTTATAGATGCCTTTGATGAAGTGGTAACAATTATTAACTTTATTAAATACCTACCTTTGAATACATATCTTTTTTTTAAGTAAACTTTTTATTTTAGGTTTATAGAAAAATGGCCAAAATCATACAGAGAGTTCCCACACACATCATACCCTGCTATTATTATTATATGGTAATAATAATTATATATTAAATATTGTACTATATATTATTATATATAATGATAACATATCATATATAATTGTATATAGTAAGATATAAACTGTTATAATACAGTTTAACTATATACAATATAGTATTACATATACTATACATTATATGTAATATGCTAATTATTATTCTTTCCCCTGAACAGTATACATGTATAGTATTTTCAGAAATATTAACCTGTAGCCCCATGGGAAACTATACACAGTGCTAAAGCATAATTTCTTCTGACAAGTCGCAAACTTTGCCCTCTACCCACTTCAGTGAGGTGGTTTAATATATTTGTGACACAGTTAAACGGTTTTGTCATATTCTGGATTTCATTCTTGGGATTTCCCCAATCTCCTAAATGATTTTTAAAAAAATTTTCATACATTAAAGTCCACTCTTGGTGCTGTAAATTTCCATGAGCTTTGACAAAAGCCCAGCGGCCGTGTATCCAGCGTTATAATACAGCACAGAACAGTTCCATCACCCTCGGAAGGCCTCTGTGCGTCACGTGTTTAACCCCTTTTCTCCAGACCCCTGGCAATTACCTCTACAGTCTGCCTTCATCAGAATTCCAAATAAATAGAAAAATGCAGTCCGTAGGCCTTTCACAGTGGCTTCTTACACTGAGCACTATGCGCTTAAGATTTATCCACGTCTTACTTGGCCGGATATCACATTCCTTTTAGCACTGAATAGTATGCCATTGTATGGATGTACCAGAATTTGTTTATTTAGTCACCTATCAAAGGACACGTCGATTGCTTCCAGTTTTCGGTGATTATAAATAAAGCCGTTATAAATATTTACATGCAGATTTTTGTGTAGACATATGTTTTCAAGCCAGTTGGGACAGTGATTGCTGGATAGTGTGGTAAAACTATTTTCAGTTTTGTGATAAATTGTCACACTGCCTTCCAAAGTGGCTACAACATTTTTCATTCCCATCAATAACGAACAGTACATGTAGTTTCTGTCATTCCACATCTTTGCCAACAATTGGCAATTAACCTCTCTAACAGTGGGTAGTTCTATCTCATATTGTTTTAATTTGGTTCTTTAATGACATCGTAGATATTGAACATTTTCAATACACTTATTTGCCGCTTGTATATCTTCTTTAATCAGGTATCAGTTCAAATCTTTTGTCCTTTCTTTAATTGGGTTGCTTGTTTTCTTGCTGTTAGGTTTATGTGTTTTTAATACTTTGTAGTGAAATGGAAAGCATGTATAAAACACTGCCGCTGTGTATTAAAATGCAGTGACTGCCTGAAGGCTAAGCACTTGTGGGATTGAGTTGCAAGCTGAACTAGCTGACTTTTTTCCAAAGAACATCAGTTTTACCTGTGGAAAAAAATGACTAACAAAAATTTGCATAATGGAAGTCATGGTCTCAAAAATTAATAAAGAGGACCTGTAACTTCAAAAATCAACTGTTTTTTTTTGTTGTTGTTGCCATTGACAACATTTGAACTTTCAAATGAAAATTAGAATTTTGGAAAACTATGCCACAATGGCCTTAAAAACTTCTTTCTTGTGAAGTTTTTATAAACAAATGGAATTTTGATAGTATATAATATAATGCATCAACATTCTGAAGAGCTGCTTAATTCAATGAACCAATATTTTCCAAGTGAACAATGTATAATCTAACAAAATTACCTGTGGTAAAAGATCCATTCAAGGTGTAAATTAGGCTGATGGATTTTAATGTAATTAATGTAGGAAAAATTCTTTGATAGGGTTTCAGATTTTGAACTGCAACTCTTTCAAAAAAAAACTACTTTTCAAGTTCTGGCATGCTGTCAAAAAATATTCACAAGTATCTGTAAAGGCTATTAAAATACCCTATCATTTTCTAACTACAAGTCTTTGTGAAGCTGGATTTTCTACATATATTTCAATTAAAACAACCTGTGGCAACAGATTGACTGCCGAAGCAGATATAAGAATTGAGCTGTGTTCTCATAAGCAAGACATTAAAAAGATTTGTGAAAAGTAAAACTATGTCATTTTAATTAATTTTTTGGGAGATATAGTTATCCTTATAAGATCAGTTCAGTTATGTTAATCAGCAGTGGATTTATTATTTTATTTTAAAATTAATAAATATTTTCAGAATCTTTAGCTTTAATTTCTTATCGGGTAAATATCAACAAATATAGTGTGCATAAACAGAAACCTGTTAGAGTTGTCAATAACTTTGAAGAGTGTAAAGGGATCTTGGGATGCAGAAGTTTGGGAATCATTGTCCTAAACACTAGCGTCATTGATATATTTGAACTTTCATTTACATTTAGTTCAACATAGTTTCTAATTTTCTTCCTGACTTCTTTGTCCTATGGTTATTTAGAACTATGCAGTTTAACTTCCAAATATCTAAGGATTTTCCAGATAGCTTTCTGTTTTTAATTTCTAATTTAATACCATTGTGGTCAGAAAACATACTCTGGTTTCAATTCTTTTAAATTTATTGAGACACATTTTGTAGCCCACCATATGGTCTCTCTTGGTGAATGTTCCGTGTGCTCTTGCAAGGACTTACATTGTCCAGTTCTGTGTGTAGTGTTCTACGCATCTTGCTGATTGACCCTTTCATTATTATTTAATGTCTTTCTCTATCTCTGGCACTACTCCTTGCTCTAGTGTCTACATTTTCTCAAATAATACAGCCAATTCAGTCAGGTCTTGATTTTTTTCTAATAGTCAGATAATCTCTTTCTTTTAATGGAGTGTTTAATCCATTTATATTTAAATAATTGTCAACATGATTGGTTGATTTACTTTCTGTTTATCTTATCTGTTTGTTTTTTCCCTTTATATTCTTTTTCCCTCTTCTTTGGGACTACTTGTATTTTCAGTGTTCCCTTTTATGTCCTTTATGGCTTATTAACTAATCGATCTTTGTATGTTTGTTTTGTTTGTTTTTAGTGGTTATTGTAGGCTGTGATACCCCATGCAGAAGTCACTAGCCATATGTAGCTCAATTCCTTAGTTCATTTTTTAGTCACACTAGCCACATTTCAAGTACTCATTATCCCAGTGTGGCTAAGGGCTACCATATCGGACAGTAAAGAGTGTTCCATAGGAACACTTCCATCACTGCAAAATGTCCTATGAGATAGCTCTACCCTAGGATTCACAACACACATCTTTAGCTTATCACAGTCTACATTCAAATGACAGTATGCCACTTGACGTTTAATTAAAGACTTTTCACACAATACTCATCCATTTTTGCACTCCTTTGTGCCTTTGTTACACCCTTTACTTCTGCATATGTTTTAATCCCCACAACAAATTACTATTTTGGCTTTAATGTTAAATGTCATCCTTAAAAATTAATAAATAAGGAAAAAAAGTATTCTATTTAATCTACACACTTACCATATCCAGTACTCTTCATTTCTTTGTATAAATTTGAGTTCTGTCTGTTATTGGTTTCCTACAGCCTGAAGACCATCTTTGAACATTTTCTGTAGTCTACCGGCCCCAAATGATCTCAGCTTTGGTTTGTCCAAAAAACACAGGATCATTCTTATCTTTGTTACCCAGGACATAATGGGTTGTTTTCCTTTAGCTACTTTTAAGATATTTTTCTTGGTTATTTGTTTTCTGTCTGCCTTGGTGTAATTGCTTTGGTTTTATCCTATTTGGGGTACATTGATCTTCTTAGATCTATGGTTTACAGCCTTAATTAATGTGGAAAGTTTTTGCCATTCTTTCTTCATCTATCTTTCCCTCCACGCCTCTGCTTCAGAAATTGTGTGACAAATTGCTGATATGATTCCATGGGTCACTGATTTTGGTATTTTTTTTCTCTCTGTCCTTCAGTTTTAGACTGTTTCTATTGCCCTGTCTATAAATCCACTAGTCTTCCACTTCTTCAATGTCTAATCTGCTGTTACGTTCATATGGGGAATTTTTTTATTTCAAATAAAGTCTGTTTAGCTCAAGAGATATTTTTATTTCCATTTTCTCTTTATTATATTTATGCTTTCCTTTAAACTTTTAACATATTTGTAATGCTGATTTTAAAGCTTTTGTTTGCTGATTTCATTTTCTCTATCATATCTCAGTCTGCTTCTACTGGGTGATGTTTCTCCTGTTTATGAGTCATATTTTCTTGTTTCTTCACATGCCCACTAATGTTTGATTAGATGCTAGCTATAGTGATTTTTGTGTCATTCAGAGTCTGACTTTTGCTTTCTTCCTTTAAGGGGTGTTGAATTTTATTTTGGTGGGCAGTTACGTCACATGGGGGAGGTCAGTTTATCCTTTTGATGCTTATTTTCAAGCTTTGTTTGAGTGTGTCCATTAGAGTTACCCTAGAGCTAGTTTACCTTACTCTGAGGCACAACCTTTCTGGAGTTCCTACCGTATGCCTTCAGTGTTCATCAAGATGTCTCTATTCCAGTTGGTCAGAACACAGACGTTTCTCAATTCTGTGCCACTTTTAGAAATTGCTCAGCTCTCCAACTTCTTTAGCAGTTGTTCTTTTCTAAGACTCGTGGCGTCTCACCTTGTGCATGGCATTCAAGGTTGTTATTCAAACAAACACTTAAGGGGCCCTATGCAGATTCCTGGAGCTCTATCTCCGCTTTGCTACTTCATAACTGATACTCTGCACCACAAATTCCAGTGGCTTCAGCCTCTTCGAATTTAATCTCTGTCTCTGCAGCTCAGCGAGACCACAATGATCTGCGTGGGATCCCCCTTTCTGTGCCAGGATCTAGTAAATGCCTCCAAGCAAAAATTTGGAAAGGCTTCTATCCTTTGTTTCACTTCTCTTAGATAACATATTCTCGTGTTGACAGCTTTTCAAAGTCTTAAAACTATTGGTTCGTATATTTGGTCCAGTTTTCTAGTTGCTTAGATAGAGCAGGAGCTAAGTTGGTAACCAATTACTCAGTCATCATGAGATCAGAAGTCAACTCTTACTTTTGACACTGTATGAAATAAAGAACAATTGAATGTTTTGAGAAAAACAGTGCCATGAGAAATACTGTATCTGAGAAGGATCATTACTGAGAAAGACAGATGAATTATATGGTGGACAAAGTAAGATAAGGAAAACCATCTGGGAGTGGTAAGTCAAACACAGGATGAATAGAGAGTAACCTGGGTTAATGGTGATAACAGTGAACATGTAGGTACACATGGGCAGCCTTGTCTCTAGACTTAATGCTCAGCAGGGATTGGGCTAGGGAGGTACGCACACCTGTTACACTGTTTCTGGGAGGACGCCTGAAGGAAGGGAGAGTATTAACAAGTGGTAGAATTTACTGAGCACCTACTGTGTTTGAAATGCTGATCATATTTCATCTTATTTATTCAAAATAACCCTGTGTATGTTATAGTACTTAAATTGTATATGAAGAGACTGAGACTCAAAGAGATTAAGAAGGGAAACAAATCAAATCAGCTGGAAATGACAAAGCTTCAGATCTGGTTGTCTGTGGACGTGAAGATCTTTCCTCAGTCATGCCTCCTCTATAGACTGAGGCAGATGTCTCTCTTAGATGCTGTACTTGTATTAATGGTGAAATGTCTACAACATTAGAATTATAATTTACTAAAACCTAAAATGTTCTACTTATGTAGAATTAGAAGTTACAAAGCCCTGAAATCTAAAAAGCTCCACCCAAGGGGGCATTTGGATGTGATTTTTTACCATCTATTTGAGACATTGGTTCATTATAGATATTATGACCTAACTCCAGTTAACAGAAAATGTCCCATTCCAACAGTAGATTCATAGACGATGTGTCTAAGATGTGTTTATTCAATTCTCTAATTAACTGCTTGATTAGTGTGATGGTCTGTGCTTTTAATAAGAGTTCTTAGGACATCAAAACCATCTTCTGTTTTGTTTGAAAAGCCTCAGAATGACTTTAGGAATAAAAGAGAAACAGAAGCATAATTTGCTCTATTGCCAGAGTTAGCAACACCTTTTTATGTGTTTGCATTGCTTTTTAAGAATATTAACCATCAATGAAATGGACAGGCTGGGGATAAAGAGACCAACATGGACGTTCTCTTTGAAGCAATTGTTTATTATCAGACATAAACCAGTAACTTTTATGACATGGACCCCTGCTATTTTAACACCAGACTGGTAATTAGATTGATCCTCACCAGAGTGGCTTAGTGGCACTGTGTAGAAGCACTTCTCTTTATCTCTGTATCCTCAGTAACCCTCTTGTTCTCTTTTCTGTATGATTCCCTTTCCTTTCTCCTGGGATCTTCTCATTCCAGCAATTAGCTCCTTGTAAGTTCTTTCAACAGCTGGAGATCTGCAAATGCAAAGATCCTGAGAGAAAATGTGTATGTCTATTACATTTGTTTTTTCTAATCTAATAACTGTCAAATACATGCTTTCTGAAAATATTACCAGAGGTATTTGGTACATGCTAGACAACAATACACATCAGTGGTTATGACATAACCAAACCTGTATTAACAGATAGACTGGGGAGATCTGGAGGGTCTTAGGTAGACATAGTAGAGGCTGAACAAGGCTCCTGATCACTCTCTTTTCTGCCGATGGTCTGCTGTGATATTTCAGAGTAAGATGAACGAATACTTCAGAAAACAGCCCCTGACCCACTGGGCTCCTCACCCTCTTCAGGAAGCTCTGGCAGGCGTCCGTTTCTGCAGCCAGTGCCAGAAGATGGGTCAGGCTCATCGCTTTCACCCCACTTAGCTGAGCTACAGATGTTATTCATATTCATCGCAGTGTCCAGCCCTTTGACAAAAGTTACAGAGTTCCTTGGCTCAATAAAAAATCATGTGTCATCGAGTTCCCTGGGTTAAGTGCATGCTACTTAGAAAAGCATTTCCCTTTGTCTGTTTGTTTGATGAGATGCTTGAAGACCTCCAACATCTACATTTTAGTTGCAGCCTATCTCTCCCTGTTCCCCTGTTGCCAAATGCCCTTCTTTTGGCTCTACTTCATTCTCCAAGGCACTCACTCCCTCCGCTCACCTCTACGCTTTGTTATCTTGCGGCAACTCTCAACATTTCCTTGAATCCAGTGGAATGTTGATATTCTCTACCCAAAGTACGGAAACGATGGGAACAGAAGGAGGAGGCAGTGTAGCTTCATACGGTTTTATTATTTCCTGCCCTGAGTCTCAATCCCAAAGGCTGAAGATTATTTCCAAATGTGCCCTGTAGCCAATCCCGTCATTACACGGATATTAGGTCCTACAACCCAGCATTGTGGCTTAGGCATCTCTGTGCCTCATGAGACCGTGTGTGGGTTAAGTTTTGACATTGAAAAAAAAATAACAACCTTGTAGAACTGATTGAAAACATATACAGTGTGGCAGGGTGTGCATGCGGATCTCAGCCTGTGGCTTCATAGATTTGAACAGAGAACACCAGCAGCTGGTGATACAAAAAAAAAAAAAACTTACTTAAAAAATAGACAACTCCTTTTATTTCTCTATGGCGGTGTGTGGAAGATGTTTCTATCCACATAAATTAGTTTGAAGGGTTGTCAGCTTCCATGTAAAATTTCCACTATGGAAAATGATTTAGTTTTGATACGCAGGGGAACCTCAGTGTAACTCTAGTCTTGGGGGTCATGCAGTAACTTGGAAGGCATCACTAGGTAATGTAATGACCAATCTTATTCTTTTCCAAAGAAAATCTAATTGTTTTAGGAACGGAGTGGAGATAAAGGTGTTTCTAAGATCATGAGATCATGTTACCATTTTCCGCCCCCATGTTGTTTTAGAGATGAAAGCAACCTACACAGTGAGAGATTTGAATAAAAACAATGAGAAGAGTAAGGTGATGTATGGAGGGCTTTTCTTAATCTAGGTTTGAAAGATGTCACTTGAAGTTCACCAGATGCACCATATTACTCCAGGGCACTGTGCTGTTCCTGGGATGTTCCCTGTTCTCGCCACTCTGTTTTCACAATGCCTTCTTCCACCCCCAAACACCCACACACACTATTCTTCTTCCCTGATGCTGTCATCTTTGCAGATCTATCCCTGACCATCTCAGGATGGGCTCATGTGCTCCTATCCTGTGCTTCTTTAACCTGCTGTTTGCACCTCTCTTATAGCATTTACCCCATCATCTTGCCTCTGTCTCTCTCCTTTCCTGCCAGGGACCACATCCTACTGTGTGTCCTCAACTCCTAGGGTAGCTCTTAACGCCTAGGAGGTTTCAGTAAATGCTAAACTGAATTAACTTTAAAACTATGATTACTCTAAGAAAGATTCTCTGGGAACACTTCAAGAGAACTAAGGATCAAAGACAGGGGACTCTCTAGGTCAGTGATTTTTCTCTAGGTCAATAGCCCACCTAGTGGCAATGAGGCAGGCAGACCTCTTTTCATCTTTGTACCACCTTGGGTAGGTTACTTAACCTCTCTAAACCTCAGCTTCCTCATTTACAAAGTCAATATTGTGATGCCATCTACTAAATAGACTGTTGGGAGGCTAAAATGAAGTAATTCATATGAAGTACAGTAGCCTTCAGTGGTAACTGAATCGGTGACTGTGGAGAGTTCCCTTCCTTTTAAAGACGATATTTCTCACTCCATCACTAGGATATGCAAATTTCACTTCCAGCCATTAGAGACAGTGACTAGCAAGGGCCTGGCAAGTGGCAGGAGCTCAGTCAACATTTGTTGAATAAATGTATGAATACAATTTGCTTTCTAGGAGTGGTGACAGATTGTATGACTTCATGACCGTTTGTAAGACAGCTGGGTGGATGTTTAAAATAGTACCAGGACTGCACAGTAACCAGACCCCATGACTTTATATGCTGACATTTTTGGCTGACTGGCCTGATTAGTAAAGTGTATCAATACTCAAGAAGAAAGAAGTAGAGAAGGAAGGAGATGAAAAAGAAAAGAAGAAGAAGAAGGTGAAAGACATGTTCTTTCTTGAAAGTCTGTCAGACCTGGAAGGAAGCCCTGTGTTGAAGTGACCCCGGGGAAGCCGAGGGATGCACTGAATGACCTCCAGAGACTCCTTTCAGCACTGAGGAGTCACGAAAGAGATTTACAGACCCGCGTGAATTGACCCCAACCGAGCCTTGGCTTGCTGCCTTTCCCCTACTTTGGCCAATCTTCTCACTTCATTCACTAGGGGAGGGCAGCTCCTTCCAAACGCACCCTGCCCCTATCCCTCTGCAGCTGGAAACTTACCCCGGGCCCACAGCCTGCAGGGAGTGGCTGGCACCGTGAAGGCAGGATGTGCCCGACTTGTATATAAAGGCAACAGCCGGGCAATACACACGACGGAGCAGAGACAGGTTTGTTTCACAGACAGGCCTCCCATGTGAGATTTGACTTTCCCCTCTTGTCTGACTTGGCCAGTTGAACAGTGGTCACCCCAGAGCACAGGAAGAACATATTTGCTACAAAGTCTCTTTGGAGACCCACATGGCCCTCGATGAGCGATAATAAAGATTTCTTATTTCATTTTATTTTTTTCCATGGGGGCAAGAGTGCCTCTCTGCCAAAGGACATATTTTAGGCTTTTCTTTTAGTTGCTCAAGAGCCTGGTGATTTTTTTTTTTAAATTATGCATCAAGGAGAAGCTGAACCGTGCACCTAACTGACCTGTCTCCTCCCGTGAACTAGGCTTCAAGGGTAAAGTTGAATCCATAACATCTTGGGGGAGGTGGCAGGACATCTGAGAGAAGAGAGTAATGGGTTCTTTGAATCATCCCAGCCACACCTCTTGTTTAGAAAAAATAAATTATGCTGTGCAAATATTTTGTGGATCACAACATCTATTGGCAGCCAGACTTTCTTCTTCTTTTTTTCTTTCTTTCTTGTTTTTTTCTTCCTGCAAATAAAAGGGAAAACAAAAACTGGCAGAATTCTGGGGGTGGGTATTTGTATCAGCTCCGACGGGGAGCAGAGGTTGAATCCTGGTGATTGTGGAAGAGTCCAGATATGTTCTCACTTCTTTACAGATGTCACTGACCCAGAGTGCAACACCAAGGATGCTGACTTGAATGGTACCTGTACTGGATTTTATTTTGCTTTTACGAATGGCCAAAATGTGAATTATGTGAGTTAATTAAAAGTCTAGGCATGAAAGCTTGCCCAGAAATAGGCCCCAAAGTGGCAACAAGGTCAAATACTAAGAGTTTTGAAAAACCATAATTAATAAGAACCAAAACAATGGTGTCAATTTAAGAGAAGAGTGAATGATATACAAAGGAGGGTGAAAGAGAGGGTATAGGATTAACCAGAAACAAAATTAATGTATTGTTTGCGGTGCTTTTGTGGCTTAAGAACACATCTTAGTTACAATAAACAAAGCTTGTCAGAGCCCAAATAAAAGAAGTAAAATAAGGGCCTTGGTGTTTGTCAAAAGTTATGTCCCCACAGCCTCCCGGGGCCCCTCTGCTCTCTGCCCTGGTCTTACCCTTGAGGGCTCTGTTTCCTTTTCTGATCAGGCATTTTGAGTTTAATATCTTGGGTCTCCAACTTCTACCCAACCTTTATTTCCTAGTTTACAACTTCTCTTCTCTGGCTTTCCACTCTGACTACCAAGGTTTACCAGTATGGTCACATAAACATTATTAATCTCTAAGTTCTCCCAACCACCTGCTTTTATAGGTTCTCCCCAGACACACAGGGTCTCCAGGGAGATGTCTAAGGGGTGTGGTCCAACAAGGGGTTTTTCTTGGGTGTCAGCCTTAGCGTTTCTTATTCATCTCTTGTGGACGTGTTTGTATACCAAGTGGTTGACCAGCACCAAACCCTGCCTGGACCGTCTTCCGTGACCCTCCCTGGGGGCAGCCCTGCAGGGGCTGTTCTCCCCACGTGCCGGACTGTTCTCACTACCCCTTCCCCTTCTCCCTGGTCCCAGGGGCCAGAGGGGCTGACAAATATACAGCAGGATGGACATCAAGGCGATGAAGCAGAACAGATGTTGAGTCTGTGAGAACAAAGTCGAGGGGTTTGGAAGACAGCGACATCGTTGCCGTGATGTAGTCAGAGTCTGTCCCTGGACCCTGCTGGAGTCGCGTCTTTCCAATGGTGCATTCCTTTCCCTTCCCCCTTTTCTTCCTTTGGACACCAGTGACCACGCTTTGCGTTGGGAGGAAGCAGGGGAAGGGCAGGTGAAGGGAAATGAATGGGATCGCCCTGCATGCCATCCCATTTGGTGGCGCCGGCAACCTGATCAGGGCTCGCCTAGCGCGGAGATTTCAGGCTAAAGTCGCCGTCAGTGCTCCCACCGAAACTTACCTTAGAACTGTGTTTTCAGCAGCGCGTGCATAGTACTGTCTCTCGATATTTAATTATCGTTTAGCCTTCTTTCATTATAGTTTAGAATGGGTTGATTTATGAATTAAAAATCAAACCAAATAAACAAAGAAAACTACAAACATGGGCAGCAGAAACTGCCCGGGTAAAGGAGAGGGAAAAATGGAACCAGTTTCATGTCGCCTTCTTCCCAGGGGTATGCTCAGGCAGACTGCTGTTACTTCACGCATTACACATTAGATGAATATTTTAAGACGCCTACTTGGTGGAAGGCACCATGCGGTACTGTGGGAGGAAGACAAGGTTCTAATCCTCATGGGACTTTACAACAGAGGTGACTAAATATGTATGTAAACAAGTAAGGGTTCCCCAATGCATTCTGCGTAAAGACCCTTTGTAATCTACACCGCTATAGATTTCAAAAGGACAAATTCCTGCTTCTTAACTGACTTTTGAGTTTTGCAACTAGGTTCTGTAAAGACATTTGTCACTTTTGACTACTGCAATTAAGAAAAATCCTGTGAAAAAGATGATATGTGAATAGAGCTTTGAAGCACAGAGAGGAGAAATATGGGTAGGATTTTGTCGGGAGGAAGATGTTAAGGACATCTCAGGAAAAAGGTCCAGTAAGAAAAGAAACTGAAGGAGGAAGGTGTGATGGGTATAAAGGGTACAGTGGGTTTGAACAGAAAAGAGAGACTTTCAGAAACACGTCAAAGGAAGGACTGACTGGGTTTATGAATCAGTTCCTCCCAGCAGGTAAAATAGGAGACAAGGAGGACCCCAAGGATTTTATTCTGGAAGCTATGTTACCATTAACAGGTCCAGGAAAGACCAAAGGAGAGCTGGTGCAGGGAAGAAACTTGATAAATTTGGTCCTGGACATATAGAGGTCAGGATTAGGGGTTTGAGGGCAGACACTGGGGCTGTAAAAGTCAGGAGACAATGGGAATTTGGAACTGATGCCAAGATGTTAAGGCTATTGCTATGAAGCAGGGAAGCATCAGTACAATGGACCTATTTAAAGCCAAAGCAGTCAGAATTCTGGTAAAGTAGATTTAAAACAGATGTAAAATACAAAAGGAGAAAACCTGGGGAAAGACTCCCATTCAGTGAATGGGAAGAGGACACACAACTAGAAAAGGAGAGAGTGAAGACGGTGCGTAGAGAAGAGGGACCAGAAGAGTGTCATTTCTGAGAAGTCAAAGGAGGAGCCACCTTCAGACAGGGAGAGAGCTCACAGTTCCAAGCACCATAAAGGCGGAAAGCTGGACGTGGACTGAGAGAAAAACCTAAGGGTCACCTGGCTCCCTTGGAGTAAATAGCTTCAGGCAAGTGCTAGAAAGGAAGACCAGTACAGTGGATTAATTTACGAGAATGGAGGGCAGCAAGGCAGAGGAGTCTGTTAGAAATGTGATCATTAGGAGAAGGAAAAAGATGGGTATATATTTTGAGGGGGGTAGCAGGTTTTAGAAAAGCCATTTGCTTTTGCTCAGGACTGACCTGAGCAAATCTTAGGTAGAGGGGAAATTTTCCAGACGGAGAGAGAATGTAAGAAGCTGTAAAATTTAGAGGGAGTCGCTGATAAAGAGAAAGCATAGAAAGGCAAGTATGAGTGCACACAGCATCACCTGTGGAGATATCACCCTTAGAAGAGTGACTGGTCTTTCTCTGTCAGAGATGCAAGGAAGGGGAAGATGGCTAAATAATGGGCAGTTATACTGTGGGAAGGCCACAGAAAGAAAATGAGGAAACTTTCTCTACGGGTGAAGTAAAAGGTTAAGCATTATGGGCATCCAGACTTCAAGAGAAGAGCTGGACCTAATAAATAGCTCCAGATTTGTTAACTAGAAGAAGTCTCCTCCTAGAATGGTTGTGATTACTGACCAGTTTAAGAAAAAAAAATGCATTGAAAAAAACTGGAACAAATATGATGTAGGTATAAAGCATTTTCTAAAAAAAAAAAAAATGAAAATAGCTCTGTTATTTTCCCTCTGCCTGACTTTAATTTAAAACTTTGCTTCAGTAAAACGAATCTCCTAAAAGATGGCAAATGTTCCTTATAGAAAAATTGTCAAGGTTCAGATTTCAATCAACTTTTTATTGCAATGGCTTATGAATCCACTTAATTTAGATTTTGTTTTAAAATAAATTAGATTCATTTTTATTATAAATTCTACATAAATCTAAAGCAAACAGCTTGTCATTCATGCTCAGACCTATAAAAACAGGCTCTTGCAAGTCCACCTAGCAGGGAAAAAAAAAAAGAAATGATAAGTGTATTCTTTAACAATGGTTCTTTGTGAACTTTGTTTTCATTACGTTTTTAATAATAAAAAAGGCCAGTTGGTTCAGGATAGAGAGGTATAATAAATGCAGCACATTAAAACAAAATAAAACATACATTACTAAACTGTCTAATACTGGATCCGATGATTTATCAAGTTGACCCAAAATAATAAACCCTACTTTGGGGAAAAATGAAATAAAATTGGACTTTTTCTGAAGAGAGAGCCATGTTGTTGATGGGACACCTCACGTCAATACAATCTAAGGAGGGAGAAAATTTGTAAAAGTTCAGAGTTGAAGGAATTTCTGAATGTGGCATAGCTCACATATGTATTCTAGGTCTAACAACATAAAGTATGATTTTAAAAGCAGTGGAGAGTGGGAATGTGTATTTACATTATTAACTTTATCCTCTCTCCAAAGTATTTGGATTTATTCAGTGAAAAATACATCAGATGAGCTGGCTATCTATTATTAACAAGACAAAACCAAATTAATAATAATAATAATAATAATAATAATAATAATAATAATAATAATAATAAAGCTGTATCTTGAATGCAGACCATGTGTATTGTTTGTCTGTGGGTTTTGTGACACATACACAGTTCCTATGTTTGGAATATAAATTTGGATGGGTAGATTGGGCAGGAACATTAGTGAATAGCACCCTATTGGTTAAGATAATACTGAGTTCAGACAAAGACTATTGCAGTTCCAGTGAAGCCCTGGGATCTAGAGGGGGTAGAAGAAGTTTCAACAGATAGAAGTTCAGATGAATGAATGATGAATGAACTCTTTACCCCCATCCTGTTACAAAACAAGCAGAAATTTCAAGTTTATATAGGTAAAGATGAAGGCAGAAAGATCTGAGTTCTGCTTGTAGTTTCGCTGATGATTTTGCAGACCCATGTTAAATGGTGATCCTCTTTATGCCTTCATCTCAGCTTCATCTTCCCAGTATCACAAGGGTACTCTTCGTGCAAATGGGAAACTCATCAAAGCTACTGAAAAGGATGGATGTTTAAAATGCTTATTGACTCAACTCCAAGAGGAAGGAAGAATCCAGGTGAAAGGAAGAAACTGTGAACTTTAATGGAGAGAATGGGAAATAAGAACTGGAAAGAGGTTAATGTCACCTCCCTCCTAACATACACCCACTGGTAAACTCCCTTATTGGTTGGCTGCGTTCACCACACTTGCTGGGAAAATTCTTACTAATTCTTATAATAAGAACAGAAGGACGAACTAGGTAGCTTAAAGAGGTTTGAGGCTTAGGTTAAATCGGGAAGAGATTCTGGCACTGGAACACTGAATGGATCTACTTCTGGAACTTTCAAATAAATAGTGAGCTACTAAAGCTGTCATGGAGAGACTTAAGTGAACTGAACAGTAACTACTTTCCATCACTTTGTTGATGCCCAAAACTACAGTTACCAGTTACAGGATATTCTGTACAAATTGTTGTAAGCTGTGTTCTGGTCACTGAATTGTGTTCATTTTTATTGTAAGATAAATAATTTTTATCTTAGAGAAATAATTATTTATCTTTTATTGTAAGATAAATAATTACATGCTGTATTTTTTTTCCAGCACAGAATATTCATGATGAGTGGGTTAGGTTTCTCGTGTATACACTTTTGAGAATCCTGGAGAAAGAATCTGAGAATGTTGAAGAAAGGAATGTTACAACTGTAAATTCTTGGGTTGGGAAGGGAGAAATTGGTTAACAATATGAAAGGTCAGTGGAGAGGAAGCCCAAGCTCTGGCCAATACATGGTGCAAAAATGCAGTGGGGTTTTGGGTTGGTCAAGTATCCCAAGCTAGCCTTTACATATTTGGAAAAAATTAAGTACTTTTTTTTTCCCTTAATTTTTCAATTCTGATGTATTTTCGGGGAAATTTAACCCATATGTTTCTAATTCATTTACTCCAACTCATCAAATGTTGTTTTGTAAGACTATTCTCTGCCCAAAATTTTCTAAGCAGTCTTAAGAAGGCCTCTAAACTAGAAATGGGAATAGATGCACGTGATGCTCATTGCCAAACCTAAATTTTCTTGAACCCAGTGTTAAGGAGAAGACGAGCATCTATTTTTAAACTTGGCAAACTATAGACACCATTCAGCTATTGACTCAAACAGAGTGAAACAACAATTAGCTGTTATTTGTGTAAATTGTAGATGCAAAAAGACTCGTTTTCTAAACATCTGTGGGAAAGGAGTCAATTCTTGATAATAACTAGTAAAACTGTGTTTTACTTTTTCCTAAGACTTTCATATAGTCATTATTACCCTTGATTCTCATCATAATCTTATGAGATAGACAAGGTAGTTATCCTCATTCCCATTGCTTACCTGAGGGACCTGAAGCCCAGAGAATCAAGGGAGCTTCCCCACATCACACCAGGATATTGTGGCAGAAGGGGGCCTGAAACTCAGTCCTCCTGACTCTAAATCACTGGTTCTTGGGACAAATACTGATATCTGTGTCCCTCCATGTCTCACATAGGGTGAGACAGTATCCTGCTTCAGGGCAGCATGTGCAACCCAGTGTATAGAACTCAGTGTGAGTGTCACTGAGGGTGTTGTTAATCATAGGGACAAACAAAGTGCAAGTCTCTTCCCCTAGGGTACCTCTGACCTGGATGTGGGATGAGGCAGCCTCAACGACACTGAGTCAAGTTAATATATAGGCATTTACACATACCTATAGATTTGGTCCAACCCCATTTGGTCAAATTTGGTCTCATCAGTTTATTCACACATTTATTGCAAAGATTAATATGAGGCTTTATGATATTAATCATGATTCTGCCTAAGATAGAATTTGATTCTCAAAACACTGAAAGAAAGACAAATAATTGTTCTTATTTTATAAATAATCTAAGATAGGGGGTTACTAAATTTTCTGTATTAAGAGCAGAGTATAGATGTGTTACATTTTCTAGAATTTACTGAAATGAAGCAACTTTAGGTTTATCTTCAATATTAATGATGACATTGATGATGATGATAAAGGTAACAGCCACTAACTGAGTTTTTATCATATGCCAAGTACATGATCTCAATTAGTTGTCACAAAAAATATTGAGCTAGATAGATATTGAGCTAGATATTTTTACTCTAATTTTTAAAAATGAAGAAACAGGCTCAGCAAAGTTAGATATTTTATCAATTAGAAGTCTATTTGCTGCTAGTGACCGAAAATGAAACCCACACTGACTTCAGCAAAAACAGAATGTTTTGATCCATGTAACTGAAAACTCCATGGGTAAGGCTGGCTTCATATGTTGTTTCATTTGGGGCTCATATCATAAGACCTCAGATTTTTCTTCATTTCTTGTTTCTTCTTTTCTCTCTTGTTGGTCTTGTTCCCAACTCCCACATGGAGGCAAGATGATAACCAACAGTTCTAGATCGTTTCTTACTTCTCATCCCTGGTCGATATTGGTTGTGTCAGACCACGTGTCCTCCCTTGAACAAACTCCTAAATGATCCTCCTGGTTTAAGCCTGGGTTTTACGCTTATCCTTGAAATTAGGGGTAGGGCGAGTTCTATTCAAACTACATAGAATGACAATGAGGAAGGAATGGTCCCTCAAGAACATTTGGGGGGACTTTATAAAAATAACAATCAGGGCAAAAGGATTCTAGGAGCCTGGATAACCACAAATGTCCACTCAGTAGCACACCCAAGTCAAACAGTTCAAGCGTCACAGAATTCAACGCATTCTCATGTCTTTCTCATTCTGAAATCCATTCTCTAACCCAGGGATTGGTGAATTTTTTTTTTCTGTGAACAGCAAGTTCATGACGATTTTAGATTTGCAGGCATACAATATGGGATGGAATTACCAAAGTTGGCCGTTGTTGTCCAAAGGCAGACATAGACACCATAGAAACAAATGCACATGGCTGTGTTCATGAAACTTCACAAAAAGACATGAAGGACCAGATTTGGTCTGTGTACCATAGTTTGCTGATTCCAAATGCTGACTAGATAAAAGTGCACCAGCCACGTAGCTAACGGCCTGTCAAGGTGAGAGCTCCAAGTGCTTATGATCCACTCCAGAGAAAATCCTCCAGACTTCTGCTCTAACCAAATGAAATGCAAGGAACAGGAGCATTCAGAGAGAAGATTTTATGAGTTAGACAATATTTCACATTCGGTTGTAGATATTTTCTGAATCATACCCTTACCACAAGCTTTCTTCAGATGTTCTTATTCCCTGAAATCTAGCTTCGTTTCTGACAATCTTTGTGGTAGACAGAATAGTGGATTCCCAAATATGCCCATGTCCTACTTCCCAGAGCCTCTGAATACATTACCTCATATGGTAAAAAGGACTTTGCAAATGTGATTAAGAATCTTAAAATGGGGAGATTATTCCGGATTATCTGAGAGAGCCAGAATAGTTAGGGGTAAAAGTGGAGAAGGCAGTGGGATGATGGAAGCAGAGATTGGAGTGATGCAGTCACAAGCCAAGGAACGCTAGCAGCCTCTAGAAGATGAGAGTGATAAGAAATGGACTCTCCCCTGGAGCCTCCAAAAGGAAACAGCCCGGCTGACACCTTGATCCTAGTTTCAGAAAACTCATTTTAAAATTCTGACCTCCAAAACTATAAGAGAATAAATTCATATTTTTAATGAAATATAATCAGTTACAATGTGATAATTTCTGGTGTAGAGCAAAATGTCCCAGTCATGCATATACATATCTAGATTTGTTTTCATATTCTTTTTCATTAAAAGTTATTACAAGATATTGAATATAGTTCCCTGTGCTATACAGAAGAAATTTGGTTTTTTTAATCTATATTTTTAAACAGTGGCTAATATTTGCAAATCTCAAATTCCCAAATTTAACCCTTCCCACCTCCTTTCTTCTGGTAACCATGAGATTGTTTACTATGTCTGTGAGTCTGTTTCTGTTTTGAGGATGAATTCATTAGTGTCCTCTTTTTTTCTTTTTTTTTTTAGATTTCACAAAGGAGTGATATCATATGGTATTTTTCTTTTTCTGGCTTATTTCACTTAGAATGACGCTGTCTAGGTCCATCCACATTGCTGCAAATGGCATTATTTTACTCTTTTTTATGGCTGAGTAGTTTTCCATTGTATAAATATACCACAAGTTCTTTATTCAGTTATGTCAGTGGACATTTAGGTTGCTTTCCATGTGTTGGCTATTGTATATGGTAGTGCTTCAATGAATCTAGCAGCCCAAGAAAACAAATGCAATTCTACTCCTAAGAGGATTAGCATTATTTTTCTCCTCTATTGGATTCAGTCATAAAAGCACAAACAAGTAAGAAAAAAGCAACAACATTTTCCCCAGAATCACAGATTGACTTGTTATACGCAAGTTGTGCCTTGTGATGAGAAATTAACATATATGGACACTTTGACATTACAATGATTTCATGGAAATAGTGGTTGTAGGAATAATAATAGTAGAAGACATGAGTAAACTAGTTAATGTGTGTAAAGGATTTAGTACTGTTGTTGGCCTGTAGGAGTGCCAAAATAGCTATTATTATTAGCAGCAGTTATAGTATTAGTAGCAGTAATAGTACTGATATTGGCATCAGTATTAGTGATAGAATTAACAATTTTGTGAGTAAATACCATTGATAGGTACTGTCCTAAACATGTTCTATGCATTACCTATTTGAATCCTCATACAATACAATGCAGTAGGCATCATCATCCTCATAGTGTGAATAATTAATGAGAACAAAAGTGAACTGAATGTTTGTGCTCCCTCAAAATTTTATATATTGAAATCCTAACCTCCAATGTGATGGTATTAGAAGGTGGGGTTCTTGGGGAGTGATTAGGTCAAGAGAGTGGAGCTGCCATGAATGGGGTTAATATCCTTATAAAAGATACCCTTCAGAACTCTCTTATCTCTTCCTCCATGTAGGTACAGTTAGAAGACAGCCATCTATGAACCAGGAAGCACTTCTCACGAGACACCAAATCTGCTAGCGGCTTGATCTTGGACTTCCCAGGTTTCAGAACTGTGAGAAATAAGTTTCTACTGTCTCTAGGTCTCCTGTTTATCATATTCTGTTATAGCAACCTGAAAAGATGGAGATTGGTGAACCTTTGGGAGATGACACTGTTTGCCAGTACACTACGGTTAGTAAATAGTCGTAACAGGGTTAAACCCTGTGTGTTTATTAATAAAATCCAAGCCTTTTACAATAATTTGATTTTGAAGCTATTGTTCCTGTGCCTCTAAAATTAGTTGGTGAGACCCATAGAGCTCTTGGCTGAGAGGAGTTGGATCCTTGATGAAAGAAGATATCGTGGGACATCAAAGACACACCTTGCTCATCTAACACTTGTGCCAGAGCCTCCATTCCTTTGTGGACATTGTTCTCTCTGCTAAGAGTAGTCTTGTTTGTCTGCCTAGTGAAAACCCTGGCATCTGTCAAGGTTAGGATCAAACACCACCTGCTTCGTGAAGCCTTTCTGTTTTTTTATTGAAGTACAGTTGATTTATAATATTAGATTAGTTTTAGTTGTGTAACATACTGATTCAATATTTCTATAGATTGTACCCTAATTATACTTATTATGAAATATTGGCTATATTCCCTGAGCCGTACAATATATCCTTGTAGCTTGTATATTTTACACATGGTAGTTTGTACCTCTTCGTTCCTTACCCCTATCTTGCCCCTACCTGCTGCCCTCTCCTATTATCAAAAAGATCACAAATAACAAATGTTACTGAGGATATGGAGTAAAGAGGATCCTAGTACACTGTTGATGGGAATGTAAATTGGTGCAGCCACTATGGAAAACAGTTTGGAGGCTCCTCAAAAACTCAAAATAGAACGATAATGTGAAGTTTTCTAGAGCACCACCTCTTTGATTTTACTGTCCACTCTTATGTGTCTCTCTACTCCAGGTTGAAGATTCTCTAGTAGGGTCCATGGTTACTTGGTTATGTTTATTTGGTGTTTATCTGTCTTCTTCAGTGGGAGATAAGCTTTCTGAGATCAAGAAACCTGCTCATTGGCAACTGTATATTGGGTGGTAGTGCAATTCAGGCACATTAAAATGTTCAGCAGATATTTAGTGATAAAATTTCATGTGAATGAGTAAATATGTAAATTAATAAATTACTTTTACATGGGGAATGGGGAATTGTCATTCTTGAGGAAAGTTAAGAGCTTTTTTTAGTTCTTAGTGCAGCTTATATTAAAAGTCTATGCCACAGCTCAAGCATCTAAATGCCTTACTTGAGTTCAAAGCATAATAAGGAAGAAATTTGTAATTTGATACCAAAAAATTAGTAGGAATACAATACAAATAACTTTGCTTCTATTACCAAAATTACTGGTCTTTCAACTAAATATCACTTTTTATTTCTTATAAATTTTGGGTTTTTTTCTCAGACCAGTTAAAAAGAAAGCTAAAGTTGGATATATGGGTGAAGCTATATCATAAATTATTTATATGTAAATGAGAAAACCTTGTATTCAAAATATGGAATGTGGTAACTTTGTGAAGGCACCTGGATCTTTCACTTTTGTAGTTACCTTAATAAATAATTCAGTAGTTCTTACCCTAGGAAGTATGAAGTACATAGGACTGGCAACTTAAACCAATGAGTGTGAACAGGAGGGGATGGTATCAATGGAGGTGACTCAGGATATTCTAAGATATATGTACAGAAATTTAGACAGAGGTGATAACTGAAAATAGAGCTGAAGAAAAAAAAATACAAGAACTAAACTAATCAAAAATGTTATTGTAATTAGCTTTCCACTAATGTAAAAATACAATTTGATGGAGAAAATTGGACTTGACTTGTGAGAGTTTTCTATATATGGAAGAAATATTTTGATAAGTGGGTTTGGATGAAGGTGAGATGTATTAGAGAAGAACAACTAGCAAATGTAAAAGAAAGAAGGGATTTGGGGAAACAGACAAACGTAGTAGGAATTTTGAAAAGTTTGCTATGAAATGTACAAATACCTTGCATATTTAGTTTTTGATTCATTCATCCAAAAAACAATTACAGGGAACCTATTTGGTGCTAAGGAATATATTAAATACCAGATATAAATGATAACAATTTCACATTTCTTTGAAATTTTTGAAACTCAGATGTGATATAATTGGTTTTTTCACATAAAATATTATGTGAACATAGATTAAAAAGAACACAGACATAAAATCTCTTCATTATGACTGGCCAGAATGCTTCACAAATAAGCTGTCGTTTATGCCAGAAGAGCAGAAATTTCAATGAAAGAAAAAGCAAAAACTCATTCTAGATGTGGGAGAACACTTGGGCAATGGTGTAGGGTCATAAAAATAGGAAAAGCAAACAATCCTACATCGTTGGAATATTACGGTAGAAACAGGAAGCAGAAATGCAGCAGGAGATGAGACAGAGACTGGTAATGGTCCTATCAACTGATAGGAAAAGATCTGACTGTCACTTAGATGAGAAGAGAAACTCAGAATTGAAAATACGGTTCAAGGTCACAAGGCTGATAAAACTGAGAAATACATTCTATCTTCCACTCCAATGATCTTCCCACTGTAATGTGCCACAATTAACGCCTTGAATCTGGCTACACACTGACCTGCACATCTTCCTTGACATCTGACAGTGTGGTAGATTGGATTGTTGGCCCTGAGATTTAACCCCTCGCTGGGTCCAGCCCTTTGCCATGTGACTTTGTCATTCTCCTTATGAAAAGCAGCTTGTCCTTTCCCAGCCCTTGACTTTGGGTTCAGCCAATTGACTTGAATTAGCCAGTGGAATATGGGTGGAAGTGACAATTGCCAGTTCTGTGTGTTTCCACTTACCCCTCTTTATGCCTCTGTCATTCCAATGAAATGAACACGTCCCAGCTGGTCTACCAGTCAGATGACAAGAAACACATGTGCAGACTCAGATCCTATCTGGTAATGGGAGCTGTGCCTAATGGAGACCAACTTAGATCAGTTGACTCCCAGCTGACCAGCAGATGTATGAGCAAGGGTAATTATTAGTGTTTAAAAACACTGAGTTTGGGGTGGCTTATTAGGTAGCATTATTTTAGCAATAATTGGTGAACACATAAGGTGAGGAAAATCTTCCCATGGCTTCAAGCAATGGTTGTCACTCTGAAATTTGGGAGTCATAAGGTCAGAGAACTCCAAGCACCTAGCCAATACTGAGATTCCTAAATTACCACGTGATCTCCAAATTCTGCCAGATTAAATGACTTCCTGGTTTTATGGTATACTTGAAAGGGTACAAATTACAAGCCAAGAGGATGAAAACAACTCTTAACGGATGTGCTGATGCATACCTTCAGATGATGGAAACTAGCTAAGAAGCCTTTACAATAGCAGTAGTGCTGGCCTGACTGCTGCCAGTTGCTAATATGTGACTTTGAACAGCTTTATAGGCCAAGAAACTGCATTATAAAAACAATGACTGTTGCCTCAGAACCAAAGAGAACCTTGGCCACACAATGGTCTTCTCAGCACTTGGATCATGCGTTCATGGTGACAGATGCTAATGCAGAGAATGGGGACATACAGCTGTTAGGGAACACACAGGCATCAGTGGCCAAAGCCAGCAACCTCCCTTCCCCGTGACTGTTGAATAAGCAAAAACATTTCCTCCTGTAGAAAAACAGTGATTTCACTGAATGTATTTAGAAGTGTGCGTTCATAGGTGACGTCTTGTTAATTTAGCATACAATTTAATCACGCTTTAGTTGATATTTCTAGCATATGAATTTCTAACATATTTCCTTACATGGAAGACAAAATTATAAATAGGTTCAGATGTATCTCACCTTCAACACAGGAGCCATGGAAACAGTTCACAATTTGACTTCAACTTTTGCATTAGTAGCAATTAGCATTTAAACAGTTGATGTAAAAATTACAGTTTCATTCTTTTTTTTTTCCACACAGAGCATGAGTATTTTACAAAGTTGGGTCTCTGTTCAGATTTAAAATATTTTGTGTTGGTGTAGCAGCATTAAATATATTGTCTGCAGTATCTCACCCTTACTCTATAGGTTATGTCAACATGAAATTCCTGAGAGTAATGTCAATGAAACATGAAATTAATTTTGTGTGGCTTACTCACTTTTGCCAAAACAGCAGTCATGTCTTTAAAGTGGTTACTTAAAATGCAGCTATGTTCTGTCTATGGAAAGTTTAATTTTTCTCTTAGGATTTGGTCCCTTTATTATTTCTCCTCACACAACTGAAGGATATCAAAACCCACATGCTTTCATAGCATTTTGTGCCCAAGAGATCTGTAAGTCCATTCCTGACTGGGGGCCTCCAGTAAATTTTAACATTTATCTTCTGGCCTCTGCTATCTAATGGCAACTTAATGCTTTTTATGAAGAGAGAAAGAAGGTCAAAAGATACAGCAATAAATCATAGGCGGGGTGAGGGTGAAGAGGAATGCCCTGAGGGGAGATAGCTAACCCACTTGAAGACCGCGGTTTCTGTAGTTTCGTGTGGCAGACAAAACCTTTGGAGCTCAAGTTCTTATAATGTGCTATCATAGCTGACTGAGGGAGAAAGCTGGACATCGAATTTCCCTTGGACACCAACCCCTTCCTCCCACTTCCATTAAGCATATCAGAGTTGGTTGGGGGAAAACGGGTGGCGTGCTAGCAGTGATGGCTGACTGAACATTCCAGAGAAAACCAAGTCATGTCCTTGGACAAGCACGTAATAAAAAGGCAAAATAGAGGTAGCTGTTTAAAATGCTTCATTCACTCAAAAAGAAAAGGATTTTTATTAAATCATCGTCTTCATCTAAAAATTTTTACATACGTATTTTATCAATGGCATCACACTTGGGACCACAGGGGAATGTTTAAGCCAGAAAGAAATCCTAATCAAAAGACATATGTTGTCATTGCTATGTGCTTGATAAAAATTAGGTCATGATAGTGACAATCATATTTTATTTTATTTATTGTTTAATGGAGGTACTGGCGATTGAACCCAGGATCTTGTGCATGCTAAGCATGTGCTCTACCATTGAGCTATACCCTCCCCAAAACATTCATATTTTATATTTCGTCAAGTAGTATTTATTGTAGGGTATGGTATGAATGAAGAATTATGCTAGGACATTTCATATTCCATTTATCACATTGTCCCCATTGTAAGAACAGTTCTAATTTAAGTAAATATAATTAAGAAATTTTCTGGGGTAACAGCTGCTAAGTGTGGAATTGGGACCAGCATCTAGATTTGTTTACTCCTGTTATAGGTTATGGTGATGGTCCGATCAAAAATCAAGACTGAAAAGGAAATATTAAACCAGGAAAGAGAAAAGGAATAAAAGGAAAATAAAAGAGCTTGCCTTGATAAGCTTACCAAATAACTTCTGCTTTGTTCCAAGAAGGATTTAAGGTAACATATAAAAATGTATGTAATATAAAGAGATAAAATTAATTTCTTAATTAGTGTTAAGAAAAAAAATGGTAAATAAGATGGAAAAGAAAATGCTTACTGATGAATGAAAACCATACAACTTAGAAATGGTTTTGCGATTTCAGTTAATCCCAAGTACTCAAACTTGGGATAGTGGAAAGAAGGAAATAAAAAAAGAATGCTTTTGTTGCTGGCAGATGAAGACATTGGCCCCAGGAGTCCGTGTGGGGTGCCGTTTTGATTGAGATTTCATGTGGCATGATTGCCATAGGTGTTGTACCCCAAGTTAAGGCTGGTTCCATTTATAAGGGTGTGTATATTATATCATAATTTATTTCCTTATGAAATATAAAAGAGGATTTTGGAGATTATGTTCTGAATGATGAGTCCATCAGGCAAGAGAAAAGAGAAACCGAAAGTGTTTCTGAGGGGAAAATGACAATTCTTCCAGCATGAACTCAAAGGGGTAAGGACGTGCGCAGACATAAGGAGAAAAGAACGCTACTGAAGCTGAGAATGAGACCGCAAGACGACGACGTCCACAGGGAAAGACTAGCGCCGGCCAGCAAGAAAACCTCTCGCCAGAACGAGGTCACCTAGGAAGGGCTGACAATGGAGAAACGGCTTAGGGATGCTTTTCTGCGCAGGCAAAAAAGACTACAAAAGACTGGCTGGGTCGGAGAGATCGCCATGGAGCAGTGCCAGCCCCGATGTCAAGAACCAGAGTGGATAGAAGAAAGAAACAAGAAGAGGTGTGCTCCCTCAGCTGATCGAGGAAGTACACAGCCAGAGCTCAGGCTTGTCTGGGTGGAGTGCAGGTATGTGGGGGCAAAACATGTCATGCATAAGCAAGACCTTTAAAATACCTGTCTATAGACAAATACACATTGGAGGCAGTATAAAGATACTAAAGAAAGTAGGGTTTCTGGTTTAAAAACTGATTTTTGCTATTCCTAGGAGAATGGATAGAGACGTCATGAACACATGAATACCATTGCCCGCCCCCAACCACCACCTTATCTATGGTTTCCGTTACCCGTAGGCAATTGAGGACCAAAAATATTAAATGAAAAAATTCCAGAAATAAAGCAATTTCTGTGTTTTAAGTTGCATGCCGTTCTGAGGAGTGTGATGAAATCTCACCATTCCTGCTCCATCCCCCTACCCAGGAGATGAATCGTCCCTTTGTCCTGGGTATCTTAGCCATTAGTCAGTTAGCAGCCCTTGGTTATCGGATCAAATGTCTTGGTATCTCATTGCTTGTGTTCAGATGACCTTTATTTTATGTAATCATGGCCCCAAAGTGCAGAAGTAGTGATGTTGGTAATTCGGATATGCCAAAGAGAAGCTATAAAGCGCAAAGGGGAAAGTTCTTGACGATGAGAAAAGGGAAAAACGAAATTAATGCTGAGATTGTTAAAATCTACGGTAAAAATGTCCTCTATCTGCGAAATTGTGACAAGATAAAAAGAAATCATGCTAGGCTTGCTTCGCACCTCAAATTGCAAGAGTTACAGCCACAGTGTGTTAAGTGCTTAGTTAACGTGGAAAAGGCATTAAATTTGCACAATAAGATATTTTGAGAGGGGCCACTTTTGCATAACTTTTATTACAGTTTATGTTGTAGTTGTTCTGTTTTATTATTAGGTATTGTTGTTCATGTCTTACTGTACCTAATTTATTAATTAAACTTTGTCACAGGTATGCATGTATCAGAAAAAACAGTATATGTCCACAGTACTGTCTGCAGTTTCAGGCACGAACGGGGGGTCCAGGAAGGTATCCCTTGTAGATAAGGGGGGACTACTGCATTCTCTTTGTCTGGGAGCCCCAGACCTATTTGTCACACAAAGTCTAATGAAATTGTTAATCAAATGAAATCTATTGTCAGTACCCCCTACTACTCCAAGCATCCGGTTCATGATACTGCCTCCTGATGATCTGAGCTCCTCCCCAAACTTCATGTGCCTCACTTCTTCAGGGCCTCAACTGCCCCACCATTTCAGAGGCTTCTTGTCTCGATCTGCCTCATCAGTGTTCCTCAATTCACTTGTGGCCATGCTGACTGCTTGGGCCAATAGAAGAAATTGACTTTTGTTAATAGTGAGTTTTGTAGTATCAGTTACATTCTCTAACACTGAGGAGGGTTAAAGCCTTTCTCCATCTATTAACCGTGATCCCATTCTACCCAAGAATGGGCAGAGGAGGCATGACATAGGTCTAGGCGAGGTCAGCTAATAGACAGTACTTGAACAGAAGGTGTTGAATTCTGAAAAACTTCTGGTGCTGTTTACAGTGCTTTCTTGACTGGGGACTTCCTAGCATCTTTCTCTTTTGGTCTTGGTTCTCTTTTTTTCATATTCTGTGCTGATTTGTTATTTGTCTTCTTCTGCGATAAGGCTGTTGGCAGTCCCACAGGGAAGCCAGAGTGGTACCCAGAGGAAAGCAGATGTAGAAGGGAAAGCTTAGGGGAGCCAAGGAACTCACCCTCCTCTTGGCATCTTTTTAAAGGCTCATCTTTCTTTTGCTTCTTCTCATTGTCAAACTGGTAAGACCTTGAGGGTCTAAGCTTTGTGGGCCCAGTAGAAAGGAAACAGGTGAAGGAAGTTAGTTAATCTGCTTGGATCTAGCAGGCAAAAGGAATTCCCCATCTAACACGGGGCTTCGGCCACTGACTTGAGTCAAGAATCTCAGAAAGGGTAAAATAAATCAGATAGGGGAAGACAAATATTGTATGATATCATGTGTATGTGGAATCTAAAAAAATACAACAAACTCGTGAATATAATAAAAAAAAAAGAAGCAGACTCACAGATGCAGAGGACAAACTAGTTGTTACCAGAGGCGAGAGGGAAGGGGGAGGGGCAAGATAGGGGTAAGGGATTAAGAGGTACAAACTACTAAGTATAAAGTAAGCTATAAGAATATATTGTACCACATAGGGAATGTAGCCAATATTTTATAATAATGATAAATGGAGTATAACCTTTAAAAATTGTGAATCACTCTATTGTACAATTGACACTTATATATTGTACATCAACTAACTTCAGTAAAAAATAAAAGAATCCCAGAAAGGAGATGGAGACCATATCATATAGTAATAACCACTATTGGGATTTCAATGGGCAACTGAAAAAAAAAATCGTATTTCAAGGTCCAATCCATCTCTCTCTATTTTTCCGGGAGCATAACTAACATAGCACCAGGCACATTAAAGAGAGAAAGAAAAATTCATGTGCTTATTTCTGTGTAACAAAGATCTTTTTATTTTAACTATTTCCCCCAAAAAATCAAAACAAAGCAAAGAAGGAATTTCAGGTCAGGAGGATTGAGATGTGGGAGTCAGAAAGCCTTTAAAACTCCCAAATTACATCATTCAGGTACTTCTTACTTTACCTACCAAAAAACACTAATCCTGGATGGACATACCTTTAGGATTACATCACTCCCCATATTTTCCCCCAAATCTATAATCCCCAACTTCACATAGGATTAGTCCAAAGAGATGGCAACCATCACCACTGGGAGCCAACACCTCTGCTAAGAGTGTGTGGATTAACAATATGTTCTCAGTGAGCTGAGGAGACGGCTGATTTAATTCATTCGAATTAAATTAGGATTCATTCTGTTTCTCATAGGAGAAGGTGAGGTGAGAAGCGAAGTGATGAAGGGAAAAATATGTATGTGGTTGCTTAACTGACTTGCACTCATTTATAAGCTATAATCCATTGTTTTTATTCTTTTCACATGTTGTTGAACTCTTAGACATTCTCAGAGGAACACTGCCATACAAATACAAAACCATGATGATACACTACTGCTATTTCCATTACGGTTAAGACTGCCATAATGGTCTTCATGAGTCAGGGGAAGACAGTGATGTTTTTCGTAGCACAGAAATCTTCAAAACACCAAGGAGAGGGTGGTTTAGACAATGTCTCAAACGTTTGTTTTTTCAGGAGCTTTGACTTCGCAGTGTTGTTGCAAAGAGCAAAAAAAAAAAAACAAACAAAAAAACGGAGGGGTGGGGATGGGGGGGTGAGTGGATCTATATGACAAAATCTTGTAGTACAAGTGTTTGTGGTTAACCGAGAAACACATTATGAGTCAAACCTTTGGAAAGAGGTGAGTAATTAAAGACAAATGCTATGACATAATCATTGACACACAGCAGAAAGATTTTAGATTAAATCTGGCCTGACCCACTGCCCGGCAAGTGTTATCATGGATTCTCAAGAAGTATTCATTTATTTACTTTCTAATTTGGCCCATATGTTTTACGGAAAACAAAAAATGTTGTATTTCTCATAGGAAATAGCCTGCATCCAACGATGGTTAATAAGGTGGGTGTATTTGGGAACAGACCTCTCATGTGCACCGATGAATCCAATGAACGACATGTCAGCTCGAAAATACCGCATTTGAAAAAAGCCAAGAATCTTCATTATGAGCACTTTTGCTGAAATAAATGCTCCTATAACTAGAAAGTTACTAGTTGTTCCTTGAGATAATTCCACAAAATGTCAGTTAAAACAGTCATTTTGCCATGGTGATGAAAATCACATTTATTGATTTTTTTGCTTCGTTACTCTTCAACCTGCCCCCAAACGCAACACACACACACACACACACACACACACACACACACACACACACACACACACTTTGCAGCCCCATCCTGTTTTCAGTCACCATCAATGTCAGCCTAATGTGGAGAAACAAGTTTTTGGAGCAAGAGTAGAATTGAGCCTCCCTCCTTCCCTAATCCTAGCACTACAATATGAAGTGGCCACGTGACTCCAGGGGATGGCTTCATGGCTTTCCAAATGCTATTACATTTTAGCTCCTGCTTTTATTAAATGCAGGAAACAGGAGTGGGGCGCGGGGAAAAGGGATAAGGGAGAGGACCTGAGTCTCCCTACCTTGTATTATTTTTCCTTGGGTGGATGTGGATTGTTAAGGTAAGGCAGGTTTTCTGCAGAATGAAACAATAGTAGGTTCTGTTTGGTGAGCCGGCCCAGTCCCTCTCCGCACCTCAGACATTCCATCAAAGAGCTAGACATTTGCCTTCAAGAAGAAGGAGAAACCATAGTAACACTCATCCTTCCCACAGAGGGAGAAGCTTAGGATTCAGGGCCCTTAACCCACAGGTCACAGAGTGAAGATCATGTATTAGAAACTGGCATGTGTTTCCCTTACAGGATAATCATTTCCTGGTAGGGCCGCATTCTGTTCTTTTGCAGAGTAAAGCATGAACGTATACTCCTGGAGAAACACACATTTAGAGTTGGTGGTAGAAAAAAAGAATATATGATACAACAAAAATAAGAGAAGATAAAAAATAAAATAAAATAAAATAATATAAAATAAAATAAAATAAATAAAATGAAATAAAATAAAATAAAATAGTTGGTGGTAAAGACAGCACACCTCTCGGGCCAGTTGCTATGTTCTCAGGAACTCTGCTGATTTGTCCAACTTGACAGATGTTCAGAAAACTGTGAGTGAGGAAGCTGAAGTCACAGCCTTTGAAAGATGATTGTGTGAATGTATGTGGGTCTGTGTTTGTGTGTGCATGGGCGTGGGCTCTCTTTCTTCCTGAAGTTGGAAACATACTTCCATAAATACTGTTTGATGGGAGAGGGGAAAGCCACTGCGGGAAACTGCTGTACCTTTCTCTAGGGCATTATTGTTTTTGCCTTTGCTCTCATCCTTTCTAAATGGCCTCAGTTAGTATCGAGGCTTGTGGAACAGACTCCAGCCCCATGGGAGCCACAGTTCTCCCGTCCCTGGGTCACTTTGGGACCTCTTTCAGTGGAGCAGTGGTAACAAAGTGGAGGTACTGTCCTCATGAGAGGGGTGGGCAGGAATCTCAGGATGGCACCTGTCACAGGCTGTTGCCAACCTCATGGGGCACAGATGGATGGGCAAGGATGCTTCGCTGCCTGCCTGTTTGTCTCAGCCTCTTCCTCCCTCGCCTCTCCCAAAGCCAACTATTTGGTGGAAGAGAATAAAGCTTCTTGAGAGAGCAGGGTTGTCAGGCAGTCAGTAAGAGGGCCTGAGGCCCACTCACGTCTCTCCTCCTCTCTTTCCTCCCCACAAGGTACTCTACCCTAGATTTTTTTTCTCAGCGCACCTCCAATTCCATGACTAACCAAACCTTAACCTATGTGTTTTCACCAGCAGCTTAGACAGTGCACTTTGTGACATTTCCCCCAGATGTTTCTGTGTTTCAGGAGAGGACTATCAGCCTTCTGTTTGTACCTTGAACAGCCAAGCTAGACCTCAGATTGTTTCGCTAAATAGTCCTATTTGCTTATAGAAGTTCATGAATAAAATAAGGCCTGGATTTCACTAGTATCTTTGAACTTGATGTCTTGCGTTTCACACCAGGAGTCAATTTCATGCAGAAGTTTCCTATTTTAACACCTAAGATCAAAGAAAAAAGCATTACTTAAACAAACTAGCATGTAGAATGCAGCATTAAAAACCTAAAGCTGAGGCTAACTTCAGATTTTCTGTTTTTTTCCCTTGCAGCAATGTTTATGTGTTTGACTTTTCATTTGAACAGGTATCTATGCACATAAAAGATCAGACACAACAGAGTTCTGAATAATTGGGACAGAAAACAGGTTCAATGAGGAAGAGAAACATCAGGCTCCTGATTTGTTTTTTCTCAGATGTGATACAATTTAAACTTGGAGAAGACCTACATAAACTATCATCTTCTTAATTTCTCCGAAGTTTCAAATAAACAACTTTCTCTCATTTTGCTTGACTTTCAGGAGAATGCTTAAAAGTGTGAAAGACGTAAGAATAATCTGAAAAAAGGAAAAATACGTTCCATTATTTATAGTCTAATGTTGTCTGATTCCAAAATCACTGCCTGTTTTTTATGCCGAAGTTATTCACCTCATTGTCTTGGCTAAGAATGAAATAATGCCGTTTGCAGCAACATGAGTGGACCTAGAGATTATCACACTGAGTGAAGTAAGTCAGACAGAAAGCAAATATCATATATCACTTATAAATGATTCAAAAATGATACAAATGTTATTTTGTAAAAAACGATACAAGCCTTATTCACAAACCAAAAATAGGTTCATGGACATAAAAAACTATAGTTACCAAAAGGGAAACTGCAGAGGAGGAATAAATTAAGAGTTCGGGATTAAGAGAAACACATCACTATATACGAAATAGGTAAACGACAAAGACATATTGTATAACACAGGGAACTATATTCAATTTCTTATAGTAGCATATAATGGAAAAGAATCTGAAAAAAAATATATGTATATGTATAAATCGCTGTGCTGTACAACTGAAACTAACATTATAAATCAACTACACTTCAATAAAAAAACAAAATAAAAAAAAAAGAATGACTTCATTTTTGACTATTATGAACATCTGTTGATCTAATGAAGCCAGTGTATTCATCACACTGCTGCAGCCCGACTCCTTTTAAAATCAGCCTGGATAAATTTATCCACTGAGCTAACGAGAGAGCCAAGAGGTTGGGTTTTAGACAGGTGTGTTTAAATGACTAATCCATGATAGGCAGGGTCTGTGATCTTGGGGCTGTATGAGGTTTCCTGGTGAGCATAAACACCAGTGAGGGTGCACTTGGCCGTAACGGAATTAAGGGAAGTCATAGTGCAGAATGAGGAGGATCCTAACACCCCCAAGCTCAAGTGAGGAACTCGGAAAAATGCTTTCTTGGCAAACATCTCTAGGCCAGTCCTCTTGTTATCTACAAAATGTGTCTTAGGTGTGCTGAATAGAATCGACTGTGGTTCTGTTTTGCTCTAGATTCTGTCTAATTTTATCCAAGGCTTGGGACTCCAATTCAGCAAGAAACAGTGCTCTCCTTTCCGGGACTGGGGGAACCACTGCTCTGGTCTGGGGTACACTACTACTCGGGCCCCGTGGCTGGTGACCCTCAGCCCCCGTGGACGGTGACCCGCCATCACCCGCACTTCACATCGTAGTTTCCTCTCGTGCTCCCCCTCTTCCTTACCTCGTTGAATGAAGCCTAATTTTACCCCTGGCAAACTCCAAGGAGTAGCCCAAGTACCAGGTCTCCAGAACTTGCCGAATGAGCCTGGCTTATGCCCTCATTACCTCAGTAAGGAAATGGTACCATGGACCACTTTGGGGCCCTCACACTACTGAACCAACATGCAAGAAAGCAGCTTACTACTTTCTCGTGTGATGGATCCCGACGACCCTGGGGAAGCGGGTGGGGGGGGGGCTCTGTTCACTGGGGACAGGAAGGACCACATCTGGGTTCCAGGGGATTCTTAGGGCACTTTTTCATGCTTCATGCCCAATAGCAAAAGTGAAGGCAGCACCAGTGAGGACTGAAGGTGTGTGTCACCTTAGCAGGTAAAAAACGAAATCAGCTGAGAAGCTGAGGAATAAGAAAACATGGAGTGGACAGAGCAGGAAGAAATGATTAATGTCTGCTATGGTCTCGTGTCTGCTTGCGGAACAAGCACTGTGGCGGCCAAGCGTGTCTTCTCCCTTGTTGCTTGCGTTGTGTGGCGTGTACGCCAGTACTCTGCCTCCCTTCTTTCTTCCTGTTGTATTATGTAAAGATTGTCGTGTTGTGGGAGCATTTTAAAGCCTAGTGTTCAGGTTACAGACTATTCTGGGACTGTGACTGGGTGATGAAAAGAGTGAACATCACTCAGAGATGCATGCCGTGCCTGCTGCTCAGGGGTGGACACATTGACTCTTGGGACTCTGGGTCTCCTCTTTTTAGTGAGCAGGCAACAGAGTTCTCATTGTTAGGAAGGATGGAACATCAAAGTATAAAGGTGCTCCTCCTTTCTGAAAGTTCAAAATACAGAGAAGAGTCTGTGTCAGTGCGAGAAAACGAAGGATGGGAATGTGCCCTTATCAAGCTCTTGCCTCTCGCTCCAGGCCACCTACTATGCTCTGCTCTGTGATGCCAAGGCAGCGACTCTACACAAAATATTTCTCCTTTGTCATCTGACTCCTGGGAGACTGTGAGACTGCGGGACTGTGGCATCCCCCAGAACTGGCCCTTTGCCACCAGAGACCACAGTTGGCTGCCATTTACAGCTTCTTTTAACAGCCCCAGAACCAGAGGCTGCTGACATTCCCATTGTAGCACCCGCAGTTCTGAGTTCCAGCTCATGGGAACCCTGCATCAATGGCCCTCCTTCTTCAGGGTCTTGAGTCCCAGCTTTGCGAGGCCTTTCCTCTGGTCCCGAGGGGCTGCACAAGCCCGTCTCAGGTCTGAGTCCAGCCCCTCTGAGACCTCCTCTGAGCTTGCAGGTTCTAACTGCTAACTTCTTCCTTTGTTTCCCTGGGCCTTACTTCCTGAGGTTACTGTCTCCGTGTTGTCTCCGTGTTTTCCTTTTGCTTTTCAGTTCTCTAACACCTGTTCAAGCAATTCCCTATATTATCTCTGCTGAAACATGGATTCTGTTTTCCTGATTGGACCCTGCCTGGAAAAAGAAAAGATAAAAGCTATAAAGACTCCCGATGAAAAAGGACAGAATGGGAAGCAAGCTGGAGGGGTCCCTGGTCCAGAGCACGTACCATATTCTCATGGAGAAGAAACAGGACCCCTACACTGGCAGTGGCGTGAGTTCCTTGGCTAACCCACCTGTCAGCCTTCACGTCTATCCTCTGGGAATACTTCCCTGTCCATTTTCCCAGGGACGCACTGAGGGTTCTCCACATCCTCTTGGCGAGTGTTTGATGAGTTCATGGGGAATGAGCAATCCCAGGGCTTCCTTCATTGGCTTTGTCTTTGACTAAACACACAATTCCCTGATAACCCTGGTCAAATTTTAATCTATTTTATTCACTCAACTCAAGGGCTAGTAAGCAAACCCAGAGCTATTGTGGGTTGGAATTTGGCATGGGCATTTCTCATTTCTGACCGAAGACCCTGGGCCTCTTATTATTAGCAAGTATTTATTAAGTATATGGTGGGTGGTAGAAATGCCTCAGGGAATAACATGCAGTCCTTATTACGGATAATCTCATAGCTGAGTGGTGAGTGATTTGGATGGGAGAAAAATGAGCAAGTTGGGCATCTTAGCTTAGATAGTTCTGGTTGCAATGACAAAAGAGAACATGGTGTCTGCATGGCATGGTCAGGGGATGCTTCAGTCTCGGTGAGGCCGTGGGAGCTTCCCAGTGAAGACAGTGAGACAACAGGAATGAGGAACACTCTAAGCAATGGAAAATCAGAGAAGCATGACGGGTATCAATTGCTCTGCAGAACTGGGCAAAGGGAAGGGAGGAATCTTTCTTTTGTAACTCAAAAGAAAACTAGCTCAGGTTCATACACATCAGATTTGCCAAATATTCACTATTTCTTCCTTGCACTTCCTCATTTTTCTGAATTTGCTAAAACTCGAAAGGCTTGCACAGTCCAGCAGGAGGTCATCCCTCCGACCTGATCACCCAAGAGCGAAGAGCCTGGGGTCAGTCTGTTACTGCTTTTGCTTCTTGCTGCCACTTGGTGACACTGTTGACAGTTGGACCCACGTAGTCTACAAAGATGATGCTGTACCAGAGACCTGCTGCTGTGGATCCTGGAGGTCGGGGGATCCACGTCTTGGAATCAGCCTCAGGAGGGAGGAGTGCCTCGGCCTTTCGGTCTCACACAGGGTCGTTCTCTGAGGTGATAACTCCAGTGGGAGTGTGATCTCAGGACTGAGTCAAGCGTTATCCCCTACAGATCTAGGGTTTCTGACCTCTTTCCTTTCTTCTCCAAGGACTCGGACCACCAGGGGTGAGACAGCTTTTCTTTTTCAATCCTGGAATTGTGTAAGTTCTTTTTGCCCACTCTTCCCTGGACAGTTAAAATAGCTGCACACTTCCTCATGGCCACCTCGTCTTCTCCAGAGTCTGATATAGATTGCTCTCTCCATACTGTCCCCTCTTTGGGTTGAAAACACTGCATTCAGAGCCTCGAGATTCTTACTCTTCTAAAGATGAGCGAAGTGATCTAGTATCGTTTTCAGAAGAGTAAAACAAGAAAAAATCCAAGTTAAATATTCAGCAGGACATTCCACGACAGAAACATGAAAGGGCCTGAAAACTGTTTATGACAGAACTTTGGGAGGTTTGAGGAAGGGACAGTAAAACATGAGATGGTGGAAAACGAGGACATAGGTGCACAGGAAAGACCTTGGTGCCGCGCTCACGGGTTTGGGCTTCCTTCTGAAGGCAGTGGAGAATCCAGGAAGGATTTAAGTGAAGCGGCAGGAAGTATTTGAATTTTAGAAAGTTGCTCTTGCACCTTCTAGTGAGGAGAACTGATTGCAGAATGCATGCTTTTACAAAGCTAACAACAAATAGGATCACAACTTTAGTTACTACGAGACTTCATCTTCAACTGAGCCACTGGTTCGATCAAAATTTCTAAAAGCATTTACCCCCAAAGAGTGATCTGATTGGATCTTTGAGAGCACACTGGATGTAGCTTGTCACCAAATTGTCACGGAATGAAGCTTTCTTAATCAGAAGTTTTCTAAAAAGACTTATCCATCTATATTTGTTATTAAGTATCTTCTTCCAAAATATAAGAAGGAATTTAAATGATGTCATCAGCTATTAAGGGTCAAATTGTTCATCCCTAAGCTTTTGAAGACAGAAACTCTAACCTTGAATTTGTTTATTTCTAAATTTTTGCGCTTTCCTCATTTCTTTCTGACATTTTGCCAATATCTGCTAATACTTTTGTAATAGTTGTAGTTACTAGAACTCCCAATAGTTCATATCTTGGAACTAAAGATGGATGAAACCAGCTGTATTGGGGGTTTGGTGAACATCTTGAACTATTTTTCAAACCATGTTTGGGGTTCAAGGAAAACCAAAACATATTTTCATATTTTACCAAGAACTTTTTTTCCACCTCAATTTTAAAATGATGTCTATTTTAAGGGAAATTTAATCCATATGTTACTAAATTCCTTACACTTACCTCATCATAATTTGGTCCTGTAAGAGCTATTTGATGTGAAAAAAGCCTTGGGAGTTATTTTATGAGTTTTTTTTAAGGGGAATTTTTTCCCTAGAAACAGGAAGTCAAATTTGCTAGGTGAAGATTGACCCAAAGACACTTTTTGCCAACTGTAAATTGCCTCATCAGCCAAAAGACCTGAATTTCAGGCAAGATTTTGACTTGTCAAAATTTACATGAATCCCGGTGATGCTAACGTTAGTATTTTTTCTTTGCTTTTTCCCATCACAGTAACTATTCTTGCCAATTGCTAATTTGTATGACAATACTGTCACACTTTTAAAACAGAAAAAACTCTTTTTCAGCTTTAATTTAAATTTGAGAGTCCCAATAATATTCGAATTTTCTATCTGTCTCATTTATGCTAAGGTTTACTTATATGATCACCCATAAAGCTCAAAGGATCCACCTCCTCGAAAAAACCGAAAAAGCAAAATATACAGGTTATTAAAAATGTAGTAACTACTCTTTCTACTACTTAGATGCTTCTCTTCAGTCACTGTTTTTAGGCAGCTCTCAGAGAGTCACTTGCATCAGAATTATCCACAGTGTGTGTTAACAACGAAAGCTGAAGCCCTGTTTCCAGACCTGCTGAGTCAAAGTCTCTGTTTTAATGGATCAATAAAGATATGCTGGCCAAGGCTGACAACATGTCATCCATGAAACACTGCATGCGCAAACCGTATGAAAACCGTAAGGTGTTATGAAGATTCACTCTTCTAACATTTATTGAGTATCTACTATATACAAGGAAATTGAAGAAACAAATGTCACTGAGTACTAGCTGTAAACCAGCATTTGCATAAATGAACTATTTCACTTAAACTCATCAGACCATTACAAGGTGGGTGTTTGTTTGTGTGTTTGTTTGTTGCTTTTTTCCCCCCAAGTTTACAAATGGGGAGAGAGTGTGGCAAAGAGAATTAGTGGCTTACCTGGTGTCTATTCTCTCCTTCTTCTCTGCAGTGGTGACTGACTACCCCCGACAATGGTGACATTTCCCAGCTTCCCCATTGGTGGACATGGCCCTGTCACCCAATTCTGGCCAATTTTGAGATGCCGGCAAGGAGACCCTGGGTAGGGCTCCTGGGAAATCCAGTTAAGAGATGGCATTTCTCTTTAGTCCTAACCTTTTCCGCTTAGCCGTTCATCGAGCTGGAATTTGGAAGTGGAGCCGCCCTTGTGTGATTGCACAGCAACTAAGAGGAGGATGGAAGCCATTCTTCCAGGAGGCCTTGGTCACGAGGGAATAAATCCTGATGTTTGTTTGACGGGAAGCCTATCACAACCCTAACTGATGCAGGGAAGTCAGGTGGTTTGGGCCTGGTGACCCACAACTTACTTGTCGAGGTGGGAAGTGAACTCCTTGCCCTTGATCCAAACACATGGTCTTTTACTTATGATTTTTTTGATGAGCTCTGCCTTCCTAAAATTGACAGACAGGCAAGATGAGGTACGGGCAAAATTACCTGTGAGACTAAATGGAAGAAGAGATACTGGAAGAGAAGAGAGAGACCAATGAAATGTGATTGTATTATTATTGTTGTTAATAATCATTCCTAAGACTATTATCAGCAGTTGCAGTCATAGTGATAAGATTTTGGCCGAGGATGCTGTTACTTTACAGTTTCCTTTCTAGAGCTCTGGAGGGTGCACAAGTAAACCATGGTAAATATTGATCTCTTCCAAACCAAGTCTATTCCCTTCAGGTTCAAATTCAACCCAACGCCACCTGAAGGTACACACTTTTTCTGCTTAGATGCAGAACAAAGCTCCAGGAGTGTTGGAAAAATGAGAAGTTTCCAGCAAAAATGCTTCAGAAGAAAGAGGTGGAGAGTCCCTTGTTGCTTCTCCTTCGCAATACTTGTCTTGAAGATGCGCACAGGAAATGTGCCACAGAACCACCTTGACTTGAGGTCTCCCTACAAAACCGTGCAGCTGCTCATTGGAAACAGCTTTCACTGAGACCTCACCACTTCCCCAGTTTCAAAAATGATATGATCATTGTTTTTTTTTTAATTTTGTTTTGAGCTGGGAAGTGAAAACAGGAAGCATAGACAGTGTGGAGTGAAGGTGCTAAGGAAGTGGGGGAAGGAATACTAGGGGCCCTGACAAACTTTCAAAGTGGAGTTTATCCAGGCTGAACTTGCACTGGCTTTCCTGCACCCTCGAATCTTTCCTTCTCTCAACAGACCTTGCCAGCAACCCCTAGAAGTCCCCTGTCTTCCTACTACCTGGACCACTGTAATGTGCTCTTATACTCAATTTTCCAATGCACCTTTCCCAAACTTTCTAATGCACTGACATTAATTCTTCCTCTTTTCTCTCTTGTAATAAGCCTCTTCCTTTTGTAGGAGCTCAGCAGATATTCAGAAAGAAAAGATTAAACTATTTGCACTGAAGTAAGAACAATGGATGATTCTACTATGACCTTCCAAGAGGGTTTTTTTTTTTTTTGGTTCACAAACTATATTTTTGTTATATATCATTTAAAATATTGTTGGGAGAAATTTCTTTGAGCAGGAAAACTGCTTATTATTAAATATTTATTTAGTCAATTCTTGTTTTAGTTGAAGGTTAGATGAACTATGGGAAAAGAAAAATGCGCAAGGCACAAAGTAGTGTTCAAAAAATGTTGACTGAGTCATGTGTTTATTCAAACTCTCACCATTAATGTCCAATGGCCTGGTGGTATAACAATGACGCATCTTTTTAACTATGAGTCAGATCAAAATTATTTAAGTCTTCTATCCTATTTAAGACCTGTACTAAATGTCTACCATATCCAAAACACCACATGAGGTTCTGAGTGATGGGAGACTGATAGAAACATGAAAAAGACATGGTACCCATATTTAAAGGGACTTGTGACATAGTAGAGAAGGCAAACCCATGTGTAAATGATATCAAAGATGAGGACTGGTGTGAGGGTGAGGATGAGAATGCTGAGATTGTGGTGACTTTGCAATGGGCCAGATTCCTAGTCCAAACTACAATATTGGAGCTACTGATAAATGTTATTCCAGAAGAACAGATTGAGGATCAGTCTGGGACCTATAGCTTATAGCATCAAACACATATCATGTGTGTTCACACTTTATAATTTTTTTCAGGTTCTATTGTTGCTTCTCATAATTTTTTAAATTCTAGGAAATAGATCCATATATAGGAGGGTGTGTGACCAAAAATTTCATTTCCATCTTGTCGACTAATATGTTCATTGAGTTTAGCCCTTGTATTAATAAGGATTCTCCAGAAATACAGAACTAATAGGCTCCTTCTATTTATCTATCTCCTATCTACCATGTTTATATATATAATAGATTTATATAAGATATATATATATATACACACACACACACATACATCGTGTGTGTGTGTGTGTGTGTGTGTGTGAAGAGAGAGAGACAGAGAGAGAGAAAGAGGGAGAGAGGGAGAATGAGATTTAATATAAGGAATTGGCTCATAGAATTAAGGAGGTTGACAAGTCCCAAGATCTTCAGTTGGTACGTTGACATCTGGAGACCAAGCAGAGTCAATGGTATAATTTCAGTCCCAGTTCAAAGGCCTGAGAACTAGGAGAACCACTATTGTAGCTCCAATCCAAGTCCAACAGAATCAAGATTCAAGAAGAGCAGATGTTGCCATTTAAGTCCAAAGAAAGAAGAAAAATTATGTCCCAGCTTGAAGGCAGTCAGACCAAAGGAATCTCTCTTACTCAATATTTTTATTTTACTTAAGCTTCCAACTGATTGGATGAGGCCCATCCACATGAGGAGGGCAATCTGATTTACTCAGTCTATGGACTCAAATGTTAATCTAATCCAGAAACACCTTCACAAACACACCCAGAATAATATTTGACCAAATATCTGAGCACCTTGTGGCTTAGTCAAGTTGACACACAAAATTACTCATCACATCCCCAGAAAACTTTTAGTTACATATAAAGTTTATTTTACTTTTCAACAAGATAAATATTTACCAGAACTAAAAAATCCAAAGGATGCCATGCACTTGCTAAAACTTCCAAAGAGTTTTTCCAAGAGCTTCTTGGACTTTGGACTCTCAATGTCTACACTGAAATCATATGTACATATTTGTATATTCTCCATGACTGCTATGCAATCAGCTACATGTATAGTGCTCGTTGTCTTCTAGAAAGTACTAGTAATAGCTGGGACTCTCGGAGTGTCTGAAGATTACTTTTTATGTAAGGAAATAATCTGACCCAATGTAATTTCTCTAATCTGGAAATGGGAGAAAGCTACCATCCACAACCCCAGATTAAATCAGAAAATATTGTATAAACAAAGTGATCTTATGGTAGTGCAGTGGTGGTAGGGGTGGTGATGGTGTTGAAAGTAAGAGGTTATTATTACCAAGAACACATATTGATCCTCTTTTCTACCCCAATTACAGATTTCCCTCAGCTGAAGAATTAGACTTGTATTTCTTTCATGTTCTGAAAGCATCTGGTGCAAAACCCAACACATAGAGAGTGGTCAGTAAATTTCTGTGTGTAAATTTTAGCTTTTTCGACAAATAGCTAAAGCGCTGAACACCACCTTCTGCTTTGTGCCACTGTGATGCATTTCAGGCTGTGTGCATCAGTTAAGACGTGTGCAATTATTTTAGAGTTTCACATCAGCAATTACGGCCTTCACAAAAGTTTAGGGAGGTCTTATTTCTTCATTGTATCTCTTTTCTGACTTCTGCATAACTTTATGCCTCAGGCTAAAGGCCCATGAGTACAATACATTATATGCTTCTTATCCCAATTAAAGAACCCTTCACACCCCAGGAGAGAAGGAGCATGTTTGTATCTAGAGCTCCTGATGGTTTGTTTAATTATCTGTGATACAGGTCAAATCTCATCAGCTGGAATTGCTGGTCCTCTAACATTTTTTTCTTTTGTAATTCCTCCTTATAAGCCATATGGCTTACATCTTTATAACAGAAATTTTGCCCCTTCCCATTTCTAGTTTATTGAGCCAGAGTCCACTTGAGAAGACACCACCATCCCCTAGGTGACAAGGCACAAGTCAGCCGTGTAGGTTGTGGGATATGCCGAACTATGTGAGCAATGTCTGGTGACTCTTTGGGTGGTTTCTTCCAGTTCAAGGTAACTCTTTGGGTGATTTCCTTCCGGTCAAGGACAATTCTGCATTCTCACAAGTTCTCAGAACGTTTCTTCTCTAGGAACAACACCTGACACTGGAATTTCTAAAACCTACAGTCCTGGGTCAAGCCAAGCCTCTTCCCTGATAGGAAAAATGAAAGTCAGTCCTGCTCTCCATTTTTCTGACTGGTCACTGTGTTTTGACCTAGTGTAGACCAGACTTTAATTCCCTTAGAGGTCTGTGTAGATGATCTGGCACCTCCATGCAGAGCGTGGTGCTTTCATGGCGATCTGAGCAGTCCCTCAGAGCTATCTGAGAGGTTGCCTCTAAAGCTTAAGTCCCTAGAAAGTCCACCAAATAAAACATAATTCTCAACTTTTGGGGTGTGCTTTTTTTTTTTCCCCAGTTGACAGTTTCACAGGTATGACATGCAGGATGAGCATGGCAGAAGAGAATGGCCAGCAGTACAAAGGCTGTACGTTCTTCCTGACTTTGTTCCCAGGGTGACTCAGTGACTCTCTCACTCTCAAAGGCAGATCCACCATTGTTCCCATTCCTTCCTACTTCATTTGCATTCACCTCAGCTCAGAGATGTTACAATAACTCTTAACTGACTTCCTTGTTTCTGTCTCTGATTTTCAATCTATTCAGATTAAATTTCCTAAATTAACAATTCCAAAGAGTCACTCCCTTGGGTAAGAATTTTTAATATTTTCACTTTTCTTATAGAGTACTGTCCAAGGCCCTGAGCATATTCCAACAACAAATTAATTTCAGCCTTATTTTTACCATCTGCCTAGTGGGGAAACACACAATTCAAAGGTAAACAAATGAATAATTTAAGAGTCATGAATACTCTGAGGGAAATAAAATAGGGTGACAGGAGAAACGATGACAGAGAAGCAGGACTGTGCCCAAGGTCTTGGAATTCTCAGGACTTTTTGGCCATGGGACAGATGATCTGTAGCTGGCAAATGGCTGTTTTCTGTCATCCAACAACATTGGTGGCCTCTCCTTAGCTGCAGTGTGCAGAGCATAGAATGTACAGGCTGGAAGGGGACTCAGCAGTTATATAATCCAGCAATTCTCAAATGCTACATTATTGCCATACAACATATAGCATATAAGTGCTTGCTTGTGCAAGTGAAATATCATGGAAAGTCTACAACCTCTGGATATTTTTATAGTTCCGTTGAAAACCTTTGATCTTGTTTATGTCATTTACTTTACAAATGAGGAAACAGAGGTACAGACAGGGCATAGAGATGAATGGTGGAAAGTTAGATGCCAGGCAGGTGTGACTGACGTCACAGTTATCTTTTGATGCCTGATTGGTTCATTTGGCTCTCAGTTTCCTCTGTTTAAACAAATAAGTACCTTCAAAATAACTTCTTAGCCTAGGGATCTGACTTATTGCTCCATATGGTATTACCTAGTGTATTCAACTAATTTATTCCTAAAACTAGTTTCAGAGAGCTTTTAGTTGTTTCTTAAGACCAAACCGATTATAGGATAAGAATTTGCAGCCATTGAGGTTGCACAATATCTTGCAGGCTCAGCTCTAAACTTTCTCTTTTCTTTTTGATCTTTAATATCCTTTGTGCTTCACGTACAGCACCTGACACATTTTTGACTTGTATCATGACTATTTACACCTTTGTTCTATTTTCTGCATAAGACAGCAAATATCTATGATCAGGAATTGCATCTTAATAATCTTTGTGCTACCCACTGAAAACAATATCCTGCATTATAGTACGTGCCAAATACTAAGTATCAAATAAGTGTTTTAGATTCTGACACACATTCAAACAGAGGGAGGCATTGACAAATTATGCTGAGCACTGATAATATCATTGACATATGTGGGTAGCCTCTGCAGGTGGCAGTCCTGCCAAGGAAAGCATTCATTTGAAAGTGCACAATCTGTACGTTATCAAAAGCAATTAGTGTGATTTCATCATCACCATACCTATTTAGTGAGTGACTGTTAAGTTATTCAGACAGGATACTAGGTGCCTTGAGTAGGATTCAGAAGAAGCACAAAACACAGCCTATACCTTCAGCAAATTAGCACTTTAGACTTGGAAGCAAAAGTCCAAAAATATAAAGTCATAGAAATCCAAGGAGTCATCACTAAGTGATGGCTGTGGAACATAGGGAAGCTTGTATGTGGAGCATTGCAGCTTGATGGCTGCAGCATCCTTTGTTTACTGATATGATAGGCAATATTTTTCATTTATAGTACCTTCTTCTGGTTAGAATCCCTATCCTCAAAACACACACACACACACACACACACACACACACACACACACACACAGTTCTTTCTTTGCTTTTATCTGTATTTTGTAGTTTTTTTTTCTCTGAAACAAATATGAATTATTGGGGAATAAGAAAGAAATTTAAAAAGAGAAAATGAATCACTGGCCATTTTTTGCTAATAATAAAAAGAAAAAGAGACATTTAATAAATACCAAAAATGGAAAATGAGAGAGTTCAATTGTATATTAAAAATAGCTATATCAGAAAAGGAGAAGAGTATGGATGAATTTTTTGGAGAGTTGCAAAACTTTAAGGAATTTTACTGAACAGGGTTATGGTATGTGAATGAAAAATATTGCCTGCCATATCAGTAAACAGAAGATGTTGCAGACATCAAGCCATTGCGATGCAGCCGCCCCCAGCAGTGAGCACTGAGGGAACTCAGGATAGAAATAGAATGCCCACCAAGCCACCAGCCACTGAAGCCACCCACAATGATGCACCCTGAGATGACTCAGGATGGCAAAGAACAGGACACTGGCCCTAGACAGCCAAGGTGCACATCAAAGGAATGATTTCAATGAGCCCAGACTCTTGCTAAATTCCCATACATAGAAAAGTGTTAAATTCGCTAACTTAAGGTATCTGGTTTTCTTTAATCAATAGTAATCTCATGCTGTTCCTACTATCTGGTCTTTGTTGCAAAAACTCCTATGTAATCTGGCTCCTCCCTTTTCTCTTCAGAGCAGTCCCTCAGAGCTATCTGAGAGGTTTCTTTCCAGGCTTAAGTCCTTAGAATGTCCACCAAATAAAAGATAATTCTCAACTTTAAGGTTGTGTTTTGTTTTGTTTTGTTTTTCCCAGTCAATAGGTATCTTGCCTGGAAAGTAACTGAAGCTGTGGCAGACATTCATCTACAAACTGAAATAATGAAAGTGCCCACCTCTTTCCACCTCTCTGAAACACAAGATTAATAAGAGGCATAATACATTTGAAATTATTCTGTTTTGGTTTTTTTGAGAAATTTTTATTGTAACACTTTTGAAAAACAAGGAGCATGGTCTAAATGGAATAAAAATAAACTTGAATTTTTCCTCACATTCTTTTTATTTTTAAAAAATTTTTTTAGTGGAGGTACTGGGGATTGAACCTAAGCATGTGTTCTACCACTGAGCTATAGCCGCCTCCCACCCCACATTCTATCAACATAATTTCCCTATATACTCTAATACAATTTTCATTCAATATAATTCTCATTTCTGTATATTTGGGAATTTAGAAAGCCCAATTATGCTCACCTGTGTGTTAATATATCATATACAAGCCTCACTATTCTGTATCATAATTACATTATTTTGTATCTGTTTTCCTAGACTACTGTGAATGCTTTAGGGAAGAGGATGTGTTTCTCTATTTTTGTATCCCTGTGCCTTGAAGAAATAAGATGCTTAATAAATTAGGTTAATAAATGTATAGATTCACCCTACAAATCATGCTATGACATTTCATTGCTTCAGAATGAAGAATGCTGAGTTACTCTTGGAAAAACAACCCATTTTGATTTTTTGTATAACAGCCAGTAAAAATGAATATTCTTGAAAGGAGAGAACAAGTCTTTAAATATCTAAAAGATAATTTCCACCATTGGTTTATTCTCAGTGAAATTAGACAGTTTTAGGTCAAAGAATCTCATAGGCTCACAAAATCTCTTTTCTTTCTTCTTGTATAAATCTTTCTTTCATCTGTTCATGGGCAACAAGTAACAAAATATTAATGTTTAAATAGGAAAGGGAAATGTTTATGCTAAAAATAACCATTATCTACACAGAATAATCTTACTCCTTCATATGGGTACCTTGAAACAAAAGAATAATTCACATTTTCCCCTGTGATTATATTTATATACATGTTAGAGGATAAAGATTACCTAATAAATAATTATATATTATGTATCTTTATATAGTTTTCTATCTATACAGTTTTTACTTTAAGCTGATTTGATTATATGTAATAATAATAATTATTATTATATGCAATATTATTTGAAGTCAGTGGTGATTTCACAAAAAGTGATGGGAAATGACCACTTTTTCCCTTTGGCTGTTCTGAACCATTGATACACTTTGCACATGTGGCTCTGGTCTTCATGTTTTCCCACCTACATTTAGGCCAGCTCAAATACTTGTAACTGCAGTAGGAAAAAAAACTGACTTTACAGTCAGATATTCCTGGACTTGATTGCTCCCACCCCACTATTTCGAAGTCACAAGTCCCTGGACAAACTTCATTTCACCTTTCCGATTCGCACTTTCATCATTTGTCAAAGGGAGATGATGCGCACACACACACACACACACACACCCCTCCACACCTGTCGCCTATTAAGCCCTCAGTAGATACTAGTATGCATGCTTTTACTTCACACCTAAATCTCTCAAAAATATACAGAAAGCTTTTTGAGTCCATTACCTCATAGGATGCCTCCTTTTTTTTTTTATTAAAACTTCCCCTAAGGTTTCCAAAACCACACATAAGCAGTAACACATAGTTCATATTACTAAGAGGTAATAACCTGTAACAGTGCTTGCTCATCCTGGTAGGTTGCATCTCAAGTTGGCTGCCTCCAACTGGTTATCTGTTGAAACGCTTTATCCTTTCATAAGGGTGAATCCAGAGTGCACTGAGTAATGCATAATAAAATTAGTTTGGGGAGAAAAGAACCAAGTTTAAAAGAAGAAAAAAGAAAAAAAAAGGAAAAAAAGAAGGTACAGATAAGCACAGTAAAATAATCTCCAATGACTTCATTGTGAAGTAATGACTTTTACCAAATAACTGCATTGTAGTTTTATCTTTCCAACCAAGATTGTGTTAATGCTCTAAAATTAAATCTCTTGTGAAAGTTATCTGGAATTTCTCAACAAGTTTTTAAAGGGGTTTTATTTTTTCATTGGAGGTCATGCCTCAAGAATTTGTAGGAATTCCGCCTGGAAAGTAGTAATCAGTGGAAACTGGCAGTCAAAGCTAATTTATATTACTCTTCCAGATAAAAATTCCTTCCGTCTTAGACCTGCATTTCAAAAAAGATTATTATCACTCTGGAGAGAATACATCAGTGTAGAAAAAAAAAAAAAGGAAAGAAAAGAATGACCTCAAAGATGTCTTTGCTGCCTCTGTGCAACTCCAGGTCTGCTTCTTTTTAAAACTCCCTTTTTAATCCTCTCTTTTGAAATGTTTTGAGGCTGTTCAAAGCCGAGGATGTCAGAGGCATGCTGGCGGAGGACTCCCAAAATGATGTTTCCTGGTTTGCCTGCTGTGGGAGTTCATGACACATCTTGGGTGGTGGGAAAAAGGAGGACAGTGAAGGAAATATGGGGGGGAGAGCGGTTCAGCCTCCAGACTGAGGGGCTTTTCCTACAGCACAGCAATATATTCTCACTCCCTTAGTGGCTAAAGGGATTGGTTGTTCTCAAATCAGCTCCTGTGCCTCTGTTTAAGCTATGTTTGCATTTTCATATGCATGAGATATTCATGAGGGAGTATGCTTAATGGAAAAGCTTTGGCTATTTTTAATGACAGACATAAATTTAAACCTTATGCCCTCCATTTACTAGCTTCTCCATTTATGAGTTACTGAGCCCCTCAGTGTCTTAGTCTCTTTATCTACAAAATGGGTTTCATAGAATAGTTAGGAGTCAGCTAGATGTAGTTACATGTAAATCATTCAGCATAGCATTTGGATAGTATCAAATAGAAGTTTGCTGGAAAAACAAATGAGTCAATAAATATTCATTTATCTATGTCCTTCTACCCTCTCCATCCCATCCAGAGAATCTGAGGTGTTAATCCCATGTGGATAACCTGGAGTCTACTCAAAGTTCCAATCAATGAAGTACGAAATCATTCACACTCTCTTCAGTGATTCCAAAAAATTGAAGCCACCAGATATTTTTGAATTGACACCAATTAAAATCCAGAAAAGAGAAATGATAAATCACAATCTGTATGATTACAGCAGGCATTCAGAAGCCCTACCCATTTCTCAAGACTAGAAGCCTGCACCTAGGAGACTAAGAATAAGGTTTAAGGGCCATTTTTTATTTGTGGGATTTCAATCTGAGATACCGCCAAAAACATACGTGGTATCAAAACCAAAGGGCCTGCCTTTTCTATCATCCCAGATCTACATAATGAATGGGTCAAACCCACCAAACTTCCAGCATTCAGCAGACCAAAACTGAACAGAGGAAGCATTTCATTTACTAAGAATTCAGTCACTCTTATTGAAATATTTCAGCAGTTAAACTGAAATCTGCTAGCATCATAAATACAATTTGTACAATTCCAAAAAAGCATGTATTTGGGACAAGGCCATTGTTAATCCTATGTGGTTTTTCAGTGGGTAGGTAATTCTTTAACAGTAGAAACAGAAGACAGATTTGCTTCCAATTGTGAGCTCATTCCTAAGGTCACAACTGAAAGCTGAAAGAGAAACAGAGTCCAAAATAAACATCAGTTTGGACTATAAAGCATTTCTCTCTGAGGGTGCCCAGGTTTATAGGAAGGAATTCCACCTCAAACAAGGAGAAATCTAACTCACTTTTCCCAGTTATTAGCGAGCATGTCTAGTGTCTGTCGGTTCTCACTGATCCATTCCCCCACTTCAAATCCATTTTCCTAAGACCCTGGGTTAAAATCCACATGAACTCAGAGTCCTCCTGACTCGGTGTGCATTGGTTGCCCTAGAGGGGCAAAAAAATCTAGTTATAAACTATCTGTAGGAACAGTCACTCACACGGTTGGCCAGAAAATCTCAGTAAGAGAGCCAAAAAGTTTAATTTGTTGTAACCTACGATTTCTTAGTAAATATTAACTAATGTGGGAAGTATGCATGGATTTACTTCTCTAGGCTGTTTGAACCTTTTAAATCATAATTTTTTTAAAACAAAAAATTTAAGCAAGACCTTAAAAAGTGACTCATAAAGGAAGGGTGTTTGGTTGGCTCCCCTCACCTCCTCCAGGCTACCCGTCTTCAGAGTGATGTTTTTCTTTCATGAGCTTGTCTCCTGCACTTACGTGCCTGGGTGATGGATAATTCCCTCTGCAGGTGTCTCCAGGTCCTGTGCACCACTTTGGTGAGGTGCCCAAGCAAACCAACCATTGTGCATCAAGGTATTCACCTTCCTTTACCTCAGTCATGTCTGCCAATCAGATGCTCAATCACACAAAGATTGAAGACTTAGCCATTGACTCAGGAGCAGCATTCCAGGAGCTCTGCGCAGAGTCATGATGGAGACATGAACCAGGAATCTACATATCACCTAACCAAGAAAGTCATCTTCCCAGCCCAGCATGCAGAAGCTAGGTTGATCTGTAAACAGCTGTCTGTGTGGACTGGATTCTTAGAAGCTATTATTTCTTTAGGATTGAATCATTTATTCACTCATACATTTTCAGAATGCCAGATGCTGCCTTTCTTATATCCCACGAACACAGTACCACTTTGGAATTTAGAAAATTTCATGTATACATTAACCTAGTATTTATTAGCTATCTTAATCCCAACTGTATGGCAATTGGAGAAGTGAGGCAAAGGGCACACTAACAAAGAGAAAGTGTAATTTTAAAGGCAGGAAAGGCTACAAGATATATTGCAGAAAATGAATGGGTGAATGTGGCTGGAGCCTAGCATTTATTCATTGGCGAGAAAAAGGTAATGAACTAGGGACTGGAAAGCTGGGGAAATTTGTGGTGAGGTTCTGAGAAGGCCCATTGCAAACACTTCCAAATGTCATTGATTTTGGACTTGATTCTGCAAACCAAAGGAGAACAAAAGGAAGCACATGGCATTTGTGGTATGGACTGATAATGTTAGTTGCAGCTTGGGAAATCACTAGAGTAAGGGACTGACCAGTGGCAAGAAAAAGTACAAAGGCTTTGGCAATGTGGAGGCCCTGAATTAAGAGCAGTGAAGGGAAGTTGAACAGAATGTGACAAATTAAGAAACTCAGATAAAATTAACATGGCCTCATGACATTCTTCTTTTGAAACAAGACATGTTTTCTGGTAGCGAATATAGCTTGAAAAAAAAGGTTTCCAAACCAGGGATTGGGAATCCCTCTTAAATACTGAATTTGTAACTACAGCAGAGGGATTTATCTTGTCTCTCTCTTAACTAATGCATGACTTCAGAGCCCAAAGTCAAATCATATCAAATCAAGCAAATTCACAAAGACGAATGTTCCTGTGTGGGAGGAGGGGGACGGTACTGAGATAAAAAGATACACTCTCTGACCTTAGAAATTTTGTAGACTAGTTTAATGGTTCTCAATGTTCACTTGTGAACAAGTGTGAGGTGAACTATAATTAAAATTTTTAAATGACAACATAAGGCAGCACATATGTATCTAGTAGCAGTGATGATAAATATTGTAATAGCATTTTTGAGTTCTTTCTTTGAGTCTTAACATTGCCTTGATTAGCTCATATAATCCTTAGGGGAAAAAAAGAGAGAAACAAGAGGGTACTGTTTTCTCCATTCTTCTGGAATAAGCTACAAAGTCATAGAAAAGTGAAGAAATATGTGCAAACACACAGCTTAAAGTGGGAGGGCCAATGTGTACTCACCAGGTCTGTAGTGGATGCTGTGGTGTGTTGCCCAGTGCTTCTTTTGGGACCAAGGAAGGCATTCATTCCCCCAAGAATAAAGAAGGAATGAAGACCGTTCATGATTCCTGGTCTCTCTAGGAGTTGTCCTTGGCTGAAAGAAGCTGCCTCACCCAAGATTTAGCCTGGGGGTGGGAGTGGGCAACCATCAGTCTCAGCTGGAAGACTGAGAGGCTCATCGTAGCCCCAGAGCTCTTGGCAATGGCAATGGCACTGCAACTCAACTTCTCCCTCTGCACAGTATTACTTCTTTCCTCCTTCAAAGATATTGTTCTTTCCCTCCTCCAAAGATACTGATCCCAAGAGTAGCCTGCAAGAATTTTCTTTGTGACCCAAGAACCTGAACAGTGAGAAGGCTTGACTCCAAATCCTTGTGCTTTGCTACCAAGCTACGCAATAGAAGAGTCATCACAAATAATTTGAGCCAAATGTGAAAAAAAGGGTAGATTTTGAAAGACAAGTATTAGATGCTCCAGGCACAAGGAGTCATGGAAAGAAAGAAAAGTATGCCTGGGGAACAACGGCTAGATGCATCTGACAAGAGCAGGGGGTTCCTGTAGTTATCAGAGGTCAGCTGTGAGGGCTGTGCTCAGCCTACTTCTTGGATGTCCGAGTCAGGAGCTTCCTTTTTGCTCTCTTCTTGAGAAGCGCAGAAGATTGGTATGATGTAGACAATATTTTAAGAGGGCAGGCATTTGTGGACAGGATGGAGTAGAATGGGAGTGCCAGACACTAGTGACTTTTTATGTTAAAAATCCACAAGAATTTTTGGCTAATTGAACAGGGGAATCCAGGGGAAAGTAGGAGTCATGGAGACTTGAAAAACCTCAAGTCTGGGTGAATAGGAGAAAGCTGGTATCTCTTCCAGAGAGATGTGACATATTTGCTTTCCCTGGGACATCTTCACAGGAGAGTTCACATGGATATAAAGGACTGAGTCTGAGGACATCTCCATCCTTTCAAATAAGCTGGTGAAAATTTTCCTCCTTTACCTTTAATCTCCTCTAGCAAATTCTCCATTTCAACGTTGGCCTCAAAAAGACAACAATCAGAAAATTGTCGAGCTGCTTTGAGGATAATCTGCAGTTTGGGTATTTTTCGAAGAATCAGTGTCACAGAGCACACTGCTCTGTGCTGGGCACGTGACACACAAAGACTGAAGGAGCATGGTGGACAGGACAGAGGTTGTGCTTTCTGTAACACAAGGCAACTTTTCATCCTGTTATCCAAGGGCAATTTTTCTGTTTCATCCATTAAGTTCTTGTTAACCTCAGCTTCCGTATTTGAAATGCAAGCTGCCTTTAGTATCTATTAAGATACTAATCTTATTCTGGATATATTGTCTATTAAGATACCCAAGGGGTTAGTGTCTGTATATGCATATGTCTAATGGGTTGGTCATAATCAGTTACTAATCACTTGGTGAAATCAAGTAGGAAAGACATTGTACAAAAACACAGTTTTGTGTTTTGTAATCAGCCTTCCCAAGACAAGTTCTTTCTGGCTTTCAGCCATAGGAAACAAGATGTTTCATTTCAATGTGAATTTCCTGATTCCAGATTTAAATAAAATAACAAAAAAATGTGACAGATGAGGAAAATAATGACCCCAGTGACATGATTCTGCTGAATTGCAGACCTGGGGGGAGTGAAGAGAGATGGGGGGAGAGAGACTATTTTCAACTGTGAGCCGGAGGTGTAATCATTAAAATTGTAGCCCTGGGTAACAGGATTGTTTTATTTGAATCCCTTCTATATATCATAATGGACCCATTACTTGGGGAAAATATCGTGTACGTTTCCATTTTTACTGTCTCTCCTACCTTCTCTGTGTGTTTTATTTTCTTCTTCTTCTTTTCAGCTTTCATATAGTTTGCTCAGACCAGAAATGTCAAAACTCTGTGGAGAACAGCTGTTCTCATTTTTGGCTCCTCTGCTGAGGAAATGTTCAGAATGTCCTCAAGGAGCATTTCTCCTGTGAGCTGTCCCATTCCAGATGTAAACTAGGAGACTGATTTTTTTTTATATTCTGAGAAAGAACTAGAGGCAGTGAACCTACGTTCTCTCTTAGGTACCACATGGAAATTATCTGGAGCCAGAGCTCCCAGATGGCAGGGATCTCAAGAAGTCCCGATGCCGTGGCCCACTCGGATACTAATGAGACATTAACAACCCTTTTGGGTGGAGTCAGAGAAGATGGGGTGACTCTTACTCCAGGAAGCCTCCACTGAAACCCCATCTGCCAATCCAGTCTTTTTATGGGTACCCAGGAACCCTTGACTGCCCCTCACCACACTAAATATAAAACACATATTTTTATAATAACTCCCTTGGTGCCTGCCCCCACCTCCAGTAGATGAGTAGCAGAGAATGTGTCATATTTAGTGTTGTAACTGTGGTGTCTGGTATGGCATGCATCACATCTAAAGTGCTCGGTGAACATCCTAAGGATGCAGTCAGCTTTTCAATCTAGTTGGGTGCAGCTAGAAGACAGTTGAGAAGGTGTAAAAGACAAACTGTGCTGGGGAAATGAAGAGGGCAGAGGGGTATCAGTCCCAGTTCCAGGCGTGGGACTGAGAGAGGAGTCCCCCGCAGGCTCACAGGGCACCAGCAGGGGAGGACAGCAGCAGTGCCCGGAAGATCGCTCAGAAGGGCAAACAGAGAGCTCTTTAGCTTCGGCGCCCCGGTTGGGGGTGGGGTGGCGGGTAGGAATCAGCAATTCCTACTCGGCCCCATTAGAGGATGTGACATGCCTGAATCTCAGGTTGCCAGAGGAGACTGCAGTGGTTGGGGGATAAGCATTCTGTGGTGGGAGCCATCTGGGCAAGACTCTCTGGTCTGGGCACCAAACTGGAGTCACACTGAGACCTCGGGCTTCCACATTCCCAGGAAAGCTCTAGAGATCAGTGGGGAGGATGGCTGGACCCTAATTAACTCAGACCTGGGGATCCGAGAGCAGCAGCTCAAGGCAGTGTTCGGAGAGAGAAGGGCACAGCTGCGGGACCCAAGGAGAGAGAAGCCCGTTCTGAGCTTGTGCCGGCCTGCACCGCGGACCCAGGCAGCTCCATGCAGAGCTCAAGGGGAACAGGAAGAAATGTGCTCGTAAGTGCCTGACATAGGTAGACTGTTTCAATTATTGCCATAACCAGTCCCAGAAAAAAAACAAGAAAAAAAATCGGGGGCTTTATTCTCCAATCCTATTACCTGTGGGTGGAGATTTTTGATGTCAATGAGAGCATTTTGCCATAAAACAAAGAAGCTACATTTTCCCAGCACATAAGAATGGAGAATGAGGAAATCCGTATTCCTGCAATAGATCATTTTAATTTATCATCTATACAAAAGTATATTTTGATTTATTTTTTATTTTTAGTGGGGAAGTAATTTGGTTTATGTATTTACTTTTTAATGGAGGTACTGGGGATTGAACCCAGGACCTTGTGCAAGCTGAATAGGTGCTCTACCACTGACCTATACTCTCCCCTCCGAAAGTATATTAAAAAAAAAAAAAAGACTTGGCTTAACTTGGAATGTAAATAGAGAGTTCGGGCTGGAGGAGAGCTCTTATCTTTGAGAAGACATAAGATAAATTGGCGACATATAACTGAATTATCACCACCTCCAGTTCCACCAAGGGTCAGGAGATCTGGTGAAAATTGAATATTAGGGGAAGAGCGAGTTAATTCTTCACTCGTGAAACCGTGGGAAGCAATATTACTATTCTAAGAGAAGACCCATAGGGAAGTCAAAGCCAAATGTTCCCAACAGAACAAAGGACAGGAGGCAGAAATGACATACATTTCATGTATGTACACAGTGCTTACTTCTTATACATCCATATCATCCAAGCAAACAGACGGAAATAAGTATTTTCCTCCACATCTAATACAACCTGGAAGACTGAAACACAAAATGACAATATCTGGATTAGAGATCGTTTGGCCTTGTACTATATAAGGTCCTGAAAATTTATTAAATATGCAAAAATTATTCAAGAATTTTCCTTTTCCTGTTTCTTGTTTTTTGTCTAACACTAGCAGCATTATATTACATAATACATTAAGTAAAGGTATCTAATTCTTACTACACGCCAGGTACTATTGTGAACACTTCATGCAAATTTACTTAGTGGATCACCCACTGTATGAAGTAGGCGCTTTTAATTCCCCGTATTACAGGTCAGGGACCAGAGCAAAGGATATGAAGCAACTTGACTGAGGTTTACAGCCAGTAAGTAGCAGATGCGGGATTTGATGCCAGGTTTCCTGCCACCATAGACTGCATGCTTAACTCGGACAACATACTGCTCTGTGATTAGACCAAACCCAACAGAACTTTATGAGTACCTACCACATGAAAGGTGCTACTGAGAAAGCAAAGACAACTCATGCAGGTAAGATGGAAACTCTAGAAGCACCCTATGGGAAAAGAATATAAAAGAAATAGAATTCACTGTCCTTGTGCTTAAGGATCTTAGAGATTAATCACAGAGAACACATGGCAAGAAAGCTAGTTTAAGAAAATAATATATCACATGCATTAAAGTCTCTATGCCAATGGGCTGTAGAATGGAGGACTGGTCAGAAAACAAGTATTGTGTTGCATGAACAGCCTTTGGGTCAAGTAAAGAATCACTCTCAGTCCTGGGCCCACGCTGTGTTTTTGCTGGTTTTCTTTCTTTTGCATTCCGGTATTGTCAAGAACTTTCAAGTGCATTGCTTTCCTTAACGCTCACAATAACTAATGTCATTCTCATTTTACAAATGAAGAAACTGTAGTTCAGAGAAGTTAAATAAACATTCCCAAGATGACAGAATTCAAGTGACCGAACTTGGGTTTATATCCAAGAAAGTCTCTCTGATCCTGGAGCCGCTTGGCCATCCAATTTCATTTTAGAGAAACATGTCTATTCAGCAACTGTTCTTTAGTCGATGTGAAGTTGTATCTTGTGGCTGATACAAGCTAGCCAAAACTTTCCATGCCTAAATAACGCTTTGGTTTAGTGAGTGCTCAGAGGAACTTGACTCTGCCTCGCTAATGCCAGTTGGTGGAGAGGTGCCTACCTATGGGAAATGTCAGCTTGACTTTTTCGCTGGAGCTCGGTGGAATGCTCAAGTGTGGTGTCTTGGTAACCATGCTCCAAAACATAAATAAATAAATAACCACTGGACATGTCTGGGGCTCAGTAGTGCCATGTCATTTGTGTACTTTGTTTCTCTTCCCATAGCACCAAATAACATCCAACCACAGAGCCTGCAACGTATGGCAAGAATACAAGTACATGGCCCTTGACAATTGACAGCACTATATACTATGCTTTGCAATTTGCAAAGAATTTCACATGCATCACCTCATTTGATCTCGGCACACCTCTCGTGGGCTTTCTTGGTTCTCAGATCCCTGTGATTGGGCGGTGGTCAGACTAAGTAACGATCAGGTTTCAGCATTAAGCATGTACTCTGATACTTATCGAATTTTTCTTTGCTAACCTTGTGCCCTCAGAAATGTATCTCAGTTACACACCCTCAGGTCCTGTACCTCCAAAAGGGGGTTCAAACAGCCAAAGAAAACCAAAAGGTAATGCATGCCAGCACAGACTGCACTCCCTCCTTCGAAGGAAAACAGCCTAGGTTTATCATCCAGATTCTTTAAGACATTAATATTTTCTGCCCCAATTCATACAAAATGATTTAAATGAGAGTATGCCTCCTGGCATTTCATGACAAATGCAATATTTGAAAAGCATACGTTGATTTTTAAAGCTTAATTCTACTAAAATGCTCACAAATTAAAATGAATGTAATTTTTAAAGTCTGGGAACTGGCATCTGTGCAGCATGGGGTAGCAATGGATACCATCCTAAAAAAATATTCTGTAGATTGCTCAGCTTGCTCTGTTAAAATAGTCCAATTCTTTACAGCTAGGGGAGACTGGGAGTCTGGAAAGCAAGACCTTGTCATTCTTCTTCACTTCTATCCCTGCATCCATGAGAAAGAGGATTATCGTGGCATCCACAGATATAAAAGGTGAGGCCAGTAGCATCTCTGTAGAAATTCTAGGGTCACAGATCCAAACCTCACACTTTAGAGAGCAAAATGGTGAACTAGCCTGGCTGAGCAAATGCAGGGGGATATGTATTGCTGTTGCCTCCTGCCATTCAGGTGAAAAGACGACATTGCATGCTCCTCTCTCGTCTCGTGCCCTCCTTCCTCACTGTCTCCTAAATTTAATTCTTTTGCAGACGTATTCAATAAAGAAGACAAATGGGGAAAGAGGGGAAGAAAATCGCCACTGGGAAGAGTCACACAGCAGAGGTGGTGGGCCGTGAAAATCTAGATGAGTGACCAGAACTGTCACCACTTGGAGAAGGACAGGCAAAGATTTATGGAGCCAAATATTAACTGCTTTCCTGAAGCTGAAAGTTGGCTGAGCAGAGACAGTAAAGTGTGTTTTTCAGGCTCCATGACTGAGCTCCACTTCCTGATGTGAGGGGATCATGTGACTTGTCCTGACCAGCAGAGCGCAGCAGGGGCCACACAGCCCCGGGCTGTGTTGGAAGAGGCCTGGCAGCCTCATGTTCACTCGGGGAAGAGGAAACTCCTCACTTAGCTACAGTGCATTGTGCAGAAGGAAACGGCAGAGTTCAGAGTGAAGCAGTTTTAAGCAAAAATACCTTTGATTCCCATCCCCCCCAACCGCCAGGAAACTTGAGTGACCCTAGCAAGCCAGGGATAGCCATCGTTATGAAATTGTGTTTATATATATGAACCTAGATCCTCCACGTTCTGGGCTTTTCTAGGGTTCTGCAGGGTGAATTGGCTCACTTCTTGTAATTTCCCTGATAACAGGTGATTAAGTTGTATATTATCTTGTGATTTTCATGTATTGTTTTCCAGTTTTCCAAAATGCATCAAAATCTTTTATCCCCTGTTGTCTTTTCTTCTGGCTCTCTTTATCTTTATGAGCTAATGATTACCTTTTCTTTCTATTTTTTTAACTGACACAGGGTTGATGGTGGTGCAGCGAGGCAAGAGGAGGGGGTGAGGTAGTAAATGTTTTGGTCTATATGTTAGTTCATGCCAAAAGGAAAATAGACTGGATGTGCTTTTTTTAAAATAGACGTAGAGTTGATTTTCTATATTTCAGGTGTACAGCAAAGTGATTCAGATGTACATATATATTCTTTTTCATTACAGGTTATTACAAGATATTGAATATAGTTCCCTGTGTTATACAGTAGGTCCTTGCTGTTTATCTGTTTTATGTATCGTAGTGTGTATCTGTTAATCCCAAACTCCTGATTTGTCCTTCCTCCCCTTTTCCCCTTTGGTAACCATAAGTTTGTATTCTATGTTTCTGAGTCTATTTCTGTTTTGTAAATAAGTTCATTTGTGTCCATTTTTTAGATTCCACATCTAAGTGATATCATGTAGTTTTTGTCTTTCTCTCGATCTGCTTTTTGCATAACATCCTCTGAGTCAAACTGCCAGGCCCATCCTGAGCAAGAGGATCCCAGTGGAATGTCCTTTCAACCACCTGCGTTGTTCCCTAAAAGTAGCTAATAAAGTCTCATTCACTTCTTTATTTTTTGCCTTTTTTAAAATGTTGGAGGTTTTTTGCACAGAGTCCTCAGAATGGCAGACCAATGTTTTGTTAAGTTGGCAAGAAACTGATGGATATGAGAATGGATTGTGTTTGGTAATTATTCATATTTTGATGCTTTGGAAATCAAATTGTGTACTTTTTATAAATTAAGCATATGCATTATTCAATATGTGTAATGTAGCAATAAGCAACTTGTTAACATGATTCTAATAACCGTGAAAAAATAGTCACCTTTCCTTCATCTTCCCTCCTCCATGTGTACGCATCTCAGGAAAATCGCTTGTCTAAATGAGCGGTCATGAAGATATTAGGGATAATAATATGATAATAGCATCTATTTATTGAGTGACCATTGCAAGTACTTTGCTAAATTTTCAAAGTATCTTGTTTTAAGCATCAAAAAGTAATAGATAGTAACTACACATTTACATGTGGAAACAAGGCTCAGGAAAGTTATGAGGCTTAGCAAAAGTGCAGAAGAGATTTGGACCACTGCCTGAACATCTCTAACCCCCACATATTCCAGTTGCAGTAGTGAGTGATGAAAATCATAGCCATTTTCAAACTTTAAAAAAAATTGTCGGTGACTTCCCTTGGGAATCATCCATCCCAATAGTTTTTATTCTACTCTGCCACTTTGCCTCAGGGAAAGAAGTTCAGATGTTTGATACATTGCTGATCCGATTTCCAAACATTTTGAGCCTTCTTAAAGGTGTGAACCTATTTGTAATTTCTTCTGCCTCTTTTTTTCTTTTTGTACTTTATCTGCTGTGATTTTTCTAAATATCTATGGAGATTTTGGAGTCTTTTCTTGCGTCTCTGATGAAAATTTGACTTAGAAGGTCTTCATTCAAAAGAAGTATAAATCTCACTGTGAAAAATCCTCTTGACTTTGGGTTTCTCTCTAGAGTTGAAAATACTGTTTATGATAGGATGTCTATGCTACAATTAAACTTCCTATAAAGAAATTTGACTTGTCAAAACTTGCTTGTTAAATAAGCTTGGAACCATTATTTGAATAAGAAACTGGATCTGAACTTGGATAGCAAACTTCAGTTTTATGGGTCTTCCAATGACCTCATTGTTATTATAAATGAGTACATCAGGTTTCCTTATCCATCAGGAAAGCCCTACACTCTGTGTGTCAGATGACTCAGAAAATGCACAAATGTCTCCCATGCTGAAAGATAAGCAGGTTCTGGATTTTCTCCATCCAGCATCCTTTACAAAGCAACATCATCTCAAAGTGCGCTCCTGATTGGGGGAACACACCTTCCTCTCAGTTCATCTGGGCATCAGATCCCCTTCAGCACAGTTAGCCTCATTCCTTTCTTTTCAGGAAGATGCTACAGGTACTGGCCTGTAGTCATACAGGAGCATCAGTACCACCATGAAACCCTCTCCCGGTCAGAGGTCCTCCAACCATCCACTGTCCTCTCCCTGATTCAGCTGGAATATTGCCTAGACTCAAGGATGTCATCCCAAATAGCACTGCCTCCTAGCTGCTGGGAGTAGAGGCAAAGGTGCACAAGGCTCTCCATTTCCTGCACCAGGCCCTCCACTCTCTTTCCAAGGCTGTATTGAGAAAAGGAGTTCAAGTGAGAGCATTTGTGAAACGGGAGTCCTGGAAAGGCCCTCCCTGTCCTACCCCTTCAGGACTGTGCCTCCTTGGCCAGGACTTCTCCACCTGGGAGCGATTTTCCCATCACCCCTCTCCCCCACCTCCTTGGATATCTGGCAATGTCTGGAGACATTTGTAGTAATCACAACTGGGGCGCACTCTGGGCATCTATATGCGTAGAGGCCAATGATGGTGCAGAGCCTCTTCCAGTGCTCGGAACAGACCCCACAACAAGGAATCACCCGGCCACCTGGCGTCAGTGGTGCAGGGACTGAGGAGGCCAGCCCCAGGCCCAGAGGCAAGGAGACAGAAGGGTCTCTTCCTTCTTTCCCAAACCACAAATCACTTATTAAGTATTTTCCATGTGATAAAAATTGTGCTCATTATCGATGGAGATAAATAGGAATCAGATGGAATTTAAAAAGTGAATAGAGCACGGTGGGTGAGAGCACAGACTCGGTGCCAGAGTCCCTGAGTCCAGCCTCCAGCCCTGTCACTTAGGAGCTGCGTGAGCGCAGGCGGTTCTGCGTCCCCTTGGAGCGCCCTTTCCTCATCTGTGAGATGCCACGGACAACAGCACGTGCATTATAAGCTTGTTGTGATGATGAAGGGCATTATTATGTGTACGTTCTTTGAACAGGTCTGCCGCAGAGTCAGCTCCCTGTCTGTTTATTTTCCTCTCTTCCTACCAGTTAAGATGACTGGGACACATTAGGGTCCCTCGAACAACAAGAGGCTGGTTCCCCTACAAACAGGGTGAGACCTGGCAGTGAAGCAGTTTACCAGAGAAGAGCCTAGGGCGAGGATATGTTCTAGTTCTGACTTTATTAGCAGTCTTGGCAAAATGACTCCCGCAACCCAGGCCTCTATTTCCTTATGTGCAAAATGGGGGTGTTGGCACCTGCTGGGTCATAAGGTCCCTGGGAAGATAAAATGAGATAATAAATGTGAAAACAATTTGAAAAACTGTTATCACAGACTGATACTTTGGAGCAATAATATTTCATGTTATGTACTTTACATCTTTCTACATTCCCACATATCCTCCAAAAATTATATATATATATATATATATTTTTTTTTCCCCCTTGAAAACAGTGCAACTGAATAACTTTAATTTATTCAAAGTCCCTAAATTTGTTCCTGGATATAGGCCAGTGAATTGAGTTAATTTTCAAAGCTTTGTTAGAATATCTTTTGAAAACACAATGATAGTTTTCTGGTTTTAAAAGATGAGGTTAGAGAAAATAAATCAGTTATTTAAGCCAATTTGTTAAATGCCTTCAAGTGCTCAGTTGTCCAAAAACACGAGTCATTTAGTGAACGACAGTCAACCAACTGTGGAATCACATCAGATACAGCATGTGTGGGAAGCTCTGTCCTCTTGTTTTCCAGCTTCTGAGCCTAAAACCCTGTGTTCCCCCTAAATCTCTTAGCTCTGGCGGGAACTGCCAACCTGAGCGTGACATCCTGACTCGACCCCGCTGTGCTTCTAACCTCACTTCCTGTTTGTGCCAACTGGATGGAACAAGGCCCAGGTTTAGACAAGCAGAATGATTTCTGAATCTGCAGCCTCGCCCCCTCCCTAAGCACAGGCTGTTTGCTGGGATCTGGGATCAAGGGAACGGTCCAGCTCCACTCCATTTACATCACCAAAGTTTACTGACCAAAATCAATGAATATTTTCAACTCTAGGTGAAAGGAGCTGTCAAAACGCATCCTAATGGACACATGTCCACCTCGTAAAGCTCTCAATAGAAACGCCAGAGAAAGGGAGCGTGACCCCTTGTAAAGTTAATTGTTCCAATTGGGGATTACAGGGGATTAGGTGGGAGTAAGTCTTAAGCTGTCACTGTTCTGCCAGGATAGAAAAAAATCTCTGTCTCCAAAGACTGATGCCCTTCTCAGATGTTAGATTTATTTTCACCAGATCCTTTATATGCACGGCTGAGGTCCTCCAATTTGCCTGGTCATGGAGTTCATTTTCCCTTGGGAACTGGACAGGAACAAATATGACAGGGATTTCACAAGTCCCTGGTGCAACTTGGTATTAACGTGAGAAAAGCCATTCGCCACCTACTGCACAATCGGGACAGTAACGGGGGAGGGGGGGCGCCATCTCGGTTTCTAGACCTTAACTCTTGTCATTCTTCATGGTGATGGTTGCCATCAACCGTGTACAACCTCTGGGGCCCTGACTCCCATAGTCCTCCCTGTCTTCACTTCTTTTGCAAATTGATCTGTCTGGATGCCAGGTAAAAGTGGGGCTGAAATGAATTTCCCGTTTACTATGCAACATGATTCCCACTCAGAACAGAGCCAGCCTTTATTTGTCATTTCCCTCCGAGGCCTGAAAGACTGTATCGCTATCTGTGTGCAAATATGGTAATTTACACGCGGTCCCACCCCCAGGGGCCGGAAGCTAAGCCACCTGATCTAAGTCCACAGTGACCTCTCAGAGTTTCCATTAAGATACTGGAAGGGTTTTCGCTCAATTTATCCTCTTGGCTGACTCAATTCTCCGTTTTGGACAATGGATGCTTTTATAAAGAAAATGTTCTTGGCTTCTAAATCTTTTTTTTTTCTTTTCTTTTTTTTTTTCCGAGTCTACTGCAAATGTAAAAATTGATTTCCTTCACTGCTTTTCCTTAATTCCAAGTAATGCTGTGTGTACTGCCGCTGCCTCGAGGAGCAGGAAGAGTATAATTTACCAGATGTGAGGCGACTAGGCCTTCATTTCCTGAAGCGATGAATTAGCAACTCTCTTTCCCTGTCACAGAAAATTGTCACCAAAACAGTTCAAGGCACAATGGCAAGTCCAATTCATGTTTGTTTCTTCAGGAGGGCCCAGCTGAAAGATGAACCGACTGAGTGAGAAGCAAATTGAGTAGGAAAAGACTCAGCTCCAAAAGGGGGTGGTGGTGCGGTGGCTGCAGTAAACGATGTTTTACTTTATCTATTCCATCTCATAAGTGTTTCAAACACTATGTAAGAATTATTCTTTTCCACGAGTCAAGATGAGAGATCACAGATGACATCTTTGATTTTTGCATGCTCCAAGTCTCTGAAGGAAAACGTTTGAATTTCACTTTTAAAAAGCAGCAGAAAGATAAAATTTAAGGGTGCCAAATTCTGTTTTAGTTGAAACAGGGGGCAAAGAGTAAAAGCTAGATTCTGGAATCCTGAGCCTCAATACGAGTTTAGTTCTTTAGTATTAACTTTAATCAGTATTCAGTGTTATGTTTGCATATTACATTTAATTTTATATTAATATTTTAATATTTCTGATGCTTAATAACTGGAGAAGCAGCATACAATTTTATTTACCTGTAGCTTACCTTAGCAGAGAGTATATTCATGACCTACTCTGTGGAAATATCCATAAGATGAATAATTTGCTTTTAGAAAGTTCTCTGAAATTGACTTTGCTGCTTTCATTTGATAATGGAAAAATCTACTTAAAATCTGATGAGCAAAATAGAGATAAGAGTTAATAGAACGTTGTACATGTTTCTGAATATACCGAAAATTATGGAAGTTCTTCCCCTTTTGTGCATTTAGTTTATAATCATGTCTAAACCATGTGAGGATACATTGGAAATGAAGAGGTGGAGGACAGAGTTCTTGTCCTGGAGGAACTTGGGACACAATGGGGAGACTGGAGGGATATCGCTGAAACATTTGGAGAATAATTACCAGGCAGCTCACAAGGGAAGCCGAGCCAGTGTGCAGAATTACAGACTCTGGAATCAAGGACATATGAAATTAGGGAAAGCTCGCTGTAGGTAAGAGCAGTCAGGAAAGTCTGGCATTCCCTTTCCTGATAAATTTTCCAAAAATGAAGTAGAGAAAAGTGGGTGGAGGCAGGGCATTGGGGTCCAATAGTAGGCAAGAGAGGAAGAGAATAGAGAACACGCCAAAAACCGTTTTTGAAAATCCCAGTATTTTCCTTTAGATTTGTGTCAAGGTTTTCATGAGATTGAAGGTGCAACAGGGATGATTTAGGAAAAATAACTTACTGATGTGACAATACCCAGGAAAGGAGAGTCACCCTTCAAAGAATAGTATATAGAACTCATAATAACAATTAAAATCACTTTTAAAGCCTGATAGAAGAGGAGGGCATGTGAACGTTGAGGGAGTCATTATACATCATCCCACACAATAACGCCAGGATACGCCATCCTCCGCTCGCTCTGGAGGACCATGAAACCTGGCAACGTGACACAGGAAGTAGAAGTCACCTCCTGAAACATGCTGGTTAGTTCCACTTAGGTCCTAAAAAGCACACACTAAGCCTTTCGTGCTTCAAGTTTTACTCGGGCAAGTGGTGAGAACCACATTTTCTATTTTATAATTTCTGGGTCTTTTTTTGTGTACCCACTCTCACCCCCGATGGATTAGGCTGCTGGCCCCTTCAGTACGCTGCATGCTTGCTTTCTTTCATGTATTTGGGCATGCCGCTTTCAGTGCCTGAAAGAACTGACACCACTATCCCACTTCATTGCCCTGTCGTTCAAAATCCTTCCATTTTCAAGATCTGGCTCAAATTCTACACCTTTTTCATCTGTAGTTATAAAACACATTCCAAAAGTACTGTGTCAGATGCAGAAAGGGGGCTGGACAATGTAGTACGCTTGCTCACAGAGAAACAATTCTGTTCGAGAAGAAAGAACATGCAAAGGGAAGAAGACTTTGGAACATGTGTTCAACGGCACATCATGAGCCCAAAGTGGGAGTGTGAATACTGAAGGGACTAGGTTGTTAGCTTAGAACTGAAATGGTCCTGCCTTCTCAGTCATTAGTCATCTAATCCTATCACACCAGTAAACTGAATCTTCCTAAGCTGTCGTCATCAGGTGCCTAAGAAAAACACAAATAAATCAAAGTCAACAGACTTTTATTTATTTACTCAGCGTGTAGGGAAAAAATGATATCACAACGTGGGTTCTGATTATGAATGAAGTATATTGAAAAAGTCTTACATCAAAAAGTGTGTGTTGGCAGTTCCACATGACATCATATGACAGATACAAGAAGGATTTTATGTTGATACAAACTACTATTTTATTGCAGTTGTATCAAATAAGCCAAACCTTCTCTGAAGGACTTTAACAAATGTTTACCTTTGCTAGGCAATTACTTAACTTCCCAATTATCCAGAAAGTGAGCTCATGTAGAGAGCAAAATACACTCAATAATCTGAACAACCGGTATTAAAACTCAGAGAACTTTACTCTTTGTTTGCTTGTTAATATTGGATAAGGACATACAGATTTGACCTTGAGCATTTTGCTCATTGCAAAGCTTCTCTTTTCATTTGAAACCAGCTGTACACTTTGCTCTCATAATCCATCCAGCCATTCAGATGCAGGTTTTCAGTTGCCAGAGGCATCAAACTCTAGCAACACGGGAAAAGGGGTGGCTATACCCTTCTCAGCTGTTCAGACCACCCAGAACTGATTTGTATCTATTATTGTCATTTTGGGGAGAACGGGATGCCTGTGGTTACCAAGGCACCCTTCCTAGGACTGGAGAACAGCTCTTGGTAGAAATTTCACTCCTTAGAACATTGCTAATCAGTGCTGCTCTTATTGGTCAGATTATTTGATCAAGGTCAGGTTGGATATAGCCTCTCTCATTCATCTGTTTTTTCAAATATATCTAACAACCTCAAAGATAGAACCTCAAAGACACGCATCAAAGCATTGGAATGAAAGGCAGGACTCCAAGCCCTCGCTTGTATTTAGTGTAATGTCTAGGAATCTGAGTCGAACAGGTTCACGGAGTGAGATCCAGTCCAGCCCCCTTGATCAATGATGCATCTGCTAGGCGTCTCAACTCCTGACACTACAGCTGTTTTTCTCTCCATGCTTTCAAGACGTTCTCTTTTTCTTTGGCTTTCAACATTCTGACCATGGTGTATGTAGATGAGGATTTGTTTATGCTTACCCTATTTGGGATTCATTGAGCTTCCTAGATCTATTAATAAATATTTGTTTTTAAAGTCTGGGACATTACCAGCCATTATTTCTTCAAGTATTTGTTCTGTCTCTTTCTTTTCCTCCTCTCCCACTGGGACTCCTCACTCCTGCACATAGGTTAATATGCTTGGCGGTAGCCCCTAGGTCTCTGAGGCATATTTCTTCTCTCTGTTCCTCAGATTGGGTAAATTCCATTGATTCATTTTCAAATTCACTGATTCTTTTCTTAGTCATCTCAAATCTGCTGTTGAGCTCATCTATTGAATGTTTCATTTTGGCTACTGTGTTTTTTAACTCTAGAACTTTCACCTGGTACTTTTTAATAGATCTGACTTTATCAGTGTTCCCAGTATATTGAATCATTGTCAGCATAGTCAGTTCTTTAATATGTCCTTTGAACATATGCATAATAGATGCTTTGAACCTATAATGAAAAAGAATATATATGTATATATATATATATGTATAACTGAATCACTATGCTGTACACCAGAAATTAATGCAATATTGTAAATCAACTCTAATTTAATAAAAAAATAATAGCAATAGATGTGTTGAGGTCTTTGTCTGCTAAATCTAACTTATAGGGCTTTTCAGAGTCTGTTTGTATTAACTGCTTTTTCCCTCCTTGAGTATGGGTCATATTTTTATGGGTCTTTTTCACATCTTATAAATTTTTATTGAAAATCAGATATTTTAGATAATACATTAAAACGACTCTAGTTCTAATGTTTTTTTTCCTCCCCTGAGAGTTTTTTCTTGTTTTTTAATTACTTCCTTGTAAATTAAATTATATTTCATTTAATTTTTTATTAACTAGTTGAGACTTAATCAGCAGAAACTACCATCCCTGTAGTGTGTGGTTACTGTCTCTGTTCAGATTTTTTTTTTTTTAACATTTAAGTCCATTTTTCAGACAGGTTTCCTAGAGGTAACCCCTGTGTCCACATCGCTTAGTGGTCAGTCAATGACTGTTGACAAACTGTGCTCAAGTCCCTCAAGTCTATAAGGCTCCTACTCTCTGTTAGCGGATCTGCCTTTGCTTTGGGGACTGCATTCCCAGTCTGGGCAGTTTTCAAGTCTGTCGCCGCACTGCTTACTTTCTGCTGGGTCTCCACTTCGTAAGGACATGGCTTCCCGCCAGGGGTGTATGGAATGCTTACCGAGGCCCTCCGTGGCCGCCTCATTCCCAGGATCTCCCCATCCAGTCCTCTGGTTTTCCATTCACATCCCAACAGGGGCTTCAGCCTCAGATTAGGAGGGCTGCAGGCTTCTCTCATTTGCCGCTGGGTGTGGGTTTTCCTCCTTCCACTCTCAACAAAGTCAGCCCCCTCCAATAGCAAAGCCGCTGGTTTTCACAGACTGCTTTGGTGAATTTCCAGGTCAATAGAAGGACTGCTTTTGTCAAATTTGTTCCCCTTTATTGTTGTTTTAGGGGGAGAGGGTTTGACGATCTCTCCACTCTCCCCACCTGAAGTTCTGCCTCATTCCTGCCATGAGAATCATGCTCTTTTTAAGAGATTTTAAAGGTTTACCTTGGTGTCCCTGAGGCACTGGGCATCAGTCTTGGCAGGTGGCCGCCTATAGGGACAAGTGGTCAGATCAGGCCAGTGAGACCTTAAGAAGAGTCTAGTAAGGGAAGAAAGGGACTAGCATTTTAGTTTTATAAAATGTAAAAGACAAACATTAGCTAACCAATTCCATATTTTGAAATGACCTGCGTGGTCTTTTAAATTGACAATATTTTTCAAATGCTTTTTAACGCACAGCCGGAAAGCCAAAGAGAAAAAGATGATAATCTTCATCTCATGGAGCTGGCTTCCTAGTTACGAATACAGAAAACGCCCAAGGAAAAATGCCTTCAGAACAGAACATTTTAACAAGCATGAATCAGTGAACATAAATTCAACCCCACTCGTGCTGTGGGGATTAGCGCAGGTTAGCTTCCAAGAGAAAACTCCAGGTCCCGCTGCTTTTTAAAAAGTCAACAGAATCTTTATAAAATGTCATTTAAAAGTGCCCAATATATGAACAAAGAGCAGCCTCAAGTATATCAGGACAGGGTAAGCTTTTCTCCTCTCATTTGTGTTCCCTTTCTGTGGTACTGCTCAGCATCTCTGGCGGAGTGAGTGAAGTGCTGACTTCGGTTTTATGCTGCCTCTCTTCCATCTGGACACTGCTGGTGACCTGTGGGAGGTCGAAATCCAGCCTCTGTGTTCCATTTTCCACCAGCAATACCTAAGCTTGAGATTTAAACTCTATTGGACTTAAACCCTCAACCATGCATGATCAAATTGGAATCTCAGTAGTTCTGTTAAAGAAATCATGAATACCTTTGCCACTTCAGCGAGATAATAGTTTGGTATTTTTATGATTTTTTTTAAGTTGCATCTCTGTTTTTCTTTATTCATGAGATAAGATGGCAGGGACATGTGTAGAAATGAGGCCTTCCACATCAGAGAGATTTTCTGCTTCTTCATAGTATGATATGTTTATAATTATGAGGTATGGTGTATTTATAATCACGATGCCTTGTAAACAGTAAAAATTCAGTTTATCAGTTTATCCTAAATCTTTAGGAATGAAAAAATTGAATGGGAGAGGGAGAATGCATTCCGATCATCCCTTAGGCTGATTTTTTTATGAAACAAAATAATTATGCCATAAAGTTCATACGGATTGATTGGCCTGGAGGTAAAGCACTAAGAAAAATCTTCTAAATGTGGCCACTAACATGTCTTTGTATTAAAGTATAGTTAACATATTAATCAGATTTTGGATCTCTGCCCATTTTTCCCTTCTGAGGAAGAAGACTGAAGTGACTACCATTCTGTTACGTTGTGCGTTGCCACACGGTTTCCATTACCTGTGAGGTCTTCCAGCTGAATCATTTTGAAAGAGTTAAGTCACTATGTTCAGATTTTTTTCTTTGGCAGGTCTTCATTCTGTGTTTCGCTATTCCTCTAAGGCATTTTCCTATTCAATTGCAATAAAATAAGTTTACAATACATACTACGTAAGTAAAAGCAGCTAGTTTGACAGACGCTTCACATCTACTCCCCCAAGGCCCCGAGCAGCATCTTCTCTGCCTCCCCCACCTTCAACTCTGGGAAACAAGAGAAATTTCTAAGCATCTAGTCTCCTTGCCCTTCGATTTCTGATACTCTCTCTTCTTTGCTGATAATATCCAGTCTTCCCATTAAGATAAATCTGTACCTGCAACACCTTTCCTCCCCTATAATAAGACTTTGGAAGAGACTGCCAATCATAGCTTGTCACAAACACAGAGCTGGTGACCTTGTTGACTGATTATGTCACCGACTGACAATCAGCCAAAGGAAAAGGGGTTTAATACAATCAAAGTAATTAGGTCCAGAAATAAACAATTGCTTCAGGGGAAGCTCGGACCGCATGCACTGCTACTGAAGCCCCTGAGCACAAATCCAATAAAGGCCTCTGCGCTCAGCATGGCGCCTACCACGGGGCAGGCTGTGGACTTCATATCTCTCTAGTTAATGAATGGTTGAATGAAGGGGGTAGGCGACTAAAGAATAATGCAGCATCCTTCCCTGTGAAGTTGTAACAATTTTCCTGGAATAATGGAGAAAAACACCTGCCTTTTCATAGGTGTCTGGACTAGAAATCTTTGGAAATATCTGTCTGGCTTTTGCCAACAGAATTCTTTGTTTTTTATTTATCAGTTCATATAACTTTTTTGGTCAAAATCTGACGATTGTTACCCAATTCATTTAGGGTAAAAGTACTTATGATAGCCTGTGAGACCCAGTGTGAGTTCACCTGGTCCTTCTCTTCTGTCCTTGTCTGACTTCAACTTGTACTCCTCCCTCCTGCTCCTTCCCTCCACCCACATTGGCCTCCTTTGTATTTCTTGGATGCTCCAGCACTTAAGTACTTGCCTGAGGGCCTCTGTATTAGCTGTCCTGTCTGCCTGGTGACTCTTCACAGAGATGCACAAGGCTCATCCCTCACATCCTTTAAATGTCACCTTCACGGGAAAAGCAACTTTGATTACCCTATAAGGGGATACCCGCAGTGATCCCCTTACACTCCACTATTTTTTTCCTTAGCACTTACCATCTCCTAACAGAATGCATAATTTGCTTATCATGTTTTTGTTGTCCGCTGTGACCTGCCTCCACCCCCACACTAGAATGTAAGCTTCATGAGGGCTGGAATTTTTCCTCACTGCCATGCCTATAACGAGGCCAGGGACATAGTAGGTACTTGGTAAATATTTGTCAAATGAATTATTATTTAATGAGTAAGTGTTTTGGACCAGTTGCTGTATGAGGAGTTGAAAATCTAGTGTGCTGTGTTTTCATTGTTCTTAAGCCTGGCTACAGGTCAAAAATCACATGGAACTTTTGTTAAAATAGATTCCTGGGCCCCACCACAGAAAATTCAGTTCCAGTAATCCAGAATGGGATTCAGAAATATATGTGGGGATCCGAGATGATTCTGATGGAGCCCGTGTCTCAGAGCCCCGGAATGGTGGGAAGGACATGAGGCTGGAGTCAAAGTCTCCTAGCTTCAAATCTCTTCCTGGCAATTCGGTAGCAGGCTGGGTAAGCTCAGGCCAGTGACTTGTGGAAACTTGTGCTCTAAGAGCCTGTGTCCTCTTCTGTAAAATGGGAGCAGATATTTGGGGAATGAATGATTGAATGAATGCATGGATGAGAGGCTCTTAAAAGGGTATTCTATGAAGGACATACTGCAGGTAAAGGAGACAGCACAAAGCCTGAACCGTGAGAGGCGTTTATGGGAGATTAACTCCTAGCTGCCCCTGGACATAGTTACAGTTACCAGGTGAATAGAGGCATATTCTGTCCACATTTCAGCCTTCTTGGTTCGACAGAGACTGAGCCTGCTGGTTGAGCGACTTAATCTCTCTGCTTAAGTAGATAAGGGGTTGACCGAGGCTGGCAGGTTATTTTCTTCTTGTTGTTGACTTTGGCCAGAATGTCTATGTCATTAGCTCTTTGGAAAGTGTCCTCAGTGTAGGTGGTGGTTACATTTTGATGTCAATAAGTAAGTGGTATGTTGCTGAGATATTAATGAACAGCTGTGTTTGAAATGATCCTGTGTTCTCTTGACTCAGATTGTCGTTCCAGAAGATTCCTCTCAGAGTTTGGGAAACACACAAAGAAAAGAATTCATGAATTTATGCACTGGTTTAAGAAGAAATGCCAAGGCTTATGAATGCTGATAGGTAATGTCACATAGAAAAATCGTTTTTCTGCAACTTTGAAGTTCATTTTCAAAGACTAATTGGGGTAGTACTTTCCAGCATTAAGTAATTCATCTGTAAATTTATTCTGCTCCTCCTCTGACACAGCCAATATTAGAGACCATTTTCCCAGAATGATTCATCTTCCACACACTTTCAATTTTATCCCAATGCTCGCATATACAGTTCACTTGACAATCAGGCCCTGATTTGCAAAACAGTCTTTTCGTCATTTTACAATAGGCTATTGTATGTCTACTTAACATTTATTGGTTTATGATTCATCTTTTCAAAAACTCCTTGATGAGGGAATAGATTTCAGATTTTTCATTTCAAGTCTTTCCTGAGACCTGGATCCCAGACTTCAGCATAAGAAGGTTGTAATAAGCCTTTATCATTTGACTGATTGGCTTGCCGTGTTTAATCCATGTAATCAGGAAAGAAACACTAGCTAGAAAATCAAAGAAAGCGCTATGTGTACCCCGGGGCCACACCTATGCTGGGTCCACCTGTCAGGCACCCTTCTGCTTAATTTATTGCCATTAACACTCTTTATTTAAAAACCAAACAAGTAAAATCAGCAAAAGCGAATTGAACCTTTCAACCTGAACTTTTAATACAAAGTTGCTTGAGAACACAAACTGGTTGCTTGAGAAAGAAAAAAATATTGTTCAATATGCCCGCCCAAGCCAACAATAAATTATATATTATTTAAAATGCCGTTGGCAAAGGAACGAGGGTAAGGCACTGAAATCATAATTGGCACTACTGTTTTGGCCGCGTGACCAGTTTTACATCAGGGACTTATTTTCCAGTTTTTTCCTCTCAGTTGTTGTAATCATTTGGTCTAGTAGAATCTAAATTGAATGCCATGCACAATAAACGTGCTCCCCCGGGAGCTCTCGCAGGCATTGTAAAATGCAAAAGAGAACAGTGGGAGGCATTGAAGTGCTTCGCCCACTGATCTTTAAAAACCTGAACAGGAGACAAGAACATCTAAAAGCGCAGGTTAGTTCAACATCCCACCCTCACTACTCCAGGCTGCCCAGGCTCCAACCCAACCAAGCATTCACCTCCAAGGTTATAATGGAGACAGACACAAAGATGATGGAGTCAGTGGGGAGCCACAGGTATGAAACCAGCAGGTGAGGATGAATTCTACTCTGGCGAGTCTATGAAGTTATTTTGCCAAAGTTGGTGAACATACTTCATGTCTGCCTTTGCAATGCAAACCTAAGTTAAATAAAAAGGACCAACTAATCAAAAGCTTTTTCTAACTGCTCATAAAAGATCTTACAGGAAACAAAATACATTCTCAACTTAACAGAAACTGTCAGATGTTCCTAGACTTAAAAAAAAAAAACAAAAAAAGATGATGTATCTAAATCTTCCTCCCTGCGCCCAACTGGTTTTCCGAACATCCAATTTCTCACCATTGCTACTTAGAAATCTTCTAAGTGTGCTCACTCTTCCTTGGCAACGGCAGCCTCTTCCCTAGCGGAGAGCAGCGCTGGAGCAAGAGGGGCTGGAGCGGGTGCCCGGTGCAGGCTGGGGTGCACCCTGGGGTGGCTGCAGGAAACCAGCCAGAGCCCCAGGCAGTTTTCAGTCTGTCTCTTCCATGCTTTTCCTGGGAGTGAGCAATCATGTGCACGTGCTCTTTACAAGCCGAGTCTCGGTTTCTTGCAGCCCTCCAGCAAGTCCCACTGGTTTTCAAACAAGCTATGGGGACTCACCTTCCCAGGGTCAGACCCCAGGCCGGGGTGCCCAGCAGTTGGCTCGAACCCTTCACTACCCATGGGAATCCCCGAGCCTGTGACAGACCCTCCTCTTCTGCGTCTTCTGCTAGGGGCGCAGGTCTCGCCTGATCGCTTCTCTTTCCTTCACACCTGACTCCATGTCAGCTTGGGTTGTAGAACAGCCTTTCTGCCAGTTTGCAGCAAGAGTAGCTCCATTAAGAGATGTAATTTTCATATGTTCTTGTGGGGAGGTGAGCTCAGCATCCTCCTCCTCAGCCATCGTGACCTCCCTCCTAATCTTTTTGCTCTTATTTCTCTACAGGTGCTATTTTACTATATTCAGTCTCTTATTATTTCAGGTGAGTTTATTTTTTTTGTAGGTAACTTTGAAAATTTTATGTAACAGCTTTATTGAGACATAATTAACATACCATACAATCTATTCCTTTAAAATACAATTCAATGGATTTGAATACATTCACAGAATTGTACAATTATCACAATAACTAATGTTTGAACATTGTCATTACTCTGCACAAAACCCCGTATCATTTGCACTCACTCCCTGTTTCCCTTCAACCTTCTCAGCTCTGGAAGCAGAGAAGCTCACCAGTAACCTGCCTTCTGTCTCTACAGATCTGCCTATTCCGGATATTTCATATATATAAAACCATACAATAAACAGCCACTTGTGACTGGCTTCTCTCACTTAGCACAATATTAAATTCATCCATACTGTATTATGTATCAGCACTTCATTCTTTTTATTGCCCAATATTATTTCATTGCATGAGTATACCCCATTTTCTTTAACTATTCATCAGTTAATGAATATTTGAGTTGTTTCCACGTTTTGGCTGTTATAAATAATTCTGCTGTAAACATTCATGTAGAAGCTTTTATGTATACATAAGCTTTCATTTCTTTTTAGTATATACCTAAGAAAGAAATTGCTGGGCTATGTAATGCTTAAATTTTAAGAAACTACCAAACTGTTTTCCAAAGCAGACACAAGCTTTTACATTCCTACCAACAGTACACAAGTGTTCTACTTCCCCTGTGTCTTCTCCAACCCTTGTTATTATTTGTTTCTTTTAAATTATTATTGTAATAACCATCCTAGTACGTGTGAAGTGACATCTCTTTGTGGTTTGAATTTGCATTAATTATATATATTATATATAATTTCATATATATATACATAATCAAAAGCACATTTAAATTCCAAAACTGAAAAAATCAATACTCCAAATTAAGAATTTAATAAATCACAACAAGTTTCTACTGTATAGCACAGGAAACTATATTCAAAATCTTATAGTAACCTATAATGGAAAAGAATATGACAAGGAATTTGTGTATGTATATGTATGACTGGAACATTACGCTGTACACCAGAAACTGGCACAACATTGTAAAGTGATTATATTTCAATTTTAAAAAATGAAAAAAAAGAATTTAATAAATGGGTTTAAAATAAGATTCACTGTGGCTGAAGAAGCATTGGCAAACTGAAAAATGGTCAGTGGAAAATATCTACACTGAAGCATAGGGACAAAGAAAAGTAATAACACATAAAAGAAGGTAAAAATGTATGGCACAACATAAAAAGGATTAAGTTGTATAAAATTGGGGTTCCAGAAGAAAAAAAATGAGAAAATGGGACAGAAATAAGATTTGAAGAGATGAGTTGAGAAGGACATCAATATACAAATTTAAGATGCACTATGAACACCAAGAAGGATGGGAGAAATTCACCACTAGGAACATCATATTAAAACAGCTGAAAACCAAATATGAAGAGAAAAATCTTAACAGAAGTTAGGGAAGAAAATATATATTACTTTTAAAGAACTAGCAAGAAAATTAAAAAGTGACTTCTCAACAACAGAATAGAAAAGTCAGGGGAATTATGTCTTCAAAGTGCTAAAAGAAAATAAATGCCAACTTAGAATTCTGCATGCAGTATATATATTCTTAAACATAAAAGTAAAAGAAAGACATTTTCAGATCATCTACCATATCCCCCTCCCAAATAAGAAACTTAAAGAAATTGTCATCAATTGACTAACTTGAAAGCAAATGTTTTGAAAAAGATCTTTAGGTAGAAGAAAACATATCCTGTATGGACACATGTAAATTCAGGAAGTGAGAAAGAGCAATTAAAAGGGTAAATATGTAAATCTTAATAAATACTGACTGTATTAAATGATGATGATGATGATGATGATAATTATAATGCCTTATAGTTTTAAATGTATATAGAATGGAAATACATTTGAAAAACAGCAAAAATGGTGTTAAAGGAGTAAATAATGTAATGTGTCCTAAGGTCTTTGCATTGTCTGGGAAATGGCAAAAGGATTAATCTACATTAAAGTTGTAATAAGTCAAGGATGTATATTGCATTATCTAGAGTAACCATGAAGAGAATAGTAAAATGAGACATAATTTATAAGCTAATAGAAAGGAAATAGAATTTAAAAATACTTCATCTTTAAATAGTTTTATTTAATCTTAAATAAGATAAAATTAAATTAAAACCAAATTAAAAAATCAGCAAAGATATAGAGCATCTGAAAAAGACAATTAAGAAACTTGATCTAATGGACAAACTAGATTAATAACAAAATACACATTTGTTTTACATGCACATAGAACATTTACTAAAATCAACAATATGATGGACAATAAGGCCTCAATCAGTTTAAAAGCTTGAAATCATGCAGTTTATTCTCTGACCATCACGGAGTTGGAGTTAAAAGAAAAAAAAAAGGCAGAAAATCCCCAAATATTTGGAAAATAGGTCATATACTTTTACCTAATGAATCAAGAATAAGCACAATGAAACTTGAAAAACAATTTCATTTAAATAGTAATTAAAATATAACAACTTGTAGAATATACCTAAAGCCACGCGTATTTAAGCCATGTAGCCTTAAATACACTCAATTGGAAAGCAGAAAGGTTTAAATCAATACTGAATATCTATCTTAAACAAACAGACAAATCACAACAATTTAAACCCAAAGAAGAGAGTGGCAAATAATAAAACAGCAACAGTTACTGAGATATGAAAACAAATGTGTGATCAGAAGTATCCACAAAGCCAAAAGTTGGCTATTTCACAAGGACAATTAGCAAGACTAATAAGACTGGTTATTAAAAAGGAGAAAGAGGGAGGAAGGAAGGGAGGTAGAGACAGAGACAGAGAGAGAAAAGGCTCAGATTAGCTTCTGGTAATAGTAAAAGGGGCCATCACTATATTTTGTACAGATATTCAAAATACAATAAGAGAACATTATAAACAGTTATTTGCTAACAAATCTGAAATTTTTAAATAATTTTAAATTATTAATATTTAAAAATAAAATGTACACATTTCTTGAAAAACAAATCTTATCAACACTAATACAAGAATAAACAGAAAATCAAAATAGTTCTTTTTCTATTAAGGAATTAAATCAATTATTAAACAATCTCCCCCAAAAGAAAACGCTAAGCCCAGATGGTTTCACTTGTGAGTTCTCCCAAACATTTAAGGAAGCAATAAAACCAATATTATAAAAACTCTTCTAGAGAAAAGGGGGAAAAGGAACACTTCCTAACTCACTTTATGATGCAATTAAACTTTGACAGAAAAACCTGATAAGAACATTACAAAAAGGAAAATTACAGGCAAATTTATCTTAGGAACATAGATGAAAAAATTCTAAACAAAATATTAACAAACCAAATCCAGCAATAGATAAAAGGAATAATGCATCATGACCAAATGGGATTCAAAATTCAAAACTCAATTAATGCAATCTATCACATTAAGAGAAAAAGGAAGAAAAATTATGTGGATTTTCTTTTATCTTTTACTATCTTTATAGTTACAGAAAAATAAAATTCAGTATTCATTCATGATAAACACTCAGAATCTAGGAATAGAAGGAAACCTCCTTAATGTGATGAAAGATATCTATGAAATATTTGCAAAATATTTAGTTGTGATTTTTTTGAGAGATTTCCCTATATTGGAAATGGGACAAAGTTGTCCACTCCTGTTACTTCTATTCAACTTTGGACTAGAGGTCCTACCAGTGCAACAAGACAAGAACAAGAAATGAAAGGCATAAGAATTGGAGAGGAAGAAATACAACTGCAATTTTCAGAGATAAAATGATTTGAAACATAGAAAACCCAAGTGATTCACAGCCCAACTATTAGAATTAATAAGTGAATTCAGCAAGTTTGCTGCAGCCCAGATCAATAAAAACAAATTGTATTTCTATGCAGTAGAAGTAAAAAATAGAAAAGTAAATTTAAAAACTACATTGATAACTGCATCAAAAAACAGCATACGTCTCTGAATAAACAGAATAAAAGATGTCCACTACCTCTACATTAAAATCAAAAAACAGATAAACAAACCAAGACGTTACTGAGAGAAACTAAAATTATCTTAGACAAATGGAATAATATATAACATGTTTATGGACAGTAAAACTCTTTGTAATGATGTCAGTTCTCCCCAAGTTGATCCACAGTATCAGTAAAATTCCAATCAAAATGTCAATATTTTTGTGGATATTGACATCCTAATTCTACAATCAGAGGGCCTATAATAGTCAAGTCTATCTTTAAGAAGAAATAAAAAGCTGGAAGACACACTATCAGATTTCAAGTCTTGTTATAAAATGATAACAATTAATACTTTGAGGCTTTGATGTACAAAGAGGCCCATGCAACAGAGGGAAAGAAACAGACTCACATGTGTATGCCCACCAGAATACGACAAGGACAGCAGGGCAGCATGGTAGGAAAGAGTAGCTATGTCAGTCAGTGGTGCTGTGTAAATTAAATATCCACATGGAAGAAAGTGAATTTTTTCCAGATGGAAGTGAATATCCATATGGAAGAAAGTGAATGGGTTATTTAAAATTCCTGCAATTAAATAAGCAAAATTAAAGAGCCAGTGGAAAGTGGAAACAAAAAGATATGAGCAGACACTTTACAAAAGAAAATATCCAAATGTCTAATAAACATTTGAATAGGTGCTCAGTACACCAGTCACGCGGGGAATGCTAATTAAATCACACTGCCCTGCCACTACCCTCCCACGAGAGTAGCTGAAACGAAGAAAAAACAGAAAAGACTCAGTATAGGTAAGAATATGGAGCAGCTAGTGTTTTCATGCACTCTGGTGCCCTTTGGATGGGAGCATAGATGGTACAATACACTTTGGAAAATAATTTGACATTTTATTGTAGAGCTAAATATTAGCATAATCTATGATCCGGTATTTTCACTCTTAGATAATTTTGCTCATGTGTCAGGACATGTGCACAAGAATATTCATGTCAGTGGTGTTTCTAAGAGCAACACACACACACACACACACACAAATTCCTAACAACACAAATGTCCATCAACATTAGAATGGATAAATAAGTGTATTTTAACACTATGAAATACTACACAGGAATAAGTTACATTCAGTAATATGCATGAATCCTAAAAAACATTCATAATGCTGAGTGGTAAAGAAAGCCACAAACAATATAGATTTTATTTTTATAAAGGCCAAACAGCAGAGAAATTAAGCCATACATTGTACCCACTCATGCATGTGTGTGTGTGTGTGTGTGTGTGTATGTGTGTAGCTTGTTTTTTAAAAAGTTAGAGAATGATAGACAGAAATCCAGAAACTTCATGACAGTGGTTTGCTTTGGTGGGAGGGAAAGGAATTAAAATCTGTGGGAAGTCTGAGGGTCTACATAAGTCATTGGTGCTTATCTGGTTATTTGACTGGGTGATGGTTTCTATTTTTTTTTTTTTTAAGTTTAAATGTCTTTATTTAACATTCAGAAGTAAAATGCCCCGCACCAGCCTCTAGCCCAGTCTGGCTCAGGCTGTGTGGTGTGAGCTGCTGGCTTGATGGATTTTGGTTGCTGAAAGCAGTTCAGCGAGGACCGGTGTAGTCTTCTTATCTAAACAGATGGCACGTGTCATGGAACGTTATGGAATCATTAAAATGAATGAATGAGAAATTGAGAGAGAGAGAGAGGGAGAGAGATTGATTGAATGATGGTCCTAACATATCATGTGACAAAACCACTATCTTGAACAATATGCGAAGGAGTCCGTGTTATTTTTTTTTTAGGAGACATGCATATACGCACTTGTGTGTGTTTGTGAGTTTGTGTAAATCAATGTATGCCTGAAGTGGTTACTTCTGGATGGTGGGGTTCATTTCCTTTGTGCTTATCTGTGGCATCTAAAGGCTCTGTGGTGAACACACAATACACTTTTTTTAAAGAAGTGTGTTACTTTTAGGTCTACTTCAGCATTAGGGTACTCCTCCGTGATGAGAAAGAGATCCGGTTTTACTCTAGCTTTCACGCCCTGAATGCATTCTCCGTGCAAATCACCCAGCTCCCGCGGCGGCTGAAATCATCGCACCAACCCCGTCAAAATGCACGAGCCGTTGCAGCCTTAGCAGTGGTCATAATTAACATTGCCAGGGCTTTTGTTTCTTGCGTCTTTCACGATTTGGTACCTTCTTCGGAGAATGTATGTGCCGAATGGGAAGAAAATAAAGGTACTTGGGTCAGCACCACAACCCGAAGCTGTACGTTCATTTGGATTTTCAAACCTGCCAGTTTCATCTCACGGAGAGCCAGGTGCAGCGAACAGATCCTCCTGCCTAAGTCTGTAAAGCCAACCTCATCACTGAGTGTGTCAGAGCCCAGAGATTTATTATAAAGTGATATATTTTCAAAGAGCGGCGCAAAGAGTCTTTTAACACCGTATTTGTCAGAGACCTCGTGGACATCAAACAGATGCTTTTCACTTGGAGCATTTGACTCTTAAACTTCAATGTTTCATATGCTAAGTGATTGGAAACTTGGGAGCCATGAAGTAATACTTTTCTCTGATTCGGAAAATTTGACTCTTTAACAATGAAACTTTAGATGCATATTAAGAAATAGTTTGAGAAGTGGTAGAGTGCTTTATTTATAGAGAGGCTATCCTTTGGTCCAGCAATATCACTTTTTCAAAGATTAAAACATCTCTAAAATTGATTTCATGTTAACCAGAGTGTTTTTTTTTTAACTCTCTCCACACTTTCCCCCTTTACGCACCAACGTTTCTTGTGATTTCTCCTAAAAATCAAATAAGCACTTCATGCCTGAGGCTTTCATAAAAGACTTCTAACGTGGGTCATTTGATTTTTGGCGTTAAGAAATAAATCGTATGCCAGAAGCTGGATTACTATCACGCCGTATTCTTGAATAAACATGGTGCCTCTCCTCAGCTGAGGCTGCTGCCAGTGTTTATAATTTTGCATACATTTTAACTCAGATGCAATGAGCTGGTTATATGGAGCTTCCCTGGTTACCAGTCACATTATAAACCACAGAAAGCATGCAAACTAGAAGAAGCAACGCCTGGCTTTGGTTTACGGCCCTACTCAACTTTTGGTCCAACTGATTCTAACTACATCTTGAGCTGGATCATAAGGGAAAGAGCTATTGCTTTTGGATTTAAGAACTATGCAGGGCCTGACATTCTTAATGCACAGGAGGAACAGCTGGGCCACCCAACGCGATCTTAAACCTGCACCGTAAATAACGGAGCGCAAATGAGAACTTTCCCAAGTAAAGAAACTTGCGAATTTCACTTGACAGATGTTTCTTTATAAGATTTTTACATTGCACTTTTCTATTTAACAAATAAAGCAAAACTTCTTTAGTTTGCATTCTACTACTCGTTCTTCAGTGGCAAAGACAGAACTAAAAGGAATGAATGTTGACTCTCCAGACAGAGACAAGTACTGTATGATATCATTTATACGTGGAATCGAAAAAATACAACACAGTAGTGAATATAGCGAAAAAAAGAAGCAAACTCACAGATACAGAGAACAACATAGTGGTTACCAGTGCGGAGAGGGAAGGGAAGCGGGGGAGGCCAATATTGGGGTAGGAGATTAAGAGGTACAAACTATTAGGTGTAAACAAAGCTACAAGGACACATTGCACAACACAGGGAACATAGTCACTATTTTATAATAACTATAAACGGAGTACAACCTTTAAAAGAGTTGTGAATCACCATATTGTACACTTGTAACTTATATAATACTGCACGGCAACTATACTTCAATAAAAAGATGTATTGGCTATCACATACACGAAATGGTGACACGTTATCTGAAAAATTTGCTTTTGCTTAACGAGTCGTTGCCAATAGCAAAAATAACCTATCGCTGCACAACTATGGCACTGGACATAGTACTCGGTGCTTTTTTAATATGTCTAATTTCATCCTCAAGATAGTCATGCTAAAGAGAAGACAAGCTGAGAGAAGACGGTTTCTCGTGCTCATATTCAAATCAGGATGGAGCTAGAGTTCTAAGCGAGGTGTGTCTCACTTAGAGTTTCCGGCTTTCCTACTACATGTTGTTCCTCTGTTTTATGGAAAACGGAAATTTGAGTTAAATCTACTCATAAGTGGGGTATTTTTTGTCACAAGGGAGGGAGTTGTGGTGTCAGCCACTCCAAGCTGGGGCAGCAACACCGCCTGCAGAGGGGTTGGCGGCTTTCTGCAGGCAAGGGTTCTCTGCCGGGGGCCCCTTTTGTCCCTTTAACAAAGCTGTATTTTAACCTCTGGCCCAAGCACACCTTTCATATCTTTTGATCACACAAAGCCTTGCCTGACCTGTTGGTTCTTTCTTTATCTCCAAGAAATAGAAATGAAGAGTAAGTAATTAACAGAAGACCAGGTCGTTCCCCCAGCTTCATCTTCAGTAATCTCGGGAGCAAACTGTGTGAATGAGATGGCATCTAAAGAAAGTTCACTCCAAGCTGGGGCAACAACACAGGGTGCATAGGAAGGCGTGTTCATGTTCCGGGAAGCAGTAAATAATATCCCTTATCTCCGCACGCATGTTCAGATACATTTGAGAAATCAGACCCAGATGGAGTTGAAAATGTCAGCTTTATTACTGATGAAGCCAACTGGATAGCATGACTTTTGATCTTTTGATGAAAGGGTCTTGCTTCTCCATTTCAAGTCTGGACCTTGGAACATTCGGAGCTAGAGAATAAGAATCTGCCTCTCACTAAGCTGAGACTTGCCACCTTTAGTGGATCAGTTCTACTCAATGGGGAAATGTGGACCAAAGGCTCCATCTACCAATCAGATTAACAATTCTCTCTCAGGAGCAAGTAAGAGATGGGGCAAGCAGCCATTGGCTGGTGGAAGTTTTTTAGATAATCCAGAGGCAAGGCAAAAAGCAATTCTCTCCTAATGTTCTCCAGCATCTTTGCTTGTTAACTATTAGCCTTAAAATAAACCAGAGGTAGAGTTCACTGCACTGCCCTCCTTCCTGGAACCCCTGCTATGCACACACACAGGAGATTCCCTCACAAAAGTTTAGCTTCTATCCTTGTGAAGCCCTAACCCCTCTTTTTTTAAAATCTACCTCATTTCGTAGTATGTAGTTTAGATTCTGTCACCACCAGGTGCTGAAATGGGTCAAATTTTATACTAATCAAATCAACTCCAAGCCTGGTTCTATCTAGGATATGAATTCTCTCCTTACTCCTCTTCCTACCTCAAACCACGTTGAGACATGCAGCTCAGCATAGCTCACTAGAGCAGATGCGCAAAACAAAATGACGCAGTACAGATCCTCCGGCTGTACGCAGTGAGTCAAAGTGGAGGTGCCTCGAATTTGATCATAGAGTCCCTTTCATTACGAAATCCAAGGAATGATGAAGGTAAACATTCCCTTGTTCCGAGTTAAAAATACAGTAAAATGTAAGCTCACAATCATTGAAATCTGAAGACCATCCTCTCCAATTTATTAGTCACTTCAGTGCCTAGGTAGAGTTGTGATTCCTTCAGGATGGATGGAGCTCCTTTAGGACTCCAGAAGCTGAGCCATCTAAAACATCCTGAGATGCTAATCTTCTCCACCCAGTGCCATCAAAGTTGTAACTTGATTCCTCCTTTTTACCCTGTAATTTTGAAACTATAATGTGATACTGAAGGTGAGCTCTCTGTATAAGATCTAAACCTAAATGAATGAGTGAGTGAGTGAGTGAGTGCGTGCGTGCATGTGTGAATGAGTGAGAGATAAATTCACAGCAAATAGGCCTCTTAAGACCTGTACTCTGGTTACTGTTGTGGCCTCGGGTGGTGGACTTGTAGAAACAATAAAATCTGACTCTCCGGGACTTTTTCTACAGGTGGATCGGCTAGAGACGCCCCTTTGGCACTTTCCTCACTAAAAAAGCTGTTGATGCTTTGAGGCCTGTTTCTCTTATTAGGACCTATTCCTCCACCTTGTGCTCCACAAGGTAGAATCCCCCTTCACTTTGGAATTTTGCAGGCCTTAAACAACTAGTGCTATTTCAGTAGCAGGAGTTGAGTGACTCTCCTCCCAGGCCAGTATCTAACCCAGACCCACTCTGTTCGCCGCTGTCCTGCCTGGCTCTCCTTCAGTAATTTTGACTTCTCTGTGTCTTCTTTTAGGTTTCTTATTGGGCATAGACCATAACTGTATCCCCCACCTACCATATTAGTGTCATTACAAATGTCACCCAATAATTAACGCTCAGTCTTCAAGGGCTGCTTTTCCAGCCACACGTACTGACTCTGCCAGTAACTTTAAAACAATCCGTGTCCATAGTCTCCTGCTGATGGTTCCTCTGGGGGGACTCTTTTCAGTTCTACTGAGATCTTGTCCACCTGCTTCTGGTAGATTTCTTTGAGCCTGATCGAAGAAATGAGAAAACTCTTCCTCCTGCTCACATCTTTTTTTTTTTTTAAAGTAGTGACACGTGGTAGCATTTCCTTTTCCAAAATTCTTGCCTATCCTATCAGATCTCATTTTCTTTGTCATCTCTGCTCAGCCTGCCTAAAATAACATTTCTCCTAAGGAAATCTCTTTTTTCTTCAGTATAATGAACCTGGTCTTCTTTTATTATGCTTTCATTTCACTACTCTTTTTTTTCTTTTCTGATAGTAAGATTAAATTATATATCCCAGAGCCCCCTGATTCATTTTTTGATTAAAATTGATTCCTAGGAAGAGCGCTTCAGATATAGGTCTTTTAAATGTTCTCCTTTGCTTTTGGGTTTGCAAAATTTTCACCATATTGTTTCTTTACTTAGTTTCTGAAAAATAAGTGTTTCCACTTGTTTTAATTTGTTTATAAATAAAATCCATCGCCTTTTCGGTTAGTCAGCGTGGGCTGCTATAACAAATTGCATAATTTAAGCCAGAAGTGGCTTAAACAACAGGAACTTGTTTCTCACTGTTTTGGAGATTGAAAGTCCAAGATCAAGGTGACAGCAAGATCAGGGTCTGCTGAGGACTCTATCTCTAGCTTGCAGGTGGCTGGCTGCCAAATCTCAATGGGTAACACAATGAAATGGTACTCCTCACTCATGTCACAGTCTTATGTAGGTTGCATGGGTTCTCCTTGGTGGTTTTCCTCTATGGGAAAGACAGGGATTCAGGATGCTTCTATCTTGTGGCTTTGCCACCATGGATACCTTAACTTCCAGTCCTGTAAACAGGAGAAACATCATAGGAGATCCCATGTGACATTTTAAGGACCATTTTAATGAACATCTTTTGTGTGCACATTCCACTGGCGAAGGGTAATGTAGGCTTCTTGTATGCCCAGGAAGAGAGAACAGAATTGGAAACATCTAAGCCGTCTCTACCACAAAAGACTACCCATCTTTCTAAGTTCTTGGAGGTCAACTCACAGTTTTCTCTCCATATCTAATAAATATTACTTGAACTAATTAATAGAAATTAACTGGAAAACAAAGAATTTATAAGAACTTACCTCTGCAGTACTCAGTTAAGATAATTTGGCTCCCATAATTTAAAATCAGAAAGCAAAAATTATTTCCACTTAATTTCCATCTTGATATTATCATTGTATGTATATTTTATGACAATATTTTAAAATAACTCTAAATACAAAGGATAATTAGCCCATACGCAGGCAGACTTAAAGATCTGCAGATGTCCCAATTTAAGTATTTGGGTAATAATTGTGCATTTTTAGTCCAATACATTTTGTAGAAAATCTTTTTAAAAAATTGTGTAAAACCCTAGGCCTATCATTATGTCATGGACAGTTTCATTTTAAAGTTATGTCTTGATAATTCCAAGAGTTCTTCATGCTTGTTTAAAAACATGCAGTTTTAATAGGCACTTATTTATAAATTCTATTTCCTCTGGGCTGTTTCCATGGTACAATTCACTAATTTATGCACATTGTCATTCTTAGGTCCAGAAAGATGTTCAAGGGAACAAGTAATATCAAAGTCTTCCAGCAGTGAGAGTTTCACAACTGCAACATGAAAGCCATACAAACTTACCACTGTAGTGTAGTGTAGTGTAGTGTGTGCTACAGAATCCGGCTTTTATTTTCCCGTATGTTTTATCACCAGGACTTGAAGATTTCAGACTGCATCAAATTGTCTTTTCCCAGTTGGAGTAACTGTTTGACAAATATTTAATGATAGTGGAAACACTGTGGTCCTTCCTTTGTCCCAGTTAAAAATATTTCATCTTAATGAGTCTTTTGCAAAGCCATTGATTACTGGCTGAAAAGTCCAATGATCACGCCGAAAGGAGTGACTGAACAGACTCAATTCTAATTATTGGATTAAGTGCCTGTAGGGAAAATGCTGTGATTTAACTTTATTCCAGGCCTAAATGTGAAGAGTTAAAATATCATGATGTAGTCTAGAAGCATACTTGAGGAACTGCCAAGGTTTCCATTATAATCCTTCCTTGTGAGGAGTTTATATTCTGTCACATTTAGTTTGGCTATAAATTGGAATATAATACTTAAATCTCACTTTCAAGTTTAGACCTTATCATTTAAAACTATTAGATATACTAACACAAGAAAACACACACACGGACACACAGACACACAGACACAGACGCACACACACACACACTTCTGTGACAAAATCCTTTCTCAATATCCCAGGACAGTGCTGCTTTCATAAAGGGAATTTCACTGCCATCTTGACCAGTTCCCCAGACGACCTTCACGTGTCTGGCCTCCCCAGCTACTTGTGGAATCCCATCTGTTCAACTATTTACTCATTTATTAACTCAGCAGACACACACTGAGCACTTACTATGTGCCAGGAACTATGTTGGAGGCTGGAACTACCAGCAGAGCAAGCAAACGCCAGAGGTAACACACACAGTAGCGAAATGCTTGGTCTTCATTCACATAGCCCGTATTCAGCCCTCAGTACTCCCATTTATCTTATAAATCGCCTAATCCGTAAATTGGAAATAACAATACATTTCCTGTTGCAGTGCCTGACATGCAGTAAACGCCAAATGAATGCTAGCTATTATTATCTGACAGTCTCTTGCCTGGGCCAGGAGCAGAGTGGTTAAGACAGACAAATAAAAGATCATTAAAGAAACTTCTTCTGATGTACAGATCTCCTGGGACAGACTCTTGTCATTACATAATCTACATGGATTCGAACACTCTGTACCCAAGATAACATCTGCTTTAATCTTCTCTTCCTTCTCCTCTCTGGTTAATTCCTGGTTGCGTTCATCTAGACAATGGCCAAAACATACGCATCTAAATAGTGGTAATGAGATTATATATTCCTTTTCATACTATAATTGTCTTGTTTTGTATTAAGCCTATTGTTTAAATGGTTACATGAAAATTTTAAATAAGATGAAGTTTCTACTGTTATCTGTGCTGATATAGGTAAAATGAGGTAAAAAAATCAAATCTGCAATTTGATTTTCTATAATAATCTCAGCACTGTTCAGCAGATGGTATGTTCAAAGTCTGCAGTAGTTCAAGACCTGGCCTCAAAGGCTAAACAGATGCACTGGCGACAAATTTGCTTGCGGAAGCAACTCTCCCTCAACAGGGCAGATGAAGCATTTCTGAAGTTCTTTCTCAGGCACATGAAGAAAGGATTATTCTGAAGGGTTCCTCACAGAACCGTATACACGGAGATCTGTAAAGTTATTAGAAATCATCTTGCCCAAACGTCTCACTTTGACTGAGACATGTGAGTGATTTGTCCAAAGCCATGCAGTTAATGGCAAGTCTAGGAGCCAGGTCCAGAGATTCCCATTCATACATTTATTCACTGATTTTTTTTCACTCACTCGTTATTTCATTCATTCAATAAGTATATATTGGACAACTTTTATGCACCAGGGATGCTGAGGTTAACGTGATAAGTGAGATAGTTCTGCCCTATCGAGCATACACTGAGGAGGGGGCGGCTAGGCAGGTGGACAGATGATTAAACAAGGAATTATAACACAGGTGAAATAGAAGAGGAAGTACAGGGCATGATGAGAAAACCCAGGGAAACCCAGCTCAGTCCTGATGCTCCCAGCAAGCTTCCTGAAAACCGGAAAAACAAGACGAAACCAGACAAAGGGAAGAGAGAAAACGGAGATAAGAGTAGAAGAAAGTTTATGATCAAACTGGACCCAGCAGTAAGATAAACTAATATAACTCCTTATACAGAATGAAGACATTGCTGTTCTGAGATAATGCCATATGTTGTAATTACTCATACTGCCTCTTGTCATGAAGCTTAGTACCACATTCATAAAACGTGTTGACAAAATCTTTGTTAACTATTGGAAACTGCTCCCTACCGCTTTTTTCTCCCTCACACAGGGTCTGAGTCTTTCTAAGAGCCACAGGTTGGTCAATATGATCCCCCAAATAATGTTACTTGGAAAAAAGATAATTTTCTGTTGTGCTGAAAACAAAGTACAAAACATTAAAACAATGAAATTTGAAGCATGTGTAAAACCCACATTTTATTCTGCTGATGACCGCTTTAGCACAATAGCTCACTCAAATTCTCCTCAACCTCAATGTATGGTAGGAAATTTCCAAGAAGTGTGAATATTCATTTGAGTTGTGCTGACCTGACTTTTTAAGTTGCTTTAGCTATTAACTTCCTTGATGATCAAAACACTCAGTTAACAGCATTAGTTTCTTGCTAGCATTTTCTATGAACCCATTCAGTCTGAAGGTTTTAAGACAAAAAAAGACCAAAAAAGTCCTTTCTCTTATATTCAACTGGCATTTAACTGATCTGAATATTCATAAAAAGTTCAAATGGCCTTCAATGGTAATTAAGTTCATTATGTTGGTACTTTACACTTTCACAGAAGACTAGGGAAGCTCTGGGGTATATAAAAAGGATTGTCGACGAGGGTTATATGAATGAATGGACTGTTTTGGTAGAGGCACATAACGTGATACATTTTTGTTTATTAGGAGACTGTTTATTGGCAGGTGTTTTATAAATGTTTTAAATGAATGAATGTCTGAAACTGTAAGTGAACATATAAGATTCACTTAGGGTCTGATGTAGACACTAAAACCATGCCATTATTTGTAAGATTACTCTTCTTATGAAATAGAGGTGCCGTTAGTTGCTTTGAGATAATAGCGAATGCTACAATTGCTAATATTTCCTATGCCATGAATCTCGGTGTCTCATGATCCAATAAAATGTGTTGAACAAAACAGTGCTGTTGAAAACTTTGCCTCATCCTCTTTCTCCCCACAGGAAACCACATCTTCTCACATGCAACACTCCAGACAGAGAGAGCAGTCCCCTGCCTGAAAGGATCTTGTGCTTCTAAATGGATAGATTCCAGACACACATGTTAGTGGATGACTTCAATCACCCCACATGGGACCCATAGAGTACACATTTTCCTTTTTAAAATTTTTAACGTCCATATGTTTGTTTGGCTGGAAATCAAGTTTCATTACATGCTCCTATTATTCTGCTGCATAACAATTTTATTTACAGGCCATTCACATAAAGACTAATTTCTTTGATAGAAAGACTGCTAATGCTTATTTAAGCTCACAACAATGAAAACAATATTGTGGGAACTCCAAACAAATGCCAAACCTTAAAGCCATGCCCTTGGTCCTTTCCCTGATAATGGAACTCCACAGTGCCGACTTGCTCTCTTGGCTCCCTACATAAGTGTGCCAAAGGTAGAGAAGATCTTTATTAAATGCTGGCAATTTCCTATGAAATTTACATCAAACAGGCATGGTGTACTTAATTTCCATATTGGCTTTGATAAGTCTTCCTGATGCCAAGACTAGGCTTGAATTCAGAGGCTCATATACAAAATGAATGTCTTCGAAAACCATGTAGGATGCAGGTAGTTTCATTTTTGAATACACTCCGCATGTGGACATACACATAGTAGAAGTGGCAAGCTTGATTTCTGTGCTACTCTGCAAAAGCATTTTTGGTCAAGTCACACACTCCAAGGCTGAATGTAAAGTAGATTGAAATGTTAAAAGCACATTGATGTCAAGTCAGATCCTGGCCTATTTTCCCACACTGATCCTTCGGTAATTAGATTATGCTCTGTAAACAAAGGCTTGGCTTGACAGCCCCACTTTCTCATTCAGAGTGGTCTGGTAGTAATCAAAGATGCCTCAGTATTAACTTTAGAAAGTATATGTTCTCAGTGAAAGGAGTTTTCTGCTTCAAGAATGTCACCTTTGTGTTTCAGATGTTTACCCTTTTGCTTACAGATACAGAGCTGTGAGCAAGTACACCAGTTAGTGTGTGATTTAATGGTGTCATTATTTCAACCTCTGCAAAGTATCTTGTCAGCCATCTAAAACCATATGTTCAGCACTCGAAAACCAAATACTGTGTCTATTAAAACAATCTTTTCCTCGGTCAAAGTGAGTTATGATGTACACAAAGGAGATTGTAGATTACATTGTAATAAGAACTACATAGAAAGCCAGTGTGAAAAATTAATACTTATTAAAAATCATTTTGAGTGACTTTGATCTTTGTCACATTATTATTTTCATCAAGGGGAAGGATACAGATGTGGTCAATCTTCAACACAGAAAGGAAAGTTATAATTCTCATTCTGCCTCCCACCTAGAGGTTGCACGTACATCATCCTTTATCTGTTTGCAGGTGTAACTGCTCTTAGGGGATCCGCAGTGTGCACTCAATAAATCTTTCTAAGTGATAAAAATACCAGTTCAGTAATCAAACGTTATGTTTTACAAAGGAACCAAATAAAAGATATTTCAGAAATTAGTAAGAAATCTACAGGAAGAGGATGACTGCTCTGTTTTACAGCAGTAGATACGAAAGAAAGCCCGTGGAGTTATGAACAGTTACTAACAAAGAAGCAACTGTTTTCTTCTAGTTTAATGTGAAACTTTTCATTATTATTTTTATAACATTCAATATTCTCTAATTTTAAATTTATAACATTTCTGATTAGCTTTTGTTCATTCTTTGGGCATAAGCAAATGTGGGACTCTTTATACTTAGAATTTTGTGAATATTGTTTTCTTGATTAGGGAAACACACTTATCTAAGGAAGTTATCTAATAAAGAAAGATTTATACTTTTTTAACGCTCATCAATAATTTATCAATTCAATAACTTATGAACAAAATTCTATCTATTAAATATAAGCTCTGGTATGTTATTACTTTATTTCCCAAAGTTCAAAACAATTTTGATTTGAAGCAAAAACACTTTGATTTGAAGAACAGTAATAATTATAGCAAAAGCAACAACAGTATATTAGTATTTTTTTTTTTGTTCCAGGCTGTGTATTGGGAAGTTAACAAACACACATATATCAGTTCATCTTAAAAAGAATCTTATAAAGTTTGTATATTTGCCGTATATATAAGAGAACCCAGGATCAGAACATTTAGTGACCTTGGCTCAATGTAATACTTAGCATGGTAAACCCTATTTTAACTGACCCCAGATGTGACAGTTTTTCTGCTGTATTATTTACTGCTTTCTCCACAAACATGCCACATCTCTTCTTCAAAATGCCTGTCACAGCCTATACCCTCCGCCCTTATATACCGCAGTGCTTGTAGGCAAAGATTATCACTCACTTCGAAAGCACTTTCCATTGTTATATCTGACTGCATTTTGTTACACTGTTTTTTTTTTAAATGGTGGGAAAATAACATCTACCATCTTAACCATTTTAACCATCTTAACCAGTAGTGGTATGCATATTCACATTGTTGTGCAACCAATCTCCAAAATGTTTTTAGCCTTGCAAAATTGAAACTGTATCTCTATTAAACAACAACTCCTCATTACCCTCTCTTTAATTCCTAGGAAAACCTTCTTTCTTTTTTCTGTTCCTATGAGTTTGACTACTCTAGACTTCTCAGTTAAGAGGAATCACACAGTATTTTTTGTTTTGTGATTGACTTACTTCCTTAGTATAATGTTCTCAAGGTTCGTTCATGTTGTAGTATGTGTCAGAACTTCCTTTTTAAAGCTGAATAATGTGCCACTGTACATATATATTATATTTTATTTATTCATTCATCAGTGGACATTTGAGTTGCTTCACTTTTCTGGCTATTGTGAACGATGCTGCTATGAACTGAATGTACAAATATCTCTTTGAGACTCTGCTTTTGGATATATACCCAGAAGGGAAATTACTGGATAATAAAGTAAATCTATTTTGAGTTTTCTGAGGAACTGTCACACTGTTTTCCACAGCAGCTGCACTGTTTTGCATTTACACCAAGTGAGTGCAAAGATTTCAATTCCTGCACATTCTTGTCAACACTTTCCTTCCTTTCCTTTTTTCTTTCTTCCTTCCTTTCTTCCTTCCTTTCTTCCTTTCTTCCTTCCTTTCTTCCTTTCTTCCTTCCTTCCTTCCTTCCCTTCTTTCTTTCTTTCTTTCTTCCTTTCTTTCTTCCTTCCTTTCTTTCTTTTCTTTCTTTCTTTCTTTCTTTCTTTCTTTCTTTCTTTCTTTCTTTCTCTTTCTTTCTTTCCTTTCTTCCTTTCTTTCTCTTTCTTTCTTTCTTTTTTTTCTTTTTCTTTCTTTCTTTTTCTTTTCTTTTCTTTTTCTTATAGTTGCCATTTTAATGGGTGTGAGGTGATTGCTGTTGTGGTTTTGATCTGCATTTCCTTAATGACTAGTGATACTGAGCATCTTTCCACATGCTTGTTGGCCATTTGTATGTCTTCCTTGGAGAAATGTCTACTTAAGAAAGCCCTTTGTCCATTTTTAGTCTTGTTGCTAAGTTGTAGTTTTTTATATATTCTGGACATTAACCCCTTATCAGATACATGATTTGCAAATATTTCCTCCCAGTCCATAGGTTGCCTTTTCACTCTGTTGATTGTGTTCTTCAGTGTACAGAAGGTTTTAATTTTGGTATAGTCTGGTTTATCTATATTTACTTTTTTTGCCTATGCTTTTGGTGTCATATTCAAAAAATCATTGTAACATAAAATGTCATGAAGTTTTCCCCTATGTTTTCTTCTAAGAATTTTATATTTCAGTTCTTATGTTTAGGTCTTTGATCCATTTTGAGTTAATTTTTGTACATGACGTGAAGGGTCCAACTTCATGCTACACTATTTTTTAAAAAATATGTGTGTGTATTTAAATGAATTATAATGAGGCTTTCTGAGTTTGGGCATTGCGGTTGAACTAGCAAAGAGCTAAATCAACTAAAGTAAAAAATACCACTTTATTCCAAATCTATGTAATAAATATCTCCCTAAAACCTCACAGATTTTAGATGATATAGGAAAGATTTGTTTATTTAAAAGGAAAAGCTTTGTTTCTGAAACATAGTATGACAGCAAAGAAATAAAAATTTAGAATTTCAAGAGAAAACTTGTTTCCTGAAATCCGACAGCCAGTATTATGGAAATAACTGTGGTAGAAACATACAGAATCTCAATTACATATATATGGACAGATTCTCCAGCATAGTGAAAATTCTGTACCAAGTGTTCTCTATGTATGTGCTCTGGGGGACATCTTTGTTTCTGAGAGAGATTAGCATTTAGTGAAAATAAGGCAGCTAGTATATGGCACATAGAAGTAATTCCATATACATACTTCTTGGTGATTATTTAACTTCGCCTTGCCCCGTATGAGGTTGTATTTGGAGTTGCCCATAGATATCGATGTCCGACAAGTAAGGGAGGCATGCCAAGCTTGTCAAGGAAAGCTGGATGGTCTGTAAAGACATTGGTGCAGACAAAACATCAGTCTGGTTGTACTTCCCCAGAGAGTGTTTTTCCCATCTGCTTAAAAAATGAAGATCCTTTTTATTTTTATATTTTCTCAATTTGGTGTCGTTAACAAGAAAATTAGAAAATAAAAGTTTAATAGTGAACATTTTCCATCACTTACCAGTGACGTGTGTCCTCTAAAAACCTATATACGTAGAAATACACACATACATATATACACACATTTGTGCAACGTGTTAATACATGTTACATGCACATATTACATAAATATATGTTTATTAATATGCATGCTTATCTGAATATTTTTATATATATTGAAAGAAAATATAAATACTTCTAGTGCAGAGAAAGACTAAATGAAGATGCCATGGGTTTTGACATCTTCATATTTTTACATTGTTTCAGAGTTAGGATGGTTATTTCCACTGCTTACAAGCACAGTGTTTGCTGTTTTCAATGCTCTCCCCAACACGTTTAAAACAACCTTTTCTACGTCCTCGTCATCTGGATCTCATCCCCATGCATGCAAGACATTCACCCACGTGGCCCTCCATCTGTACAAAATTGTTAAGGGATCTGAAGGATGATTTACTTAAAATTCCAAGCATTTCAATATACTGGCAAGGGGGACTAATTTAAAAGTAGAATTGTATTTCTTTAGAAAGGCCTTATACAAGTTAGCTGTCATTGTTAGTCGTTTTATTAGCTATTTTCAAGGATTTATATAACTAAATTGTGACAAGTAATATTTTAAAAGGGCCTCTAAAGCGACTTCTGAATCAGAACCACGTCCATTTGGGTGGGTGGCCAAGTGCGATTCTGTGAGTCTGGCATGAAGACTGGATTGAGACTTGCCCTGGCATGGTATTCCCACAGAATTTAGCTTTTCATCTACAACTGTCTTAGTGAAAACAACTTCCCACCAGCACCCTAAAAAGTTTCTTTGCACCAGTTCGTGGGGAATTAAACTAAACAAATGTGCATCTCAGCTGAACATTTAGGTAACACTGCAGGCATTAAACACCAACTGAGGTAACAGAATAAGGTTGAAGGAGTCACAGATGGAGATGGATTATTCCATATGGGTATTGGAGGTTGTCTGCTAAACTTTAATTACCATTATACCTAAGATTTTCAATGACAGGAGATTAACTTTGCAACATATTTTACTTGTATTTTGTTTTTAGACACTATTGAAAACACATGGTCAGGTCAATACAACCCCAGTTGACCCTAATTTTCTTTCAACCAATGGACTGACATTGCTAAGCCAATCAAATAGCAGCAAGAATCTACTTGGCAGTTGTTAAGTGGTTGACGAGTGAAAGTAACTCAGGTCTTCATTCTTGTTTTCAAAATGGCTTCCATGACAGCTCACAAAAGCAAACTTGGAAAAGTTAGCTAGAAACACAGATTAAGATATTACCCAAAGGGCAAAACCACAAGGACAATTCACCTGGACAATAAAACATGACTGCTCCATAGCATTCCAATGACTGAAAAAAAAGATTTACATTCCTTAGCAATCATAAAATTCTTTCACATATTATTTACTTAAATTTCATTTTAATTTATATTAATATTTTAATATTTAGTTTTGTAAAAGATAGTGGTCCCCTGCTATTTAATTTCTTCAATTGATTATTTTGATGTTTACCTACACACCTCTAACTAACATGCTTTTAATTGTGATTTCTTGATTTTTCAGTTTCAGAATTTATCATCTTAGTAGGAAAGAGTGGATTTACCCTTCTTTTTACTTGGACTTTCTCCTTTAGCTGTCCACACCACACACAAGTACTTCCCTTTTCTCCATCCTCTGATTTTTCCATCTTTCTGCCTGCCTAGTATCTATCTATCTATCTATTTATTTATCTATCCATCCATCCACCCATCATCTCCCTCCCTTCCCCTTCCCCATCTGTTTCTCTGTCTCTCCCTCTGGGTCTGTGTCTAAATATATATATATACACACACTATAGATATGTAAATATGGTGTACTTTGAATCTATATATAATATTCTATTTTCTTAGTAATTACTGTTTATATTATTGCAATTACATAAATTCCATTCAAAGCTGAGATATGTAATATTCTGTGATTACACTTTCTCCCCTGTAGAACTTGTACTCCCTGGAATTAATAATTGTCTTATTTAATTCATGTGCTTAATATTATATATACTCACCAGTAATTGAAACCCCTATCTCTCCTTAAGTTGTCCTCCTATCTGGACAAGTAACTAGCACCTGTCTTTAGAATGTGTGGTTTCTTATTGCATTTTCTCAGACTTAGAACTTTTGGCAGAATACCTAGATAGTAAGACTGTCCCATGTGAAGTATTGTTATCATTCATTGGCTTATTTGCTGTTTCTCCCTCTAGGTGCTAAGCTCCACGAGGGCAGGAACCACATCTGGGCTGTTCAGCTCTGTATTCCTAACACCTGCTGTGGTCCATGGCCCAGAGGACTCACTCAAGAAATACTTATAGCATGAAATGTAATGGATATGTCATGTTATAACTTTTTGAAGCTAGACCATCTTAAAAGTCTCTACTTCAGAGAAAAATCTTTCACTTTTTATTTACATAGCTAAAAGGTCATTAGGATGGTGGTCTTAGTAATAATAATAATATCTTGTCCTAAAGATAAATTTAAATCTCATTTTTTAAAAAGACAGATATTTCTAGTCTTTGAAGGGGAATTTTACACCCTTTAAAAACATAGGTTTGTATAGTTAAAGGACTTTAATAGTATTAGTTTCAGGGCAAAGGATCTGACCAATATTTGGAAACCACTACTTCCTCTTATTCCAAATAGCTAATGATACATTTACTAGCTGGGTAACCTTGGACAAATTACTTAACCTTTCTGTGCCTCAGTTTACTCACCTGTAAATGGGAACAATAACAATAACTATTTCAAAGGGTTGTTGTGAAGATTAAAAGAGTTAAAAGTGTTTAGAAATGTACTTGAAAATAAAATACTGCCAGATTACTTCAAAAGAGCTACATTGAGGCATGTGTCATAGTCTTGGGGGGCTTGGGGGCCCATACATGTAATTATGGTAAATAAAATAATAAAATAAATTACATTATGTGGGAAAAGCAATCCTCTGTATCTTGGATGATAAATACTGTGTTACTCCCGAAGAAGCAAGTTTTCTACTGTTGATTATGGAGGAGTTTTGGTTGCATACTCAGCATCCATTTCCCCTCTTTCCAACTTCTTTCTTCATAACACAGTCCAGTTTCGCTCAGGTTTCTGCTCTCCACAAAGTCATGTGTGTCATGAGAAGGTGATCCCATTCCCCAGCTGTAGGAAATGAACCTCCTCTTCTGTTGCCAGAGACCGCTTTAGAAATGGGCACATGAACCAAGTCTGGCCAGTAACACAGGAGAGGGCATCTTCTGGGGACCTTTAGGAAAGGTTTCTCACTCCCAAAAAAAGAACCAGAAAAAAAGGTGTCTTTTCTTCTTCCTCTTGGTGTTGTTGCCTCTCAGTGTAAAGCCTGGAACAGCCAAGGCCATCACCTGCCCAGAGGGGAGTTGGACTGAGAGCAGAATCAGCCTGCTTGGGATGGACGTGCAAAGGGATGCAGTGAGCCTGGGCCCCTAAGAGCCCGGCTGCACTGTGAAGGGCACTTGGCTTCAAGTCTGCCCAGCCTCTCGACTTCTTGTTATGTGGAGTAATACATTTACTTCTTCACTCAGTCTGAGTCTGCTATAGGCTAAGTGTTTGTGCTACCCCGACCCCGACTCAAACTCATACTTAGAAATCCTAATGTCCAATGTGATGATATTAGGAGGTGGGGCCTTTGGGAGGTGACTGGGTCATGCGGGAGGAGCCCTCATGAATGGGATTATGACCTTATAAAAGAGGCCCCAGAGAGCTCCCTCGCCCTTTCCATCATGTGAGGACATAGCGAGACGTCATCACAGCCCAGAAGAGGACCAGACCAGAACCTATCCATGCTGGCATCTTGTGAGAAATATATTTCTGTTGTTTATAAGCCACCCAGTCTGTGGTATTTTGTTATAAGAGCCCGAATGGACTAAGACAGAGTCTGTGTTTTCTATTACATGCTGTTCCAAAGCATCCAAACTGACAAAAATGTTCTTTTAAAATAGACCTTCAGCAGTAAGTTATTATTTAGTTAAACGTATATACTGTTCTCTTTTAAGAAAAGCGTATCATGGAGAAACAGTAATACAATAACATTCCCTCTTTTCTTCCATAAGGTGTCAAAATCCAAGGATTGTTTTTCAATGTCATTCTTCAACCAATTATTTTCATTGCCAAGCCCTATACAATCTAAAAACATTCCTGTGGCGATGTTCCAAAGCCATATTGCACAGCAAAAGTTTCCATTTAAAGTATGAGCTTCTTCCCCAGTGGGACACACTGAATTTAAGGAAGAGTGGCTGTTCAAAGGGCAGGGCTACAAAATTCTCAACACTATAATCGACCACAATGAACAAAAAGATGCAAAAAATAGCACTGCAAATGTCAGTGCTTAAAAGTAGGAAGAAGCCCAAATTCATTTCACAAACTGAGAAATATTAGCCAGGAAAAATATAACTTAGGTCAGAGTCAAAAATGCACCAGAAATCAACAGCCGACTCCTGTTTTTCAAAGAGTAAAGCAGAATGGTAGGAAGGAAGTAAAGGTAATTCTGAAAAGTCTTCTGATCTCCTCTGATCTGGATTTAGATTTCCTCTAATGGAGCACAGACGTGCCGCTCGAATGTAAGCTCCTTCAGGGCAGGGATTTTTGTCCGTGGTGTTAACCACCATATCCTAGCATTTACGGTAACATTCCGTGAATGCTCACTGAGTTAATAAACACATATTCTGTCATCTTAGTGGAATCGACCTCCTGCGTAGGGGTGTCAACAAGTTTAGAAAGAACAGATGTGGTTTTCTCCACATATTCACCCAAGAGAAAGGCAGAAGAGTCGACATAAACTTCAAACTAAAAATATATATATTCTGTTAACAAAGTCAGAGGACTTTGGCTAAGAATGACTTTTTCCTAAGGAAGCTGGGGCCATGCAACATAGTTCTGAAAACTAGGATGGAAGGAGAAGACATTTGGAGATTTCTGGAAAGACCCTGTTGCCTGCAAAAAAGACAGGTGATGAGATCTTCCCTGGGCCACACCTTCTCTTTCTACTTGCACTGAATGGTGTGGTGTGAAGATGCACTGTTTGGTTCTCTGGCAGCCATTTTGTGACCACAGGATGATGTGTTAAAAAAAAAGTGGGGGAGGGAACTAACATCCTGGGAATGGCAGTATGAACAGATAGAAAAGGCTGGGTCCCTAACAACAGCCTTGGACAGCTATACCAAACCAGAGAGCACCTCTCCAACTTTTCATTGTGAGATTCATAACTGTTTGTACTATTTAAGTCATAGGTGATCAGGTTTACTGCAGCCAAAGTCATCCTGCACTGACAATTTTAACGTTTCAGAAAAGTCAGAATGTATTCCATTATCATACATGATTTCTCATTCAGGGTAAGAAGTTTATGAATTCATTTGACCATGCGAGAAAAAAGCAAAAGCCTAAAGTAAGACTGTGCTAATGATAACAGAGGTTAAAAAAAAGAGGGACATATAAGAAATGTTTCAGAGATGGACTCAACAGAACTTGGGGACTAGATTTGGGAAGGTTTAGATGAAGACGTGGATAAAGATGATTCTATTTGTCCTTGTTTGTGGGACTGGGAGAAAGGTGCACTCTTAGCTAGAAGGTGAACATCAGGAACAGAAGCCGGATGAGGGGAAAGGATGATCAGGTACGTAACCCTGGAGGTGGTGCTCATGTCATGAAGTCAGTGAGGAGACATAACTGGCAAGGAAAATCTGCTCTGGCATTCAGAAGCAAGATTAGTGTTTCAGTTGCAAATATGTAAATCAGACACAAGGGAGAGTGTTCAGCAGCTTCCATGGTGTAAAGACTCTCACCGTGGCCAGTTTCAAGCTATCAGCTTGCAAAATTTCTGTAAACTTCACAATTGCAAGCCAGTAAAAGCTGGCTCAAAAACAGCTCAGGAGTAGAATAATCACTATTATTGGTTTGGAGGTACATGTATGAACTCATTCTATATATGTATATGTATTTATACTCTGCAAATATACATAAAGGTATGTATATTGTATAATACATATATATGTGTATATATATACACATAATAGAGAACATACATAATCACACATAAGCCTAAAGGTAGTTGTAAGTGTGTGCATGTATATACATACATTTATTCCCAGTTCTTTCCACCGAGGGCCTGGGAACAGCAATACCCTAATAGAACGAGTACTCAGTGCCCAGATCTTGGTTTCTAAATTTCATGTTCCACTAAATTGGAACCAGGAGTCCTTGGAGAAATAATTGATTCAGTGGCTTGGGCAAGAAAAGTACAAGATGCGCCTGATACCTCTTTGTGAGATGTGAAATAACGCAATGTTCAAAGAACGAAAGGAACATCTGAAAAGGACATTGAAGCCAACTCAGGGAGGCTCCAACTGGCCAAGAATCAGGACAATTTCAGGATCAAAAACAAAACAAAAAGACTGCATCATATTACAACCCACTGAATAAAACAGCAAGTCATGAGCTGATTCTTTATTCTGAGGAATAAGATATTACCATACTCTCGAAGAACCTCCTTACAACTCTATAGTGGATAATCCTTAAGTCGTCACATGGATAAAATTGTCAAAATGAACATTTTTAGCAATGGGATAAATTGAAACCACGAACCACTTGATAAGATATAATGAGAAGTATACACTGTCACAGTATACACTGTTGCTTCTGTATTTGAGGAATTAACCCAAATGTAATTGTGAGGAAACATCCGAATAATACAGTTTACAAAAATAACTGGCCTAAAAGCTTTAAGAGTATCAAAGTGAGAGAGGTGCTGAGGAAAGACTGAAGAACTGCTCCAGACCGGAGGCAATGCACCAGACACAAAAACTAAATGTTACGTGTGACCTGGTGTGGATTTTTTCCCTATAAAGGATATGATTGAATACTTGGTGAAACCTGAGGGGGGGTCTAATCTAATGAGGATTAAATAGTAGTAAGGTATTCTTTTGAATTTCTTGAATATTATGGTTAGATTGGGGATCTGTGGAATGTTCTTTTCTGTAGAAAATATACACCAAAGTATTTGGGAGGATGGGGCATTCTGTTGGCAGCTGACTTTTGAATAGTTCAGGGAAAGTTCTTTATACTGTACTTACAAAAAACTGTTTTGTTTTTTTTTTTAGTTTCTTTTTTTTGGATTTTTTAAATTGTAGTCTAGTCAGTTTGCAATGTTTCATCAATTTCTGGTGTACAGCATAATGTTTCAGTCATACTTTTACATACATATATTTGTTTTCATATTCTTTTTCATTATAGTTACTACTAGATATTGAATATAGTTCCCTTGGCTAAACAGTAGAAATTTGTGTATCATTTTATATATAGTAGTTAGTATCTGCAAACCTTGAACTCCCAATTTATCCCTTCCCACCCCTGTTCCCCACTGGTAACCATAAGTTTGTTTTCTATGTCTGTGAATCTGCTTCTTTTGTAAATAAGTTCATTTGTCTTTTTTTTAAATTTAAGATTCCACATATAAATGATATCAAATGGTATTTTTCTTTCTCTTTCTGGCTTACTTCACTTAGGATGACGACCTCTAGGTCCATCCATGTTGCTGCAAATAGCATTATTTTATTCTTTTTATGGTCAAGTAATATTCCCATTGTATAAATATATCACAGTGTCTTTATCCAGTCATCTGCTGATGGACATTTAGGTTGTTTGTATGTATTGTAAATAGTGCTGCTATGAACATTGGGGTGCATGTATCTTTTTGAATTGGAGTTCCCTCTGGATATATGCTCAGGAGTGGGAATGCTGGATCATATGGTAAATCTATTTTCAGTTTTTTGAGGAATCGCCATACTGTTTTCCATAATGGCTGCACCAAACTCCATTTAGGAGGGTTCTCTTTTCTCCACATCCTCTCCAGCATTTATCATTTATGGACTTTTTAATGATGGCCATTCTGACTGGTGTGAGGTAATACTTCATTGTAGTTTTGATTTGCATTTCTCTGATAATTAGCAATATTGAGCATTTTTTCATGTGCCTATTGGCTATTTGTGTATCTTCATTGGCGAATTTCTTGTTTAGGTCTTCTGCCCATTTTTGGATTGGATTGTTTGTTTTTTTGTTATTGTTGTATGAACTGTTTATATATTCTGGAAATTAAGCCCTTGTCAGTCTCATCATTTGCAAACATTTTCTCCCATTCCATAGGTTGTCTTTTTGTTTTGCATTTAGCAAAACAGTCAAAACGGAGCCAAAGGCAGCATGAATACAAAAATGTTTGCAAAGGAAAGATAACGGCTCTGAATCCAAAAGGTTTAGAACTTATGTGACTATTTAGCTATAGTTTCTGATCCAATACCACTGTGGCCACGTGGCACAGGGAAAGGAGTGTCAGGAAGAGGCAGTCTGTTTCAGCCCTGCTTACTCAGGGCTCTGAGTATGTCACTCACCATGTCTGGGCCTCAATTTCTATATGTGTCAAATGATAATCTCTGAATTCCCTTCAGCAATAAAAATTCTTTGATTCTATGGTAGAACTAAGACAATGTTAACCAGCTGTCCTAAAACACACTTGACATTTCACAGGATAATTAAGAAATGTTTAAAAGAAAAAGGATTTCAGCTGCTCTTTGAAATTGATATATTTTTCATTTGCCATTTAAGAGTCCTGTTTTTAAATTTAACTAGAGATTTATTGCTGTTGAAGTGAAATTTTTAAGAAGAACCATTTATTTGCCCCTGCCAATTGCATGCCATGAACTTTGGTTTTAACACTTCTCTCTTGTTATATGGTAGAGAAACTGGCTTAATACTTAATGCCCAAGGGAAAGACTTCCATCTCTCATAGACGCCCCCATCCAATTTTTCAATTTCAATAATTTCATTGGCAAAAGAAAGCATACCAGAAGGGGCCAAAATTAATTTGTCAGGTAACTAATATGTCAAGTGTTTCTCTAGTTTCAACTGGACAAGCCACCAACTGCCTTGAAAAATTAGGTAGGAAGAAAGAGGGAAACAGTAAATGAAAACAGAGTGATTTTTAATTAACATAATACGTTGTTCTTAAGAGTAAGTAGTGAGATAGCAAAATAAAACAAAACCAAAAAAAGTATGAATTTGTTAAAATAACAAAATATGAAGTAACAAGCTGTTTTGAAATCACCCCTAAAATGAATTTAAAATAGAATGCAAAAGCATCAAACTTTCTCATCATTTCTTGAAAAGAAAGGAAGATCCCAGAGGCTGTGAACTAAACTATTGGCAAAAACATAAGTCTCTTATGGGCATCTTGCCCAAAATATGATTTCTTCCAAACAGTATGTCCACTGTTCGTCACAGGCCCATTAATTCTATTCCCAATATAAAAATCACATATGGCTTTTGCAACAGATCCAAGACAAAAGGCCTAGGTAAAAATCACAAAGGTAATGCACATGATGATAACTAGAGGGTAGCACCAAAAAAGTGTATTTTAAGATGACATTTTATGTTTTTCGCAAGAGTCCACTCAATACCTCAAATTAAATTTCACACTCATTTTCTAAAATATTGCAGTACTTGGAAGAGCGAAGGATCTGCAGGATGCCTAAATATGGGAAATGGCAGCAAACACGTTGAACAAATTGTATGGTCAACTGGGCTATGAGCCTTTTTTATTTCTGGTTTATTTCCTTTTATTTAGGGAGGCAACTGCAGGCTAAGGAACAGGGTCCAAACAACTATCTAAGTGGTACCCTGCTTATGTCCAATCCTCCTCCAGTGGAAGGACCTTGGTCAAGTTGAGCCTCAGACCCACCCCCCTTGGAATAACTGATACTGACACTTGTCCTGTACAGGCAGAAGGTTTTCCTCTTTCTGACAACAGTTACAGAGACACACCTGCCTTGAGTGTGAAAGGAGGGAAATTCACAGTTCCTACGAGAAGAGACCAGGCAAATCTTCAGAGATTTCTTCTGTTCACTTGGACAATGAACAGCATCCTGTAAGGATGCTTCCTAAGGAGGAACAGAAGAGTGGGCCTGTCTTATGGCTCAGACCCTCCTGGAGGCTATTATACCAACCTTAGATTATATTATACCGCTTTAAGATGGCAGTAAAAGACCTCAGAGCTTTGCTTTTCTGCAGTGGGTCCTGCCATTTTAAGGGAGATTTGGCCCTCTCAGAAACTTTCCCTGAGACAGTCTCCTGTGGGAAACCACAGACAGGGCATTTACAGGTATTCGGGTCTTTATTGTCCAGATCTGGTTTACAGTGCTGGTGAGTTTGATCCTTGGAAGTGTGGGAAACATTCCCACAATCTAATACAATTATTGCATGCTGCCGACATGCCTTTCCAGACCCCCGTGATCCACCCCTTCCCCTTCCACTGACCTCAGCTGGCGGAAGAAGCAAAGTAGTTAGGGGTAGGGGGACACTGCACTGTTCCCAAAAGGGACGAAAAGTTGCAACCTACCAAATACGTCAGGGAACATCGAGAAGGGAAGGGATTCAAACTTTTGTGGCTCTAGTGGATACAGGAACCTGAGTCACCATCCTACTGGGTCCCCGTTAGTGAGGGTTTGCCTGAAGTCAACTGCAGGCGTTGGGGCAGAGTTCACAGTAAGGAAGGGCAGTTAACTCGACCTGGGGATGGGCCCTCTGTGTTGATTCCGTGTTGATTCAATGTATTGTTGTCCCGGCTTCCACTGCTGAATGTGTAATTGGTATTTATATTTTACATGCTCATACACTAAGTGCTCGCAAGATCCAAAAGGGATTCTCAGGACTAGGAGGAGCTGCGTGTAGAGGTGCTGATGAGTCTGGGGCCCTACATCTTCAATGGTCCCCCGGAGCTACAAGTCTCTGTGACCGCTAGTGTTGCCAGTTGGAGCCTCTGGCAAAGGGAGGTGGCCTCCACTTGGAGGTGCCCCTCAGGGTTTGGACTCTTTGCCTCCTTAACACAGCTACCGGTTTTACCTCTTTTGAAAAGCAGCTATTAGCATACTGTTGGGCTCTTGTTGGAACAGAGTGCCTGACCCCTGGAGGAACTGTGACTCTCCGGCCTGGTATTTCTACTCTGAGATGAATCGACTCAGACTCAATGACTAACAGCGTGAAAAGGATCCAGTAATGGAAATGGTACAGTCAAGAATGCAGCCGGCCTGGGCCCCGGGGCATCTTGGCTCCACATGAGAAAATGGCAGGGAGTCCATGCCGCCACCTGCAGCAAAGTTGCTGGCTCACCGGGGCCCTTGATTTACAGAGGTTCCCCATCATGTCTGGACCTGCTTCACTGATGGTTTGGCTCAGCTGAAATCTGAAATGGCCACTGGGCAGCTGCAACTGTTCAGGTTCAGGGCCAACTACTCAGAACTGAAAGTGGACAGGGTCATTCTGCTCAGTGGGCAAAACTCAAGGTCGTTCTTATAGCTCTGGAAAATACGACAGTTGATAAACCTCATTATATTTTTATGGAGTCTCTTGGGTTGTTGGACTGTTGCCATGATTACTTGGACTGTCACTTGGAAAACTACAGACCGGAAGATTAAAGATACCCACCTTTGGCACTGCTAACCTGGGAAACGCATAGTGGCTGCTGATTGAACTGAGTCACTCATGTAGCCAGACCCATTCTCTGTTGGCACTGACCCGAATCAAGCTGCTGGTTGAGCCTGCACTGCCAGACTGCCGGCGTTGCTTACTTCAACCATCATCAGACCAGACTTGGTGACACATCAACCATTATATTGGGTACAAAGTGAAAGAGTCTATGTTTTTGATACACAGGCTACCATTGCATGTCAAACTGTTGAGTCCTAATAAAAGTTGACCCAATTGTCTGGCAGTGAAGGCAACCACACAGCATGGGACATTGCCCATACTGGCTCCTGTCACGTTAATTACATTTGATCTTTGACCTTTTCTCGGGGTTAGAAATGGTGCCTCCCTGCTTTTTCAGGTTATATGTCGCTGTTCCAGTCTGGTAAGTTCACACTTGCTGCACTATGGTGGCTCTCGAGACTAATCTGTTATATCCTTGGCTTGTATTTCTGGATTGCTTCCGGTCTGGCAATGGTGTGCCTTTTATTGCAAAACAATTCAACAGTGGTCTGGTAGTCAGGGAATCAATGGGCTCTGGATATTCTCTGCAATTCACTGGGATTTGGTATTGTTGAGCACTGAGGGACTCTCGTCAAGAATTGACTCAAAAGATGTCTGGCTCCGCCTCCTTTCCTTTCTTCTGGTTTACACACTGTGGTAAGCAGTCTGGTCCACACAGCTGTCCTCGGAAAGGGATCATCTCTCAGCTGTTCGCTGGGTAAGGATCAGAAAAAAGTGCCGGGAGATAACGTAAAGCATTTTTGGGAAGTTGGGATTTCTCCTGACCATTGAGCATGATGTGTGATGCTGCTTCTTTCCCCTGGTGGCAACCCCAGGCTGGCCTGGCTGGTACACCTCCTCTGAGGCCGCTTAGCCAAAAGCAGGCAGGGAATTCAAACTTACTTCTGGTTTACAAATATAGATTTATTTGCTTCACTGACATCATCTTAGGTAAACAAGATAATGTGACTAATAGGTTGGGTACAGTGTTTGCTGAGTCCCCCTACGGTGGTTCATGTGGGCCAAAGTGTGGGACATAATGGATCTCTGTACGTTTTATAAAAATGTCCTTGTCCTTCTTATACCCAGCCCTTCTGGATGACGAGTCTAGGTGTGAGTAGGGGATAATTAGAAAAAAGATGAAATTATAGCTACTGGACAGGACACAAATTATGTGTCATGTAGAGACAGCAACAATTCCAAAAGCTGAGGAGAGAACATCTCAGATCCAAGGAACTTCTGGGGACGGGAGGGACATTAATGATCGCGTCTTTCAGGACCACCCCTAGAACTTTCCTCAAGCTGGAAAACACCCCTGTGCGGCTTCCCAAACTGTTATAACCACCTTAAATTTAATTGACTGCTGCTCCTGCCATCTCTCAACAAAGGATTCAAGATTTGATCGCCATTTTTCTTAACCTAAGTCTATAAAACAACAAAGGATGGTCCCAGCTCCTCCACGAAACCAAAAAACACCTGTCAACACACCCCCGGGTATCCTCCCCACTCCTGCTCCCACAGCTGTCACTTACTCCTGTGGTATGGACAAATGCCGCACAACGGGGGTGTGGACAAACAGCACCGGCTGGGGTGACTTCCCCTGGGCCCTCTCTGCAAAAACAAGGAGTAAACCCAACTGCTGAGCTGAACTGAGAACCCTAAAGCTTATCGGCCGGCCAGGGTCAGACTGGAGACACTGTCACCTGTGCCCTTGGCTGATGGAGGCCCCATCGAGGGTGTCTAACAACTGCACAGAAGGTATTATCTTGCATCTCTGGAAAACAGTCATTTTCAGCTTTCACAGCAGACTTTCAAGTGCTTTAGGAACTACAACAAATGCCACCTGCAGAGCTAAGATGGCTGTGCAGATCTCTCCAAGAAGCAGCTACCCTGGGTTCTCAGGAAAGCTTTCTAGAGAGATGATAACCAGTCTGTTACTTATGTACAGCCTGAGGGCAGTGCTCTCTCCATGGGAATCATCCAGTTGGAAAAACCGGTATGAAATCTGTGCTTGAGCTAAAATGATCAATGACACCCTCTCATCCCTGGGGCATTTCAGGTCCACTTCAGTTCGTTGCCATGGCCGTTGTGGAGGATACGCCGTCCCAGACCGCGTCCCTGCAGGCCAAAGTGGAGTCTGTGCAGTTGCTCCTGCGATGCCTGGATGAACGCTTTGGACTAAGCAGGAAAGTCAATATAAAAACGTCAGAAGAATGACAGCTGGTCTCCTGAGGCACATCCTTACTAGGCCAGGCAATTTGTTCAGCTGGATGGGACCAGGACCCTGGGGGGCACAGCTGAAGGCAGTGCTGGAGGTTGGCTTCATTCTGGTGCTTGGAGTCCTGTACACAGTAGTCTTAATTCAATGCTGTATGAAACAAACTCAGCTGATGTGGTTGCACAGAAATGGCAGAATTTAACAAATATGGCAGGGGTGAGACCCGCACGGGTCCGCACCTTACCCTCCCTGTAGGGATACACTGAGGCCACTCTTCCCCTTCAGAAGACTGTACTCATACATACTCACAGAAATGTAGTTCTAAAGGATAAATTTTAAAGTAGAATTATAAATACATAACAATATGTATGTTCTCTGTAAATATAATTCCAGCTCTTCTTGTGTTAAAATTATACACAAAGTCTTGTGGAATAAGCTGTCTTTGTGCATCATATAATCTGAATTTTCTTGAAATGTTTACATGGCTTTGGTGACTCTGTTCTCTTTTTATATACTAAGAAATTCTTTTTATGCGATAAAGACTTATTGTTTAAACGTATTCTGGCTAAATGATATCTGGACATTTTATTTTACCTATCAAAGTAACAGACGTTCTCAACAGCCAAACTGTCAGTCTGCTTCGTATTTTGTTTACAGTCAATTTTGTTATACTGTCACTGAAATACTTAACTTCCTGTAAGGAATACACAGTTAGTGACGAAAGACCGACTGTGTTTCCTGGGAACGAGGCAAGGATGCCTGCTCTCACTGCTCTGGTCCAGCACAGTGCTGGAAGTTCCGACCGGTGTAGTAAGCAAGGAAAATGAAGTAAAAGACATTCATTCGGAAAGGAAGAATGAAACTGATTCCAATTTGCAAGTGACATGATGGTCTTTGTAGAAAATCCCAAGGAATTGACAGAAAGCTCCTAGAATTAATAACTGAACTAAACAAGATCGTAAGATATAAAACAGGCATACAAAAATCAGTTATATTTCAATAAGCTAGCAATGAACATGTGGAAACTGTATTTAATAACATAGCACTATAAAAAACTCAGATACAAACCTAACAAAACAAGTACAGAACTTGTATGTTAAAAGCTACAAAACAATAAGGAAAGAAATCACAGAAGATCTGAGTAAGTGGAGAAACAGCATGCTCATGAATTGGAAGACTCAATACAGAAAGGATGTCAATTCTCTCCAAACCATTACACAAAACACAATTCCTATCAAAATTCTAGCAAGATTTTTTTGGGTGGATATAGACAAGTAAGTGTATTTTAAAATTTATATGGAAAAAAATTATAAAAATTATATAAAATAGCTAATACAATTTTGGAAAAGAGGAATAAATTGGGAAGAATTAACTGTACCTGATTTCAAGAATTACATAACCGTAGTAATAACGTTATGTGGATCTACACAGAGATCAATGGAACAGAACAGATAACTAAAAACAGACTCACAGAAGCAATAGACAACTGATTTTTTACAAAGGTACAAAAATAATTCAGTGGAGAAAGGATGTTTTTCTTTCATGAAATGGTGCTGGGCAATTTGATGGTTATAGGCAAAAAATAAAATGAATGTCAACCTAAATCACATAACTTATATCAAAATTAACTCATCAACACCAAAAGCATAATCCATGAAAGAAAAAAAAATTAGACTTCATTTAAATTTAGAACTTTTGCACTATAAAAGAATCTAAGAAGTTGCAAAGACAAGCTATAGACAGTGAAATAATATTTGAAAATTACATGTTAACAAAAGACTCATATCTAGAAGACATCAAAAAGAAACTCTCCAAATTCAACATTTCAACAAAAAAGGAAAATCCAATTTGATCATGGGCAAAAGATATGAAGGAACATTTACCAAAGGGGATACACAGATGGCAAATAAACACATGAAAACAGGCTCAACATGACTAGCCATCAGGGAACGCACATTTTGACCACAATGAAGTTTCATTACATACCTATCAGAAGAGCTAAAATTAAAAAAAAAATAGTAACAATACACACTGTTAGTGAGGATGAGAGACTATTTCTCATGCCTTGCTACAGGAATACAAGAAGGCATAGCTACTCTGGAAAAGGTCAGCAGTTTCTTAAACAACACTTACCACACAACCCAGGAATCACTCTCTGTGTATTTATCCCAGAGAGAGAGAAAAAAAATTATGTCTAGACAAAAAGCTATATAAAAGTGTCCATAACAGCTTTATTTGTAATAGCCAAAAACCTGAAACAATCAGAATTCTCTTTAACTGGAGAACAGTTTAACAAACTGTAATACATTCATGTCATGGCATACTACTCAGCAATAAAAAAATGCACTATTGATATACATGCAACAATTTGGATGGAGTGACAAAGCCAATCACAAAATGTCACAAACTGCATAACTCTACTTCTAAACACTCCCAAAATGTCCAGTTATAGAGATGGAGTACATAACATGGGTTGTCATGGGTTAGGTGGTGACAGGGGAAGGGATGGCTGTGTCCATAACCTGTAGCACAACAGGCAGCTTTATGGTGATGGAGCAGTTCTGCATATTGACTGTAGTGCTAGTTACATGAATCCATGCAGCCATGTGAAAACATGGCATATAACTAAACACATACATTGTACCAAAGTCAGCTTCCTGGTTTTGATATTATACCAGTCACTTAAGATGTAACCACTGGGGGAAATTGGGTGCAGGGGGCCTGGACTCCTCTATCTTTGAAACTTACTGTGAATTTGTAATTATTGCAAACTTTTAAAAATTATTATGCTATAAACCTTAATCATTAAAATAAAAGTACAAAAAAATCATAGCTAAGAAGCCAGCAAAAAAAAAAAAAAAAAAAAAAAACAAACCCCAAACACACAATTCAAGGGAAAAAAAAGGGAGGAAGGAGTAGAGAAAGAGGAATAAGGGAGAGAGAATAAAGAAGAAATGGAATACAGAGAAAATAATAAGATAGCAGCTTGAAATCCAAACATGTCAACAACCACATTAAAAAGGTCTAAGCAATCAATTAAGAAGCAGGGATGATCATACTGAATAGAAAAGGAAGGCCTAGCTGTATTCTGCCTGATGGAATTGCACTTTACATACAAAGGCAAAACTAGGTTAAGAGAGAAATACAGAAAAAGACGCTAGTCCAAAGGAGGCTGGAGTGGCTATATGGATATCACACAATGAGTATTTCAGAGCATAAAATCTATCAGGGATAAAGATGATTATTGCATAAAGAAAAAGAGGTCAATTCATCAGGGGGACATAACAGTCATATATGTTTATACATCTTGTAATAGAGCCTCAAAATACATGAAGCAAAAATTGAAAAAATGGCAAAGAAAAAAACAAACTGAGTTATAGCTAGAACATTCAATATTCTTCTCTCAATAATTCATAAAACAAACAGGCAGAAAATCAGCATGGATATAGTAGACTTAAACAAGGTTATCAATCAACTTGATCTCATCGATATGTACAGAACACATCACCCAACATGAGCAGCATACATATTTTTCTCAAGTGCATACAAAACATTTGCCAGCATAGACCATATTCTGGGCTATAAAACAAGTCACAATAAATTTAAAAGATTTCACATCATACAAAGTATGAGCTCTTGACCACAATGGAATTATCTTAGAATTCAACAGCAAAGATCTCCAGACAATCCCCAATATATTGCAACAAAATAACACAATTTCAAATAACCAAGGGTTAAAGAAGAAATCAAAAGGGAATTTAGAAAGATTTGACCTGAATGAAAATGAATGTGCAAAATATAAAAAATAAATTGTGGGATGCTACTGATATATAATACTTGTGGGAAAATGTATAGCACTAAAGGAGTGTATTAGAAAAGATCTCCAACAAAGAACTCAGCTTCCATGTTAATAACCTAGAATAAAAAGAAAAAATTAAACCCAAATTAAACAAAGAAAAGATATAATGAAGATTATAACAGAAATTAACAAAATAAAAAACAAAAAAATCAAAGAAACCAAAACTCATTCTCTGATATATCAATAAAATGGTAAACCTCTATCTAGACAGATTTAGAAAAAAAAAGACGAAAGTCACCAAATACCATCAAGAATGAGAGAGCTGCCATCACTACAGTTTCTACAGTTTCTAAAGGCAAATAAGAGAATATTATGAACAACTTTATGCTAACGAATTTGAAAAAAAGTGAACAAATTAGATGAAGTTGACAAACTACTTCAAACACACAAGTATAAAAGCTAACTCAAGAAGAAATAAATTACCGAAGCTATTAAAAACTTGAATTTGAAGTTAAAAAGCTTCCCACAAAGAAAACTCCAGGCCCAGATGGCTCCAGTGGTATATTCTATAGACTATTTAAAGAAAAAATAATAATTCTACACAAACTCTTCCAGAAAATTGAAAAAAAAAAAAAAAGAAAGGAAATACTTCTCAATTCATTCTATGAGGACAGAATTCTCCTGATAACAAAACCAGATAAAGACACTACAGGAAAAGAAAATTCCTGGCCAATATTCCTAATGAATACAGAAACAAAAACTTTAAACAAAATGCCAGCAAACAGAACCAAATAATATGTAAAAATAATAAACGTTGGCCAACATTAGCCCAGGAATGCAAAGATAGTGTAACATTTGAAAAACAATGTAATTCATCCTATTAATAGACAAAAATCCCCAGAACAAATCGTATGATCAACTCAATAGTTGTAAGAACAGGATGTCCAAAATCCAATAGCCATTTCTGATAAAAACTCACAAAACAAAGGAGCAGAGGCAACTTCCTCAAGTGGATAAAAGGCATCTTTGAAAAACTTCGGTTGAACATACATACAGAGAAAGAGTGGCTACTTTACCTTGAATATCAAGGACAAGGCAAAGATGTCCAAACTTACCACTTTTACAAAATACTGTATTAGATATTCCAGGTCATGAAATAAACTGCAAGAACAAGACTAATAAATAATAATAACACAAAAAGAAAGAAGGGCATTCAGATTTAAAAGAAAGAAGTAAAACTACTTTTATTTGCAGATGACATAATCATCTATGTAGAAAACTCTACTGAACTTTTTCTTTTAAGTACAAGGACTAAATTTTAACAAGATTGCAGGATACAAGATGAACATATAAAAATAAATAGTATATATTTTAGCAATGAACAGTAGGAAATTAAAATTAAGAAATATTATTTATAATAGCATCAAAAATATGTAACATCGAAGGATTAATCTGACAAGAGGTAAGAAAGTCCTGTTCTGAAAATCACAAAAATTTCAGGGAGAAATCAATAAAGAACTTAAGACATGGACACAAAGTACGTACCCAGTATTATTTAGATGTCAATGTTCCCTAAGTTGAAAGTGATTATAAAATTAATATGGACACACAAAGGACTTAGAATAGGCAAAACGACTTCCAAAAGAGAACAACAACATTATAGAACACAGACACTCTGATTCAAGTCTTATTATAATGCTACAGTAATCAAGTCAGTGTGGTACTAGCATAAAGATGGACAAATAGATTCATGGGATGTAAGAGGTACAGAAATTAACCCACATGTGTACGAACAACTGACTTTCAACAATAGTGCAAAGGCAATTAATTCAGTGGAGAAAGGATAGTCTTTTTAATAAATTGTGCTAGAATAATTAGAAGCCAGAGGCAAAAAAAATGAACCTTGATACTTACTCTTGCCATATACAAAAATGTACTTGAAATTGATCACAGACTAAATATAAGATCTAAAGCTGATAAACTTCTAGAAGAAAAAAAAAGAGAAAAATCTTTGTGACCTCAGCTTTCTTAAGATTTCTTAAATACAACATCAAAAGTACAAAGTATAAATAAATGAAAAAAATGAATAAACTGGACTTCATGAAATTAAAAACTTGGCTCTTTCACTAACTGTAAAGAAAATAAGGCAAGCCACAGACTAAGAAACCAGATTTGCAAAAATCTGTCTAACAAAGGATTTGTATCTAGCATATAGAAAAAACACTTACAATGCAATAAGAAAAACAACCAATTAATCTTTGGCAAAGGAGGCAAGAACATACAATGGAGTAAAGACAGTCTCTTCAGCAAGTGGTGTTGGGAAAACTGGACAGCTGCATGTAAATCAATGAAGTTACAACATTCCCTCACATCATACACAAAAATAAACTCAAATGGCTTAAAGAGTTAAATTTTTAAGACAAGACACGATAAGCCTCCTAGAAGAAAACACAGGCAAAACGCTCTCTGACATAAATCCTAGCAATGTTCTTCAAGGACAGTCTACCCAGGCAATAGAAATAAAAGCAAAAATAAACAAATGGGACCTAACTAAACTTAGAAGCTTTTGCACAACAAAGAAAACCATAAGTAAAACAAAAAGACAATCTATGGAATGGGAGAAAATAGTTGCAAATGATGTGACTGACAAAGGTTTAATTCCAGAATATATAAATAGCTCATACAATCTAGTAACAAAAAAACAAACAACCCAATCCAAAAATGGACAGAAAACCTAAATAAGCAATTCTCCAATGAAGACATACAAATGGCCAATAGGCACGTGAAAAATGCTCAATATCACTAATTATCAGAGAAATGCGTATCAAAACTACAATGAGATACCACCTCACACCAGTCAGAATGACCATTATTAAAAAGTTCACAAACAACAAATGCTGGAGAGGGTGTGGAGAAAAGGGAACCCTCCTACAGTGCTGGTGGGGATATAGTTTGGTGCAGCCATTATGGAAAACAGTATGGACATTCCTCAAAAGACTAAAAACAGACATACCATATGATTCAACAATCCTACTCCTGGGTATACGTCCAGAGGGAACTCTAATTCAAAAAGATACATATGCCCCAATGTTCACAGCAGCAGTATTTACAAGACATAAGACATGGAAACAACCTAAATGTCCATCCACAGATGACTGGATAAAAAAGTTGTGGTGTATTTCTATAATTGAATACTATTCAGCCATAAAAAATAATAAGGTAACGCCATTTGCAGCAACATGGATGGATCTGGAGATTGTCATTCTAAGTGAAGTAAGCCAGAAAAAGCAAGACAAATACCATATGATATCACTCGTATGTGGAATCTAAAAAGAAAAAAAAGAAAAGAAAAAAGAGGACACTAATGAACTCATCTACAAAACAGAAACAGACTCACAGACATAGTAAACAATCTTATGGTTACCAGGGGAAAGGAGGTGGAAAGGGATAAATTTGGGAGTTTGAGATTTGCAAATGATAACCACTATATATAAAAATAGATTAAAAAACAAATTTCTTCTGCATAACACAAAGAACTATACTCAATATCTTACAATAACCTTTAATGAAAAAGAATATGAAAACAAATATCTGTATACATATGCATGGCTGTGATATTATGCTGTACACCAGAAACTGACACATTGTAACTGATTATACCTCCATTAAAAAAAATTAAATACATAAAAGTGCATAAAAAGTAAAGAATGCAGAAAAACAGCCTAATGAAAAATGGGCAAAAGATTTGAATAGAGATATCATCACAGAATTTATACAGATCATAAATAAGCATGTAAAAATTGCATAACTCTTAGTTTAGGAAAATGCAAAATAAAACCATAAAGTGTTACCATTATGTACCCACTGGAATGGATAAAATTTAAAAGATTGGCCATCCTGAGTGTTGACAAGAATCTGGAATCCTAGGACTGGAGCAGGGCAGTGATCTTGTCTCAGAAAGGGAGCTCTGCTGGGAACCAGAAGGCCTGGATTCTAGTCTCCATTCTTGAGGCTCTGGGAAAGTCTTTAATCTTTCTGTCCTTATGATGAAATACCAATAACAACTACTCAGTCTACTTGGTCAAGCTCTTGCGATGATCAGGGGAGATTACACGAAAGCACTTTACAAACGTGGAGTACTAATGTTACTCTGTGGAAAATTACACAAACATGAGTACCTCTGGAAAGGCAATTTTAAGAAAGTGGTAACAAAGAAAATAATATGTTAAGTCTTTTCACGGTCTCTCATTGCCTTTATGATGCTAGTTTAATTCCTTTCCAAAATTTCAGTATTTAGTTACTTAAAAGGTCTCCAAATATTTATAAAAATGTGTCTGCCTAAATTAATGTTTACCATCGATAAAATTATACTACTCTCCATGGTGCAAACATTTTAATAACTAATAAGTCAGTAAACTGCTGGTATTTCTTAGTATTTTAATTACTATTTATCAAATTAGAATTTGGCAGTAAAGATCACTTTTCATAAAGACGTTACATGCATATTAACACATCAATCTTGATTCATTAAGTTTGTCTTTCCAGTTCTCCTGGTAGCTTTGTAAGAATCCATGACTTCAGTTTTTCTAGCTCAGCTTTGCTTAACTCATGGCAAAGACCTGGGAAACTATGAAACTTTGTGCTCACTCCTAGAGATTTTAACATTGAGTTTGTCTCTTCACCCCAAGAATGAAGAACTAGCTCATCTGCAGCACCGTGACACTGAAATAACTCAGGAAGTGCACCGTCTCCTTTCTGAAGAGCCTAGAGAGGAGAAGACAAAAACAGAAAAGCTGAAGAAATTCAGTTAAGAACATTATGCTCAGAAATCAGAGAGGGCAGAAAAATTCCAACCCAACCAAAGTTTCAGTATCTAAAAAGGAAAATGAGGCAGTGGTATGCTGTAGGAGGTGTACAGGGTGGACCAGGCCCAGGGGCTCACTATAACCATCTATATTTTTAATATGTATATATGCCATACACATTGTTTTTATCCTTTCCCCTTTGATACTTTGTTTAACAATATTCTTTGGACAGAGCATTTCTTAAACATGAATGACTAACTGGAATTAACCAATATAACTAATTTGGCCATAAATTCCCAGGAATGCTCTGCGTAGCACTTGTTTTCAATTCTCTTTTAGTTTCAATGTGCAAACGTTTCATCAGTTTTTTTTTTCTTTTCTGTTTTGTTTGTAAACTCCGGAACTTACCTGGTAAACAGCAGATGTTTTATTCAGAAAACTAGAAAGAGCAAATACTGCTGCCACATCTGGATGATTTCTATATGCTAAATGCATTGCCATGCACCCTCCCATTGAAAATCCTCCTAAAAAGAGCAAAAATTCACTGATCAGAAAAAGCAGAATATACGCAACGATAATTTAGAATGAGATATAGCTATGCCAGTCCTCTATAAATGTTCGGAGACCTAAAAGAGATACGATGTTAAAAAGAAATTTACTCTAGATCTCATGGAAAAAGACCTGCTATCAGTAAATAATACTGTTCTATCTAAGTCATCACTGGTAAAATAATTTGTTATAGAAGGAGCTAGAATTGAACAAAGAACTCATGGTCATCAAGTAAAAATAATTATCATAATTCAAAATATGAGTCATAGCACAACTGTTATTTATTTAAACTTCTAATATCTACTTATATTTTGTTTATATTCATGAGTCCTCACACTGCAACTACAATGCACCTTTTGTCTTACTTGATTATATTTCTAGTGTTTGCCATATTATATGTGCTTAATGATCTTGGAATTAAGAAGGATGATCAAAACATTGGTGAGCTAGTTCATATATCTTTGTATTTTAACATTATTTTGGAAAGTGTCTTGTGATGGTATAATTAAAACATACATACCTATATGTACTTTTTAAAAAAAAACTCACTTGACAAGCTTTTATTGTCTTTTATGTGCCAAACAGTGTCACTGGAGTGATACTAGTCACTGGAGGAGATATGCAGCTTAAAAGACCTGGACCCTTCTGCTAGAGGAGCAACAGATATATCACAGCATAAAGAGGTAGGTGCATGATGTGACGTGGCAGAGAGGGGGCCCAACTTCAGCTTGGGGACTTGGTGTGATATTCCCCAGCTTGAATGAGAGTTAAAAGACATCTCATGATTTAAAAGAAATCCATATGTTATAGATAACAAGGCTGTAGGAACACAGCTTTCATTTCTTGGGGAAATTCAAGAGCATGAATTGTACTTTTGTCAAATGTACCTAAGGAACACATTAACTGTGACTAGTGTGGCTGAGGAACTAAATGTTCAATTTGACCCAGTTAAAATTTAAGTTCATATATTCATGTGTGGCTAGGGGCTGTCATTTTGCACAATGAAGTTCTAGATAATCTAAGCTGCACCAATGATTGAAAAAAGCTTCAAAATTCATGAATGGAGCAAAATCAAAATTAATGGTCCATTAAAAAATAATGTTGTTGCTAAGATCATTAAATGTAATCTTTTAATGTGATAAAGATTTTTTTTCTAAATCACACCAAAGATAAAATGTGAACAAAAATAGACTGGTAAGCAAAAACATATTTTAAAAATTATTTTAAAGCACACCTTCTGAGAAAACTTTACACATTAAATGCACCCACCCCATCACTTCATTTTTTATTGACCAGGGTAGCCTAACCACCTTGTGTGGTTTCAGAGCCCGTGACGGGACCAGCCTAATAGCGACAACAAAAGTAAGAAATGCTTTTGCACGTATGAAATTTCATTATGAACAAAAAATGCATCCTACAGACATTTAACCTCTTGTTCAATGCTCAGCATTTACAATGAAGAAAAATGTACTCATTGAAAACTTGTTATTTTAAGATTCAATTTAAGTCCCTTATCCATTTATAATCCTGTGAGGTCGTCTGCGATTCTTCATCAGCCATCTTTGACAATCACATTTAACATGGCAGACACTAGTGTGAAAAGGGACTTTATGTATTTTTTTCTAATAGAAGAAAATTTAACACAAAGGCCTAGTTATTTGAATTCAATTTCCATCTAAGTGTCTAAATGCAATATAAAATATACTGTTCAATAAGTAAATACCAAATAGTAAACTCATTGTAGGTAATAGTTATAATGTGTATTTATAGTTGCTGGAGAAGTATTAAAATGTCAAGACTTAACATTTCAACATACATTTAAGATTAACAAGCTGAATAAAACATGTTAAAAAAACCAATAAACCCAGCTTTTATGAACTCTTTAAGTTAAATAAAACAGAAACAATGTATAAAAACTATACTGGGAAAACTAATCGAATCTACCTGGAAACAAAATCCAGAGTGGGGGAAAAACTTAAAATTCAAGTTGATCATCAATTGAATACGATTTTAAAAATGCAATAAAATCCACCCTGCCTCCAAATTTCAACAATGCTTGCATTTGATTTACATACAATTATTCATCAAACTGAACTGTGATAAAGTCTTAAAAGATTTGGAAATATATAAATTATGCCCACCATATCTGTAGTTTCTCTCATATAAAATTTACAAGATAAACAAAATATTTATTATTTTCTATAGAAAGCTATTAAAACAGCAGTCCCAAGCCTTTAAAGTTCTGATATTTGTTGTTGAAGAAATATTAAGTCATTTAATTAAGATATATATGTTAATATAAAATAGAAGAATGCTATTATTCTCAAGTTTTAGCTCCAAGAGCTTCAGAAGAAACTTACATGATGTCAGGAAAAGGCAGCCTGGAAATTGTGGAGCTAGGTTTCATCTTGGTAATTCCAACTATACCCTCAGTTTAATTTTAAAACTTATTATAAAATTAATACATTAATTTAGGTCCACTGCATAAAGTGTTTCGACCATAAAGATAAAAATAAAGTGGATGATCCAAAATCTCACTACTCATACATAATTTCACATGTTTTTTAAAATTCATTTTAACAGTTAAACTCACTCTATGTACAATTTTATACCTTATACCTAACTTTTTCTTTCATGTAATATTGATTCAAATGTCTAAACAGAATTACAAAACTCCATAATTATTTTCTTATTCTCTGAACACATGCTAAATACCTTCTAAATGTGTATGCATAGTATATAATGGTCACACAATATTCAACTGTAGTAACAGATCATTATTCCTATAACCATTTTCCTCATGATGGGTATTTAGAGCATCCATGTAAATTATTCAGCTGTAATTCCAGAAGCACTTGATTCTCCTTGCTTCAAAATTCTTGATTCTCCTTGCTTCAAAATATGCTCACATTATCAAAATTCTTACAATCTGGTCATTACCATTTGTCAGGTTCTATACATCCTAGATCAAAGTTAAACCTAAATTATGCCAGTTTTAACAACAAATTATCACCACCTAGTGGCTAAAAAAGGAATCTCATTATGGTACAATGTTCTTGACCAAGTCAATGGATCCAGGTTCTAGTCCCAACTCTACATTAGCTAGGAAGCTAAGTTTAATATAATAAAATATAATTAATCAAAATAGAATCGCAGAAGAAGAATGCACTGCTACATACTCAAGTAGAGAATATTTTTGTTTACAAAGCTATATTGGGTGTAATTACATCTCAAGACAAGGATTCCATGAGGACATAATGTATGATATTAAATCTGGAACTTTATCACGTATTAAAATCAGTAAGGATAACAATTTTTGTACTATTATCTCTATTTTTTCCTTTTTAATCTTCTATTTTTCTAGTTTTTCCTCTCATAATTCATTACAAAACAGAAACAGACTCATAGACATAGAAAACAAACTTGTGGTTGCAAAGGGGGAGGGGAGTGTGAAGGGACAGACTGGGAGTTTGAAATTTGTAGATACTGACAGGCATATGCAGAATAGATAAACAAGATTATACTGTATAGCACAGGGAAATATATACAAGATCTTGTGGTAGCTCACAGTGAAGAAGAATGTGACAATGAATATATGTGTGTTCATGTATAACTGAAAAATTGTGCTCTAAACTGGAAATTGACACAACATTGTAAACTGACTATAACTCAATAAAAAAGTTTAAAAAAACAAATAAATGATCTAGTCTTACTATGTTGTTTGTATATGTTGAATAAAAATTATTCAGCATCTCAAATGCATTTTTCTTTGACTTCCCATTGAATCCCTCCTTCATTAAAATGTTATAAATAGCATTTAAATTTTACTTAAGTTAAAATGTGCCATCATAGACACTTTACAAAAGGATTAAACCAGTAGAAAAACATGAAGCAGTAACTTCTGTTTAAATAATCTATGAGCAATGACAAAGAAAGGGGGAAGCACAGCCTGTATATCACAGAGGAAGGAAAAAGCTGGCAGGGAAGGAACAGTGGCGCTAGCTCCCTGAGTCTCCAAATGGCAGCACAAGGCCACTATGGCCTTTTTGCTATTGGGAGTGACCATGCGGTGGGTGGTACAGAGTATGTAATAACAGTAAGAAAGTTTTTTCAACATTACATGCCAGGCATATTTCTAAGTCATTCATAGGAACCGGCTAACTGAATTATCACAATTCTAAGTTAAGTAACATCGTTATCTTCCAACACAGAAGTGCACATGTGTAACTCTATAGAACTGTTATTGAAGATTTATTTTCACTGACTGATAAAATAATAACACAGGTAACAAGGACGAACAACCTTGGATCTACACTTCTGTGGTCTCCTTCATCTCTCAAGCTAGGAAAGAGGTTTTACAGAAATTAATTAGTTAATCTCACAAATTCTAAAAAAATATTTTTTGTTTCCCAATTTTTTATATTTATATAAGGGTATATAAATATCTTACTATATACATTTTATGATAAATTTCGAATTTTATAATTTTATAATAATTTATAACCCTTCCCAAAAGAACTTTTGTTGTTACAAATTCAGTGGAGCTTTGTTAAAACACTGACCCCATTACTGATTGCTTTATAAACAAGATCATCTTTTCACAAGGTACTTTTCTCTTGGTACTTGAGAAAATAATTAAAACATTCCATGATACGGTAAAAAAAAACTAAAATAAATTCCAGATGAATCAAAAAATTAAATATTTAAAAAATCATATTATAGAAAAGCCAGTAGAAAATCGATTTGAGTATGTAATTCCAGTTCTAGAGAAATACTTTCTTAATCTTTGAAATTATTTGGAAAACAAGAGACAGCTAAAAATAGCTTTTTTGTGTCAAAACTTAACAAACAGAATTAAATGGAAAATAACAAACTAAGTGTAAATTAATTACCACTTTTGTTTACTTATTTTTAGCAAAGATTTTTCAAGACAATATTATTCAGTGATGGACAATATAACAGGTGGTAGAAGTATCAGTCGGTACAATTTTTTCAGGAAAGGAATATGACAATGTGTAGTAAGAGTTTTGCAAATGTTCAGTTACATGGAAGAATAAAAAGCTTCAAAATGAAGTAAACCTACATTTAAAATTCTTACCAGCCCTCTTACAATTCACAGCCTCTTTTCAAAGATGAGTAAGATGAGGTGACTGACAGATACAGGGAAGGAGGAGGGCTGAGGGAAGAGGAGCAGATATGCAGTTACCATTCAGTACTACGCGTTCTTAATGCATGTGCATTAAGAGTTCTCATCAGTATATTTTCTACTTGTTTGCGTATGAAGATTTTCTAATTCTAATTTGAAGCAATTTCTTATACTAACCTTTGGTCTTCCCACCGTCATCTCATTACTTATTACCCTACAGTCATCAATTCAGTAATTGGTTTTCCCATACCCAACTTTGCATCTCTTCACATACTCCTTCTGCCAGATCAATTTTCCTAAAGCACAGTTCTAATTAACTCTATGACTCAAAGACATTTTTTAATCATCTCTCCTCAATTACCTATAAAGGATAAAAGGGAAACCAGAAGAATTTACTGAGAGTATAAAATGAGCCAATGATTTTATAACATCACCTCCCAATAAAATAGATATGGTGTTATTATCCCCACTTCACAGACAGGAGCAGAAACTCAGTGCCGGTAGTTAGGTGATGAAGCAGCTGGCAGTTGTGAACATCTTTATTATGACCATTGCGCTCCTCAGGCTGCTGGTCCAGCTATGAGAGTCAACGGGCATTTTCCAGTCAGACAACAAACTTTCTGTCAAAGCCATCTAAGGTCCACACAGACAAAAGCAACAAGCACTACTTTTTCTACCTCCATTTACCATTCATATCATTATTGATGCCCAGACCTACACTACAATCGTTAAAATTTCATTTATTTGCATATCTCAAAATCTCAAATGCCTCTGATACTTTCCTATTAAATTTTTCTCTAACAGCCCCAAATACTTATGCCTTCTTCATCTGAATTCCGGTCGTACTTAATTACTTAAATCATCAATTTATTGATCATTCATTATAAATGTTCTGCCCTGTGCTAGGCATTGCGATGGGTCCTGAGAAATAAAAATGAATATATATGATCATTCCCTTAGAAGAGCTGTCAGTTATGTCACTTTAGGGCACTCATCTAGATTGTCTGGCATTCCAGTTATCATTGTAAGCACCCACAGGCTCTTCCAGGTTGTAAGCAATTGCGGTATAGATCCTGTTTTATCTGTGTGTCCCCTTGAACATATAACTTACTGCCTGACACACAGCAGCAACTTAGAAAATATTTGCTAAATGACTGAATGACAGATTATGTTATATATTCACACATTTTGAATTCACTCTTGTTAAACAATCCCCTAGACTGAGTTGGGTTCCCCCTTCCCTATACTCTTCCCAGTACTCCCATAATGTTTTATATTTATCTCTATTAGAGTTCAACATAGGTGCTAAACATAGAAACACAGAAGTAGAGTTAAACACTGATGAGGAAACAGAGACCCATAAAGGTGATGTTACAGGGCTGGAGGGCACATTGCTTTTAACTAACAATGGTGGATGCTGAAGCCAAGACAGAAATAATGGATTCCATCCATTATGCCATGCTGCTTCTCAACTCAATGAATAGTTCAGCACTTCAACAAACACAAAGGAAGTTTATAAATTTGACCAAATCCTGTCTACACAGGATTATTGTTTTAATGTTATTTAGAACGTGATGGAGACACTTAATTTGCTTTTATAATTTCATCATTAAATATAACTCATTATAAATTAAAGTTATTTGCAAATAACTTTTATAAAAATCCATCCTGTATCATTCACAGAATTCTATATAGTCCATCTCATTTTTGTATATGTTATAGAAATAGATATTTTAATAGTTTATTTTATGATTACAGAAAAAGAAAAGAGTGTAAGCAGAATAAAGAGCTTACATAAAGGCATGTTATATCCCCTTGGGAAGACAGAGTGCTAAAGACACATTTAACAAAAGTTTATAAGTACTTTATTCCTATGATATTAAGTCTGAAGAATTTACTTTTCATGTTATATTTTGACTAAGTACTCTAATTTATCTTAATTATGATGATAATAGTTTAAATAAATTCATAAAACTTGAGCTAATTAAAATGTTTTAACAATTGAAATGAGTAATCTCTTAACTGAAAATTAAACTAGAAAGAAAAATTCAACCAATACAGGATTCTTAAAGTATGTTATTATTAAAAAGAAAATCATTTAAAGTTTCATGACCTGTTGTTTATAATTCTATTATCCTTAAAAACTCCTACTATGAAAAGTTTATCTGAAACTATGAATAGGTCAAATAATACATAAGGTGCTTCTAAATAGTGTTCCAAGTAAAAGTCAATGTATAGAATTAAACAAAAGTGAGAAAAATTAAATTACCAACATCTAAAGATCTTACCTAGTAATATCCTGTTCTTCTTGATGCCACTTTTTACTTCATCATCTATCAAATCGGTGAGCACTTGACACATTACGTCAATTGATTCAAGGTGTTCTGGACAATCATTAGATATTTTAAATCTGTCAAACCATACATTGGAGATTCCTCCTTTCAAAGGAGTATATGGCCTGTTTAAAACAAACAAACAAAAAAAAAAAGAGAGCGAGAATTAAAATAAACATTTTAATTTCTAAAAAAATTGATGTTATGAACAATCACAATTTCCTCCAAGTTTTGAAAGTTAAGAATTCATATTAAAAATATTCCACGTTTACTGCCTTAACTCTTCTATGTTACATTGGTTCCACTAGTGTTTACTAATGCCAGTTCATCATCTTTACTTAATTCTCTACATCTTTTAAGATTCTTCAATTTCCCAAATCCCCATAAAAAAAGGGGAATTATATATCGTGTGTGCATGTTATTTTTTCCACTCAATCCAAATGACTGATTAATCAGGTCTACTATTCTAAAAAATTTTCTGCCTTGATAGACTTTAATCCTTATTTTTTCAATGTAAAGATCAATATTTAAGTATGCATAGCTAAATGAATGATGTTTGTCCATGCAAAAAGTCAATACCTCGAGTAGAAAAAATGATTTACCGCAAGTGCTTTTAAAAGATGGTTAATTTGTAGCACATAAGTATGAAAGCTAAGTTAGTAATTTAAAAAGACTTTTTTGGTCACATCCAGGTAGACTGTCCTTTGAATAGGGGTCTTTGGGTTTTTTGAGGTTTTTTTAATCAAGAGTTGGAACCATTTTTATTCTTAAATCTTCTTAAGAACCTTGAAATGAGAGTTTCATAGGATACACAGAATCTTTGGAAGTGGTCATCATACAGATATTCCCTACTGTTTGCATCATTTGAATCTCAAACTGGGTGCTTACTGGACTTACGTTTTACATGATAAGATGCTCTGAACTGGGTATCTTGTTGAAAAACATTGATCTTAAAAGACGCTTCTCATTTCAGGATGAAGTGGATGGTTACAGTATTAGTGAATCCTGCTCTGGGTGCTCTGTTAGTTTTGTGTGTGTGTGTGTGTGCATGCGTCTGTATCCCAAGGTATTCTAAATACTCTGTTTTAATCAATTACAACGGGGTTAAGAGGTCCTGCTTCAAGTCCTATGTTGGTAAAAGTAAATGAAGGGAATGAAAACAATCTGAGTTTCCGGTAGCAAACACAGAAAAATACATGGGGATATATAAGATACACACGGAGAACTATGGCTTTTTCAAAGATAAGGAATAGGAGAGTTAATAAAGCTTATAGCTTTTTGCTTCACAAGTCTTATTTTCTCTTTATGTGACAGTGAAAAAACAGGTTTTATGTTATATGCAAGAACACATACGAAACAGAAACCGTGGTAAAAGTATCTATTATAATTTGAAAGAAATCTAAACAATGGTGACCAGATGCAGGTTGTCTCTTAGACCAATACCTCTACTACTTGCCCCTTCTCAAATTTAGCTATATATTCTCACCCTCCAGTGTAAGTGAAATAAATGAATAAAATGTAGACAGAACAACAACAAAAAAAACGGTGAAGTCACCAGTTGAGACCTGAATGTGCTTTCCTGCATATACTTTAGTGAAAAACCAAGAGGAATTCCAGCAAACCCAAGGAGTTGGAAATAGTCCGTTCTCATCCTCTCCTCCGCTATAGCAGAAGGACCCTACGGTCTCTGCTCATCCTTAGAACCAACGGGTGGTGCTGAAGGGAACAGGAGAACTACACAACCATTGTTCTGTACTGGTCATAACATTCCAAAATCAACGGGTATCTCCACTTAAGGAGCCTAAAAATCAGGAGGAATCTTTTAGAAAGTTTCTCAGAGAAACAAAGAAATCTGGAAACAAGAAAGGTGCTCTGACTCAGATTTAACAAGAACTCATCTACAGAGAATCCTTTGTTCATTTACTAAAATATAATCATATTATAAACATGACTTTGCAACACACTTTCTAAAACTAGAATGTATATTATGAATATACCTATAAGTCAGTATATAAAACCCTAATATTTTCTCCTTTTAATGCATATACATGAAATTTTACAAACACAAGATACTGTGTGTGTGTATTGCTTTGATGTTTGTCAGGTAAATCCTATTTATTTTTTTGCTCATCTCTCTGTTCCTTCTCTCCCACGCCCTCACACATCTTGCCCTTCACACTAGGTCAACTATGGTAACGATCTGGAATGTATCTTTGAATGTTTTTCTTGCACATATATTAAAACTTTTTTTAACGTATTTTTTAGAGCACTATTTGCTGCTTTTCAGAAATGAAATAAGCCTATTTGGTTTCGTTATGCACATCATGCTTTTCTCCTTTAACAGTACCTCAAGAAAATCCTTTCATCTGATCCGGTTCTTACCCACCTTTTAAAATAACTATATAATACCTTATAATGAAGATGTTCTACAATGTAATTAACCATTCATCTACTAACAGGCATTTATTTGGTACCGAGGTTTTAGCCACTAAAAACAATCCTGCATTAAATACACCTGCATGCATGTTTTTACATATGGGGACTTTTATTCCTATGGAATAGAATCTGAGAAACAGGATACAGGATTGAAAGCTATTAATTTTTAACGCTTCCACAAAGACTACAAAAATTCACCTTTCTACAAGAAAGGTAAGGGAACATCCTGTTGTCTAACAGTCCTAGTAACAACATACTTTAAAAGATACTAACATACTTTGAAAGATTACCGTTTAAAACTATCAATTGTAGTTTAAAAATCAACTTTATTGAGGTATAATTTACACATATAAATGTGCACATTTTAAACACAGAGTTCAAAGACTTTTGAAGATGCATGTCCATAATGATAGAGAACTTTCCCTTTACCTCAGAAAATTCCATCGTGCCCATTTGCAAGCAATTCCCACTCACTTCCCAAGTAACCAGAGGGATTTCCATCACTGCAGTTACTGCTGTGTCTCTAGAACTCCATATAAAGGAATTACCTATTCATATCATTGGCTATTTTTTTTTCTTTTGGGGTTATGATTTCTTTCTTACCAGTTTAGAGGAGTATTTTGTATATTATTAACACAAATATTTTTCATTTGTATTTCAAGTATTTTTTTCAAGTTGCTTTTTATATATTGACATAATGTATTTAAAGTAGCTACCTTTTTTTAAACCAGATAAAACGCTTCATAGTTGATACAATCTGTCCTTCGTTTTAAATTAAACTACATTTCTGGGTTTTCTGATTTATTTAAGGTTTCTCAATTCATACATTTTTACATATAGAACCTGAGATTTTCTTCTAGGATTTTTGTTTTCATTTTTACACTTAAGTTTTGAATTTTTCCGGAATTTATTTCATACATAAAGTGACCTAAGGATTCAAATTCATTTCCACCCATTTGCATAGCAAATTGTGCGTGCGCTACTCCTAAAAATACAAAAACAATTTTTTCTCATAAATTTTACCCTTGCTATGTTATAGTTCTGAATTATCTAGTCTTTCTAGGCTCCATAAGAGAATTAAACCCTAATGACTACTACATTTACTGTATATAATGAATGGACTTCTCTCCAATGCATCTAGAATGGTATTCGTTCTGGTTTATCCTTGGAAAAAAAAAATCAAGAAAATGACTTGAGTCATTTTCTGTGTTCTGCAGTTCAGGTGAAAAATTCTGGTTAAGAAAGGCTCTATTTTGTTCCACTGATCTACTTGTCTTCTCCTGTGTCAGGGCCATACTGACTGTATCACAATGGTTTTAGAGTATATTCTGAGGTTGAGTAAGGTGGTCCCCCTCTCCCTGCCATCATCACTGCAAGTCTTTCAGACTTGCCCTGCCTATTCTCAGGTATCCATTCTTCTTTATCTTTCTAAGAAATCAATCAATTATTTAGTAAATTTTTAAATAATTTTGAATAACCCTTCTTAAAAATCCTTGTGGGATTTTAACTAATACTGCATTTCTGCCTGGAAGTTAACTTTTTATGACATGAATCTGAGAGGAGGGAAGATTTTTGCAGACTGAGCTCTTCCTAGGATCCACCACATTCTGATCCTTACCTAAAGCTTCTCCTGCATCATCTGGAGGCACTCAATGGGTGCACTGGGTGCAGAGAAGATAAAATCCTACACCAGCTCCCTACTGGGACTCAGGCAAAGCCTAAGTTCTCCCTCATTCCTGTAGGCCTCCTGACCTCAGAAGTTGCCTGACTCAAGAGAAGTAGATAAGTTGGAATCAGAAGAGGGGAGAAGACAGAAAACATTCAAGCCTCCCACCTCCCAGAAAACCTTCTCAGAATTAACTTTCTTAAAGTACTCCAAAAATGAAAGCAAGTGCTTTCCATAGAGCATTAATGTCACTGTCAGACAAAATGAAATCCCAAACTGTATTCAAACTGTCACTAAAATCACAGTGATCTCCTGAATGAAAACAATATGCAACTCTCATGCTAAAGCCTGAATTGGTCTGATACTCTTTTCACTTATTTCTACTTCCCTATTCACTTTATTCTATTTTCCTAAGTGTTTATTTGTCTGTCGAAGCCCTTAAATAAGGATGATATCATAGGCTAAAATATGAATCATTCTGGGAACTCAGCCATTAATAGAAAAAAAAATGGCATTCACTTAACTTTTTGTCTTTGACAGTGCCTTACTTAATTAGAGATAGATGCTCCACTGAATGTAAGTTTTACTAATATTGAAGCTTTTTGTTCTCTCAATTCTCTAAAAAAATTAAAATTCTGATCAAAGGAGATAATTGGAAAAATGTGATGAGACAAAGAATAAATTAGAATTTTTTTGTTAAGGAAACATGATCAAGAATGCTTAACTCTCCTAAGATGTTAGAATAACCTTTCAATAAAGCATAAAAGATTGTTTTTAAAGCAGCTAAACAAACTGGCACATATGTTATACTCATTCACCTTCTTCCTCACATGAATCACTTTATTAGCTCAGACATTACTGCAATAAATAAATATTTGGTGAAGAACATCTGTGTGGTTCCCCAATCAATCAATCAATCAAACCATTACACATACACACTGGTGAAATATTAAGCTGGAACAAATGTCCAAGGTTTAAAAAAAGAAAAAGAGTTGACATTCAGCTTGACACCAAGTTTGATTCCTTAAAAGTCATAAGATCCAAAGGTCATTCATAACCTTTCAGATAACATCATCTGGTTCCAGTCTTCCCCTCATTCCACTCCCTTCCCCAGCATTCAGCATGTTCCAGGCACATGGCACCTGACATTCCCTCTCCCGAGGATGCTCTTTTCCACAGTGACATCCCCAGTGCCAAGAAACTAGTATTTGTTGCATGATGAACATCAATAATCACTTGTGATTTGGGAATAATTTTGTCAGCCAGAAATAAGAGACTCCCTAAAATTATCTTATTTTGATCCGAACATCTTTTGACTTTAATTCTTATAAAATCCATTCTGTGATTTCTAGACAAAGGTCAATTTTTTTCTTCTGTTGATTTTTTAAAAAGAACATGTTTCTAAGAAAACAAGTTTTTATGTTACTAATAGATATTTAAGTGTACTATTTAAAATACTTACTAAAGAAAAATTTTTTCTCCCAAGGAGCATTTTTTTAGGAGGGCTCCTGACCAGTGACGTGTACCTGTGTACAGATCTACTGTTATCACGAGGGAGCGCTCCTAGTCTCACGCTTCAGATATGAATCCTAAGTGATGGGGTAAAGATAAACCCATTATTACCTAACCTAAATCAAAAGTGCTTAACCCTGTTTCAAAATACAAGTTTAGCAAAAAATACAAACATGCACTTCACGTGGAAAAACAGTGAATCAAAAAGTAGAGGCATTACTGATTGAATCTTACTATTTAAAATTTTTTCAAAACACCACGAAACTATATCATCATATAAATTATTAATGGCTTGTTAAAAATTGTTAGTTTTAAAATGGAAATTTTACTAGTAAACCCAAACTGAGAAAACCTCTCATTACAAATATAGCTAAAGTATGTCATAGAAATAAAAATCTTTATTGAGCACTTCATTTAAAGAGTCTGAATTAACATAATAAAAAATGATGCAACATTTTCCATTTAAATCAACACAGCAGCTAATTGCTTACTTTAATTTTAATATGCCCTAACTTAGCTAATTGAAAACATCCATTAAATAGGGTTGAGAAAAGGAGTATCTTATAGTCAAAATGGCAATTCACAATTTAATCAAAATATACTGATGGGAGGCAGGTATAGCTCAAGTGGTAGAGCACGTGCTTAGCGTGCATGAAGTTCTGGGTTCAATCCCCAGTCCCTCCTTTAAAACGTAAATAAATAAGTAAACCCAATTACCTCCTCCCGTCCCAAACTAAAATAAAATAAAATGGGCTATTTAAAAGCCATATTATATATATACATACACACACACAAACACACACACACTGATATGCTGTAATAGACCACAACCGGATAAATATAATAGACTACTGTTCTCTTTAGTTCTTTAAAGTAGGTATGACTGCTGAAAACAAAAATTCTAACTTTGTTTGATAGAATTTTAAGTGCACTTTGATAAAATACATATGACAAGTATAACATAAAGATAAAAACCTGATTATCTTAAAAAATACAGAAAAAGCATCTAACCTATTCATACAACTTTCAGCTGATTAGGCAAGGAAATAAATTTCCTTAATATAGTAAAAGGCACACAGAAATAAACCTATAACTAACAACATATTTAATGGTGAAATACTGAACATTTCCCCTCTAAGATTACACAGGAAGGCATTCCTTGACTCTATCAAACACTTTATCAAAGGTTCAAACAAGCACAGTAAGGGAAGACAATAAAATAAAAAAAATTGGAAATAATCCAAACATTCATCAACAGCAGAATACATAAGTAGAATGTGTGGTATACTCACACATAAAACCTACTCAGGACTTTTAAAACAAACTATTGATAAACACATAAACACTAGGTTGAGTGAAAGAAGCCAGACATAAAAGATTAAATTACTCTCTTTAATTGAAGACCAGGCAAAACTATCCTACACTGATAGAAAGCAGAACAATGGTAACCTATGCGTGGTAGGAACTGGCTGGATGGAGGCACAGGGAAACTTTTTCTGGGGCGACGGGAACATTCTCTGTAACTGAAGTAGTTAAACAGGTGCACGCGTTCATAGAAACCGACCGAACTGTATGCTTAAGATGTTTGCATTTTACTGTAAATTTTACTTTTAAAGAAACACATTAGGTCTTCTGTTCACAAGATGTCTTTAAGAGAGTGAAAATGCAAACCAGACAGGGACAAGATATTTGAATTCATATATCTAACAACAACAACACACTGTATCCAAAAAAGACAGAGCTCTAACAAATCAATATGTAAATGACAGACAAATAAAAACATGGGCAAACAATATGAGTGGGCACTTCTTTTGAGGATAGCCCAATAAACATATGAAACAATACTCAACATCATTAGTATGAGAGAAATACAAATTAAAAGCATGATACACCAATACAGAGCCACTAGATTGGCTAAAGTTAAAAAGACTGACAATGGAAATTGTTTATGTGGATGTGAAATGAATGGAACTGTCAAGCATTGCTGGTAGGAGTGTAAATTGCTCTAACCTCTGTGGAAATATGTGTGGCATTCCATACCAAAGCCAACACAGTCAAACCCACTTAAACATTTCATTCTTATTCATTTCTATAAATATCTTGCTTGGGCAAAAATACATAACAGCAAGCATCATTTCACTGACGGGAGACTAGATACACTCTAGGATAAAACTGTGGTGAACAGGCCATTTATTCCTGCATACCAATTAGGGGTGGCATCCGGAAAGATTTAAAAAGCCTGGTGATATTTTCAATATACCGGGTAGGAATAACCTAGCCAGTCAGTGAAATACTACAGTGGAGAAAAACTTACAGGTTCACACGTGATGGAAGGAAAAACAGGAGAGAAACTAAAAACCATAAATTTGTATAATGTCAGAAAGCATGCAGCAAAATGTCAAAGCATGAAAGCTTGATGCACTTTTAAAAAGGCTATTAAAATTAACTTTTATCAAGTACCAATTACATTAAAAAGAGTGAGAGTTAAGGAAGGCAAGTGCCTACCACGTGCCTTCTGATGCTGTTTACCAGATACCAAAGGAGATGATACAGGATTCTTTCTATGAGCAGCACAAGAAACGTGTCACAGTAGATGGAAGGCAGCAGCTACTCTGTGCTCCCAAATGAAGCCATATTATGCTACAAAAGCAAGGTCAGTAAATCTGTGCCCAAACTCCTTGCCTAAACAAAGCAGACTGTTAGGAGTATCACTCAGAGATCCCGAAACGGCAAAGTACACTGTTGAGTGACAGATTATTTTAATAATATCCTATCAAACAGCCTTCTGAAGTTTGGAAACCAAACTAAAATCTCTAAGCTTAATGACAATGCAGACTCCCTGAATTTGGGACTCGTTAGTTAAAAGTGGTCCACGGTGATTTACACCACAAGGAACTCATCTCATGCTCACTCTGGATTAATTCTATTACTGGTCAAGTCCTAGAATAAGTAACTGCAAACTCTCAGGAACTACACTTCTTATGTCATTTACTACAACAAAACACTTTAAAAAAAACTCATATGAGCAGTTAAATCATTACACAGTTAAAATATCAGGATTTATATGCAAATACCCACAGCTGCTTATTCCTAGTACAGTATTTTAAATTAGATCAAATTCTGTAAGATATTTATTCCACATTCAGTGCCTTCTATTTGTCAGGCTCTGTGCTAAGTACTTAGGATATTGTATCCCTATGCATAGGGATACAGAAATGACTATGATCTAAACTGCTCCAAAAATTAGTCTAGCACAGGGTACGAAAAAAATTGGCTAGTTAGGACACAGTATTCTAAGTATTCTCTCTCTTAACTGACCTCCACTTAAGTGCCTCATAGGATTAACCAAAGCTGTCTATTTCCATGTCTGCTGCTCACTGCTGGCTAAATGCTTCATTCTAGGCACCCTTGTACCTTCGCTCTTAAAAAACTGAGCTTTATGCTTTTTATGTTTACCAAGCAAGAGTCAGCAAAGTTTGTTCCCAGATATGTTTATACCAGTTCCATTTTCTATTGCAATAAAATAATGTAAATATTATTCAAAACAATGATAGGGTACGGGTCAGTTGAGTAGGGTCCCCAGTTTGTTTATGACACTTTTATTTTTTATTGCCATGAAATTATTTATTTTTAAACAGGTTAGTATAAAAGAGTTCTGTTCCTATGGAAACTAAGTTGAATATTCTAAGTTAAAATGTTTTGGAAATATCAACAAAGATTAGTCATTAAAATCCTATCAAATGCAGGTATGTGGTGGTCAATGGTAAAAGACTGCAAAGAAAAAAAGTCAAGGATTCTTGATTTAGACTGCTTTGCTCTCTTGTCAACACATTATGGTTTCGGCAATGTCAGCTAAGAGGGTATCTACTGGGTATGTAAATTACATTTAAACCCAGAGGAAGAAGTAATTCTTAAGGAAAGATGGTAAAATGTGGAGAGAGATCAAAAAGGCTTTTTGCATACAAGATGACAGGGAATTGCGCCTTAAAGAGTTAAATAAAGTCTAAAAACACAAAAATGGTAATAAAGATGCCAAATAATATGCTCAAGTTTTAGTCAATGTTACATAAGAGTTGGGAAGAAATGATAAGCAAAAGGTAAACAGAAAAACTCTGGTTGAGAAGCTTTAAAAATACTAAATAAAAAGTGCTTATCCAAAAAAAGGGAGAATGATATTTAAATATTCCATGTAGCTAGTGCAAATCTAAAATAAACTCTAACACCTACCTTTATCTGTTTAAACTGGGTGATAATCATCTCTCCTGATTGACAGTTTCAGTAGGAAACAAATGTTTATAGTGGTAACAGTTGTAACAGAATTCACCTTGCTGGCCCCAAAAGGGGAGGGACATATATACCACGTAGTAGAAATTTTAAGAAGTGCATTCACTGCTACAATTCCAGTGCTAACTGCTAATGTTGAATTAAAATACTAATCAGAAGAGGAAACATTTAAAAATATGGACATACTTAAAAGTTAACATCTGAAATAATCTCAAGCACATAAGCAATAAAGACATTTTAAAAAGTTATGTGCTGTAAAAATGTTTTTAAAAATCCATTTCAAATTAACCTTCATTTTCCAAATTAGTAGCTCTAAAATTTTGATGAAGAAAAACTACAAAGGTAGCCAAATCACACCCAAAAAAATCTGTTTCAGTATTCGGGACTGGGAAGGAAGATTCTGTTATTATTATTATTTTTTTTACAAACATGCCAGTAAATCTGAATGTAAACCGTGGATAAACGTTTTGAACCCAGTTATATCAGAAGTGATGTTCCTTAAAATGCAGATTACGAGCTCTAGTTCATATTTAATCAATCAGAATCTAAGAGGTGGTAACCTGAAAATATATATTTTAATAAATTTCCCAGTTGAGTCTTACTGTGAACAGTATCTTTTGAAAACAACTGCTCTCCAGTTTAAAACTCCAGTTTCCTAACTGATTATAAAATTAAAAAAAAAATCCCTCTAACTGGATGCTACTTCATGAAAATCTTGCCAGTTTGCTAAACTTAAAATGCCTCAGATAAAACACACTCCATGTTTGATCACTGTATCATACAATCTTCTCTCTCTCATCACCATCTTCCCATTTCCCCTAATTTTCAGTTTTTCCCAGGATCTGTTCTACAAATCTCTACTGTAATGACCGCTTATATTACATTTCCACCACAGTGCCCTCATTTCTATGACTGGTAGACCAGCAGAGTTCACCTCTGGCTGTGTATTAAAATCTACACTAGAATGAAGCTCTTACAATTTAAAAATCTTTCTGCTTTGGTCACACCCCAAACCAATTAAATCAAATTCTCTGCGGGTAAAATGCAGGTGGAACTGTAGATAAAATACAGGACACCAGCTAAATTCTAATTTCAAATAAACAATAAATAATTTTTGTGTGTAAGTGTGTCCCAAATATTGCTTTTTAATTACTAAATAAATCTGGCAACTCCACCCTCAGGCAGCTGTAATATTTTAATTGCTGAAGTGTGCGTATAGGATCAGCAAGTAAAATACATTTTCCATTGTGAGTTGGAGTGCTACTGCTCTAGACAAGGGGCCAGCAAACCTTTTCTGTAAAAGCCAGACGGTAAATATTCTAAAATCCGTGGATCATATACTCTCTACGGTAACTACTGAACTCTGCTTTGTAGCACAAAACGTAATATGTAAATGAACGACTGTGGCTGTGTTTCAATTATATTTTTATTTATAAAAATAGGTGGTTGGTCATATTTAACTCATGGGACATACTTTGTGGATCCCTACTCCGGACTGTCAGATCATTTTAGATTTCAATTTGTTATTCGACATACTGTATTTCTCGGCTTCACATTGTCTGGAAATTTGAAAAGTATTTCTTCATCTAAATTAAAATAAAACTGCTAACCCAAATAATGCTGAAGAACAATCTAGAAATATAGTTCTAGAAAATTTCCTCAAGGATTATCAGTAATTAATTCTTGGATATTTCTACATTCTGCCCATAAGGATATCATAGACTATTATAAGTAACTAACATCTATGGAGTACTTATTTTATGTCAGGCTTCATGCTGAAGAATTTATGTACATTGTATATTCAATTCTCATAACTCTGAGATAAATATAATTATCTCTATTTTACATTATAGTTCAAGAAACTGGGATACCCTTAGAGAGACGAAATATCTTGCTCAAAATTTTACAGCATTAAGTAGAGAAATCAGGATTCAAACAGGTCTGCCTAATCCAAAACCGCATTCTTAACTACTGTACAACAATAATTCCATGTATCTTCAATCTCCTACTGAACAATCTTATATCCTGGATATTTCTCTGAACTATTGGTCTAACAACTGTAGCAAAAAACACTACTACTGATTTTTAATCTGTCTTTACTCAATAAAATCTGAAGAGTCCCCAAATTCAAAAAGTCACTGCAAATGATTTGACAGATCTAGGCCAACCGGTTCATCTCAGACATGTGAAAACTAAGACACAGAATTGACAAATTCTTCAATAATGGCCCTTACAATTTTATTTTAATTAAGAATTAGATGACCTATTTCTAAAAGTTTTTGCTCTTCCTCTTTAATTAAGTACTGGTTTCTCAAAGATTCCATGTTGTATAGTACATACCAAATTTTTACTCAAACTAGTTACAAGGCATAACAAGTGAATTTATTGTTTATTTATTACTGTATTTGTCACTTTGGATATGTATTACATATATTTTACTCTTATTAATACATGATACATTGAAATATAAATGGTATAACATAAATGTGACTTCAAATACATTTTCAAAGTGCATATCCATTAACTAAGATTAAAACTGATCCACAGATTAGTAGTCTGTTCCTGTTTTGATAGAACTTTGTATTTTTCTTTCCAATGTTATATCTTTGTGAGGCTGTTAAATTATAAAGCAGGTATTATTGTAAAAGCAACAATTTTTGATTTAAAAAATTAAAAAATTTGAATGTACAAGAAAATTACACATTTGTATCTATCTACTTTTTTAAACCAAGCATCTTTCATTGATAACAAGCTAAGTTCAATAATGCAAATTGTTCCATTTTTGGAAAACAATTTGGAAAAGTTAATCCTCTAAACAAAAAGAAATTTACTTTAAGGCCTCTGTACTTTCTAGGAATTTTTCCTGAAGGAAAATAAGAAATAGGATAAATAGGTAGGCAAAGTAATAAACTGAGGCTAAAAACTAAAATAGTCTACAACAGGAAAATGAACAAAATAATGTATTTTCTCACTTTTATACTTGCATATTGATTACACATTGAAATGATAATATTTTTGATATAACTGGTTAAATAAAATGCATTATTAAAATTAATTTTACCTATTTCTTTTTCCTTTTTTTAATGTGATGCCAAAAAACGTTAATGTACGTATGTAGTTTATTGTACATCTCATTGATTAGCACGGTCTAAAATGCTTGATGATCTGTCCAAATACCTATTGACTATGAAAACATACAATAAAAAATTAACATGAATTCAGTAAAAAAATTTCAATGCTTTTAGATTTTACTAAATCACAATACTACCTACAAATGATGCTTAGAGCACATGAAAATTTCTGAACTCTCAGAAATATCTCTGGCCTAAGTGTGAGATACACTGGTCTAGAATTCGTATCACAATTGGCGATGACATGAAATTCATAAGCTGAAAAAACATTAATTCCTAGAATCAGGTTTCCAGTGATCTTCCATTCAGTTTTATCAGCCAATTACATATCCATTTAGGCAGAAATGAACTTCTCTCTCTCATTCCCGTGGTAATACCACTGTCTTCCTCCCTCTTAACTTCACTCGCCCTAAAGAACCAATAGCAAATGACAAGCTCTTTTGACATTTTCAAGACATTCAATTTATAGCACAAAAATAACCCATTGGCCATTAGGTCTTTTATTTGCACTACCAAATTACTAAACCTCTAAAATTATATTAAAATAGTAATTTTTTTGAACCTTAAATCTTACAACAAATTCATCATTTTATTGTTCTACCTCTTTTAATTCTATTAACTGAGGTAAGTAAAATTTTCATAGTGGATATAAAAAAGTCGTTTAAGTTCTGTTTCTACTTCTTAACACTAGTGAATAGAAAAATAAAGCAAAGCATTTGCAAACGCACACAGTGTGCTAATAAGAACAAAGCAAGAACAGATAATGGGAAATCAGATTGGCTTGTGCAGCTCAGCACATCATTTCACTCACACACAAAAAAATTTGCAAACCCCAGTTTAAAAGACTATGTGGACGCTAACTTCATAATTATAAAAAAGTCGTTTGACTTCAAAACTATACCAGTCTTATGACTGTGTGTTTTGTTAAACACATCTACAGGCTGTATGACCTAAATATCTTATCTGGTTTACTGATTCAAAAAGCTTAAAATTATTTCTAAATCCTTTGAAGTGTAGAAAGAATGCCACAAAACCCTTTTCCAGAGATTATGAACTCTGGTTTAACTAAATTATTAGACAGATTATGCTCGTGGGAGTTATTAGCTTTTCTAGGGGGTGAATGAAGGGGAAAAGAGTTTGAAAGATGAACAATTGGTAGGGCCAGAGGAAGCACAGTTCTGTAAACTGTGCCTGGGACAAAGTCTCAGTTAAGAGCTTCGGGGAATGCTTCACAAAGAATAAATTACTCACCCAGCAAAACTTGGTTCAACAGAACAATTCCCACCCCCCCCCCCAAAAAAAGTTCTGGAAAAAAGGACCCCCATTTAAAATATTTTAAATACAGAATTAAGCTTAAAAAACATCTAGCTAGTAGATTTATACATTATTTTATGCCACAGAGTTACACTGAGTAGTGATTTAAACTACTGCATACCTGAGAGGAGCTGTTGGATAAATAACTTTTATGTGTTGGAACGTTAAATCTTGATTTAAAACTTGCTTGATCCACATTCTCAATCCTCGTCCAGAATCACCTGATGAATCACAAAATCTAAATTAAGTTAAAACACTTTGACAACAGTGTATTCAAAAGCAGTCTATAACTTTCATGTCACACAAGAGCAGGAACAAGGAATATAAAAACCTCCACAAATAAAAACAACTGTATAGAAACTGATTTATCAATGTGAACTAATCAGGCATCAGTAGTTAAAAATAATTTTTATTATTTTATTCCTGACTTCACCCACTGATCACTTTAAAAAACTGTTTAAGCTTGAGTTTTAGATTTCTTCATTTGTTTAAAGAATATAATAGGAACAAATAAAGTAAATTGATTTTTCTAAAAAAGAAATTCTTTCCATACCTGATTTTAAACATTGCCATTTCTTATTTTACTCTTAAAAATAGTAAATTCCTTAAGTGCTTATAAACTTTTGTAGTTGGAACAACCTAAAACAATTTTCTTGGTTAAAACAACAAATTCCCTGAAAGGGGGTACTCAGCATATTTTTATTTTTTAACTTGAAGAAACAGAATTTAATTTTGGCAACATGTTTACATAACCTAAAATAATGATTGTACATCCCAAAGTTAAAAAACAACTAAAACTCATGCAAGAATTAATGTATGCATATTTCCATAAAAATGGAAGGAAATATATGTTCATTTTATGTTAGTCCTAAAAAGAAAATTTTAAAGGTAACAACTCTAATTTTCCAATCAATTCATTAAGACAGCAGTTTATAAAGATATCTACTGAATGCCTACTAATGTGTCAGACACTGCCCTGGCTACTAGAGGGGCAGTGATGGGACAGTGATGGGGAGAAAAAGTGCTTATTCTCATAGAGTGTATAGTTTATTGTGAGAAACAGACATTAGTCAAATAATCATAGAAATGAACGTGAAAGACAAATGTAACCACTGCAAAGTTAGCATGCTTGGTGCTTCATGGGTTTATTATATTCTAACTGGCCCGGTTAAGGATTCAAGGATAACTTCACTAGAATTTAAGGTCCACAAAGCAAGGTTCATTTTGCGTTTCAGCCAGCGATGCACTCGTTCATCGAATGCCGAGAACAGGACTGACACGACTAGACGTCCAGCAGACGGCTGCTGACTGGTCTGAACTAAGATCTACAGGTCGGTGAAGAGCAGACGGAAAGCATCTCAGGCAGGATATGGCAAATGCTAAGTCCTTCACAGGAAGGAGCAGCATGGCGTCTAAGAGCAGAAAAGGAGAAAAATGGGAAGAGCCCTGGGCGCAGGATGAATTCTAACATCCCAACAAAGCCCGAGAACGCGGAGGAGTCGTGAAGGCGTTTTTTTTGGCAGAAAGGGGGCGCGCTTCTAAAGATTACTCTGGAAGCTGTGCGAGGACAGACCGGAAAGAGGGAAGGTCAGTCAGCAGGCGACTGTGCAGGTGACAGATGCTGAGAATGCAGTGACAGGAGTGGAGCGCACAGAAATAGATACCAGATATCCTAAGAAGGCAAAATTCACGAAACTGGCCCCAGATTAGTTACAAGGGGTTTCGAGGATGAAGGGGAGATTTCTGGCCAGTGCTCCACACCAAGGCAGGAAACACAGAAGCAGCAGGTCCACACATGCTGGGAGGTATCTCTCTGTAATGCATACAAGGTCCTGAACCAGGGATTGAGCAAACCATAGCTAGCTGGAGGACAAAATCCAGGTCCTTGAGAGCCAAAAGCTAAGAAAGACTACATTAAAAAAAATTTTTTTTGTAAGAAAAAAGGAAAAACAAAATCTGTGAAAGAGACCTGTGGTTCACAAAACCTAAAACGGTTACTCTCTGACTTTTCATAGAAGTCTGCGGACCCCTGTCCCACGCTACCTGCCACCAGTCCCCTCTCAGCTACCTTTTCCTACTCCTCGCACTCCAGGCATGCTAGGCCAACAGCTGTGCCTGGAAGGTTCCGGCTTTCCCCTTGTCTGTAACAGTCTAACTCAACGTCCACATGATATACTCACTTAAGTCTAGCTAAATTTTAGCACCTTCAGCACCTTATTTCAAGCTGTAATCCCCCCAATCCTCTCCTCCTCCTAATCCTGCTTTCTTTTCTTCCATAGAACTCATTACTGTCTACTGTGTAACATTTCCTCCACTAGAATGTAAACTCCATAAGAGCAGGGATTTTTCTTCATTTTGTTCATTGCTGTATGCCGAAAGCCTAGAACAGTGTGCTGTTTGCACAGTAGTCATGTCATCGGTATTTCTTGAATGAATGGATTAATGCATGAGTGACTCTTGGGCAGTTGGATCAACAGCTCCAGAGCTCAAAGGAGATCTAAAATGGAGACACACATTTGTGTCCCATGTATGTAGATAAGAATAGAATCCATGGGCTTGTACAGAATTTAGCCTGGGGAAAAAATGTAGAGGGAGAAGAGAAGAGGGCCTAGGAGTGAATTTTGAGGAAGCCCAACATTAATGGCCAGGTGAAATAAACCACAAAGAGCCAACAGTGATAGAACCAGGAGAGCATTTTAAAAAGAAAGTTGAAAGTTGCTGACAGTTCAAGTGAGAGACTGACTGAAAAATGTCCACTGTATTTAGCAACACAGAGGTTATTGGAGACTTCGGTAAGAACCAACTCAGTCAATTCCCTGAGACTGACTACACAGGGAGAAAAGAAGTCAGGCATGGTTTGGGCCTGCGTGAACCTTAGAGTTTAGTGTGGAATACACACATTAAATTAGGTAATTACAAATATGATGAATACCATTGGAAGGAGAGCCACAGGGTCCTAAAAGAACATATAACAGAGTTAATTAATTTAATCTAATCTGAGAAGCTGAACAAAGTAATTAAACTATCATTTGTTTTTATCATCCTGAAAGAAGATATGTCTTTGGTATTTCAGGAGCTAGAAACATTCAAATTAAGTTGGCTATATATAACTTATACTCCCGTATGACTGATGTTCTGTCTTCCATACACTAGGAAAGAACCTCCAGCTTTTACAATTCTTTTAAACTGCCTCTAAGCACATTTTTTCAACCTTGAAAAGCAAAACTGAATGCTACAAAACATGCAACCATCCATTCACAAAGTACACTCTTTAAAAAGCCAGCACTTGATTCCAAGAGTGTGGTAAAACTGTTCAAATTGATTTGCCTGTATTTGGATTAACCAGAAGCCAAACATATCCTATAACATAACCACATATATTATAGTCTAATGTAAAATCACAGTCCCAATAGGAGTTCTATTTACTACAATGGAGCTTCAAATATATAGGAATTGCATTATACTTGCATAATTGGCAGAATTTCTTGAATAAATGTTCAAAGTACAGGGAGAAAAAACATAGGTGTACAACTCTGGGTTTCAGAGACATATATTTAGAAATTTGAAAATGTCAGTAATTTGAAATTGAAAAGAGTTAGAATAGTAACTTTAAGCAAAGTGGTCCAGGGAGACAAACAAGTTTAGGAGTATTTCCTAAAGATACTGTGAAATTATTTATTTATTTATTAAAAGGATTATGGTCCTGGGGAATTTCTGGGTGCTTATAAACGACATCTTTGAAACCCCAAATAGTATTAGTAATAGTCTCCTAGTTGGAAAGAACTCCTGTCATTTTAGACACCTCATTTCTAAATATATTTCATCAGTCAAATCTTTCCTTTTAAACATCTTCAGCCCTTTTCTTTCCTATTTCCAAAATGATTCATCCTGGTTCAGTTTTTTCACCTAACTTCTTCAGAACACTGATTTGGGAGTCAAAGACCTTGGTTCAAATTCCAATTCCACCACCACTCAACAGCAATTAGCCAAGTGACTTTGGGAAAACTGTTCAACCCACCTAAGCTCTTCTTTAAAATCAGAATACTTCCCACAACTGCCCATTTCCAGGTCTCTAGCCTCTACCTTTACAACCCTCTCCACTACCCAGTCACCCTTCTCTTTAAGCCCACACAAGTCCTAGCCCAAAGACCACTTTCTCTGTGAAACCTAACAAGCTCTTCATCTTCCATATGCCTTAATAGTGCCTCGCCAGAGTTTTTTCCTTACAATTCACTTGGCAGTAAGTCATATACCATCTTGTGATCTCCCATCCACTGCTGACTCAAACTAAATGAAATTTTTTATTTTAGCTCTAGGTAGGCCCCCTGAGGACACAGGCTGCATTTCATTTCTTTAGAAATCATTTCCCAAGAACTTACCCTGGGCCCCGCACTAGGGATGCAAAGATTAAAACAAGGGGTCCTTATTCTTGAGGAAGAAGTGAAGTGGGGAAGACATAATTTAACTACAAATGAGTGTAAGAAATGCTATACAGAATTAGGCAACGTTACCAAAGGCAGGCAGTGGGAGAGGACCCTGCCCCTGGGACTCACCCTTGACCTTGAGCTTTATCTTGGGGGTTTAATAGTAAGAGGGGGAAAGAGAATGAAGGAAGGGGGAGCAGAAAAGAGAGGAAAAGGGGAAAGGCACTCCAGCCCTGGCACCGTGCCTTACAGGAAGGAGATAATAAATAATCCAATGCGGTGGAAAACTCAAATCACTAATAGCTGACTCTGAAGAGTACTAAATAATGTATTTATCTTTAGCAGAAGACTTACCTTTCTAACACGCCCTGTTTAAACTTTGGGGGAAGAAATTAGGGGATAGCAAGAGTTGCAATGAGAGAATGTGGATAGAGGGCTGGCCGAGTGACAGGACACCAGGGCCAGAAGTGAGGACAAGGGGGTACGACTGGGGACAGGTTACCAGGCCCGTGTGTCCACAACCGCAGGGGTAGCGAGGGGACATCCTCTCCGAGTGCACCGGGTCCTCCCTATTGGGGCCCAGCGCATCCTCCACTAGGTCAATACTGGGGGAACCGAGGGGGAACGTTTCCCAAGCTGCAATAACCGGGACGAAAAACTGTAATCCACCTGAGCCGTGCAGGAAGATGAGAGAGGCGCTGTGCCTTCCAGCCGGCGACACCACGCAGCGCTGCAGGCGAACTGACCCCGACGCAGCCGCCATCACTCTGATCCAGACCGGAGCTTCCCGGGCCCCGCCCCGACGCCGTCTCGCGGGCGCGCGCACGTACGCGCGCGGGGCGTGCCTGGAGACGCGCATGCGCGGCGGGGCTGCGCTGGCCCGCCTCTGGGCCAACTCTGAGGTAGTTCCAGCTGAGCTGAGAGTTTGGCTTTTCTAAGAGAGGTATTCGGGTGACGCCTTCGGTAAGGCTCAAGGTTATACTTACTTGCTGTCGGATTTGAAACTGCAGTCCTAAAATTCAGGATTGCTTTTTTATTTGGAGAAATATTGTTGTTATTACGTTTAAAATTTAACAGATATCACCACGTTTTACCTCCTCTTTTGACACTTACCCGGGAGATTTGTAGCTTTTCATACACAAGATAAAAACAGCCATGTGACAATAATTCTGCATAATTTTAAAAAATAGTTTGCTGTCATTTAAAGAGGTACCTTTTTATACCTATTAAGATGGCTATTATTGGAAAAAACGTAAAATTAATGGTGGCGGTGAGGTGGAGAAATTGGAACCCTTGAAGATTGCCGAGGGGACTGTAAGATGGTGCAGCCGCAGTGGGAAAGTCTGGCGGTTCCTCACGAAGTTACAGAATTACCATGTAATCTAGCAATTCTGCTTCTAGATGCATAAAGAAAAGAAACGAAAGCAGGGACTCAGTTACGTGTACACTAATATTTTTAGTGGTATTATTCACAATTGCTGAAATGCGGAAACAACCCAAATGCCCATGGATGGATGAATGGAAAATAAACAGTGGGCTATTATTCAGCCTTAAAATGGAATGAAATTCTGATACTTGCTGCAACACAGATGGACCTTGAAGACAAGCCAGACACGAAAGACAGATATTTTATCATTCCACCTACGTGAGGTAATCTAGAATTAGCAAATTCATAAAGACAGAGTAGAGTAGTGGTTACCAAGGGCTTAGGGGAGCCTGGTATGGGAAGATACAGTTTAATGCGTAAAGAGTTTCTGTTTGGGATGATAAAAAATTTCTGGAAATAGTGATGTTGTTTACACAACATTGTGAATATACATAATGCCACTGAAACGTTAAAATGGTAAAAAATTTGTTGTGTATGTTTTATCACAATTTAAAAAATACAGAAAAAAAGAATTACTTTCTATATAAAGACCTGACTGTAGACATATTTTAATACTGAGGGCTATAGCCCCAGCAAGTGGCTCATTCCTGGTAAAATTCAACAAACAACCCAGCAGAACTTAAAGTGCCATTAAACACCAGCTTTCCATTCTTTGCAGTGTGTGCCATATTTAAGCAACTAGAACTTACCTTTTATTTGTTCAATTTGTTTATTTGTTATTTTACTTCTTGTTTGTTTATACTTTTATTTTTAATTGAAAATTTAATAAACTTACCATTTTTACAATTTGATAATTGTTACAAAAAAAGAAAAAGGGACCAAATTGAATAATCAGCTTATAAAGGAGGAACTAGCTCATAAAACTTAATCCCCTTACTCCCAGGTGACTAGACTATCATCACAGGTCAGTTGCCAAGATAAACTCTATGCTATCACAGTATTATACCAGTGCTGTCTATGGGAATGGCCCTACATACCATTAGTTAACCATAGCAAAAAAGAACTCTGAGTCATTTCACTAAAGCCTCTAGATCTTCAGCTGCAGGTACTGAGGATGAAATCGTAAGAAAAGACAGTCTGGGGTGGGCTGAGCTCTGATAGCCCATTCTCAAGAAATACTTCTGTTTCTAGATCCGCCTTCCTCATGCCAATTCTTGATAACTGCCAAGAGCCAAGTGAGAAGAAGGCAGTGATGTAGGAAGAGAGACCACTGGAGATAGGCCAGGTAAGGCTTTGAGTTCTGCTACTCTTAGAACTCCATTTACTGCCAGAAAAAAACCTTTTCGTGTACTACCTCATGCTTTTGAGACAGCAAAAAATCAGAAACATAATTATTTAACAGTTATGATGATTACTATGGATGATGATGATGATGATGATAATAATAATAATAATAATAATAAATAAATAAATCAGCTGAAACTCACTGGGACTTACTAGGTGTCAAGCACTGTCATAAATAAATTCCCATGAAACTCTGTGTTAACATTATCCGTTTTTGCCAATGAAGCTCAGAGTATGGCTTAAGGTCATACTGCCAGTCATTGTAGAGCCTGGACTCACATGTTGGTCCTTTCTGATTCTAGAGTCCAGGTCCTTTACTGTTACACACATTTACACATTAGCTCACAAAAATTAGGGTATGTTCCAACTATTTTATTTTAGGGGAAAAAATCCTTCTGCGATTTAGGCTATAGCCCTTTAGAGTCTCTATTGATTAGGAGTTCCTGTGTTTCTTCAGAGTTCCCAAGATTCCTGGTGTTAATTCTTGGGTCGCTCCTCCACCTTGAATCAGCACCAATTTGAGCAGGTAAACAGGCAGGAACTGAAGATTGGGATTCTGAGTTTCACCTAGAACTTGAGCCTTTCCAGATTTAGGATCATTATTGGAATAAGCCAGATTCTTCCAAACCTAATCAAAGTACGCCTTTATTCCCAGTGATTTCCATGCTTAGGTATTGTTGCTATTCCTTTCATCTTTATTTATAGAACAAACAGAAGGTTTTAGATTACTATATTTAGAAATGCCATCTGGTAGGCAAACTATTGAACAAAAATGTTTTGTTCCTTTCATGTAACTTTGTTTTGTATCTTTCAACATGAGTTCCTTTCATGTGTTACTTTGAAATGTAATCAGGTTTCAGGCTGGTTGTTTACTTCTTTTATGGTGGATCTTTTGCCCTTTTGAACTTGGGGTAAGAGTCATCTCTGGAAGATTTTTATTCATACATTCTTTTACTCTTTGTGTGTCTCTTAATTTTTTTGTTGTTCTTAACTCATTTCCTTTCAGCCAGTCTAGATGCCCATTGTTGGTGCACTCCCTTTTGGTAACTGAAGTGTCTAAACTAAGAAAAGCAAGTAAACAAAATAAAAGCAAAAATACCTCTCCTTGTTTTTTTTTTTTTTTTTTTGCAGTGTTTGAATTCCTATTGGGGGCTAAAGATATAAATGGTATCAGAGTTTAGTTTGCTATGCCACTATGAGTTTAGAAATCCTCTAGGGCGCACTTGCTGGCTTTAAGGAAATGACTGAAAGATTAGCCGTGTAGAGTTGTGTATTTGGTACTTTCAGATGATTACAATTAAATGAAATCACTTTATCCATGCAGACAATACACAATTATAAATGTGTTGTTTCCCTCAGTCTGGAGTGTCAAATCTTACCCCCTCCATTGGTTGCTTTTTATCTGTTGCATTACTCAAAGGGACAGAGAAACACATATTACATAAATAATACATACACGTTGGATTAAATGTCTCAGTATTATGTAATTGTAAACATTTTATAAATTAACAAAGTAGGTTCTTTTATACCTTCCCCTTGTTCATTTATGAAAGGAAAACTAGAAAAAAGTTAAAGGTCCTGAATTCTTAGAAAGCAGTAAAGCTAAACTCTTTAGAAAGGAATAGTGATATGAAGTTATAAACTTTAGTATTGTTATTTCCTTGGTTCTAGGGACCTGAAGTTTTTTCAGCTCAATCCTTCTATATACAGGTGTGATGAGGCCTCCTACTTCAACCCACTACTCCTACTAGATTTGCATGGCGTAGATGGGGTCTTTTTAGAGCAGATGGGTCACCTGGGGCATCGTGAGCTAGGCTGAGGCATTATGGGGGGTGGGAGATGACACATGAGTTACTCAGATACAGACTAAATATAATCTTGGAGCATGGGCAGTTATCACTCCTGCTGGACTATTAACAGTCAAAGTTGTGGGGAGGATAAATTAGGAGTTTGGGATTAGCAGATACAAACTACTAAATGTAAAATAGATAAACAACAAGGTCTTACTGTATAGCAGAAGGAACTATATACAATAGCTTGTAATAACCTATAATGAAAAAGAATATGAACAAGAATATATATATATGTGTGTATATATATATATATATAAATGTATAACTGAATCACTATGCTATACACCAGAAACTAACACATCATGGTAAATCAACTATATACAATTAAAGCAAAACAAAACAAGACAGAAAACAACAACAAAAACCAAACAGTCAGAGTGATTCACATCAAAGCAATGTGCACACCCTCAGTGAGGACAGTGGAAATTTCTCCCTTAAACATAGGCTGGGTGGTCAGTGTATGTGACTGGACACTGGAAAAATGTGCTTTGCATTGTCACATGAATCTTCTGTAGGAAAAGTTTTTCTCCCTTTTGAGCACGTCCCATGACCAGTTCTCGCATTCCCAGGCTACTTTCTGGAAAAACTTCTTAGTCAACTTCCTCTAAGTCCTCACATTAGTCTTGGGACTCTCCATGGATCTTTGTGTTGTCTGGGTACTTCAGACCCGATTCTTTGGTCTTCTATAACAGATCTTGATGGTTCTTCAAATTCAGAGCAAGAACTATTAGCAACTCTTAACCAGATGAGGGCAGGGAAGACTCAATCTCTCAGCCTTCCCATGGGCTGAGGACTGAGGGCTGAGGGCTGAGGGCTGAGGGCTTACTTTTTGTATTACATTGCATACATCTAATAAAAAAAAAGTAAGAAAAGCTGAAAGAGTAATTTCTCTATCAATACAGTCTGAACAATTCTATCCTGTCACACTCATATAAGAGAAGATGAAACATGTATGTAATTATAACAGCATACAATGAGCAGAATATTGAAATGATAGTGAGGAGTTACTGTTTCAGCTTCAGGAGTAATAAGCTGTATAACATTAAACAGGCCATCAAGTCTCTTTGGACCAGTTTCTCAAATTCCCTGATTCTAGGATCATGAAAGACTTTCACTGTGTTACACTTCCCATTTTTATAAATATGCCTCTGACGTTTAATTATGCTCAAAACTCTTAATTATACTGCACAAACTCCTTTTTAGTAGTATCAGAAATATTAGCAAATATAATTCTCCTCCTTTCTTGTCTGGATGATTTTAGCACCTTTACTTTTTCTTTCTACTCTTTTCCTGGTGGTTTCGAAAAAACAAGGAAAAGGAGAGTTAAAAAGAATCTTTTAAAAAGATAATCAGATCATATGAAATCAATCTTTGCAATTTAAAAAGTAAGTGCAATTTATTTTGAAGTGAACTATTTTTTTCTTTCCAACTATTTATCTATGTCATTGACTGATGAAAATATTTTATGTAAAGGTATTATAAAGGATTTTCTATTGTCATACCTGTATTTTATTAAGAAAATAAAGAAACTTTGTAAAATTCTCCTTAATTCATATTCTAAAGGCAAATACTATTCCTTTGTCTATTATCCTTTCAGAGAATTTTTTATTATAAAATGCTGGCAAAATGTAAGTCTTTATGAGAAAATTTTCTTTGTATAGGTTAAAAATAGATGCAAGTGTATATATTCAAAATAATTGAAAGCAAGGTCTTGAAGAGATGTTTGCATTATGTTTATAGTAGTACTATTCAAAATAGTCAAGAGATGGAAGCAGCCCAAATGTCCATCAAGAGATGAATGGCTAGACAAAGTGTGTTATGCAATACAATAGAATATTATTCAGTCTTAAAAAGGAAGGAAATCCTGCCACATGCTACAATATGAGTGAACCTTGAGGACATTATGCTAAGTGAAATAAGCCAGTCACAAGAGGACACATACTGTAGGATTCCACTTCTATTAGGTACTTAGAGTAGTCAAATTCATAGAGACAAATGTAGAACGGTGGTTACCAGGGTCTGGGGCAAGGCAGAAAAGAAGAGTTGTTGTTTAATGAGTGCAGGGTTTCAGATTTAAAAGGAAAAAAAAATTCTTTAGATCTGTTTCAGAACAATGTGACTATACTTGTTGCTGAACCCAAGCTCTCACTGCTCGCCACACTACAGGCCAATAAATCAAGAGATGAGTCGTTGGGACAAGGGCTAGTGACTTTAATCAGAACGCCATCTCACTGAGGACATGGTGAACTAGTGTCCCAAAGAACCATCTTCCCTGAGTTAGAATTCAGGTTTCTCTTATACTAAAAGGGGAAAGGGTGTGGTTATTTGTTGCAAACTTCTTGATGTCGGAATCCTTTGTTCCTGCAGCTGTCCATGCAGGTCAGGCCATGATTTTCCTGCAAAGCTCCAACAAGACAAATGCTATTGTGTGTTCTGCAAATTTTTATCTTTATATGAATGGAAAAGTGTTGTACCCTTAAATATCAGACAAAGCCTTGAGAATGGGCTATCCTGAATATTTCAGGCTATAGACAGCATTCTTAATTTGTAAGAAAAGCAATAGAATACAACGATTAAAGTAAAAGAAATAGATCCAATATGGAGTCAGATTTGTTCTTCCCTATTACACACTTAACACTTCTGAACTGTACACTTAACAGTGTTTAAGATGGTAAATTTTATGTTATGTGCTTCCTATCACAATAGGTAAATGGATACAAGTGATAAAATAGGAGTTTAAAGCAGTGATTATTCAAAATATAAGTGAAAAGAAATGTCTTTAGTAAATAGTGTTGTTAATCCACAGACCCACACATTATTCCAAACTAATTTAGACTAAATTGTCGGTGTTCTGGTAGAAGGTGCAGTGGCTTTGAAATATGAATCCTAAGTTTAAATACTTTTCCTGCTAGCCCTGTGATCTAATAAACTGTAGTTTCCTTAAGTGCAAGACCTATTTTACTTATTTTTGTATCTTCCTGAAATACCTAGAACAGTATTGTAAATATTAATTGTTAGAATTGAATTACAATTTTGAATTATATTTTGAAGAAACTGCATAAAGGAAGAGTGAAACTACACCTGTTCAGACATCTACCTGTCATTGGTCATGCTGGCAGTAGCCAGAGAGAGCCAGAGAGGCGGACAGGCCAGACTTGGAGAAAACCCAGACAAGGGTCAGGGTCGCGATATTAGGACCAGTTCAACTTCACTTGGGAAGGAGAATTTTTTGAAAAACATAAAGCTCATTGTTGAGAAATCATGTAGTGAGAATCAGGCGAAACTAGGACATGACTCTGAGTGAACGAAGAACTAGGTCATAAGGACGAGGGAAAGAGCGAGCCATAGACCACCAAGGCCAGTTGCTTAAAATGCGGCCAGTATGATTAGAGCACAGATGCCAGCCAGCGCATGAAGATAGGATGTTGTCCTATCACAAGGCCATTAAATGGATGGTAGTGATGAATAGGAGAAGTTCATGGTCTCCTTTAAGATCCAGCTTAGAGCCATAGACTTCTCCAGTGGCCAACACCACCCCCCTACCCGGACATACACCATCTTGAATGCACATTGGAGGTTTTCTAAACCTGCCAAAGGACTCCCTAGAAATGAGTGGATCTCAGGTGTGACTACCCTTCTCCTTGCTTTTAAATTTTTGAAAACGACATACAAGCAAGGCCTATGTGAAGCCCTGTGCTTTATATCCTCAGCTAAACCAAAGCGTCACTATTCACCAGCTCCCGTATCATCCAGCTGAGCTGTGAGGAGAGAAATAGTTGACATCTATAAAGACTGTCTCCCCAGTTTTTCCATTATAAGCTCCAGCAGGAAAAAGTGTTTAGCACATCTCTTATATATGTATATTTATTTATACATTAGATGGATACATTGTTTAGTAATACATTATATGCATACAAAACATAAATAAAAGTAGACATTTAAAAGCTTAGGATAAAAATAAGATATAAACAAGTTTTAATATCTTCTTTGCACATTCCAAAGACTGTCTTGTACACTTTTGAGATAAAGTTACCCTATTTTCGAAAATACTGTTCTTGAGGATGATTCTTGCAAATCTGAACATGACAATAACAAGGAAATGAGGTCATTTTTATGGGAATGCCTCATTTTAAGAAAGTATGAATAGACATCTCAAAGTCTAAATTTACAAGATAAATTAAATGTGGCATAATTTGTATCAGGATGAGTGTCTATGTCTTTGATCTTCTTGAAGGCATCCATCTTTATATTCCCAGTGCCTAGACTAGAAAAGGATTCTTAACAGAGTTTTTTTTTTTTAAAGATGTTTTTACACCTAATGAAAGTTTGATTTTACAAAACCAGTTTTCAAAAAACTCTTAAGGAACATACCTCTATTTTTTCTGTTTGTTTCTGGAGATAGCCAGTCTTCTGTTCGACTTTTTTCATCATGCTGAACACCACGTGTTCTCCAAATATGCTATTCTGCTTTGTGCCCCTTTGCATCTGTCCATCCTGATCTCTCAGCTAGGAGTAGCTCTCCCCTCCTTTGCTTGCCTATTCGTTCTTCAGACTCAGTTCTGTCTTCTTTTCCTTTGTCTGGTCTTTACTGAGCCCAGATGCCACCTGTACTTGCCCCTCCAGCAAGCGTCGCCACCACGAGCACGGCATTTACACATTTGACCATTTCCTTTTCTGTCTTTCCCACTTCCTACTCCCCTGCTGTGGCCTTAAAAAAAAAATCAATGAAAATAAAGAGCTTCTATTTAACATTGCCACCGTGCCAAGTCCTTCATAGTGATTCTCACTTGAAGGCAGGCTGCAGGTGTGTGTTTATGTGTGTTATGTGCACATGTGTGCAGGAAGAATTGTCATTTAATTTTTCTCCCATACCCTTCACTAGTTTTTATTTACATGGCTATTATAGAATGCACAATAGACAAAAGACGTTAAAAACATCATTCATTGCAGTTGTGCAATAGGAAAAGTCCAAGAGCTAAATAAGCAACCTACTCAATAATTTACATTAAAAAAAAAAAAACCCACTAAACATCAGCTTTTAGAAACTTTACTGGCAAAAATCTCAACTTCTTGCTTCAATTTGCACCAGTGATAGGCTTTGAAAAACTGTTTATCTGGGTAGTTTCTTTCTTTCTTCTAACAACTTTCTTCTTCTTACTAGCATTGAAGTCTAAATGGAAAAAATTAATAATATTTTGTTTATGAAGACAAGTGGGTTGACTGTAAGAAAAATATTGATTCACGTCTTGCTTCCCAGTGAGAAATGCCACCCATGAAGTCTGCTGGCACTTGCTTCTAATAATAATATAATTTCATGAAAGCCAGAAAAAGTGCATACCTTCACTTGCAAAAGTGTGAATTATTTATTTTTCTTTACAAAAAAATGTAAAGTGCCTCGGTGTTCAACTTTAGCTGAAAACAATTTAACAGCAAATGCTTACCTAGACTATGGAAGACATCAAAAGGGCTTGTCATATTTCTACACAGACTACAAGAATGTACATCCCTTTCTGTGGAGTATTAACATAAAATTTAAAATCTACAAAAGTTTAAGATATTAAAAGGTAAATAATAATCAGCCTTCATTGAGTTATTTCTTCTTAAAAAAAAAGATTCACATATACTGTATAGATTTAAATCTTCCTCTTCCTCACAAAAAGTATCCTATTTTTCTAGGTTTCTTACATTGTGCAGGTGGAGCTGATAGACAAAAAAAGTGTATTTCATGGTCGTTAAAAATCATCGCATATCCGAACAATTCCCCTCGCTTGCCACTCTTGTCAGAATAGTTCTGTTCAGTCACATGGTTAACATCTGGAAACCACTTGGGGTAACAGCTACCACTAATTTGTTGCTTCTTCAGGGAAGACACACTAGAATGGAAGTATTGAAGGTAAATTCCGTGTTTCCTCCAGCGCACACACACACAGACTCACATCTTGTCATTGTCTTTAAGCCATTCATTAGACCACTGAAAAGACTGAACTGTCAATAAATATCTTCCTTGTCTTAAAACAAACTTCCAGAAAACATAAAAATGCACTGCAAATGAAACCTCTTGATTATTTCAGTTCACACAGGACATGAATTTCATTTTGACCCATGGCCCTGGTCATAAACACAAGGTACATGCATTTTTTTCCCTGTAAGTTGTACATTGTGTAAAGCACCAAGTTTCCCTCATAACATCATTAGGGGACTTGTTCATTTCTGAGGAAGGAAAAAAAGAAGGAAAATACAGAGTGTGGTATGAAAAGTTCAGCCAGACTCTTTGTACTCAACAGAAACCATTTCTTAACTGTGTCCCACAGGTCTCTCAGGCATTTCCAGTAGGGTCAATCCAAGAAGCTTCTCTAGGGATTTCATTTAAAAGATTCATATGAGCCAAAAACAAATTTTTTTTAAAGGCACATAATACCATAAAGAACCAACTATGCTTTTTCCTTTTCTATACTGGTCTGTATCACAAGTTAAAAAAAAAAGGAGTTGTTCTTTGTATTCAAAGGTTATGCTGATCATGCCAATTATTTCGGGATCTGAAGCTTAACATGAAATCCTTTGAAGAGAGAACTTTAATTTGTGGCTATGGCTGTTGTTCTCTGAGGTTGTCATTGTTTATAATTATTATCTTTCTTGACCTGTGGTTGACCAAACCCTTTCCTCAAAGATGTCACTGCATCCCTCATGACTACAGGCTAAGCTGTTCTGCTGAAGTTTCTTGCCCACCTCCCGCATTGTTTGAAAAAGTGCTTTATTGCATCCCCGAGAGTGTTTTTGTGAGGCTTTACTGTTTTGCAGTTGATTTGCTTGAGCTCACTTAAGCCTTTCGGTTATTTTGCACCTAGTCCAGTGAAATTGTATTGTGATGGCCATCATTTGAATTAAAGTGGAGGAAAAAAATATCTCACTGTAACTGATGCAAAATCAGTGATTACTCACATATCTATGTCTCATGTTAATGTAAATTGTCTGGTATTCACCACTTCCCAAATGTGAATCGTCTGAGTTTTAAATATATATATATTTAAGGATATATATATATCCTGAGTACTAAAACAAAGATAATTGACAAATCTGTATTCTTAAAGAACTTATGATTCCTTTCAGAGTATAGCAACAGGGTGATAATAAAAAAAAATACATTTTAAAACCATCTGCTATTTTAATAGTTTGAACCTACTACAATTAACCAAAATCCTTCTTGTTCTTATCATTTCAGTGTATGTCACGGTGAACCGAATAGTAACTCAGAAGTAGTAATGCTGAGATTAATACTGCTGACTGGGAAGTAGGTTTCTTCCTGCAAATTATCTGCCGTTTGCAGAATTTGCATTTGTTTGTGAAGAAAATACTCCGGTGATGCATCTTGTTAAATAAACAACAGTCACACGACTCAGCTCATGGAACTGTACCCTTCAGTTGTGTCCTACAAAATATGTTCAAATACTTTGGGGAATTTGGAAAAAGTCACTTTTCAGTGGCTTCTTCATGTAATTCCACATTTTAAAAACTGTGCTCAGAATTTCCTCATTTCATCCTCTTGCTTATTAATTGATACATCGTTTAGTCTGCCCAGATGGTACTTCTCCCAAATGTTAGGCATGCTTTTTGGTTTCCTCAATTAGTATTTACACTTTTGTCTTTATTTACGTCTACAGTCAGTATTGTCTGATGCTTCCTTAGATTATATTGGTTGATTCCGTTGAGGACATTTGTTTAACCAAATGATGGAAAATTCATGATGCACTGTGCTGAATACTGTTGGTGAATGAAAGCTATATCAGACTTTGGTCCTACCCTTAGGAATTAACCTTTCATAGGGAAACAAGAAGTACACTTGTCTATAATATATGGTAAATACAAGTAACTCCTATTAAGTTTACAGATAAAATTTTAACAAGTTAAGAGGAGAGAGAATATATTTCTAGCTATGGAAAATCAGGGAAGGCATATATAGAATAGACAATCCCAGTTCTATAATATGATGATCCGAAATTGCCAGCCCCTGGACTCCAACAACATCTTGAAGCCTTCCTTAGGAGAGGCTCTTGAGCTGTCTGTCTCCTTCAGTTCAGTATGTTTCTCGTGGGAAGGAATGTACTCTGACAGTGTATCCTCTTGGCTCTCCTTCCTTGCCTACCTTGTTCTGGCTCCATCAGGTTGATTCCTAGCCCCTGGATAAAGGGATTTCTTCTCGTGATGAATTTGGGCCGTCTTGCTACAATGGTGTAATTCTTGTAGTAGGCCTGTGTGACTTGGACGTGGTAGACTTGCGCTAGGTGTTTGCTGATTGAGTGATGAATGCATGGCGAGTGAGTGAGTGAGGGCGAGTGAATGGTCATCAGATAGGAAACAAACCGGCCCAAGAAAAACAGCTGGATCCTGATTACAGTTTTGAACCGAAATTACACAAGAGAACTTAGCATCACTCTTTGAACCCGAGTATAGTTGTTTGATTAATGTTTGCTGAACATGATGTTCCTCAAAATCCTCAATTTGTGCATTTGTATTTCAGCATTTGTATTGTCAGGGAAAGCTCAGTCTCCTTGTAAAAGGGGTAATCCTGCTTCACTACTGGGTAAATAGATCATTATGCAGTGTTTCCAACAGCTTTCCTAGAAATGACCCCTTTGAGGTTCAAAAAGGAACAAAAAGTGATTCGATTTTGTAAGTGTTATGCCGCTTCTTATTACATACAGTGTTCAATAAAAAAGAAAGTGCCGCAAGACCACTCTGTTTGTCCCATGGGTCTAATATCACAGAGCCTCATTCTTACAGCGTCTACATTTTGGCATTTGTTTGTCAAAACTGGGGTGGAGGTAGAAGTATTCTTTTTGCCAGTTTATGTAATGCCATAAAGCAGCGTTTTTCATTTTTCAACACTTATTAGCTCGGCTCCCCAGCTGTGTAGCACCACGCCCTGGTGTGAAATTGAGAGGGAGTGCTCTGACAAGTTTATATTGTCTTAAATTTATAGCCTTTCTTTTGCATGGGGGAAGGGTTGGCTCTTTTTAAAAGGACATTATAGTTGTATGATTTTGTAACACAAAACTTCTCCAACATGAAATAATAGCTAATGAGAAGGATGATCATGTTTGGCTGCCCTAAATAAATCTTAACAGCTATGTAATTAGAGAAAGAATGAAGCAGGAAGTTAATTAATTAATTAGTTAATGAACTGATTGACCCATTTAATCTGGGTGTTTTTATATCCTGCCAAATATATATAGCCCCGTGCCTAGCATGACAAATATGGTAAAAATTGTGAGCCAGTAGAGAAAAATATAAGCTCAAACTCTACTTAAATGGTTGGATTTTGCTGTAATTATTCCTATAATCACTTTAAATCTTTATTTCCCTTGTTTTCTGAAGAGCAGTTTCCAAAGAAAAAATAATTTAAGCTGATTTCACAGAAGATTTGGTACGGCCAGCAGGAAATGGGTTAAAACAATTACTGGAGCATGATGTAGCCCATTAAAATGAAATGATCGACGACAAGCTAGAAATTTTAAGATAAACAAACTTAATCCTTGGCTTTTCCTTTCCTGCTCTCACACACACCCTAACACGTGACAAACAAGGGGGAGATTCTTAAAGTATTTTTAAGATCCATCTTGAGTAAGACAGCACAAGTAAACTCAGATAAAGCTTTTTATATTTATGTTGTGTGAAAGGCTTAAAAATCAACACAAAATCAGACTTTCAGTCTTCTATGAAGTCATGCTTTGCATTGGAAGGTAGAATGGAAGAAGAGCCTTTACAAATCCTAGACAAGGCTTGAAAAACAGGCTCAAATTCTCCCAGCCACAGCTGGTGGTGGATGGGGTGGGGAGATCCACGTGTTAAGACTTGGAGAATGCCCAGGCTGGCACTGACAGCAAACAAGTACCTTCCTGTGCAGTCAGAGTAAACTGGAAGCAGCTTTAATTGGCTTCCCAGCTTTGTTTGCACATGTAAAATGCAAAACAACAACTGTAAATCTCCTAAAGTCATCCCAAAAACCCAGGGCCACCTTCAATTAGGTGAGTCTTGTGCTCATGATCTTATTCCAGGTGGAAGGCCAGGACACTGGACGTTTCAATTTCAGCAAGCATTTGAAAAAGTGGCATTAATTTTTGTGCCAAGCGAAAAGAGTACTCTATAGACATAAATGAGACATCTTGAAGAGAGCTCACTGAAGCCCAGATTCCGTCTTTTAACCATGGCTTCCTTGAGGTACAAGGAAACTGCAGCAGCAGGCAGGTGAGGCCGGGATGTAGCCATTGGTTTGGAGAAACCCATTCTGCAGCAGAGGGAACTGCATCTGGAGAGAGGAAGAAGTGGTTTCACAGACATCCCCTGGTATTTGAACAGCAGAAGGAAACAGAAACCGTTCCTCCACTAAAACCTGCATGGGCAAAATTATGCGCTGGTCTTCTCCACCAGCTTTTACGTGTAGACCATATTTTAACTTGGGAAGATACAAAGGACAAGCTAGCTTTTAGAATGATTAGTGCTGATTCTTCTTTCTAAACAGAGGAGTGGCATGGTCATGTGTGTAACAAGCTAGCTCTGGCAACACAGATATAACTTAAGGCACAATATATTCAGTAGATGGAAAGAGGCTAAGAGGAGGGACTCATTAGAAATCTTTTTCAATAGACTAGGGAGAGGCAAAAATTTCCTGAATTTAGGCAGTGATTTTCGGGCTGGAGGTGAGGGCGGATTAGAATGGTGGAATGGGTTGAGACTTGGTTGCTCATTGGACTTGGAGATGAAGTATGGGAAATAGTCTAAAATGACTGTCTCCAAGTGTTCCAGTGAAGCTATTAACAAAGATAAAGGATATAGAGGAAGGAGCAAGTGTAGAGTGAGGATAATGGGTTCAGCTTTTCCCAGGTGATTTGAGGTGTCAACAGGAGTTTGGTGAACTTTGGAAATAGGATCTAAAGCTTAGATCCTATTGGGGATGGAAGTAAATTTGGGGAGTCACCTGCATCTAGGGATCAGATAAAAGGCGAGGCCAAGGAAGAGAAATCAGTGAAAAATTCTCAGGAGGAATCCTGAAGGTAGAAGGAAATCTGGAGGAACGTCATGAAAGCAAAGAAGACAATCAGGCTTAGACAGTTGTTTAGATCAACAACCATGGAGAGTATATGAGAATGAAATGGGGCCATTGGATTTAGGGGGTACAAGGGAGCTGAAGCAAAGATTTTTTTCCTTTTAGTTTTATTGAGATATAATTGACATACAGCATCATATAAGTTTAAAGTATATAGCGTAATGACTTGACTTACATGTATTGTGAAGTGATTACCACAATAAGTTTAGATAACATGTATCAGCTCATATAGATATGGAGAAAACACTTTTTCCTTTTGAGGAGAACTTTTAGGATTTACTCCCTTAGCAACTTTCAAATATATTATACAGTGTTAACTATAGGGTATCATGTTGTACATTACATACCCAGCACTTGTTTATTTTATAATTGAAGTGGTACCTTTTGACCACCTTCACCCGATTCCCTCATTCCCACCCACCCCTCAACTCTGGTAACCACAAATCTGATCCCTTTTTCTGAGTCTGTTTTTAGGCTCCACGTGTAACTGAGATAATACAATGTTTGTCTCTCTCTGAGTTATTTCATTAATCATAATGTCTTCAAGGTCCATCCATATTGTTGCACATGGCAGGATTCCTTCTTTTCTGTGGTTGAATAGTGTTTTATCATACATATATATGTTTCTGAGAGCGTTTTCAGTAGAACAGTGGGTCTAGGGATCAAATTGCTGTGGCTCAGGTTGGGAATCTAGGGTAAAAAAGTGAATACAGCAAATGAGGTCTATTCCTTTAAAATGTTTACGGGTAAAGTCAAGATGGAGACAACGTTGAAAAAAGGAATATTTTTCAAAATGTAGATAAATCGAGCATATGATAAATTGACCAGAGAAGCCAAGAAGAAGAAGGACTGGACAATGGCTTGAACAAGAACTGAAAAAAGATGTGAGGGAATGGGAGGGAGAGCCTTGCAGAGTAGGGTGCCCTTCCGCTGAGGCTAGGAAGGAATGGGGGCAAATCTGAATGTGGGGACAGTGGAAACAGGCAAGACTGTCCCTTTCATGGCCTCTTTCTAAGAATGAAAGGAATAGGAAAAATGTTAAGGACTTAAGAAAATCTATAAACACTTAAAGGAAAAGGAAGCTGGCTAAGAGTAAAGAAGAATCGCCAAGCAGCCAGAAATGCACGTAGAAAGAAAATACAAAGGAACTAATTTACATCATCCACTTGGTACCAGTAGCCACTGGAAGGAAACAAGAAGTAAGCAGTTTACTGATCTTGTGCTGGAGTTGGCAAGGCAGAGGATCAGGGTGAGATGAGACTGTTGATTGAACTGAAGAGAATGTGGTACAGGATAAGCTAAGCAGGGATAGCATTAGGCCAAGAAAGTGCATAAAGAGAGGATAAAGCCTGCGGATCCCCAACAAGGTCTCTGAGCCAATTTCATGAGAATGAGGGAATGAGCGAGATGGAAGGACAGGAAGTTACATATAATATAGGACATTGAAAGTTAATTATTTCAGAGGTGGAACATTATTTTGTAGTGTATAGGAGTGTGAGAAGACTCCCTGAGGAAGTAAGACTGAGCAGGACCTTTAAGAATGGGTAGAGTTTTAATGGTGGGGAAGAGGGAGGACCATCTGTGGCCCAAATCAAGGAACTGGGGACAGGCTTGAAGAGAAACATGAGTCCCAGAGAATCAGGAGATCCAGCCAGAGAGGAAGCAGTGAAAACAGTGATGTACTGGAGTTTACCAGAAAAAGCAAGGTGGAGGGGTAAATTGAGCTACACTGTAGAAGGGTCTGAAAACCCGTTGAGGGATTAGCACTTTTATCTAGTGGACAGTTGGGAACCATCCCAAGGCATTAAGCAGGGGAATGCCATGAAGAGAGCAATGTTTGAGGCACATTTACCTGGATGGAGACTCTGGAAGGCATGCCCAAGGGGAGGAGTGCATGCCCCAAGGGTGCCATCGAGAAGGCTCAGGTGACAGGAGCCAGAGCAGTGACTTGAAAGGAGGCAGCCTTAGTTAAGAGATGAAAGGATGTGATGACAAAGTAGATGCAAGGAACATACAGGTGGAAGAGCTGAAGCGGTCCTCAAGTTCTCAGGCCAGGACACCAGAAAAAAACCCCAACTGCTAAGGAGTGTGGGGAAACTGCAAAGGAGGGGAGGTGTGGGGAAGGGGAGACAGGGGCGTGTGCACAGAGGAGAGTTTTCCACCCCAGTGCTTCTTGTTTGTGCCGTGAAAAAATAAGGCTCTTACGAAGCCACAGGATGTCAAATGTTCGTAAACACAGTTATTATCATGTTATTCGCTTTATTAAAACTGACACGTGATGGAGTGGTGCACTGTTGAGAGACAGCAGTTGTAGGCATCACCCTGACACGAAGAAGTCAGAAGTTGGGTGGCTCCTTTCGTCTCTTGAAGCAAAGACTTCTGGTGAACAGGCTCTGTTAATAATGGCTGTGTTCCAATTAAAAAACCTTTAAGGGCGGATTATATGAAAAAGACTGTTTAATCACACCTTAATTTTTTTCAGTCACAGCTGCACATGGGTAGCGGGCACCATGCTGGGAGCACTACCTTTGATTGCAAAGCATAAAAAGTTTTACAGGCTTTTTTTTTTCCTACTAAGTTAAAATTTGGGGTCTCTTCTATGTTACACTTGGGTAATAATCTAGGACAAAATAGTCAAAAGTGCATAACTGGACCCAGTTAAAAATGTATTTTAAAAAAATCATCTTTGATGGTCCCTAGTTATTTAGGTTGTGGAAAAATGTGGATTAATGAATATTTTAAATAAACTTTACTATGTAGTAGGTTTAAAACTGTGCTAGATAGATCAGTAGTAACCAAGAGTAATGAAAATATTTCTCAAAACGGTTGTTTGATGGCAGAAATATGACAGTATTTTATTATATTTTTGGAATTCATTTTTTTTCTAAAATATTTCCTTTAAGGTTTTTTTTTTTTAATAGAATGTGTCTTTTAAGAGCAGGCTGTTTTATAATTACATGAACGTATGCTACACAAACTGAAAAAGTCCTTCAACTATAAGTAGATTTTGTTCTCATTACTGGACCATCAGAAATGAAAATAAACGTTGCCAGTAATGACTTGTGTTTTCTCCATGTGGAGTATGATTAACAAGACGTTTCTCCCCATATAGAGTATGACTTACAGAATTTTCGGTTGAGTTCTAGGTTTAGAAGCTCTGATTCTTCAGTGAATTCTGAAGCCAGTGAGAGACCTTTTCTAATTCGTTCTAGAACAAGCAGTAAGAGTGGTGTGTTAGTTCCCTAGGGCCATTGTGAGAAATTACCGCAAGCTGGGTTGCTTAAAAAGACGAAACTTTGTTCTCTCACAGTTCTGAAGACCCAAAGCCTGAAATCAAAGTGTCAGCAGGGCTGTCCTCCCTCCTAAGGCTCTAGGGAGTAATTCTTCCTTGATTCTTCTAGCGTCTGGTAGCTTCTGGCAGTCCTTGGTGTTTCTTGGCTTGTACCGCAGAACTCCAATCTCTGCCTCTGTCTTCGCATGGCCTTCGTTCCTGTATCCCTGTCTCCTCTGTGTCTGGATGCCTCTGTGCCCGAATCTCCCTCTCCTTTTTTTTATAAGGACCCCAGTCACTGGATTTAGTGGCTACCCGAAATCCAGGATGATTTTGATCCCCAAATCCTTAACTAGTTACATCTGTAAAGACTTTATTTCCAAATAAAGTAATATTCAGAAGTTTAGGATAGACACGCATTCAACCCACTATAAGTGATAATAATAATGTCTCAGGGTTGCATTGTTTTACGTCTTAAAAGTTGTCAGCCAGACCAGCAGTGGAAGGGAGGGCCTGCTGGGATGAGTGGCCCAAAATGTGGAGGCCTCAGGCTACAGCACAGGAAGAGATCGGGTAGTGAAGCCATCCTTGGGCCTTGCGCGTCCATGGACTCGCAGCAAGAGCCTGGGCCTTGCCTAAGTCTCCCAAGGTCTCCTGGCTCTTCCATGCATGGGAACAAGATCAGCGGCTTCTACTCCGGTGTCTAAACCTGATTCACTGCCGACTAGAGTAGACCAGAGAAGGGGCACGCAGGCGGGGGGCAAACCAGCCTGGCTGTCGATGCAAGGCCGTCATTTTTTTTTTTTAACAAATATTGCTAATAGCCCCTCACACCTGTATCAAGTGTGCTTTCTCCTTGAGACTGCCACAAATCAGTGAGGTAGGCAGGTGTAGCAGGATTCACAGACTTGGTGAAAGGAGCACATGGTTTGTCAGTGGGTTCAGCAAGTGTTTTGTGAGCATGTGTTGGGTTCTAGGCTCTGGCTAGAAGGTTCCTCTAGCAGAACCAGTGCAGGTTTTCTGGCCATGGGTCCAGTGCTATTAATTATATTGTCCACTTTATGTAATAGTGGTCATGAAGTGAGGATGCTGGGGCTAGAATCTCAGTTCCTCCATTTACCTCTCTGAGCCTTCCTTAGATATTATACACGCAGACTGAGAGGAAGAAGAACAACTCCTTCATGGGCTTGTGGGAAAGATTACATCGGTTTATACAAGTAAAGTATTTAGAAGAGTGTGTGACACATAGCAAGTGTTTAATAATGTTGAGTTACTATCATCACTATACACAAGGTACTTTAGTTGAACAAGTGTATATATAATCCTTAACCTCAGGGAGATTATTATTATTAATACAGACATACTTGCATGGTCTTGTAGTTTGCAAGAATCATCCTACTATTCTTTCAAACCCCCTTCAATTTAGTCAATATATTTGTAGGCTGGAAAAATGGACTTGAGTGAAGTGACTTGTTTAGTACAGCGAGTTAATGGCAGAATTGTGCCCTCAAATCTGGTTATTCTGACCCATAGGCCACACCTTAAATATTAAAGAGAAGGGGAGAGAGCTGGTGGATATTCAGCAACTGTATCCCAGGCTTGTGATATGGAAAGTTGAATTGAGAAGCATCCTTGGTAATAGAAAATATACAGGTTTAAAAGTCAGAAAACTTGCATTTTAACCTCTTCTCTGCTGGAGAATGATGTCCATGCTTTTGCAAAGTGTACTGACGATTAATGAGATGGATCCTCACTCTTCAAGTCCATCTGATGTATTTCAAGCAGTGGAGCTCCAAGTTGTAACCTGCAAATCCCGTCTTCATTTGCTGAGTTTGTATTTGCTGGAAAATGACAGAGTCTGGCCCCTGATGCAGACTTGGCTTGTATAACGTGTTGCTTGCCGTGCGTTTGGGAGATGTCCCAACAAACCATTGTTGATGCAACAGCGATGGGTCTTTTAAATGTCAGTTCTGTGAAAATGTAATGTCATTGGACTTGGACAGGTGCCTGAACCAGACCACCCATCATATTTATTTTTCTGTCAAACAGGTCAAACCAATTCAGTTGAAGGGCTTTGAACTTTCTTGATAGCACATAACTCACATTTCAGTCTAAACGTACGATGAGTTAACACTGAAATATTGCTGCTGAAAGCTACGTTTGGTGCATATTTTTTGCAAGATCTTTTCCTTTTGTCAATTTTATGTTCAGCATTTGCTCTTAAACATTATCCTACTATCTCGCTGAGGGAAAGAGAATCTTTTCTTTTTCTTCTTTTTTTTTTTCAATCTGACAATGGAACTTGAATCAGTGTTCAAGGTCCTCCCTCATGAGAATGATCTGTTTTATGTTTTTTCCTATGTTTATTAACCAGATTTGTCTTACTCCCATGACTCTCTGTCCTGTGAGTTACTCTTCATTATAATTTGCAGGAAATGCTCCCACTGAGATTAGCATTATGCCTGGCACATAGCAGGCATTCAAGAGTTGCTTGATGACTTGAAGTTTATGTCCATCTCAGTAACACAGATAATTCTGGGTCTTAGCCCCCTTCTAAACTGACCTGTTCCACCTGACCTCTGAGATCAAAGTTGCTCACGTCTTACCAGGAACAAGCAGAGTGTGAGGAAGCTGCCTCAGAAAGACATATTTGACGTTATGTCCCTCTTGTTGATGGCAGTTGGGTGTCACAGCTGGAGCTGGCCTGCCTTCCCCTGTGGAAAATGTGAATGGACCCCAGCCCTTCCTCTTCGGAGAGGACTGACATGTAAAGTGCCTGTCAGCACTTACTCTGGCTGTCCACTTACCCTAAACCTAAGGGGATGATTTTCCCAACCCAGGGAAACTGGATTCTCCACGACTATGACTTCAGGCTGCTGAGAATGACTTGATATGGGGTCTGCCTTTCTATGTTCCTTTCATTTTGGTAAGTCTCATATAACCTGGGCCAGCATCCAGGCTTATAAGAAATTCCTTGCTTCCACTTCCTAGTATGTCCACAGTGAAGAACATATTAATTTATGTTCCCTTAAATTTATATTTTTATGTACTATATGGAATCTTTGATGTCTGTCTATTCTTTGTTTAGGCTTCTCTGTAACTCTTATACTTCCCTCACACTGAGAACCCAAGTCGCCTGGGTGACAGCTCATACTGAGATCAACCAGGGCCACCAACTCCAAGAATGGCATTTGTGACTGGGGTGTACTGGATATGAGAGCAGCAACCACCTGCCGTTCAGGAAAAGGCCATCAAATCATATCTTCACAACAGCTTTACTAACTCATAGTCACAGATGAACAGCATTAATTTTTTTTCTCAGTCAGAAGTCTTTATTGCAGCATAATCATCTCTTTCTCCCTTGAATTCCTTAGAACTTTGTTCTTTATCACCTTTTCTTTTTTTTTAACTTTTTTTATTGATTTATAATCATTTTACAATGTTGTGTCAAATTCCAGTGTTCAAAATTGTAGAATAGATAAACAAGATTACACTGTATAGCACAGGGAAATATACACAAAATGTTATGATAAATCACAGAGAAAAAAATGTGACAATGAGTGTGTATATGTCCATGAATGACTGAAAAATTGTGCTGAACACTGGAATTTATCACCTTTTCTTGTCAGGCAGTTTAGCACAGTAGCTAAGTGTGCAGCCTTCAGAACCACATTGCCTGGATTTGAGCCCAAGCTCTATCATTTACTAATTGTATGACCATGGGCAAATCACTTACCTGTTTTGGTGTCGCAGTTTTCTTATCTGTAAAAGGGACCTAAAAACAGTACCTGATAAATAGGGGTTAGTATGAGGATTACTTAAATAAATCCATATAAAACATGCTTAAACAAAACCTGGCATGTTGTAAGTACCCAATGCATCATAGTCATTATTAGTCACTACTTCTAGTGGGCCCCTAACCCCTACACTACAGTAAGATCCCTACTGTCAAATAATATAAATATGCAGCCTTGGGGATTCAGATGGGATTCTAAACAAAACAAACTCAGAAGCAAAGAGAAAGTTTAAGCCTCCAGAAATTTCAGAGTAGAAGCCATCCTTCATGTCCTTTATATTCACTGAAAACTAAAAAAGGTGAGACACTGGCATTCCTCTTGATCAGGGATTCCCAAACTTTGCATGCCCAGAATCTCATGGTGAGCTTATTAATACTTGAGAGATTTAATCATTTTGAAATAGAGTTCAATAAAGTGTGTTTAAACAAAATCTCAAGAGGGTGAATGATGTAAACGTTCCACAGATTACATGTTGGGAAGGCTCTCCTCTCTCACACATTCATTTACTCATTCAATATATGTTTTGAGCACATGCTCTGTGTGAAAAAGATCATGCCTAGTGCTTTGGGGAGGGGGGGTCCAAGATGAATTAAAAACTGTTTTTGTTTTTCAGAGAAATCAAAAATACAGTAAGGGAGGTGTGTCACATAAAGATCTTTTAATTTTGAAAGGAAATGAATGAAAAATACTCTGTATTATTTAAAGCTGAGCAGGGTAATTAGAGGGTAGAACTTGATCAGTTGGGTAAACATAAGAACTGAGCCTCTTAACTCCAAAGGGATACATCCAAGAATCTTAACTTAAGGACACGAATCATAATAGTTGAAGAAAATGGGCCTTGAGTGAACCATACAACCCAAAGTTCTCTATGTAGAAATATTTAGATGTAACCAAGGAAGGTTTAAAAGAATAGTTACCAAAGCTGACTCTAAATTATATTAACAAATTTCTTTCTTCATCTTTAAATAACAGTTGAGCCTTTATTTACTTTCAATTTATAGCCATTAAGAATTTTACTCTCCTGTGTGCATAAACTATGTCCTTAAACTCAAAACCAGTAAAATCCCAAGAAGGAGACAGTGTTGCAGCCAATGTGCAAGTGTCTGGTTTGTATTGTTTGTTTTATGAGGGGGAAGTAATTAGGTTTCTTCATTGATTTCCCCTTCGAGGGGGTACTGGGGATTGAACCCCTGACCCCTCGGGTGCTGAGCACGCACTCTACCACTTGAGCTATACCCTTCCCCTCTGTCTGGGATGGTAGAACCAGCTATTTCCTAGTGGCCTCATTATAATGATTAGAGTGGAATAAGGTGCTTCATTTCCTTCTGCTCTTAGATGCCTAGCTCCTTGATGACAGTCTTATTCACCCGTATAACCTGTTCAGTTGCAAGTCACTGTGAATTTCAAGCTCCTGCTTTTAGCAAGCACATATTATATAATGCACAAGGGGCATTTTTGCCGATAGAGACCTCAGGAACTATCTAATTCAGTTTTGGACCTTGAAATGGAGATTCAGAGACCTAAGTGAGTCGTCCAAGGGAAAGCAGCTGAGCAGTCCCAGGTCGTTCACTGTGCCTCGGATCCAGAATTCCCAGCCCAGGATTCGATTGTTGAATTGATTGAACTTCAGTTGCTCCACAATATTATACAAGTTACAGGTATACATTATAGTGAGTCAGTTTTTAAAGGTTATTCTCCATCTATGCTGTTATAAAATACTGGCTATGTCCCCCCGTGTCGTATAATATATCCTTGTAGCTCATTTTATACCTAGTAGTTTGTACCCTTACTCTGCTCCCCATATATTAACCCTCCACCTCCCTCTCCCCACTGGTAACCACTGGTTTGTTCTCTGTATCCATGAGTCTGCTTTTTGTTTTTATTATATTCACTAGTTTATTGTATTTTTTAGATTCCACACATACATGATATCATACAATATTTGTCTTTCTCTGATAGGATTTGTCTTGTTAGGTCAGTGGATGATGCATCCTTGGTAGTCAAGCATAACAAAGGGCATTTTGAGCCCGTTCTTCCAATATCTGTGTCTATCTATGAAATCTATACATGTACTAGTTATTGTTCACATCATACAATATATTTTAAAAAGAAAATTAATTTAAAGGAGGAGGTTAAAAATAAAATATATATAGAAGTCCTAGGAATTTCTTCCTCTCCCCACTTTGGAGTGAGGCCATTCAGACTTTTATCTTAATAGGGTGAAATGATTTATGTAAACGGGGAAATAAAAAGTCCTTACTGATTATAAATGAGGGGTAACACACTTCCATCCCTAGTGCCTTATTTTCCACAACACCTTGGTCCAGGAATGTTTATTAAATGAGTGGCTCAGGACCCATTTCCGCACGGTTTTCTTTCACTGAATTTTTTTCCTGATAAATTTTTTTCCTCTCTAGTTTGATAAAAAGAAAAGCTCAGGACCTTCGTTTGTGAAACTCAGAAGGTAGATTTTATGCTCTGTATTGAAAAGCACATTCTTTTCCTGCAAATACTGCACATACCTGTTTCATCTCTAGTTCCAGAGAAACTTGATGAAAGAGAGTGTTCTCTTCCCCTAGGAACTTCCTTCGGACTATTCTTATTTCAGTATGCTAAGCCTCGGTTTTTAAGTTTCTTCTACAGAAATTACATATATCTCATAGCCAGAGGATTTTTATTTCTAATTTTCAATGAGCAGCAGAAGGAAAGGAATGCCTCTAGATTTTTTTGTTTGTTTGTTTCCAAAGGAATCCTTCGAAGTAACAGGGAAGGCATGAGGTTTGGTGATGAAGGAGGTAGTGGGTGTGGGTGGAGGGAAAAGTCAACACCAGTGTAAGCAGATTATCTCTAATGTATTACAGAGCGTTAAGGGTCTTTATAAATACAAACCACAGGGAAACTGGGATCTGACAGCTGTTGGAGGAAAGCCCACGAAGGAGGAGGAACAGGAGGTGTGGTTGCTAATTTCCCCAGCCAAGATGTCAGCCATCTTAATGAGCAAAGTGAGACACCACGGGGTGGCAGATACTAGGGGGATGTTGGGACAAACTGTCTTTCATTAACTACTCAGACACAGACCTTTAGGGTACGTTTTCCCAAGTTGGTCGAGAAGGGAAATGCGTGTGTCCTCATGCTTTATCAAACATCCTAGGGTTAGAAGAGAAAACCCAGGAATCACCAGCTTGATGAAAGTCCATAAAGTAGTTAATTTTATACTTGTTCCCACTCACATCCTGGAAAGAGTCAGGTAAAAAAATTCTGTCTCCCTACGGAAACACATTGTAGTGGGTGGGTCATGGGAGGTTACGGAATTACACTGCTTGAACATTTTAATTTATTACTGGGAGAGGGAAGCCTTCCCTTTAGACTTCCTGAATGAGCAGACTCCCCGGGCAGTTGGAGCACTTACCACGAGCTACGTAAACAAACAGTTCCTTGGGTGTCAGCTGGTCCCGACTCAAACCAGTTTTGCACCATCAAAGGCTTATATTCTCTAAAGTTAAAGTGACAAGAAATAGAGCAAACTATCAAAATAATTCCGCCCAGCTGCAAGATTTGGAGCGAGGCTCTGTCAAAGGCAGAGTGTGCTTGATCCAGTTAAGAACTCTCTCATTCTTTATGGAATTTGAGTATTAAATGAGGCCCCAAGATTTCTGGGTTCAGGTTCTAGTTGTTTACCAACTAAAAGAAAAGAGCCCTCAAAAACTGTTCATGAGGCTTTGTGCTTCAAACCATTCTTACCAAACATGTTGATGAGTTAAGTGTAAATGAATCAGAAACATACGGTTCACATTTCTGTGGAAATCCACAGGGCATATTAAGGGAATTAAAGGGAAATGTGTTAGGCCAAACATTTAAGAATTTGACAAAACCAAAATCCACCAAAATAGTTTAACATTTTCTGGTGAGTCTGTTCCAGTTTATTCTTCTTTAATCGTGGATTTTTCTCAATTGCTTTAAACTCACATTTTTATGTGATGTGATAGATCCCTGAATAAATTCCTTACAGTGAATTTACCCACCTACTTCCTTGTATTAATCCCACATAATGAAGTTTATCCCAGCTAATGATGCTATAGTTTGACGTAATTCAAATATTGAAAACTCTAGGGATTTTGGATCAATTACAAAGAAGCTAAATTGTGAAATGGTGAAGTCAAAGTGATATAATATATTGAACTAAAATCATTTTTTTTTACACACTCATTGTCACATTTTTTTTTCTCTGTGATTTATCATAACATTTTGTGTATATTTCCCTGTGCTATACAGTGTAATCTTGTTTACCTATTCTACAATTTTGAAATCCCAGTCTATCCCTTCCCACCCTCTACCCCCCACCCCCGGTAACCACAAGTCTGTATTCTCTGTCCATGAGTCTATTTCTGTCCTGTATTTATGCTTTGTTTTTGTTTTTTAGATTCCACATATGAGCGATCTCATATGGTATTTTTCTTTCTCTTTCTGGCTTACTTCACTTAGAATGACATTCTCTAGGATCATCCATGTTGCTGCAAATGGCATTATGTTGTCGGTTTTTATGGCTGAGTAGTACTCCATTGTATAAATATACCACATCTTCTTTATCCAGTCACCTGTTGATGGACATTTAGGTTGTTTCCATGTTTTGGCTATTGTAAATAGTGCTGCTATGAACTAAAATCATTTCATGCACCTTACCTATTTTAATTCCGCATCAATATTGTTTAAGGCATTGTCCCTAGGTGTTTGGGGCCAGGAAAAATTTAAAAAGTAAATAAATAAGACACGGATCATGCTCTCAAGGAATATATAAGACTTAGCCTCTGCTATATTATCATGAACTCAGAGGTATGGTATGCCTTACTACGCAGCTGAAAGCAATATTGGGAGATTTCTTTGTAAAGTGACTCTTGTAAAGTGGGGAAGAGTCTGTTACCCCAAAGAAGCATGTGCAGAAGTGACAACATTTCATACAGTCAATACTTGTGTAACCCAGCATATTCCAGAAGATAGTCTTTTCTCACCCTAAAAATAAGCGGAAATTATCCTCTATATAAAACTCTTAAAGATAGTCTGACTTTTTATTTAATAGTCATCTGAGTGAAAAAGATTAATCAGAGTTTGTTTTCATCACTGGCACTTCAGAGTAGTCCTACGTAAAAGCCTCTAATTTCACTAATGAATATTGTGCAGAAGTGAATACGTTATGAAGAGACGGCAACTTAACTTCTTAACCTGTTTTCTAATATTAATGTAAAATCACTCAGAATCATGTTTTATGCAAATAATAAAAGAGAGAGGAAATCTGCACTTCAAGTGTCAGAAATTAACACAGAGTAACTCTAACAAAGCATCTCACCAAGCCGTATTTCTGATTTAAACTTATGAAGGTGTATCCACTGAGGCACTTACCTCCACATAAAAATACAAGTGTCATGGTGTTTATCTTTTTCAGACGTTCCAGATACCTTGGAGAGATAAATTTTCCTTCTTAGCTCTTTTTTTTTTTTAAAGGTAACATCCCAGGTTGACAATATCCATCAGTCAGTGATCCTTGATAGTGGCAACTCCCTCCACTTGAACTTTTTTTGAGGCTACGATAATTTAGGGTCCCTTCCATTAGATGGGGTCTAGGCAGTCAGGGTCCCTGAAAGAGCTGTCCTGATTGAGTCCAGTCCCATTGGAGAGATGGCCATGTCATGGAAACCTCACTGTCATGGCTGGCAGCTGGGTGCATGTGCCTACTAGGAAGTTAGGGAGCAGCTACAGTGCTGTGGGCAGTCCTGAAGAGTAGAGGAGGGGGTCCCAGAGCTCCAGTCTGTGGTGGGAATCATTCCGAGTATTTTTTTTTTCATTATTAGTATGTTTTCAGCTACGAAGCATGTCATTTGAGGGTCTTCTGGAACTAATGTTTAGGGGCAGCTGAGGGGAAGGAACTGGGGCAGAAACTCTGGCCTCTTTAAAGAGCATGACTAACCGATTCTGGCTGGTCTGGCGTCAGCACCTGAGCTCTCATCCGTGGGGATGAGTAAGTACAGCAGCTGAGTCCTCAAGGAGCTTCGGTTCTCGGCAGAAGTGCACTGCTGGGCGTCACCGGTTAGGGAGACCTGTATGAATCATTAAAAGCGAAAGAATTGCTGTGATGGCATAGGACTGGGGGGTGTGGTGGAAATAGTGACAGGAACTAAGAGGCCCAATCTTGGTTTCAAAATTAAGGTTCAGGTTCATTCCAGGAAAATGGCAAGGAATTTAAGTAGGAGTCGAGTAGTGTTGGGATAGCAGTGAGGAGTGGACGTGAAATCTGATCAGTCTCAAAATTGTCTAATTTTGTTTGACATTGATTGTGCACTAAGACGTTAAACATTAACTCAGAGAAAACCCCAAAGCATTTCAAGAAACCTATTTCATTGAGAATACAGTATCTAAAAAATAAAGGAAAAAAAACCCCAGTGATTTTAAGAATGGAAAGGGGCCTAACAGAAAGATTTAAAAATTGTTAACAGCCTAGTCTGTCTTCATAATTGATGAAGCTGTTACCAGGTACAAACTCATTCTGCTCACCACACAACAGCCCAGTAAATCGAGAGACGAGGCATTGGGGCAAGGAACAATGATTTTTTTTGGAAAGCCAACAGACCGAGAAGATGACAGACTAATGTCCTGGAGAACCATCTTAACCCAAGTCAGAACTCAGGCTCCTTTTATACTAAAAAAGGAAGGGAGTGTGGTTGGTTGTTGCAAACTTCTTGGTGTCAGAATCCTTTGTTCTTGCAGCTGTCCACATGGGTCAGGTCATGATGTTCCTGTAAACCTTCAATAAGACAAGTGTTATTCTGTGTTCTGCAAATTTTTATCTCTCTATGAATAAAAATGTGTTATACCCTTAAAGATCAGAGCCTTGAGAATGGGCTGTCCTGTATAGGCTTCTAGGCATCGCTCTTCTACAAACGGTGCAGAACCGGCATGACTAAGCCCGGGGGACAGAGCCCAGGGTTGGAGCTAAAGGAACAGATCCAATATGGAGTCAGGTTTGTTCTTCCTATTACAAAGCCACTTCGTCATAGTGTTGTTTTTATTTCTATTCTTACTTATGTCACTAAAGATTCTGTGAGAAAATAGACCATATCATGATCTTTTAAACATTTCTGAAATAATTTTAAAACAGGGATTGTAAAACAATTAAGCTAATAGAAACAAAGGGAGCTATGCTCGGTAGGAAGAAAGAATATTTCTAAGGTTGGATTCCATGTATAGGATGTTAAAAATTATGTTTTTGAATTCTCTCCCTATGTACAGTTTAGACTGACCAACAGCTGTATCAGATACCTTACGTATTTTGCTTTTCAGTAAAATCGCAATATTTGGAATTTGAAACGATTAGCCAGTCACTTTAGCCACCCAGACGAAATGCAGTCTGCCTTCAGTACACCAGTCACTTGCTTAGTTATCCTCTTGGAGTTAATACGGAAGTTTACTTCTGCTGAAAAAAGTACATTTTTGGCTTCAGGTTAAAGAGGATAAATTTAACATATGAAGACTACTTCTTGTGCTATATTCATAGAGCACAAAGAGGGAACCTGGCAATACGTAGTTCAGACTACAGACAGATAACTCTAATAGAACAAGTTAAGGAAGAAAAAAAGACTTGGAGGCTATCCACGTTAAACAAATCAACCAGAACATTGCCAGCTCCTCAGTACACACTACCTGGGCGCCTCCTTTGATTTTAAATTCTCAACCTTTAGAAAAATAACGTTTACTTCTGGTTTGAATTTTTCCTAATCTAACCTGGCATAAGAGACCTAAACAAGCTTAAATCTTAACTAATTTTTTTCTTCGTTTCCTCTAAAACATGTGGAATATGTTTACTCTATTGTTTTAGAGGGTTGTTTTATTGATTGATCCTTTTATATGATCCCTTTGCTGCAAAAGGTTTTGATATCGTGGAACAGTATGCTGTCAGTCTAGTAATAATAATGATGCATTATTAAGACCCAGTGTCTGTTTGCCTTATCTGTTTCTAGTCTTTTCACTGCTGTTTCAATTTCCACCATCTCACTTTGAAAGGTTTTTCCAGTTATTCCAGGAAATGGAGTAACTCAGTGCTGGCAAATTCCCCGTGTCTTGGTTCTCTTTCTCAAGGAAGTAACAATCATTGGGGTTGGTTTTCCTGTCATTTTTTTTTCCTCCCGTCTTTAATTTCTCATTAGTATTTTGTCAGGAGAGTAGCTTTTACCTTTGCTCCTTTATTCTGAAAATATATTTCAAGAGCCAATTATTTTTCCCTGAAATATTTTCCTGTGGTTTGGCATGTAATCCGTTCACTTAGTGCTACAGCTGAAATCCCTTGCCTTGCTTCCCCTTATTTTCACATGTGGCACCTCCAAGCCCCTTGTACTAGATTTCTATATATTTTTTGAAGGCTTTCTGCATATAAAAATTTTATATCCCTTTTCCCCACTTTACCGTAGTGGCCTGTATTATTCTTACTCTGGTTAGTTTTCACTTGAAACATTTTCAATTGCTGGATCTTTAACAGTTTCTTAAACGTATTTCATCTTCGTGGAGTAGGCATCCCACGAGCCCTCTGAAAACCAGATGGGGGCTGTTTGTCTTTCTTTCAAAGTCAGTTCTCTATGCCCATCATATTCTGAACTAGCTATTGAACATATATTTAGTTATCTTATGTATATTTTCCTAGAAGCTGGGTGAAATAGATTTATGTTTCCTCTTTTTCTTTGTGGTTTCTTGGCCTCAGATACTTTTTACATAATATGAAACTGGGCCTCTGAAACCAAGAATCTTGCGTTTTCTTAATCTAGTTGTTACCGTGTCTTTTTGAAATGCTTTTTCAGTAAGCAGAAATATGTGGGCTCATCTCTTATCCCAGAGATATTTAAAGTAAAAAATGATCATCACATGCTAAAATAAAATGCTATACTCCTGTGAGGAAATTGGGAGGACAATGACCACAGAAAATTTCCCTAATAATAGGGATCAGGGGAGATCAGATTTAGGCTAAAAGAAAACAGAAAGAAAGAATATAACTAAAGAACTTAAAAAAAGAGGAAAGATTCTTGTACTTCACTAAAAAGATCTCCAAAGTTAAAAAAAAACAAAACAAGTAAAACAACAAGAAAAAAACTTTGTTTCTGAAAGAAAGTCATCATCTGGGTACTTCATTGGTCACGAAGGTTCTTCTACTACCATTACATGATTTCACACCTGCAAAAATCACATGGCATAGACTTTGCTTCCCTGCTCCTCTTCCTGCTCCACTGCCATTTTAGTGTCTATTATAAATAGACACCTTATGTGCATTATTTCACTTAAACTTCACTATAATCTTCAAATGAGACATTATTATTCCATTTTGAAATGAGAAAATTGAGGCTTCCAAGGTGAATTTTTCAAACAGATTCTGCTAGAAACTAGTTTGGGACAAATATGAAGATATTTGTCCACATTTACCTTCTGTTCTTTCTCATGCTTCAACAACATTAAAATAATCTTGAGTTAAGAGTTCTGCAAAATGTCAGAGAGATCAAAGCCCCAAATCGATAAACCATGCAACTATTGGCCATAGTTTAGTATTAAAAGGGCTTCTTTAATGGTCAGAGGTTTGGTACTCAGGAAGGTACTTTGCTTGAGCCTGTATGAACAGAGACACGTGCATTACCGTAAAAGGGCTGCTGAGTATGGTGAGAGTTGTCACGCAGTGATTCCTCAGTTGATATGAGGAACTGCAGCCTGCAGCCCAGAGATTGTATTTCAACTTTGTATCCTCCAGTTTAGAAAATTATCTGTTGCTGTCTAATTAGTATTTAGTACAAGTCAAATGAATTAATGAGTGAATAAAGCAAAGTGAATGAAAGAAAGAACTAATGGTTATCACAGAATGAAACATACAGCTGTACTGAACACCAACAGCTGGTCTAGTACCCAGCACATCAGTCAGTACTGTTGAAGGAACCCATGAATTCTCCATCCTCCTTTTAGCTAGACCTCTGAGTCTGCATCCACCCATCAACCAGTGACATTTTTTGGCCACTAGGATGGGAATTCAGCAAACGTTGGTCCTAATTCTGCAGTCACAGCTCCAAAGAGGGGCAATACTTGTGACCCCCGGGCCTTGGGAAAAGAGGAAATCTCCACATTCCCTCCTTGCGGTGGACGAGTGCTAGTCTGCCCAAGGAAAACCAGCAGAGAAAAACCCCTAGCTGGTCGCCGGGCCAGGAGCCATGCACGCACAGCTGTAGTGGGTGCTGCTGAGAGGCACTCGGGGCAGAGCACGTACGAGCCTGGTCTCTGCAGCCTGACGGCCTGGCTGTGAGTCCCTACTTGTGAGCAGCATGGCCTTGGGCAAGTTACTTGGTGGTATTTCTGTTTCTTCTACTTTTATAAGGTGACCAATAAGACTGTCTATTGCATAGTGCTTGAGTGAAGACCAAATGAGCCTCTGTGTGTGTGTGTGTGCCTATGTGTATGTACATATATGCATATATATGTGCAAATGTATACATGTACATGCATATAGACGCAAATGTATATACATACCTATAGTGGCTAAAACAGTGCCTGGCACTTCTTAGGCACTGATGTGCTGGCTATTTTTATTACTACCATAAGGCAACTATTTGTATAATGGGGAGGAGGAATCAAATGGGATTTAGGGTGTAAGAGCATATGAGAGTCAAGAGGTGGTGGAGGGGAGGCTGTAATGCAGTAGGACGTGTAGAAGCACCATTGTTCCCGGTGCTACTTTGCGCTGCCTTGATGGCTCACACTTGTGTTAACCCAAAGTGGTGCCAGGTGGAGGATGGCGCCGCCTCTGCTGGGGCTGGGAAGGGGAGAAATTCAAGAACAGGGAGAAGGGCAGTCACTCAGAACTGCTGCTTGGCGCTGACTTTCCAAATAGGCCTACTCAGCGGTTGGATAGGAAAAAGGGCTGGTGCGTTCCCAGATGTGTGTCAGGAAGAAAAGGAATGACCTAGGAACCTGACGTTAGGATCAGGATGGGGACGTGAACTGCGATAAAAAGCTGGACGAGCCCACACAATACTAATAAACAGTCTGGTACCATTTGTCCTCAACCCTGGATCACAAACCACGTTTCTGTTCAAACAAGTTGCTAGGAGAGGATGCTGAGAATTAAAACGTGGAAGACTCCATGGCTAGTATGATCCCATGAGGATTTTTCAAAGCTGTCTGTCTGCAATTGAACTGCATCTACATAGCACAAATAAGGGAGAAATCTTGCAATTATCTGGTTTGCTTGATCAGTTCAGACAGCCAAACTGGATGGCTCATTTCTGTGTGATTACTTGATCCAAAAAAATCCACTTGGAGGCTTGAACTATCTAGTTTAGCTGTCTGACTTGATCAGATTAATCAAATCCAATGAAATTTAAGTTTGAATTTCATCCAGTTCCGATTTTTATACTCAGTCATTTTCTATATCTCGAGCTGAAAATAACAGTACCATCAAAAGGAATTCAAACAATCTGAGATGATTTAGTGGTAATATAAAGCATCTCTATCTTTATATGATGATTATCAAAAAAAAGGCAGTGATCATATTTGAAACATACCCAGACAGCCTGTCCCCTATATGCACAAAATGTGCCAAATCAGTGTGGTCAGAAATCTTTTCTCCTTGCTCAGTCATATTCTGGCATGCCCCTGATCAGATCTTTACTGCTGGGACCACGGGAGATGCAGAACAGTGGCTGGGGCAATTGCTTGTGAGTCTGTTAGAATATTTTCCTTACTCACCTTTGTTTTTTTCTTGAACCTTTTCCTTCCTTCCTCTCTCCTCCATCTATTCCTTTTCTCTGGATTTCTCTCTTTGTTTCCCTGATTAACTAAGAGCAGCCACGCACCTAGTTATGCTCTCCCAGAGGCTTTAAGTTGGGATTAAGATGGGGTGTTGGTATCCAAAGACAGTGGAAAATCCAGTGGCCTAACAAGTACTGCTCTCACACAGGCTCTAGCAAAAACTATAAAGTGGCCAATTTATCTCTAAAGCGCTCCTACCTCTGCACATCCTTTCCGTTGTAGTGTGCCCCACTGTATGTCTTTCAGGCAGCCTGGGACTTTATTTTGCCCTGTGTCCACATTTCCTCCCGACTGGCCCATCCGAATCACCCTTTTCCTGAAATACACTACCTAGGGCATTCCTTCCTTTCCGTTACTTTGAAAAAAAAACAAAAAACAAAACAAAAACCACTTCTTCTGTCAATGTAAGTATTTTATTTAAGAAAAAAGCAAACTGATTAAAAAAAGAATCTGTCTACTTTCAATGCACACCCACTTCACTGCATATCCCTTTTACTCAGCATCCTCTCCTTCATGGGCTGTTTCAGTCATCTTCCAACTGGTCTCCTTGCTCCTGCTTGTCTCCCTGTGATCTGTTCTCTTTGCAGCCACCAGTGGATTTTTCTAGAGGATAAGTCAAGCGGTCATTCTTCTACTCAGAATCCTTGGCCCCTCAGTTTATTCAGAATAAAAGCTCAACATCCTTACCTGAAACCGCCACGTCTCATACGTGGCTCCTCGCTGACTTCTCGGTTTAACCCTCCGCGTCAGGCACACCGCCGTCCTTGCTCTCCGAGGCGGGTCCTGGATGCTCCCTGCCTCCCTTTCCAGATGCTTTTCCTCAGCTGTCCCCGTGGCTCACCCCACTCATAACCTTCATGTCCTTTCTTACCTGTCTTCTCAGAGAGACTCATCTCCCCCAGCTGCCCCCTCAACACCTCTTACTCTCCCACATGCTTCATTTTTCTTCACCACCAGCAGCACATCATACTTCGTACCTGGTTACATTGTTCAGTGTCTCTCTCTCTCTCTCTCCCTACTAGAATGCAAACTCTGGAGGACAACGATTCTGTCTTGGCCTTTTTTTTTTTTTTTTTAAACTCCCCTGCTTATTATACCCCTGGTGTGCAGAAAAATATTTGACACTTCCTGAGTATTTAATAAATATTTGTTGAATGAGCAATTATAGTAATTAATTTAGAAATGCATTTGCATGTAGACAGCTGAGTATATAGAAATTTTTAAAGAGGTGCTTATTATTAATATTTTATATTAATATTTTTCTAGGCATGCTTAAAAATAAGCACCTTCGTCAGCTAATAAATGGGTATCGAATGAAAGAATGAATGGCTATTTCTTTTTCTGAATTTCAGCTCGTTTTTTCTCTCCCTTGCCTGGGGCTGCAAGAATAAAGGGTAGCAGTTTGCTCGCTTCATTCTATCTAAATGATTCCCTATCCTGCTCTACGTCATGCAGGGCTGAAGTCAGTCTGATTAGTGTCTGTATTTTATAGTTATATTCTTATATCTTGAATCTCTTATAGACAGACACCTACCATGGATTAATGTTGATATTTATAGGAAAAAATAAAATTGCTGAATACATCATTGTAGACCTGGTGACACCTGTGTAACTGAGGCAACTGTATGCGTCCCTCAATGAAAGTTTTGTCCGTGTTCATGATCATCACTTCTGCCCACTTGAGAAAACACATGCTTGCACAGCTTGAAGCATTTAACATATTTCAAGTTAAGCTTTGGCACCTCATAGAGTATAAGCCATGCCTAGTTAATCTTGGGAGTTGAAATTCTTATTTTCTGCCCTTTAAAGTTAAAACCTATTAAAGATTATCTCTTCTTTTTTCATATTGTTTCATCAAAGCAAAACTCTGGGAGCATGAAATAATGTGGTTAGGGCAGCAGATTTAAAAAAAAAAAAAAAAACAAAAGAAAACCAAAAAAACACCACTGCAACATTTTCCTGTGACTGCGTAATGAATGGCAAAGTCAAACCAAGCTGCCATCTGTCTAGATTCCTGTCTTAAAATTCAAAAGGAGGATCTGAATAACTGGGAGGGCTGCTTGATCAGTGACCAACGTCAGAGAGGGAGACAGGGAGCCCTCACCACTGGCCTGTTTCTTCCCCAGTGTGAGCAGGTCAACAGGAGGAGCTGTGTACTTTGGATATTGTGTTGTTTGTTACCCTGGAGCCCAATGGGAGTTTCCAGTCCCTCCCCAAACCTCCTGCCTCCAATCGTAGTCTCTGTAGCCTGATTCTCTTCATCAGCTCTCCAAACTTACTCCCCACTAACTCTGTTCCAGGGCCTCTGTTCTGTCGTAATGGCCCTGTTTCCAGCCCTGTCCATTCACTCCTGCTTCTGAGCCAGAGAAGTCGTTCTCCTTGATCTTATTCATCCCCAGTTTTCCCCTCAGTTTTACCAATTTTAAAATACATTTTTAAGTTTCGCCTCCTTGGAGATACCTTCTCCGGAGAAATAAATCCATGTGACCACTGTCTTCTAATTCCTTTATTAGTCATTCACTGTAATTGAGAACTTCCCATGTCTCAGGTCCTGCTGGAAGTAACGGCGCTACAAAGGTGAGTAAGAATATGGCAACTCACAAGCAATGATGAACAAAGGAAGCTACAGAGGATGCTCTGGGTATGCTTAAGAGATGTCATGATTCTCCTCTGCAGCTCTTATGAGCTTTACTTTAACATTGTTTTTAAACAAAAGAATTTTTTTAAACATATTTTTCTTTTTATTTGAAGGGGGAGGTAATTAGGTTTTATTCATTTATTTATTTTATTTTTCAGAGGAGGTACTGGGGATTGAACTCAGGACCTCATGCAAGCTAAGCACACGCACTACCTCTTGAGCTATACTCTCCTGTCTACTTGAACATTTTGTTACATTTGCTTTTCTCGCTTCTTTCTCGCTTCTCTTTCTTGTTATTTCTTCTGAACCACTTGTGAGTAGGTTGATACATCATTGCCTTGTATTCTTCAATACTCTGTGTATTTTCTAAGAACAAAGATAATTCTCATGTAGCCACATTAAAATGATTAAGTTTAGGGACTGTACAACTGATATGGTATGTACTCCTGTGCTTTGCTTTTTTCACTTGATGTATTCTGGAAGTAATCCCGTTGTGTCACTGAAGTCGTCCTCATTCCCTTTTGCAGCCATATGTTCCTACGCTGCTGCACTGCATACGTGTAACAGTATGTTCACCCAGTCTCCTATGATTGACCATTGAGGTAGTTTCCAGTATTTTGCAACTACAGATAGTGAGGCAATGAATAATCTCTTGCATATATCTTCATAGTATTCAGGGTAGATTCCAGGAAATGGGATTGCTGCGTCAAAAGACAAAAACCTATACAGTTTTGGTAAATATTGCCTAATCTGTCCCCCCACCAGTGTTGTGACATTTTGCCTTCCCGTCAACAACATCTGAGCAGATCTTGCCAACGCTGTATTATAAGCTTTTGAGGTTGTGCCCATACAGTAGATGAGAAAGGTTATCTCACTGAGTTTTAATGTGCGTTTCTCTTCCTATGAATAAAATGGAACATCTTTCATACATTTAACGGCCACTTTTTGTTTAATTATATTTTTATATTTTTGTCCTTTTTCCATAGCATTTATAAAATCTTTTTTTCCCTCAGTTTTTCAAAGCCTTTAATATATAAGGAGTATTCGCATTTTTCTGATATTTGTCGCAATTGTTTCCCACTTCTATTTGTCTTTGATTTTGCTTATGATTTTTTCTCTGCCATTCCAAAATTTAAAAAAAAATTTGTATAGTCAAATTCATCAACTTTTTCTTTTATTCCATCTGGATTTTGAGTCATAGAAAGTTTTCCTCTATACCAAGCTTATAAAAGAGGAATTCCCTCATGTTTCCTTCTTGTACATTTATGGTTTCATTGATTACATTTAAATCCCTAATACATTTGGAACTTATTCTTGATTTTAGTGTGAGAGAGAGCAATGATTGTTGTTCATTCATTCACACAACAAATATTTATTGAACAGAAGCAAAATGCACAGCCTGTCTTAGATAGTCTGGTATCTAGACTGACAGTCCCTAAGTTAAAAGTCTAGTGGGAGTTACAAAAAAATTATAAGAAATGTCTTTCATAAGAGGAGTACTGTGTGTGATAAGAAAATCAAAAAAGGATTCCAAGAGGAGATGGTGTTCACCAGACACCTGAAAGGTGAAAATGATGATCAGAGAAAAAGAAGCAGGAGCAAGACCATTTGGGGGAAGAGTTTGTAGTAGGCTCAGCAGCATGAGAAAATTGTAACATGTCTGAGGAACTTAGGAAAGTCAGTATGAAGGGGTGGGAGGGATGAGGGACGAAGTGATGATGCAAGTATTTCCGTGGCTGTTCATATGGTGATCATCTTCACTAAATACATTAATATCTGAAATGGTCTGTGTTTTTACCTTATGTCTCTTCAAGTTTCATCCGTGGCACTCCTAGGGCCCTTGGCTTGGCTAGAAATGATGGGTTGCTGAGCAGATATCTTATCACCCTACTTTCTAAGACATGAATCAGTAACTGCACCTTGTGAAGAAGAAGCTTCTGTTCTCTTTCACTAGAAAACGCTTCACAGACCTCAAACATCTTTATTTTGTCCAGACTCTCTACTTGAACAAACAGGACCTAAGTTAGAGTCCCTAGAGGCTGGACTAGACACGGGCTGGTGTGTTTGTGGCCAGTGGGTTGCCAAAGCACGTTGCTCAAGTAGATCCAAGGATGGAACCAAAAACAAAAGCCAGGAAGACAGTTTCAGGGCTCATCCTTAAGAGGCAAGGCAGAGGGACAGAACTTACCAGTTTGTCCAAGAATAAGACATTTGGATATGAAGCAAGTTAGTGCTAGACTAGAACAAGGGATTTGGACAAAAGAGTGGGAGTGGATCCTGGACTTACTCCATTAAATGTTGGAGTCGCCCCAGGGACATTTTTATAGGGCACATATGGTCTCAGCTGTGAGTGAGGAAGAAGCTGTTAAGGGCTAAGCTAGTCCTTAAGGAGGTCTCAGTCATTTTTGGGGTAAACATACATGAGAACAAAAAATTACAATGCAACCTGAGAAGTTCTGTAATCAAAATGTGTGCCAAGTAGGGGCAAGCTCTGTGGTTTTAATGAAGACTTCATAGGAGTGGCATTTGAAAGCTTGGTAGAAGTTGGATGATTGGACAAAGGTGAGCAAAGCCTCTGAAGAGCATATAACAGGGGCCAGGATAAATGTGAAAAAGCATGTCATGTTGCACTAAAGAATCAGTAGCTAGATAGGCTGTAGAGCTATGACTCATGTGGAGTAAGCCAAAAGCATGTTAGGACCTCTTAGGGACAAACTAGTAAAGTTGGAGTAATCTTAGAACAGGTAGAGCTGGGATTCAGGAAATTACCCATACTGTTGGCTTCACAAGGCTCATTTGGTGCTAACTGAGTTGGTGTTGACATGCTAAAGAATCTGGCCTATTGGAGAGAACATTGCAGAACACCAATCTCAGGGCAGCAGGACTCATTCCAGACCCTAATAGTCTGATCCTCCCCAAAGGCATAACTGGCTCATGCAGGATCAATTGTAAACCTGGGCAGGGCTGAATCTTTGGACTGAAAAATCGCTAGGTCCTATGGCTTAATAGGATTTGAATAGGCTGTGGTTATATTAATTAAAGAGTCTGCTATTTCATCATAAGAAATCTGGGCTTTCTCTGTTGGGTAGCTGGGAAACTTTAAAGAATTTTGAGAAGTGACCAAACATAATATTTATTTTTGGAAGATGACTCTGGTGGTGATATGGAGGGCCTGGAAACTTGGAATCCCACCAGGAGGCTTTTTGTTTTACTATAAGCTATGTAGTAATGGTTTGAATTGAGTCAATGACAGTTAGAGTGAGGGTGGAAAGAATTTTGAATTATTTGAATTTTATGAATTATTTGTTCTTAAAAAGATGTGGCTTAAGTCTTTTTGAAATACACATTACATATCTTCCTTGACAGATATACTCACTTCATGTGTAAATGGAGAGATATATTCTTTATATGTGCATCCATCTTTCTGCTGACCCATGCTTAAAATCCTTCTGTTTATTGGGTGATACCCTGGATTACCGTTAGTGTCTTTTTTTTTTTTTTTTTAAGTGTAAGACTTGACTCTGTTAGCTCCTGATCGGGTATTGAACCATAAGCTATCAGTATTTTTTTCCTTCGCATGAGTTAAGTCAGGTAATACATCTGGAATGAGGGATAAGGCAGTGTGTAAAAAGCCTGACCCCTAGGTAAGAGCAAAGGGGCTAGTTGTCTGGCTCCCGGACAGGGAGACTGAGATTACTGAGAATAAAGATTTTGGCTGCTTTGAAGTCTTGGCCAGGCAAAACAATATGGAAAAAACAAACAAACAAAAAACCTTTCACCAAAAATGAAGTTGCAGCAGATTGGATTCTGTGAGATGATGTGGAAAGTTTTCATTAAGTGTGCCTACAGAGATTCCAAAGGCGAGTGATAATGGGCTCCTCGAAGCTCTTTGCATGCATTGTATTTGTACTAGATAATTCACACAAGAGAGAGAGAGAGGCAATGAGCTAAGCCCACTATTAATTTCAAGCCACCTCCCTTTTTGTTTAAAGGAAACTCATGCTGCTTTCTGTCATTGTCAAATGTGGCTGAATCTTGTCTCTTTCTCTAATTGGCCTCCATGCCAAATGTCAGGTAGCTTTATCTAAACTAAGGAAAATAGCCTTTTCTTTGTTTTTCTTTCTTTTTTTCTTTTGTTTTTATTTTGGATCATACTTGTGTACTGGTGAATATACACTGCTTTTGGTAAGCATGTCACATTCGACATCTTTTTTCCCTCTTTGCTGTAGATATACTTTATTAAATTAAAGGACATTGGCTATTCTATTTCCAGCCCACCCTGTAGACAAGTCTTTTGTCCCTTACTTCCTCCCCCAAAATTAAGCATTTTAATGTACTCAAAAAATGAGAATAAAATTCTGTATAATTTCAACAGTGAAATATCAGCCTAAACTATATCTATCAAAAATTTCTATCAAAATTCATTTTGTTACAGAAAATAAACCCATTTCTAAGGGTGAAATGAATAGTCCCAGGGAAACTAAAAGTACTGCAATCATGGATTTTGAAGTAGCTGAGATACTTAGAGGAACACCAGGGATTTTTATGTTTTATTTGTTTCCTGCAACAAAAAACAAAAAGCATTTAAGAGTGTTTGGGGATGCAAAAAGTTGACCATTTAATGACTTACCTAGTACAGATGCACAAGCTAGCCCCAAACTTTGGAATACCATTTCTATACTTGTGTGGTTCCCTCCCGTGTAAATTCTGTTTTCTGAGGTAGAGTGCCTTGCTGCTGGGGGAAAAAAAACAAACAAACATTTAATTTGGTTACTAGAAATCAAATGCACCTGGGGAAGGGTTTGGTTGGGAACTGAAAACTAACGAACGTGATGCCTCCATTTCTCAGCGTGGACTGCGGCAGAACTGCTAATAGCAGCTTCCTGAATCTCTGGCTTCCTTATTCTGGCAGGCGCATCAGCTTCCTGGGTGGGCCGGCTGGGAGTGTGATTCTGGGAGTCATTCCTGGAACTCAGCCTAAAGCCTGTTTCCTTGGCCTCTCGATGATTCCGTGAGCCACCCAAATCTCGTAATAAAACCCTTTCTGCTTAAAGTAAGTGGAGTGGATTCTATTATCACAACTAAGAGTATTTGTATATCTGATAATTGCTCTTGTAGGATCGACAGCACTGGCAGCCAGTTTCAACTGGGAGCAAACCAAATTGTATAATAACAATAGCATAGGCATGAAGGGGGATGTTTTTAAAGGAGACCGAGAGATCTTACTAGTTTTGACTGTATTAATTTTACCTCTTACGGCCAACAGTATTATTTGAATGTTTGAATGAAGATGTCTTTCATATAAAATAGGGCCCCTAATGTGATTTAGAATACTGATCTTGAAAATATTTTCTGATAGAGATATTCTGATACAAGTATTTTGATAGTGGTATCTTACTTTTTTTTGAAATGGTAATCTCTGACTGATACTGCTTCTTTAACATAATGATTAGAGCCTGGGATAATACAAATCTGTGCAGTGGCATAGTAAAAACCCACAAATACCTACACAAGGGTTTTGTTCTATCCCAGACCTCCTGAATCTGAAATTCTGAATTAATGCTCAGGACACTGAGTTTTTAGCAAAGTTGCAAGTTCATTCTGAAGTATACTAATGTACTAGAGCCAGTGTTTTAGAATATTGAGAGAAAATTATTTTTAGAGAACTCTAATAAATTTTTGTTAAAATTGTTAAAATTTATTAATAAATTCACCACCTGGTGTTCAGTTCAATAACTTTTACTCCAAAAGTTAAATACTGCATATCAAAAAGATGTTGCTCTTCTCCTAGACATGAAATTTTAATATTTTTTCCACCTATCTTTTACAATTCACAGCCAATAGTTTAAATATTGAAAATAAACAAAATATTCAACTTTTACCCAGTCATCTTTTTCAAACCATTTTAGAGCCTTTTCCTGGTCAGTACAATAGGAACAATCATCTAGAGGAATCTGGAGCAATTTGTAATTCTCTTCCATTTAATTTAACATTTATTGAACACTCAGCATGTACTAGTCATGGTGCTAGGCTCTAGACATGAAATGAAATGAAATAAATAAAATAAAAGAGGAGGCTATCATCCAGGAGAGTAGATGGACACATGGGCAGACGGATTTGATGCAATGTGCTAAGGTTTGTGACAAAGTTTGCACGTGGTGTTTAGTAATGTAGACCAGTGATTTTCATGCTTTACCACGCACTGGCATCACCTGGGTTGCTTTAAAAAAATACCGAATGCCTGGATCCTACTTCCAGAATGTCTAATGTGTTGCTCTGAGTTGTATGGCCTGGGCTTCATGAGTTTTAAAAGCTCCCTGCTGATTCTAATGTGCAGCTCAGTTGAGAATCAAGGTTCACAGCAGGCTCCTAGAGGAAGTAGTATCATGAGACAAGCCTCGAAGTAAAGCAGGTGTCACAAACCATCAGTTGATCTACGTCACAACCTAACAAGCTGAGCTGTTCATTGAATTTATTGTTTACTAGATTAACAAAGCTAATTCAAATAAAGAACAAAACCAAAAGAAAGTTACCCCTCCACATATTTTTACAGTATACAAAGTGGCTTCACATACTTGTTCTCATTTGACTCTCTCAACAACACTTTGTGGAGTAAAAAACAAAAACAAAAAAAAAACAGAGAGGCTGTTTTCAAAAATATGACAGTAAAGTTGCTATGCACGTGAGGGAGTTCTGCTACCTAGATTTCACTGTGCAAGATTGGGCTTTTTTCCAGCAGCATTCTTATTCTTGGGATAAGTCAAGACATTCTAGTTAAAATACTTTGGACTTGAATCAAAAAAAGAAGTAAAGACATCTGGAGAAAAGAGTGATGCAAGGCTATATCCTTGGGTGGAGGTCAAAGGAAAGGCAAGGGATTCAGTGGCCAAAAAGCAAGCGAAAGGGGTTGATGGGCCATGCTACCATGACTCCGCAGTAACAGTGAGCACTTGGGAAAATCAGCAGGTCATGTTGAAAACAACACATTCTGAGAAATGATGACAGATCCATTTATTTGCAACTTGGATTTAACTCATAAAAATGAACAGAGGAGGCCGCTGAGAGAAATTGTTCTACAGGAAGAGCCCTCAGAAAATGCAAACTCACACTTTATTTATCAAAGAGCATGCTCGTTGCTTAAAGGTAAATAAAAAATCTAGACTCCAGCTGTCACTGCGTGCACTTTGCATAAGTCATTTGACCTCACTGTTCATGGGTATTTAATATTTTTTTCATCAACAGGGTATGAGTTAGCTTTATTTGTTATAACTCGTTTGTATCATTATCAGGCTCCTTTAAAAAAATGTTAGGCTGCAGAGTCATGCTAAGTCATTCACCCAGGGAGAGCCGGAATTACCTAATTAGAAACAGATGGTACAAGGGTGGTGTCATTAGTGCACATTTAGCTGCACGCCCTTCTGAGTTCATATGGAGATGAATGGAATTCGGAAAGTGGGATAAACCTATATATCAGGAAACAAAATAATTTGGGGTAGAAAACAACTTTTTCCGTAATTCTCCCTGCAGCCTATCTGGAAAGAGGAAAATAGAAGCCATGATCCCCTTCCTTCTTCATCTTGATAATTTGTTTTATCAGTTGCTTCTTTGAAATTTCTTTCCTGACTCCCACCTGCCTTCCTCACCATCATCCCGTCTCCCCAGTTTTACAAAGATTGAGTCTGGTGACTCTTTCCTGTGCTCCCTTAATCCCCTGTGTTTCATACTCTTGGTTTTTTAACTCTTTAAATCGTGACTGTATTCGTATCTCCTCAGCAACTGAACATAACCCATATGACAATTTATAAGAAATATAATTTAATAATCATAAAGTTAACAGTTTAGAGTTTGCTTCTCCTGTTTAGAAAGCTCAATGTAATCAGGAAGGCAGAGAGTATGTGTCTAGTTTACCATATGGCCCTTTGCCTGTTTTGATCCTGCACATAATAGATGCCTAAAACAAGTTTGGTGGATGGTAGAATGAATGAATGAAGAAGGATGATGAATGAACGGACACAGATGAGCTCTTTGGGGACAATCTTATTTCTCTCTCTTCCCAGCGTTGAATGGTCTTCCTGGCCAGGTACTGAGAAGATAATGCTTTCAAGGGCCAGGCGGGGGAGAAGCTGCCCCTGTCTGCATGCTAGATTTGCCTCTGGTCCATTGGTTTTATCCCCTTTTGTAGGCTTTTCCTAAATATTGGTTGAAAAGAATTAAACGTTTTTGGCAATTTATTCATATTCTTTGTTCAAACAGTTCTTTTTCTCTGCAACCCTTTTTCTTCTTAACCCTCATTATTTCTCTTTATCACTTTTCCTGGAAAATGCATGTCCTACATATCACAGCTGAAATCTACCGAAAATGTGTCATCTCTGTCAAAACTTTCTTGTTTCAATGAAGGCACCATAAAATAAGGGTTTAGAGCATGGACTCTAGAGGCAGCTGTCTCCCACATTGTTTACTAGTTATGGGGGATTTGGGCAAGTTACTCAGTCTTTCTGCACTCCCGCTTACCCATCTGAAAATGAGGATAATAATAGTATCTGTCTCATCAGGCCTTTAAGAGAAAATCGTATCTTGAATGTACTTGAGTCTCTTTCATTGCTTCTGTGCTTTTCCAGCATTCCCTGTGAATTTTGTTTTTTATGCTGTTTAAAAATAGTTTTATCATGTTAGCATGTATGCCTAAGTTATCTATTTTTGAGGGCTTAGCCTGTTTTACTTTTTTTTTATAAGCAAGGTATCATATGATACGTGGTCTTCTGGGCTTGCTTTTTTATCCAACATTATGCTTCTGTGATTCATCTCTGTTACTGCATGTAGCTGCAGTGCTTTCATTTTCACAGTTACATGTGGCTAAACCACAATTTTATAGCTATTCTTCATTTGGACACTGGATGACTCTCAGTTTTCTGATACTGTGAAAAGTACTTCTATAAACATTTTTGCACAGTCATCTGGTATTCATGAGCAAGAGACTTTCTCGGGTATAAACCTAAGAGTGGAATCCTTGGGTTGTGGAGTATTCAATGCTCGACTTTGGAAGATAGTGCTAAACAAGTTACCAAAGTGGTTGTGCCAGTTTACGCTCCCTGAGGCAATGTATACGAATACTGTCCAACATTTGATATGGTCACACTTCTTGATTTTTGTCCATCTATTGGACAGATACAGAATTTCTCCTTCTGGTGTTAGTGTTCATTTCCCTGACCCCTGATAAGGTTAAACACCTTTTCATACGTTTAGCCACTTCTTATCTATGAAATGTATGTTCATATCTGTTCTTCTGACTTTCTAGTTGCTTATTTTTATTATTAAATTGTTGGAATTCTTTCTGGATTTTGGACTCCAATTCTCTGTCAAGAAAAGAGTATGTGTTGCAAATGTTTTCTCTCAGTTTGTGGCTAGTTTTTTTTTTCCCCCTATTCTGTGTATCTTTTGATGAACATGTGTTTATTATTTGAAGGTAGTTAATTTTTATCATATGTTTTCCTTTAAGATTAGTGAACTTGTATATGTAAAAAGGCTCACTTAACTAAAAGTTGGAAAAATATTATCCTAATTTTCAACTAAAAGCTTTGCTTTCCACATTGAATTTTTGACCTACCTAGGATTACTTTCCATTTTTTTCCTTTGTGGATAATAGATTTGTCATAGTACCATTTATGGAAGAGTTCCAGCTTTCTCCACTCATGTACCAATGTTTCATAAATATTGGGTCATCTTCCTGTTCTTTCATTGGTAAATTTCTCTCTCTGCCCCAGTGTCCTACTTCATAGTTTTATAGTAATATATCTAAATAGCTAATGCAAAACCCTACTTAACCTTCTTCTTCTCTTGTTTCAGAACGTTTTGGATGTTCTTGATCTTTTAGTCTTCCACATAAACTTTAGAATTAGCTTGTCAAATTCTGCTTTATTCTGTATTTGGTGAGAATTAATATTTTTAATTTTAAGTCATCTTATCCCAAATTGGTATCTCTCCAATATTTTAAAAATATATTTTAAGAGATTTGTATCATTTTCTGCATGTAGGTCTTGCACATCTTTTATTAGGTTATTCTCAGGTATCATGTAGCTTTCATTGCTATTATGAAGGCGGTCACCTGTTCAAATTACACTTCCTAACTCTTGAGGGTGTATACAAATTAAATTGATTTTTTTACTATTTGATCTCATAGTTAGCTCTCTTCCTAAGCTCTCATGATTTCTAGTAATTTGTCTGTGGATTCTTTGAACTTTTAAAAGTACACAATTATATAATTTGAAAATTATGGCAATTTTGTTTTTTGCCTTTCTAACCTGTATCTATTTATTTAAATTTGCATATATTTTGTATTGTTTAGGACTTCTAGGAAGATGTTTAGCAAAAGCTGTGGCATAGGATACACTTATCTTGATTCTGAATAGAAGGCTCCCAGTGCTTTCCCACATTAAGTGATGTCTTGTTTTAGGCAGACATATTTTCTAAGGTGAAGGAGTCCGTTTCCATTCTAATTTGATCAGCGGCATTATCATGAATGTATGTTAAATTTTATAAATTGTTTCTTCATAGAGGAGATAGTATATTTCATTTTTCTTCTGTTTGGTGAATGGCATTTATCATTTTCTTATCAACCATCTTGCAAGTTTGCCATAAAGCTCAACTTGGTTATAGGTAATTGTCTTTTTGTATGATGCTGAATTCAGTTTGGTAGTTTTTTTTAAAAATAAAACTTTAAATATCTTTGTGAGTGAGAAAACCCCATAATGTCTTTCCTATTGTGTTTGTATGCTTTGGGTACCAAAGAGATACTGGACTCATGGAATGAGGAAGATAGTCCCTCTTTTCCTATATTCTATAAAAGCTGGAACAAAATAGAGGGACCTGCTTCTTGAAAGTGAGTTAAATCATCTATGATGTTTTCTTTGTAGGAAGACTTTCAACCTCTGATTCAATTTCTTTAATATGCATAGGATTTTATCAGCTCTCAATTCCTTTCCTGAGTCCATTTAGGAAGGTATTAATTTTTGGGAATTGATTCCTTATGTCCAGATGTTCAAATATATGGCTTTAGAGTGTTGATTTTGTTTTCTTATTTCAAAAAAACCCCTATAGTTTTGTGATACATTCACCTTTTCACTTCTGAAATTTGTTAATTTGAGAATTTTCTTTCCTTTGCTTGATCAATATTGTCAGAAGTTTATTTTAAATTCTTTCAAGTAATCAGCTTTTAGTTTATTGTTACTCTTTCTTGTATCATTTTTCTGTGCATTTAATGCCACTAGTATGTTTAACCTACCAATATTTTCTTAACTTCTTAACTGGACAGATCACTGATTTTCAGCATTATTTCTAAAATAAACATTTTTAAGGTTATAAATTTCCCTCAAAATACCAGTTTTGCTGCATTCCATGTTTTGATATTTTCATTCTTATTCATTTCTAACTATTTCATACATATGTTTTCTTTTTCGCTGAGAGATTTTTAAATGCACATTTAAAAATTACACATATTGTGGGGTTTTAAAATTTTATCTTTTATTTTCTGGATTCTAATTTAATGGACTTGGAATTGTGGTCAGAGAATGCGTTCTGTTTGATATTGATTCTTTGGAATTTATTGAGTCTTCCTTTACAGCCTAGTGGTGTGCCCCCATATCCCATTCTATTCCTATTTGGAGGAATTATAGGATGGGGAGACAGGCCCTATCTCCCACAATAGAAATACTAGGGGTCTCTATTTTTTCTCTAGTCTGTAGTATATGGGTACATGTCTTAAGTTTAGCTAGAAAGATTCCCTTGCCTGTGACATTGAATAATGCAGGAATGGGGTCAGTTAGAGATTTTTCCCAGCCAATATGGAGCTGTTGAGAGGCCAGTGATGCGGCAGCAAGAATCCAGTAGCAGCGCTGTCAGTTCCTGTGTCCTAAGCAGACTCTACACTTATAACCAGCTTCCCTTGGTTTTCTGCCAGAACCTTGCTCTCTACTCTTTCAATTGATTCCCTAAGTTATTGACATCTTCCTAAATCATGTCTTTTCTGTTTAATTTAACCAAAGTCAGTTTCTACTGCTAGAAACTGAGAACCCTGACAAGTATAAAAAAGTAATACTTCTGAGAGAATTACAGTACACTAATTTCTGTTTCATTTCATTTAATCTTACAGCTCTTTCCTCAGTAGGCATTATTTATTTTCCTCATTTAACAGCTGAAGAAATGGAGGCTTCAAGACTTTAAATTGTTTGCCCAATGCCACACAGCTCGTTAGTGGTAGAGCCAAGATGTAAGCCAGCTTCGCCTGATTCTTGACCCCTCCCATATATTCAGTAGATAATTTTGAAGCTTTTGTCCTCCTTCTGTTATTCTATAAATTGAAAGAATGAATACAGATTGCCAAAGAATTGGTTGGGTACTGAGGACTCAGGGACTGGATGCTGCAAATATTCATACGTTCCTAAATTTTAACTGGGAAAAAGAACTTCTCCCAGGGTTTAAAAAAAAAAAAAACACGCTGTGAGATAACTTTTAAAATACTGGTTTTCTCCAAGCCACCTACCCCAACCCACCCCCAACTCTGCAGATTTGCCACACGTGCCTGGGCAGCATAAACAAGCATCACACACAGGGACCAGTGACTGAACATACTTCATCATCTCCCTGGACTAACAGAGGGGTCCTTTGAGGTCATGGGCCACTTTCCCTCCTGTAGGTTTATTGAGAGTTTGTGTGTTCATGCTCATTAAGTAACTTCTAGCAACCTTGGCTAAATAAATTGGTAAAAGGCTGAACTCACAGTCAGCATTGCTTCATAACACACACACGCCGAGCGTGTAATATATGTGACAGTTGACTCACTTAAATCACCCAATTAATTTTTTGTAGTCTTATATAAATATAATAAAGTAGCTATAGAAATGAAAGATGTTTTCAAGTTAAATTTGACTCCACCAATCTCATGGAATCAGAGTTAACTTATATTTCATTTTAGATGATTTTACATAAAGTTCTTTTAAAGACAAAATATTCTTAAAAGATTGAAGTTGTTTCTGCCCCCATTTTTCTTAATTGCTTTCATGAAAAGCCTACTGATTTTATAATCTATTAATTTGCAGTGGAAAAACTGTATTCTTATTTATGTAGAAAGTTTACTCTACCAACATTTTATATATATATCAGCCTCATCTTTAATATGTTTGGTGTCAAATCACACATTGCCAGCATTTTTAGTTATTTCTTGGCTTTTCCCACTAGCAAAATACTTCAGTGCCTTTAGTGGTACATTCAAATGTAAGTGAAATAGAACATTTTGGCAAGAAGTAATTTTGATTAGAATTAATTTTTCGTATTCATCTCTTTTCTTGTTGATGGAGACATTGACTGTGCCACAGAGTTCAAACTCCATCAGCAGAGAGAAATAACAAGGGTCCCACAAATGGTAGCCAGGTGCCCAAATCAAACTCTTCTCTGTCAGCAGGGATTTGTTTTCTGAGAGTAGAATGATGATACAGAGCTAAGGGAGAAGTGTTAATTTCAGCTGTCACAGACCAGTTGAATTATTCTAGTAAAAATATTAATGTTTTTCACATGATCTAAAGAGCTACGAAAATTAGGCACCCAAAGTATAAATCTATAGAAATAGAGGGAGAAGTGTCACAGGAGTGGCCTAGGGAAATCCATTTTGAGATGAAAAGCAAGAATTCCTCATTTTGACTCTTTCTGTTGTTATTCCCTCAGAGATAAAAGAGACAATCTGTTGGACTTATCTGTAGTAAAGCTTATCTATCCTCAACATGTAGGAAGTGAAGTAGATAAGAGTAGGGAGTGGAAATGCAAAAGAGTGAGCTGCAAGAATCTTTTTTTTTTTCCTTGAAAATGGTCTCTGAAGGGAATCTGATTCATTATTTCACTCTGGCTTAGACTCTGTTTTTTGCAGACAAATGAAATAATAGATTGGCTGGTCTCTGGCTAATGTCAACATCCAAATTAATCAACTGAGGGAGGAGTACCAAAGCTTGCTCATATATTTATACGAAAATAACCGAAGAAAAAAGGAAAGGTGCAGTTGTCCACCTCGTTTGTGTAATGGTTCAAGCTTAATATATTGACCTGATATGTTATGTGATACATTCATAACTAAAGTCCCTACACTAGCAAATGGTGGACTTATGTCTCCAAGTTCCATGTTTGTCCATCATATGCCACTGATAATCCACCTGAGTTGGGTGAGTTAATTATCAAAATGTGCCTCTTTCAGTTTTTTATAAAATATTCACATTCAAAAACCTACCATTTAACTAAAAGTACTATTTTCTAATTAATGCTAAATAAAAATTATGAGCTCTTAGCCAATCAGAGATCTAAAAATAACTTCATTTTGACATTTTTCTCCCCCCATCTGCTGCTATTTATTATTGTTTAAGTTTTAATGCTTTGGCAGTACAGCTGGTATTTCAATAGCATTTTCTCCTGACAGTTATAACTCATAGCTGAGAGATGTATTCAGGCATGATGATATCTATTTTCCTTAACCATCATCAGTTTACATAAAAAAACTTCAGAATATTTAACACCTGATCTTCACTTTAATTCTTATTCTGACTCAGAGACTGCATGGACTAGTTTATCAGAGTGATGCCCTGCAGTAACACTCTCTTCCTGCAGATCTTCCTTCCTGGAATTGCACTGAGATCATTGCCCTGGACCATTATCTTCTGTATTCTAAGAGGATGCTAGCAGTGGCTCAGATGATGAGATTCTGTTGGGACTATTTGTATTTCCTCCGTGTGCTGGGTGAAGATGGAATGTTCTTTGGAGAAATTATTGCAAAGAAAGAGCACTTAGGAATTTATATCAGTTAAATTTGTAAGACTACGACTTTGGATCAGTTAACGAGCTGATATATATACTTATATATATATACACACACATACATATATACATAATTTTCATAAATATATTTATGTGTATAAATGAAATAAATCTATTTAGATATACATGGAAATTTTAATATATAGTTATGTGTGTGTCCTTTAGTTCTGATAAAGACTGTTTACATGAATCCTTTTTTTCACCCCAAAAGTGTATATTATAGTATTCCTTTAGTAACTCTCAGATTAGACCTTTTAATGTGTTAGGCAATTTTCTGGGCACTAGAGGTTATAGCAGCAGGGGGAAAAGAAAAGAAAACCCAAAACCAAATCTGTCCTCCTGGACTGTGGGAAGAGGGTAGACAATAAATAAGTAACCAAGTGTATGAATGCTGTGTCCGATGCTAATAAGTGCTGTGAAAGGAAAAAAACAAAAAATAAGACAGGGTCAGTGGCATGGAGATTGTGTGTGTGTGTTGATTTCTATTTGTCATTGAATTGCCATGGAAGGTAAATGCTGACCAGAGCTCTGAGGACAGTTAGGGAGTGACTGGCTCATTCGGTTGCATTCAAAGTAGGGGGACTAAAGGAGTGAAGGCTCTGAGGTAGGGTCTTGCTTAGCATGTCAAGGAGCAATAAGCAGGCTGACATGGCTGAAGTGAAGTGAGCTATGAGGACCATAGTGAGAGATGAGGGAGTACTAAGGGCCTAGATTTGCAGGTCCTTTTAGGCTCGCAGGGAGGACTGGGTTTTATACTTGATGAGATGGGAGACCATTGAGAGTGACATGATCTGATTTAAATTTTAAGATAAGTATGCTGACTGGCTACAGTGGGGAGAAAGATAGTGAAATCATTGTTGATCCAGTTTGAGAGACCATTTTCCATAAAAATACACTTTGTAGTCTATACCTCTTTGTGTGCATGAGAAAGCAAGAGCAAAAGTTTGGGTCACAATATTGAAGTGAAGTTTTTTATTCTTATTTAGACATCTCTTGCTGATTTTCCACATACGTAGAGAAAATAACAGGTTATTGGTTTGGAACTGGGGCATGAACAAGCATTTAATCAGGATTGAATAAACTGAACCTTTTTCCCTGCATATTTTGCTACCATAAGGTGTTGGGCACTCTAGAAAACATACCTGAAATTTAAAAATCAGCGTGAAATACTTGTCCGAGCCATTCCTCCTATTTAATGCTCAAATTTAAATCAGTACTCGGCACCAACAGAATTTATTTTTGTAGGAATCCTTTTCTGTGATCACTCTTCAGCTGTAAACAGGGAACATACTAGATATAGTACCATATAAACTAATTAAGAAAACACATATCCAAACACAGAAAAGGAAATCTTTAAGTCTAAATGCTGGAAATTAATAGATAACTCAAATCTAAAAGGAGCCTTGAAGTAATGCCCAAAGGACTATTCGATATAGCTTTGAGCCTCTTCAGCATAGGGCATTAGACGAGAAATCTCTGAAGACAGACCCAGGCAAGTGCCAAGAAATGCTGCTGACTTGCCTGACTCTAGGCAGATTATAAGTCATTTCATGAGAGAAAAATCAAGAGCCGATGTCTTCATCAAAAGCTAGTGTGTGGTCAAAACTTACAGTAACTACATAAAGCAGAACTAACAAGCTATGAAATTAATAAAATATTTTCAGAAGCCAAAAGACTTCTCTAGATTGATACCTAAGGAAACAAACAAACAAAAAACCACAATTACTGGGTAAGGACAGTTCTATACCCCTGGATACATGGGACACATAAGAGAAAATATAAATTACCCACTGAAGATACTCTCTTTCCATGTGTGTGTTTATGTATTATATGTACATAAAATATTTATATGTATCTATCTCTCTGTATACATATATTATATATATATAATTTATTTTACATAACACACAATCTTTGCAGTGAGTTAACAGAGTCAGGCAAGCCATCTCCCACTGAAGATGATATCTAAAATATATTTATACATATATATGTACTTTTTTGTAAAAAGAGATAATTTCAAGGGAGAATTAGCAGAGGCAAGCATGACTATAAGATACTAAGAAGCAGTGATTCTAGAATAATTTCAAAGATACTAATAAGTATGTTTATAGTTCTTTAACTAAATATAAAATTATTAAAATAGTTGAAGAAGAAGTAGTAATCTAATGTAATGACAGGTTATAAATGCTAAGAAAGTTTTTTGAAAAAGAGCAAAATGAACTACTAGAAATAAAAAGGTAGTCATTGCAAAAACAAAACCCTCTATGGATGTGTAAAATTGAATATAACTGAAGGAAGAATTAATAACCACAGTTCTGAAGAAAATTACTTGGAATGCAACAGAGATACAAGTACATTTAAATTATGAAGAAGTCCAGAGACATGGGAAATAAATGATAAGTTTCAAGATACTTTTACTAGGAAAAACTCCCAGGGAGCTGAGATAGGGGGAACTTGATGAGGGACAATAGTCAAGAAATACAGACAAAATTATTTAGAATTGAAGAAAGACCTGAATTCTCAGACTGCAGAAACAAATTAGTTCCCAAATAGGACAAACAAAACAAATCCACATAGAGACACAGCACAGCTGAATTTGGTGTAGAATATTACCTTCAAAGAGAAAAATCTTACAAACAATAAAAAAGAAAATAAGGTTGCCAGCTAGAATGATGACAGCTTCTCATAAACAATAAGAGGGACAAGAAGACAGTGGAATGGTATCTTTAAAATTTTAAGAAAAGTGAAGTGTTAATCTGGAGCACTATATCCAATTAAACAATTATTTAAGAGCAAAAGGGAAGAAGAGACTTTAAAAATTCTCAAAGAATGAGCACGCTTGCAACTCATAAAACTTTGTTGAAAGGTCTTAGGAACATCAGCAATATTAGACCCAAAGAGAAAGAATGCAATAGAAGAAGCAGTGATAAGTTTGAAAATTTGGTAAACAGGTCAGCAAACATAAATATGCTTGACTATAAAACATTTAAAATTATAGTGATTATTTTGGGAGGGTTTTAAAAACAAATTAGAAAAGCAGTTGACAAAATTCCACACCCTTTCATGATTTAAAACACACACACGCACGCACACACACACGCACACGCACACACACACGCACACACACACACCCACACCCAAAAACTCAGCAAGCAAGCACCAGAAACAAACTTCCTCAACCTGATAAAGGCTATCAACAAAAAACCCCACAACTAACATTATTCTTAGTGGTGAAACAGAAAGCTTTCTCCCAGAGATCAAGAACAAGACAAGAATGTCCACTCTCATCACTTGTATTCTGCATTGTATTGGAGGTTCTACCCATGGCAGTTAGGAAAGAAAAAAGACGTAAAAGGCATCCAGATGGGAAAGGAAGAAGCAAAACTGTCTCTATTTGCAGATGGCATTATCTTGTATACAGAAAACACCCTCCAATCCAGAAAATACTATTAGTGCTTAATAAACAAGTTCAGCAAGGCTGCAGGATAAAAGATCAGTATACAGAAGTCAGTTGTATTTCTGTACAGTAGCAGTGAACAATCCAAAGATGAATTTAATGAAAAAGAATATGAAAACAAGTATGTGTATATATATGAATGACTGGGATATTGTGCTGTACACCAGAAATTGACACATTGTAACTGTACTTCCAAAAAAAGAGATGAATTTAAGAAAAACATCCTATTTGCAATAGAATCAAAAAGCATGAAATAAGAGTAAAATTAACAAAAGAACTGTAAAACATATTTGAAAAACTATAAAACATTGTTAAGGAACACATAAATAAGTGATGTCCCACGTTCATGGATTGGAAGACAATATTAAGATAGCATTACTTTCAAAATGATCTACAGCTAGACTTGATGCAATCCTACAAAACTCCCAACTATATTCTTGCAAAAATCGACAAGTTGGTCCTAACATTCCCATGGAAATTCAAGGGACCAAAAATAGTAAAAACAATCTTGAAAAGGAGGAATATGGTGGAGGACTCACTTCCCAATTTTAAGATGTACAATAAAGCAACGTTATTTGACGGAGTGGTACTAACATAAGGTGGACTATAGATCAATGGGATAGAATGCAGAATAAAATAAAACTATGTGTTTATGATCAACTGATTTTCAGCTAATGAGCCAAGACCATTCAATTAGGAAAGAATAGTCTTTTCAATACATGTTAACGAGTTAACTGGATAGCCACATGCAGAAAAATTAATTTGGATCCTTACCTCATACTATATATAAAGATTAATTCAAAATGGATCAAAGATCTAAATGTAGAATCTAAAACTATAAAAGTTATAGAAAATATAGAAGTAAATTTTCCCCATATTTAATAATGGATTCTTAGATAAGACACAAAAACACAAGCAACAAAATAGAAATTAGATCAACTGGATTTCATCAAAGTTAGACTTTTGCTGTGTTTCAAGGAAAGTACCAAAAAAGTGAAAACAATAGCCCATAGAATGGGAGAAAATATAATATTTGCAAATCATGTATCTAATGAAGGAAATGTATATAGAATTTACAAAGAATTCTTACAACTCAGTTACAGAATGGTTATTTTTCTTTCTGTAAGCTAAAAATGGGGAAAAGATTTGAATAGAGATTTCTCCAAAGAAGATATATAAATGACTAAGTACATGAAAAGATGCTCAAAATCATTAGTTATCTGGGAAATGCTAATCAAAATCAAAATGAAATACTACTTCACACCCACTAGGAAGGCTGTCATCAAAAAGACAAATAGTTTCAAGTGTTGGAGAGGATGTGCTAAGAATGTAAACTGTTGGTGGGAATGTAAAATAGCTTTTCTGGTTTTGAAAATAGTCTCAGTTCCATAAAAGGCTAAACATAAAGTTAATATGTGCACAGCAATTCCATTCCTACCTGGATGTATATACCTAAGAGAAATGAAAGCATATGTCTACGCAAAAACTTGCACTGAAATGTCCATAGAATCATTTTTTGTGATAGCCAAAAAGTAGAAGTGATCTAAGTGTCCATCAGCTGATGAAGGGAGATATCCATTCAATGGGGTATACATAAAATGGGGTATATCCATACAATGGAATATTATTCAGCAAAAAGAGAGAGAGAGAGAGAGAAACAAAGTTCTAATACATGCTACAACCTGGATAAACTTGAAAGCATCATGTTAAGCAAAAGACATAAGGACCAAATGTCATACGATTTCATTTATATGAAATGTACAGAGTAGGCAAATCTATAAAAATAGAAATTAGGTTAGTGGTTTCCTAGGGCTGATGATTGAGGGGATGTGGATTCATGTCTAAGGAATGAGGGATATCTTTTGGCGGGTGATAAAAATGTTCTAAAATGTGTTGATGGTTGCAGAGCTCTGTAAATATGTGAGTGTATTAAAAGCACTTGAATTGTATACTTTACATGGGCCATTGTATGATATGTGAATGATATCTCAATAAATCTGTGAAAAAAGTTAAGAATTAAATTCTGGACATAAACATGGAAGATTTCAGGGGGAAATTTTTAGAAAAAAAATTTTATTCTCTATGGGAACAGGAGAATTAATTCTGATTAATTTTAAACTTTTAATTTAAGCCTGTATGCTAAAATTTTGAGAGCAACAACTAAAGGATGGAAAACAGAATATTTAACATAATCCAGTAGCAGGAAGGAAAAGAAATGACTGGAACTGAATTAATAGGAGTTAGAAAAGAAGGAAAAAAAGCAAAGAAAAACATCATAAATCCAGATATACAAGTAATTCTCAAAATATGTAAACTGTCTAAAGTTGTCTTTTAAAAAGTAGAAATCCTGATATTGAATAAATAAAAAAATATTTTCTAAAGGAGAACTTTTTAAAGCATAATGTCCCAGAAAAGCTAAAGGTGAAAGAGTAGAAAAAAATCTCTTGGACAAATGCTAATTAAAAGAAAGCTAGTGTAAGTAATATTAAGATTAAACAAGATTGATAGACTTTAAGGCTTAAAGCAGTCTCACAAATAAAGACTTTCATTACTTAGTGATCAAAGCAGTGTTTCCTTAAGAAAATAGAATAATCCTAAATGTCCACACACCTACAAAATACTCTCAAAATATAAATAAGTAATAGTAAAGGCCACTGAAAGGAATGATAGTAGATTTTAACTGAACTCCCTCAGAAACTGATAGATCAAGCAAATAAAAATCAGTAAAGTGAGAAGAGCTTTGAAAAATATAGTTAAAAAGTTCAGTCTAATGAACACATATAGAACCGTGCAAGGGGGGAGGAAATAATTCAAGTGCATGGTTAGCATGCAAGTGGTCCTGGATTCAATCTCCAGAATCTCCTCTAAAAAATAAATAAGTACACCTAATTACCTCCCCATGCCCCAAAATTTAGAATCATGCATAAGTTGATAATACACAGTGCTTTAAGAAAAAATAAAGAACCTAAACATGTATTGGGACACAGGGGAAGTCATTACAAGTATTAATCAGTATCTAGGTGGATGGTGTTCATTGATCACAATGAAATAAAAACAGAAATCAATAAAAATAGAGAGCCTTACTCCCTTCCCTTGTGTTTAAACATCAGAAGACACAAGTCTAAATAATTTACAGGGGGAAATAAATCATAATGGCAGTCATTCAATATTTAATACTGAATGCCAAAGGAAACGCTATATACTAAGACTTGTGAAATACTGTGAAAGCAGTGCATTGATTTATAGCCTTAGATATTTGTGTTAGAAAGGAAGACATACTGAAAAGAAGCTAAGATTAATTTCAAGCATAAACAACTAAAATTTAAATAGTAAATTTTATGAAGTAGAAGGGAGATGAAGTAACATCATTTGCTTAGTTAATTGACATCAGTATAATTTAGGAAATGATCATAGCACAGGACATGTAAACAGACCTTGTGTATTCTCCACCTCTCCTAAGTTTTCTTTATCACCCATAGGGAAAAACAAAATCATACTTTATTGTTGATCTTTATTTGGGGGAAAAAAAGGCACAAAAAAACAAATTATTACCCAAGTCAAAAAGGACATACAAGAAAATATTACTGCTGTCAATACCATTGAAATTACCTTAGTCTTTAAAACTGGGCTTAATATTGATAAGTGGGTATTTAAAGATCAGATTCTCTTTATTGTGTATCATATGAACAATATTTAAAATAGTTAAAATAATAACTGCACTGAGAAAAAATAAACATCATATTATGGGAGGGAGAACACAACACGGCCCGTATGAGCCTTGATTAGCATTATTAAATCTATAGCAATTTTCACATAGAATATATAAAATAGTTTGAATAATTATAATGTTTGACTTTGGTAATTGTAAGGCAATAATAAAACTGCCTTAATACAGTGCCATTTGGACTTTTTGTTTCCTCACTGAACTGTACTTCTTCACAAACACACTGTGTGACATGTGAATGAGAATTTACTATGCTGTAAATAACTTAGTTCTGCCAATAAATAAAGCATCACATTGTTTATCAGGAAGATAGCTGATATACTTTTAAATTATTTGGGGCTATTTCTTATATGTCATACTATACTAAACATCATGGAATTTGGGTTCAGGAGGCTTTTATCCTAGCTCATCTACTTTCTAGCTCTGTGATCCCAAGAAAGAGAAAAAAAAATCTGTGAACTGTTGCTTCTGTAAAACAGGACACATACATCACAGGATTGTAATGAGAATTAAATTAAATAATATACATGGAAGTCACTTTGGAACTGTCAAGTGGTTTGTAACACTGTCACTATTACCTAGATATTTGATAGACTCGATTTGTATATTGACTGAGTAAAATCATTGCATTTTATTGTCACTAGTTCTAAAAACCAAAAGGATATGGAAATCCCATGACAGAAAATTAAACAGTCTAACTTGGATTTTTGCCCTCCGCCCCCAACTTCATTCTGTAATTCCCAAGATGATTTGAGGGGAAACGCCAGAAACAGATCCGTACACTGCCCAGGAGACGTACTATAAACACGAAACAAAACCAGGCTTATGTCAGAGCAGGTGATTGGAAAATTAGAGGAGTTAAGGATGGAAAACCCTGCAATCCCAGATGACCTCCATCCAAGGAGCATTGGGCCCCAAGTCGTAAGTGACTTGGGGAAACCTGTGGCCGACATGTGGGAGTCATCTCTGAAAAGCCAGGGCGCACAGGTGGCTGGTGCTGGATTGAACACCCCACCTGTCTTTGTAATAATACTCACAGCTCTGCACTGCCTTTCATCAGGGCTCCTTGACAAGCTTTACAGACACATCACTGCAGCTTTTAGAGATGTTAAACCCATTTTGGAGAGAGAAATCTTAGGATCTTGTGACAAAGTAAATGTTTGAGGGCTGCACAGTAGATTGGACTAGAACAAAGACATCCTGATAGTCCTCTTTCAGTGACTCTGGTGTATGCTTTGCTTTGCATTTTTATTGAAACCAGTCTCTGTTTAGATTTGCCTTAAAAATTAAGCAGACGTTTACAAAGCACTTACTATGTGTGCGACAATACGCAAGGCATGAGGGATACACAGAAATGAGTACTGACTAGTCCCTGCATAAAAGGAATTTGTATTTAAGGGACAGAAAGGCATCCATTCATAATTTGCAAAAAGTGTAAATGTTGTGATAGTGGTATAAATAAATGTTAAATGAGCATAAAAGACACAGTAATTGCGGAAGTCGTCATAGAGTGAATGGCGATAGACTAGTTAATTGGATGTTTACAGACGTGTAAGAAGGAAGAATGCAGTGAAGACAGAAGGGGTAGCTTAAGTAAATGTGCACGTATGAAGGTTTATGACAGATGTATAAATGGGGAACTCATCTGGGATTAATACGTAGTCAGAATTGACTAGATTATAAAGCATATGTGTATGGCTGCATGGATGAGATGGATGAGTATGAAGGCTGAGGGATGAGAATGACTGTGGGAATTAAGTACGGTTGGAGAAGGAGGCAGGGGTCAGATCATGAAGACCTTGAAACTGAAAAGGAATTTGTCTTCTAAAGAAAATGGGGCAGGGATACAGGGACAGGTGATGGAGGGAACATGCTTATTCTGGTGGAAATGTGGTCAGGGCTTCAGGAGGTAAGGACAGAAATAGAGCAGTTGAATGGCTAGTATAATGAATCCACTCATGGGGCTTGGAAAAAGATGAAGTCAGATATTTCAGACATAGGATGTAACTTATCTCTGATTAAATCCTGAGGGTTAGGGAAGAGGAAAGTTGAAGATGACGCTGAGGCCTTTAGCTGGTGACTGAGTGGATGACGATGCTGTTAACCATGAAAAGACACAAACGTGGACAGGCAGGTATAGAATGAGAAGGGGGATACTGGCTTTGTTTTGATATTTTAAGTTTCATGTGCACCTTTATAAAGAAGACCTGTATGAAGTCAGAAGTTAATGTTGACTCAGGAAAGACTCATGTTTTTCCCTACAATTTGTGGATCCTCAGGTAAGAGTAAAAATGGAGGACCACATACCATATGCTAAATACTTAAAAGTTATAAATCAAGCCACAAGTTGTTAAATAAAATATAGTCTTAACCTCCTATCAGGACAACATTGCCTTCATATCAACCTTGAAAGCCAGGTTTTAATTAGAATTTTGTGCTAAAATGCGGTGGTGGTAGCTTAGGAAGAGCCTGCCCATCCCCGTTTCTTCCCACCCTGGCACGAGCCTCAGGTGTGCTTCTGGGAAACCCAGCCTGCAGGCTGCAGTCTTGTCCACACCTCACGCTGCCTGCAAGCCTCCCTTCTCACAAGCAGCCACTCCGTGGCCACCTCTCGGACCCTGCGATGCATTTTACATGTCAGGGGTGTAACCCAAATTCAAAAAGAAGACAGATAGGCTCTGGAAGCAGCCTCAGTGAGATTTAGATAAGGAGTTCTGAGGTCCTGGGTACCCAGGAGGTGGTTTGCATGGGAGGGTACAGGCTCCGGATGAGCGCACCCTGTGGGCCGGCAGACTGCTCACCCTCAGAGGGCAGAGCAGGTGCCTCCAGCCTGACTTGCCGGTGAGGGCTTCTCATGCACCAGTCAAATGACAGTAATGAGAAGACACTGCTAGAAAAGCAGATTTGAGAGTCCAACACGTTCAAGGGAGGAAAATAGAATCTGTAGAAAAAGAAGAGAGATGGAGCAAGTGAACCCACATTTAAGAAGTAAATAGTATAGAACCAAAAGATGGAGCTGAGAGGGGAGGAAACAGAGGTAGCTTGCGTAGAGTGTCCTTGCAAGAAGCCTGTTAGAAGAAAGGACAACTTGGAGGAAGAGCTTACAAAGGCTGAAGAATCGAGAAAATGTTTCAATTATTTAACCATTAAAAAATATATATATAAGAGTAAAGGTCAGTTTTTCTTATTATAGTGTCCTGTTGCAATTGTGAAAGATCACCAAAATGAGATTCAAGAGTTAAAAGCAACGCATTTGGAACAAGTTTAACTGACTGAGCCTAGATTTATAAACACGAGAGGGTAAAAATATAAATGAGGCCAGAGATATCCAGTAGTTTTTAAGAAAAAAGGCTCTATTGAATACCATTTATACCAACTTTAATGAATAAAGTTTGGAAATATAAGAGAGTTTCTATGAAGGATGGATAGCTATTCAATTAACAGCCTTAGTTTCATCACATATCGGGTTAGTCTGTGAGGTATCCCTCCCCAAAGCTCTGGAATCTCTTGTTCATACAATTTCGTTCTTGGAAAGGTAAAACAATTTAAATGTTGAAAGCGGTGTTGGATTAAAGAGGGTGAGTTCCCGAGGACTCTGCTTCGCTCTTATACTTCTCTTTCCATTTCTGACTATCTTTCAAAAGGCTCCTGAGTGTCTCTGTGTTGCACAGTTGGAAAATATTTGAACTAGATAATCTCTGAGATCCATTCCAACTCTGAAATCCTATGACTCTCCTAAGTCAGGTACAACTTTGCAGATGAGGTGGGGCTTGAGTGGGCCTTTGAAACTGGGCCGTATATTTGGATTAGTGGGTAGGAAGAGTGAAGATATTTAAAACAGGAAGAGGAGCATAATAAAAATAAAAGAAATAGTGAACGGAATAATACTGGTTTCCTTGGCAGAGGATGTGTGGAATAATAAAGAGACTTTTCTAACTAAACTGTAGGGAATGTAAGGGAGAGCAGTGGGAAATAAAATTTAAGTACAGGGCACTTGCTTTTCATATGAGAAGTGTTATTCCTGGAGACTCCGTATAACTTAAAACTCAAATAATTCAAAACAAATTTTCCCAAAGGGGGAAAGCATTTTTGGAACTTATAAATTCATAATTATTTTAGCGTATATTTGCTTTGATGTTACTTTTCACATTTTCTTTGTTGTTTTGCTGAAGGCTCTTTCCTAAATTAATGTTGGTGATTGTTCTTCTTCTGGTGGTTTATCCCATCTTACTTCTATTCCAAAGTTATTGATTTTTGGTTTGTTTTCAGCACTAGCTTTGGCAGCACCATTTAATGAACTTGGATAACATTATGAAAGGATATAAAAAATGAGATTTGAAATGATAATAACAGTATTTGCTTAGGTTATAAAACCAAAAGTCACTTTCAGAAATTCCGAAGCAAGTAATCAAGAGTAGTTCTCATAATTCTGACAAAGGAGGGCTTGTGTTTCTTTTCACCAGCATTGTAGGTGATGGCAATAACATCAACACACTTTGCAATTAACTCAGTTTTCAAGTTATGCAATTCTTTAAGAAATAAGTAAAGTGAATTTCTCATCCCGTTCAAATTAGGCACAGCCATTTCTTTAATCCCACAGTTTTAAGTTTTTCATAATTTAGAATCCCATTTATAAGTATTGTGAAACTGGTCTGAGGCCAGGGGGTGTTTGCAATTTATCTTTGTAGCCCCTAAAGCATCTTAGCAATGTGCCTTTCAAGAAATAGACATTCAGGTCAGTTTTGGCTAAATGAAATTGAATTGTTCCATACAGCTCTCACTGGGAAAAGGTAGGATTAGAGAGTAGAAGTTCCTAATTTAGGTCCTCATAATTCAGGACCTGCTACATGCTAAACATAAAGGAAGCACCTGATAAATGCTTTTGATTGCTGGATTAGAGGGTGGGTGTTTGTAATCACATCCATCTTAACCATTGCTGTCTTCCATGAAGCTATAAAGGAGTAGTTAGATACACAGTGACTTATGAGTGAGCAGGATTCAAGAAAGAAGTGTGTCTTGGACAAGTTGCAGAGGAGACTTGGTGCTTAGTTAGGCTGGGATGACATACGGGGTTTTAAAAAAAAAACATACGGAGGCCGGAATGAGTGTAGCCAAGAAGAAAGGTGAAGCAGAGTGTAGCACAGAGCATGCAGCTGCAAGCAAGTTGCAGACTAAAGCCCAAAGTGATATAGCTCTGTCTCCGTGATGCCAAAAGTCTAGGTGAAGAGTGGAAAAATCGAATCAATCATTGGGATGATTGAAAACATCCAGATGTGTGTTGTCATCAGGGCCATCACGATGGGGTATGTGGGGTTAAGGCCAATATCAGTCTTCCCACACTCGCCCCCCCCCTGGAATATTTTTATTCAGTTGAAATCATGCTGAAATAAAAATTTAAACAGAAACAAGTCATAAAAGGGCCCTGTAGAGTCAGCCTATAAGGAGCTTACGGAAAGGTGGGGAATAGTTACTGCTCTTTGCCTTAGTGGCTTTGACTTGTTAGATTTTAGTGATAGAATTGTAAGCTATAAGTACTTGAATAATTAATTTTTAAAGATAAATTATATCTAGTTCTTTAGGTCCTACTTTCTGAAAAAAAATTAAATAAGTCCTACCTGATACATAATGGCAGCAGAAATATTGGAAGGCAGCTATAAATGACTTTCAGGATCTGGAATCATTGAACATACACCTACACAATGTGATATTTAAAAATAAATTCTAAGATCAAACTCAGAGCCAAACCAGTGCATCATCAGAAATGAGACAGACCACAGAGCCTTTTTTTTTTTTGGGAAGCTCTCTGTGATAAGTTTAACTTCTTCCTAAGGCCAAAGGCTATGACTTATATGCTCCGTATAGTGCATAATAGCATGTTTTGTTTGGCCAAAATGTGATTTTTGAATGCACAATAGTAGAAAGGGAAAAGACCTTTGGTCATTTGGTTTGGCCATGGGATCACCAGTCATCAGTATTTATTTCCAGGTCAGACCTTAGATTCTCAAGCCAAGCTATCAAGCAAATTGTTTAGTTGGAAATAACAGCTAGGATTTTAGACTGCATTCAGAAGCACTTGAAGGGTTCCTTGAGTAAAACAGATCCACTGACATTTGGAGCCGTCAGGGCCGGGGATGGATAAGGGCCCAGTTACGAGGTTCACAGGGTTACGGACAAGTCACCATCAGAAGGGGTGGAGCTTAGAGGAAGGCTTGACGTTCTTGACTTCAAGTATTGCATAAATGTACTGTTAGTTTTCTTCCCTGTTGTCTAATGGAGATATTTTTTTTCTCACTCATCAAACATTTCTTTAGCACCTGCCTTGCTCTGTGCCAGGCACTCTGCTGTTCCAGGTCGTGGAGCTACAGCAGTGAACCAAGGCAACTTCTTGGGGCTTACATTCTACAGGTGAAGATAGGCAATTAAAAAAATGAGTAAATATATGACTTGCCTCATTTTTATTCTCAGAAGGAAAATCAAGGAAATTGAAGGGAAAGTGATGAGGTAGGTTTCCAGAAAAGTGACAATTGAATTAGGAAAAATATAAGGGGACTGAGTATGTTGCTATGTACCATTCCGACTGTTTTCTGAAGCCTCTTTTTTGTCAGTTTGACTTTTGAGGTGTATGAGGTGTTTCTGGACACAGCGGGAGAGGAACATGCTGCTTAATTAAAACCCTGTTTTGCATTGAATCAGACAAGAAAAAAAGGAGAATGACTAGCTTTGGTTTAGATGGGTTGAAACATAGAAATGTCAACTAGTACTTTTTCTTTAATACTTAAAAAAATGGAGATACCATTCACATACCATAAAATTCGTCTTTTAAAAGTGTACATTTCAGTGGTTTTTAGCATATTCGCAAAGTTGTACAACCATCACCACTCATTCCAGAATGTTTTCATTACCCTCAAAAGAAACTGTGTACCCATTAGCAGTCACACCTCATTATCTCCTCCCTGAAGTCCCTGGAAACTACTAATCTATTTTCTGTCTCTTTGGATTTACCTGTTCTGGACATTTCATATAAATGGAACATACATTATGTGGCCTGCTTTGTATGACTTCTTTCACTTAGCATATTTTAAGGGTCATGTGGTAGCAAGTATCAATGCTTCATTTCTTTTTATGTATTTTATTCCATTGTATGGATATACTATATTTTGTTTATCTACTCATCAGTTGATGGGCATTTGGGTTGCTTCCACTTTTTTGGCAATTATGAATAATGCTGCTATTGTAATTTTGTACAAGTTCCTGTTGGACATATGTTTTTAGTTCTCTTGGGCATATATACCTAGGAGTAGAATTACTCATATGGTAACTCTATGTTTAACTTTTTGAGCAACTGCCAAATGGTTTTCCAAAGCAGTTGCAACATTTACATTACCACCAGCAAGATACGAAAGTTAAAGGTTCTTACATCCTCCTCAACACTTACTGTTGTATATCTTTTGATTATAGCCTTTCTGAAAGTTGGTGTGAAGTAGCATCTCATTGTGGTTTCGGTTGACATTTTCTTTCTGAACGCTGAATGATGTTGACCATTTTTCGAGTGATTATTTGTCATTTGTATATCTTCTTTGGAGAAATGTCTGTTCAAATCATTTGGCCATTTTTGAATTAGACTGTCTTTATATTGTTGAGTTATAAAATTTCTTTACATATTTGGATACTAGACTCTTATCTGATACATGGTTTGAAACAGATTTTCCCATTCTGTGGGTGCACTAGTCAATTTTGATGAGTATGCAGGTTGGACTATCTTTGTGACCTGTTAGAATAAAGCATTAGCAATCTGTTCTGAGTAACTGACTTTGGAAAGGTTCACTCTTAGCCTGTTTGTCCACTTTGTATCAGATGGGTGTATCTTCTGTGCATTTGTACCTCTGGCCACTGGAGTTGAGATTTGTGAAATCCTAATTATGTATATCTCATTATATGGCCCTTGTCCTGATTGTAAGTATTAGAAACCTTTGGGAACCACCAAATTTAAATAAGAATGGTGACATTAATCTGTATAGTCCCTGAAGACAGAAGGTAGATCATGGAGAAGCTAAGGAAAGGGGAAGGGCCTGGAAAAGGGAGAAAGGAGCAGAAATAAGGACGAACACATTTCCCTCACAATTTTAGTAAGGATCCAGCTTTAACCTTTCTTTGACCATAAATGAGATGCACTATTAACCACTTTGTATGCAAGATTACTTCCGCAGAACATTTACAATACATAGTATAGTATAGTGATTATACTAGATGTATTTTTTTTTGAGAGCGAGCGAGCGAGCGAGCTAAAAGATGTAATAATTTATTTAGCTTGTGGGGAAAAGCTTTTTCCTATAAGTGCAGAGACAGCCATCTGTCCATCCAGTTTTCTCATTGCAGGTTAATCAAGGGGAGTGCATATATACAAAATAAAGCTATTCTATTTGTAATTAAACCCAGTTTACTAAAGATAGTCATCGAGTTCTTTAAGACAACTTTATCTAAGTGTCATAGTTGAAAACAAAGCACAACAAAAATGGGAAAAATACATTTGTTGGTTAATTATTTCTGAAGTGCTTAGGCTGTGTCTGTCCTACAAAACTGATTTTGACCCTGTGCACTCTAGTTGCATCTGTAGCCCTGTATTATTAAGTAAAATCACCACCTCAATCCACTGAGTGAGATAGCCAAGCTGGTAGTTACCATTGTGCCAGTCATACAGCTTCTGCTTGATTGAATCATACAATTTTAAAATCAGATACATTCTTATGAGATAATTGTGTCCATAATAGGTACCCGAAAAACATAGGGAATGTTGTAAGTAGGTAAAATACTGCGTTAAAGAAATGGTATTATTGAGGGAAAAGAAAAACTGCCACTAATCAGAATGTTCTTTTATAAGGATAATGACAGATCAGACTATACTAATTTCATAAAACAGATGAAGGGATCAAGGTGAAAAATGAAGGTTCTGTAGTATTGACTCAACACAGCGGAGAGATCAGGAAGGTCTCGCTGAACTCCTTTTGTTTAATAAAGTCCCATTTTCAAGTGCACTTACCCAAAATGAACACATTTTTTGGGTAAGTGTTTTTTTTTTTTTTTAAAGAACTTTGGCACTAGGTGAAATTCATGAGAAAGGCAAGTCAGCTTTACTCTTGTGCTGAGTGCAGTGGCCCAGCTCAAAGCTGCAAAGTGTTTTCATCCAGGTTGTTGGCCATCTAGCTTGAGAGCCCCTGGGGGGGCGCTCGGTCATCTGTCTGTCCTGTCCTGGGCCCAGCGTCCTTTGGCTCGCTCTCTAAATCTGTGAATGACGTCTGCCTATACAGCTGAGAGAAATTTGTCATCTTCTCAATAGTGATATGTCATCGCTTTCATGCCCTACCCACAGCACACGCTAGCCGTGGGGGTCTTGAAGGAAAGTACACTTGTGCTTGTTGAAATGTCTACAAGAATAGACACGGGCTTTTAGGCAGCCCCTTTTCTACCTCTCAAAAGAGCTGCACAGAGACAAGCGTTCTGCAAGTATTTGTTGAACTCGGATTTTCAGTCATTTCCGAGGCAAGATAATGCCTTCTCTTGGTTGTTTTTTTCTTTTCACATTACAGTACTTCATTATTGCCACAGGGGGAACTGTTGGCTTAATTTTGCTTTAGAGACACTGCTGCTGAAATTATTAAACTAATGATTTATGCCCCCTGTGATACAGCAATCTCTTGTGCTTAAAATGGTTACTATGTTTTGTTTACTGTTTATAACTACCAGTGGTTATGCCACGAAAAACCCCTGCCAGCTTGAGGGTTTATTTATCCCTGTGGATCTTTAGAAACCGCTGATTAATATAGAAAAAATTTGAATGGTTTATATTAAAAAAAAATCCCATAAGCTATGAATTAAACCACTGTGCTCTGCTATATAGGAGAAAAAGTTCAGTGAGAATAAACAATGGATGTCAAAACCTACCGACTCTCATATTTGCTTCTGGTTTTATCAAAGTGGAAAGTATGAGTGCTTTTCAGGAATACAGTGCTGTGACTCCATCAGTTTTGGGCTATGAGATCACCAGCATGTCCCCTTGGGTGCCGCACATTTTACCATATTAAGGAACCAATTTGCTTAGAGAAACGTTGCACATGTTTCAAGGCTGTTAAGTTTGATGGCTGGCAGAGCTCTCTCGTTTAGCCCTGAGGCTGGGCCTTGGTGAAGGAAGGCTTTACAACCAGCCTGCATCTTTTATTCTGAAGTGCTTTTTGTAACCAGACGATTACACAGGGCAGATGGACCATGGGGCAGGGAGGGATATGATTTGTGAGTGTTGATCTGTTTAAAATGGCAAAATGGTTCTTATACAATGTGTAGGTCTTGACCCTGTTGCCTCTCCGAGAGAAATAAAGAAAACATCACTGTTGTTTTGGGCAGCTTCAGCCCAATTCCACACCTTCAGTCTCAGGCATCACTTGTTCGTACTCCAGTTACTCCTTCCTGCTGGCTCCTGAATGAACTCCATCAGTCCGTTTGGCTTTGTTTCCACTGCAAAATAGCTCCTGCTACACCCCCTCTCTTGGACTGCTCCACATGGCCACTCCTCTGATGGGCCAGTTCTGGCTGTTTACTGAGCTCTTTTCCTCTGTGGACTGATGTGGTCCATTCAAACAGTGAGTGCTCTTCCCTGAAGAGACCACAGGCATCCCACACACCAAGCCAGGCCAAGGCACAAGAAAGGGCTGGCATTTGTGCCAAAGGGCTCGGTACAATGACAGAACATTTCTCAGTCAGAGGTCTATAAATGTGATGAATGTGGACCATCCTGCCCAAAAAGGCAGGACTTGAACAAACAAGTTTGTAAGTAAGGAAGAGAACAAGGCCCTGAGTATGGAAACAAAACTACAGTCATAATGCGAACATCTGTGTACAGCTTGAGCCTCAGATATTCCCTTGATACAGAAGTTCCCATACCAAAATGCAGTTATAAGATCCGTTTTATTCTTCCTCATAACTCATTATTTTCTTCATGAAGATGCAAATTTTAGGCATAAAAATATTGACAATATTGTAACACATGTGAATGTGGAAAACATATTATCCAAGTAGCAGTTTTGATTGGAAATACTTAATTTCATAGGCAAGTGCCTTGATTCAGTATGTATTTCCAGTTACTCTTAGAATTACTCTCCTTCTTGGATTAGAAAAGTAAAATGAAAGAAATAGAAATTCTGGTATAATATGCTTTAAAGGTTTTTTATGAATTCCATGTTTGATTTTTATTTTAACACAATGTTTAAGAAACCAAATCCTATACAGCTTATGCCTTGCTGATCATTTTTTTAAAACTCAAAATGTGATTTAATTATAAATTATCTTTAAGTCACAGAAAAATCTAAACACCAGTATGGTGTGTGATTTGAAATTTTATACAAGCACAAAACAGATTAAATAGAAAGCTTCATAAGCATGTCAGGCACACGTATCTGTGATATGTAGGCTCTTGTAGCATGAAAAATTCCAGGCCTCAGTCGAGAGATGTGGGGATTAGATTTCTCAGAATTAATCAACAGAATAAAATTTTCAACTATCCCTAGTGAAAAACAGTGAAATAGCTCAAAAATCAGATGCTTTTATAGGGAAACAAGTGGCCAGCAATCAAGTAGGTCAATAAAAAACCACTGATATTAATTTTTGAACATTGTTTATGATGATGCATTTTCAGTCTAGAGAATTGTAACATTTTCTATAAACATTCATTTGTAATGTAACTCTAGAGATAATAGTCATATTATCTGTTGAATTTTAGTTCTTTTGGTTAAAAACCCAGAAGTGGGATCGCTGCATCATATGACAGTTCTGCTCTTTACTTTTTTGAAGAAACTCCATACGGTTTACATAGCAACTGCACCATTTTACAGTCCCACCAATAATGTTCATGGTTCCAATTTCTTTGCATCCTCAATAACACTTATTATTTTCTTTCCTTTTTTTAAAGTGGTCATCCTAGTAAGTGAAAGGTGATATCTCATTATAGTTCTGGTTTGCATTTCCAAATTGTGATGAACATCTTTTCATATACCTATTGGTCATTTGTATATCTTCTTTGAAGAAATGTCTTTTCAGGTTCTTTGCTCATTTTCAAATTAGGTTATTTAATTTTTTATTGACTTGTAAGGGTTTCATATACATTTAGATATTAAACATTTATCATATATGTGACTTGCACATATTTTTTACCTTTCTGTATGTTGTCTTTTCACTGTTGATTATTTCCTTTGCTGAGCAGCAACTTTTTAGTTTGATATAATCCCACTTATCTGTTTTGCTTTTGTTGCCTGTTCTTTTGGTGTCAAATTTAGGGAATTATTGCTAAGATCAATGTTATAAAGGTTTTCCCCTATGGTTTCTACTAGGAGTTTAATAGTTTTACATATTCTATTTAAGTCTTGAATCCATTTTAAGTTGATCATTGTATATGATGTAAGATAAGAATTCAATTTCATTTTTTTTTGCATGTAGATATACAGTTTTTGCAGTACATTATGGTGAAGGGACTATCCATTCCTCATTGTGCAGTCCTGGCATTCTTATTGAAGATTATTTGATCATATATGCATGAATTTATTTCTGGGCTCTCCATTCTGTTCCATTGGTCTGTATGCTTGTCTTTATGCCATTACTTTACTATTTAGGTTACTGTAGCTTTGTAATGTTTTTATAAATCAGCAAGTGTGACACCTCCAGCCTTGTTCTTCTTTTCAAAAATTGTTTTGGCTCATTGAGGGGCTTTGTGTTTTCATGTAAATTTTTATTTCTGCAAAAAATATGTCATTGGGGATTTGATGGAGATTATGTTGAATCTATAGATCATTTTGGGTAGTAAGAACGTTTTAATAATATTAAGTCTTCTAATCCATGAACATAGGATGTCTTTCCATTTATTTGTGACTTTAATTTCTTTCAGCAATGATTTGTAGTTTTCAGTGTAACAAGTCCTTCACTTCTTTGGTTAAGTTTAGTCACAAGTATTTAATTCTTTTTTGATGCTATTCTAAATGGGACTGATTGCTTAATCCCCTTGTTAGGTTGTTCATTGTTGGTGTATAGACATGTAACTGATTTTTAAGTGTTGATTTTGTTGCAACTTTACTGAATTTGATTATTAGTTCTAATAGATCATATTGATTAATTTTCATAAGTTGAACTGTTCTTGAATCCCAAGAATAAATCCCTCTTGGTCATGGTATATGAGACTTTTAATGTGCTATTGAATTCACTTTAGTAGTATTTTATCAAGGATTCTTGCATCATAATCATCAAAGATACTGGTTTGTAGTTTTATTTTCTTGTAATATCTTTGTCCAGCTTTGGGTATTAAGATAATGTGGCCTCATAAAATGAGTTTGGAAGCATTACATTCCCTTCTAAGTTTTGGAAGACTTTGAGAAGGATTGGTGTTAATACTTCTTTAGATGTTTCTTAGATTTCTCCAGTGAAGTCATCTGGTCCTGGGCTTTTCATTGTTGGAAGGATTTTGATTAATGATTTAATCTTCTTATTAATTATGTCTGTTCAGATTTTTATTTCTTCATGATTCAATCTTGCTAGGTTATGTTTCTATGGACTTATTTATTTCTTCTAGATTATCTATTATTTTGGCATTTGATTGTTCATAATAGTCTCTTATAATCCTTTTTTATTTTCTTTGGCATCAGTTCTAATGTCTCCTCTTTTATTTTTGATTTTATTTACTTGAATCTTCTCTCTTTTTTCTCAATCTAGCTAAGGGCTTTCCAATTTTGTTTATCTTTTCAAAAACTGACTTTAAGTTTCTTTGATTCTTTTCTATTATTTTTTTATTCTCTATTTCACTTATTTATGCACTCTTTATTATTTTTGTCATTGTGATAACTTGGGGCTTCATTTGTTTTTCTTTTTCTTGTGCTCTTTGAGGCATAAATTTGGGCTGTTTATTTAAGATCTTTATTCTTTTTTGAATGTAGACATTTACACTATACCTGTTGGTACCACTTCTACTGCCTCACATTTTTAGGGATGTTGAATTTTTGTTTTTGTTTTTCTCAAAATATTTTTTTATTTCCCTTTTGATTTTTCTTTGATTCATAGGTAATTCAGAATTATGTTGTTTAATTTCCACATATTTGTAAATTTTGCATTTTTCCTTCTTCTTTGATTTCTGGTTTCCTTCCATTGTAGTCTGAAAAAAAAAACTTGGTATAATTTCAGTGTTTTAAAGTTTGTTAAGACTTTTTTGTGACCTAAAATGTAATATATCCTTGAGAATGTTTCATATGAACTTGGGAAAAATGTGGATTGTACTGCTGTTAGGTGGAATGTTCTTTGTATGTCTGTTTAATCCATTTGTTCTAAAATGTTCAAGTTGTCTATTTCCTTATTTATTTTCTGTCTAGTTGCTCTATTATTGAAATGGTATTGAAATCTTCTACTGTTATTGTGTTGCTATGTATTTCTGCCTTCAATTCTGTCAAATTTTACTTCATATATTTTGGTGCTGTGATATTAGGTGCATATATGTTTATAGTTTTTATATCTTCCTAGTAAATTGATCCTTTTATTGCTATATAATGCCCTATGTTATATTATGCTCTTCTTTGTCTCTTTTTAGTTACAGTACTGTAGTATTCTATATTTACCTATGGTTGTTGTTACCAGAAACTGTTATACTTCCATATGTTTTCATGTTGCTATCAAGTGTCTTTTTATTTCAATTGGAGGTACTCCTTTTAGCATTTCTTGAAAGGCAGATCTAGTGCTGGTGACTCCCTTAACTTTTTTTTTTCTGGAATGTCTTTATTTTTCCTTCAGTTTTGAAGTTGAAGGACAGTTGATGGTTATAGTATTCTTGGTTAGTAGTTGTTTTTTCTTTCAGAACTTTGAATGTATCATTCTATTCCCTCTGTCACTCATAGCTTCTATTGAGAAATCTGCCTGTGGTTTTATAAAGGCTCCTTTATACATGACAAGTTGCTTTTCTCTTGCTCCTTTCAAAATTCTTTCTTTGCCTCTGACTTTTGACAATCTGATTATAGTGTGTTTCAGTGTAGTCTTCTTTGAGTTCATTTTTGTTAGAATCCATTGGGCTTCTTGGATGTCTATTTTATTCCCCAGATTTAAGAATCTTTGTGCCATAATTGCTGCAAACAAAGTTTCTTCCACTTTCTCTCTCTCTCTTCTCCTTCCTAGGACTCCCATAATTAGTATATTGGTCTTACTAGCGGGTTTCATAAGTTTCTTAGGATTTCTTAACTCTTCTTTATTCTTTTTCTTTTTGCTCCTCTGAGTGTATAATTTTAAATTATCTGTCTTTGCATTTACTGATTATTTCTTCTACTTGCCCAAGTCTGTTATTGAACTCCTATAGTAAAATTTTCAGTTCAGTTATTGCAGTATTACTTCCAAAGTTTGCTTGGTTCTTTACAATATATTTTATCTCTCTGTTAATTAACTATTAACATTTGTTCATGCTTTGTTTTGCTTAGTTCATTGAGCATCTTTATGACAGTTATTTTTAATTCTTTGTTATGTGTTTCCTATACCTCTGTTTCTTTAGGTTCGCTTTCTGGAGATATATTAATTCTTTTAGTTGGGTCATGTTTTCCTGTTTCTTTGTATGTTCATTACTTTGTTTTGGGATCTACCATTTGAAAAAAAACAGCCTCTTTTGCTAGTCTCTATAGTCTGTCTCAGGACAGGGAAAGATCTTTACAAAACAGCTTGGCTAGAGATTCTGGGGACTTCTCAAACCTTTTCTGTGGATATGTCTTCTCTAGATTTGTGTATGTAAATTCCCAATTAGAGAGGATTTACCAGTTTCTTTTTCCTGGAGTGCATAATTTCTTGCTTCCCCTGGTGTCTGTTGGCAGTACTGCAGGTTTTCTGGAGCTGCTGTAAGCTGCCCGGGTGGTTTTGGTTCTCAGCAACCCCCAAGTATCTAGAGCCTGTCAGCACTATGAGTTAGGCAAATTTTAATCAATCCCTCAGGTAGCACACTTTAAAGCCAGATTATTGGAAGAACACTGTACTCTTCTCTTTTTCCCCTGAGGGTAAGGCAGCTGAACTGTATCAGCCTCTGTCTGCTGTATCACATGCCCTCTGGAGTAGCAGCAAGCCACCTAGCTCTCAGCAACCCCCAGGCATCTCCAGTACGCCAGGTTCCTTTAGTGCTCTGAGACATGTGAGGTGGAGCTCAGTTCCTTGGGCAGCCAGCCCCAAAGCTGTAATATTAGATTCATTCTCCAACTCTTTCCTTCCCCAGGGAGAATCCAGGATTTGGTGGTTTTCTCTCTTTCATTTCTCACTGAGCTGTGGTTAAGGAATGTGTCAATTGAGAGTATGTGCTAGTTAAAAATTGTCACTTTTTTTTCACAGTGGTCCCTGACTTGGTGCATTTTTCTGTCAGCACTTAGTTTCAGGCAAGGCAGATTCTAGTCCTTCAGGTAGGCCCCTCAAAAGTCTGAGCATTGTGTGATTCAGCAATCTCTTTCCTTCCCCAAGGAGAAACCAGGAGTTAGTAGTTTCCCCTCAATTGCCATGCTGTGTTGATGGGAGGGGCTGGTGAGTGATACCAGTTTTCTTACCAGTTTTGATGTGGCTTCTTTCATGCTAACCTGAGATGCAGAAGCCTCTTAACTGATTTCTGAATTTCTCATGAAAGGAATTGGTCCATGTATTGATGTTCAGTTGGTGTCTCCATGGAGGAAAAATTGGTCTGAGGCTTCCTTTTCTGCCATCTTGCTGATGTCACCTAATTTTCATTTTTTTTAAATTGTGTTGAAACTTATTTTATGGCCTAGATTATAGATTATACTTATTGTATGTTCCGTGAAGGTAATAGCCTTCTGCTGTATTTGAGTGGCATGTCATATAAATATCCTTCAGGTCAAGCTGTTTGATAATGTTCAAGTTTTCTGTGAATGTGCTGTTTCCCATTTATTCTTTCTACCAATTACTGAGACAGTTGAAATTTGCAATTACAGTTGTGGAGTTTTCTACTTTTACTTTTTGTTTCATTTATTCTGCAGCTCTGTTGTTACATATATACATATTTAGACTTATTATGCACTCATCAAAGTGTCTCATTTTTTCATTTTGAAATGACTCCTTTTTTTAGTCTTGTAATCAGCAGTGTAAGAAGTTTGCAACAGTTTACTTCAACTTTTCTCTCCTTGCTGGTGTTTATTTTTGTCATTTACTTCTACTTACTTTAAAACCTATAATTTTAAGATTATTTTTATATTAAATAGTTGCTTATCTAATGAGAAATATCTTTTGTATTTACCCATATATTTGTTATTTATGGCACTCTTTTCCCCTTTGTGTTCATTGAAAGTTTTCACCTGTTATCATTGCTTTTCACTTGAAGAACTTCACTAATATTCTTGCAGCATAGGTCTGCAGGTGGTGAACCCACTGCTTTTTTATGCCTGAAAATTATTTATTTCATCTTTATTTTAGAAATGCATTTGCTGGGTATGGAATTCTAGGTTGAAAATTTTCTTTCTACTACTTTATTTTTCGCTTGCATTGTTTATGAGACATCTGTTGCCATTTTTAACTTTGTCCTTCTGTACACAATGTATCTCATTTCTCTGGCTGCTTTTTGTTTTTACTGTTTATTACTGCTTTTCAGCAATTTTATCAACATACTCTCTGGTGCCTGTGTGTGTCTGTGTGTGTGTGTGTGTGTGTTTTATTATTATTATGCTTGATATTCACTGAGCTTCTTAGATGTGTGGGTTTATAGTTATTTGGGAAGAATATTAGCCATTATTTTTAGGTGTTGAATTTTGTTGTATTCCTTTAAATAGTGCTGTACTTCATTCTAACATAAAGTTAACTTAGATGAACTCAGTTTGATCTTTTTGAGGCTTGCCTTTTGATTCTGCTAATGTGAGTTCAGAACAGCCATTAGTCTGTGTTTAATATATCCTTACTATTACTAATTAGATACCTTTGTGAAAACTCTATTTGATGCTTTATGAATTATTTAGTGTTAGCACTCTGGCTGGTGGGAACAGAACTATTAATATATTGTATGATCCTTACAAAGTGTTAGGCTTATTGTTCTCCAGTTGTTCTTTTCCTGATCTTGACTAATTTTCACACATATGCAGAGGAGTACTCAGCAAAAGATTTGAGGGGACCCCTCTGCATATCTCCAGAGTTTTCTCTCTTTGTGAAACACTCTTCTCTTTAGTACTTTGCCTCAAAATTCTGACTGCTTTGGCCTTCACAAAGTCTGATCTGTGTCTCTTTAACTCAGGGAAATTATTGAACTCAGTTTAGATTCCCCTACATGTGCTACTACTTGAAAACTAACTTCAGGTAGTAAACTGGGGCAATCATAGGGCTCATCTTTTTGGTGCATCTTTTCTCAGGGATCATAGCCCTGTACTGCATTTTATCTAAAGTCTGAAAGCTGTTGTTTTACAAATGGCCAATGGGCACATGCAAAGATGCTTAATATCACTAATTATAAGAGGAATGCACTGTGCTGTGCACCAGAAATTGCCACATTGTAAACTGACTATAACTCAATAAAGATCTTACTGACTAACCTCAAAAAAAAAAAAAAAGAGAACTGCAAATCAAACTACAATGAAGTATCACCTCACACCAGTCAGAATGGCCATCATTCAAAAGTCCACAAACGATAAATGCTGGAGAGGCTGTGGAGAAAAGGGAACCCTCCTACACTGCGGGTGGGAATGTGGTTCGGTGCAGCCATTATGGAAAACAGCATGGAGATTCCTCAAAAAACTAAAAATAGATTTACCATATGATCCGGCAACCCCACTCCTGGGCATATATCCCGAGGGAGCTCCAATTCAAAAAGATACATGCACTCCAATGTTCATAGCAGCACTTGGCTATATACAATAGCCAAGACATGGAAGCAACCTAAATGTCCATCAATAGATGACTGGGTGAAAAAGTTATGGTATATTTATACAGTGAAATACTACCCAGCAATAAAAAAGAATAAAATAATGCCATTTGCAGCAACATGGATAGATCTAGAGATTGTCATTCTAAGTGAAGTAAGCCAGAAGGAGAAAGAAAATACCATATGGTATCACTCATGTGTGGAATGTAAAAAATATGGGAAAAAAGGACACTATGAACTCATCACAGAAACAGACTTGCAGACATAGTAAACAATCTTATGGCTACCAGGAAAGGGGGGTGGGAAGGGATAAATTTGGGAATTTGAGATGTTAGCCATTATATATAAAAATAGATTAAAACATCAAGTTTCTTTTGTATAGCACAGGGAGCTATATTCAATCTCTTATAATAACCTTTAATGAAAAAGAATATGAAAACAAATATATGTATGTATATACATTACTGAGACATTGTGCTGTACACCAGAAATTGACACATTGTAACTGACTGTATTTAATTAAAAAAATTTTTTTAAAGAAATGAAAGCTGTTATTTCAAATTTATTGTTTGTTTTTCTGACTGTTGAATATTAAATCTGATTCCTGTTACTCAATTATATAAAATTCTGTCTATTCTAATTTAATATGAACCAAATATACTCATGTTTGGGCTCCTAGCTTATACTTTTCCTAGCTCCTTACTTAGTACTTTTATCCACAAATTGATGATTATTTAAGTTATTTCCAGTTTGTCACTGTTAGAAACATTTTGATGAGCATCTTTGTATATATATCTTTGTGCACATGTACACCTATATTCTGTAGGATAAATTCCCTAGAAGTCAAACTACTAGACCAAAATATATGCAGATATAAGCTGTTAATAGCTAGTGCCTGACCATCCTCTTAAAGGGTTGTAAAAATTCACACTTTTATCAGTAATGAGTATAATTTATTAAAAATTCTAATGGTAAAAATTTTATTTTGTTTTAATTTATACTCTTTAATTACCAGTGAGATCAAACATATTTTTCATATGCTTATGAATGTCCTTTGATTATGGTTTTTAGTTGGGCTGTCTTCCTGATATGATTTACAAGTAGTTCTTTGTGTTTTAGGAGCATTAATGCTTTGTCTTATCTATTGCAGTTTTTTTCTAGTTTATTATTCATCTTTTACTTTGTTTTTGGTGGATTGCTTTTTTGCCATCTTCTGCTTTATTTTGTCAGTACAAGTAATTTGTATTTCTCCAGGAAATTTTTTATTTTATCTAAGTGTTTTTATTAGAGTCTTAGTATGGCTTTATGCACCAATATTTTTTAAAGCACTAGCATTTAGATTTATCTTTATTATTTCTGTTTATAGTTAAAAAATAATTTCTCCTCTTGCCTTTATGAAGTCCCTTATATTGTTCCCATATGCCCATTTTGTAGTTCTTCTAACTTCTTGTTTAAATTATTAATTTACTTCTATTTTTTTCTTGCTGGACAATAAACATGTTTAAGGCTATCAGTTTTCATCTTGGTAAAACGTTGGCTTATCTAACAGTCTTTGATTTGTTATCGTTGTTATTTTCTAAATATTTCCAGTTGTGTTTTGATTTTCTCCATGATATAAGAGTTCTTTAAAGAGAAAACTTTAAAGTTAAAAGCAATTTGAATCTTATTATTGTCCCTTCTTTGTTATTTATTCAGATATCTTCATCTGAAGTTAAATCTTAGCACTTGCAAATAAAACCAGAATTTGCTATAGAAACATCTGTGCTTGTATGCATGTGTGCACACACACACACACACACCCCAAAAATAAAAAAAAATAGTTCACATTAGACTTTCATATTGAACTTGGGGTGCCTGACCCTGTGTCTTTTGGCCTGTTTGGGTAGACTGGCTAAGTTTGTGCTGGGCGTGTTTAAGGAGAATGGGAAGTTCTAAGTATTTTCCCATAATCCTTTTTCTCTACCCCGTTTCGTTCCTTCTCTTTCTCCCTTTATTCTGTCTCCTTTTTCTTTCCTCTAAACTTATCATTCTTTACCAGTCTTTTCTTTGACTTAAGTTACTGTTCCTTTAAAAACATTCAGAGGGAAGGAATACTTTTAAAACACATATCACTCATTCTTACGTATGAGAGTCTGAGTAAAGTATGTGCTTTTAAACGTTGAGTACTAGCGGTGATTGAAGAATTTGCTGGTAGCAAATGAAGAGAAAAACTACATCTATGTTTGCCTAGTAGCATCAGGCCTGTTGATCCAAACCTAAAACCAGTGTACTTTAGCAAATACAGTACGTAGTCACTGTTTCATAAATCACTGTTGAATGAAAAAATACATCTCTTATCTCTAGGATTTTTTCCTTCCATTTCTAGCACATTCAGCCACCCCATTCATTCTGTTTGACTTCCTAAAGATTTTTATTTGTTAGGATCCCAACTCTGGATTATCCCCTTGGTTGACATTCTGAAGCTTTTCAAGATAACAGGCATCTGTCATGATTCCATGATTCTCTAAGTATTTTTACACTGTTCCTTCAAACAGTACTGCAGAGCTTAGCCTTCTAACTTTGTCTCCTCCCTCCTCTGTCTTTTTTTTAATTAAAGAAATGCATGGAAAGAAAAGTGTGTGCTGTGAAGATGAAATGAAACTAACATTTAGTTAATTGATTTGTTTTTTTGCTGTCAACTTTGTGTTCTCAGGAGCATTGAAGAATCAGCTCCCTTGTGATTGTGGTGGTGGGGGTGGGGCTTGTTTCCAAGAGAGCTGGACAGTTAGATTGATCTTCTGACGGTTCATCAGATATTTAGAACAGAAACTCTTTGCTTACCATTTTTCTAGGTGGTTGGGATAGAAGGAAAACAAGGAAATGTTCCCAATGGTCAGAGAAAAGTATAGTCCAAGTCACCTTGTGAAAAAAACAAAAACAAAAACATGAAATTTAAAAAATTGTAGATGCTTTTAATTATCTGGCTTTTCTTATAAAAATATAGTAATGCCATGGGGAAGCTGCGGGGCATGATTCAAACTGATCTGAATTGTCCTGGTAATATATTCCACTTAAGAGGTAGATGAGGATAGCTTTTGTGTAGCTCCATGCTTAGAACTAATAGGATATATAATATATATGTATATGTATATATATGTATATATATTTAGCTCTCGCCACATAGTTTTATTATAAACAGTTGGCTCACATGATTACGGGGGCTGTCAACTTCAAATCAAGTTCAGGGGAAGGCTGGAGACCCAGGAGAGCTGATGCTGCAGTTCCAATCTGAGGTGATATCCTTTAGAATTCTCTCTTGCTCTGGGAAGGCCAGTGTATTTGCTCTATTCAGGCCTTCAGCTGATTGGATGAGGTCCACCTACGTTAAGGAGGGCAATCTGCTTTAAGCAAAGTCCACCGATTTAAGCATTAATCTCACCCAGAAGCATCCTCACAGAAACGTTCAGAACAACGTTTGACCAAATATCTGGATGCCCCATGGCCCAGACAATTTGACACGTAAAAGTTAACCATCACAGTACCCAGGCAAGTTTCAGGACAATTGTCTTTCCCAGTTTCACATATAGAAGACAGATCAAACACAAAATGAATTACTGATTTTTGTAAAGAATGTCACAACATAGACTGTCCTTCTGGGGGATTACTGAGAATACGAAATTACTAAACAGACCTTTGCAGTGAAGTACACCTCATGAGAAAGTCGCAGTGCTTAGAATATCCCCAAACAGCTATAATTTCCTGTAACTTGTATCCTCAGAGGTAAAATGAAAAGAAGCTGTGTCAGCAGGAAAGCTAGATAATTTATACCAGCAATAAAAATTCCTTTATCCTAGGTTTTATAGTAGCTCGCCACACAGAGATCTCCAATCTAGGTGCAGCTGAACTTAGATCTACACTTCATTTTATGAAGGTGTTTAAAAAAAGTTTTAGACTAAATCATTTTAATATTTTAGGTGAAAGCAGTTATTACAAAAACAAAATTATCTGCACAACCAGTCAATTCCTCCACTTTGTTTTGCTAATATATTTCTTGTTGGTATTTCACCAAAGCAAATTTAACGTAAAACAGATGAACAAACAATTATTTTTATACATTTTAGAAAAATTATTGTTATTCAGGTAGAAAAGGACTGTGAATTTTTTTTTAGTGATGCATTTCCCTCTATCTGTTGAGTAGTACAAATACTTAAGAGAACAGCATAAAGCAATGGTTTCTATCATTCCAAATGCATTACTCTAAAAAATACTTTGTCCTTTCTTTTTATTTCTGTTTATAAAATCCACAAATTTATATGAATAATGATGACTACACCTTGGGCTTTTCACTGAAATTTTTGAGGCCAGAGCTCTTAGCTGCCTGGGTCTTATTATAACTTTGCACATATGCCTCTTAAAACTTTTAATTGAATAATGTCATAAAAATAGACCTGGCAGCAGAAACTCACTTTCAGAAATTTAGTGTTGAACACTAGAAACACCTTATCCAAGGAGACTTTCAGGGTAATTTCTTTTATGTATTTCCTCTCCCCTAAATGAGTTCCTGTACTTCAGATCACAGGACCGTTATAGTCCCTACGGCGAATCCCTGATCTATCAGTGTCTGCCCTGAAAAGCCTCAGCACGCGCAAATCAGACTTCACGTCATCATCTTAACTTTCCTCCTTGGCTTCTCTTTTGCCAGCCCACTGTTCTGTTTTGTTTTTGTTTTTAAGTGTGTGCTAAGCCTTCTGGGTTGGGCACGGGAGATCTGTGGTCCTTCTGAGAGATTTTGTGTTTGTATTCCTTCACTCCTTTTGAAACTGTGAAGAGCAAGACACCCTTAAAGGACTTTTCAAATGAAGTTGACAGTGGAATTTGATCACTGTGTGTCCGTCTTTTCACCAAACGTAAAGCTACTAGTGACTCAAATAAACAAGTGGAATAAGAGGGTCATACCTTGTCTGGTGATAACAAAAGGAAGGAATCCTGAGATAAATGTTAACCAGTGAGACAACACTGAGTGGGGAGAGAGAGTCCCTGAGGGATGCAGGTGCCACGCTCTTGCATCACCACTTCTGCCTGAACTGTCGCAGGTAATCTCAAATGGTTGTTTTGTGTTCTACATCCTCCAATGAGAAGAACCAGCAGAAATTTGCTAATTGTATTTTTATTTAAATGTTTAGCTCCGGAAAGCAGTCTGGAGACTGGTAAGGCCATAGTAAATATGTCCCTCAGATTTGAAATAAAGAACACTAAGTTGGATATAAAATAAAAGTACTATGTATCAGATTGACCATCGTGCCAATGGGAAATTAAGAAGAGGAAGGGGTAGCTCCTCTGAGATAGCAGATTTCACTGGTTATTACCAAGGGGCTGGAATAATGATGCTTTGTTTTTAAAATCCTTTCACTAAGGAACTGTGCATGATTTTGATCTCTGTGGTGATGAGTATTATGCTAGGCAATGTTACAGTAACTACAAATTCTCAGTGGGTTAATCCATGAAGGTTTATTCCTCATTCATGAAAATTCTGGTGTATGTTGGGATGCTTTCCTTCATCTGACAGCTTCACCATCCAGAGCTCATGGCCTTGAGCTGTGACTAAGGAAGAGAGAGCTGGACAGGCCTGGAAGAGGCATCCATCACTTTCTCCCATGCATTGGCCAGATCCTAGCTCTATGGTCTCAGTTAACAGCAAGGGAGACTGGCAAATGTAGGGGCTACATTTGATCTGTTGCATGGACTATCTGGTAAGGACTGAATGTCTCTGCCACAATCACAGACTGGAATTAGATAGTAGGATCGTGTGCTTTGTTAATATGGCTATGGGGAAGCACATTCAATTGCGATTTTTTATTAGCACTTGTTCCCCAACCAGTTACGTGGCATAAGGTAAATATAATAATAGTGATGACATACTGAGGACTTAACTAAATTCCAGAAACTATTCTAAGTACTATACTCGCCCTATCGAATACAATCCTCACTTATGCCCTTATGGGAGGCATTATTATTACCTCTGTTGTACAGGCGGGGGAAGGGTGGCAAGGTCTAAGGTCACAGGGTGAATAAGGGATAGAGCTAATTTTGAATCCGGAAAGTCTGGCTCCAGACCTATGTGCTTTGCTTTTGTGTTTTAAGGTGAAGAGCAATATAAAGCCACTAAAAAAGCAAATCAGCCCAGGCCAATGGTTTATTCCCACTAAAAGATTGCATTTCTTCAGTTAACAGCATTTCATAGACACAGTGACAAATCTGTGGGGGTAATGTCTAGATTCGGAGTGAAGAATATTAAAAGTGTTTGTATCACTAACTACCATCTCTCCAAATAAGAGTGTGGATTCAACAAGGAACTCAAAACCAAATTTTTTAATTAGAATGAACCATCTCCTTAGATATTTTACATCTGTGTTTTGCACCTGAAATTACTACCAATATGACTGGAGAATAAAAAATTCAGCATCAGAAATTGCCTCTTGATACTCTCAAAGTTATTCTTGAATAGAATAAACAGAAAAAAATTAAAAATCTCTCCCCTTTGTCTACTGCATTTCTCTCCTCATAAACATATCTTTTCCTTTCTTTTTGTTTTGAACTCATCATCTCTGCAGACATCCTCTGTTTCCTATCTGCTTGCCAAATTTTAATCTATTTTAACAGTTCAGTCATACACATAGTTTCTAAGTTTTCAAATCCAACATTGAATGCTTTTTTTTTAACGAGTAAATTTCACATAATCAGTTTCTATAATTATGCTTCGTTCTTCAAAGGGAGTGGCAAGTGTGATTAAGGTTACTATTATCTATTAAGAATTAAAACTTTCTTTTAAAAGCAGTGGAGTTCCATCATCATATTACTTTGACTTACACATTTCATAAGACAATATATTTTCTTTCAACACAGCATCATAAAGTATAGTAAGTGGGATAATAGTAAATATGGCTTTTCTATGAAGATGAAAATTTCTGCCTTTGCTCTGGACCAATTAAGTGTATGCTGTGATCTGAGCCATGTTTCACATGCATTTGTTTTGTCCAATCTATAATGTTTACATTTATCCCTTAGTATCTCACTACATCATGTTTAAATGTAAACAACTGAGATTTGTTTCCCTCTTGTTGGAATTCCTAAATAACAGTGCTGCATATTACGGCTTTAAAGATGTGTCATGGCAACTGCAAATAACTTTTAAAAAGTAACTTTGTGCAGCAAACTATCATATTTCATCTACACTCTGGCAAATGGTGCTTGCTTTTTTGGCCCCAGTTCAGCCTTCTTTTGCAAACCAGCTTCCTGCAGCATGAGAATATACATTTTCCTGGGCCAAATATTCCAAAGTGGACACCAGTCTGGGACTCCTAGCGTTTTCCAGCTCTCCAGCTTTTGGACATATGAGCATTGAAAGTGCTAGATTTCTACTGTTGATGCCAAACATTTAGGCTTTGCAGGCTGAAAAGTTGTCCTTTTGAAACAATTACCCCCGGCAGTGGATCAGTGCTCACCTATCCAGGCAATCTCTGTGTCATCTGCCCCACGCCCCCGGCATGGTCAGTTACTTCTAGCTCCGGAATGAAAATTGGATAATATGAAGGAGGGTGAGGAGGATAATGGACACTGGCAACATGGATATTGGATTAAAGGGAAGCTAACTAAATTTTACATTTTCATTTTTGTTTTCTTTTTCTTTTGCAGCTAGTGTGTGATTTCCTTTTTTTACTGCTGCATCTTTGGTGGGTAGGGAAGCAGTGGCTCTTCCATTCTGCCACCCTCCTCTTTTTGAGTGCTTTAAGAATAGAATAGTGTAATGGAATAGAGAGTAACTTAGGTTTGGGAAGGACAGTTTCAGATAGGATAATAAGAGAGTCTCTCCGAGGGGATGCCATTTGAAGTGAGACCTGGATGACCAAAAGGAGGAAATCAGGAAAAGTTACATAGGAAAAGCTTTCCTGGCAGTAGAAACAGTTCATGCAAAGACCTTAAATTAATGAGGAATTAGCTTAATGTGTTTATAGAACAGGAAGGCCAGTGTGGCAGATAATATTATTTGGCTTACCTGGTAGACAATTCCTTTCTCACCTGCCTCTTCCCAAACATGGGGTTTGAAAGTTAGATTACAGCTTTCCCAAATCTCTCATTGCCAGGGTTGGTCATTAACCTACTTTGAAGCAATAAGACTTACAGAGAAGTCTATTTGTTGGTAATGGGACATAAGGGAAAATTCCTGGCAAGCTTTTACTTTCCAAAGAAAAAGACGTACAACTTCTCTCCCTTCCATCTTCTTCCCGCCTAGAACGCAGATGTGAAGAATGGCGTTATATACTGTAACGCTGAGGCAGTAAGGCTAAGGACTAAAATCCAACATGCAAAGGATGGTAGAATAGAAACTTAAAATTAGCCTGGGTCCTTGAGTACATTGACTTTTGGACCAATTCTGAGTTTACCAATTTCTGGGGTTTTTGGTAAATGAATTCTAAATGTCCTTATGGTTTAAGCCATTGTTTGCCAGATACTCTGTTGCTTGTAGCTAAATGCATTCCTAATCATTTCTAACAATGGAGGCAGTGGGATACACAAGGGCAGAGAAATCAGAAGGGTCCATATCATGTAGGACTTTGTAGATCATGGTAAGGGATTTGGACTTGATTCTGATAGGGAAACTTTAAGCAGAAAAGTCTTGTTACCAGAATTATGTATTTTTTAATAAAAAGATTACTTTGATATATGACGCGCAGACTATAGGGAGCAAAAAGAAAGAGCAGGGAGATGAGTTAGGACGCTGTTGTAAGAGTCAAGGGAAAAGATGAACGTGGGTGTGACTATGATGATACAATGGAGACTGAGAGGAATTCAGATTCAGTGTATATCGTACAGGTAGAGCTCAGTGGGTTTTCTCTGGCCGTGCACGTGGAAGTGAGGGAAGGGAAGTGATTAATTAAGGAGGATTCCTTGATTGTTTGCCTGAGAAATTTGGTATACAGTGGTGCCATTCACAGAGATGGACAGAACAGGGAAAGGAGTGGCTTGTGGGGAGGGGTAGTGGCAAGAGAAACCTAGAGTTATATTTGATGCATTAGTACATAATTAGTACATATCAAAGTGAAGATGGAACTTAGGGGAGAGGGTGTGGGTAGATATATAAATTTTGGAATTTGTAATTCTTTTGTTTTCAATAGAAAATGAGAAAAAATATTTCTAAATACTCTTATGACTGTCATGAATCTTCAACAAATTCCTTAATCATACTAGAAAGAGAAATGTGGTCTAAATTTTCCCAGGACTTGCTTAACCTTTCAGCAATTCTCTTCTTTCTTAGCAACTCTCTGCTGATTGGATGGTGATATTGGGGTAGAGGGCACTTCTTTTTAGGGCTGCTCTCTGTTTATCTATTGCTCCGGTCTTTAAGTTCTCAAGTGGAATCATCTTACACGATTTCGTAGTTTACATGAGTATGTAATCTATTGCTCAAATCCTCTTGTTTTCAATTTTGGTTTGTTTTTTCTTCTCCTGGTATTTCTTTAACCTTATTATGATTTTGTATTTTGGAACATTCTGGACCATTCTCCAGTATAGTAAAACTGTTTGGAGAAGTTACTCATTTCCTACAGGTGAAGCTATACTGAGCTTTAGATCATCTGCCTCTTTGTCTAAAGATAAAAACTGACAAGATTTATCATTATCTGTAGAATAGGAAATGTGTAGTTTTATCTGCTACCAGGCAGAAAAATCTGTCTTTTCCTCTGAGACTAACATCATTATAGTAGTTTTCTCCTCTATTGGCCTTTATCGAAACTAAGGATTAGACGTGTCTACAATTACAGTCTAGTCTAATTGGTTTATTTTGAAGAGGAGAAGATTTAGGCGGAGACAGGCGAGATTATTTGTCCATGATCACGTGCATAGCTAGGGTGTCCTTGTTCACTGTGGCATCCAGTATATTTTGCTGATTTTCTCTGGAAAAAAGTACATTTTATTTTAAAGTTAAAATGGAATTATTTCCTAAATGTTAAAATACAAGAATTTTCTTTCTCAAATGCTCAATATCACTAATTATCAGAGAAATACAAATCAGAACTACAATGAGGTATCACCTCACACCCAGTCAGAATGGCCATCATTAAAAAGTCTACAAATAATAAATGCTGGAGAGGGTGTGGAGAAAAGGGAACCCTCCTACATTGTTGGTGGGAATGTAGTTTGGTGCAGCCATTATGGAAAACCATAGGAAGATTTCTCAAAAAACTAAAAGTAGACTTACCATAGGATCCAACAATCCCACTCCTGGGCATATATCCAGAGAAAACTCTAATTTGAAAAGATACAGGCACACCAGTGTTTATAGAAGCATTATTTACAATAGCCAAGCCATGGAAGCAACCTAAATATCCATTGACAGAAGACTGGATAAAGAAGTTGTGATTTTATATATACATACATATATATACACACACACACACACAAATGTATACACACACACGCACACAAACAGAGTGGAATACTACTCAGCTATTAATAATAAAATAATGCCATTTGAAGCAAAGTGGATGGACCTGGAGATTGTCATACTAAGTGAAGTAAGCCAGAAAGAGAAAGACAAATACCATATGATATCACTGATAAGTGGAATTTTTAAAAAATGACACAAATGACCTTATTTTCAAAGCAGAAACAGACTGACAGACATAGAAAACAAACTTATGGTTACCAGGGGAGAAATGAGGGGAGAGGGAAGGATAAATTGGAAGTTCTGGATTTGCAGATACTAACTAATATATATAAAATAGATAAACAACAAAGTCCTACTGTATAGCACAAGGAGCTATATTCAGTAGCCTATAAAGAAAAATAATATGAAAAGAAATATATATATGTACAACTGAAACATTATGCTGTATACCAGAAATTAACATGTCATAAACTGACTGTACTTCAATTAAAAAAAAAACTTTTTTAAAAAAGAACTTCCTTTCTCTGTTGTCCTTGGTTGTTTGTAACTTTTACATTTTAGAATGATAACCTGATAGCAAAGACCTCAGGAATGGAAATTTGAGCCCATGGAGGCAGGACACCAGTTGAGAGACTGTTACTATAATCTGATGACGTGCTTAGACTGTAGTAGTGGAGATGTAGACAAATATAAAGAAAAAAAAATTTAGAAGGTTATGGACACACTGGTTAATCTTTCCAGCACAGCAAATAGCACAGAGGCTAGCACAAAGCAGTTTCTTAATAAATAGTGTTAAATGGAAAATTTTCGCACAGTAGATGTGGAAAGTATGGGAAAAGGAGAAATGTCAAAGGATTCCTAGGTTTCTGACTTTGATCACTCTGTGGGAATTTATGTGGTAATGAAATGCAGGAGGTAATATATGTTTTAGAGGGAAGAAACGCATAAGGTTTGTGGATATATTGAGTATGAAATGCTCATAAGACATGCAGATGTCCAGCAGGAAGTTAGAGTATTGTGTTCAAAATAAGAGATACTAGAGATACAGATTTGAGAGTGAGGAGCATTTTTGTTGATAACTTTGTCCATGGAAATAGATGATGTATAGAGTGAGGAGAAAAGTAAGACAACAGGCACACCAAGCATACGCCAGCATCCAAGCTTTTGCAGATGCTGTTCCCTTTGCCCAGAGTGTCCTTCCCCCAGTTAGCCCATGACCACATCCTTACCCCCTCCAGGTCTTTGGTCAAATGGTATCTTCTCAGTGAGATGTGTCATGACAACTCTATTTCTGCTCCTCCCCCTCCTCAGATTTTGCCCTATTACTCTTCTTTATTTCCCCCTGTAATACTTAAAAATGTCTGATATATTAAATATTTTATTTTTTGGTTTATCTGTTTACCCCCACTAAGAGTTGCATTCCATAAGAGCAAGATTTTGTTTTTTCCTGCTTTGTTTGTTGCTGTAAAGCTGGTACCTTTAATCATGTTAGGCACGTAGAAAGCATTCAATGTATATTTATTGTATGAATTAAGAGCCTGGGAAATCCCAAACAATGAAGGGATATTTAGATTAAGCGAAGGGGAAAGCAAAAACTGGAGTGAGACCAGAAAGACTGATGGAGCATCAAGAGAAACGAATGCTATGGAGGTTTAAGGAGAGAGTTTCAAGTTGAAAACAGCAGTCAAAGCTGTCAGAACATTGTGGAGATAATACAAAAGAGAAGAGCTGAAATTTCAGTTGGATAAGAGCAATGACAAATGTTAACTTAAATGGGAGAAAAAGTCACCAGGCATCGTGAACTCCGTCTCCTCATGCGTGTAAGAATTTCTGTGGAAACCTGGTTCTCACAATGAAGCAGGAAGTGAGGGAAAGCTACCAGAGCATCTGTTCTCATGAGATTTTCAGACTTGAATCACAAACTAAAGGAAGTTTGGATAGTTCGGACAAAGTTCACATACTTATCTGAACTTTGGGGGTGGTCAACCAAACTGAATACAGTATACAACAGTTCATCTCCTAAAGACTAAAAATTCATTTGAGAATGCTGGCCATAATGGTATTCATATCACATATTTAGTTATTAACCTTTCACATTTGCTCTGCATAATAAATTTGAAATGGTGAAGATACATGAATTCTGTGCTCTCATTATATGTGTTAGAAGTAAAATTAAATAATCAGGTTAATCTGTGTTTGTCCAGTATTTGATCAACTAACATGTTTATGAACATACTAATTTTAGAGTAATATTACAGTGAAATTTGAAAGTAGTGTCAGCAGCATAAAGACAACATTGAGAATAACTTTCAATCTCTCCCAGGTGCAGATCAATGAGCAATCTGATACAAAAGAATGGCTCACACTTTACTTTTATATACCTAAAAGACATTTGTTTTTGACCTACAGCAAAAAACAAGGCCAGTGATACGGGGTATAAATCATGTGTTGGGTTGCACCTCAGTTTGATGCAGGAAAATAGGATAATTCCCTTCTGTTTACATAATGTTTTGCTGAACTTGGTCTATATTTTAAAACAGTCAACAGACAGTACATACTCTGGGAAGCAGCCCAATGGGAAATGGGCTTAAATACATAGTATAAATCAGAATTGGGTGAATTTAACTGCATTTTTGGTTTGGCTCACACCTTAAACCAGTTTTCAAATATCTAGATTTAGCAAAATTTGAAATATATATTGTACAGTACAATTATTTCTTTCTTTTTGAACTAATGTGCATTTAATAGGAAATGGAATATGTACATCCTTATGCTTTTGTAGCTAACTCATCATCATACCTCATCACATCTGTGCAACGTCCAGAAAGTCAACAGGTCCAGTTCCCTTAAAAAGCTGCTTTTATAAGGAACACCCACAACTGAAACCTTAAATTCTAAATTTATGAAAGATTTAAACCTCAACTGATTACTAGGGCATTAGGTTCTAAGAAACACTCTTCTGTCTTGTCTTGGATTGTATGACAACAGGAAAGGACCTCTGGCAGAAGCCCAAATCTATAAGAGAGGTCCTCTAACGCAGGCTTACTCTGTTTTCTTCACTTGTCTCTAAAAAGCTTTTTGTCTCGGCTCTCCAAAGGCTGACATCCCAGAAAATTTTGTTACAAACAAATTAAGCAATTAGGATTACAGGCAATGGCATTATCCTGTTCCAATGGAAGAGAAGAGCCTTCAGTGCAGTTTGTCCCTGAGAGGTCAGGGAAGGGCTAATTCTCCACTTCCTCAGGGCTCTAGCGAATGTTCCATTTCAAAGGATCTTGCGGGGAAAGGGTGTCATAGAAGAGGTTAAGGAAAGGCCTGGAAAAGAGGGTTGCAGAGAGAAAGCAGCGTAAACTAGCTAAAAGAAAACAAGGCTGGGGATTCTTCTAATTAATGGTTTGTTTCTAGGATTTTTAGAAGTGCTTATTTAGGAAATAAGGGCTAAAAAAAGTGTGGGAGCTTTAGGGAGTCAATAAAAGGATTTAGGACATTACAAATAATTAATTTGTAACCTTTTGTGTTAAGGTTTTAAAATATTTTTGAGTGACGACAAGAAGATTGCTGTTAAACCTGTGTGTTGGGTAGTTATACAGCTGTGTTTAATCAGGACATGGTTCTGTGATTTTACTGAGCATACGTGTCTGAGGATTAAGGACTAAGAATGTCACTAATGTAAATGGAGAAAAGAACTTTAAGGTTAGCTGAAGACCTCAGCTTCACATTTCTTCTGAAATGTTCAAAATACTCTAATAGCTCTGTGTCGTAACTAGATAGTGAAGTGGTGATCAGCAGCCAAAGTCAGTTGTTATTGATAATGTCTATGAGGAATATTTAATTATAACTATTGTATGCTCCCAACTCTGCCTTTCCATAACTCTCTTTTATTTAGTTGTTCTTTCTGTGATGTGGTCTGTCACATACAACTGTGAAAAGCCCTCTAGAAAACTACAAACGACAAAGGAAATTAAATAGGGAAAAGAAAGAGTTCAAAATAACATAATGGAGAAGAGTTTTTTTAAACTTTTCTTTAATGGAAATATGGGGGATTGAACCCAGGACCTCGTGCATAGTAAGCACACACTCTACCACTGAGCTTATGCCTACCCTCTATGGAGAAGAGTTTGATCCAAGGTTTTGAGAAGCTAAAAGATGTTGAGAAAATAAGAGATGATAGAAAATGAAGTCTACAGAATTTAAGGACACCAATATGGATCACTTGAAAGAGGAATAATAATTTATAAAACAGTTGAAACAGGTCAAGAAGCAAAACTATCTCCTTGATATTTGGATTGTCAATATGAGGACTCAGGTCGTTTTTCAATACAATTCTGAAAAATTCTCAGTTGATATCTTGTTTTATCTTTTGGTTGTGGCAATTACTACTATTATGTGTGTACAGCTTACCGTCTTATTTGTGTTAAAAAACAAAATCGAGTAAATTTGAAGGTCTGATTGCCTTTATTCAACAATTCATGAATCAGGCAGCATCCTGATCTAGCTGATAGAAAGAGGCTTCAAGGATCTATACAAAACAGAAGGCTTTTGTAGGCAGAAGAGGGAGGGAAAAGGGAGTTTCTTGCAAAGAGTGGATTGTCTTAGACAAGATCATCTTCCTGTAGGGGTTGAAAGGATCTCTTGGACGGATTACCTAACTAGTGCTAACTAGGTTATTGTAGACTAACCAATTAAATGGATTACATTCCTGGGAGAGGCTGAAACTACACTTAGGTTAAGTATTAAGTCTTGGTTTCCTGTCCTGGAGTTTAACAAAAGTGACTCCATTTTGGGCCTGTGGGGTTTTATTTTTCTTTTCTTCAACAATTGCCCCATTTTTGATCAGTCTCACTCAGTTGTTTGCATAGTTTTTACTGATCCTCCATGTGATATTCACAAGTCGTGATTTCTTTTTTCCCCTGAATTTCTGTGGTATTCTCTGGTCACAACTTTAGATTCCTATTTTTTAAGTGGGCCATCTCTTCATTTCCTTCTTGGTATTCCAGTCTTAGAGTGATGATATGCTTGGTGGTTAGAATCAGTGACTATGCATTTAAAGCCTCTGAAAGAATACAGGGCATCAGGGAGAAAACTGTGATTATTATAACTAATTCCCAATCCCAGTGTATACAGGGCACTTCAGATCCACAGTCCTGAAGCCCCAACCAATCAAAATCAAATAAGTCAGAGAAAGACCCCGTTGAAGGAGTCATCTTTTTAAGCCAAGTGTCTGCTCAGTGATCTTATATAACTGAATTTGATCTTCCTCAGAGGTATTAATCCAGGTGCAGCAGGTGGTGTTGGTCTCCCTGTTCAGTTGAAAGGTAATCAGGGGCTATCCTGTTACCAGGAACAACTTTGACCAGAGAGTCCAAGGATTTTTGTTGGGCAGCTATTACTTTAGCAGCAGATTCTGCAATATTCTGAAGACTTAAGGAGAGGTTCCCATCATAGCTTCATTTGTACTTTTTCCTGGCCAGGGGATCAGTGGTTTTCAAAGGAAGCAAATTTTGAATCTTGGTGATTCCCATTTGAGTCTGTGGCTCAGGGCTGAAAGGTGACAACCATGGAGGCCAGTACAGTTTAAGGATCTGTGGTCCACACGTAGTTTATTTTGGCTCCCCTTACTTTGTGTCCCTTTCTCATATAGAACCTGGATGCAAGGTTCCCCAGGTTTGGAATTGTTAACCAGAAACAGAAAAACAGACCCCCAGGATTAGAGAGTCGGACATGATAGAAAGGGGACTGAATTTATTCCAGAGAAACTGAGGCGTTGGAAGTAAGGGAGAAACTTACGATGGGCGGAGCTGTAGTATTATAGCGACATTGAGAATTGGAGAAAAATTGGTCACAGGGAGGACCAGGGAGTCTCTAGCATTATGGACAAATCAGAGTTTTTGACAAATCCAGCAGTCTGAAAGGTTACCCCCCTTATCAGTGGTCTGGGATATGTGGATAATGGTGTTACCTTTCTAGGCCAATGCCAGAGTAAAAGAAAGGAAAGAGAGGTTTTATGTTTAATTAAAGTAGGTGTCATGAATGGAAGCAGTTTACATTGATATCAGCTACTTTCCTTCCTTGTCAATTTGATTTGAAGGTCTTCAGTATCCACATAGGACAAGATGCCAAGTGGAGCCTTCTTTAGCTGTGAGATGTGCACACAAGGTTCAAGTCCCTGAAGTTTAGCTGCCATTTGGGTAGTGAGGAAGACCTGGTATAATCCCTCCAAGGAGATTCAAGGGAAGCCTTTGTTCTTAGGATTACAAATCGAAGAATTGGAAAAAACTGAAAGTATTAGTTTGGAGAGCTGTAGCCAGACATCTGATGAATCTGGAATTCAGGACCCAGTCCATCCATAGGTATGTAACAAGGCAACCAAAATGACCAGAATTCAACACAGACAAATGTGCAAACATAATTTTTCTCTCGACAGTTACCTCCATTTTTTTTTAAGAAAAGATAATCCAGGTAAAACTTTTTTTTTTGCATTATACCTGGCCTGATTATCTACATAAGTGCAGCAAGAACAGTGATCAACCACATAAGTTCCTTTCGAGACTGCTTTGCTGGGACCTTCTAAGCAAAGTGTCAGGTTGATTTCTCCAAGGCACTTTATTGGCTCCATAAAGTCAACCTTACTTTCTTAAAACAGTCCAGTCATATCTGAGTCTATGCACATCTATCTCAAGTGTGATGTTCCAGGCAAAGCCTTGGTAATCCAGCCAATGTTTCCAGTTGTGCCCTATTACAAGGAGAAGAGATTCTTATTGAACTTATGCAAATAACCATGTTGCCATGAAAAAAATACTGAAGAATTTCTGAAATTCTAGAAGAATCAGGTAGGGAGAAAAACTAAATGTTTCATCTTTGTTCACAAAGGAATAATTTACCAAATTGTTGTAAGTCATAGATGGCTAAAGAAAAGTTTTCTTAAATCTGGAAAAATAAAACATTAAAGAACTAGCAATGTTTCATACAAGAAGTCATAAAAATTGTAAACTTCCTCCTCAGTTTATTCAGTCCCATATTACTAATGTTTATGTCCTTGAATTCTGAACTAATTTCATTAGTTCTGAAAATGCCTGCTGAGTTTAGTTTCATGATCTTTAAGTTACCAGAAACCTGTACTGGTACACGTTCTTTTTATGAATCTCCTTGATGACGCACTATTACAGGAACACATTTGCAAAAGCATCTGAGTAAAACAATAACTGTATGAAATGACAAAAGACTTTAAAATGCTCATTGTTAAAGATCCGATGAGAGTTTACTTGAACAGGAAATGTAGTTATATCTTTGATAGAAAACATTTTAAGAAAATAATTAGAATTACAAGTGGTATCATTATACCAGGACATAAGAGATTTCCAAGAATTTCACACAACTGCTGGAATACTTATGTACCTACGCAAATAGAACATAAAGACTTAATATTATTTCTTATTTGACAGTGCTTCCCATGTAATTTAGCATATCAAGTAAGCCTACTTAATTTAACATCTCTCTTTTTACAAGAGGAGAGAACAAATCTTTTGATATGTTCCAGGGGCTCTCTGGAAATCCCAAAGTTATTTCCAGGTCAAAAAAGGCTTCATTTAGATTTTCATTTGGGGAAGTTTGTCAAAAATATCAAAAGGTTTTGAAACACTTTGTCAAATAGGATCACAAGTCACTTTGAAAAAAATACTTAGTTACCCTTTCAACAGAGAGAAATGCAAATTCTAGTTTTATACCAGGTTACTTTTGATGTTAAAGTTTATTTACCTTAATTAAATTTATTCTAATTTAATCAGCTAAATCATGTGTTAAAATTTATTTTCAAAGGTTTATTTTCCCACAAACTTCCTATAAGCTTCTCTTTCACATCCAGATTTTGTCCTGTTTTCCCTCTTCCCCATTCTGAAACAAACAGCCTCAGTTTAGGGCAAAATTACTTTCTTTACCCTCAACTACAGGAGGAACAATAGTAAATGCATCTCCATTCTTCATACTTTCTTCTTCTGAAAAATACACATCCTAATTTTCCATGCATATGGAGATGTTCCCTTATTATTTCTATTAGCTTTAATTACATGTGTTAGAATTCTTAACCCTTAAAAACCTTAATTGCTAGTGAAAATTAAATAAACAATTGTGAACTGTCTTTTTTGTTAGCATTCTGTAGCTTGGAAAATTTATAAGTATTTTTTATAATTTCTAGAAACATGGTTTCTCATACTAATTTTCTTTTTTTAGTGTAGCAGAAAACATTTTCTAATAGACCCCAATATAGTTTCTCTGTAAAAGGAAGCCAAAAGTGGATGTTTCAGTAACTAGTGTTTTAGTATTTTTGACTTTTTTAGAAATGATCTAGATATAAAATGAGTTTCCGTTATTTAAAATATTTTAGAAACTACTTTTAAGTAAACATTTTATAAAACCTCATCATCATCAAAAACTTGATTTGTAAACTTTTGTTGTACTTTCATCTACTTAATTCACTGTTCCCAATAATTATATTTAGACTACCCACAAAAACTCTGTGAGATATTAGGCAAAATCAGCCATCAAAGCTATTTTTCTTGCTGACAAATTTTGTAAGAGATAAGGTATCCTTATTTTACCTTTCCTAAACCTTGGTTGAATAAAATATTATATTTAATGCTGAAGACTCTAATGATATGCTTGTTTTACTTAATCCCCAAAACTAGATTTAATATCAAATGTCTTCCCATATCACATGAATTTGTAAAGCATTTGGATTAGTTTCTATTATATTTCTGAGTTTTCAGAATCCTTAATTTATGAAAGATTTAATCCTCTTTAAGCCAATAAAATAAAGCTCTTTTACAAATATATTTTAGTAAAACCATCCTTAGGTAGAAAATACCATGTGTCTACAGGACATATACATAGACAAACATAAACATACAGGAAAGCACAAACAGAAACTTTAAGGCTTTTGTTTTAAAATTGTAGTCGTGAATCAGGTGCATAATACAAAACTTAACTAGTAAAAGAAGTTGGATCTGAATTACATTTCTGACAGAGGGAATATATTTAAGGTTACCTGCTCAGAGGGCTAAAAGTTTTTATTAATATTTGTAGAGGAGACACTTGAGATTTTTTCTTTGTCTAAGTTTTACAATAACCTGTCCCCTTTTTGTTTTTCTTTTGATAAGAATTACTTTTCTGAAGATTGTATTTTAGAGAGATGACCTAGATAAGAGTTCCTGAAGGATCAAGAGGAACATTTACACCTCAAAGGCACAAGGAAAGAATGCAAATTCCTCTAAGAAGAACTTTTGTTTCCTAAGGCCAGAATTTTTACAATATCTAAGAAGCCTTTTGAGATGAATAGGCAAGGTTAATTGTTACAAAGGATAGGTGGACTCTGAATTGTTTCTAGAACTGCATTTCTGGTTTTGCAAAGGTTTATAAGATAAAGACAGTTGCTTTTAATTCCTCAAGTAACTGGTTTGCAACTTAAATTTCATCATAGGTTGTTCCACCCATCAAACCAAGTTATCTTTAATTTACCTTTCTATATATCAGGGAGATTTCCAACTCAGATGGAAATCAAAAGATTTCTATGTTTTGGGTTTAAAGCTGTTTGTCTTTGAAATGTCTTAGTAAATCCTTCCACAAAGGTTTTAGAAGCCTTTTCTTTCCCTCTGGATATGTAGTTTTATTTTGCCTTAAGGGAGATAGCCTAAAATTTTTTCTATTAGGCTTTAAATATCAGCCTTTAATTTGGCCAACTACTAAAAGAATCCTTTTGAATATCTTGTCAATTTTTAGCTGGGACAAACAGTTAACATTTCTGGCAGTATTAAATGACCCCTTAGACTCAAGAGGTGTTCTCAAAGAGGGTGCAAAAACTATTTTATTTTCCTCTCTCTTCTGGGAACTACAGGCAGAGATCTAGGAGTTTGACTCTGGTGATAATTCTCACCCCTAACAAGGTTTTCCCAGTTTTCCTAGGATTCCTTCTGTAGGTTCCAAGTAGGTTGGAAAGTAGAGAGTGTAGCTGTGGTATCTACCAGAATTTGGAAAGATTTGCATTAATTTTAATTTTAGTTTCCCCTTGGTTGTTTAAGGGAATAACATGGCAGTTGAAAATCTCTCGCAGTTCCGTCAATTTTGGGAGAAGCCCATATGGGCGGCCACATTTAAGGGTGATATGGAGGTTCCTGTAAGGCCACTAACTTGTTGGACTTTTGTTTATAGTCTTGTAGTCTCTTTAGAGTGGAAAGAAAATCCAGACAGAGGATTACTAGAATGAGTACTCAAATAAACAAGGATAGAGAGGAGCAGTAAGAAGTTAAGACAGCCTTGTCGTCTTTTGTTTTAAAGACAGTTATGTCTTTTAACTTTTCATTAGCTTTTTACAACAAATCTTCCAATGAAGCTATCTTGGAATTTTTGAAGCCTTTTGGAGGCTTCTGCATGCCAATTAAAATAGGTACCCTGTTCTGTTTGCTGGATTTGGGAACCCTTGCTTTTAAGTGCACTTCTAAAGTAAATGATCTTGTCTAATTGGAACATTCCTCATAATGGCCGTTCAGGTTGTTTTTAGTAAGATGTTGCCATTTTCTAAGATATTTATAACTTTTGGAACCATAGTTCTTGGTCATAGGCAGGTGTGCTGGAGGTGTCATGCTTGATTTTTTGTAGCTTAAGGGTCCCATTTATTATTATTATGTATTAATTTTTTAAACTAAGCCTTTGGTTCTCTTGGAGTCAAACTAATACCTGAAAGGGTTGTTCCGCTGGGTTGGGAAATGCACGGTGTTGTATAGTACATCTCATTGCATGGAATTTTTCTTGAGGTTGGTGGGTGACCTGTGTCATTCTAACCTGTTTTGTGATCAACTTATCCTACCATGGGAAACTGTGGGAAACTGTGGGTTAGGTGGCAAGTATCTTAATAGGTTTTAAATGCTCAATCCACACCCACCAATTTTTATAGCTTTTTGACTTCTGAGATTCTCATTAACAATAGTCTTTATCAACATAAGACTCGTGCAACTTAAGATACCCACAGAAACCAGAGATGTTACTTTGGCTTGGCCAAGAGAAGGCTCTCTGTGCACCACCCACAATTCCCAATGTGCAGCTGAGGCTTGGGGAAAACAGTGAACCAGCAGACCCCAAAGCATGGGAACCATGGTCTGATTCCAGACAGATGGGGAACTACAACTGCTACCAGCAGTTCCCAGTGTGGAATCTGAGGAAGGATTTCAAAAAAAGAATAAAGAACTGCAGACTAAACCCAGAAGTTCCCAGCAAGGTATCTGGGGACAGAAGTGAGAGTTGGGATTTCCAATCAAATGAGTAATTATGGTGGGAACTACCAGCAGTTCCAAATGTGGAGTTAAGGATTCTAATCAAATAGGGAACTGACTGGAAAGACAGATCGGGAGCTTGGTGCAAAGAGATTGGAGCTCAGAACATAGAGGAACTTATCCATCCATAGCTCTTAGAAATGGCAAAAAGACAGAGAACTCAGGAGGGTTTGTGGGTACCACACCTGTGTTTCTTGTTGCCATTGAAGCTGTTGGAAATCTCCTTCAATCCCACTGCTGCCACCAAGTCTGTTAAAAAAAACAAAATTCAAGTAAGTAAATTTAAAGATTTATTTGGCTTTTTTCAGTGATTCATGAGCTGGGTAGCATCCCATCTAGGAGATACAGAGGAGCTCTGAGGAGCTGTACAAAGTGGAAGGCTTGTATAGGCAGAAAGAGGTGGGAGAAGGAAGTTTGTAGCAAAGAGTGGTTCTTTCAGTCTAGGCCACCTTCCTGTGGGAGGCAGAGGGATCACTGGGTAGATTATCTCACTAGTACTGACCAGTTAATTAACTGGTTAAAGTTTACATTCCTGGGAGAGCCTGAAACTGAAATTATGTTAGGTGTTAAGTTTTAGTTCGCTGACACGGGGTTTAGCACAAGTACCTCCACTTTGGACCTGTTCTTTCTTTTGTTAAGCATTGGTTTCTTTGTTTTTGAAGTTATTTTCATCAGTCATACACTTACATAGTGTAAATGATGAAATAGTTCTATCAGATTTGTTAAAAAAAAAAAAGCAGTCACCCAATCCCACCCTCCTTGCCCCATTTTTCTCATTCCAGATATAAACCCTTTTACATCTTTTAGATAATCCTCTTGTATTTAGTGTTTTATCTATCTATATAGATAGATATGATGTATGTATATATATATATATATATATATATATATACATTTTCTTGATTTTTAAATTATTTAATCATTATCTAATGTGTTCTCATGATGAAAATATTTAAAAATCAAGCGAGTGGATTTGGGTAACTGCTTTTTATCAGGTTTTGCTACAGTAATGCTGCATAACACCTGGTTGAGCTCTCAGAGGTGAAACTCAGAAGAGTGTGGGGGCCCTCTTATAACTGGGTCCCTCTAGAGTTTTTAACTTTCAGGCTTGTACACATCGAGCTTTTAGATGTTTATCAATTATAATTCAGATTTTCTCTGCCTCAGTACTGATTCCCGTAGCTTTCTGCTTGTGAGTTTCTGCTCAGGGGAGTTGTGATTCTGTGTATTTGCCTGTCCATCCGTCCAGTTTGGAAGGGGCAGTGGTTTGCCCTGTGACCTCACTTCTCTGAGGGATCTATGATGAGTTGCTGATTTTTCAATTTGTTTAGCTTTTTATTTGTTGTCAGGACAGAGTGGTTACTGAGTCCAAGCTTGTACTGCTCACTGCATGACAGGCCAATTAAATAATCGAGAGATGATTTGTTGGGGGAAGGAATAGTGACTATATTTGGAAAACCAGCAGACTGAGAAAATGGTGGCCTTTTCTCCCAAAGAACCATTTGCCTAGGTTTGGATGCCAGTTTCTCCTATAGAGCAAAGAGAGAGAGGTGGGGAGGTAAAGGTAAAGAGGCGATAAGTTGTTGTAAATATTTCCCTGCTCTGGCCAGACTCTGGAGGGGATGTGTTAATTTCTTCTTTCCTGTAGGCACTCACAGATGGGCCTTGTCAGGATGTTTTCTGTGAGCTAACCAAAGATATTTTACCTTAATGCTCGGTTCAAGGTTCCTCCCCTGTGATACCGAATATGTTAAAAATTGAGTCACCAAGCCAGTGGGGAACTGCTCAGTTCCTGGGTGGGATGCTTTGTGTGTTTCCTAGAGTCTTAGATATGCAACTTATTAAAAGCTGTAGCCTCAGGCAGTGGTCAGTGCCTTCTGTTTTAGTCCTCTTTTTATGATATGGGGAACATAGCTCAGTTCCTTGATACAAACAGTGACCTTTATTTTGGGGTCCCGCCTTCCACATAGACTTGTGAATGAGTCTCCTTTATCCCTCATGGCCTCATTCTCAGTCATCACTTCCAACTTCCAGACCTGAAGGTCACCGTTTATGCAGCCCTCCAACCTCACCAACATTTCTAGTTGAAATGAAAATGTTTATCTTTTCTTTGAGCCACCCTATGTTTTTTTTCTTTAATTTCATTAACAATTGCTTTGTATTTGGGATGAAGAAAGTGAGTCAAAATGTAAATTCAATACACCATCTTTACAAGACATCCTTCGACTAGCTATTGTTATTGTAACATTGAACCCTCAGCTCATCATGTTCCTTCACTTGTTGGCAATGTTTCTTGAATCCTGGAAAATGTCAAGCTCCTACTCACCTCGAGGTCTGAATAAACAGTTTCCTCCACCTCCACCTTTGTCCAGACTCTTCACATGGCTCAGATTAGATCTTCCAGATCATCGCTTAAGTCACCTCACCAGAGAGGTCATCCCTGATCACACAATATAAATGGATCTTCCTCCTCTTTCCTATTATTATTATTATTACTACTACTACTACTACTATTATTTTTATTTTTACCTTAGAATCTTGTTAGGTTTCCTCAGGGAATTCTTTAAGATATATTATTTATTTCTTTATTGGTTCATTAAATGGTTGTATGACTACATATTCCCATCAGAAAGTAAGTTCTGTACAGGGCATTGCTATGAAAGTTGTGTGGTTCAGCTGCTGCCTGGCATTTGTTGAATGAATATACAAAATGTGTCTGTTTTTATGAATGAGGTATAGCATTGCTAAACAGGAATCCTCTTTACATGCACAAAATTGATAAGAGCCTAGATTTTTTAAAGCATTCCCTTTTTCCCCTCATGAATTAAACTCTAAATCAATAAAGCCTATAGATAACATATGGTAAATAGATCATTTATAAGTTATAAATTATATAAATTTATAAGTTAAAAATCAGGTAAATTTATTGAAAATGTATTTAGAATTATCATAAGGAGAATGTCCTTGCAACCAAAGGCAACCCTTGGAGTTAAGTGTGTTGCAGTTCCCCGTGTTTGCTTTAGGTCTTTGGAAAACCCTTAATTTTCTCAGTGCAAAAACTGTAACATTTGAAAGCTGTTGATGGAAAATTATTGTAAGATTTACTTTGAGCTAAGAAGCAAAATTTTAGGTACTTACTCAAGACTTATCTTATTCACTGAAGCATAACACCTTGATATGATTAAAAGCCTGCAATGCTTAATTCCCACGTGAATTTTCCAAGTTATTCTTTTACTTCAGAAATATTTTGGAACCTCTTAAAGGTTTAGACTGAGGCAAAAATGAATAATTACTTAGAACTTCAGTTTCGAAGAGCTTTGGTAGAAATGAGTTAGATTTTCAGATTCTAATAAGTGAATACTTAAGTATTATTCAATAGCTGTTGACAAACATAATGGATGGAAAATGTACTTACGAATCGTATGTTCTGTTTTCTTACCAAAATATGTGAATTATAACTGGAATTCTATGGTTTGGAACAAACATGAACTTGAATTAGGAAATTTAATTAAATGTGGAGCAGTGGGGAAACTGAATGGAGAAGTAAAAAGAACTAAAACTCTTACACTCTTGTATTGTTTACTAAAACCTGCCGAATTTTGAATCCCTGCATACCATGTGATAAAGCACAATATGAAAATTCAGCTTCTGTCTTAGTCATCTATTCATATGTGCTATATTAGCTTGGGACGTTAAAGAAATATTTTAGTAACACCGCAAGAATTGCAGCCAACGATCTTTTCCGGGTTATGTGCAAAGTAAACAGTGACTAGGAAGAAAACCTTTTCAGTAAGAGGGCTTTTTAATTTTAAAACTATAACTTTTGGTATAGGGGGAGGAAATGAAATTAAATTGCTAGGCTGTTAACAAATTCTGGTTTTGTTTAGGTATAGTATCTTTTCACCAAGAGGATATGCTGCATGTCTTTTAGCATGATAAGATCATAGAAAAAGTAATAACGATTATTTTAATTTGGGCACAAATACTAAAAGAAGTATTTGTGGATTGGGAATGAAATAGTTGTCAACCAAGATAGGGATATTTTTAGTAGACAAGGAAATTTCAGCTCCTTTCTACTATGAAGAGGAGCCAATGGACAGATTTGGCACCAAGACAGATTGCAGTAGAAGAACTGGGCTTTTAGTAGTCAATATTATTTTGTTCATATTTTCCAAAGATAATCGTATGTGTTCATGGGCTCTCCTAGTTTATCTGCGTTATTTCTGATTCAGGAACAGAAAATAGAAGCTTCATTCGGTTCTTTTCATAAAGCACCTACTGCTGTTGTCAAATAAAAAATGAATAAATACTTTTAAAAATATTCAGAAATATAAGAGGCTCATTGGATTCTTTACATGTTCCTCTTATGTTCTTGAGCTTTTCAAAATGTTGCTTATGTTTCCTCCTGCAGCTGACATAGGTCAGTCTTGCAGAGAAGGTTCATTTGTCACTTTTATTGCACCCCTAGCTCACAAGATTTCAGGTTCTATTAGAGCCACAGTAGTCATTTCCCTAGTGGTTTTGAAACAATATAAAGAAACCAGATGAGAAGACCTGCTTACTTTTATTTCTCCAGCTTTTCCACTCATTACTTAATATTTTATTTCCCTTTTCATTGAGATGGGTGTTGTTGTAGTAATTTTATAGATCCAGGCAAAAAAAAAAAAAAACAAGTTAGGTTTCTAATAGCCTCATTGTTGATACATAATTTTTGTCCTTGTACAGGCCTCTGATGTTCTGAACTCTGGGATTGTGATTTTGTTACATCATTGTCCCTATTGCCTTTACCTTCACACTCACACATGTCAAGGGATGCTTGTTTCCAATGAGAAGGGCTGGAGGAAGTTAAGAAAATATTTACCTCATAACCAGGAAGGAAATTGGCTTACACCCTGAAACATCTAAGCTCAGAGAAAGAGGCAAACATACCATTAGGCTCATTTCATTAAATAAAAGGATCAGCATTAGTCATTCAACTTTGTTCTCTCAAAATGGAGATAGAACAGCAATGTGGTTGATAGGCCAAGTCTAAACTAGTTTGGCAACCGAGACTTTAATCCTGTCCCTGCCACTTCTTATCTAGGTAAAACTAGACTTGTTCTTTAATTTTAAAAATATGAAGGTCTACAGTCCTCCTTACAAAAATGAGGGCGTATCATCCCCCTGTTAGTAATTCCCCTCTCTCTACATTCCTATAAACTGAGTCTTCATAATTATGCAGTTTAACTGAACACCAATTTTCTTCTTTTCCCTACTAAAGTTAAAAGGAAACACACGTATATATCCTAATAGGAACAAAACAAAAACAATAAAAGCAAAATAAAAAATTTAAATGTAGATTATAAAAGAAAATCCTGGTGTATAGGGAAAATTAGTTAAGATGTAAACATAGTTTACCACATGAAAAGTTTTAAAGTCTTACTTAAAAAATGAAATCAAGAAAATGGAAAGATTGAAGAATCCCATTCAAAAAAACCCCCAGAACTATGGGATGTAGTCTGTATGTTATGACCAAATTCTAAGGGAGAAAAATCAGGGAAAAAAAAAAGAAAAAGAAAGATGGGGAATATAGTTATGTGGTTGAATGTTGAACTTGTCTTAAGTTTAGATATGGTGATTGCAGATGACTAAGGGACTAAGAATGATTTACACTCAAAAACTGAGGCATATGTTGTCAATAAAATAAGATATTACCTTGACAAGATGTCATCTTATAGCCTTAAAATTTTAAATGGGAAATAATTGGTATCTCCTTACCTGAACATTTAGCTTGATTAAATAATTAATGGGAAAATAAGTGATTGTAGAAGTAAAATAAATGCTTGAAACCAAGGTTTCCATTTTGATAATAGGTAATACTCCCAATAACTAAGTCTATTTTCTGAAAAGTTCAGAAAAAACTAATAAAGGAATTCTTTTTGAGAATGTGTGTGAGTTATTAGTACTTAACTTCATTGATGGCAACAAGAATAGTTGAATTTACTCATACCTTAAAGATATTTTTTGGAGTTAAAGCATATACCTAATTATAAGAAATTCAAAATGGAAAAAAAGTCAAAATAGCCAGTTTTAACTCAATTCAGCCAAATGTGTTGTGAAATGAAGATATGAGAATAATAAACTTTATTTAGAGACTTCAGATATCATTGTTACTGCTGTTAATAGCTGTTCTCTGTCCAAGGCAGTTATAAAAGAGGTATCTGCTTTGATTTGATAATCCTTGTGCTGTACTTCTTTTTTAACAGTGTATACTATAATAATTAAATTCACAAAACAAACAAAGCTAGATCCTAGAAATGATAACCTATTATTTGAGCAATGGGAAAATACAGTCAATATTAGAGGGAAATGTTTTGTTTTTAATTTCCTATTGGTTCAATTTTTTTCTCATTGATGAGAATACACAGTTGCTTCAGCACGTATTTTTCTCATTCAGTGATCAGAATTTTAATGTTTGAATTACTTAGATTTATGAGAAGAAAAGTGCTTCCTGACATCCCATTTGTTTTTGATATGTTATTGTTTATCAGATTGCATAATCTGGGACTTTGAATTCATAGGCTGAGCATCTTCTTAAATTGACTTTAACATCAAATCTAGGTTCCAGAGAAAAATACTTTATATTTTACTTCTTTCCCCCAAATTATTAGTATCTTAGTTCGTGTTCACGACACCCTTGACAATAGTTATGTCAAGGGTTTTACTATTATAATTTCGTAGATACAATAACCAGTGCCCAGTGTAGCTGGTCCAAAGTTCCTCCTCCTAAAAGCTTTTCCCAGTAACTTGAAGAGAAAACTACATCTTAATTCTTAATACACTTAATGAAAAAACTTAGATAAACAAATAACTTAATTATTTTATTTATTTATTTATTTATTTATTTATTTATTTATTTATTTATTTATTTATTTATTTATTTTTGGTGGGGGGTGGTAATCGGTTTTATTTATTCATTTAATTTTTAATGGTGGTACTTGGGATTGAACCCAGGACCTTATGCATGCTACGCATGCCCTCTACTACTAAGCTATACCCTCCCCCTTAATGATTCTTGATTATTGAAGTTGTTAGAATCTTCGGAGTCACCCCCCTAGTCTGTCTTCAGTAGACAGTAATGGTGTCTATGAGGAGGAGGCTGGAGGCCAAATACCATTGATCCTGAAACTTCTGGACTCTTATCCACGTTCTGCACTGGACAAAGAAAGACGTTTGCTTTTGCCCGAAGATACTATTCAGAACTAGAAGAGAAAGTTTATGGATATAGTCAACTGGCCAGCAGTCCCAAACTCAGCCTCCCCCAAATTCCCATTAAAATACCTCTGCAGACAGTGAAAAATATGAAAATTCCTCAACATCAGACACTTGGACTGAGCATCAATTTATTTCTAGGATCTGAGAGAAGTGTCTGCTTGCCAGAAGACTTCTTTCATGCTCTTCTGCTAGGAGCAGTTTTAGTAGCCAGGCATTAAAGGGGACCGTTTTTCCCTCTGCAAACATCTTCCTGCAAACATCTTCCTTTTCTCCTGATGGAATTTTCCTCTCCTCCTTTAAGATACTCTGTTTTCTTGAATCCCATTGATAATGATAAACATTAAATTTTTTTCTTTTTTCTAATAAATAATATTCATGTATACTTTTATGAAGCTCTGGGAAAATATTCTGTTTTTGTTTTTCATTTTGCATAATTTTTCCACAAAGGGCCTAGGGTCTATACTAAACAGAAAACTGCACTTACACAGTTAAATGGCAGATTAAAGATTGGAAGGCAGAACATATTAAACATTCATAATTAGACTCTAGAAATAGCCCAATAAATACTATAATCAAAGTAATATAAGCTGGTATAAGAGAAAGCATGGAGAGGTAAAATAATAGATTCCTGGGGAAGGTTTTCAGCAGGATTGAACTTTGAGTAACATCTTGAAAGGCAGAAAAAATATTTCCACTAGTTAGATATTATATGGGGTGGGCAAGCTAGATGAAGAAAAGAGGGTAAATAAAGGCAGGGACACCAGAAAATTCTTGGTGTGTTCAGTTAATAGCCCTGTTCAGTTTGATTGAAGCACTGTAGATGTGCTTAGGTTGAGTAAGAGAAAAATATGGAAGTATTAATATAGCTCCTCAGCTCTCTTTGGTTACTTTTGCATGAAACAACTTTTTCACCCTTTCACTTTCAACCTATTTGTGTCTTTGGATCTATAGCAAGTCTCTTAGGCATGAGACAGTTAAATCATATTTATTATTGTTTTTTTGTTTTGTTTTATTAATTATTCTAATCTCTGTTTTTCTAATTGGATATTTTAATTCATTTACATTTAGAGTAATTACTGATTAAGGATGGACTTATTACTTCTTCCATTTTGCTATTTTCTATATATGCTTTGTACCTTTTTGTCTTTCATTTCCTCCATTACTGCTTTCGTGTTTAATTTTTTTGTTATAAGTTATATTTTGATTCACTTCTCTTTTGTATATTTTCTACATTTGTTTCTTTGCAGTTTCTATGTGATTACATTTAACATCCTAAATTTATAACAATCTAATTCAAGTTCATACCAATTTTTAATAGTGTACAAAAACTGTGTTCCTACAGAGCTTGGCTCCCATTTATGTTGTTTTCACAAATTACACCTTTATGTACATGTTCCCCAAAACATAAGTTAGTAATTATTTATTCTACATGCATCTTTCAAATTATGTAGGAAATAAAAAGTGAAATTACAAACCAAAACTACAGTAATACTGGCAATTATATTTACTCATGTACTTAACTTTACTGGAGATATGTATTTCTTCGTATGACTTTCAGTTACTGTCCCATTCTCTTTTATTTCAAACTGAAAGATTCTTTTTTAGGATTTCTTGTATGAGAAGTCTAGTGATAACAAACTGCCTGAGCTTTTGTGTATCTGGAAATATCTTAACTTCTGTGTCATTTTTTGAAGGACAGTTTTGTCAGATGTAGAATTTTTGTTGAAAGTTCTTTTTTTTTTTTTTCCTTTCAGCACTTTACATATGACATCCCACAGTCTTTCCATCTCTGTGGTTCCTGATGAGAAATTGGCTATTAATTTTTTGGAGGATCCCTTGTAAATGAGTTAATTCTCTCTTGCTGCTTTCATGATTCTCTATCTTTGGCTTTTAAGAGTTTGATTATAATGTCTTTTAGTAGGGTATCTTTGACTTTATACTACTTGGAGTTCATTTAGTTTCTTAGGTTTGTAGAATCGTATCTTTCATTAAATTTGGCAAATTTTCAGCAACTATTTTTTTCAAATATTCTTTCTACAGTTTTCTTTTTTTTCTTCTTCTGAGACCCATAAGATGTATAATAGTTTTTGTTGTAGTGTCCTACAAATCTCTTAGCCTACATTCATTTTTACTCTTTTTTTTTTTTTTCCTGCTGTGCCTACTCAGTAATTTCAATTGCCCTGTCTTCACGTTTAGTGATTCCTTCTTCTGCCTATTCAAATCCTCTGTTAAGTTCTTCTGGTGAACTTTTACAATTTCAGTTAATGTATATGTTAGTTCCAGAATTTATATTTGGTTCCTTTCTACATTTTCTATCTTTTCTTGATATTCACACTTTTCTTAAACATTCTTTTCCTAATTTCCTTTAGTTCTTTGCCCATAACTTCTTTTAACTGTTTGAGCATATTTGTAACAGTTAAAATATTTGTCTGGCTACTTTGATATCTGGACTTCTTGAAGGATGATTTCTCTCTATTTTGTTCCTTGGAATGTACTATATTTTCTGTTTATTTGTATGCTTTGTGACTTTTTTGTTGTCATTGGAAACTAGACATTTAAATATGTGGTAACTCTGAAGTCATATTCTCCACCTTCCCCAGGATTTGCTCTTTTATTTGATTTTTGAAGGCTGTCATCCAGTTGTTCCAGTACTCTTCCAAACTATTTTTGCAAAATCTGTATTTCTTGTCCTGTGGTCACTGAAGTCTATTTTTCTTTATCTCATGTTCAACAAATGTGTTGACAGATATGTTCTCAGATGGAAGAAGCTAAAAAGTGAAATAGAATGAAAAGCCTTAGAAATGAAAACAATAAAAAAATGGGCAAATAGAAATCTGATGAGTAATCAAAATAGGAGAATTGCAACTGTACTCAACAATATGGATTTATTAGCATTTTGAGCAGCCTTTCAGTTGTTACTTTTTATTTATTTTATTATCACCAACTTGTCAATTACAGCTTTTTATTTATTCATTTTTTCCATTCAGACATCAGAAATAATCATTCCATTCTCTCTTATACAAATCTAAGATTGCAGGTCAACTCTGTATTAGAAAGCTCTAAGTGTCCCAAAGATGTTCACTAATGCAGTACTCTCTTTACCAGTTGTTTTCAGGCACTTAGTTTTCTGTTTTCCTAGTGATTTTCTCTCTTCCTCTTACCAAGCAAGAGGAAAAAACTTTCAAAGACAAAAAGACAAACAGGATTTTCTTTGTTGACTAAATTACCAGTAAATCACTGAACAGAAATAAAAAGAAAATATACATCACAGCAATTGAATTCTAATAATGCATATTCTTTGTAGCCTCAGGAAAATGAACTAATTCCCCACTCTATTTAAAGAAATATGAATTATTTTCTCTTCTAACAGTTATTTATAGGTTGTAGCTGTTCAACTAAGTGTTAATTGAAGTGTAAAGTAAATAGCATATCATTTAGAAATTGACATTGCTCCTGGCTTCCTATAATTTTACAAATTAATGAAATCCTTTTTGAAAGAAATTGTATCTTCCACCACAGACCATTAAATTTTGAGAAACGTTTTAAAACAAAAACCGTAGCAGAGTTTATATAAATAGGTAAATCATCTTCTCTCCCCAAGTTCTCAGTACAGCATGGTTCAATGGGCATTTGCATGCCCTCAAACTTGGTCAAAGCCAAAAACAGCTGTCAGCTGGATATGGTAACTTATAAATTATATTAACATTTATTTTGTCCATTTAATATAACTCTTATAGTAAGTCAATATAATCCTCAAGAGTTAAATGCATTATGTTTCAAGTAAAACACAGTAAGCACTTAATCTGTGTTTACAATTATTAACAACACTTCATGGCAGCAATCTGTCATACTTACTACATAAAAGAAGCAATAGTAAGTCCTGGATTAAACATATGAGTAATTCACGTCCCACTGACTCTAGAAAAGCAAAGATTAATATGTTTTATATGGGTCACAATTGTAATCGCCGGAAAAGTTTAATGGTGCTTTTGGGTGTGGGTGTATAGTTTCCAATTTGTTCAAAAAGCTTCTAAGTCTCACTGAAATTACATAAACATAATAGAACATTAACCTTTCTTTTAGTACCATGAGTTTCAGCGAGTAATTACTTTAAAATGTACATGAATACATTCTATATGTGATTATCATATTCTTAATGAAGCAGCCTGATTTTTATCACTTGACATCAAGTTGTGGATTAACCATAAAACACTACACTTTCAAGTCCAAATTAGTTCCACTTGGTATTGTCACACTCTTCACATGTATTTTAAAATAACTGTGTAGCCATTTTCTTTGATTTTCAAATAAAAGAAATAATAAATCACTTATTATATCTCTAAACCAAAATTGAAAACAATCAAAAAACCTTGAGTTGGTGCCACGTCTTTGACCTGGGAGGGGAATATCTATGACAAAGGGGAGATGACTCATTCTATATTTTAACAAAAAGCTTGAATTTCCTATTTCAGTAGAAAAACAAGTGTCTAAGAATGGAAGGCTTGTATCATATTCTATGTAGATATTCCTCTGGACATTTGTAGGTTTTCCCTTCTTCATTTATTCATTCATTTACTAACATCTAAGGTGTTCCAGTATCGTGGTAGGCACTATAAAAAAATTAAGATCAAAAGAGGATCTCCAGCTTCTGGTAATGGTACAGGAGCTCGTATCAAACTAATCTTGATGATAAAAATTACAGACTGTGGACAAAACAAAATGAAATGAAATAAAAATAATTCTTTAAGGGCATGGCAGAATGACTAATGAAAGCAGAAACTTGATGGAAGGAAGTCGTGCTGGATGAGATCCACATTTAACCAGTTTCTCAATCAGGACACTCCCAGCCTGTGCCATGTCTGAGGGATAGAGATCAACAGGAAAGTGGCTTTCTTACCGCCTGACTAGTCAGAAATTGGAGTTAGGGGCTTCCAGAATATCTGCGAACTGAAGAAGAAAATCCCCACAAAGAGAAATCCATAGAGGTGAGAGAGAAGCACGAATCCACAGGTGAATTCCCTCCGAGCTTTGTCTTGACCATCGCACAGTGAGCGCACAGTGCAGCTCCCCAAGGAGCTGAGAGCAAGAACAACAGCTGGGAGACTGGAAGGGGTGAGCAGAGACTTCAGTGGCTGCGTGCAACAGTGAAATGGTTTTGGATTCAAGTATTACCAAGTTAGAGAGGCTTGGAAAGCACCTCACACTTTTACAAAGAGCAATGCTTCATGGCTGGGAATAATGTTTACTTTGAAGGTTTTGTGCCAAGAGCAAGAAAGGTATTGATAGATGCTCTCTATCAGAAAGGAAAGCAAGCTTTGTCAGAATTACGATGACATACCAGAGATTTAAGCAGAAAAGTAAAAGATAACGCCCTTCATGAAGCATCACTCCAGTCTCTGCCTCTTTTGTCATGTGGCACTCTACCTTTTTGTCTCTACCTGTGTCTCTTCCCCTGTCCTAAAAATACACCTGTCATATTGAGTTCAGGCCCACCCTAATGTCAACATTATGTGGAACTTGATTACACCTGCAAATGCCCAATTTCCAAATAAGGTCACAATCACAGATACCAGGGGTTAGGACTTCAACGTATCTTTTTGGGGCACACGATTAAAACCATAACAGACTCTTTCTGAAAACAGAGGACACTTCCCAACAACCAAAATAAGAAAAGGATATAGCAAGAAAAGAAATTTATAGCCCATAGCCCTCATGAACATAGATGATGAAAATCCTTGGCAAAATATTAATCAAATCCCTCAATATATGAAAGGATTTCCTCATGACTGTTGGGGTTTATAAGAGAGAACGTGGTTGGTTTAATTTTGTACAATCAATTGTGTATTTCGCCACCTTAATGAAATGAATGAGAAATTATATCCTTTCAATAAATGTGGCAAAAACATTTGTTTTCTCTTAAACACTGTCAAGATAAATCTCTCATCAAACTAGGAATAGAAAGGAGCTTCCTCAATCTGGTAAATCTGGAAATTATTTACAATTAGATAGTAACTATTAGTGAAGCAGTACACTCAGCTGGCATTTACTGAACCTACTCTGTACCAGAAACTATGCTAAGTACTGTGAGTAGAACGATTAGAAAGTCTACTCTCAAGGAGCCACAAAAAAAGGACCTCCATACTATACACCTGCCTAATGTTGAGAAACTGAGGAAAATGCGGCTTTCTTTTTAGGGACTTCTATTCATCATGTATTGGAGGTCTTAGGAACACTTAGCCAAGAAAAATACTCTTCAAAGCAAAAAAAATTGGAAGGAAAGAATTGAAACTGTTTTTATTTGTAGACAACATGCTTGTGTATATAGACAATCCTAATTTATTTAGGATTTTAATTCAGAACTACAAGAACTGATAAGTGCATTTAGCAAGGTCACAGGCCGCCGAGCCAAAAATACAAAAACAAATAAGCAAACAAACAAAAACCCTGCTTTCCAGTAGCTCACAATCTACTGAAAAAGATCTGTATACAAATACAATTTCAGCATGATCTCAGCAAAGTGGCAGAGTAATTTGCTTCATGTTCTCATCCCTCCACAGATAAACAGAAAAAACCAAGCAGGAATGGTCAGAATCAACTTTGTCAGGACTCTGGGAAACAGTCCGTGGTTTAAAGCAAGCAAATGAATGCTAAATAAAGGCAGCGGAGACTTGGAAATGGTGGGAAAGCTCTGCAGCATTTTTACTTGCTCTTGCTGCATCCCGTTCCTGTGGGGCAGCCCATGTTCTCAGTGTGGGACCCTGGTCCCTGCTTCTGGAGGAACCTTATTTGCAAATTTCTGTGTACGTCCATTCTAACCTGTCTAGGGGCTGTCTAAAGGATCGACACAGGGTAGTTTTGCCGAACCCAGAACTCAGGCCAGAAGAGCAGGGTGCATTGCTGGAAAAAACCAGCAAGGCAAAGTAACCACCCATAGGTGCTTGTGGCAAAAGATGACGGGTGCAGATTTACCATAAACTGCCTAATGCCTGGGAGGAAAGCTGGGGGAAATTCCTTGGGAAATTAGGACATTCAAAAGCACCCTTGTATAAAGGGGAATTTAGAAAGCCATGCATATGATCAGGGCAAGACACACATACTCAGAGAGAAATCCTTGAGCTTTCTCCTTGGCCTGATCGCCGGGCTTCATGTAAGCCTGACCAAGTGCAGAAGGAATGACTATTTCACTATTTAATAATACTAGGAACTTTTTAAAAAATTAGTTTGATTCATAATTATGTGAAATATTTACTTGAATCCAAAATTAGATCTACAAAATAAAGTAAGTATAGTAAAAGAAATCTAGCTTCTGCTCCTGTACTCTTCAGCACATTTCTTTCCCTCTTTTAACCATTTTTTAAAAAATGTAGTTTACCTAACCATATAAATTTGTTTTCAGTTTCTCCATTTCTAACATAGAGGACACAATACATACTTTTTTCCATCTTTCTTTCTCCATTCTACAATACTTATTTGAAATAATTCCATAGAATATAATAGAGATATAACATCCATATTTATGGCTGTATAGTACTCCGTTGTGTGCTATAGTTTATTATTATCTGTCCTGTGTAGATTAGTCTATTTTTTTAATTATAAAACATCGTGCAGTTAATATTCTTGTTCACACATATTTTCATAGTTTTGCCACTATCTATGGGGAAGATTACAAAGCATGGATTTCTGGACTAACAGATAAAGACACATATCATTTCATTGGATATGCTGAATTGCCTTTCACAGGGGATGTATCATTTAATATTTATTCCAGCAATGTAAGAAAGTTCCTACTTCCCCACAGCCTCAGAGAGTATGCTGTCATACTTCTAGATTTTGTTACCAGTCAGCTGGTGAGAAATGGTAACACAGGTAGTTTTAATATGCATTTTTCTTATTATGAATGAGATGAGTCCCCTCTTCCTACTATTAGGAACCTTGTGTATTTGTTCTTCCTGTGAACAGTTTGCTTGACTAGGTAATTTATTCCATAGGGCAGTGAAAATTTTTTTCTATTTCCAAAAGTTCTTTATGTATTAGGCTCTGATTGTGATATAATTTTAAATATTCTCCTCATTTTATCATTTTTGTTTTTACTTTGTGAAGAGGCATTCAATATATACAAAAATAATTAAATTTATATACTTTATCCTTATTGCTTCTAGATTTTGACTCACAGGAATGTTTATTCCTACTCCACAGTTATAAAGGAATTCACCTGTCATTGTTTATAAAATCTTGGCTTTATTTTTCACACATAAATCTCTATTTCACTTTGAATTTATTCTTGTATATGGTATAAAAAAAATGAATCTAACTTCAGGTTTTTAGCTCTGACATACAAAGAGCTCAGAAGTCATCACTCCCATCCTTCAAACAAGAAAATCTCCACAAACTGAAAATCAGTTTTCTTGGACCCATTGGAGAACTGAGTTTGCTGGGCAAACAGCCACCCTGAAATCTGAAAAGGCAAGAGAATTTTAAGAGTTACAGCTGAGTTCTGCTTATTTGGATGAAAAGCTACTGAAGCCATAAACTGGGAGGAACTCTTAAATAATCGTGATGAATTCCTCACTGTTGTGGGTTACACTTCTAGGAACACACACCAGGCTGTCATGTTGAAGATCTGAGAACAATCCTCTCAGGGCTGACAGAACAAGGGGAAGAATAATCATTGTTAACTATGCCCAGAGATTTCTTTATAAGAAAGGGCTGCCTGAGCTTTCTCCTTGGCTTGATCGCTAGGACTTTACTAGAACCATATTTCGCCCAGTTGAAGGGCATTCTTCCTACTCAAACTGCTTCTAGCCTTCTTGTCTCTCACCTAAAAAGAGAAAGACAGATCTGTACCATTGGAGAAATATTTGTGAAGACTGATGTCACAGTCTGCAGATACAGGTCCACTAATACATTGATACAGTCATAAGACTATAAAATGTTCTCCTTTCCCACACCTTACCACCACCCCAGCAACGCTGTGGTAAACTACAGTGGATTACAGCTGAAACAGCTGCCTGATGCAGACTCTCTCTGAGGAGCAGTATTTAGGGAAGCCCCAAGTCATGAGAGAAATCTGTAAGAGGCATCAGAGGAATGCGAAGTCTCTGGAAGCTCCAACAAATGTTAAATATAGCCCAGCTCCTAAGCAGAATAACATACATCCTTACACTTAAAGTCTTGTTAACCTTGGTCCCTATTACTTGGTCTACAGCTTTCAAAAAAAAAATAGTCATACAAATGAGAAGGACAAAAAGATCTGAAGAGAAAGCCTGCATCAGAAGCATACTTAGCTATGAAACACAAATCTCAGGAATGGATTAAAATTGTGATTAATATGTTCAAGGATCTAACAGAAAAAGTAACCAACATGCAAGAAGAGATGGACAATGTAAACAGAAAGGTGGAAATTCAAAGAATCAAAAGGAAATCTAAGAAGACCTCAGAAACATTTTAACTGAAGTGGAGAATACCTTTGATGGGCTTGCATATGAATGTTCATCTTAAACTATTATATATTTTCCATTGATACATATGTATAGGGATATTAGAGTTTTTTTAACATGAGTGAGTATTGAATTTTTTTCAAATGACTTTTCTCCGTTTACAGATTTGATCTTTATGTCTATTACAATGACAGATTACATGAAGGGATTTCCTTATTTCAGACCATCCTTGCTTTCCTGAACACTTTATGAATGTAATGTGTTGTTTTTAATATGCTACCTGTTAACTGTTTGCTAATATTTTATTTAAGATTTTTGCATTGATATTCACACATGAGATTTGTCTGTCCTTTTCTTTTTTAGTGCAATCTTTGACTGTTTTGGAATCAATGTTCTATTTGTTTTATAAAACAAATTTATAAGTTTTTCCTTTTTCTGTGTCCTCTGGAGTAGTTTGAAGTGGAATTGAGATTTTCTGTTCTTTAAAGGTTAGAATTCCCCGGAGGAAACTTGGGCTTGTGCCTCCTTACTCCCCCTTGTCTTTACTACAATTCCAGGAGACCCCGTGACCCCTCTTCAGTTTTCGTATTTTTCTAGAACCACTCACAGAATTTACTGAAAGCACTATACTTAGAGTTATAGTTTTATTACAAAGAATGCAGCCAAATGGAAGCTGGAGCTGGGTACCTTCCCTGCCCTCTCCAGGCATGCCACTCTCCCAGCACACTGATGTGCCCTCACCCCGGAAGCTCCGAGAGCCTCCTTGTTTCAGAGTTTTTATCAGGACATTTATTACTAAGATATGATTGAGTGAATCGTTGGCCACATGATTAAACACGATCCTCAGCCCCTTTCCTCTCTGCAGAGGTCAGGGAGTGAAGCTGAAAGTTCTAGCCTTCCAACCAGGTGCTTGGCATTATTTCTGGATGGCCAGTCCCTCCCTAGAAACTAAGAGCCCACCATGCCTTACCTTGTCAGCATAAGCTCAAATATGGTAGAGTGGGGCTCATTATGAATAAGAAAAGACATTCCTATGTCTCAAGAAATTCTACAGGTTTTAGGAGCTCCCTGCCAAGAACTTGGGACAAAGACTGAATATATTTTTTAATTATACCACTGGGAGAATACTCTGTGTATCTTTAGTGCCTTGCTAGTATAATGCTTAACACCAGTAGTAGGTGTACAATCATTGTATATTAAATTAGTGAACACAAGAGTGAAGGATCTGTATTTGTGCCAGTTAGTAAGGCTGTGCTTTATTTCAGGAAGGAAACTTGAACTTGCCTCTGCACATGTTGTTTGGCAATGCTAATTCATTAAATTCCCTTCAGGATCTCCCCAAAGTGAAGGTTACTCCAAAGCCCTGCAGTCCCCAGACCTGAGATCCTGATTTAAGAAATGCCAATGTGATCTTTTGATCAAAGCTTTCACTGTAACGTATCAAGTCTACAGTTACATGAAAGCATGAACCTTGCGTTGACTCAAGTAGCAGAACATCTGGAATAAGGTCCAAACATCAGTTTTCTTCATTGCTTTTTTAATGACACAGGTACATTTAGAGAGTTCTTAATTGCATTTTCCCTGAAGGTTGTAAAGCCTGGATACAAGGAAGTGTAATCTCTCATAGATTCCAGTGGGAAAAGTTCTAGTGCTCAGATTGGACCACTTGAGACTAGGAACCAATTCAATTTGACAGTCATACCTGATACTCAGTTAATCCTCAACATTTTAATCATCTGGATTTTGTAATTCTGTTATGTTTTGTGGGACAAGCAACTGTGTTATGTGAGAGATGAAACTTTGCAGTTTTCTCATGTTTTATATTTTCAAGTCTGTCCTAGAATTTTTCCAGCTGGATGACTAATGCAGAGGGATTTTCCCCTTCCATTGCTATCATCCCTTATGTGAATTATTAATATATGTTTTTATTTATAATTCATTACCTTTAAAAAAGAGTCATGGATGAGCAAAGACCCAGCTGCTCTTGGGCTCATCAAATGTCCCTAACTATTTTTCAAATTTGAGCATCTTCCCAAACATGTTTCCACGAACATTCTCCCGTTATTTACAATCCCTTGTGTGTTTAAGGGAAATGTAAGCCTTATGTTTCTTTTTCACTTATACTTAACTCATCAGAATGTTTTGTAAAACAATTTAAATGTCTAAGCAGATTTTTATTACTGATTTTCTTAGAAACAGAAAGTCCTATTTTGCCAATAGTCAAAGAAAAAAAAAAAACACCCATGTGTATAAACCCAACTATTAACGTTTGGTTCTGAACTTGAAACCAGTGAAGTTTGAGTGGTTCTGAACTTGGCAAATCCTGCCCTAAGTCACTTATAGGAAATCGTCTTCTATCAACTACAAGTAAGCAGTTTCATGTGAGAACTGGTAATTACAAGCTTTACTGCCTGATTTGCATATGCTGGTATCCAGCTGAGGGCCAAACTATCATACTTCAGAAAGCAGGAATTAGAAGTATAAACCATGTGAGCATGGTTAAACTCATGGTTAAATTCATGTCATAGAATGAGTTTATCAGCAAACCTGAGATGAAAAAAACTTAACCAAGTTTTTGAAGAAACATTAAGAAACTGAGTATTTCTGTGTCCTTAAAGAGTTTTCCATGCTAATAAATTAAAAGAGTAGGATTTAAGTTGTAGATAATACATTTATTTAAAAGTTCAAAATGCTTTTCAGTTTTTTTTTAGCAGCCTTTATATAAGCAATCAAAGAACAATTCAGATTAATCTAGGCTACTCATTAAAGTAAACTAATTAAGACTTCAATTTGGCAACAGTGTTAACAGATGGAATTAGTATATTAGGGAGTAAAATAGAGACACATCCTGAGCTGGTAGTGGTGGGGAATCTGATACTTTTTTGAAACACCATCAACTTACCCTTTAGTTTCTCTAAAATAGTGGGATTGATTTTGACTTACAAAGCAAGGTACTAAAAACAAATAGTGAAGTCTATTCTTTCTTTTATAACTTCTGACGTTTGGGTTTTTGGTAAGGCCAGGAGTTATGGCATCATAGAAAAAAGTTGTGTATCTTATCTCAAATCCTGACTCATCTGTTAAACCACTCTGCACTGATTTCCCATCTGTAAATAGGAAAAAAAATAACCTTTTAGGGTCTCTGTGTAAAGAGTCTAGTGTAATACTGAAAATTGGCAGGCACTCAGTAATTGCAAGTTTTCAGATGGCACAAGAGCTTCCAACACACAGTGGTGTTCTATCCATAGCAAGATCATTACCTGGTGGAAGTATTGTGAAGATGGCCCCAGCATCCAGGTACCTGGACGTGATGATTTCAAGGCTCCTTTCTACACCAGTCTATTTCTTTCTGATTCCCTTTCACCCAAGGATGTGTCCGTAACTTTTTAAAATACCTGTGCCCTAGACTAACATAACATCCTTTTGACCTATGATCTATAATCTCACAGCTACTAAGGTCAATTGAGAAACTCCATTTGCCAGTTTGCCAGGATAACCCTCCAAGAAGACCCCATCTTAATCAGACCTGAAAAGAATGCAGAAGGAGGCTTAGGGAAGTGTGTTTTCCAAAAAGCACCCTTTGAGTATTCCCATGCTTGTAGGACAGGATTATACTTCAATGAAAAACTTTGTTTGTTTTTTGGCTAGAATTTTTTAAAGCATGAATTCATTCAAAGTAAAACAGGACAGAACGACTTTCTTTATAAAGCCATAGAAATAGAATGGACCCTCAGAGGAACATAACAAGGTGACCATTTTGCACATGTCTGACTCCCTACCTCACACCGTCAGGACAGACTTTGCAAGTCAATCACAGTCCTTTTGTCCACTGAGCTCCTGCAAAACCTCAAAGGACTTTACAAGGAACACACCTCATTCCATGAGGTTATCACACTTCTGTGGGTATGCACAAGTGGCCTTTTTAATCTAGGCCATTCGTTCACTCATGATCTAGTCTAAGTCACACATTTATTAACTTCATCCTTGGCATTATTGGAAAAGGAAATTTAAGTCACTAGCTTTCTTTATTATAAAAACTCTCAAAAGAGAAATTTGACAAAGAAATTCATTTTTGGTAATTGCCATAGTTTACTTAAATTGGCTGCTGTAACTAGTTTATACCATGAAGATATTAACTTGATCAGAGAAACTGGATCAGTCTCAGCAAGTATCTGCTTACTAACAAAACAACCACATATATATGGTTTTATATATATATATAAATATATATATACACACTTTCTTGTTTGTATTAAAATGATACTTTCTTTGCTGTTATACTTGTTACATGGGATACAGATCATCACAGTGCTGATTTATTGTGCTGATTGTTTTTGACAAGTGGTCTAAAAAGTTTGATGAAGAAGACCGTCTAAATGGTAAACATGAAAAATACAAAGAAACAAAAAAAAAAAAAGAAAAAGAAAAATCTGACTACTTGAAAATTTAAAACTCAGTACCTCAAAAAGACCAAAATCAAAGTTTAAAGACAAAAAGCACTGAAATACATATTTATAATGTTTAATTAAAAGTGAGAAACATGCTTACTAAATAAATCTCACCAATCAGTAAGACAAAACTTAATACCCCAAAGAAAAACGGGTGAAAAACATGAGTGGACCATTCATAAAATACGTGATAGAAATAGACTATAATGTGATTTGAAATGTTCAACCCCTTTAATAAAATAATATCCAATTGAATGAATGTGAGATTCATTTTTTTCACATATCCAATCAATGTGTTAGAAAATATAATAGTACACAGTGTTGGTTAAGTGTGGAGGTAGACAGAGACCCCCATGCCCTGCTGGAGAGAGGGACGCCTTACAACCTTTGAGAGCCACTTGAGGACTGTGTGTCAAGAAGCCTTAAAAGTTCAGTCCTTTTGACTCAGTATTTCAAAATCCAAGTATGTCTCCTTAGAAATAATTTGAGATAACAAATGGAGTTCACAACAGTACTATTCATAATGGTGAAAAATTGAAAACTCTAAAATTGCCCCAAAATAAGGAAATTCTTCAAAATTGTACACCCATATATTAAAATATCATAGAGCTATTTAAAGTGAGGTTTTTGACACTTTTTATTTAAGAGGCAATAATAATGATACTAGTTTAAAAGAAAAAAAAAAGATCAGGTTAAAAAGATATACCATAGGTGACATTTATTGGATACTTATTACATGTCAGATACTAATTTATCTCATTTAATATCCAAAATTACTTCATGAGATCTGGGCTGCTAGTATTTTGTTGGCAATTTTTGTATCTATGTTCATCATTGATATTGACTTGTAATTTTCTTTTTTCATGATATCTTTGTCCAGTGTTGATATCAGGGTGATGCTGGCCTCATAGAATGAGTTTGGAAGTGTTCCTTCCTCTGAAACTTTTTGGAGTAGCTTGAAAAGGATAGGTGTTAACGCTTCTCTAAATGTTTGTTAGATTTCACCCATGTATATATATATTTTTCTCTGTGTAATAGTTGAAGATTAAAAGCCAAATTTGGAAGCTCTACATTAAAATAATTAATTTATACTACACAACAGTGTAAACTGACTATACTTCAATAAAAATATATATTAGAAAAAATAAATGTAAGTAAAGAAAAGAGAGAACTGAAAGACACAGGGCCAATGATAGCAGTTATCTCCTGGAGCAAGATTTTTAACTCCTTTCCACATCATTTCTACTTTTCAAAAAGTCTAATATAAATATGTATTACTTTTATATGTAAGAAAACATCATATTAAATATAAAGAGAAAAGTACAATTCCAGTATAGCATATTTGGGTATCTGTGTAATTCTGAACACCACATGCTCATTCTTAGAGTGGAGAAAGAGCAGTTTTTCCATTTCCTTGAGCAGAGTTGAGTCGAGTTGACAGCAGGACTGCGGAGGTGGGCAGACCCCGGCGAGGCAGCAGGGTTTTAAATCGCTGCTGTCTGTTTGTCATTAGGAATTGCTTTTCTTTCCCCCTAAGACCTAAATGTCTTTTAATTATAGGTCAACTGATTCTGTAACTGAAAAGTCGAGCAGCAGATTAAATGCAGCCTGCTGTTACTGTAATGAGGAATGATTAAGATCTGAAGCAGTTTTCTCCCTTGCATGGAAAAAAAGCACCAATTAGTATTAATGAATCACTGCTTGTAGGAGGCAGCCAGGTTTCCAGTTTTCCCAAAATATGAGAATGACTTAATTTTGGCCAAGATACTTTGTTCCCTTCTTCTCCTCATTTTATTTGTATTATTTTTTAATGAAGACTTTGTATATAAGGAATATCAGAAATTTTTCAGGGTAGTCTTTAGAAATAATGATTAAGATCCTTTCTGATTTAGAGTGGATTCAGATTTGTCACACTGAGTACAAATGTACCTGGGCTGGAAACTAAGAGGTTTTTGTTTGTTTTTTGGTTACATATCTGAGATAACCTGTATACTTTTATTTTCCTTGCTTGGTTGAAGGTGAATTTTATCTTAGTCGAAAAAGAGATTCTGTTTGTCCAGGAGTGTTGAAATAGTCATGCTTGTTCATTTGTGGTATGTGATACACATTTTATAAAACTTTTGGAAGGTATTTCTGAAATTTTGTAAAAAAAAAACCACAAAACTTTAATGGGTATATACTATTTATGCAATAAAAGCATTTCTAGAAGTATGTCCTAAGGAAACAATTACAAATACACAGAGATTCATGGTAACAATGTAGAAAGTTGGAGACAACCTAAAATGTACAATTAGAGATCTCTGTTAGAGATAAGAATTTTGTCTGTGATGTTCACTGCAATATCATAAGTGCAAAGGAAGTACCTATTAATAATAGGTAATACATATTTATGGGATGGACAAATCAATAATATGCAATGAATAAAAGTCATTTTCTCTGAAAACAAGAGAAGTTAAAAAGCTAAGTAGAAACGCAGGAAATTTTGTGTGTACAGTATGATGCTAAGCTTATTTAAAAGTGAATGTATTTTGGAAGAATAAAGAACAAACTGCAAGTAGAGGTTGTCTCGGGAAATAGGACTGGGGAGGTGGGACAGGAGGAAAAGGTTTACTTTCAATGTATAACTTTTTGTATAGTTGGTACTTGATCCATGCATATTCTTTTTAATTTTGAAAAGCTAACCAAAAGTGGATGTTGAATTTTATCGAAAGCTTTTTTTGCATCTATTGAGTTGATCATATGGTTTTTATTCTTCAATTTGTTAATGTAGTGTATCACATTGATTGATTTTCAGATATTGAAAAATCCTTGCATCCTTGGAATAAATCCCACTCAATCATGGTGTATGATCCTTTTAATGTATTGTTGGATTCAGTTTACTAGTACTTTGTTGGCAATTTTCGCATCTATGTTCATCATTGATACTGACTTGTAATTTTCTTTTTTCATGATACCTTTGTCCAGTGTTGATATCAGGGTGATGCTGGCCTCATAGAATGAGTTTGGAAGTGTTCCTTCCTCTGAAATCTTTTGGAGTAGCTTGAAAAGGATAGGTGTTAACGCTTCTCTAAATGTTTGTTAGAATTCACCTGTGTAGATGTATATTTTTCTCTGTGTAATAGTTGAAGATTAAAAGCCAAATTTGGAAGCTCTACACCAAAATAAAAAATTAATTTATATTTTTCTGCTTTGTAGGATTACTATAAAATTTTTTCCTCATTATGCTTTTTTGGTATTTTCCAATTTTCTCAATAAGCATTATTACATTGTAGTAAGACTTGAAAGATACAAAATAAATAGAAAGATAGGATAGGTGTAGATGAAGATCTTTCACACAGAACAGTCTACCTGAATCCTGGGTTATAACTCCTGGGTGGCGGTGGGGGAGGGCAGGGGTAGCAGCAGCACAAAGGAAAGAGGAGGACAGTTTTATACCTGAGACTCTGATACCTTGACAACTAAAATTAATAGGGAAAGTTCTTGAAAACAGCAAGAGGTGAGAAATCTCTATGGGCTGTATTGGAGGATGGAGAGTTAGAGGAGAGAAGAGATTGGAAAAAAATTTTTTGTAGCTTGATTCAGATTGGTACCTGTGCATCTCTGATAGATCGGCTGCTCTTAAGGAACTCAGCTCTGTGTTGAGTGCTGGAACAAAACCAACTAGAGTCAGGACAGAGGGAGTGAAATGTGAAAATGTGGGACAGAATGAGAGCCACAGAACGGGCCACTATGGGGGGACTCGGAGACCTGCTACAGTATCAGTCTGTTCCTATATGACGTCGTTTGCAAAGCGTCTTTATTGATGTTTTTCTAAAACTTTAAGCCCTCCATTTTGAAACACACCATTCTGCTTCTCTACCATAATTATAGTACTATGCATAACATAATATCCAGGCAGGAGTTTGTGCCTATAGATGGATCTGGGGAAACTGGGAGCTTCATCCGCTTATGGGCAGTACTGTGGTTCATCAACAAAAAGTGAAAATGTTATGCAAACCCTTTGCTGGAAGAAAAATGGTAAACGTTTGGGGTTGTGATCTGATACACCAGGAAAAACGTCACGGGCTTTCTTATTGCTGAGGAAGAGTTTCATTGCCGTCTCTTCCTCGTCTCCCCTTCACTGCTCTACCCAGACATTCTACCTTCTGCAGACATCGGAAGCTGTTGATAGTCTAGCTGCTCTCATCCTGGTCTCAATTGCCTCTGATTGTCAAGTTGGGAAAACGACTTTTTTTTCATTCTTCCTCTTACTCGATCACTCTGCAGCACGTGTGCCATCGACTGCTTTCTCCTTCCTGAAATTCTCTTTTTTGACTTCTGTGAATTAAATAGAGATATTCCTGAGTGGTCCAACACTGGTTCCTTTCACTCTTTAAGTGCTTACTCGGGTCTTCTCAGAGATCTAACTACCACATACCCTTTCAAATTTCCATCCCTTGCCCTCAATTCTCTTTTTACTTCAGTAGTCAAGAGTTCTAGATCCATACTGACATGGTGACCCCAATGTTTTAAAATTGAAGCAATTAACTTCCAGCAAATATGATCATCTATCTTTATTTCTCTTAATGTAGAAAAGATCTAACCAGTCTTCTAAGCTAGAATGCTAGAGTTTTTCTTCTTTCCTCAGTTGGTTTCACCCACCGCCTTGCTGCAGCCTTATCACACCTGCTGATCACAATCAGACCTCAAGCCACAGTACAGCTTCCTTCCCCACTGCCCCTGCACAGAATGTGTGCTTCCGTTCCACTGAACCCCTCTGTGGCCCCTGAAAACACTACATTATGCAGTGAAACATGGTGTCCTTAGTTCTTTCTTCTGCCAAAATCACCCTCACTGCTTTGTTCACCTGGTAAAAGTGTTCTTATCCTTCTAGATCTCTGCTACACGTGCCTCCTCTCTGAAGTCTTCCCAGACTTACACTCCCGGAAGAACTAATTGTTCCTGCCGTTTTGGTTCCACGCGTAGTCTGTAGAGTTCTGTCGTAGTTTATACTGCATTATACACTCAGTGCTCCCTTCGTGTCTTTATTTTCCATGGTTCCATGAAAACAGGGATACAGTTATCCTGAGAAGCTTTCCAAAAATACCAAGGAAAAGGGAAAAGATTTGAAAATGATGAAAGAGAATGTGGAAGATACAAAAGACAGGGAATAGGCATCTAATATAAGGATTATGGGTTTCCCAGGACAAGAAATCAGAATAACTGGAACAGAAGAAATAACACAACTAAAGAAAAATTTGTGGAACTAAAAAATGTTTATTTATGAAATTCAAAAGTCTCAACGTATTCTTAGCAAAATTAATTAAAAAAAAAAAAAGAACTTGCATGTTATTTGGGGAAAAATATAAGACAGCATGAAGAAACAAAGCACCAGCCTGGCTTTTAACTGTTCTGCCATATTTACAATTTTCGAGGGGGAAATTTGATGATATAAGCATCTTATTCACAGCCAATTGGTCTTTAGTATGTGAAAGCAATAGAAAAATATCATCAGATATACAAGGGTTCAGAAAATAAATTGCTCGTGAACATTTTGAAAAATTTCCTAAAGATAATAGTCTAATTTAACTATGCTCTGAGTGAAAGCGAATGCTCAAGGAGTAATATAAAAGGACTGAGAGCTCAGCCTACCAGACTGTCACCAGCCAAGACAAGCTGTCATTACTGGGGTTACGGTCACAGTTTGTGCCTCCACATCACAGATGACTGAACTGACCACAGAAGTGAGTCTGTAAAGAAGTGTACAGCCTGGTACCGCCTTTCATTTAGAGATTACACTAAAGCCATTTCACTGCATGTTTTTTAATTTATGACAACATGTATCTCTAGATGTAAAGTTTCAGTTAAATAGTATTATTAAATATTATTACAACTATTTTTTTTAATGCTGTGGTGTTCTCGTTTTAGTCACACAGCTAGACTAGTTTCCAGGCTCCCTAGCGTTTGCTTTGGCCACATGATTGGGTCCCAGTAATAGAACACGAGCAGAAGTCACGTACAGCAGTTCCGAGCCTGGTCCATCTAAAACATGCAGTCTTTGCTTGTTTTGCTCACTCGCTGGCTGCCTGGAGAAGAACCCAAGAGTACAGAAGAAGACAGAGCCTCAAGATGTAAGGAGACTTGTCTTGAATGGCTGTATTCCCATTAAACTGTTATTGAGTTAAGCCACTGAAATGTTTGGAACCATTTTCTAAAGCTGTCTTATCCTTACAGACACAAATACCTGCAAAAACAAATAGAAGATATCAAACTGTCATTATGGTTATGTTTTTTTTATAGTTTTTTTCTTTCTACTTGTTACTTATTATCTTTTTATTAGTATGATTTAAATGAAAAATTCTTGGCGCTTACCTATGGTAATAAGTTATACTGGTCTTAAAGTTTCTCAGATGTTCCTTAAGCTATTTGGCATATGTTTTCTCCATTCTTCAAGACTCTTATCACAGAGCTAAGCATGTAAGAGGAATTTAGTAGTTGACACTAATTTATCTTATAATTGTCCATATGGAAGATTTATATTTTCTGGATCTAGATATCAAAACAGTAGATCCCAATCTTCCCAAAGATGCCAAGCCTCACTTCATAGGTAGTAATAATTGTTGAGTGCTCTCTTCTGGAAAACACAGCTGTGGCTGGAAATATGGTAGGAAACAAAATTTCTACTGTCAGGACACTTACATGCAACCAACAAAGAGGAAGACAAATAAGCAAATAAACACATAATATAATTTCAGGGAGTAATAACTTCTATGGGAAAAAAATAGAACAAAGTTAAGGGAGGAAAGACTTATTCAGTGAGCGAAGAGGGACTATTTGAGGCAGGAGTGATGTTTGAGCAGAGGCTGGAGAGATATTAAGGAGTATGTCCGGTGAATTCTGGTGAAAGAATGGCCCCAGGGGAGGTGGTGGGCAGCCCATGTGAAGTTCTTGAGGCAGAAAGGCGCTTGGAGTGTTCAAAGAGCTTGAGTGAGTTCCAGCATATATTATAAAAACAATGGGAGGAGACATACCAGAGAGACAGTGACTCATGGGGCATAGCGAAGAGTTTGGACTTTATACTGTATGACAGTTTCTTTACACATAAGGCTTCATTTGATGGTCACAACAAACCTGAAAGATGTTAGTATACTTGTAGTTTCAGATGAAGAGAACTAGGCTAGGAGGGTTTATGTAATGTACTCCAAAGTACAAAATAAAGAGGCCCAGAATCCAGATCATATCCTCCTTCTGATCATCTCCAAATCCTGTTGTTCAGGTAACCACCTGGAAACTCTGCCTCAGGAATGTTGTCAAGCCCTCGAATGTGCCTAAGTATACGTTATGCCTCCATATTCGGGATCCCAAGCACTCCTCTCTTCCTTAAGCATCCTTGGTGGTCTAGAGCAATCCTTCCTCCTTGACAAAAATCAAGGGTTCCTCCTTCATACCAGAAGGTGGAGGAAACCTGCTGTGAATCAGTGATACCCAATTTCTTTGCTTTTATCCCTAGAGTTTTCTTGGGATTTGAGGAATTTTCTATAAAACCTTTAAAAATTTATATTTTTGTTTGAATGCTTTAAAAAAAAACATATCCTGGATTGTCGATCTCCTTGTGAATTTAGTGTCTACATTTGCATTTATGTCTAGGATTTTTATGGTGCTCAGGCCAAGCAGGGCTGCTTTACTGTGGAGCTAATGGAGGTAGGGGGAAATCAGTGGCCACAGCACTCAAATGATGGTCACTAGCAAAGGAAGGCTAAGAAATGTTAAGGTAATCTATAGGAATGGACGATTTTCAGCACTTTAAGCTGAAAAAAGTGTGGGGAGAACAGAGCCATCCCAGGATACCCAGCCTACCAGGTATACCAGTAATAGAAAATAACCTGTGCCATGGAATTAAATTTCAGCAAAACAACACCATTTGGCATATTAAACAATTGTTCACTCGAAAAGTATTGGTCCTAAAGTTTTAGTTCTATAAGTTTGTTTTGATTTTACAGCTGTGTCCTACTGTCACACTAGTAATTTCTACCTACTTTGTGTTTGTATGTATTAAGGAAGCATTTGATAAAAATAATTTAAATTCAAATTGGGTTATGCAGGAATATTTTCCTTTGAAAGAGATTCACACATGTCTCAGATTTAAGAAACATTGATCTAAAATGAACATCATGTGTGAAGGAAAGAAGTGTTAATATTCGTAGGTAACTTTGTAGCATCAGAGCTTTAACTCCAACGTTTATAAAATTCATGTAGCTTAATCTAGATGACTTACTTTAATTTAACTATAAAAGTGTCCATTGCAATGCTCTTTATGATGGCAACTATTAGAAACAATTTAAACTTTTGTCATTACAGGATTAATTAAATGAATGACAAACACTATACAAGTGAATATGTTTTACACTTCAAAATAATATTAACAATACATTTTTACTGACTTGGAAAAATATTTACCATATATTGTTAGGTGAAAAGACAAAACAATGAAAATGTATATATAATTCGATGCTATTTTTGTAAAAATATGTGTTTGTGTTATACGTAGTGAAAATATATGCAAGTGAAAAGACCTGAGAAAACATATGCCCTGGGTTTTGGAGTGATCTTCTCTGGGCTATGGAGTCATGAGATTTGGTATTTTCCTCTTTCGGTTTACCTGTATTTTCTTACCTTCCCACACTGATCAGGAAGTGCTTTTACAATTAAAAATAATTTATATTTTAAAACGTGGTTTAGGACAACGTGGTTGTCCTAAAAAATTATCCAAAATAACCATATCATTTTAGGAAGAGGCATCAAAGAGAGCTTTCATCAGATTACAGACAGAAGATTAAAGAGTGGGTGAGGCAAAAGATGGTTCACAGATTTTATAATTCTCTGAGAAATGTGAAATAATATCAGAAGTATTCGTTGGAAATAACAGGATAGGGCATCACAAAACCACACCTGGGAATAACTTACTTAAACACTAAAATGTGGATCTTTTCATACAGTCTGGGATATAATCCTACTCTTTTATCTTCCCTAAATGAAAATAACAGAGACTATGAAAGTCAGGTTGCAATTTTCTACTAAGAACTAAAGGCATTTTTTTTTTGAAAGAGTGAAGTTTTACAATTGTTTCTGATAACTCATGGTCATAAAAGGGAAAATCCTAATCATTTATATATTTCATCATTTTGAGAAATAAAATGACATGTAGAAATCCAAAACAAGTAATGCTTGAAATGATTGTCTATCTTCCCCAATCATTCCTGTTCAATATGTATAAAATATAGATAATTTCAAAATATAAGCCAAAACATCCATATTTTTACCACTTAGGGAAAAATTGTTATTTATATTTTAATGCATATAGTATTGGTCATCTTCACTTTTATATACATTTAAAATATTTGGATTTAGCAAACATGCTATTTTTTAAACTAATTTTGATTTAAAATATTCTCAGAACATTTTTTTTCTATATGAGAAAAGTCTTAGAAAACAAAAATGTGATTTCAGAGTAATCTTTGATTAAATAATTTTCAAGCTGTTGTATTTTTGTTTAAATTTTACTATCATAAACAATACAGAGAAGATCGTGTTTGCACATGAAAGTTTGAACAGCTCTTTAATTGTTTTTTTAGGATAAATTCCAGAATTAAGGTCACTATGTAGCCAGTTTAAAGATTTTCACACATATCACTTTTGTCTTCCTCCTGGAAGACTGTATCTGCTAATACACCCATCCTTACTGAATGCATACAGTTTTTCCCAGCCCATGCTAAGTACCTTGAAGGAGGAAACCCTGGAGATTCTGTTTTAATTTCTACACACTTTTGCACTGTGTATTCAGACTTGAAAAGCCAGTAGAAAAGCTGTAGGAATTGTATGTTCTTACAGAACTTCATCGCTGATCAGGAAGAATGACTGAGATACCACAAAGGAAAAATCTTCCCACCTCAGTTTTGCAGATGGCAGAAATCAAGTTTGACAGTTACCAGAGCTGACAACTCCTTCATGATACCATTTCTGAAGAAAATGGAACACAGGACAGGGATCCTGTATCCCTTTGCATTTGACAGCGTTATTTTCCAGAGTACCATAAACATCCCAGGATACGCTATTGAACTAAGTTAGAAATAAAGACCCCCAAGGCCTGGAAACCATTTAATTGCTATTCAAGCATTTCTGGAAGTGCTTGGAGACCCTCACAGGGTGGGAAATTCCCTTATGCACAAGATGAGGGAATTGCTAATAACGTGGGGTGGGATGAAAGCCATTTTTAAAGATAAGAATTGGCTTGGGATGCTGGAATTAAAACATTCAATGTGTCAGGTCAACCTTTATATTAAATTATAAATATTTACAATTTCCTTTTCTTCTAAGAAGTGGAAATAGTTTTCTGTTTGTTTGTTTCTTTGTTCATTTTTAATGTTGACTAAGGAAAAAAGTGCTCTGTTCCCTGACCTTGGCCCTCACCCTACCTCTGGGGGTGTCCTAAAGAGAAGCCCTGCTATGTAGACATTGCATCTTTACACTGAGCTATACCTAATACATCACATGCATCCCAGAATGACTGGATTCCCGCCATGCTGGTCCATGCCCAAACCACCGGGTTAGGTGAGCGTGGGATAATATCTGTGTGCCCTTCTCTGTACCTACACTTCAAGCCTTCAAATGCTTTGACTGTTTAATGCCTGTCTCTGTTTGTAATGTTTTCCCCACAGACCTAGAGTTTCACGGGGGCTGGGTCTGTCTTATTCACTGTTGTATCTGCTACACAGAAGTACTGTAGAACTGGCAGTGTATGAGAGCACGTGCTTTCCCATAATCTCACCATCGCAGGGAATTCGTTTTGGTTTTTAACCTTTGCCAATTTGATAGCCAAAAATGGAACTCATTGTGTGATGCTGGTAAAATTGAACATAGACTCATTTGTTTCTTTTCCTTTTGTAATTTGCCTCTTTGTGTCCTTTGCGTCTTTTTTCAATTAAGTACTTCTCTTTTTCCTGTTGATGTAAAAGAACTATTCTTTTTTTGTGTGAATTAAGGATAGTAACCCTTTGTCTACCATATATTTTATACATATTCCATCCTAGGTATATTATTTACAGTGTTTTTTAATATAGAGAACATTTAAACTTTGTTCTCAAGTGTATTGTTTTCCTTTATGGTTTTGGCTTTATGTTTAGAAGGCCCTTTGCTACTATATGTCAACTGTTTTCTTTTTTCTTTTAAAGGCTTTAATTTTTAAAATTAACCCAACTCACTGAATTCAACAAACTATTGTTTCAAGGCCTTTCATTTTTTTGCCTAAAATAATGTAATTTGTGCAGTTGAATTTTCATATTTCCAAGCTTGCTAATCTGCAAACGTCATGGTGATAAGGACTTCATACTGGCGTGTCTTTTTATTGGCCCAAAGTTCAAAAGAGGAGTAACTCCAATAAATATCACTGGGTCCTCACATGACTTCCTCCTTGCATGGAGTCACTTCACAGAAGCCTTGAGAAATAATGTTGACTTTTTCCTATAGTTTTTCTTAAAGGATGTAAGGCAAGGGTTTTACTCTGAGCAACATGAGGAAAACTTCTTAGAAATACTCTCTGGGCATTTCCCTTCCCCCAGAACTCCACGCTCATGGTGGTCGCTACAAATACCTACCACAGTTGTTCTCATTCAAATTAGCCCCTCTACTCTCTGTTTCACATTTGTCTTGTCCCTGTTCCTCTGAGTCCAGGGGCTGGAGAATAAAATTTCCACTCTGCCTCTCATTGACTATCTGGAGAATTAGCCTGCTCTCCAGATTCCGGTGTGACAAAGAGCAAGAAAGGTGGCATAACACCCTAGAATCCTTTTCTGTTAGAAAGGAGATGGAGAGTTCCAGTTTCTGGTTCTGCACATAAGATGCTTGGAAGTTGCCACTCTGTCCTGACAATAAGTAAAAGGCTGAACAGACTGGAAAGGCAACAACCCTCCTTGAATCCACAAGAGAGGGGAGGACACAGGGCACGCCGCTGCCCGCAAGGTCACAGGCAGAAACCGCTGCAGGAATCAAAACCCTGAATGGTAATTGATGGACTGCCGGAGGCTCAGCGTGGACAACTCTGAGAATTAAAAACTCTGGGGATCCAGTCCTAGGAAGGCCCCCAGAACACTGAGAGATTTACCTCCAGGAGCTCCACCAGATGCCCACATTAAATACCAGAGAAAAATAGCCTAGGGCTTCCTGCAGGGGGGAGGGAAAAAGAACCATTTTGAAATAGACCAGAGTACTCTGTTCCTTCCCTCAGTCAGTCAGTTAACCAGAGCCTAACCTGCTGGGTATTATGATCAGAGCCTCACTGACCCGGGGAAGGGCAATAACCCACCTCTGAGCCTCTCTAGCCCCCTAGCGCCTCTAACTAAGAGGGGAGGCAAAAACTAAGGAACTCTGGTCATGTTCACAGTTCAGAGCACAGGCTCACTAAAAGACTGAAGCCTCATTACAGACCTACAGCCCGCCTCCCCTCCCCCCCCACCACCACGTTACCAAGGCCTGTTATGGTACTTCCTTTTACCTTGTTCACTATGTCTGGCTATCAAGAAAAAAATTGGTTTTCAGAAATTGTACCTCTTGGGAAGTGATGGAAATGTTAGTTATCTTGATTGTGGTGGTGGTTTCATTGGTGGATACATCTGTCAAAATTCATCAGCGTGTACATCTGAAATATGTGTAGTTTACTGTACAGAAACCATACCACAGTAAAGGTGTGTTGAGCCACTGCCCTGAAGTCAGTAATCTCCAAACTCTGACTTTTTAAATGAAAAAAATTTTTTAATTCATTGTAAATCATTATTTCTCTTATTTGTCACCAAAAGAAATGTTAGCATTTAAGTAACTAAAAATATTTAAAATAAAAAAAAAAATGAAGTTCTAGGGAAAAAAAATAGAAAAAATTGCAAGGCATATCAAAAGATAGAAAACACAGTTTGAAGAGGCAGAGCAAGGATAAGAACCAGGCAGGGCAGGGATGCTGGAATTGTCAGAAGGGGAATTTAAAACAACCGTGATTCATATGCTAAGAGCTCTAGTATATAAAGGACAGTGTGCAAAAAGAGATGGGCAATGTAAGCAGAGGGATGGAAATCCTAAGAAAGTAAAGGGAGGGAAAAGTTGAGGGGGAGGAGGTCTACAGATACTGACTTAGTAATAATTTTTGGTGCTATCACAAAGTAAAGCCACTGTTCCTACACAGCAGGTGACGGTAAGTTAATACTCCCTTTGATGAAAATGGTAACGCTCATAAACTGTGCCTATTAAATCATTAGATAAAGCCTCTTTCTCTCTGATTCTCTTACAGTGTCACTTATTACCCTCTTCCCAAAGGAGGATTTTAGCAATAAGTTTCTTGATGTGTTTTATAAACTTCCCTGATTTTGTTGTCTTCAAAAGTGAGTTTATAGATGGCCAGGCCCCCAGCTAGCTCACCTAGTACCTTTGATCTAATTTTTTTTAATTGCCCTTCTGACAAATGGGTGCCAGGTAAAGTCCTTGAGTGTAGAAGTGAGATTTCAGCCTCCAGGCTGGGTTCTTCTTGGCAGAGCACAACCTAAGCAGTTGTGATAGTGTGACAGAGGTCTTGATGCCTCCTACTTTTGTGTAGAAAGTGAAGTTGCAAACTGGAAACCTGGTGGATAACCACTGGATTCATCCATGAAGCCACCATGCTAATTTCTTGAGCTGAATGAACCAGGATTCTGATCAAAAATTTGGGAAGTTCTTACATAGGAAGCTGAAACTTTGAGGGAATGAAACATCATTAAAAAACAAGCTTATGCCACTTGCGTCCTTCTATTCCTCAAACACGTAATTTAAAAAAAAAAATAAGCTCCTCATTAACATAGTATAACTTTTGTTTTATTTTGCCTGTGTCAAAACAATTTTTGATATGCTTTCATATTGGAAGACTGGAGAAGTCTGTATTTTTATTATTGCCATGTGAATTACAGCTCTATTCATATTAAAAGGTACCAAAAGAAAGGCAGAAAAAGGGTTCTATTCTCACTGTCTAAGGGCAATGCATGGAGCACGGTGGTTACACAAGTATCTGTGGAGAGGCTGCACCTAAGACTAGTAGAATATACCTAGCTAACCTGGATCCAGGGTCAGTTCCCTTAATTTAGCATGAATTTCCTTGATGTCTGATTGCTGCTGCATGTCTTTTACTTGTGATTTGGCTAGACTTTGTTTTTTAGGATCAAATAGCCCAAAACACTTGGTAAGTCTTTATGGAAACAAGATACTCTGGACCCCTCCAATTTTTTCTTCCATATTTTTGGATTTGTTGATGGGGCAGAGAGAACATGGAGTCAGGTGTGCCAGACGCAAAGGAGAGCTGTGGGGCACAGGCCACCCGGGCACCGGTGGGGAGGCTCTGGCAGTGGAATGAACTAAGCCATGGGGAGCAGGCCAAAGGTTTCTTCCTTGGTCGTGGTAGGACTCAGTGTGTGTGCGCACACCAAGATGAGAGCCGTGTCTGTGCCTCTGACCAGGTGGACTTTCCCATGGGCCTCACTTTGGTTGTTAACCTTACTCTGCTCACTGACATCTTCATGACGGTCTGTGGATCCTCTTAGGTAGCTCACAGGTCTTTGAACCCTGGCCGATGGCTACGACAGAACTGCCAGTTAGCGGTGCCTGGGTAGTTCGGTTCCCTACTCATCAGTAAAGATGAAATCATTGCCATTCAGGGGCCACTCCTAACTCTGAGTTATTCTCGATTTCATAAAAGAAGCTTTTTGTTTTCAAGGCATTTATTAGCATACTCGTTAAGACTGGCACGTGTTTCCTGTACTTCCCTCTCCCCTGTGCTCAGGTTGGTCAGGTCTCTGAGAGGGTTTGCACCGCATTCACTTTATGGACAGTTTTGTGTCTGAGTATCTGTGCCAGTTTAGACACAGAAACAAAGATCAGAGAATAATTTATTCGTTATCAAAGGACATTAGCTCTGAGTCTGACTGGCTCTGTGAACCTTAAGACCTTCAACTTCCCTGCCTCAGTTGCTTCGTGAATAAAGGGGGGCACAGAATGCTTGCCTGACCCACTTGAGAGGCTGTTCTGAGAATCTTAAATGTGAAAGTACTTTTGCGAACGACCAAGCGCTCCTCCAATGCATGGTTTTCGTATTAGGGGGCCCTGCTACTTGTCTACCTGAGGGAGCTTTTAACAGAACCTGCCCGCCCCCACCCATCACGGGCACGCCGGCTGCTCTGTTTGGAGAAACACAATTTATGGCGGCACAGATACAGACCTGGATCATGGGGTCACTGCTGTGTTTCCATTACAAACACACAGGCTTCAGGCTTCAGCCCTTTCCACATGTTGAACTTCATCGGAGTCCCATGTGTTGAGAGCCTTCTGGAAGAGACCCAACAATTACAGAGGAGTGCGCCATGCAGCCTTGGCCTGAATGTAATTTCAGCCTGAACTTTCTGGGGATTGTTATGGGGTCCCATCCTGCAGTCTTTCAACATGAGAAACTCTCCTGGGCATGGAAGGTTTGGAAATCCTTCAGGATTGAGGAGTGCCGCCCCTAGGGTTGAACGTCGGGGAGGACATTTGACCAGAATGACCTTAAATCTCATTCCGTGAGCCTGCTGCTTTTCTGTGTCTGTGTGGCCTTCTACTTAAAATGAATAAGCAAAGGATATAGTTTTAAGTACAGTGGTTCCTACACTCCTAGGGCTGACTTTTCCTTTGCTCCCCCAGGTTGATGGTGGTAGAATAAATGGATCCACGTGGATTTTGCAGATAGTCAAAAAGGCATGCCAGTTTGGCCTCTTTTATCCAGTAAGTGCAGTATAAGTAGCTGATATTCAGGGAGCACAAGACCCCACGTCAATTATTGATTGCTTTAGCTCTTCCCTAGGTCAGCCAACTGCAGTGGCCCAGGGTGTTACAGCACCCAGAACAGACCATAGAGAATTAGGGGCATGTGTACACAATATTCTGCCAAAGCAGAAGGGTCAGCCCTAGAGTAGAATGAATAATGGAACCGGGGCTCTAATCTACAAGTCCAGTTTCCACGAACCTGTGTCTTTTGTCATGTAATTGTCCAATGTCTCCTTGCGATGACACTTCCCATGAGTCCAGGGTAGACACACAGACCTAGGGCAAGGCTGGGAGTGAAAGTGAAGTCAATGGGATCAATGGTATTCACTTATCTTCCTGTGGTTACCCTAGCGTCACCATTATACTGACAGCGTGGAATGGCCCTGATTCATCCTCTGCCTTGTGGTACTCTTCCTTCATCTTTTCAAGATGCCTGCTGTGGCTAACGTGTCTCTGCATGTCATAAGCACTCTTTTCTTCTTCTTCTTCTTCTCCTCCTTCTTTTTCTTCTTCTTTTTTTTTTTTTAATAAAAGTAAGTTCTTTAAACATGCAGTAAGCCATTATTCCCATGGGAAAATGAAGCAGTTACATTAAAACATAATCTTCAAAGCAGTAGATGGCCCCTGACTTTGGGTTCCTCAGGAGACCTCTATTCAGGCAGGAGTGAATAAGTAACTCTATTCCATGGGCCAAAGTTTGGTAACATTTCTCTACAGGACCAGGGCAAGATAGTAGCTGGTTTTGGCGCCATAAGACATCTCTGCTACAAATGCTCACCTCTCCACTTTAGCACAAAAGCAGCATAAACAACACTTAAATAAATAGGTGTGGCTCTATCCCAACAAAATTTTATTTGCAAAAATAGACAGTGAGCTAGATTGGGCCCACAAGCTGTAGTTCATGGATTTCTATTACAGGTTACCGTGCATGGTAATACACGTGTGGACAATAAAAGACTCAGCAATCATTAGTGCCTGTCATGTTGTGTTGTAGGTACAAAACTGGGTTCAGATCCTGTTTTATGCATATGTTTTATCCTTTTCTGGCATCCAGCAGGGAGGGGTCTGGTCTCTCTGTCAGTGTTGTCTCCCCAGTGTGCTTGCCTTTCGTCACTGCCCCGTGTCCTTCCACTCCATCTACCCGCTGTGCCTCGAGGGCAGAAAATGGTCATTTCATCCCTAAACCAGATTCACATTTAGCTTCAGCTCGCACTGTGTGAGGCACTCTCACATGCCTTATCTTTGACCTTTAAAACAATCCAGTGAAGTAAGCGCCATTGTTCTGAGTTTACAGATGAGACGACAGTGAAGTTAAGTCACGTCCCCCATGGATGCTACACTTCTTGGTAGTGGAGCTGGGGTCCAGCCCAGACCACGAGAACATTACCACAGACGTCCTACGTGACAGATTTCCTTTGAGCATAAATAGTTTATTTTGACAAGAAGAGAAGAGATAGGAAACATCTTGAATCCAAATAAGGGAGCTGAGAAGAGGGCGGCTGGGTGTCCAAGACCATTTTGAGGGTGGGGTTTTGTTTTGTTTTGCTTTGTTTTAACATTAACATTGTGGTTATGTGCTGGAAAGGACATACATTCTTCATTCTTTTTTCATTACTTGAAAATTGTTGCAAACATTATGCAAAACCAATAAAAGGAAAAGTGTTCAAAAAAAAATGTCATTTGGCAAGCAGTGCCCAGCTAAGGAATAGCACAGGTCTCACGGGAGAACAATATGCATTTTGTAAAATTTCTTAAGAGACAATTTATGGGTTTTGAGAAAACAAAACAGGAAATTGAATTAAAAGAGAAACATATTTAAATAATGCTTAAGTGATGACGTAACCAACCAAAGTTCAACAATCACAACCTAGAGTCAGGCATTGTCAGCTCCAAGAATTTGCTGGCATTGGTTGGTAGTGTCCGAAGTGAAGAGAGATGTTTTATTATTTAATTGGTACAGCATTACAGCTTTGGAATAGATGAAAACTAATTTTTTAAATTGGAAATTTGGCCCTAAATACAAGGCTCTTGGCGTACCTTTACTGAAAACATAGAAATATGACCTTCCTTTCTAAATCATGAATTTTAGCCTCTGTTTCTGGGATTGCCCATTGATCCTGGAATAAATTTAAGGTATGTCAAGTGGGTGTTCTTTCTACTATCCCATGTTCAATACCTCTTGGAGAGTAAGGGATTTTAAAAAATTAATTACAAGAAAGCAGAATTTCTCTCATAAAGAAAAAAAATCAGGAGTCATTGTCTACCATCAGTAGTAAATACACACAACACACACACTTTTTTTTTCATGTTGTATCTAGTAAAAAAAAAAATGTTTCAAGAAAATAACGTTGATTCCCAATTCAAACCAGTATATAACATCTACACCTTCTATTAATTTTTGTTTGGTTTCCCAAGACCCTTGAAAGGCAGGGGGTAAAGGAGAGAAACTGTGGACACATAAGTAAGTTTAAATTCTGGATCTTTCCCCAAACAGTTCTAAAAGATAGTCCTTGTTCTTCATTAGTTATAAAATAGCATTTTTATATGTGAAGATGAAGTTTTTACACATTTTGCATTTTCTTTTCTCTGTCCCACAATATAATTGTATGAGGTAGAATATAGGTTGATTATTTTAGTAAGAATATGGAGATGTGATATATGTATATGTGTATATGTATGTGTGTATATATATATATATATATATGTATATATGTATATATGTATCTTGTTTTGCATAGCCAAGTTCTTAACTACTACGCTAATCTGCTTCAAATGGAGATCAAAAACCTGTGCTGTCATACAAGTGTGATGATAATATAATTGACTCAAGTCTTGGCAAAAAAAAAAAAATCATGACTTGTTTGATTCTGTTATTTTGTTGTCATGAAGTAATAAGGTTGGCTTTACAAACTTTCTTGCTCAGTCGATTTTGTGATGACTGGCACACATATCTGCCAGGCTCAGCAGCTCAGCTGAACATGACTGATCACACCACATGGTCGTTGAGCCACTCACCATCCAGGAAGTCTACTAGACTTTCTTCTCTGGCAGAGATGAAATCACTTAGAGCAAGAGCTGTGTATATCTCCTTCTGTATCACTAGCACTGGGCACATAGTGCATAGGAAGGAAGAAAGTCAGCTACGTGAATCAGGAAGATGAGTAGAAAATAACCATGGCTTAATTTGTTCTTACAAAGGTTTGTGTGATGTGGTAGAATATTTGCACCATGGCAGTGCTTATCCCTCTCTGTATATGCGTGACTCTGGGCTTGGCCGCATGACTTGCCTTGACCAACAGAATGTAGTAGGAGTGATGGTGTGTGCACCTAAGTTTCAGGTCGTCTTGCAGCTCCTGCTCTTGTCCTCCGGAACCTAGCCCCCAGCCCAGACTGTCCTGCTGGAGACATGTGTCCTGGCCGACTGTTACCACCAACCTCCAGAGATATCAGTGAGGCCAGCTTATCCCATACCACCCCAGTGCCATCACTGGATGACTGCAGCTTCATAAATGACCCTGGGTACCAGAAGCAGAACTTCTCAGCTGAGCCCAGCCCAAACAGCTGACAAAGAATAATGAACAACTAAAATGGTCCCTACTATAAGTCACTAAGTTTGAGGGTAATTTTTTTATATAGCAATAGATAATAGATACCTATCAGTTTTTGAAAGCTGAATATTTTCATCTGTCACATTCTTAAAGTGAATAAAAATAGACAATTTAATACTAAGAAACCAAGTAAACAACATCCGTTTGGAAAACCTCTTGCAGCTGGGTGTCCCTCTCCATCACATGAGGGAGGTTCTTCAAAGGTAGTCAGCAGGGACACACTGTTCTTATTTTGTTTCTTTTTCTTTGAGGAGTCAGTGATATGAAACCAAATTTGCAGGTCAACCTAAGAGGAATTCCTTCACAGACTGAGGACATGTGTTTGGTTAGATCTGTGTTTTATATTGCTTGATAATACATTAAGTGAAAAGAAATCTACTGATAATTGTTTTTCCTTGGAATTTGATTTACAACAATAATAATTCCATGATAATAAACTTGGACTTGAGGAGTGGTCACTAGGATAGAGTGAAAACAAAGTAGAACATTGGGAGAAAGTTCCTCTGCCCATTAAGGTATGGAGTGTGGGTATAAGAGGAGAGAAGTTTGAACTTGCTTGAGAGGATAGTAATGATATATTGACTGGGTATAGGATGAGGTCATGAGCAGTAACCATGTGCTGGAAGGCTGAGGTTCTTGTCCTGGGGGAAAAAGATGGGGTTTCCACATTTTACAAGGCTTGTAGTTTTCCTTACCCAGATTGCTGAGCAGCAGATAATCACTCTCTTACTATAAACATTTAGCCAATTTAATATCAGATACAGTGCAATTACTATATCCTTGGCAGTGAGTGAAGCCCTTTGTACACATTGTCTCCATTTCACAACAATTTTATAACGGGAGAAATGTGGTCATTGTTTTATAGATGAGGAAACTGAGGCTAAGAAGGGTTGAATAACTGGCTAAACTCACAAGTTAGCAGGGAATTGGCTGAGGTCTCAGGTCCAAGATGTCTCACCCCAGAGCACTTTCGCTTAACCACAATGCTAGATCATTATATTCCTAGAAACTAGAATGTGAAGAGAGACTTTGGGAAAGAAAAACACCCAAAGAGCTGTGACATCGATTCATTATAGAATTGCAAGACATTTTAACTAAAAGGCTGTGATGGAGTCCAAACTCATTCTCCTCGCCACATGACAGGCTGGTAAATCGGGAGATGAGGTGCTGGGGCAAAGAATAACAACTTTATTCAGAAAGCCAACAGACCAAGAAGATGGCAGACTAATGTCCTGGAGAATTTATCTTAATCCAAGTCAGAATTCAGGCTCCTTTTGTAATAAAAGGGGAGGGAATGCAGTTGGTTGTTACAAACTTCTTGGTGTCAGAATCCTTTGTTCTTGCAGCTGTCCACATGGGTCAGGTCATGGTGTCCCTGTAAACCTCCAACAAGACAAATGTTATTTCCTATTTTGCAACTTTTTATCTTTACATGAATGGGAAAGTGTTATACCCTTAAAGATCAGAGCCTCGAGAATGGACTGTCTTGTGTATTTCAGGCTCCAGGCAACATTCTTTTACAAAAGGTGCAGAACCAGCATGACTAAGCGCAGGGAACAGAGCACAGGGTTGGAGCCAAAGAAACAGATTTAATGTGGAATCAGATTTGTTCCTCCCTAATACAAGTTTATTTTGCCCATATCCTTATCATCATGCCACCTAAATCATCTCGGATGAAAATGTAATCTCTTATAAGGATGACGCTGAGTCTCACGAGTACTTATGTTTTTTCTTTCAACATACGGAGTGGAAGATTTTCCTTGAAAAAAAATCTCTTTTCTTTTTTTTTTTCCAAACGAAAGCAATATTATTTTCAGTTAGGATTTGCCATTGTGTAGAAATATTTTTTTTGTTCATTGTGTGGACTGTAATCAAGATTGAAACAAATTCAAAAATCTGTCCTAGTGATATTACTGAAAAGCACCAACAGATGTAAATTCTCTAATAATGCTGTATTACACTTAGCTATGGTTTTTACTTCCAGTGAAATTGGAAAGATGTTATAGCTGAGAAAGCAAATTAAGAAAATAAATCCCCTTCCTAAGCCATCTCCATCTCCAGGAAATGCTCCATGTTATACCATATATGCATAATTCTTTTTGTAATTCAGCTGCAAGTGACCGTATTCTCTTATGAACCCGTGGACTGTGGAACTGCAGGAATATGGAGGAAATAGGAGGTTGTTACAGATGGCAGATGAAATGAGCTGAGTGGAAAAGTTTTCCAAACCCCTGTTTATGCAGTACCAAACAAAGTTTTGGTATCAACTCAGTTTAGGGCTTATAAATGTTAGTAAAGTTTGGGTAGCATTGAGAGGTTTTCACCTAGAAATTTCTTTCTGTATTTCTTTGGTGTTGTCCACAAAGATAGGTAAGGTTTCTAATCCAAAAGCAATCCGCTGTTAATTGAGGTGCTTGTACACCGTAACTGAAGTGCTGATGCTCTACCCGGAAGCAAGTTCTGCTGTAATAGATCTTAAGCTACAAGAGGAGTAGGATTAATTGGTTCAGGATGCCGTTCTAGCATGCCTTTGACATTTACGATCTTTTTTTTTCCTAATTGTTTACTTGGTACACATACAGACAACCAGGGATAGGAAGAAAGGACAGAATGCAACTGGGGGCTGTTTGAAAAGCTTGCATCATGTGATGAAGTAACATCTATGTAACTGAAATGAAGCAGACATACAGCTACTCATGCTGTGACCACTTCAGGTTGTCTTACTATCATGAGATCATCACAAAGGGGGCTTTCAGGACCAGGTGTTCTTGACAGCCCTGCCTTTGCAGAACTGGCTGACCCAGCTCAATTTCCCAGTTACTGTCCCAGCTGGCTTTTCAGTTATTATTTTCTCAAATTATGTTTCAATCTGAATAATCTTTGATCATTTCAAATGTAATGGTTAATATTCCTTATCAAGTAGGAAAACATGTTTTGGAAACATCTTTCTCACATCTTTTTCTTCCTCTGTGGTGATTTTTGGTAAGGTCAGGAGGACAGTAAGCAATTTGAAAATGCAGCCTCTTTGTTCCAGGTTGCTGGGGTGTGAAACTGGGGAGAAAGAAGATGAAAGTATAAGCTAGTGGGTTTTCTCACCAGCATGGATGCTGAAATGTACAGAACGCGTTGTTTACAGCATCCCTGGGTTGTGAATCAGCCGTGATTACAGCTGGCTGGGACGGAGCCGAAAGGGCAGCAGCATCAAAACCCAGCTCATTTTTTAAAAAACAAATCCTTTTCACTGCCTGTGGACGAAATTACTGACTGACATGCTAAACCTATTAAATATGTATTTTGCAAATTTTGAAATGAGGAAAAATGCTATGTAAAAATTTTTACAGATGCTGAATGATTGTAAATGTGGTTAAAGATGTGGGACTTACTCCAACTTTGTTCTTTCGTGGGTTGCTATTAGCTTACATTTGAAATCTCTGTTGGCCACGTAGGCCACATTGTTCTTCCAAATGTAATCATTTCTCTCTTTTATCCGATCTCCTACAGTCTCTCTGTTTTCATCAATATCTGACAGCAATTCCCAAAGATCCAATATAGTCCACTCTAATATCCTTATGTGTACTCTCTTCTCTCTTTGAAATCTAATACCTTAGCAGTGAAATAATTTATTGTGCTTTATTTAGACTTTTATTTTTTGCATGTGTGTTGATACTATCCTTTTGAACAGAGTTATTTGGAAATTTAAACCAACTGTTCACCAAAAGTTATGAAAGCATGATTAAGAAATTTTCTCTCTTTTAAATCCCTTTTTTCAAACCTTCATTTTTTAGTGTGCTGTGGAGAATGCCACAAAGTCCATGGGTCGGGCAATGATGGGAAAATGAAGATGGATTCTTCCTGGAGCCCAGCTAAGAGGTAAGCCATACAGACGATCAAATGAGGAGAAGTCAGTGACTGTCCTATTTTTCTCGAAAACTGTTAGATTATGTGGTTGTCCAAACCTGAAGATGTTTAATACATTGAATTTGACCTTCTGGTGAAATGACAGTGGTACCAACACACTCGTCTAACAAAAAAGTAGGAGCCATACTTGGTTCCAAATTGCATATACTGTGTTTGTGTTCGTTTTGAGTCCTAAAGAAATGCATCTTGTAAGCACTATCCGAGAAGAAGTTTTTACGGGTACGTTACAGTGTAATATCTGCATTGTTAAATTAAAGGGAAAACTTGTTCCAGTGAAGTAGTTGGCAGAAAACTATAAATCTTAATGGATAGGAAAATATGCTTTTCAATAAAAAGGAAAGAAAGAAACAGACACGGAAACCCTGCTTAAAGATGTCTCAAAAAATCAGGCCTCTGTGCAGCATCTAGAACATTCCTCCTTTTCCAGTGTTTATGATCACTCCACTTACATCTTGCCCTTCTCCTCTTTGCTCATCCCTTCTACTGGAGAAAATTGCCACCAGGCTGTGCCAAAAATTTGAGGCAAGAATGAAAAATGTTTTGCTTTATTGCTAACCTGTGAAAATGTGTTTTTTTGCCAGTGTTGTGATGGTTGGGGTTTTTTTTTTTTTTTTTTTTCTTTCTCACATGGCTCTAATCCTGGCTGGATAGATCTTGACGTGCAAATAAAATTCCATCCTAAATAAGTAAACTATGTTTCTTGGTTGGAGGCTGAAAAACCCTATTTCTTATTCTTCTGCTCACACAAGCTGTACTTTTACTATGTGTGACTGAAGTTCACTCCTTACCACTCGAGTGGACAAGCAAAGGGTAAAACCAGGTGAAGGGAGCTTCCATTCTTCTTTAACCAAGATGTGAGGATATGAATCAAGCAGCCTTTGGGGGTGCTTCCTGCAACCCTAAGCATCTTTCAGCTGCAGGATGCTCACTCTGTTGAGAAAGTTTTGTCTGTAGAGACTGTATCTCCACTCCATAGACCTGAGTGACAATACTCATTCAGTAAAAACTTACTGAGTGTCTTAGGTGGTCTGGAATCAAATGTGGACAAAACAAACTGTCCACAGATGTAGCTGTCTTCACGGAGCTATCTAATTTGCATAAGGTTTGACACTTTTAATTGTTCCACCAACCAATTCAGTATTTGACAGTGTTGATTGAGCCTACATTATGTACCACAGTTTTATGTTATTTCTCTGTTAGGTGTTAGGATTCAAAGACTTGATCCCAACTGTCAAGAAACTGTCAGTCTACTAGTAAAGAGAAACATCTAAGCCAATACATACAATAAGTTATAATTGCCCTGGTTGCTGGGAGAGAGCGAGTACTCAGTGCTGGTGGGTCGTGTAATTAGGGTAGACAGAATATTTTAATCTGACTACATTATCTCCAATGGCCAGTGTCTCCATGATATCTCCACATTAGAATTTCTCCAGTTCTGCCACATTAGAACTTGCTGTTATCCTGATACCTTTTGTACTTAACCTGTGCTTTACAAAATTTAATTGTTTTTCCATATCGAGTTTAGCTCATGTCATAGACCCCACCAACCCCCAGATTTTGCTGCACCATAATAATTATTGCCATAATAATTATTCTGGGATAATAATATAAAGCAGATGAATCTTGATTCTTATACACTGAGAATTAATTCCTGAGGGACAGAACTAGCCTTAACATGTATGTTTTCAGGAGCAGAAAACTCTCATAACCTGGAGTTCAGAGATGGCTTTGCCAACCAGTGAGCACCGGTTTAATTTAGATGTCGGATAGATGCATGCTATCAAAACTGAGTAGTCTAAGGATAAAATTCAATAAATAAGAGTGTGATGGCAATGCTTAAAGAAAAGCCATTCTGAAGATACAGGTTATTCTGGAAAAAAATAAATCAGAATCAAGATGTCTTTTATAGCATTTGACATGCAGCTGGGGAATGCTCTTCCTGATTCCGTGTGGATTAGGTGTTCCTCCTAAGAGTTATTGTGGCACCACAAGTATGTCCTGTGCTGGTCCACGTGGACCTGTAATTGCCTGCCTTGATGTCAGCATCTTCCCTCAGACTGCACACGATGAGGGAACCAGTGATAGCTATCTGATTCTGGCTGTGCACGTAGGAGGTATTCAATAGTTGTTCATTTTGAATTGACTTAATAGCAAAGGCTGTGGCCAAATGTTAAATATCATTCAACTGACTTTTTAAAAAATTTTTAATGCAGTTACTGGGAATTGAACCAGGACCTCGTGCATCCTACACATGCTCTACCGGTGAGTTTTACTGCCTCCTCTCTCACTCCCCACCCCCCTCCCCCCACCGACTCAATTGACCTTTATAGCAGTTTCTTTAACCCTGGTCAAGGACTCCAAGATTATTATGACAGGAAATGCATACCCAATCTTAAAAAATCCTATGAAGGCATAAATCTAAAGAAAGGTTTATTATGACCAAGCATAGGTTTTAAAATCAGACAGTGCTTTATCTTAAAAATTTAGACTTCTGTTGGCTCTGACTCGTCTTCATGCTAGTAGACTTGCCACGTGAAGGGCCTTGCAAAGTCATCGTACTATTGGGACATCAAGGGATAAATTCAAGATGTTTGCCACATTTGAGGCAAAGAGAATGTACCAAACATTGGCAGGGAGGAAATGTCATCTCTGGTCACCTTGTAAACTGCTAACCTACCAAGATATGTCCAAGGATAAAAATCAAATATTTTCAACAGACTTCTATTTAGTGGTCACATTCTTGAATATTTCATCTTGTCACAATTTTATCCCCGATCAAATATAGAAAGTGGTCTCAAAGGTTGACTTTGTTTTTCTTCCTATGAGATGGCAGAACTATTTTTGCTTAAGTTGGGGTGACACAACTTATTTTTTCCTTGAACTTTCTGATAAATTAAAAAAAAAATTCCTGTCTAGAAATATTTTATGACCCTTTCCATAAAAGTGATGGACAAAAGAAGAATAAGTAACAATTTGTGTATTTGTTCATGTATTTATGCACACGGAACTTACTGAGCACCTACCACATGTGAGAGGGTGCGAGGAATTGCCATCCCAAAAACAATTGCAAGGTGATTACAAGTGGATTCTCTTAGAGGCTCACGTCTAATGGAGATGATAGACATCCAAACAAGTAACTACATTAAAATTAACTTAGTCAAGGCATATTTATTCAGCACCTACTATGTGCTAGACATGAGACTACATAACAGTGAATAGGATTTCTCAGATTCCTGCCCTCATGGAGCCTACATACAAGTTGGGGGAACAGGCAAAAAAAATGAATGAATGCAAAAAATGATTAATTACATCATCGATCAAGAAGGTGATTAACTCTAGGAATAGGATGAAGAGGGCGCTGTGATAGAGAGTGGTAGAGTTTATAGTTAGGTATCACCACAAAGCTTCTTATAAAGGGTAATACTTAGGCAAATACTTGAAGAATAGTTATCAGTTGTGCAAAGAGAGAATTGGGGAAATGATGCTGCAGGCAGAGAGAATTGAGAGAATTGCTAATACTAAGGGCTAAAGGTGTGAGTCAGTTCCATTCAATTCAAATGTCACATCCTATGTTAAAAACTCTCCTGAGACCCTCCAGGCAAAGTAGCAGAGTTCAGGCTCCTTCCCCAGTACTTGATCCTGTTGTAAATCCTGCTGCTCTGATCTATCCCACATTACATTAAAATTATTTGTATATATGCCTGACTTCCCAGTAGGCGGCTTTCATTCACCATTGCTCCACTGTACGTATCGCAACACCTGGTCTATGTGTCACAGTGTTTTTGTTTTTTTCTCCTTCTCCTTTCTCTGTCAGGTTTGGACACATACCAGGGGAGAATATGAGAAAGGTTCAGACTCTCTTGCATAATGTCAGGAGAATAATTAATCTAGGCAGTGTGAAAAAATGTTCTCACTGACCCCACACCCTGAGGGCAGAATATGTTTCTTTTCTTTTCTGCTCTTCTTCTATAAAAGAGGACCTATAGTAACCAATGCCACTGCAGTAGGGAGCCGTGGGGAGCAGAGCTGCCAGCCAGCCGGGAAGGGTGGAACCACAGGGGTGAGAAGCAGGAAAGATGGAGAGTAAACAAAAGAATGAAGGAAGAGATGGGCAATAAGTGGGAACAGCACTCCTCTGTTTATCTTAAACAGCAGGAAGATATTTAAGAATGGACAACCGAGATTCTGTATCCAAAAGAGAATTTGGGCAATTACGTGAATCCCCAACTTGTCTTCAGAATTTTTTTTAATAAGTTGAAGTATATGATCCATTGTGTGAAATTGGACAATATTATATAATTGTCTAGACACTGTATGTTGTATTTACTAACCATTAATATATGAAGCACAGGTGGTCCTACCCTCGCTTATCAAAGATTTAGAGTAAAATAATGGATTTGTAACTATTAGGGATTTGATAATTTAACAGTGTTAAATAAAAGATCAAAGCAGAAGCTAAATTGAATTACTATTATTATAATTCTGTTGGATTGTCTGAAACAAAAGTAGCTTGATCAATCTGGGCTCTGGCGACGGGAAGGAGTTGACGTAGATTATAGAGAGGAAGGAAAGCCTGACACCATTCTCTAGTGAAACAAAATACTTACACAAAGAAGTAGCTGGTTTGGTTAAAAGCTTTAAGGTTTAAAAGTATAAAATGGGAAAACCAAAATGTCTAGAATAATTTAAATTGCAAGGGAAAAAACTTTAGGATGTCTCAAGGGGATCTTAATAGACAGGAAGGTACGGTACTCATAATAAGAAAGTCAATGATGAATAAAATAATCTGTCACACTTTGCCGGGAAGTACCATGACTGACAAATTTTATTTTGCAAGATCGATGTCCCACAGCAAATTTATGAAAGCCAATAAAAATGACATTATGTTTTAAAACACCTTATATAAAAACTCAAGAAGCTCTGCTTCCAAAACAAACTGACTTACTTTAAAATAAAAACAAAAATACTGCAGTTAGTACCTTGTATTAATCAAGACAGCTTAAATCATGCTGCATTCCAAGTCACTTTCTAATACCAGTGGGGACCACAGAGCTTGTTCCTCACTCATAGGGGGTGTTGCTTCTCATAATAGCCAAGTAGCTCCTATAACCCTATAGTAGGTAATACTTGTCAATATAAGGTCAAATTTAAAAGATGATACTTTCCTCTTAATTAAAAAATACATATGACTTTAAAGTAAAAATTACAATACTTTACTATGGAGTTTTGCAATGTATACAAGTACAAAACCTGTGATAAATTTAGCTTCAAGGACAAAGAAATAGGTAAATGAGCATACATAGTTGCAAGCCTCTTACATTTTTATGGGAAGTAATGAAATATTAACACTAAATAGACTCTAAAAAGTCAAGGATTTATGTTGTCATCTCTTAACAACTAAACCTCAATGTAAAGAGATTGATAAAAATCCAGTAAGTCAATTAAAATTGAATTCTAAAAATATTCAGTTAATCTAGAAGAAGGTAGGAAAGGAGGAACTAAGGAACAGAAACTGAGAGGACAACCAGGAAGCAAATAGTAAAATGGTAGCCCTAATCCAACAGTCTCAAAACTGGTATTAAGTGTAGATGCTCTAAGCACTCCAGTTAAAAGTCCTTGTCATATTAGATGTTTAAAAAGTCCCAAATACATTCTATCTATAAGATACATATTTTAAATGTAAAATACAGATAAGTTGAAAATAAGACTCTAGCCATCTCAAAGAATACATCAAGGGAAAAGATTTCCAGAGGTAGAAGGATATTTCCTAATGATAAAAGGGCCAATTCATCAGGAAGATATATATACGTGTGCCTAATAATGGAACTGCAAAATACACAAAACAAAAATCGACAAAATTAAAGGCAGAAATAGAAAAATCCACAATTATAGTGAAAGATTCTTAATACCCTCACCTAAGAAATCAATAGAACAATTTAAGAAAAAAGATATTAAAGATACAGAAGATTTCAATGAACAGTGCCATCAACCACCTTGACCTAATTGGTATTCACAAAACACTCCAGCCAACAGCTGGAGAATGTACTTTTTTTCAAATACACATGGAACATTAAATGCTTATACTGAAAAAGAAGGGTCTGATACCAGTGATCCAAGAAGTCCTTAAGACTTTTCCACCTTAGGAAGCTGGAAAAAAAATAATGCAAATCCAAAATAAGTAGAAAGAAGGAAATAATAAATAAAAGAGTAAAATAGTCAGTGAACTACAAAGACCAAAAATAGAGAAAAATGGACAGAGTTCTTGGACAAATATGATGATAAGTGCATAACTGAATCAAAATCACTTACATGTGGAATCTAAAAAAAAGACAATCGAATTTATTTACAAAACAGAAACAGACTCACAAAGTTATGGTTACCAAGGGGAAGGAGTGGGGAAGGTATAAATTGGGAGTTTGAGATTTTAAAATACTGATATATATAAAATAGATAAACAACAAGTTCATACTGTATAGCACAGGAAACTATATGCAATATCTTGTAGTAACTTATGGTGAAAAAGAATATGAAAATGATTTATGTATGTTCAGGTATGACTGAAGCATTATGCTGTACACCAGAAATTGGCACAACATTGTAAACTGACTATACTTCAATAAAAATATATAGATACACACACACACACACACAAAAACTTGTTGAGACAAAGTGAGATGGAGAATGGAGTCCTGAAATACACATTGTGAACATCACTGATACTTTAATGTCAAGGTATCACTCGCCTTGTTAAAGAAACTAAGTTCCTTATTAACACCCTTTCCACAAAGAAAACACCAGGTCCAAATGATTTTCCTATAGAATTATATGCTTCACTCACAAGAAATCTGCTACACATTCAGGTGATTCTCAGGGTAACATTTCTATGGCTCAGCAATGCGGGGGATTTGATCACTGAGGGAGGGCAATAGAGAATTGAATTTCCTCTGTACAGCCTCATCCTGGAAATGACTAATTACCTCCATTGACTATTTACTGGCTAGAACTCATCATCTGCCTTCAGCAACCTTCAAGGGGTCAGAAAATATCACTTTTTATTATTTTCAGGAATGAGGAATATGAAACAGGGTGTGGTGAACATTTAGCATTATCTCTGATGCACAGCTCTTTTCTACAACCATCTTTGTCAATTGATCAGAAAGTGTCATGATCAGTGAAGCAAAGTTTTCCACAAATATTGTTTATTCAGACTGAAGGCTAACATTTGTATATATTAAGTTTTCCAATTAGCTTTCTGGCTTTTTTTCATTTTTGTAAATCTTTACAAAATTCCTGATTTTTTTTAAAAGGATTGTATCTCTTAAGGGTATTCCTTTTGATGGATTTGATCTTCCAGTCTTTTATCCATATTCTGAAAAGATGAGGCATAAAAAAATAAATCTACTCTTTGCCATACTGCCAGAGACCTACCGTATTGTGCTGTGTTGTTTTGGACTGGGGAAGGGCAGGGTAAGGAACAATCATCTTTGTCCTGTACTTTGTTTAAGGAATTCAAATTTTGGAGTGCAAATGTATTTTTTTTTCATTTTATTTTCAAACTACAAGTTTGCAGGTGGGTTATGAAAATTGAACAGGAGCCTTAGTTGAAAGTGTGTGCAGTCACTCTGCTCTAAGTCTATGGGAAAAAATATTGTTTGCTTCAAATACAAGCCCACGGAAGAAAGCATTGTAATCAAGTGTGTGGGAAGGTAAGCTGGGTTGCTTTTTCTGATTTGATAACTTAAAATCTCTAGTCTGTGGAAAATAAAGCTGTGTGGTTAGTCATCAGCACTTAACAGAAGCATAATAAATGCTAAAGGCAGAGGCGGCGTTGAGCAATGTAGGATGCATAGTACCGTCTAGCGGGCAGAAATGTGGAGTGAGAAGAGTGACACGGTGACTTGGAGATCCAGCTCTCAAGTCAGTTCAGCCCCGGTTTCAAATCTTGTTTCTTCCTCTTAGTAGCTTTATTACCTGGTGCCACTTACTCCTGTTTGGTAAGCTCAATTTCTTCCTCTCCAAAGTGGTGATAACCGAGCTTTCTTGGTAAGGCTCTTATGGGGTTTAACTGTCTCTGCATCTGGGACATAGGAAATGCTCAGTGTATCTAGGGACCATTATCTCAAGGAGTCAGAAGTTATCCGTGCTTTGGTTGGTGAATTCAGAAAGCTTTTGCTGGAAAAAATGTTTGAAAGTTGTTGGGTCTTTATAATGGTTGCAATTTGCTTCAGTTCACGTGATATGCTTGGGCATAACCAGAAGCAAACAAAGTAGATTATATTATACTTTTCATTGTTTTCCCTATTCCTAATTTATTTACGTTTCTAACGTACATGCGCGCGCACACATACACCCGTCTCCATCTTTTCCCCTTTCTCTGTGGTGGTGAGTGCGTGACTGAATTGAGACTTGTTGAGACAGAGTGAGACGGGAAATGAAGTCCTGAAATAAACAGTGTGAACATCAGTAATGGTTTAATTTCCATGTTTCATGGTTATGCAAGCCCACTGCTTTGGAATTTCAACATAACCTTGAACCATCCCCAACTTGAATTTTCCTCACACTTCAACCGGTAGTAATTGGGCCCTCCCTCCCGCTGCTGCTGGCGCTGGCATTTTTGTTGTTGCCTTGCCTTTGCTTTCATTCACTTGGTTTAATTCTTTCTGGCAGCTGCAGGAGCTGGATGCCAAACGCCTGTGTTTGTCACAGCGGAGCCCTGACTCCCACTCCTGCAGCGCAGCGGGCTGAACTAAGCCTCCGACTCCTAAAGAAAGTCACCTTGACGAGCTCCCTGGGCTCCCCGAGACTCTCCTCCCAAGCCAACGTGGAGAGCAGGCACTTTAGGGTCAGGTCCAACTGAGTTCAAATCCTGGTTCTTCTTCTCATTATTGGAGAACATGGGGCGAATGGCTTCCTCTGTGGGAGCCCCAGCTTTCTCTTTTCTAACATGAGGATGAAAATAGTATTTCCCTCAAAGGGCTGTTGGGGATTAAGTGAGACAGTGTAGGTGATGTGTGCCTGGAAGGTACTAAGCCCTCACTGACTGTTAGTTACTACTCTTTCCATTTCTCGTGGTGAACCCGCTGTCCCCTTCAGTTCACCCCTGGTTACATGAATGCTGTGACACCCATGACTAGCTGTATTCATTGTGGATCTCGAGAGCTCTAGGAACATTCCAAACGCTGAGCTGTACTTTCCTCCCACACACATGGTGCAGTAGTTTCGTAGGACAGCGGGAAAAAAGTAGCACAGACGAGGTGGCTTACAACACCAGAAACTTATTCTCATAATTCTGGAATCCAGAAGTTTGAAATCAAGGCATTGGAGAGGCCATGCTCCCTCTGAAATCTGCAGAATCCTTTCTTTTCTTGCCTCTTGCTAGTTTCTGGAGTTTGCCAGAAATCCTGGGTGTCCAGTGGCATTTAGAAGCATCACTCCAATATCAGCCTCTCTTTGTCACGTGGTTGTCTCCTCCTCCTCCCTGTGTGTCACCGCTTCTCCACACGGCATTCTCCTCTCCGTGTGTCCATCTGCTCTTCTTCTAAGAACGCTAGTTGGATTGGATTAAAGGCCTATCCTGTTCCAGTATGACCTCAACTAACTACACTTGCAACAACCTTATTTCCAAATAAGGTCGCATTCTGAGGTTCTCGGGATTAGGACGTATATTTGGCGGGGGTGGTGGGGGAGTCACAATTCAACCCATAATATGTGAATGCCTTTTGTTTTTACCAATCCAGTTGTTTGCAGCTGTTTGTGCCTGGTGGTAGGTGGGCGCTGCCTGGATCTGGTCGTGGGAGGTGGCCAGAGGAGGCTTCTGATTGGTTCAACCAGAAAGGACCGTGGGAATGACTAGGTCGTTCTGAGGCTTGGGTAGATATGCCGATCCCTCGGTCCTGCCTCCATTGATTCCAATTAAATGGGTCTGCGGTAAAGCTGAGGAATTAAGAGATTTTAAAGCTCCCCAGGCGACTGCGATATGCAGGCAGGTCTAGGAACCACTGAACTAGAAGAACTCAAAGCTAATGGTGGCAGCTTTTCTCCTTGATTGGATTAACCCTAATTGAGAGAATGGGCCTGTATTTTCTTTCCCAAATTCCTTAGAGCCAGATGTATTTGGGAATTCATATTTAGGAATTTTTTCAGAATTTAAAAAATGTAATAGGGAACATATATAGTAGATGACATAAAACTCCCAGGGTGAAAGGCTGTCTGGACAGCACCCTTAATATAAAACTATTTTTTTCTTTGAAACGTGTAAATATTCATTTGATAAAGAGGCCTCTATCAATTCAAGTCAGGTTTTGCTATCAGAAGAGAATTGGTACTAAATTTAGAAAAAAGAATTCAGCTTTCAGTTCCCTATGAAGAATTGAAGATCAGGGATTGTGAATGTAATTCTCCAGCTCTGTGTTACAGAGCTCATGTATTAGATATCAACACTGCACACTGACTGAAGTAAAATGCAAAAAATGTTCTGATGTATGGCCAGACGGCTCAGCCCTGATCACCCAGTTCTTCTCACCACAACCTACTCCTGAAGCCTCTGCAGGTTAACTCAGTGATTTGCACTTGTGCCCTCAAAGCAGCAGAGAAATGGCAGGTTTGATTTCTGGCTGCTGCCTCAGAGGGAACCTATATGTAGTTGAACAGTTGCCCCCGAATTCATGTCTTTGCCAGAACCTCAGAATGTGACCTTACTTGGAAATAGAGTAATGACAGATGTGATGTGTTAAGATGAGGTCATCACATTGGAAGAGGCTGGGCCCTTAATCCAATGACTGGTAATATTATAAGAAGAGAGTCAGGGAGACAGGCACGCACCGAGGGAAGATAGTGTGGAGACACGGGGAGATGGCCAGAGGACCACAGGAGCAGAGATGGGGGCTGTGTGGCTACAAGCCAAGGAAGCCAAGGATTGCTGGCAACACCAGAAGCTAAGAGAGAGGTCTGGGACAATCCTCCCCTGCAGCCTCTGGAGAGAGTGTGTGCCTGCTGACACCTTGATTTTGGACTTCTGATCTTCAGAACTGTGGGAAAATACATTTCTGTTGCTTTAAGTCATAAAGCGTGAGATACTTTGTCTTGCTAGTCCTAGGAAACTAACAGAGAGCCCTCAGGTTGGCACTTATGAGAGAGAGAAACCATAGCCTCTGTTGTGTTTGAGAGGACCCCTCTTCACTGTTACTCTGTGATGAGCCGCGCAGCGAGAGTGGCCTCACTGCTCATAATGCCATTAACATCATCTATCTATTTAAACAGAAAATTATCCAGAGATATGTGTGTATATATATATATATATATATATGTATATATATATATATATATATATATATATGTATGGGAGAGAAAGAAAATGGGAGTGTATTTCCCTCTAATAGGAAAAAAAAAAGGATCTTGAGGCAGTCAGGACACTGGTGATATTTTTACGACAAGGAATTTTTTTGTAAGTGGCATTTCACTTAGTTCTAACCGGAGTGAAACCAGGAAGAAGATCAGAAAAATGTCCAGGTGCTCGAGAAATGGATTTCTTCCACACACGCTTACTGAATCCATCCCTGTGGGCACATCACAAGGACAGATGACAATCAATGTAGAACGTGTAGAAAGGGGAATAGATAAGTACATCAGAGGAAAAAATGGTCCTTCCTGTGGTTATAATTGGCTATCTCAGGAAAGTTGGCCAGGTAAGCTGACTAATAGAAAGAGAGGGATGAATATTATGTTAAGGAAGAGAAGTCTGGTAATAGTTTTATTTTAAGAGACGTAAACCAAAGCTCCGCAAGTGAGTTCTGTTTGACTAACCCCTCCTTCAATCCGTGCCTCCCCCGATACCTGTGCTCCGCACTTCACATCTAGACCTCAGCAGTAGCACCCAGCAGTCACCGGCTCTCTGCAGTTCCCCCCGCCTTCCCTCTCCAAGCGACAGAGGATGCGATAATCAGTAAGATAAATATGAGCACACAAATGGAGTGGGGCAGGGGGTGCTTTTCTATCAGGCACAAGCTGAATTCTGGGAGCAAGCCGCCCCAAGAATCTATAGCCTAGTTCTGGCTTTGAGGTGCATACTGTCCATTTTCAGACAAAAGAAGTCTGCATTGAAAAGCAACATGGATGGACCTGGAGATCATCATACTAAGTGAAGTCAGCCAGAAAGAGAAAGAAGAGTACCATACGCTATCACTTATATGTGGAATCTTAAAAAAAAAGGACACAAATGATCTTCTTTACAAAACAGAGACAGACTCACAGGCATAGAAAACAGTCTTATGGTTACCAGAGAGGAAAGGCGGTGGGGAGTTTGAGATTTGTAGAAGCTAACTACTATATACAAAATAGACAAACAACAAGGTCCTACTTATATAGTGCCTACAGGGCATTATGTTCGATATCTTGTAATAGCCTATAATGGAAAAAAATATGAAAAGGGAGATTTTATATATATATATACATACATATATATATGTATATATATATATGTATGTATATATATAGCTGAATCACTATTCTGTACACTGGAAATTAACACAACATTGTAAATCAACTATACTTCAGTAAAAAAAAAGTGACTTAAGAATGCTTCCAAAGTAACACAATGCCATATACTTAAATAGTACATTGCAGTTGTGTAAGCATTTCTCGTGTGTTATTGAATTTGGTGCTGATAAGGAAGGTAAAACGAATGTTATCAAAATCCATTTTACATCTGAGGAAAGGTAGGCGATGTGCTCATAGCTGGCAAGTGGCAGGCCAGGCTTGGAACCAGGTCTGGTGACTCTGGGTCCAGCGTTTCACCATTGTCCACTGACAATTCCATGCCCTGCAGCATATTGCAGTTGAGGTGGGGCAGGGTGAACTCTATTGCCTGAGATTTAAGAAGCTGGACTTCAGAATCAGATGGATCCCAGCTGATGGCAATTAGGTGACCAGGCTTGATATGTGGGGCCTGAGAACCAAGATGGTGCCAGAGCTACTCCATCCCCAGCCAGAGACACGTGGCCAGGTCCTGCTGCAGGTGCTTGGCTTTTTCGAGGCTACACCTTGCCGTTTCTTCTGGGAAATGAAATAAGATGAGGGAGACTGAGGAGAAAAAGTAACATTCCTGTACTAAAGAGGCATTAACAGATTTGCTGATGCTGAATTACATGGCTTGATATTTCTCAAGTTAATCTGTAGCGTCACATGAAACTGCACCGTGTAAGCCCACAGCTATCTTTATAATGCAAATGAGAAGACCTCAGTGACTACTGTTATTGCTACTCCTAGTCATACTGGAAAAACGTGGGTTTTGGAGGGTCATGGTGACTTTTGTGAAGAGACTAGGCTGTAGAGTGGCAAGCATGAAGAAAAAAAAAACAGAGTAAAACAATGGACAATAAGAGGCTATCGCTGTTGTCCAGGTGAGAGAACATAAAAATATCAGAGGGGGTGAGAACCGGTTGGATTCAGTATACATTTTGAAAATAGAGCAGACAGATTGCTGAGTGTGTGGGAAAGAGGAAGATCAAAGATGACTTTTGGATTGTGAGCTCTGGGAACTAGATGAATGGTCCTGACATTTTCTGAGGTGGGGAAAATTACAGAAACAGGTGTGTGGAGGGGGAGAGTCCAGTTTTGTGTACTTTAAGTGTGCGATGCTTATCAGATATCCAAGCTGAGTGTTGAAAAGGCATTTAGGAAATTTATTCCAGCACTCAAGGGAGAGATCAGATCTGGGAGCCATTGGCACATGTGCAGCATAAAAAAGAAAGTGGCTCTTAAGACTCAGAACTTGACCAAAGCAGGAAATTGGAGCCCAAGATGATCAGAGAGATGACTAGTAGAAATACAAGCTCCCATTCTGTCCCACCTGTTCCCTCTTCTTCAAGAATCCTTAGAGATACCAAGAGGGACATTCCATGAGATGAGGCTTTCAGCCTTTTATTTCTCTTTTAATTTTTAAATAATTCCAGATGTCTGGATGTTTGAGGGGGAATTCAGGGTGCAGACCCTTAAGTTATGATTATAAAAGCCAACTTAGGACATCTGTAGCTGCATTCTCAAGCTTTTTACAAAAGGAGTATCACTTAAATGTTTCATCAAAGGTGATTTGAACAAGGTTCATCTAGGTAGACAGGGCATATATGTTGAAATATTGGCTAACTGGAGATATGAGTCTGAATCTCAGAAGAGGAACCAGGGTCAGAATGTGAATTGGGAAGCCTTCTGTGAGGTAGTGGGAGCTGAGAGTCACTGATCTATCTAGGGAAGGGCGGATAGAGCAAGAAAACAAAATGATGTCTTTGGGAGCATACATGGACCTAGAATCTGGAAACAGCAAGATGATAGAGAAAACATCAAAGAAGTCAAATAACAAGAGTGAGGAATGTAGTTTTAGTAAAGTCAAAAGAGAAGGGACTTAACATTCTATAGCAGTGGCTTTAACATGATAAATATTTTCCGCAGTGGAGCCCTGAATGTTCTTGAACAATCTAAGGTTTTGTTATGCTCATTTTTCTGTATTTGCTGGCAAAGTGCAAAGTAAGGCTACACCTTCAGATAATGTTTTCACAATAAGAGCTAAAGTGCTTTTTTCTGATCAAGCTTCAGCATCGGACTTGCTGTGGTGGAAAGAGAACCAAGATGCCAAACCCCGTTTCTGGTGACCTTCATAATAGTGTAGAAATGGCATCCGCCCTAAAGATTCCATGCAAGTGATTTAAAATAGAAACTTAGAAAGTCAGCAACTCACATCCAGCCTCCACCCTTTTCTCATCTTCCTCTGTTTTCATTTGCTTGTTACTGGGAGCCCTTGATCTAAGGAGGGTTCCCATCCTTCCTGGCCAGCCCCTGAACTCTGGCATCCTGCCTAGTGCAGAATAGTAGTTCAGAATCCCTTCACCAGAGAGATGAACAAAACGTAGAGAGGACAAAACATGGACTGCTCTCTGGTATCCTTGGCTCACGACTTATAAATAAAGCCGACATTAGATACAAATGGAATCATTTGGCTAAAATCAGTCCTGATGTACTGAAACTCTCCAGAGTTTTCTCCTTAAATAAATCTTCAGGGTTTCTGCTTTTTGATGAAGATTTCTTTTCTTTGTGTCTGGGAAAAAAAAAGTAAAGGGAAATTACATTTTTGCCTTACAAAAATTGTTTTCCATATCATAAATAACTTAGCTGTTTTGTTCTTAAATAAATGAATTTTCAGTTAATTGTCAAGTGAAGACACACTTCACAGTGGGTGAGGCTGTGATTCAACTGCTTGCCTGGGCAGGAGCAGGAGGGACCACTTCAGGCTACTCTCGATTTTCCAAACGGGCTCTCTGGTTGGAAACGGCCAGGAGCTACCCTCAGCCTTGGCTATGAACTAGCCCCACTGCTTGTGTGTAGCACGGGAACACTCTATGCCTATTACTGGTCTTATTCTGGGGGCGATCAGCTCTGTTCATCCATCCTCTTGGCTCGAGTGCCCACTGGACCACACAGCTTTGAGGAGTTGTTGCCAGCCCTCCTGGTCAGATGGGCTGAAAGACACTTTCTACAGCAAGTGGGGCTTCCCTTCCGGGCATGGGCAAATCAGGGACTAGGGTGGGCAAAATTCCTCTTTGAGGATCTGAATCAGGCAGATTAGTACCCAGCCATTTCCTGGTCAGAGTGTGCCCTGACTAGGTTCTGAGGACGAGCAGATCTGCTGGTCGGGATTACTCCTTGGGTGCTGCGGGTATGAACTTGGTTTGCCAAGATCTGTATGCTGGTGGTTGTTGTAAGCCCCTCCTCCCTTTTCTGTCACAGTCAGATTCCCAGTGGTTGATCCCTTCAGATTCTTCTGCAATCCCCATGGTGCAGGATTGAGGTAGAGGCTCCAGTAAAGTGACCCACAATGCTGGGTAGGGGATCTTGTCATCCATCTGGGTTCTCTTTCCCCACTAGAGGAACCAGAAATTCAGGGTAGACCTCTGCACATGGTGCTGCACTGGCCTGGGGGTCCGTGTATAGCCTCTTTTTTTACTCTTCTAATGCAGTCTGTCTTGGTCTCTGTGGTTCAGGGGGTGCCTGAGCTTAACCCGCATGCTCTAGGATTCTCTCAGGGGTGTCTTGTTCTTAAACAGTTGTTAGTTGTTCTTGTGGAGGGGAACAAAGTCAGGAATGACCTCTGCCACCATCTTGGTGACATCCTTTTTTTCTTTTAATTTCTTTTAATGACAATAATAATAATAATAATATTAAATGGCTTTTTAATGTATGGGGACTTAAAGTACATGACAACATTAGGAAAAAGGAATACGAGGGAAATGGAATTGCACTGTTGTAAGCTTTTCATATTTTTAAAAGTTCTAAAGTATGAAGTATGAAATAGTGTAGTATTTATTTTAAGTAGACTGTTATACTTTAAGAATACATATTTTACTCTCTAGAGCAACCGCAAAAAGTTAATAAAAAGAGATACTGCTAGAAAAAAAATCAACAAAATAAATAAAAGTAAATATTAAAAATATTCAATTAACCGAAAATATAAAGACATAGTTTGAAGCTAAAAGGCTGAGAAAAGTCATGTCAACAGTAAGCATGAGAGGGCTGGTGTCTGTTATGTTTATATTGACTGGGCTATGGAGGGCCCAGATGTTTGGTGAAACATTATTCTGGGTATGACTGTGAGGATGTACCTGGATGAAATTACCATATGAATTGGTAATCTGAGTAAAATGAGTTTCCTCCCCCAATCTGGGTGGGCCTCATTCAGTCTAGGAAAGCTGGACTAGAACAAAAGGCTGAATAAGGGAGAATTTGCTCTCTGCCTGATTGTCTTCGAGCTGGGACATGGGTCCCCTGCCTTTGCATCCAGACTTGGACTGGAACTTACACCGTTGTTTCTTCTGGCTCTCAGGCTTTCAGGCTCGGACTGGCAGTACACCATTGGTGCTCTTCGGTCTCTAGCACGCCAACTACTGGTCTTGGGACTTCTTAGCCTCCTTAATGATGTAAACTAATTCCTTATAATCAATCTCTTTATATAGATAGAGGTCAAGATGTATATTATGTCTTGATCTCTGTCTGTCTTATTGGTTCTGTGTCCTCTGAGAAACCAAACTACTACAAATGAGTCACAGACCTAAATATAAAAGCTAAAACACTAAACATTTTAGTAGGAACCATTGGCTAAACCTTCATGTTCTTGGAGTAGTCAGAGATTTCTTAAATGGGACTACTATTACTCCTACTAATAATAGCATAAACGATATAAGCAAAAATAGAAAAATTTCACTTTATCATAATTAAAACTTTTACTCTCAAAAGACACTGTTAAGAAAATGAAAAAAGCAACCGACAGTGAGAAATTATTTTTAATATATATCTGACAAAAGATTTCTACTCAGGATATAATAAAGACTGAACAATAATTATACAAGCATCTCCACTTAAAATATGGGCAAAATATTTGAACAGACACTTTAGAAACAGAATCGTAGGAATAAGCACGTGAAAAGATGCTCAATATTTAATAATGACTCAACATTATTGAGTCAATAGACATTAGGGAAACACAAATTAAAAGCACACTAAGATGCTATTTCACATTTATTGGAATGGCTAAAACTTGAAAGACTCATAGGTCCAATGGTGATGCTGTGAAGCAATTAGAACTCTCATAATTGCTGAAGAGAGTTATAAAATGGTAAAACGTTTGAAAAACAGTTTCTTATGAAGTTAAACATGTATTATATGTCCTGGTAATTCCATTTCCGGGGGAAATGAATTCACATATACCTATACAACCCAGTAATGTATTCCAAGAGAAATGAATGCATACAGACATAAAGACTTGTACACAGATGTTCATGGCAGTTTTATTCATAAAAGTTTCAAATTAAAAGTAACCCAAGTATCCATCAACAGGCTAAGGAATAAACAAATTGTGATATAGTTACACAACAGAATACTGCCCAGCAACAAAAATGTATGAACTGCTGATACCAAAAATAAATATGGATGAATTTCACCAATATTATGTTGGGCAAAATAAACCAAATATAAAATAGGCAACATAAATCTATGGTGATAGAGATCAGAGCAGCACATCCCTCTGATGAGTTGAGAACTGCAACGGGGCACAGGGGAAATTTATAGAATATTGGGGATGTTCTATATCTTAGTTAGATCGTTGACTATTTGAATGTATGCATTCGTCAAAAGCCACTGAACTATATACTTAAAATGATCTGATTTTTTTCTATGAAAACTATACTTCAATAAAATTGATTTAAAAAATTTGACCACTTCCTCAACAATGAGTTTTTTGGGGGGGAAATATGCATATAAGTTTCTACAGCTCTATGTCTACTTTGTATCACCAAAAGAGCAGAAAATAGCTTCTTTGACTAATACCTGGAGGTTTTTGAGATGCAATTTATTGGCAGTGCCTTAAATGTGTTTCATTCTGAATATGAATCTGGTTTTTTTTATGAGATTAATGCAATCTAATTGAAATAAGTGAGAAAAAGTTCCTCATGTCTTTGGGGCAAATAATTTGTTTCACTGAACATATCAGGAGTAACTTAAGGACAGGAATTGCACATGCTGCCTCATTTACTTCTCAAAAGAGCAACAGATGTAATAGGGGAGGAGAATACACATTTATTGAGCACCAACTGTGTGTCTGGTCCTTATATCTATGACCTCATAACAATTCTAGGAGGTAGGAGTCATTTTGTCATCCACTTCAAAAAAGAGGAAACCAAGCTTGAGTCCAATATGAATAATAAGAGGCAGACCATGACCAAAAGGCTGTGCTTTTGATTCATCCAGTGAGTCTTAGAATTTGGTCAAAAGAATGTCTGTGTAAGAATAATCTAAGGTGTTTAATTGATATGCAGGTATATTGGCCTCACCCCAGACCTACTAATAAGAATTTCTAGGGATGAGGCTTGGGAGTCTGAAATTTTTGACAGAGGTTCTTCAGGTGATTTCTAATTAGCTCTAAAGTTTAAGAAGGACAGTTGCAGAAAGTATCCAAGGCAGAGACAACACTCAGCAAATGCCCACTAATTAGCAACTGTCAGCCCGTATCTACATGTTTTTCCATCTGAACTTCAGATGGAAATTGATTGCTCCCGTTATAGTCCAACTTTATATATCTAGGATTTCTCAGTCTTAGACTCATAAATTCTTTGCCTTGGTTTGCATTCTTTACTGTCTATGTACATACTACCTGTAACAATGAAAAAGCAAACAACTTTCATAGTCATGAAACAATCTCCCAGCAATGATATTAAATGCAAACGACCTCTATGATCAAATACCTCTTAAGAGACAAACAGTAACGTCTGAGTTTCTGTTGTCTTCTGTTTTTCATTGTTGTGAGTTTTGTTTTATTTTCATAGTTTGCCTCCAAATTTTGCTCCAGTTCTTAACCAGAAAGTTTATTTCAGAATTTGCTCTTCCTCATATAGGATTTTCCTCACTCTGTAACACACGGAAGACAGCAGAAGAGAAAAGGAACATTGGATGCCAAGTAATTTTGTTCATCCTTACCTAATAATATAGTTTTAAAGTTTCTTAAACATTAATTTGTTTCTAGCCTTGCAGATAGTAAACTTGTTGACCCACTACATTTTTATTGTGCTTATCTAACTTGAAAAAGTCATTCTGTCTGTCATTGAAGTCTCCTCTGGTCCAAACCACCATACCTACCAAGAACTACTGAAACAAGGAGCAAGCATTGGATGTGTGTACATCTCCCATCCCTTGATCTCAATCTCACAGTACATCTCTACTCATTTGATGCAAGAATGTTCTAAGTAAATTCCATGTAAATCATTTGCTTGTTTATCTTACCACTGAATCAGAAGTGAAAAAAGAAACTAATGCACAGGCTACATCTTAATAATGAAAAAAATATTTAGTCTCAAAATTCTCCAGCTTGTTCTTGGATAAATTCATAAAGATAAAGTGATTAGTTGACTTTTTACTTCCAACAATTAATTCCTCTATGCGTCTGTATGTATGCAAGTATAAAAACACTCACAGTGCCTCAAACAATGATGTGTGTAAGTCTCCTATACCTCAATGTTCACTAGGGTGGGGAATATACACCCAAAGAAGATAATAATCAGTCCAATATTAAATGTCCTTTTTCTAAGAGGCTAGAGCATTTGGAGCTTATATTGTAGCCAGTTTGAAAGGTTTCCCTGCCAAATCCAATGGGCGTTATGTAATTCTACTGTCATTCCAGTAAATCTCTCCAGGTGACTAATTTATTACCCAAGGTCTATAACATATTTGCTTGGGGATCATCAGTTCTACAAAACTGTGTTCGGGAAATTCTCTGTGGTCTATTGCATGGCGTTTGAACTGGGTTTCCAGAGACTTCCATTCTCCTCTCTAGATTCTTCCATGTATGCTTTAAACATTAACCTCCAGATTTCTTCGTATGTAAAGTGAACATAATAACAGTTGTTGCAGTCTCCCTAGGAAATTCATAAAGATGATGTTATTAATTAGGTGAAGTACTCTGAGATCTTATAAGAAGGTTTCATAGCTAAAGTACAAAGATATCTTTGTAACGTAAGTGAGGTTCTACTTTATGGATGGGATCACCCGCCCGTTGAAAAGGTCATAGAAAGGGCTCACAGGCATGTGGAATGACAACAATCTAAGCTTCCCTATTGCACAGCTCCCTGTCCCGATACCGTTGTTTCCTGTTTTCTGGCTCTCCACCGGCAGAAGCCTTCAATGTTGAGCAACTTTCTGGCTTGGAGAAAAACTAAGTGCATACTTGCCTATATTCCAAAACCAAGATGACGTATACTTCCAATCGAACAGATGTGGTCAGCCGTTGATTGGGCCCAGAGGAGAAGGAATTAAATGCATCCAAAACAACAGCAAGTAGGAAATAGGGGTGAGCAAAGATACGTAGAGGCACAGTGTCTCTCCTTTTGTGTCATTGTGTTTCCTTTCCTCTTATTCCTCCAAGTTTCCCCTTTTTATCTGTAAGGAGATTGTCCAAGTCTTTTTCTCTCCTTGGCTTTCTTTGCTTGGTCATAAGCATAGGTGTGTCCAGGATAGCAAATCTTTCTCATTACCTTCCAAGCACTCACAACTGAGCTGGAATTTTGAATGACGCTCAATAAGGATTGCCAACTTCCATAATTCAGAGACTTATATATCCATTAAGAGGCTCTCCAGGCCCCATAGTGTTTCTGTCTCTGCCTCCAGGTACTCCCTGTCCATAAGCCATTTCATTGAAAACCGCCAACTAAATTCATGGAACCGTAGAATAATTACATTGGAAGGGGACATGGCATCCTCAGTCCAAACTCCTTCTTTCTCTCACCCTATATAAAAATCCCCTCCATATCACCCCTGCAGAATTTCATTCAGTCTCAGCTCAGACAACTCCAAGCACTGGGAGCTCACACCCTTCTAAGACATGTTTGTGTAGTTCTCATGATTAGTAAGTTCTTCATCTTGAGCCAGAATCTGCATTCCTATGATTTTTTCCCCTCATCCTTAGTTTTCCCTCTGGAGCAGCAAGGAGTAAATACAGTCCCCCTCTCATACTCAATTTCTCCTAATTCTTCCCTCATCTGAGTTAAGAATCCTCAATTCTTCCACTGTCTGTGCATAGTCCAGGTGTTGTCCAGTTTGGCACACTTGACTTCTCCTGAACTTGCAGTCAACTGTAAGGCCTTCGTCTTCTCCAAATACTGTGCTGTAATCCACCTCTTCCTCATGTTACACCTTATCCAGATGATCTTTTGAGGCTATGTGGCAGGGCTTTATTTTTATCTCCTTCAAATTTCATTGTTAGTTTGCACCTATAATTTGAGCTTTTCTTCCAGTCTTGATCTAACTTACTAGCTATTCCTTCCACTTTTTTGAGTCATCCCTCAGGCTTAATGTCTGCTTTCTATACAGTCTCCAATTGGCTGGCGAGAATGCTGGAAAAAACCCAGCTCCTCCCCCACCCCCCACTCATGTGAGTCAAGCTTTCCTTTGAGGGAGTGGAGCAGCAACTGTCAGTGCTCCCCGTAAATCCCCACAAATCCCCATTCCTGTTCTTACACACTGGCCACTGGGGAGCTTTTCCTTTCTCAGCCAGCAACCATCTCTTTGCTGGAGGGCTGTCTGCTCAGGCTAGCAGAGTCCATGTTGCCTGTGCTCATGCTGAGCTTTTCTGGGAACGAATGTTTTCCTAGGGGCAGCCGTTAACCAATGACCATCGAATACACAATAGTATAAATACCCCAGCACTCTTGTACTTAATGGAACCACCTCTGAGGTGTGACATCTACTGTTATCAGAGCCCCTCTACCTGATTAAGTCAAATCAGCCTCCATGCCAGCTAACATGCCTTGCTTAACCTTCCTCTGTGTGTGTGTGTGTGTGTGTGTGTGTACTACATGGAAAATCAGCATCCCTGTTAATAATTCATTCTTTCACCATTGTGTGCAATGGCTCCTTTATCATATATATTTTTGTCTTTTAGAATAGTCTACTTCTTCTATTGATTGATCTCTTTATTATGTTGTATGTGATACAGTTCTTTCTTCACCCATCTTTGAACCATCATGATATGGATGTCTTCTTAATTTGAAGATTGTGCTCCTGAATAGAGAATATAGAGCAAAAGCAGAACTAAAAAATTCTGCCTTTTTATTGTTTATCTCTCAGTGTTACATGTATATGCTCCTAGGATTAATAATGTTCCTTACTGTTTTCTTTGGTTCTGAATGCAATTTTAAAAGGCATTTTCACTACTGGTACCATTTGTTACAAACTGAAGTCATTCTGGAATATATCATTCTTGACAGTTTTTACCATCTGATAGGTAAAAAGCCCATCAAGGCAAAAATCAAAGAGGTTTCGGGTGTTTATCAGGATGAAGCGGTGAGAATCTGTGTAGCTATTTGAAGTTCTCCATTTCCACTTCCACGTGCTCTGTATGAAGAAAGCATAATCTGTATCCTTCTTCTGACTGAGCAGCTTACAGACTACTTTGATGAAAATAACTTCAGGACTCCTGCAGCAAATGCTTTCTATCATCATATCAATTTTTTTTTCAAATTCATTTTTTCACAATGCTTACATCTTTGGGTGGAGTTTCCAGGCAGTGAAAGACAGTGTTATTCCTTTATCCATCTAGCAGATACTTCTGGACTGACCTACGTAGACTATCTCACCATCATATGCTAGCTCTGGGGCCATTACGTATGTTCTTATTCTTACCATTAATAGATCGCATCTGAAGCTTCGCATTTGGTGCCCAGACACTTTTCCTACTCTTTTATTTGGTGAGTCTGAATATTCCCTCCTGGCTATTCTTATTTCTAGATCAGATCGCTGCTTCTTCTTTTTTTACCTTGTGGGCTCAAAGTAAGCCACCCACCTCAATTGGTTTTTTACAATGTGGTGAAGGTATAAAAAAATATATATAGTGCAAATTTGTGGTTGCCGGGGGGGTGGGGTGCGGGGAAGGGGCAGACTGGGATTTCAAAAGGTAGAACAGATAAACAAGATTATACTGTATAGCACAGGGAAATATATACAAGATCTTGTGGTAGCTTACAGCAAAAAAAACAACAAAATGTGACGATGAATGTATGTGTGTTCACATATAACTGAAAAATTGTGCTCTACGCTGGAATTTGACACAGCATTGTAAAATGACTATCACTCAATAAAAAAATGTTTAAAAAATATATAAACAGATTTATATGTATGTGGATAAATAGATGTGTTATATCTGTAATCTCTATGGTGTCCAGATTATTTTCCTGTTTTTTCAATCACATTCTAATGGTATAGGGTAGGAGAATTTTAAGCCTTAGAAATACTTCAGCTAAAATCTAACCTAACCCCATATTTTGCAGATGGAGAACTGAGAATACGAATTGATGTCACTTACTCAGGTTCACAGAGTTACTTACACTGAGTGGTCTAAACTTAGAATTCTAGTTTTCTGTCAACAAACATTCTTTCTTAATTTACCATACTGCCCGTCCCACCCATCACCCCAGGAAGTAGGCGATGATGAGAAGGAAAAGTGAAAGAAAATAAAATGGGTCATTTTATCCTCTTGGTTAAGTAGAATAAAAATACTGAGATTTTAGCACTATCGGAAATTTTTCCACTGAATTTGGGAATTGCCTGATTTTCAGTGTCAGTTTAAAACTTGCCCTCTGTTAGGTAGACGAATAAATTGCAGAATGGCTGTATCTATCTCAGAAACAAAACATTTGCATTTTATATGTGGCAGCAGCACCACAGAGTAGCAGTAATATGGTTACAAAAGCACTGGGCGTGAGCAGTGCTTCTTTTCTTGGCGAGGCGGATTAACCAAGCGGCGGAGAAGCAGCAGATCCCCGTGCATGGGGGACGCGTGGGGAAACCCAGTTGTTCAAACTTGTCAAAATGCATATTTTGGAATGTTCATCAACTCACTTTGAAAAATGCTCTACGACCTAAACCCAGCGTCCATTGGGTGGCAGCAGGTGCTCCAGATGGTGGTGTGTGAATATCTGTGGGAGACATGGAAGCAAATCAAAGGAAGAGAGACCCTTTTTCTTTGGGGGAGGGGGTGAAGGATAGCTTTCAAGCAGAGGCAACATTTGTGTTGAGAGTGAAAGGTAGGTGGGATGGACCGTTGGTGTTCATGCCCAGCTTGGGCCCCAAAGATCTGCCTGGGCTGACTAGAGGCAGTTGACTAAATTTAAACATCATAGTTTGACTGAGAAAAATCCAAGAAGAACATACTTTTTTTGTTATTTGTTTTTCAAGTGATCTGAGACACTATACATGCTTGGGTTTCCCTGTTGATCTCGGTAACATGTATGTCTTTCTGTTTTCAACCAATGAATGGAATAACCTGACAACACCCAAAGTTAAGAAGTTTCTCGCATACTAGATATTTTTCTAAAAATCTCTGCACGTACTTCTTCCCATCAAATATATTTAACACAGTAGAGTGTTTTTCCATCTAAAAATGTCATAGTGGATCCCTTTGCTAAACACTGTTAATTCATACATGTATGCTTTAGGTGAATATGAATGTTTTAATGTATAGTTGGTTTGAAGTGGAATAAGGACTTTTTTTTTAACCCATTCAGATATTGCTATTAATATAAAGGATTCTAGATCCAAGTGGTAGGGGACGAGTGAAATCTGTACTCTAAGAGAGAGAAGCATCGAATAATGTGTGAAGAGATTTCAACTGATATCAGAGAGGTTGTGAACAGCACTGGTTTTGTTTCAGTCTTTGAGGGAAGGAATAATGAGGGGGGAGAATTATGTCCTTTTTCCCCCTTTGGTTGTGCGACTGTCATCAACATTGGCTTCAAGCCTGGATAATCAACTTTTCTAGCAACTGAATAGAAGGAAGGAGGGTTTGTTAGTGATTTGAGCAATTTCCAAACTGGAACCAACTTCATTTTTTCTGCTTCCTGACATATTGGCAAATCATTTTTATGAGCCCTTATGTGATTCATTGAGCCATTTGGGGAGGGTCAGAGGGCAAGGGTGCCATTTACCGGAGCAGGTTTAAGCTGGAGAAGGCGAGGTCAGAGGGGAAGAGAGTCCCTCATTACTCTGGGAGGATTCGGGGGCCCAGCTCTGAGCCTGCCTGACCGTGTTAGGCTCACACGGGGTGTTTGCTCGCACAAAGCGCTGAGCTGCAGGTGTTCTGTGCTCTACAGAGTCTTCAAAGATCAGCCTCAAATGTTTCTGTTACTATAAAGAGGATTAGAAGGATTTAAAAACATAACGTATTTGCCAACATTTGCCAGGAGGGAGGAAAAAGGGTAGGTTGTATCAGCTACAAGTCCTGGTCGTTGAGGGAAACATACTTTTCAGGTTTCTTTTTTTTTCTTTCTTTCTTTTTTCTCCCCCTTTTTTTTTTTTTTTTTAATAGCCTGAATGTGGAACTGTAGCACTTTCAACTGGAACTCATTAAGAATTCATGGGGCAGAAAATGTAAGGAGTTCTGGAAACAGGGACTTTGAAAGGCCAGAAGTGAGCTATAAATAAACTGCTGCTGATACTCATTTTTTTTTTTTCTGGCGGTTAAATACACTTATTACACCAGAAAGCTAACGTGGAGTAAACCAGGTGAATTTTGACCAGAAAACCCCGTTTACGTTGAGAAGCACGTTGACATTTATGGACTGACTTAACCACATACAGGTATAGTAACAGCCATGACACGCTCTCAAAACGCACTTCTTAGCTGCCCCGTCTGGGCTGCAGATATTGACAGCCATCGCCCGCAGGTGAGACGACGAAGGCCGGGCATCTGGAACCGTTGTTAAGGCACCACCGTTAGTACTTACTGTTAATGGTTTTGAACATCAAATTTCAATTTCTTTGCTTTCAGCTTTACCCTGGTTCAGTAATCTACCTTTAGTGGTTCTGGTTCCTCTAGAGAGCTCACTGATTTTCCACAAATTTCAGTGAAGTGGCAGAGGACTGAGTTAGCTGTGTGATCTTAGGTAAATCAGATAACCTCTCTGGTTCCTCATTGATGAAATGAAGCTGATAATAAACTGCTCTATCCACCTCTTAAGGGTCGGCATTTAAAAAATAGGGGTAAGGCTGAAACTAAAGAAAGTGTGCTTATTTGTGTTCATAGGTAAGATATGAACACACACACACACACACACACACACACACACAGCCAGATCTCCCATTCACGTTACACCAAGTCTCTGATTTCTAGATTAATACTATAAAAGTTTGCTGGTATAAATTAAAGGGTGTTGATTTTGGAGGACACTGCAGAAAACTCTGGCTTGGATATAACATATCATGTGATGTTTGTTACAGAAATTCCTAACCTGGGTCCACAAACACTGCACACCCAAAGACGGGCCTTCACAGTGAATACCCTCAGAAACTGAATGCAATACAAGCATTTTTCTGAAAAGATGTTCCATAGCTTTTATATGATTCTTAAATGTCTGCAAGCCTTGAAAATATTTAAAAACCAATATTCTGTAAGCTCTAGGACTGTAAGGCAGTAGGTGAAAACATAGGCTGTCTCTCCAAAGAGATGAACAGCTCTTGGTTTTTCTCATGGCTCTTCCTCTTAACTTCTCTTTCCTCTGTCTCATCATCTGTAAAGAAGGTGTAAAATAATGCATGTTTGAAATTTAAATCGAATAATGCACTTTTAACACAGTGTTTGGTAATGCTCATTAAGTGTCAGCTATTGTTTTAACTTGTTGATATCAAGGGAACCCTCCTACACTGTCGGTGGGAATGTAGTTTGGTGCAGCCATTATGGAAAACAGTATGGAGATCCCTCAAAAAAAACTAAAAATAGACTTGCCGTATGATCCAGCAATCCCACTCCTGGGTATACATCCAGAGGGAACTTTAATTCAAAAAGATACATGGACCCCAATATTCATAGCAGCACAATATACAGTAGCCAAGACATACGGTATCTTGGTAGGCAAGTGAGACACAGGAAGGTCTCTTTGCCCTTGATTAACTTGCTTCTGAGTACCTTGAGGAGATCAGATATATAAATAGGAAACTTTCAAATAGCAGTGATGAGATTACATGGAAAGATCTCAAAGAATGATACAGATCATTTTGCATGTGTTCAGGCTGAGGAGCCATCTATGTGAATTGAGAAGAGTAATGAAGGAAGAAAGGTTGGGCAACCCATCAGGAGACTGAGAGGGGAATGGGTTGGCTTCAGGCTGCGAAGCATCCTGAGGTCATCTTAGCCAGACAGGTCAAAGCAAGATTGTGGAAGAGTCCGGAATACCATGCTGTGGAGTTCAGATTTGACCTGGCGGTGATGGGAGCCTTAGATGACTTGGAGAAGGAAAATTACATGAGGAAAACACTGTTTTCAAAGCATTAATTTGGCGTATGTGGGCAGGATGGAGTCGTGCAAGGAAGGACCGGAGGTAGAGAGCAAGCCTCGAGCCGTGGCAATAATCAAGGTGTGAGGTGACGCGGGCCCGCTCCAGGGTGGGAATGTTTGTGGAAGGTGTGTGTGTGTGCGGTGGGGAGGTTGGAGGGGGCATTGTGTCCACCTTAATTGCTTGTTTGCTACAATTTCTGCTCCTAACCACAGTTTGCCTTGGCTTCTAAGCCTTCCTGACTCTGAAATATTCATTCCAGTCTTCCAACAGAGGAAGGAAGGAAGGTAGGGGAGGAAGGAGGGAGGGGGGGAAGGGGATTGTTGGACCAGGCAGACGGGGGCCTCTGGTGTGGAGATGAGATTTTAATCAACCGAGGTAGTCTCAGGGAAAGAAGGAGGAAGGTGGAAGGATGTTCATTTGAACTCATTCAATTTAGGACTAACGTCCTTAAAAAGTACCTAAATGACTGCAGAATGAGTGCCTTTGTTCTCCTATTTACACTAGAAAGGGCTATAAGATGTTGAGAAAGAGCCATTTGCCCTTCTAATTGAGTTTCAGGTTCGCCTAAAGCGATGGCTTCCAAACCTTTTTGACCAAGATTCCATGATAAAAAATGAATGCACATTAGAACTGAATACATACATGTATAAGCAAAAACATAATTGGAATACAAGTTCTATAGAACATTCCTTCTCTGATTGTCTGTGATGCACTCTGATACTTTTCTAATCGATTTATGTATGTATTTATATTTACAAAGGAGTATTGTGACTCACTAATCCATCACCAGATTGCAATCTGCTTCTTACAAGCCATACACCACAGAGAGCCTGGAACTCAGCACCAGCACTGGGAGATCCATGGATTCACAGGCATAAGAGAAATGCTTTAGTCCGCTTCTGCTTCTGATCCACCTGCCCTACCCAGGCCTCTCTTCTCTTTGGAGTTTCAAGAACTGAGAACAAATGGAGACAGCCATCTCATTAGGTGGAGAGCTCAGTTTCAGAACCTGATCTCAGATTCAGCACCTGCACCCAAACCCTCTGGCAATGCCAGCCCACTCACCAGCCTGATGGTTCTCACTTGGGAAGTGAAGCCCACACACAAAGATCCATCAACCAGGTCTGCTCCCTAATGAGACCAAACCCAGACACAATGGCCACGATTGGTGCAGACATTTTAATGTCTTGGGCTGGTTCCTTATATTATCCTTGGCTCTAGTGGACCAAGGCACACACAGTAACATTCTTTACCTGCAGTTGGCTGTAATTTCAAACTAGGTGGAATTCTTTCCTACCTTTGAAACCACAAAATAAAATCAAAGAAATAGGATCTTTTGCAAACTGTGGCTCTGCCTTGATGAGGAGGGGTGGAAGGCAAGCACATGGCCTCGGGTTGGAAATAACTTTTTAAATGTCTGATTTTGATCATGAGGCCAAATTATCTGGGCACACAGTGGTTATTAAGCCTCCTGGCTAGAAGGCCCTCACGCGGGTATAAGCATACCTGTAATTTGCATTCAGCCTCAACAGTGAGTAGAACATCAAAGCAGAGAAGAAAAAGTGAACCAAGGCAATGAAAATCAATCTGGTTTAAGGGAATTGGGTCTGGCTATGAACTAAGCTAGTTATCAATATCCTGGAAAGAAAAATGCAGAGTATCAATTCTAGGAGCCATAAATCAAAAGAGTGGATATAATTATTCCCACTCATGTACTCACCTGTTTTGTCAAAAAGGCAACAGTTGTGAGGATAACTCCGGTGGGAATGAACTCTAGTATTTTTTGGTGGTCCTTCTTCTTTTAGAAACAGTGACCCGCTTGTAACCTGGCCTTGACTATTTCCCTGGAAATTTGAGTTTATATTGGAGACAGTGTTGAGTGCTTTGGTGGGCCCCTGGTTTCCTTTGTAGTCTGGGTGAGTGTGTCGTCTGCTCAATTTCCAAGTGAAACCCCCCAGTCAAATGGTTCTAGAACTGTGGTGCGTTAATCCCCAGAAGGAAGTCAAGCGATGAGTTTTGGAATCATGTGTAAAAGTGTGTGTATAGGTATGGGCATGAATTTTCCTAGGAAGAGGGCCATACTCTTCATAGGTCTGCCAGAAAGATCTGTGAAAAGTTTAAGGATCACTGCACCAGAACATCACCAGCACCTAGAGATGGCCAAGTAATGTAATCACCAGGCTCTGTCTTCAGGGACCACTCAAACCACAAACCAGAAAGTGAAAACTCCAAAGGCAGTTGTGTGTGACCACACGGAAAGTAAGCCTGGGTCACAGTACAGTGCAGGGGCAGCCCGGGGCGTGGTTTGGGTTTCTGTGCAGGCCAGCTTCCCTCTGCCCCGTGGCTGTGCATTCCATGACAAGGAGCTTTTAATGTGAAGGACCGATAGTGAAAAAGGGACTGTTTGGAGAAAGTGTAAATCCATTTCTGCCACTGGGAAATCACCCCAAAGCTATGTGCAGCTGACAGCAGCCCATACCCATGAGCTGATAGCAGGGTTTCAGTATTGGAAGAAACTAGCAGACGCCTAGGTGAATCTCCGTTCAACGCAGCAGTGCTTCCAAACTGTTCACAATGAATGGTGCTCACTTTCCTACCCGGCCTTCATCATTCTAGAATGCCATCCAGTGCTTTCAGGACCTGGATCCTGGCTGTCCCTCCATCCCCTCCTGACATTCCCAGCTTACTTTATGCCCTATTGTAATGGATGCTTTGGTGGTTGTAGGCCCTTCAGGCCTGAGCATGCACTTTCCCAGATGTTCTGAGTTTTGGCTGCTGATGGATCTGGGATAAAATCTTCTCCAGCGATCCTTCAGTCATGGAGTGCTGCCTAAATCTAACCCCCTGTCCTGGAGCACCCTGCGTCTACTGACTGGTCATGGCAACGATCCAAAGGTCTGGACCATTTGAATCAATTTGAGATGACTCTGAAGGACCATCCCAGCTCTAAAATATCCTCTCAAGATTGACCAAGGTCTCTGTGCTGCTCCTGCTTCTCACCTGAACATCTCTCTCCACCCAGTCCTACTCCCTCACTCTCTTCCAGGTGACATTCCCAGAGCACTGCTCAATGAACCTCCTACTTGCAAACCTCTGCCACGGAGTCTGTTTCCCAGGGAACGAGACTAAGACTCCTCGTGACATTGAACTGTTTGTAATTCCATAGACATCTCATATTCTTTATTCCTCCTCATTCTGTTTCCTTTGACTGATTACATTCTTTTAACTCGACTTCTAGATAACAGCTACACAACCTAGATCTCACGACTTGTCTAAAACACTATCTCATACCAGAAGTCTTTCCGGAGGGCTCCTTATGACTCACTGGTGCTTGCCTGGCATCCTGTTCCCTACTTTGTCATAGATCTTGCCATATTATATTGAAGTCATCTGTCTCAACTAGATTAGAGGCTACTAGTGCTCGAGTTTGTGGCTAATACATTGTGTCTCATTCACATGCCCTTGCTTGGAGGAGACACTCAAAAATTCTGTATTAATCTGATTTCTGAGAGTAGAATCCAGATTCTGCTTTTCTATAATCCATTAAGGTTAGTAAAGATGCCTTGAATGGCCTTCCAGTTGCTTGTGGTTACAAAGATGCAGTACATGTAGGGATCATTTGGGCTGCTCTAAACTAGAAGGTAAAGCTTCTTTGAACCATAGGTCAAGGTTCTGCAAGCCTTTAAGAAACTACTGAGCCAGGTCTGTTGATCATTGAGACCAAACATGGGAATATGATGAGTACCTGCTGATGAAGAAAATTAGCTGAGGAAGGAATGTTTGCACCTTGTGGGAATGTGGGTCTAAGGAAGCAGCAAATTTTAATAATGGTGTTTTTCTAGAGCCTCAGAAACCCTCACCTAAGGAATCCCTAAATGACCAGAAAGCTGTTCTTGAAGACCTCAGAAGTTTCCATATGGCAGTGCTTAATAATACATGTTGTTCTCCTGATATTAAGCCATTTGCACCTGAATCCCTGAAGTCTACTGTGATAGCTACCCTCCAAGATGGCCCCGATGACTTTTGCTTTTCCTTTTCCTTTTCCTTCTTGTGTGTAGTGCCCTGCCACATTAAAAAAGTACTGATTTGTGCCACCAGTAGGATATCGTGGAGTGTGATAAAGTATGATTTCCAAGGCAAGGTCTTTATAAAGGTTATTTCATCATGGTTTCTGCCCTCCCATCTCTTGGATAGTTTGTTTGGGAGGCAGCAAGTCACCATGTTATGAGGACACACAACAGCCGTATATTGAGGTCCATGTGGCAAGAAGCTGAGGCCTCCTGCTAACAGCCAGTGCTGCATTGCCAGTCATGTGAGCAAGCCATCTTGGAAGTGAGTTCTTCAGATGCCTTGACCCTGGCCGGTTTCTTGACTGAATTCGTTTGACAGACCCTGAGCCACATCCATCCAGCTAAGCCAGTCTTGAATTCCTAAGTTTTAAGCCAGTTTGTCACATAGCAGTAGATAATGGACACGTCTGTTGAGTAAAATAAGTGAAACCTATCTCTGTCATGTGTTTTAGAGTCACATTCAAACAAAAATACTGATCACCTACTATAATGCCATGTATTTTGTGAAGTGTTTTAAAATAAATTCTTTTGTTCACTTTTTATAATAACTCTATTATGAATGTATAATAAGCCTTAATTTTACATAGTAGAGAACTAAGGTTCAGAGAATTAAAACAATTTAACCATGATCTCACACCTAGAAAGTGAATAGGACAGAACTTGCATCCAGTTCTCACTCACCAGCAGGTAGACTGTGGGATTTCTGGTCAGAGGAAACCAAAAGAGCTGTGACAAAAGGCCATCTATGGTCCTCGGTTGAGGTAGCACTATGTCTTTACCTTCCTGTGCCGATACCACTAATTTTTATATCTTGATTAGACATATGACATTTCAGCATAATCTGTTTTTCTTTTATGTATCATTTGATTTCCAGAATTCCTTTTTAGACAAAATATCACGTGAAAAAATATTGGTTCTGCCTTAGTGAAGGTTATTATATAGGCTTTGTGGAAGTCAATGTGAAAACTATTATTATGTGTTTTATCTGAGTAGTTAGACAGAAATATAATCTTTATCCCTTCACGTGATCATTAAGTCACATTTAACAGGTCTTGCAGACATCTATATACCTGACTATAATATTGCATAAAAATAAATGAAATCCATGTTAGGACATAGGCCATATTTCATTTACGCTACTGTGCCTAACTCCATAGATATGGTAGGTACTTAATAAGTTTGTTGACTGTTATAACATGTATACAGGTGGGCTGCTTTATAAAACAGTTCAACTTTTACGAAGATAAAGACTGTCACAATAATATTCACATATATATTGTCCACTATATAGAAAGAAATCCAAGAATCCAAAATAGTTCAAACATGAACACGTTTCTTCACAGGGATTATTCAAGTTTTATGCAATAGTAAAGTGAATGATGTCCGAAGTCCCAACCCTATTATTTTTAATCACATTAAAGAAAAAGTTTTGAAAGGTCGAACAGTGAGCCACCACTCTTTCTTTTTATGCCGTGGCTACGTGGCATTTTTTTTTTTTATGTCTCATACTGGATGAACTTACTTTGCTTTTCTCATTTATTCTCTGTTAATATTTAGCCCTCCTGTGTAGCATTACCATTTTGATTAAGATCAGTATTCCATGAGGAGCACGTAGCAAGTAGCATTTAAATAAGTTAAATTATGGTCCCCATAAAAATTATACACGTTTGCTCTGTGAACAGTTGATAATTACATAGTTTTAAATACAAGCTTTTTGACACAACATTGTAAAATGATTATAAATCAATAAAAAATGTTAAAAAAACAAAACAAAACAAATAAATACAAGCTTTAATGTTTTCTATTAAGTAGAGAAATTGATGGATTTTAAGTTAAAATGCGCATGTTAAGTGTTTTAATAATTCTAATTGCCCTTCCACTCCTATCCACTGTAGTCTGTCATATGTCAAATTCTGCTTGGAATACAGGGGTTTTTCTGTTGAGAAGAAAATAAAGCAGATTTCTTTAATGTTTCATTTCAAATGACTAAGAATGGTATCACTGTATGTGATAATGAACACATGACTCTACTGCCTTTGAGGAATTTCAGTTCATACGATTTCCTGTAGAACCAGGACCTGCTTAAGAGGATCCCATTCACTGAAAAATAAGTAAACAGGAAATTTCAACAGAACAACCAGTGTTTAATGCTCAAATGGATTAATAGGAAGACAATAGGGTGGTTCTGTGCTGATGACTGCTTGATTTCTGGACTTTCAGGAAAAAAAAAAAACCTGCCAGATAGTTCTTTTATGCAGTTAGCTAGAAAGGCTGCCAGAGCTGCTTTGCCCAACTTAGATCTTCTTCGGTTTTGGAGAGGAAAACTTGGAGCCAAACTGCCCGAGTTAAAATTCCGGCTCTGCCCTTCCCTAGCAGCATGATTTCCAGTGAGTTACCTAACTTCTCTGTGCCTAAGCCCTTGTCAGTAAAATGAGATTAGTTACTGAATTTGCCTCCACAGGCCTATGATGAAGACTCAGTAAGGTGATGCGGGCAAAGTACTTAGACTAGAACCTGACACATAGTTCAGAGCTCAGTATACTTCAGCTGCCGTTCATTCACTCAACAATAATGTTATTATCACTGTTGTCTAACCAATTCTAATTCCATGGGCGTCACGCAGGTATTTCTTTGACAGAAGCTATCTTCTTCCACTCCATATGGTCACTCGAGGGTGTCCAGTGGCCATAAAGTTTACGATAGCAAACAAAATTCTAATGGATTCCCACAGAAATCCTTTAGAGGTCACAGGAAAGTGTTCCCCAGTCCCAGGTAATAAAGCTTCTCTGCCACGTCTGCCACTTACGGCTGGACAGCGTTCACAGGAGTCAGGAAAGAAACTCCGTCTGCGTCACAGGAGCCGAGAGCTGTAGGAGGGATGGTTTTGCCTGGTCCGTCCACGTGGTGGAATGTTTCTGAATGTAACACTCTTGGCCTCACTTACTTAGACTTGGAGTTATTGGATTTATAGAGTGATTATTTTGCATGCGCTTACATCACACTCGATATCTGAGATCTGCTGTAGACTTATGGCCCTGTTAGCCTGCCAGGTTCCCGTAGCAAGTGGGTAGCAGGAAGTCCAAGTCAAAGGATCCCCCGCAGGACTGTTCCATTTCACCGATGGGAAAATGACAGAGGCCACGGCCCACAGAAGGCAAGTAATTTCCTCAAGACCAAAAAACATATGCCTTCATAATGCATTAAAATCATATTCCTTAGTTCTGAGTTTAAGCATGCTCTCCAAAATGACGGATCATTTGTTCATTTAAGTGGGAAAAAAAACCTTCCAACCTCTCATTCAACTTATTCTCTACAAGCCTCTTTTTCTATCTGTGAAGTGGGGATATTCATAGTGAATAATAAATCAAAGGAGAGAATCTGTATGAAGTGCTCAGCAGTTAGTACCGGATAGAAAATTCTCAGTGAATATTTGTCACTATTATCATTCTTATCATAAATGTTAATTGCATACCAGCCAGAGAAGATGTCATATGCAAAGGAACTTTGCTGTCAAAGAACATAGTAACTCCAGAGACCAGTAAATTGTTGGGTTGACTGGCCTATTATGTGCACATCTTACAGTGTCAGGAAATGGAGCTGACATCTGAAACTGAAACATGTTAGAAAGTCTTTTAAATGTTGAATTTCATTTTATAGACAAGGAGAAGCTACTGATACTTTGATGTAAAAGTGTGAGGATTTGGTTTTAGAAACACAATTCTGACAGCAAGATGGAGATTACACTGAACGGGTACTTCTCTGGAGGCACTGGGCAGTCAGGACCCAAAATCAGAGATTCTAATTACAGCAGAGAAAAGTCTTGGATTCTTCATTTTAAGAATTGGCCATCTAAGCCTTAACAGAGTTCATTAAAAAAAAAGAAACTAATTTGATATTTTCATCCAATTTTCTAAAATGCTTAAAAAATATAATGTATTTTATAAAATCATATACGGAGTAAATTATGAAATGATTAGATGTTATTCAAAAGAAATGTTTCGGATACTTATAATCAATGTTTTTTTAATGATAAAAACACTTCTAAACAAAGTCTCTCTAATAAGCATGGAAATTATGTTTAATACTCTGATTTGGCAGATTTAAATTTTTCATTTTAATTCTTAGAAGATGAGTAATGGCAAATTTTCTATGTGTGCACTTTTGTTCTCAGATAGTCAGGATAGTGGTTCTAGAACTCCTGAGAAAACAATGAAAAGCCTTAACATTGAATAGGAGTGGTGATAGTGGGCATCCTTGTCTTGTCCCAGATTTTAGTGGGAAGCTTTTGAGTTTTTCACCGTTGAGAACTATGCTGGCTGTAGGTTTGTCATATATAGCTTTTATTATGTTGAGATATGTTCCCTCTATACCCACTTTGGCGAGAGTTTTTATCATAAATGGGTGTTGAATTTTATCAAATGCTTTTTCTGCATCGACTGAGATGATCATGTGGTTTTTGTCCTTTCTCTTGTTGATGTGATGTATTACATTGATTGATTTGCGTATGTTGAACCAGCCTTGTGTCCCTGGGATGAACCCCACTTGGTCATGATGTATAATCTTTTTTATGTGTTGTTGGATTCTATTTGCTAAAATTTTGGTGAGGATTTTGGCGTCTATGTTCATCAGTGATATTGGCCTATAATTCTCTTTTTTTGTAGTGTCTTTGCCTGGTTTTGGTATCAGGGTGATGGTGGCTTCATAGAATGAGTTTGGGAGTATTCCCTCCTTTTCAATCGTCTGGAAGAGTTTGAGAAGGACTGGTATGAGTTCTTCTTTGTATGTTTGGTAGAATTCCCCGGTGAAGCCGTCCGGTCCTGGACTTTTATTTGTAGGGAGGTTTTTAATTGCTATTTCTATTTCCTTTCTAGTGATCGGATTGTTCAAGTGTTCAGTTTCTTCTTGATTCAGTTTTGGTGGACAGTATGTTTCCAGAAACTTGTCCATCTCCTCTAGGTTATCCAGTTTGGTTCCATATAGTTTTTCATAATATTCTCGTATGATATTCTGTATTTCTATTTTGTTTGTTGTAATTTCTCCATTTTCCTTTTTATTTTGCTAATTTGTGCTCTCTCTTTTTTCTTCTTTGTGAGTTTGGCCAGAGGTTTGTCGATTTTATTTACTTTTTCAAAAAACCAGCTTTTGGTTTGGTTGATTTTTTCTATGGTCTTGTTAATCTCTATTGTATTTAATTCCTCTCTGATCTTTATTATTTCCTTCCTTCTGCTGCTTTTTGGGGCTTTTTGTTCTTCTTTTTCTAATTGATTCAGGTGGTGGGTTAACTTGTTTATTTGAGATTGTTCTTCTTTTTTGAGGAAGGCCTGTATCGCTATAAACTTCCCTCTTAGCACTGCCTTTGCTGTGTCCCATAGGTTTTGAGTGGTTGTGCTTTCATTATCATTTGTCTCAAGGTATTTTTTAATTTCAGCTTTGATTTCCTCATTGATCCATTGTTTTTTCAATAACATGTTGTTTAATCTCCATGCTTTTCTTTTTTTCTCCTTTGTTTCTCTGTTGTTGATTTCCAGTTTCATGGCATTGGTCTATCACCACTCCTATTCAATATAGTCCTGGAAGTCCTAGCCACAGCAATCAGGCAAGAGAAAGAAATAAAAGGGATCCAAATTGGAAAAGAAGAGGTAAAAGTGTCATTATATGCTGACGACATGTTACTATATATAGAAAACCCTAAAAGGTCCACAAAAAAGCTACTAGAGCTGATCGAAGAATTCAGCAAGGTAGCAGGTTACAAAATTAATGTTCAAAAATCAGTTGCCTTTCTTTACACTAATGATAAATCAACAGAAAAAGAAAGTAAAGAAACAATCCCCTTTAAAATACCACCCAAAGTAATAAAATATCTGGGAATAAATCTAACCAAGGAGGCGAAAGAATTATACACAGAAAACTATAAACCATTGATGAAGGAAATTAAAGAAGACTTTAAAAAATGGAAAGATATTCCATGCTCTTGGATTGGAAGAATCAATATTGTTAAAATGGTCACACTGCCCAAGGCAATCTACAGATTTAATGCAATCCCTATCCAATTACCCAGGACATATTTCACAGAACTAGAACAAATCATAATAAAATTTATATGGAACCATCAAAGACCTAGAATTGCTAAAGCATTACTGAAGAGAAAGAAAGAGGCTGGAGGAATAACTCTCCCAGACTTCAGACAATACTATAGAGCTACAGTCATCATGACAGCATGGTATTGGTACCAAAACAGACATATAGACCAATGGAACAGAATAGAGAGCCCAGAAATGAACCCACAAACTTTTGGTCAACTCATCTTCGACAAAGGAGGCAAGAATATACAATGGAATAAAGACAGTCTTTTCAGCAAATGGTGTTGGGAAAACTGGACAGCAGCATGTAAAACAATGAAGCTAGAACACACCCTTACACCATATACAAAAATCAACTCAAAATGGATTAAAGACTTAAACATAAGACAAGATACAATAAACCTCCTAGAGGAAAACATAGGCAAAACATTATCTGACATACATTTCAAAACTTTTCTCCTAGAAGAAATAAAAGCAAGAATAAACAAATGGGACCTAATGAAACTTACAAGCTTCTGCACAGCAAAGGAAACCAGAAATAAAACAAGAAGAAAACCTACGGAATGGGAGAAAATTTTTGCAAGTGAAACCGACAAAGGCTTGATCTCCAAAATATATAAGCAGCTTATACAACTCAATAAGAAAAAAATAAACAACCCAATCCAAAAATGGGCAGAAGACCTAAACAAGCAACTCTCCAAGGAAGACATACAAATGATCAAAAAGCACATGAAAAAATGTTCAATATCACTAATTATCAGAGAAATGCAAATCAAAACTACAATGAGGTATCACCTCACACCAGTCAGAATGGCCATCATTCAAAAATCCAAAAATGACAAATGCTGGAGAGGCTGTGGAGAAAGGGTAACCCTCCTACACTGCTGGTGGGAATGCAGTTTGGTGCAGCCACTATGGAAAACAGTGTGGAGATTCCTCAAAAGACTAGGAATAGACTTACCATATGACCCAGGAATCCCACTCCTGGGCTTGTACCCAGAAGGAAATCTACTTCAGGATGACACCTGCACCCCAATGTTCATAGCAGCACTATTTACAATAGCCAAAACATGGAAACAACCTAAATGTCCATCAACAGGTGACTGGATAAAGAAGAGGTGGTATATTTATACAATGGAATACTACTCAGCCATAAAAACCAACAACATAATGCCATTTGCAGCAACATGAATGATCCTAGAGAATGTCATTCTAAGTGAAGTAAGCCAGAAAGAGAAAGAAAAATACCATATGAGATCGCTCATATGTGGAATCTAAAAAACAAAAACAAACAAAAACAAAGCATAAATACAGGACAGAAATAGACTCATGGACAGAGAATACAGACTTGTGGTTACGGGGGGGTGGGTAGAGGGTGGGAAGGGATAGACTGGGATTTCAAAATTGTAGAATAGATAAACAAGATTACACTGTATAGCACAGGGAAATATACACAAAATGTTATGATAAATCACAGAGAAAAAAATGTGACAATGAGTGTGTATATGTCCATGAATGAATGAAAAATTGTGCTGAACATGCTGAACACTGGAATTTGACACAACACTGTAAAATGATTATGAATCAATAAAAAAAAGTAAAAAAAAAAAAAGAAAAGCCTGAACAGTTTATTCTACAAAGAAAAGTTTATGTATGCATTAAAGTTTGAATTGTTTTGGAATTGGAGCAATTAGATGGAGCTGAGTTTTTTTTTTTCCCTTTTATTCTTCAGACTTCTTAGAGGGCAAAACATAGTCAATGATATATGAGTTACTTCTTCTAAGGCCCTGGTATGTTGACATATACCTGTAATTGGTGTTCAACCACATGTCTTTCTTACTTTGGGGTGACAGATCCTGGCATGTAAAACTCACCAAATTAAGAAGCAAATCGCTGACTGCAACTTCAGACCTGTCAAGCAAACTATTAAGACACTTCTCCTTCTTTACAAAATGTTGCAAGAGACAGAAGGTATGATTTTTATCAAGTGTTTAAGCAGAGAATCTTCTCATCACATTGTATTTACTTTGAGGCAATGGCAGGTTTGTCTTTGCTTTTGTGTTTGATTTGATCTGGTTTTAGTTTGTGCACCTTTCCTCAGAATCAGGGCTCAACCCCTCAGATAGAGTCAGCTCCGCAGACTGAACTGTGTATGTTCCAGGCTACACTTTCAAGACTCTCAAAAAATGGATCAGCTTTGAGACATCATAAACGTTCACTGAAAATCGTTACTACCTTAAAATATGTATGGTTGTTTCCTTCTCCTCTAGATTTTCTTGATTTTCTAAAAATTCTATAAAGAGTAAAAAAAAAAATTTGAGATTTGCAAATGTTAGCCACTATATATAAAAATAAATTTAAAGAAAACAAACACAAATTTCTTCTGTATAGCACAGGGAACTATATTCAATATCTTGTAATAATCTTTAATGAAATAAACATGAAAACGAATATACATATGTATATGCTTGGCTGGGACATTGGGCTGTACACCAGAATTGACACATTGTAACTGATGGTACTTCAATTAAAAAAAAATCCATCATAATTTAGAGCCCAGCAGCTTGCCTGTCTTGTCTATTCAACTCTAGTGCTCACATCACCTTTAAAACACACCATCACTATACATATCCTTTCATACTTGTGTCTCATAAGCCATGCTCACTGCTGTAGATGACCTCAGTCCTTCATTCTTCTGTAGCTTCAGAAACCATGGGGGATCACCAACAAGATGATACACTAACACAAGGAAAATAAGATTTTATTACATTTCTGAAAAATACCAAAGTTGTATCTTCATGATTGAGAATTAAAAATTAAATTCAAAACTCAAGTTACTACTTTTTATTTACCTTAGCGCTAGAGTTGGGTAGACAAGACAGGCAAGAATTAAACTGTGAGAAAAGAAAGTTGGGTGTAACAGAGGAGAACTTTGCAGGTTCAGGATAACACAGTAAAATGCTAATTGTTTTACGCAGTAACAAGTATAACATGAGGTAGAGAATGAAGCAATAAATGTGGGCTGGAAAAATCAGGGGTATCCTCATCATGGCACAGGCTTAAGCGGTTCCTTGGCAATGGGAGCGTGGGTTTAAATTCTGGTTCTGGCACTTGTGTAACCTTGGACAAGTTACCTAGCCTCTCTGGTTTCAGTGTCCTCATGGATAATAATAGTAATAACAGTGCCTGTTTCTGCCATTGTTGTGAGAATTAAATGATTTAATACAGTAGAGTATTTCCAATATACATACTAATACATTTTAGCTATTAGGAGTTCATTTTCGCTTTTAGTATTATTAGTGCATAATGTGTCTTATATTAGTGTTGTCTTAACCAGGTAAAAAGAGTGTATTTTAGGGAGGCAGAGGTGGAAAGGACAGCAATAGAGACAGGACAGGACCGAGCATCACACCCACATGGTGAACTTGACCATGCCATCGGAACCCGTGTTGCCTCCCAACTTATCTTTAAAGCAACAATTGATTACTTCATTATGCCGACAGCAATCTCATTCTTCTCCACTAAATTCATTATTTTGTTTCGTGCAGAGTTGTTTTTTATTAATTGGATAACCATCATCTATTCCTACTGGCAAACTGCTTGTATTGAATTTTCTACTCTATGAATAGCACTAGATGGAATAATCTTACATTCTTCTTCTGCCACTTAGGTGACATCATTCTTTCTTTAATAGCTTCTCTGAGATGCTATTAATAAATCAAAGGAAATGTGAGCACATAATATACTGAGCTTGTGGTATAAATACAGAGTTTGTAGTAGACATTTATGCTCTGTGCACCTCACAGCATCCTTGTTTAGTAAGGAAAAACCCATTATTTCCCATGGAATTGATGCTCACCCATTCTCAGACTGTGAACCCATCCCCTGAAGCCAAAAGTGAAACTCAAAACCTAGACCTGACCAGACTGCCCAGTATAATGGGCGCAGGGATGGGTGCACAACTTACGGTCTAAGTCTTGCCAATTGTGAGTCTTCCTGGAATTGTTGGGAGGAAAAAAAACCCCTCTTGTTGCCAGTAGAGTATACCCTAGATTTGCTGGTGGTCTCTTTGTTACCTCTGGGGGACAACCTGCCAAAGAATGCACATAGAAAAGCACAGACAGGACTGGAAGAAATATTATTGATGACATCACCTGGGCATTCATATCTAGTTGGAAGTTATATGATTGAATAAACTCTCCTTTTTGCTTAAACAAGTTTGAAGTCATATAACTAGCAGAGTTCTAGTACACCACTATACCCTTCCAGATCTCATTGTGACTTCTTTTGGAGTATGAAATGGAAGCTATTCTCATGACAACTTGATATATCTAGTGTCTAGATCACAAATTCTTAGGTGGCAAAATCTATGTCATAATCATTGTTTATTGTGACTTCCTAGAATAGTTCTAAGTATACATAATAATTTAATCAAAATTTGTTTAAATAATCCAGAGCTGAGATATAAAAGAAATAGAATAGGAAAAAAGCATAGTGTATATTTTATTGAGCACCTGCTTTGTGTCAGTCACTCCTCTGGTCACTCAGAATCACAATGAACAGACAAAATTTCTATTGTTGTGTAAGCACACTTTCTAGTGGAGAGACATGACAAACAAGGAGACAAATAAATAAATATAGCTTCAGATATTGTTAAGTGTAATGGAGAAGACTAAAGCAAGAGGAGGAAGCAGGTAGGATTTGGGTAGGATGGAATTGATAATTCTTTCTGAGGAGGTGACATTTGAACAGAGACTTAACTCAAGTGTGGAAACAAACTATGGAGAAAGAGGGTTTCCGGCAGAACAGCAACGTGTGTTCGGAAATGCCGAGATGGGGATGAGCTTGATAGTCTAAAAAGAGCAAGATGCCGACAGCCTCCTGCACTAAGTTAGCACGCTCATTTTTGTCAACTCAAAGTTTGCGTACCGACTGTGAACAGCGAAGGGAGGAGAAAGTGCAGAAGAATGCAGGTGTCAATAAAGCTACTTAATTTATCAAAACATGATTATTGTGTTTCTCATTTATATACATTGCATATGCATGGCTATGAGAAGAATAAAGGTGTGTGAACTCTTTGATAATGTGATTGCATATTATCCCCTTTCTACTATTGAACTGATGAGAGTCTGACCTCAGGAGGAAAATGCATGGAAGAGATCATTAGGCCTCCTTATTTGAGACTCGAGAAAGTTAAATAACTTTTCCAAGTTATATCACTTGTTACTGTTGAGCTAAATGTTGGACTTTGGGGAACAATTTCCTTGGCACACCTTTTACATGACATTTCATTGACTATCTCAGAAGAGTCTACTCATCTACCTCTTACCAGGGAGTGGAGGGTATACAGGAGGGACGATATGATTGGACATTGCAGCAAAAAACAAAACACAAGACAAACCCTAACACTGTTTATATTAGACTTTCAGTGTATTATACGGCTTTGTGTGCAACGGCTTTGTCTTTAACAACTGCACTTTTCTTAGGCTATCCCTTAATTTATAATCCCTCAGACCACAGCTTAGTATATAATACTGCTAATTTTTTAGATAAATGAATAAATACATCTCAATATTAAGATGGCTAAATCCACACTGATAATTCTTTAGCAACTCTTTGAACAAAATAAATGTATAAGCACAGTGTAAAATAAAATGAGTATTTGACAGTTTTTTTTTGGAATTAAATGTGAACTTTATTTTTTTTTAACATTTTGTATTGATTTATAATCATTTTACAATGTTGTGTCAAATTCCAGTGTTCAGCACAATTTTTCAGTCATTCATGGACATATACACACTCATTGTCACATTTTTTTCTCTGTGAGTTATCATAACATTTTGTGTATATTTCCCTGTGCTATACAGTGTAATCTTGTTTATCTATTCTACAATTTTGAAATCCCAGTCTATCCCTTCCCACCCTCCACCCCCCTGGTAACCACAAGTCTGTATTCTCTGTCTGTGAGTCTATTTCTGTCCTGTATTTATGCTTCGTTTTTGTTTGTTTGTTTGTTTTTGTTTTTTAGATTCCACATATGAGCGATCTCATATGGTATTTTTCTTTCTCTTTCTGGCTTACTTCACTTAGAATGACATTCTCCAGGAGCATCCATGTTGCTGCAAATGGCATTATGTTGTCGGTTTTTATGGCTGAGTAGTATTCCATTGTATAAATATACCACATCTTCTTTATCCAGTCACCTGTTGATGGACATTTAGGCTGTTTCCATGTTTTGGCTATTGTAAATAGTGCTGCTATGACATTGGGGTGCAGGTGTCATCCTGAAGTAGATTTCGTTCTGGGTACAAGCCCAGGAGTGGGATTCCTGGGTCATATGGTAAGTCTATTCCTAGTCTTTTGAGGAATCTCCACACTGTTTTCCATAGTGGCTGCACCAAACTGCATTCCCACCAGCAGTGTAGGAGGGTTCCCCTTTCTCCACAGCCTCTCCAGCATTTGTCAGTATTTGACAGTTATTAGTTAATCTTTTAAGAATTAAACACCTGCTGTCTCCATTAATATCACAACACATACTATAGTGGAGGTTACACGTTCATCCTATGTGTAAAATTGTCCTTGCTCTGTAGAAATTCATACTCTAGCCGAATGAGCCAATTATTATGCTATTTATTGTCTCTCAGTTTCAACCCACTCTCCTGTGCTCACTCTACGATGCAAGATTTGGGACTCTGGAAGCCACATTTCTGCTTTGCCAGCTGCTCCCTGGTAGCCTCTGCTGTTAGCGGGCACTAGGCCAAGCCTCCAGGCTGGAGGAGGAGGAGAGGCCACATTACTTCCTGTCTCTGATTTTGCTTCCTATTCCTGGTCAGCGTTACTCTAGCAACATTTCTTCATCCTGGAAGCAGCAGTTCATTCAAGCTGCAGCCACTGATGGTAGTTTGCAGCCTTTTCGCCACTCACAGAATCGGCCACATTGTGCCTCTTTAGAGACATCAGTACCAGCTGGGCAGGACCCCCCCACCCCCCGCCCCAGAGGTCTGAATGTCAGCTCCTCTGGGCTTCTTTTCCGAGGAAAAAGGAGCAGCCTCCTGCAGCTGTCAACTCCGTGATCTCCGTGTTTATTTTGTGCCTTTTCAATTTTTAGTACCTGTGTAAGAGTTGTTTGCCTAGGGATTTTAAGAAATATAACACAACACACATAAGTACAACAGGCCTGTGAAGAGAGATAAATCAGTGCATGCTGGCAAGAATAATTTTTTGCTAAAACATACACAAATGTGTGTTTCTTAGATAATAATATTGTAATAAGATTGTTTCCAGTTCTAAGTGTTATAATCCATCTTGCAAGTTTTTGCATGTGTACCAGAGAGCATGAAATGGATTAGCAGGAACATTTAGTGCACTGCTGATGCGTTAATGCCATTTTCTAGGAAATGTCAAAACTCTGTGTTGCTTCCCAGTGTGTGTGGAAGCCACTCTCACTCGGCCTACGCCTCTCTCTAAAAAGATCTGAAACGCTTTTGATTTTACTTGCTGGATGAAGAGAACACAGCTTAGAAGGAGAGTGCACATTAGCGATTAGAATACGGAGATTTGTATTTGTTTATTTTGTATCTTTCCCATAAGTAGCATGCATAACTTTATAAATGGAAATAAGATAACATGTTAATGAAAATTAGTGAAGAAACCAAAAAACTGAAAGATGAAAAAGGGAAACAAGAGAAGGAAGGGATTGACGCAGACTAGCAATGAACAAAAACCACATGAAACACAGAAAACCATCATCAGAATTAGGAAAAGAGAAGAACAGATCAGATCAGAAGATGCCAATCATCTGAATTATGTGACTGAATAATTTTCACAAGAAACTTGGTGAGAAGAATCTGGAATTTTCTGTCAAAACCTCACATTAATGTGTTTATAGTTTGAGGTTTAATGAGATTTAGGGAGATTTAAACCAATGTATTTCATTTCCCTACTAAATCATGTTCCCTTACAACCTTTGCCACTAAAGCTGAGCTATGTCTCATTGCCTATAACAAAAACAGCATTATCAGTAGCCTTCGGGTGTCAACGCTGACTTCGGGAATGCCAGATGTCTTGGGAGGAGAGCAGAGGATTCTTAAATATCTTTAGATTCCTTCACGTCAAAAGTTTGGCTGATTTAATCACAAAATTTTACATAAGAGAAATCTGTGCCAGCGGGGAAAAAAAAATGAAAAGCCCAGCTCTTCTACCCATATGACTTGTGGGAAGAAGGGGTTAAATGTAGCATGTGGAAGCATTCTCATATTTTTGCTTTCTCTTTCTTAAGATGGAAATCCAAAGTGGGGCCATGGTGGATATATTCAAATTAATAAGGAGGAGACCAAGAACAGAAGTAAGAGGGGAGGAAAATACGTGAGGGTTTCAAACAATGGAGCCACCTCATTACCATGGGAAAAATTGCACAACTGGTCGGTGATGGTATCTGGATAGATGAGCCCCCACCAGTATCCTGGCTTCTCATGCAATGTGTGGCGTGTAAAAAATTTAGACGTCCCCATTTGCTCCTATGAAATAGAGCAGAGTGCTGAGAGGCACAATGGAGAAGCAGGGGTCTGGGAATGGAAAAAAGAGGCTGCCATGTATTGGGGACCCAATAGCTGGGACAAATGTCTGGGACCACAGCCTGCTGAGGTGGGTGCCAACATGTCAGTCAGGGTTCAGTTTTACTTCCGCCATCACTAGCCCAAAGAACAATCCAGAATAGCCACATCACTCAGAAAATGGAAGGACCCAAAATCTATGGCCTCTGTCCTTTTCCAAGCTAGGGAACAGGGCGCCGTGAAGCTTCCCCACTGATACCAAGCATTGTCCTCCAAGAGGAGCAGAGGACATCTGAAATACTGAAATGAAATGACTGGACAGAGCATATTTATGAAATTGAATAATGTTTCTTTTTCCCTATTGACAATAAGATGGAGGCTCCTAAGGAAGATTAGGGTTAGAGAAAATTACAGAAATTAAATTTTCTCTGCATATCTAAGAGTACTGCCAGTGACTTTTTTTTAAACTCATTACAATTGTATGCAACTGTGCCCCATAAAGTGCATTTGTTCCTCATTGTCAGTAACTGATTTATAGTATTTATAAGATCTCCAGGTAAAGAATTGATCAGATAGTATTTAATCTGTTGTTTGCATGCTCCTTAAATAATTCCTATCCAGTTTCTGATGCCTAAAAGGAAAAAAGTCACATAAGTGGCACTTAATAGAATGTTGTCTTTTCTAGGTTTACTTTGAATTGCTAAGACCATCCCAAATCCTACCCATTAGATGTTTCCTTGTCTAATTATGTCTTTCTTTCATTAGTTTCCAAGTCCTTCAAGGAGCTGTTTAGTGACTGTCATCATCGTGGCTATTGAAAATTAAACTATTAATATTAATGTAGCTTAATGCTTTCATTCTTTAACAAGCATTTAAAAGATGACAGCTCTTTATAGTTGGTTAATACAGTGCTCGTTAATGTTTACAAATGTCACAAGGCTAACCACAACAGAGTCCACTGTTTCTCTACCAAAAATCAATCAAAGAAAGGGTGACTGAGTTAGCCTCCTCATGACTTAACATGGCATGTCCATACTAACAAATTTGCCCTAACAGTGTAGTCACGCGTTGTCCCCAGGACGTGGGGTATGATTTAATAAAATGAAGCAGGCAGAAGAAGAAGAATGACTAACACATGAATAGTTGTTTATGCCAACTGTTTGGTGTTGAGGAAAAGAGCCCAGAACTTCGAGTCAGATGATCTGGATTTGAGGCCCTGCGTTTCCAGTTTTTTATTTGTTTGACTTGAGGAAGTCACTTAATCTCTCTGAACTTCAGTTTGTCTGTTGGGACAATGGAAGTCATAACTCATAGGACCGATGGAATATCGTAAACCACGACTGGAGCTCAGAGGCTCCATGCAGTGCTTTACAACATTCTGTGAAGTACCCACAGGCGCATGCTCGTGACACCCTCCGTGGCTCCATTGTCCAAGGGGAGAAGAAAAGCTCTCTTTATTTCCATAGACCATTGATGAGCACTTCCTCCTGGGACTTTAGATGTTACATTATTCAAATGCTACCTTTCGCTGTAAAGCCACATTTTGTTCATGTGACTCACAGACACCACTTGAAAAATGGCATGACCATATACCGAAATTACCAAATTCCTTATCCTTTAGTAATCACTAGGAAAGGAACTGTTCCTAGAATATGGGAGAATAGGAAGAAATTTAAAATGATGAAAAATACAGAGGGAAATATTGTTTATCTCTTTGAGCTGGAAAATATGAGACCATCCAGATTTCACAAGACCTATTTTTACCAGACCTTGTTCTCTAGAGAGCTTACAGGCAGGATCCTCTTTCCTGGTCCCCTCCTCCTCCATTCTCAAAATCATCCCCCTCAATATTTTAATTAGCTAGTTTTCTTTCTTAAACCTCCATGTGGGTTTCCAATTCCCTCTTGAATCAGGTTCAAATCTTCTGATTGTCCATAATGAATATTATTCCCTTACCTCCCAGGTTCTGATTTCCGGCTAGAGATTGATTTAGCCCCATTGGGAAAGTCCCTCACATCCTCCTCCCATACCTGCCACATCTCTTTCCCTCTCAGGCAACTGAATGCTGTTCTCAGTGCCTGGAATGACCTTTCTCATCCTCTGGCAACTAACATTCTGCTCAAGGCTGATTACCTCCAAAACCCGTGTGGGATTATCCCCTTGATTCATGCAGTCTCTCTACCCCTATATAATGGATGCATGCAGTTTCATATGTTTACTCCTAACTTCCATCACAGTGTTCCGTGGGTTTTACCATTCATATTATGCATGAGACACTGGGAGGGATGCACCAAAATAGATGAGGTCCGTGCTCTCTGCTCTCTGAAGCTCACAGAAATTTCCACGAGAGAAAAACTCGGCTTTAAAAATCCGCCAGGTGCAGAGAGTGGGCAGCTATCTAGCATAGAACCGCTTGCTGACATCTCACCCACATTCCCCACTCCTGTGTTGAAGGGGGCAAACACGGGGTGAAGGGGAAGGACAGAGCTCTTCTGTACCAGGAGCCCACCCAAGGCAGAACCCGCTGGGGTGGACACCGGGGAGCGCAGCACACTTAGATTTAAATCAAATTTGAAGCTTTGGTTATTACAGGGATTGTCACTAGGCACAACTAATGACTGAATCCAGATTGTGTTCTCATCTTTTTCTTATTTTCTCAAAGTGGCCAGGAAACCATGAGGCTTCTCAAGGTTTGATGCTAAGTGAGAGGAGTATTCCCACTGAGCCAGTTTAGAAACATCGGGGGGGGGGGGGAGGGGGGACAGAGATACAGCAGCTTTGTCAGCGAGTCCCAGGGAGTCCTGATTCATATAACGTGATGTGATTGTTCCACTTGCAGCTGGATTTATCTTTGCAACGTAGGTTAAAGAAATGCACTGAATCTTCTCACTCTCTCCTACCTTGTTCCTCTTGTGGCTGGACGTGTCTATTTATGAGGTATCGACTTCAGGTTAGAAGTGAGAACTGAACCATTTCCAACTGTAAACTCAGTTTATATCCTCAAAGTGGGAGTGAGCTTCTGATTAAATGAGCCCTGAGCTGAGCTGAGCATCATTTACAAAGAAGTGATGCCAAAATTATTCTTGTTTTGTTTTGTTTTAAAATCCAGTGAGAACTTCTGAACAGAAACCAACCCTATATTTTTGAAAGCCACTGAACCAGAATTCGATTAGAGCATCAGAATCATTTCTGAAGTAAATTTGAACCCAGTTGATATTTTATTAGATCCAAGTCCTCGGTTAAGATAAAGTGTGTGCTCATGTAACAGAACAAAGTTAAATGGCCCACACAGAGATTAACTACGAGGCCTTTCACTCATTAGTACCATGTTTTAAAACTAAAACAACTGAGATGGCTTTTCACAAACCGCTACAATTTACACAAAGAGAGAGCTTCCTAATTTTCTCTGGGAAAGAAGGTTTGAATCAAAAAATGTTCGGTGATTTAACCAAGATCATGTGGAATGTCAGAGAAGGGGTGGGATGGTTCAAACATTGTTTGCCTTTGGGTTTTGCCTACGGAAGAACAGGTAGGCTCAAAGTTATAACCTAATTCACATAAACTCATTAATTTTGGAGATACTTCCAATTATTGACGTTGACAGTTACCAGTCATCAAGGCTGTTGAAAGAGAATTTTCACTCTCTTTGTTAAATGAGTAAAGCTGTTAAGGAAAGTTCTAGTGATTCTTACTTAAACCTGGTTAAATCAAAGCTGATTCTTTGTCCTCTAAGTACAGCGCAAAAAGTGAGTAGTGTTTCCCCCCACATTGGTTGGTTGGTATTACCTCCACCAGAAACTTAAATGCTTCCCCAGTTGACTGACCTACATATGTCAGAATTTTTTACTTTATTTTGCCACCTGTGACTCACTGAGCTGGAACCATGACCAAGTTTAACTAGAGAGAGCTCTAGGTATGCCATGGACTTTGCTACAGAATCCCAGCCCTGAGACACCACTCGATGGCTTCTGTGTGGCTGTGAATTACATTTGCCACCATTCCTTTTATGTATTGAATGTAATAAATATTTTCCTACACGTTTAGGGCAATTGATTATTTTTATCTTACTTCTTAGAGGCTGTCATTTAAAGAATTTTCAATATTTTATTCTCAGTTGTTTATATTATAGAAAACAAAGACTATATTTAAAAGACATATTCATAAAAAGCAACAGCCCAGGTTGCTCTAATTAAACAAAGTGTGTGTGTGTGTGTGTGTGTGTGTGTGTTTCTCCAGGACATTTCAGTGTGTAATAGCAAAGGGACGACTCCATTTTAAATACTAAATCCCTTGAATTAAAACTGTTTTCAAGTAGCAGTTAATTATTTTAAGTGGACAAGAAGTGAGCATGTATGTGTTATTTGCTCCTTAGAAACTCCCTTTGTGTTTCAGTTCACACCTGGTAAATTGGTGAGCTGTTTTGCAGAAGGCGTCTCCAAAAGGCTTTAGTGTGTCTCTGAATTCCCCGTAGAAAAGTGGCTGCTCTTTGATAGCAGAAAGTGAACATTATCTAATCCTGATTGTTTTGTAGTAATGTGATTATTAATAAAGTCACTGAGCATTTTTATTACTTCACTGTCCCAGTGGACCCCAAGTCTAGGTAACTGCATTGTAAAATCTATTACTTTTGCTTCTGGTGTTCAAGTATGATCCATTTCTAATCCTGTAAAATGTTTCAGTTGCCATGTTTTCTGTATTTAATCTCCTGGGACATCATCCTGGTGCCTAAATCTATTCACACGCAGGGCAGCTTTACATGTGGCTCAAGTCAGGGTCCATCTGAGTGCTGTGACATCGAGGGGTCCCAAAGAGGGTCTACAGCACAAAATACCCCTCCTCCCTTTCCATGCTACCCCTCCTCCCTTTCCATGCCCCGCGCTGTAGGTCTACAGCTAACAATTATTCTACCAGTGGGTGGCGGGGTTTCTGTTGCTTGTGAAGAGAGGCCCACTTTCCATTTATTTGGGAACGTTCCTCTTTAGTGCATCGCATGCTTATCCTGTTCTCTTCTACCTGCGTTTGCAGCTCAGCCATTGACTCAGAGTCAGTCTGCCACTAAACAGAAAAAAGTTGAGGAGATCGATATCAACAGGATGCAGCATCCGTTTTTCTCTACTCGAACGTGCTTATTCCACCTGTAAACCTAAGCCAGCCGATCTTGGGACATGGCTCCTATCCTAACAAGAACATACCAAAGCCAAAGCAAAATATAGGTGACAGAGAATATCTGCTAAGATAACGGGATTTCTTTCTTGAAGCTGTATTGCTACTTTTATGGCCTACACTGTCTGTCTGGGTTTCCATGCTCTCCTGCCTGATGTCTGAATTTATAATGTCCAAACCCCCAGAATGGCTTACTATAATCTTCAGAGTTAACCTTGTCCATCACCATGTGCTAACACGCAGTGAATTTCAACCTAGTTTGCACCCACCACTTGCTATTCCTGTGGATCTCACCTGTCTCCCCTACTTCTGACATCTACCACTGCTCTGATGTTAGATTTACAGATACACCTTTACACTGGAGGGCCTGCCTAGGTCCCGACACCTGTATCCATCTTGCCTGTTAGTCTGTGAGACCTGCCAATACCGTGTGTCCCCTCACACCCAGCCTCCTTCGCCTTACCCTAGATCTCTAGGCCCCCAGCTCCCGATCCTAAATGCACCGTAGGTTTTTGGAGTCGTCAGTACAAGGAGGAAAGCATCCAGTTACGACAACACATACTAAATGAGTCAGACATAACTTTCGTAATAGTGGCCTTTTAGAAGAGTGTACTTGTCAATACATATATGTCTGTACTTGACAGAATTCCAGGTACAGTGACAAAAAAATGGGGAAAAGTCTAGGCCCCTGTAGAAAATTAATTTAGGGGCAGAAAACCAAGTCTTTCTTAAACCTCGATGACTTATCTCTGCTTTCAGATCAGCCTTTGGCCATCAGCACAACTTGCCCCTGCCTGTGTAAGTCCTGTTTGCAGGGTGTTCAGGTTTTGATTCTTACTAAAGTACAAATACTCTTGGGAAAAGTGACTCCTCAGACTTCCACCAGATATTTGACATGTCTGGGTAGAGTTTCCATTTTGTTCTGATAACCAGGAGAAGAATAAGGAGATTAAACACCTGGGAAGGGTGGAAATATAGGAAGGGATTTAGAAAGGAGAAACCGAGGCAACTAGCAGGACGCTTCACCTGCTTTGGAACTTTGCAGAGGGTTGGTTTCCGTTGCAATGATAATTTGGAAATGGGTAATCAAGTATTACTCTGAACTTCCATGAGTCAGTGGTTGAGGAGAGAAGACTTTTAGGGGTTCATGAGCATCGTGGAGAAAACTAGTCTGTGGTCCTTCCTGTAGTCGTGGCAGTGGGAAATAGTTTGCAACTATTTTTGTAATCTATAGACTAATTTATCATTTTGTAAAAACCTTTAGATCAATTTAATCGCATTCATTTCAGGTGCACTTGGATTAATCCTGGAAATTAATTTCTGAGGTGTAACACTAGTATTTTAAATTATAAAAAAAACTAACCAAATTACGTTGTCAACTTGCAATTTTTAGTTGTTAAAACACTAAATTTTTTATCTCCTGATTGTTTGGCTTTCTAATAGTATATCTTACTTGACTGGTCTTATTGATGCCAATTGACTATTTATTTACCTTGCTTCTTTGGATAATCCCAGCTTGGTGGCTAACTGACTTTATTTCCTCTTGTTACTGCATAAGTTTTTATTGATTAACAACTATTGGGTACTATCATTAATGCCACATTTGTCAAAAGGATATTATCCTTCAGCAGCACTGCTCTCTCTGTCTCTGTCTCTTTCTGTCTCCCTCACTCTCATTTTCTCTCATTCTCTCTCACTTCTCACACACACACACACACACACACAAATACACCCACACAGACACAAACTGTGAAATTGATGACCAGTTGCCTGTAATCCCAGAGCCTGACAGTACGACTGTGTTTATGAGCTTAAGCCTTCCCACCACCAACTTACACAAGACAAACTGTTAAGTGTTTGGTGCTATAGTATATGAGTTAACATCTTGAGAAGATTGTTATTATAAAAGTAATGACTTACATTTGTACAGTTGTTTTCAGTTTCACACTATCTTATTTTAGTCTCACTATAGCCCAGTGCTATATACAGGGCAAATATTATTCTTCTTCACATGCATGGATGTGTGCGCACACACACACACACACACACGCTCAGAATATCTTGCCCAGGGTCATGTAATTAGATAGTAGTAGTTTAGGGACTCCAAATCCATTCCAGTGCTCTCTCCAAACCAGTAACGTATCTATCCAGTTTTCAGCAGCAGTATTACTACAGGTGTACCCCAGTGGACCTACAGGTATAAGATGTTCCATAAAAACTGTGCATATAATTTTATAGAATGAATTCATTCTAAATCATATGTACTGAATTTACTATGAAGATTTCTTTTTAAACATGAATAACTTCTCCCTAATTTATCTTTTGCAACAGAAGCATGAATTTTTATACACAGGATTTTTAAGAGCATGAGTAGCTCATATTTATTTTCTGCCTGGATTTCACATACATTTGATACCCAAAATGAGCTGCAGGCTAATGTAATCATAGAAACATTTTAGGAGACAGAAAAGCTAATGTATATTCTTGATTTTCCCCTTGACCTTCCTTGCCACACTTAACCTTTCTGTTGGAACTTCCTCTATTGGCAAAAAATTCTGCATAATTATATCACGTTATTATCTCATCAGTATGCAGTCTAAGTTCTCTTGGAAGTAAGGGAATATTGTAAACACTAGGACTTGCCATCCCCCAAAACAGAGTGGTGACGACTGCCTAACAGTGACAAAAAACTGGCATTATTTAGCTGCCACCATCACCACCATGAAAAAGTTCATTCACAGATGGTGTCGCCCTGTCCCCCAAAACCAGAATTTAGCATCTGAATCTCCTGTTTCAACCTGGCCTTCCAGGCAGCCACCGTAAAACTGATGCTCTGGATGTTAACCTCAGAGTATGGTCTGAAGACCGGCAGCATTGCCCAAGAGCTTGTTGGAGATGCAGAATCTCGGGCCCTGTCCCAGATCTACTGGATCAGAATCTTTATGACATAAGAGCACCAGGCAGTCTACATGTGCTTTGAAGTTTAAGAAGCAGTTTGCCTATGAAATATCTGTTCCATTTTTGAACACTTCCAGTGTTGGGTCATCTAAAAATGTGTCAGCAGGGATGAATGGATGTCTTCTTCTGACTGTGGGCTATTTCATTGGACAGGAGTTGGAGAAAATCCCCGAGACCTCCACGGCCCCTGCATGTAGTTGTGACAAAGAAGGAAACAGCAGACAAGCCCCTCCCTCATGGTCCCCGCTGGAGCTCTTCAACCTCCCTGGACGTTGTTGCCTGTGTGGGGTCAGTGACAGCTTTCACTCCCTTTGCTGCAGAAGAAAGTACTTGAACTTGACACAGTTTGGGCTTCCTCTGTTATGTACAGAAACACTAATGGTTAAGTCAAAAACATCTTTTTAAAAAAATTAATTCTGTTGCAAGATGAATGATGAGCTAAACTTAGCTCCAAATGGAATTAAAACTGGGGTGTTTCTTTTCAAACCGTCAGTTTGTTTATGCAGTGGCTTCAGCCCTGAGCAGTATCACCTTCAAAGAGAAAAGCAGTTCTGGCTGAGAGCTGCCAGTTCGCATGAAGCAACCCCAGGCTCCAGGATGCTCGAGGCCCTGATTTGTTTGTGCGGTGTAAGCTTACATTTATGCAGTGACACATACAGAATACATGCCTGACATCTTCCATTAACTTAAAGAGTCAAATGGGTGAACAGCCTTTGCAGAGCCATTTCCCTCCTTTACCAAATGTCCAGTTCCTTCTAAAGCTACTTGGTAGCTTGAGTGTCATTTTTCAGATCTGGAAATTTTCTCCTTAGAGTACAAGTGTGTTTCAGACTCTAGGGCGACGTCTCTGGGCTCTCCTCACCATCAGTCTGGGATCACTTATCACTTATCAAAACGAATCTCTGTCTGAATGATGAGGCATCAGACAAAACTCTGTTGAGCTGAACTTCATTTGAAGCAGCGTAGGTCCAAGTGTGAGTGAAAGAAATATTTATTTTCTACTGTAAAGTAAATAAAACCTCTGCATTTGATATCATCCCTTCTTTCATGGCCCTCCCTCCTGCCATATATCTGCGGGTGCTGAGTCTTCATAAATCATAGGGTAGATTTTTTCCAGGATTTCGAACAGTCATGGTGGCAACATCAACACATGTGAAGAGTTTTTAAAAAGCTTCTGAATATAGGTTGCTGCGTGGGGAGCAAGGGTTGAGGATCTGCACCCTCCGTTACAACCTGGTTTGACCTGGTGTGCTTTGAGTCTGTAGAAAACACTAGAAGCCTGTAGAGGGTCAGACAAAGGAACACGCAGTATCCTTCCTCATACATTCACCTTGGGACCATTAATATTTCTACTACAGGGGAAAGGGTACAGGTGTTTCCAAAGCTCTCTTTTCACACCTGTAGCAGGGGCAAAGGAACAAAGTCAAAGTAGTCCTTCAGCTGTTTGTATTGTAAATTTTTGGACATTTGAGCAGTAATATTAACAGCCAAATCTCTTCTCTGAACAACCCTTCCTTTTCCCCAGCAGAATGCCATGATGCGGATAAGAAGCATGTGTTAGCTGACCCAAAAACTTTTTTTCAGCTTGGTTTGATTTAGAGAATGAGAACTCTGTAACCCCACGTTTCATTAAAAAGAGTTATATTTAAAAAGTAAACTGATTAAGGGCTAACTTATTCCCCTAACATTCAAGAGGTGAAAATGTGGTTAACTGCTTAATTTTTAGGATATTGTGCCGACAGAGAATTTGCAGATTTTTTTTCCAAAGCATTTTCTGATTACAAAACAGTGCAATCAATAATCCACTCTCCCTTTTAATGTTGAAAAGTAAAGAACAAAAGCCCATTGTGCTGGTAATCTATCTTAGGTATTTGGCCCAAGAACAAAATTCTAAAAAGTTACAAAGCAAAACTTCACTTTTGGGATGGGTTATTTATTTGGAGCCTTGATATTTTTAAGTCAGGTGCATGAGGACTGGGGTAAGGATAGAGCAGCAGTCATTTTCCAACAGTGCTCCACTTAAAGTAACCCACTAGTCTGTAGATTTCACAGTGGTGGAAATCTCATCTTTGTTCATTCGCTAATCCTCATTACTTAGCACAGTGTCTGACCTAATACTGTTACAGAGTCCCACCTCCTTCTGCTCACTGCACAACAGGCCAGTAACTAGGAAGATGTGGTGTTGGGGCAAGGTACAATGACTTTATTCAGAAAGCCAGCAGACTGAGAAGATGGCAGACTAATGTCCTGGAGAACTATCCTAACCCAAGTCAGAATTCAGGCTCCTTTTATACTGGAAAGGGGAGGGGGTGTGGTTGGTTGTTGCAAGCGTCTTTGTGTCGGAATCTTTTGTTCTTGCAGCTGCCCACGTAGGTCAGGTCATGGTGTCCCTGTAAACATCCAACTAGACAAATGTTATTCTCTTCTGCAACTTTTTATCTCTGTATCAATGGAAAAGTGTTATACCCTTAAAAGTCAGAGCCTGGAGAATGGGCTGTCCTGTATATTTCAGGCGACAGGCAACATCCTTTTACAAAAGGTGCATAACCAGCATGACTAAGCACAGGAAACAGAGCACAGGGTTAGAGCTAAAGGAACAGATCTAGTATGGAGTCAGATTTATTCTTCCCTATTGCAGTATTACATTCTCAACAAAGATCTAGTGAATGAATCAATGAACAATAAATCAATTAATCACTGACTGAGTCCAAGCTTATGGCTTACAACAGGGATCAACAAACATTCTCCATAAAGGGCTAAATAATAAATATTTTTGGCTTTACACCATATGGTCTCTGTCTTAACTACTCACCTCTCCTGCTGTAGCAAAAGCATCCATAGACAATTTATAAACAAATATGCATGGAGTGTTCCAGTAAACTTTATTACAAAAACAGCCATTGGGCTGTATTCAGCCCATATACCATTATTAGCAAACCCTTGATTTCTGGGATACAATGTCCTGAGGTTTTGGCTTCAATTATCCTACCTTCGACTTTATGTTCTTCATGTACTCACTCATAAATTTCTTAATATTTATTGAGTAAAGCACAGTCCTAGGGCTGGGGAGAATATCTAAATATATAAAACATGCTTTCTAACCTTAAGGAACTTTCAGTATAATAGTCCCTCTTCCAAACTCAATCAAGTAAGTCCTCACTCCAGGGTCAGCGTAAGAAAAAGTCAGGGTTACACCAACTGGTAAATCTCCATTGATTAAAAAAAAAAAAGAAGAAGCAAAACAAAACTATCACATTCGAGGAAGGATTTACCTCCTAAAATGTGTTAACATTTTTTAAAAATTTTAAGTAGACTTTCTATTGAAGTATAAACTTCATATAGAAATAGGCAATCATAAGTATGATTTTGAAGAATTTTCACCTGACACCAGCACCTGAATCAAAAATATATGTTACTGGCATCCCCAAAGTCCTTCAGACATTACACTGCATACACCCCACCAATCCCAAGTTAGCTATTGCCATGGCCTTAGCTACATTGCCTACTTAAGACATGCATCTCTTAAGATGCTACCAGAGAATCCATGTGTTACAGAATTTTGCTTTGAACATATAATCACTTCCCTCTTCTAGCCCATGTCTTTCCGTTGGGAATTATTCCATTTTCATGGAACTTGGGTAGAGTCTGCAACATATACCAAAACAAACAGTGCTTTCTCATTTCAGGCTGCCTGTGTTTCAAAATAAGCAGGGAAGTAGCTTCTCTCTCTGGTTGGGTGAGGAATTAGGAGGGTGTGATTCTGAAGCTCCCAGGGGTCACCACACAGTCGTAGGATACAGCCAACTCCAAGGCTCCTGGAATCTAGCTGCACTCTAAACTAACTCTACGTCTGTTGTCTTCAATTTAATGAGTCAATAAATAATCCCCTCCTGCTTTTTTATAGCTTATTAGTTAGACTGAGAACCAAGGTCCTGAGACAGAAGACCAGGCTGGAATTTGTTCTCATTATTGTATAATTTGAAAATCTTTGAACACAAATATGATTTGTAAGCATAAGAATAAAGAAAAAGGTGGTGGGAGGAGCTGGGAAAGAAAAAAACAAAACAAAGCAAAACACCGTAGTCAAAGAGGTGGGAAGAAAACCAGAAACGCGCAGTGACAGGGATGCTGAGGGAGCAAAACCAAGTCCCTACAAGGGCGGCAGATGCTTCAAAGAGGAAAAATATACCACAGAATTCATCCTTTTATCCATTTGATCGTATCTATTGAGCACTACTGTGTGCCAGAGACTCTAATAAGTGCTGGAGACATACCAACATAGAAAAGAAACCAAAGGTCCCTGCTCTTGTGGGGCTTCTAAGCCAGAGCAGAAAAATCCTTCAATCTGATCTTATGGAACAGCCCTATAGACAAGATATTTCATTAGGCAGAACGCACATTTCCAAGAACATCAGGAGTGAATGCTGGCAATGAAGTGGAGACAGTGTTGCTTGATGCCAGGATTTGCCACACAGCTCTCAGATGGCCCTGTCACCAGTCTTTATGTTACCTATCTACATTCATGCAGGTTTCCTTAAAAGTGACACCGTGGAAGTGCAAATATTTGTTATGTTGGCTGTTTTTCCTTAAAAGTATTTAATTCCAGTGGCTTCTGTTGGCGTATTGACTTTATTTAGCAGCACTGCATGGAAAGGTCTCCAGTCTCTCCCACCACCATCTCTCCAGGGCCCACAGCCATTAGCACAAAGGCCAGGATGGTCCTCCCACACTGCTTCATGTGAATAGCACTATTGACATGAACCATGAGCTCAAGTTTTGGCTTTTAAAATAGGCTCAAATGTGATGAACACAGAATTATGATGACTCTTGTAATTCTAAGTCTCTTCTCAGATTTCCTCAAGACTGGGAAAGCTTTTGATTTTTTACGAGGTTGTCGGTGAGTGGTAGGGAAGAGCATACGTGTGTCACCATTGTTTCCCCAGGAAGTAGAAAGATCAGAGCTGTCACTGACATCTCCAGATGCTTCAGTTGTATCATAACCACCTTGGCAGCCAAGCATTTTCATTTTCTACTTGTCCAGGGACCTCTGGTTGATGTTACTGACAGTCTGAATTTCATAAGTGGACTTCTAAGCAGCAAACAAGAGTTAGATGAACAGCTCTTGCTATTCATACCATGTCCATACTCCAGTTCAAAATCATGTTTGAGATAGGATAAGAAGAACACAGAAGAGCCTATGTTGCATTTTATGGGTTTATGACTATGTTATTGAAATAGATCACTTAATACCCAGTTACTGTGTATAATATACATAAATTATCGATTTCTAAGGAAATAAAGTACAATAAAAATTCACTAAAACTCAGTTAAACCTGATTTACTCATTGATGATTCAGAAGTTACTGAATTAGACATTACTGAAGGATGAAATGCCTTCATTTTAAATTTCATTTAGCTTATACTCTATAGATAGTCAGAATTAATTTCTTTTATATGATGGAATGCCAAATAGTCCAACATTTGCTATAGATCTTGAAATCCATACATCTAGCTACATAATGAGACAGTATTCCACAATACCAATGAACTTCTGGAAATACTTGGTCTTTGATGACTCAAGCCAATTTAAAAGAAAGAAATGCAGATACATTTCTTAAACTAGAAATTTGAAACCATCTAGATGATGATTAATAATTAGTGGAAGTGAAGAAGTAAGACTGTCACTATTTGCAGATAACATGATACCATACATAGAAAATCCTAAAGTGTCCACCAGAAAAACTGTTAGAATAAATGAATTCAGTAAAGTTGCAGGATACAAGATTAATACACATAAATCTGTTGCTTTTCTATACACTAATAAGAAACTATCAGGAAGAGAAAGCAAGAAAACAGTCTTGTTTAAAATCCCATAAAAAAGAATAAACTTAACCAAGGAGGTGGAATATACTTTGAAAATTATAAAACATTGATAAAGGAAATTGAGATGATACAAAGAAATGGAAAGCTATCCCATGTTTGTGGATTGGAAGAATGAATATTCCTAAAATGTCCATAATACTCAAAGCAATCTACAGATTTAATACTATCCTTATCAAAATATCCATTTTCACAGAACTAGAACAAATAACCCTAAAATTCATATGGAACCACAAAAGACTCCAAGTAGCCAAAGCAATCTTGAGAAAAAAGAGCAAAGCTGGAGGTATCACACTCCATGACTTCAGACTATGCTATAAAACTGTAGTGATCAAAACATTATGGTACTGGCACAAAAACAGACACATAGCTTAATGGAACAGAACAGAGACAGTGCCATGTAAAAGAATGAAATGAGAACATTTTCTAACACCATATACAAAAATAAACTCAAAATGGATTAAAGACCTAAATATAAGATTGGATCCATAAAACTCCTAGAAGAAAACATGGACAGAACACTCTCTGACATAAATTGTAGCAATATATTTTGGATCTGTCTCCTAAGGCAAAGGAAACAAAAGCAAAAATAAACAAATGGAACCTAATTAAACTTCAAAGCTTTTGCACAGCAAAGGGAACCAACAACAAAATGAAGACAATCTACTGAAATAAAATATGCAAAAGATACGACTGGTAAGGGGTTAATATCCAAAATATATAAACAGCTCATACAACTCAATATCAAAAAATAAAAACAAAGCAATTAAAAAATGGGAAGAAGATCTGAATAGATGTTTTTCCAAACAAGATATACAGGTGGCCAACAGGCACGTGATAAGATGCTCAACATCATTAATCATCAGAGAAATGCAAATCAGAGCCATAATAAGATATTACCTCACACCTGTCAGAATGGCTATCATCAAAGAGTCTACAAATAACAAATGTTGGCAACGATGTGGAGAAAAGAGAACCTTAATGTACTGTTGATGGGAAAGTAAATTGGTGTGGCTACTATGGAAAATAGTATGGAGGTTCCTCAAAAAACTAAAACTAGACCTACCGTATGATCCATCAATTCCACTCCTAGGCAAATATCTGAAGAAAACAAAAACACTAATTCAAAAAGATATCTGTACCCCAATGTTCATAGTAGTGTTATTTACAATAGCCAAGATATGATAGCAACCTAACTGTCCATCAACAGATGAATAGATGTGATATGTATATATAATGGAATATTACTCAGCCATTAAAAAAGAATGGAATTTTGCCATTTGCAACAACATGGATGGACCTGGACGGTATTATGCTTCAAGAACTAAGTCAGACAGAGACCAGTACTGTATGTTATCAGTTATATGTGGACACCAAAAAATGAAACAAACAAATGAATATAACAAAACAGAAACAGACTCATAGACACAGAAAACAAACTATTAGTTACCAGTGGGGAGAGGGAAGGAGGGAAGGGCAAGATAGGGGTAGGGGATTAAGAAGTTCAAACCATATATATATATATATATTTATATATATAATAAATAAGTTACAGGGATATATTGTACAACACAGGGAATACAGCCACTATGTTATGATAACTTTAAATGAAATATAATCTATAAAATCTATAAAAATATCGGATCACTATGTTGCATACCTGAAACTAATAAAATATTATAGATCAACTACATGCAATAATTTTTTAAATTAAAAATAAGAAAACAATAATTAGAAGGAAACAAAACTTTATGTTACCAGTTAATACGGATTAACTGAGAACCTATACCCTAATTAATACTGACTAAAAGCAAAAACAAAACAAAGACAAAATGGGAATGTTATATGATTATCAATCGTGGCTTGTCCAGTTATCTTATTGTAAGTTATACAGATTTTGCATATAGATGATATTTGCTTTGCTTGGTTCTGCTTTGCAAATAGAATGAATTAAAATATTCTTCAATGTGCAACTAATACATATGGAGTTGGGGTCCAGGCTTGAGCCCAAATTCTGACACCTGATCTGTTTGGAGGCCTGGGAGGTAGCCTATCGTGAGTCTATGGGTGTGAGGAACCCAGAAGTTCTCTGAGGGAGATTTATCCAGAGGAAAGGGGCCTCAATGGAGGAGGGACTGAGTTCACAGTGATCGCTGAGCCCAGTGACTGGGGTTTTCTTTGTTACTCAGCAAAGCTCCATGAGTTCCTAGGCAAAAATGAAAGCTGAGCAAGATGAAAAGAACTGCTTTCACTCAAATCTTCACGAGTTATTGGAAATGCAAGACAGACCTCTTTGTGGCGTATTAAAAGGGAAGGGAGGATTTACCGCATAGGGTCTCTGAATTTTGACATTCTCTGCACTCATGAGACAGGAGTCAGCTGGCAGCAGGAGCGGCATTGAGAAGGTCACATGAGGCACCGTCATCACTTGGCTTTGGAATCACAAAGTAATCTGACACCAAAGATAGTGGACAGTGACAGATGTAAAAGGCCCAGATGTGACCCAACAGGTAGCAGAGTTTAGATTAGGAGGAAGGGTTAATGACTTAAGGCACATGGGGCTCTCAGAAACCATGGCTTGGGGCACTTGGCAGTGGCCTTTTGGTTTCAGAACAGAGAATAAGTGTGAGCCAAAGAAATCTTATTTTGTTGGTAACGTAATTCGGCTTTACGTATCTCAGGACTTCCCCAAGACACTGCTAACACACATCCATAAAGCCAAGCGATCAGAGAAAGGAGTAACTTGACTTCTTAAGTGCTTCCTTTTCTAAGAAAATACAAAGCAATCTCTCCTTAATGATTTGCAATTAAAATCATTCAGGTAATTATGTTTAATGAATAAGATATCTCTTCATCTGAAGGCATCCTGAATGAGTCAGAAAGGACATATTCTTGCGGAAGATAAATATACTTGTGTCTGTGGGTGTGCACACCCTCCTCTGCCCACCTTTTCCTTTGTCTCTTGTCCCTCCAAGGAGCAGAGGGTTCCATTATTGGAAGTGGGTGAGTCCGAGCCCCCCGGGGGTGGGTGGACAGCGGTGCAGTGAAGGGGCCCTTGTCTGGTAGGTGAACGCCGCTGGTTCTGGGTTTCTGAGACTGCTTCCCCACACGTGACTGTTAGACAAGCCTGGTCACCTGTTGACCCCTACACTCTGCCTTAAAAATCACTGTCGGAGCTCCCCAGGCAGCATTTGTTACGTGCAACCAGATTTGGTTTGGCTCGTCTGTAAATGTCGTCAGCCCCTGCCTTTTCCAGTCCCCCTCCCCTCATCACTACTTCAGGACACCAGGATCCAGCAACCTACCAGACACTCGTTTTCACGAAAAAAAAAAAAAAGAAAAAAAACCCACATAAAAAGAGAACAGAAAAGAGACGCAAAGCATATTCTGGTCCCCTGCGACCCTCTGAATGATTTCACAAGGCCTCTTGTGGATTTTTCTAGGCCTGCCTTGATCTTTCTGAGACCTGACGGGCTAAGCCGGTGCCTCTGGCCAGTGGGTACTGCAGAATCCTTTTTAAGTGAGTGCACGTTCCTGTTCCTGCTGCAGAAAGAACCTTTCTAAAGGGACCTGAACTGTGCTTTTCCAAAACATCGAGCTCCACATGTTCTTACAGGCCAAGAGCTGTTCTCTGAACTCAAAGGCAGGCTAGTGCTTTTATGGAGCTGAGTAGTGGCAGGTGTCCAGCACGACTCATGTGGTGAAGCTCACTGTACTGTGATTTATAAAATGTCCCCAATAAAAGTAAAAAAAAAAAAAAAAAAGAAAAAGAAAAATGAAAAATCTGTTCCTTATTTACCCTACAGTGAAAAAAGCACCATAATGCATTTCTAAGAATGCTTAATTTTATGTGTGTGATCATAATCTTTGAAACACTTGCTAGCGTTTTTCCAGCAGCCTTTCCTCCCTTAAAAAGAACCCAAACATCTTCCCCGCCCTGATTGTCACAAACCAAAAGTAATGAATATTTTCTTCTGTTAGAAGCCTGAAGGCTATTTAACTCCATGAATTTTGAAAGCTGAATTTTTTTTTAATTCTTACTTTCCAAGAAACAATGAAAGTGGATCACGTATAAATTAATGTTAGAATTTGACAGAGTTGGGAGAGGACAGAGGGAATTCCAGTTTGCCATTCTCCCAAGTTTTAAATATAAATGACTAGATACGTTTTTAAAGGAATATGTATTTATCCATTCATAGAACACTGTACGCCTGATTCAGTAACTGTTTTTATATCTTCAAGAGAAACTTGCCTCTCCTGGGCTTTCCAGTGATGATCACATGAACCCGATAGAATGAGTCAGGGCAGAGGCAGAACTGACGGGACCACAGATACTCCCCTGGGTCTTTTCTGTGAGCAATTCAGTTCTCTGGAGGAGCCCTAGCTTTAGAAGAGAATGGCTAACAGCTGAGCAATTAAATGTTGACTCACCATCAGACTAGAGTCAACGGGAGTTTCGGAAGTCCTCAGGAAAAAGGACTGTACCGTAGGGCACTGTCATAGACTTTGCTTAACCAATTCAGTATCAGATCTTAGGCTTTTCTTTTCTTTTTTTTTCTTTTTCCCATTGTAAGTGTGATGTATTTACATCAGTTCTGTTAAATACACAGAGGATCTCATGCTTTTTTGGGGATGTGGAGCAATTTGGAACAAAAAAATCTAATTAATGCTGATACCTGGAACAGATAAGAGGAAGCCATTATATAAGGCTGTTGTGACGATTCTTATAAGATACATGTAGGATAGTAGTTCTCAGTGGAGGAGATTTTTGCCCCAAAGGGGGCAATTTGGTAATGTCTGGAGATATTCTGATTATCAGAACCTGGGGCTGTTAGTGGCATCTAGTAAGTAGAGTGCTGGACTTCATATAATACCCAGGACAGCCCCTCACAGCAAAGAACTCTCTTGCCCCAAATGTCAATACTACCACTGTTGAGAAATCCCAGTCCACAAGGACAAAATGTTCGTTAGCATAATAGTGTCAAGGTTCTTTTTTTTTGCAAGGTACAGGGTCAAAGTCATTTTATGCAATCCTTTTCTCAAATGAGCTTAGAATGCTGACTACCAAGACAAATGTGATGCTCATCTTGGCAAATGTCCATGCTTCTCCTTGGGTAACTAGGAGGAAATAGCTTTAGCTGTCCACGGTGAAAAGACTGAGCTGGCATCACAGGGCCCAGCATTACCATTGCCTGGGGAACCAGAACCCTCCCCTTGCCGTCAAGAGTCAAGCAATGTCCAGGCCAAAGAATGTTTTTCAGTAGTATTGAGGCAAAAGCCAAAGAGCTACAGTTGGCAGAATTCAAAAAAGCACAAGAGGAGAAAATGTCTTAGCAATTTCCTAACTGGAGGGGGAGGGGTTGTAAAGACTAGAAGCTTTTGTGGGTCTTTGGGAGAATGAGGGGAGGATGACGGAGAGAGAGAGAGACATCTGGAAAGTGGGGCACATCCCTTGGGAACTTCCCTTTTGACTCACTCGTTTTCAAGACCTAAGCTTCCAAGGCTGCTTTCCCTGGACGTTACCAGAGGACAGTTTATATAAAACTGCAACCTGTCTTCATTCTACTTTGTGCTGGTTTTGAGATGTAGCTACTCTTTCAGTAAAAATGCTTCTTCACGTCCAAGATTTAAGAACATCAGCCAGACAAGGAAGTTCTCAAGAAAGGAGTGTGACTATTTGCCCACATCACTGCAAGGACCACTGTCCCAGCCCCTTGAGCAATGACTAAGGTTCCTGGCAGAGACAGTAGGACCACAGGACTGACAGGCCAGTGACAATGGATAACAGTCCTTCCCTCATTTCTGGTTGCCCTCCCCGACAATACTTCAGCAAGGAAAAAACAGAGTGGGTGGTGCCACTTGGCCACCCATCCCTGAGTGACAAGGGGCTAATTAGTATCAATTGATTCTTCAAGAAATGCTAGCAAAAAGTGGACATGATCACAGAAATCACAAGCTCCCAACACAGACTCCAAAAGGATTTTTAAGACAGTTAAACACTTTGTATTAACCTCATTCTGACCTTTGTCTCATTATTGATTGCTCAGTTCCTTGTCCTTGAAAAACTATTTTGGCCAACTTGGTCATATAAAAAAATTCTAAACCCTAATAGAACACAAATGTCTTTATTTTCCCAATAATCCATTTGGAATCATTGTATTTCAAGTCAGAGGGGAACTGGGAGACTATATAGTAATAGGAAAATCTTTCACATACAAGGTAACAAAGGACCTGAAGATCAAGTGTGTTACTCCAGGAAACGCTGAGTCATCCTGTCTTCTCAGATCCTGACTTTCTGATTGGTGTGTTCATTTTCCACCTAGGGATAAATCTCTCATAAGAAGAGTGATATAGCCAACTGAGATTCCAGATCAGTGAAACCAACATTATCCTTACCTGTTTTTCCCAGTGAAAACATTTAATTTCATTGTACTTGGCTGTATCATCTTCTCCCGATCCCTGGGGGAGCTCAGGCACTCGGCAGCTGTGGAGAGGAAGCTAAGCACATCGAGCCTGATATAAATTAGAGGCAAAAACTATTCTCTCAAGTGGAATTTTCCAGAAGCTGCAACCTCCCATTGTCTCTTCAATTTTGAATAGGCTTATCTTCAAAACTGTTGGAAATAGCAAAGTAAATAAGCTTTTATGGGATTACTCATACAAAGCAAGTCAAATGTAAGGTGTGATTAAGGCTTCTGTAGGCTTAACTCTGGCCAAAGGTATCTGTAAGTGAAATATATCGTTAAGGGTGGAGGGTGCGTGTGTACATGGTTTGTGTTACCTCTTATTAGTTTATTCTTTTCAGCTTCTATCTACTCCGCCACTTCCTCCTCCTCCCTGGCCCACCCCTTCCTCCAACTAATTTCTTCTTTTAAACATTGGACTTTATTTATTTATTTATTTATTTATTTATTTATTTATTTATCTTCTTAATGGAGACACTGGGGATTGAACCCAAGACCTCATGCGTGCCAAGCCGATGCTCTACCACTAAGCTATACCCGCCCCCCCCAGTTGATTTCTTTTCATCTAGTTTTTAAGTCCTGAAACTCTGGAAGATGAGGTGACGTTGATTTTGTAATCATGCATTTAACTGAGTTCATACAGATAGTCACTATCTATTACTAGATATGTGAGATCCTTAAGTTAATTGGGGACTGTATCAGGTAAATGAGCTCATTGCCAAATTTCCCATTTACCTAGATTTTTCCTCAAACGGTGCTGCTTAAATGGAATTCCTGATGTGCTTTAGTCTTTCCCTTCTCCTACACATTAGGGAGTGTAATAGCTTAACGTTTCCTTCCTTGTGCCTTGCCGATAAAGGGTTTTCCATGTGAAAGTAGCGTTTTCTACCTAGAAGCAAGAAGATCACTTCTTAACATCTACAGCTGTGAAGGTTTGGTGATACTTCTGCTTTTTTGAAAGGAGGAAGGGACCTGAGGACTTACCGTGGACTCCGTGTGCTCTAGAGCTAGGTGATGTGATGTGCATCTGCCGCGCCATCTGGGCCTGCGACGACTCTCTGGGGCTGGTAGTATTGCTTGCTTTTTTGCAGATGAATAAACTGAAGATGAAGAAGGCCAGCTGTCAGAGCGAATTCAGGCCTGTCTTTCGACCTCAGTATTTACCATCAGTGTTAAGGCTGTAGGTTCCCACATCAGAGTTCCTCTCCTTTCAATTCAGTCAGTAACTCCATTGCTTTGGGGAATTATTTTACTTTATAGTGCTTTTTTAATGTACCTCAGGCTAAGTTTACAAAAACAATTGTTTTGTATATGCATTTATTTATTTACTCAAAAGATGTTTATTGTATCATAGCCACGATATGCCAGGCACTGTGTTAGACGTTGAGGAATCAAAGTCAATAACACCATTTCTATGTGTAATTCTCCTGCATTTTGGTAAAGCCAAGTGCATAATCAGACCACAGGGGTGAGGCGCCTGTGCAGAAGCTCACACCAGCCGAAAGGCAGTCTTGGCTACGCTTAGGAGCATCCGTGCTTCAAGTGCAAGTCTGTATTCCATTACCAACTTTCTGAGAAATTCTGAGACAGCCCCCTGGATACCTCTGGACCTCAGATCTCATCTCTGTTCCTCCATAATGTACTCTACAAACTGTTTGCTTCCTTTTCCAAGGAAACAACAGCAATGAGCCAACTTTGTGTCTGGAAATCAGTCTGTTTCCCTAGCTTTGATTTCCTGTATAACTTCAGGCTGCCCACTTAACCTTTCTTTGCTTTGGTTAATTATTTGCACAAAACAGGTAATAGCTACCTTAGTGGCTGCTGTAGGGCTTAATTAATTAATGTTAATAATATCTTTGAAAATCTAGCATTAACGCTACTAAGTGCAAGGAATTACCGTTATTAGCGGCATCATCATCATCATCCATCGTTCGCATACAGCCAAGGGCAGTCTCTAAGAGGGGGGTGAATCACAGTGCTTGCTTCACGCCTGGCTCCATCTCCTGAGCTTGTTTGCTTGAGCTGAGATTCTGACCCTAATTGCAGGCAATTAGAAATAGAGCAATTGAAATAAGTTGTCTGCCTCTAGAAGGCAAACCATCCCCTGCTTCCACTTCCTTGACACTGTGTTTGCTGCAAATAGCTCAGGCTTTCTCCTGCTTCTCACACAACCATGTCTGTGTACACACAGAATATGTAGAAACTCTCCTTAGCAGCTGACATGGATCTCCTGGAAGCCCTGACCTCTCATCCCTTTAATTGCGTAAAGCAGGGGACTGAGACCAAGAACAACGGAAAAGACAGGTTGGCAAAGCTGTCACCATTGGCATCTTTTACATCAACTACGTTTAAGATGGGCTAGGATGTCTTTCTGTTGGTGATCGCACTAGTTCTTCCCAGGCTGGCACCACCAGTCACCATACCCAGGACGCCAATGTCAAACCTGATGGAATCAGTAACCTTAGGTCTCTGAATCAGCCTGAATGGTGTCATTCACCTTGATGGAAGGATCAGGGTGGCAGATGGTGTAAACATCATGGATCATGGGATGAGGGGTTCCTTTTGTGCCATAAGAGCTTTCTCACTCTGCACAGCTTGTAAAATTGGCTCCTCAGGCATAATACAGTGAACAGCAGAGAGACTCTTGCTATCATAGCTCAGATGGAAATTCTCTCTGGTCTTGTCAAAGCTGATAACATCCATAGAACCAGAAGCGGAGGTCATATCAGTTTGGACCTGGCCATCAATCTTTTTTTTTCCTCACATAGAATAATATATATATTTGTGTGTGTGTGTGTGTGTGTGTGTGTGTGTGTGTGTATAGCATGTATATATATATATATATATTGCAAACTCAAAGCCCTCATGCATTGAGGTAATAGATGTGATGTGCCAACTTAGCTTCAACAGAACAATTTTAATGTTCACATTTAAATAATGTGCTAAATTTGACTTTTATTGCTTTTTAGTGTTTAAAATAAGACTTTTAAAATTGAATTTGGCTTTATTATTATCAAATGAAATACTTCGTATAATACGATTCACGTATGAGTGTTCCCAGGCTTTCTCCTGTCCTCACCCCCCAAAGGGAAAACCATTTGTTCACTTAACACACTTCTGTTCCCTACTCTCCCCCACGCTCCAGAGGAGGGTCTGCTTCTGAGCAGATAAACGGAAAAAAACACCACCATGGCAGTGAAGCCCAGCGGACTCAGCCCATCAATCTTAGTGAACCACTGCATGCAGATCTTAGTTATCTTATCTCCTGACAGGGCATATTTAAGTCCGTTTCTTAAGAAAATTTGGAGGGGGAGACATTCTCTCAGCCTACAGGGACTGGTGGACGGACAAAGAGCAAGCACACTGGTCCATCCTTCTAGCATCCAGTGCCTCAGGGCTGCTGCATCTTTGGTTGTTTCTGGGCACCATTAGCTATGGCTCTATAGGTGCAGAATGAATGTGAGGGGTTTTATACAAGCTTTGGAGACATCATCGGAGGGAACATAATCTATCTAGTGACTTCCAATGTCTAGTTTAGAAAGAGTGACATAGTAGACAACATGTCAGCCTGGAGGAAAAAGGAGAGTGGGTTTAAAAGCTTTCAAGCGCTGATATTCCATATGGAAGAGCTTAAAGCAATCTTATTCTCTTTGGACTCAAGAACAAGAGGAGCCTCTCTTGTTGGACAGAAGGGCTTCTTTAGATGGGAGCATCAGGCCTTTATGATGAGAGCTGAGGGAGGAGGCTAAGACTCAGTGAGGAAGCCAAGCCAGGAAGGACCAATATTATATTCTGAGTAGCCACACAGTCTTTGCCGAATCTCAGTGTGACAGTTTGTGTGAATAGAATATCCACTAAGTATCTAGCATTAAATATTTATTTATTATAATCTCTCGAGTTTCCTTTTCAAGTTTCCTCGGTTATTCCCACATTTTACGCTCTTTTTTAAAAAAGAAATAAAACTGATTTTTTTTTTCCAGAGGAAGGACTCCATTTTCTTGCCAACAAAAAGAAAATTATTCTCTGTACAATTTCATCGATGGTGAAATATAGAATAATATGTTAAATTGCATTTAGGTTTCTTTTAATGTACAAAGACAAATTGGCTACTTAAAAGTTCCCAAGCATGCAAAACCTAAATACCACGATTATTAGTTTATTAATTGAATAAACCTTCTAGTAATTTTCAGACCTCAGAGTCATTTACTACCTCCTACCACAAAAGGCTAAATATAGAATTTCTTTGCTTCTATAGGAAAATGTGATAAATGTTTCAGCCCACACATGAAGAATAGTTTTGCTGTGACTTTTAGGGATATTCCCACATTTAATGATAAAAGCAGAAAGCAATTTAAGAACATTTTCCATGTGTGTCCAAAATGGAAGACACAACGTCGTTTTTTTAAAAAAGAGCCAGCAGTTACTGCTGTCTGAAATGGGCAGTTAATTCATACTAATGTGTACAGGGGCTCGTGGGTGGGTCCATACACACAATCACATACTCAGTGAGCCTACCAGAAATTTTAACATTGTTTTTATTTGTGCAGTTCATCAAATGCAATCTATTCCCATAGAAGGAGCTGCTTTCCCCATGGATTCTGCATACACGTTGGATCAAGGCAGCCACCCGATTCCTCCCAAAGGATGCATATGCAAAAAAAATGACCAAACCACACAGGTGCATAAAATCATGCGAATCCTCCAGCCACGTGTGGAACATAAGGAAAGACTCTGGAGTAGTTATTGCATCAGCATTTTCCCAGTTACTGCAAATGCGATTTACCAAGTGGAACATATCTAGGAAGGATTGGAAGAGAGTCAGGCAGATACTTTTTTTGAGTGGTCATCCGTTTTCTCTCTCTCTCTTTTATGAAAAATGCAGATTACTTTAAGGCCCACTGGATTTACGTATTTTGACTATGGATTCAGTTGCTACTTCCAAAACAATTCACTTTTTTGAGGAGGACAAGAATTTCGATTTCCTCACCCCCTTTTCCATTCCACCCCACTCCATGGTGACCACTGCTAGTGAGTGAAGCCTGATAGTAGAGATGTTTCTAGAGTGTTCCATCTTTTGACGAGGTAAAGTAAAATACTACATGACTGTATGTCACAGAGGAGGTTTTGATTGTGGCCACACAACTCGCAGATAAAATGGTTTGTTCTGTTTTTGCTCTAAGTCTCTTATTTGTATTGATCTCCATGGCACAGATAAGGGAGGGAAAATAACGAACAGTTTTCCAGGAGGATTTTTTTAAGAGCTTCAACCAAAGATCCAAAAAAATAATAGCAGAAATCAAATTCAAAAGAAACAAACAAGGGAGAGATGATCAAATGTTTTGGAAAAACAATTGAGGACAGTGATCATCTACAGGCTTCACCAAAGATTGGGTAGGAAGCCGAGAAGTAGCCCACATTGTTTAATGTTTTGTAGGCAAGTTCATTCATGGGCAGTTTTAGGAAGCCCTAGGGCTGATGGAGATGGTATAGGCATTAGGCCATTTTTCCACGAAATGATTCTAGCAGCTTTCAAGATGTGAGAGATGATATATTATTCTTATATAGAAGTAAATTTTGATTTATTAGAGTATAGGTTGGGAAAGTGACCACCCATGTTTTCTTTTTCATCTTCTTTTCCAGATGTATTTTGTATTTGTATTCTGTTGCTCTAGCAAACTGGACAAGACTTTTGCAAATTTTTGCCCCCCTAATAACATACAATGTTTATATAAGCCCTAGAGCACTTTTCAGACCTTCGATGACAAATTTGCATCAAAATCTAGTTAGAAAGGAAGACTCACTGTCAGTAAATCATAATTCATTGAATTCTTTCTAGGAGAGTGTTTTGTTTTTTGCAGAGTCTTCCCTGCTTATTGGTATAGAAAATTTTAATTTTCATTCTATAAGGCAGAAAATTAAACAGCCACAGATACATTAAATAAGTTCAAGTAAGGCCAAGATGGAACTGAAGTTTGGTCAGTTTAATTTTTGGCCACTCTTCAATTTAGTTTAAACCACAGTTATCACTGATCCGTTCAGTTGCATAACTCATTCTACTGAAGAATGTTAGTCTCTCCCATGCCACACAAGTAGAGCTGGCTGGACTTTCCCAGAAAGGGGGGGTGCTGAAGAGAGTAACACGGGCAGGATCAAGGTCAAGGATAACACACTTCTACCATGAAACAAGCCACAGCAACGAAGGTGGAGACCTTCTGGCCTGTTCCTCAGAATTATCCTTCTTAAAATGTGTCATGTATGATTTTATTGACTATGTACTTGAGATAAAAAAACACAGAGATATATTCTCCTATATGAAAAAAAATGTTTCTTATTTTGGTAAAACTTGATAATATGTCCCAAGTGTTCTAGAAAGAACTCTTCAGAACCCAGTGCCTGGAAATGAGAAAAATACCTAAGCTCTGAATTTCACGTATATTTAGAACATTCAGGGGAGAAGAGAAGAAATCAGTTTCATTTTAAACTCTTCAGTTTAGTTGCCAGCATCAGGATGTCATTTGACTTGCATGCCCTCAGCATATATTGGGAAGTTACTGAGCTAAATGAGGTCGGGAAGGAGTTCCTGATAAAATATCCCTGCCCTTGAGCTGTGTATAAACATGTGTATTCTTAGACGCTTTGTTAACATAGAATAATGTGCTGGTACATTTGTAACTCACTTAAATATTCTCGCAAACAAGATGTCACAAAGTTACATAGTATTCTCATGGCACAAAAATGTAGACATTTACGCTGTGTTTTCAGTGTATTTTTGCCTTGTAATTGCTGCCTGTGGGTAGCTATGGTGAATTAGCATTGAATAGAGGGTAAGACTTTTTCCTTTTCTTCCCATCCCAATAAGATAACTATACCTCTCTACATGAGCCGGTCTGCACGTTTTACTCCCGCATAACTTTTCCCTTGACTGATTCGCCTTTACTGTTTTAGATTCTAAGCTCCGAAAGCACCTGGGACATGTTGAGGTTCACTGCTGTATCCTGCCCAAGTGCCTGCCACACTGTACGCTCGCAATAAATAGTCACAGAAAGGAGAGAAGAGGGAGAAAAAGATGAAGGAAGAGGGAGAGGATTCTATGTCATATAAACATTGTGATCGCACTGGGCACAGTGTGTAGCTCAAATAGTCCTAGATCACTTCCTGTTTTGCTGGTTGGCACATCCTGTTCCTAAGGTGACTAGAACAAACAACCTGCTAGTGGGAAGCCAGTCATCATTTTAAAGATCAGATCCCAACAAGCGTCTACTTGTCTGATTCACTGTTGCTTTGCTCCGTGCAATTTGGTGTTCAGATAATTTGAACTTTACTACTTCAGGCCATTTTTTATGTTTTAATTGTTTTCCTTTAGAAGGGCTAGACCTTCTTTGACTACTCAACACTAAGTAACCGTGTAATTTCTGTGTTCAGAGGGGTTTCATGCTTAGATCCTGGATTCAGTGAAAATGACACTTATGTCGTGTTTCTGTAACATAGATGCACATAACAGTAGTCCCACTGGCTGGAAGGAAATGAGGGAAAGAATCTAGTTGTGAAAAACAGTTAGGTGACTGAGGAGGAGAGGGATTCCAAGACTCGAACCTCTCACTCTGCTCTCCTGCGTCAGTGACGGCAGATCTGGTTTCAGATCATCCTAGGCTTCGTCAGTGGGTACATTATAAATGCCCTTTTACTTATTAAGACAGTTTACTTTGATATTAAACATGCTCCAGATTAATCTTCTAACTACAGATAGTACATGACAACCTTATCTGTAGTGTGGAAGCAAGATTCTGTTTGTTCTTGAATTAAATTTGGTCAAAGAGTGGGGGTCAGACATCCTCTCAAATCTGAAAAATCTTTAAAGGATCAGAGCTTCCAAAATATTGCATGGCTATGAGATTTATCCCTTCTTACTATTGTGTGAAACGATAGTTCATTCATTCTCATTCAACTGTGACAGTATGTTATAATTTATGTATCCATTCTGCTATAAATGGTGTTTTCATGTCACTAAACATTTGGTGTTTTCAATTTAAGGCTATCATAAGTAGTTCTTCTATGGATACTCTTAAACATGCCTTTTAGTGCACATACGTACACACTGAGGTTTGATATATGTGTAGGAAGGAGTATAATTTCTGGGTCGTAGGGTGAGTTTATGTTTATTTTTACTCAACAGTTTTCCAAAATGTTTGTAGCAATATTCACTCCCACAAGAAGTATATGAGGATGAAGGAAGCCAGGCACAGAAGAGTACATACTTGTATAATTTCATTGTATATAAAATTCAAAACCGGGCAAAACTAATTGGTGTTGACAGATAGTGAATACTGGTTACCTCAAGGAAAGAAGTGAAGGGGAAGGAAACTGAAGGGAGTCTCTCAGATGCTATTAACAATCTATTTCTTGGTAATTAAGAGAGAGCATTCATTATAGTTACGTTAAAAAGAATAAAATACCTAGGAGTAAATTTAGCCAGGAGCTGAAAGGCTATATGACTATATGACATTGATGAAAGAAACTGAAGACATAAATAAATGGAAAGATATTTTATGCTCTGGATTAGGAGAATTAATATTGTTAAAATGTCCATACTAACCAAAGCAATCAAAGGTTCAATGCAATGCCTATCAAAATTCCAATGGCATTTTTCACAGAAATTGAAAAGCAATCCTAAAACTTGTATAGAATCACAAAAGACCCCAAATAACCAAAGCAATCTTGAGAAAGAGCAAAGCTGGAGGCATCACGCTCTCTGATTTCAAACTCTTCTACAAAGCTATAGTAATCAAACAGTATGAACTGACATAAAAACAGACACACAGATCAATAGATTATAATAGAGAGCCCAGAAATCAACCCATGCATGTATGGTCAATTAATTTACCACAAAGGAAGCAAGAATATACAATAGGGAAGGACAGTCTCTTCAATAACTGGTATTGGGAAAACTAAACAGCCACATGCAAAAGAATGAAGCCTGAAGCCACAAAATTCCTATTTAGGCAGTAAGCTTCAGGTCTTATGTTGAAGTCTTTAATTCATTTTTGAGTTGATTTTTGTGTATGGTGTAAATTAGTAAATTAGAACTCCAAACAAAGAGTTCAAGAACTCTTAAAGATTTATCCACAGAAGAAAAGCAATTTATGCCTTTATGTTCAGGTTGGGATTTTAAATATGGCATGCATTTTACCAAGTGTCAGTGAATACCTGGAATACAACTCCTATTTATAAATATGACTGACTCTTCCTGTCTTGCCTTCTATGAGGCCTTTCTATATTCATACAGCTACCCATTTTTTCGTGTGCCTTAAATAGATTTCTGTCACTTTTGCAACCAGAATATTAATACTCAAATTGGCAAGTGTTGTAAAAAAACAACAAAGAAACAAACAAAAAACAGAACCTTGGAGAAAATGTGGCACTAACTCACGAGGGCTGGAAGCAGTTTCCCCATTCCAGAACCAGAATGAAAAGCTGTTAATTTGGGGTAACAATTACCTAATTTCTCCTTTGGGATCAGATATTATGCTCTTTGAGGCTGAAAGTTTAAGAATTTTGTGGTCAGTTGTTAGATTAGCAGAGATTACTGAATATTTCTGATGGCCTCCATAGACATTTTTCAAGAGAGTAAGAAGTTCCTATCCAAGGTTACTTTGCTGAAAAGTAGAATTGGAAATAGTGGGCTAAGCATATAACTTTGTTATAAAGAAGATCTTAAACTGCTTAAGATAAGATCCTCATTGGCCTTTCTAAGCTGCAATATTAGTATAGTGTTTTTTGCTAGTATATTAGTCTCTGCTTCTGATGCTCAAGATAACAGGGTTGTGGTTTGAAATATGAATACATAGAAAAAGAGAAGGTGAATCAGAGAACCTCAATTTCACAGTCTTTTACTCCTCTTATTCCACAAAACACCCTTCGCTAATCGGTGGGAAATTAATCTTGGCATCCAATCATTCTAGAGCTGTGCTGTCCAGTATGATAGCCATTAGCCACATGTGTCTATGTAAGTTTAAATTAATTAAAATAAAATAAAATAAAACTAGTTTCTCATTAGCTCTAGCCACTTATCAAGTGCTGAATATCTGTATGTGCCTTGTGCCTACCATATTGGGCAGTACAAAATAAGAACATTTCTATCACTGCAGGAAATTTTATAAGATAGCTCTGATCTAAGATAAATCCTTTTATGGGAAAAAATATCTAACTGCCTCAAGTCAGCCTATTGTGTTTTATTTATGCTCCAAAGCTGATAACTTTAAGTAGAAATTAGGAAACTGGATAGTGTCTTGAGTTTGTAGTTCAGTCTACATTAGACCATATGATTTTCTATACTGCTGATTAGTTAAGAGTGTCCACAATAAGGATGTTGAGCAGCAGCCACTTAAATTCTTAGGATAATTGTATGATCAAAAGGTTCTCAGGACTGAAAAAAAGGTGACTGTGTTTCTCAGCGTCTTAGACAATTCACAGTCACCAGGATCACCACCAAGAGAACTGAACAACTTGGTTAGGACAGCCCAAGGATTCTACAATGCCTCTTTCATGGATAGTTCTGAAAAACACAGAGGAAATATTTCCAGGAGTCTGGTCTTGAGTTCCACATTGACCAGTTCTGGAACTTAGATAATTGTCAAAGAAGTCATTCACTCATCCAATGTCCATCTTACTACCACCATCTATAAGTGTCCAAGGTATGGTGTGTTCCCCTTTCTAATTTTTTAAATGGGAATTTTTACTGCTGCCATCTTCCGCTCCCACCCACCATTATAAATTGGGCTGCAAGTCCATATATTTTATGCACCTCAGGAGCCATACTTGGATCTAACTGAGCCATCTAGAGAAGGAATCCTGAGTTTCTGAACTTAGAGTGATCATATCATTTTTGGAACATTAACACGGTGAAATCTCTAGTAGTCTTATTTTGAGCTGGGTTGGATGGACTTGAGGTTCTATGTGGAACAAGTGAATTATGTTAAGCAAGAGGTCACTAGGAATTTTGTGTGAAAATGAGGAAATGCATGTGTTAGAGCAGCCATAGAATGATGGATAGCTTTTTAGTTGTGGCTAATTCCAGGCTTGGTAGAACATCTCTCCACAATCTGACATATTCTTGATTTTTCACAACATGGCCCCTTCTTGGCTCCAGGACATGGGGCAAACTTGTACTTACCCCAAGACTTTTCCTAGACTCTACCCTGTAGCCAGAGCTGATCACTCTGAAGCTGAGCACCAGACCTAGGCATGATAAAATGAAATACAAAAGTCAAGAATGTGGTCATTACAATCTTTCAGAAAAAAAGAACGTTAGGTTAGGGGCAAGGAAACCCAAGTCTAGTCATAATTCTCTCAGTGTTTTCAACTTGGTTTGGTACTAAAATATCATTATATCCCAATGTGTTTTCTATGGAATGTTAATGATCATCATGCCAGGAGGGAAAAAAACTTGTGTTGGTCATATCTGTGTTTAGTGAAGTCTCTGTGCCGTAAGACTTCTCAGACATGTAATATATTAATGTGCACTGTGAATTTCTAGGAAGACCTGTATATGCAATAATTCTTTAATTTCTTTGATATCAGATCATTTTCTTCCTAAGGAGCTTTTCACCAGGCAGCGCTTCCATGGAACACATTTTGCGAAATGTGTGGTAAGATCTTCCCTGAGATCCATTGCTGCTCCAAGATCCCGTGGATTTATGGTCCCAACATTCACTGGCTTCTGGCACAGCCCAGTCGGGGAGAGAGCACTTCATGTTGGGTCTACACAGGTCTAAACCAGCCCCTCACTTCAGTCAGAAATCTTGCGAGGCACCCAGATGTGTTGCTTGCATGGTGCCAAACAGGCGGCTTGACTGGATTTTTGTTCAGATCAGGCGAGCCTGTTGGCATGGAGTAGACAGAGAGCGTGCATTCCTGAGTTCCTTTTCCATTAGCCACGCAGCAGCTGCAGCCCAAGGCTGAACTGTTCTTCATCTTAACTGGGCATGTGTCCAGTAGCGCTGAGGAATACAGAAGGGGAAGGAGGGGGGATTCATTCCCATTTAGGATCCGAAGGATAGCAAGCTCCTACCTATCCTTCACCAAAGGAATCCTAGAGCATTCATCCCGGGTTCCAACATTTGAAGAAATTTGAACGGTCGTCTCATCCAACTACTCAGTGGTTATTTGACTTCTTTTTGTCATTGTGTTAGACACTCTCAGTAACTACAAAGTGAACTAGTGCACCCAGTGAGATCGAATAGGAAAGGCTCCTTTATTTGGGGTTAAAATGTGACTCCCTACAGATGTCATCTGTTGGTTTAGTTCTGCCTTCCGGGGTCGTTCAGAATGAGCCTAAACCGGCTCACACAACAGCCCTGAAAATCAGAAGGTGGGTCACCTTGTAGTTCTGAAGATCAGATAAAATGCCAGTGAAACTGCTTTGAAACTGTTCAACAGCATGACAGACAAATATCGACTATTATGGTGAGCATTTTTTATAGCCTGTTTGCACCATCTTCTCTCAAAGTTTGGGTTCATGGTTTTTGCCTAGATTACTGTCTCTCTCTGTCTCTCTGTCTCTGTCTGGATCTCTCTGTCTCTGTCTCTCTGTCTCTCTCTCTATATACGTATGAATAACTGTATAGCTAATGCATGCAATACATGTAACATAATGCTTTTGCTAGCATATGAGTAAATATTATAATTGACATTGTGTAGTAAGAGAGAAATCCCCAAATATATATGCAGCAGCTGTAGTAAGTCCATGCACTGGCAGTGAATTATCGTCTGAAGGTGAACCGTGTAATAAACTCTGCAATGGTCAATGGGTGAAGCACTCAGAGGAGAGGGTTTCATCTAGGGAGCTGTTTGATCTGTTGCCAACTTGGTCACAGATATCGATTACAGAAAATTCTATGAGATATGCATATCATTAACTTGGTAATACAATATTTTGGTCTCTTTGGTGTTTCTCTTGAGTATATAAATGTAGCTAACATGTGTTTCTGCCAGTGAGAGAGATTTTCTTAGGTGAATCACAGTAAAACTTGAGGGGAATAAAGAGTTTTCAAATATTTTAACTACAGAAACTAGACATGCATTAATCAATCTTCTTGAAGTTTTTCATGAATCACTTTATACCCTAATGGACTTGGGAATAAAATGTTTCTAGTTAAATTGATAAGTTACTCATTTGACTAAAGCTTTTCTCAAGACCCCAAATATCAGCAAAACAGCAAGTTACAAGTTTCTAGAATCTTTGGTTTAACAGATTTTGTTATTTTTTTCTGTTCAGAGGAGAATTTGGTATATTTTGAGCAGGTCTGAGGAAAACTTAAGCCAAATTATTCTTCTTTCCATTTTAGTCATTTTAAGAGATCATCTTTATGGAATTACACCCTATCTCAGAAAAGGGATTCTTTGTTATTATCTCAACTAATTTGCCTCCAGCCACCATTCCTTTCCTTGGACAATTTTTCACTAATGTTTTTTACCAGAGATAAATGATTATTTTTTATACTAAGAAATTCACATACTTCCTAGTGAATACTTTGAAAACAAAAATATTAAATCCTCTTTTGTCTTCTTACTTTTTTTTCTCAGAAATTGAATTTTGTTTGGCTTGTTTGCTGGCTCAGAGCTGAAAACCACTTCAAATTACCAAGAGTGATCTGATAAAAATATATATAGAACATGTATCTAAATGTTGAGTAGACAGACCTCCATCATTATCTGTAAAATTTTCCATCCAATCCAGGAATATATAGAATTTCTGACAGTTTAATATTCAACCAGCCTGCCTGCCTGCCTGCCTTCCTTCCTTCAATTTGTCTGTTAAGTTTAAATAGGTAGATAGACAGACAGACAGATAGATATTCTGTCAGGAGACAGAAATCTCTGGATCAGAAAATGGATTGTTTATTACCCACAGAGCATTTTAGCATCAGTTTTCCAACTCTGCATAGGGCAACAAAATGAGGGCAGATGTTCACTTGAACATTTATCAAGATTGTACCATAGGAGAGAAGCTCTGAAATTATGAGACTCATGCTTACATAGGGTGGCTGGCACATGATCCTACCCTCTCTTCCAGAAGGAGAAAGTCATTCAGTCTGGAATGTAAACAGATCTTCTCTGGGGAAGGGAGGAGAAATCTCCTGGGTTTTTACTACCCTGGAGCGTAAGCACATGACTCTGGGGTCGACAAGTCTTAAAACTTATTCACTCTGCATGATCTGTCACTTCCAAGATATGGTTTTTATTCAGTCCATCCTTTAACCAAATTTATTAGTGTTCTTTCCCAGCCTGTACCGTGCAGAAACATGGAAACATTCATGGAAGTGCAAACATCATCCATTCATTCATCCCACCAAAGGCTCGCATCTTTTTATTGGTCTTCTACATGTAAACATACTACATATATTAAAGATATTTGAACTTATGAAACATGGCCATTGCTTCTGAATGTTCACATTATGGATTTTGTGTTCCTCCAGTGGCAGGAGGTTATTACTTCATGATGCAGCTCATTATATTTTTGAAATGTTCAAATTGCTAACAAGTTTTTCTTACTGTATGTATAAGTCTAGTTCTCTTTATTTTAAACTTGCCTAATGGTTCTTTTTAGACCCACTAGAGAAACACACAAAAAATCAAATTCTAGTTCTATTGGTAGCTACCCAATTGTTTAAAGATTTTTAAAATTTTGATTCTTCCTTCCCAAATATTTTATCTTCTATGCTTCTCTATGCACCTCCAGATTCTTAAACTGCTCCTTTTTTTAAATTAATAAAGTTTATTTAACTCTTTCTTGTTGAAAATAATTTCTTGGCATCTCAGCATCCTGTTTTTTTTTTAATCCAATATGGGATGATCTGTCAACAATATACTTAAAATATGTTTCTTAAAAAACATTTTAGATATTGACCGATCAGTTCAGGATACAGAATGAAATTATCACCTCTATTTATTTTCATATGACAGAACTATCTGGGCAGTCTATTATGCTACTTAAATTACTTTTAATGTTATTTTTCTATAACTAAGTAAGTTATTTATAAGGGATTTTGGCTCCATTCATAGATCCTACTTGATAATAATTATAGAACAGTAAAAAATATTATTCAGAGTTATTATTCTGCTTAAGTTATTCTTAGTGATAATCACTAAAATTCAGAGATATTTTGTACCTTCTCATCATTTGAATAGTAGTGTGCTGAACAGTGGATTGTTTGGAAGTACTGATTTATTCAGCTTAATATTATGCCTAAGAGAACTAGGCAAGTTACAGTTATTTCAGTTAGTAAGTTAATCCTATAGAATACATTCATGGTTAACAATCACATGTAGTTTGTTTTTTTTAAAAAAGACAAGCATTTGCGTTTCTCTACTCTATGTTTATTCTAATTTTATAACTAGACACCACAATAATTTAAGTTTGAATCTAGTCTTTTGTTCATAGTAGAAATATAAGATCTATTTAAGATGAATTGAATATAAAAATTACTCTGAAATTATGAAAAACACTTCAAACTCATTAGCCCAAAGATTTAGAATTCATTCAACAACCAATATTAATAAAGTACTTCTATATTCAGCACACTGTTTTGGGCAGTGTATTTTGTGTATAGACAAAAGTCTGCCCCCATGGGGCCTACCTTCTAGTGGTGAAGACAGTATAAACAAAATAAAATAAGTAAAGTATATTATATGTTAGAAAATGAAAAGGGCTAAGGGAAAAATCCAAAGCAGAGAAGGAACACAAAAATGTGAAGTTGGGCGAGGCAAGTTGAAAGTTTAGGGAGTTTCAAAGATGTCTTGAAGTTGTCATCCTAATGTGTGCCTCAATTTCAAATTACAGATTGCTTTGAAATTAAAGATTTCAGGAATTTTTAAAAATAATTTAGTTTGTTATTGCTACTGTTTTTTAACTCAGAAATTCTCTTCTCGGCCTTTCTTTTCCTCTCTTCACACCAACTTTGCCATTCTAAGAGACAGCATATGTGGGAAAATCTAAGGTCCTCATTTGATGGGAATTCTTAACAATTTTGCAAGAGGACACAAATCAAATTAGAAAAAAAAAATACCTCAGTCCAAGCACCAAAAAGCAAGAATGTGTGAAAATATGACAACTTGGAATTAAAATGAGGAAATCCCAGATGTTCTGAGGCTGTTTGTGTTTGACCACAACAACATGAAAGCGATTCAGGGACATTTGCCATCTTTTTATCCTAGAGTGGCTTTCCCTCGCCCCCATCCAGAGCCGAGTCATGCGTCTCTGGGCTGTCTCATGTGTGCTCAGAAAATGCAAGCCGATTTTACCACTTGCCTAAACAAACCGGAGTAAGGAGGACAAACAGGCTTCAAGAAATATCTCACGTTTTATTCCAATTCCAAAGTAAATTGTTTTTGAGTTATTCCTTTCCCTGGGACCAATAATTATGAGTTGATGAAATGCAGGTATTTCCAGTGACAGCACTGGCTACTTAGAGCTTTTGATTGGGAAATAGAAGATAATACGAACATGGCTCTTGGTATTTCATTGTATTCACCTGTTGGAATTCTGTGTGAAACATCATCTCTCAGATCAACACCAGTTTACCCTGAAATCTCTGTGTTTTCCTCCTCTGATATTTATTATACATGTCCAGATCTGTTTAATGTTCATGTTTTGCCTTATTCCTCTAATATGTAAGTTTTTTAAGGATCAATTTTCCTAAGGTATTTTCTTTTCTTTTTTTTTTTTTTCCATTCTTGTTCTTTCATTTATTTCATCCAACTTGAATAACTGAATTCTTCACTTCACAGGGATACAGGACAGTCACAGGAGCAAAAAGAATGGACTGACAATAGACCTGAGGGATTAAACATAGAGAAGACAAATTCAGATGCTTGTCATTTTTTCCCTTTTATTGAGATGTCATACATCATAAAATGGTCTAGTAAACACTTATAATCTAATATAGACACAACATTAAAGAAATAGAAAAGGTTATTTTCCTTGTGATGAGAACTCTTAGGATTCATTCTCTCAATACTTTCATTTATAACATGATGTTAATTATCTTTATCATGTTGTACATGACATCCCTAGGACTTCTTTATCTTATAACTGGAAGCTTGCACCTTTTGACCACCTTCATCCAATCCCCTCTCCTCCCAACCCCATCTCTGGTAAATCTGATCTCTTTTTTTATGTTTGCTTGGGTTTTTGTTTATTTTTGTTTGTTTCTGAAGTGTGATTGACCGACAACACTATGGGAGTTCCTGGTACACAACATAGTGATTAGGTATTTCTATACATTTCTTTGGCTTTTACAGTAATAACTTCCTGTTTGTATAGTTTTAATGCTTTTTTTTTCTGTGTGTTTTCCTAGACCTTTAAGCACACATTTCTATAGGGTATAAATATAGGAGTAAACTTGCTAAAGCAAGAGGTATATACATCTTCAAATTTACTAGAACATGACAACTATTTCCCAATGGATTTGATCGATTTTGTTGCCCCAGCAGTGAAGGCTTTTACTGGTTGCTCCAAGTTCTTACCATTTGATGTTCTTACGTTTTCTTTTATTACTGTTGAGGCAATCGAATTTGAATTTATTTTCTTATGAAGACTCTCAGCTCTCTCCCTGTGTTTCATAGGTTTACTTCTTGTCATTCATCTTTTGCGTATAGTTCCATTAGATTTCTTTGTATATTCCAGACATGACCCCTTTGTGAGTTAGATGTGTTACAGATGTCATTTTCTGTGGCTTGCCGTTTCATTTTCTTTATGATATCCTTTCATAAACACATTTTTCATATTTTTAATATCATAAATGTATTTTTTTCCTTTATGGTCTGTAGCTTTTGTATCTTGTTTGGGATAGCATTTCCTGGCCCCAGATCATGAAGGTATCTCTTCATATTATTATTATTATTTTTGTATATATATATATTTTTTTTATTGAAGTATAGTCAGCTTACAATGTTGTGTCAATTTCTGGTGTACAGGACAATCCTTCCGTCATATAGGAACAGACATATATTCATTTTTCATATTCTCTTTCATCATAAGTTACTACAAGATGTTGAATACTGTGCTATACAGTATAAACTTGTTATTTATCTATTTTTTATGTATTAGTTAGTATCTGCAAATCTTGAACTCCCAACACAACTTATCGCTTCCCACCTCCTTCCCCCCTGCTAACCATAGGTTTGTTTTCTATGTCCATGAGTCTGTTTCTATTTTGTAAATAAGTTTGTTTGTCTTTTTTTTTTAGATTCCACATATAAGTGATATCATATGGTATTTTTCTTTCTATTTCTGGCTTACTTCGCTTAGAATGACATTCTCCAGGTACATCCATGTTGCTGCAAATGGCATTATTTTTTATGGCTAAGTAGTATTCCATTGTGTAAATATACCACAGCTTCTTTATCCAGTCCTCTGTCATTTAGGCTGACATAGACATTTAGGTTGTTTCCATGTCTTGCCTATTGTAAATAGTGCTGCTATGAATATTGAGTGCATGTGTCTTTCTGAATTAAGATTCCCTCTGGTTATATGCCCAGGAGCAGCATTGCTGGACTATATGGTAAGTCTGTGTTTAGTTTTTTGAGTAATCTCCATACTGTTTTCCATAATGGCTGCACTAAACTACATTCCCACAGCAGTGTAGAAGGGTTTCCTTTTCTCCACACCCTCTCCAGCATTTGTCATTCGTGGACTTTTGAATGATGGCCATTCTGACTGGTGTGAAGTGATACCTCACTGTAGTTTTGATTTGCATTTCTCTGATAATTAGCATATTGAACATTTTTTTCGTGTGCCTATTTGCCATTTGTGTGTCTTCATTGGAGAGTTGCTTCTTTAGGTTCTCTTGCCCATTTTTGGATTGGGTTGTTTGTTTTTTTCTTATTAAGTTATATGAGCTGGAGATTGTATTCTGGAGATTAAGCCCTTGTCAGTCTCATCTTTTGCAAACATTTTCTCTCTTTCCATAGGTTGTCTTTTTGTTTTGGTTATGGTTTCCTTTGCTGTGCAAAAGCTTCTAAGTTTCATTAGGTCCCATTTGTTTATTTTTGGTTTTATTTCTATTGCTTGGGTAGACAGCTCTAGGAGAACATTGCTTGAGCAGGGAGCTGTCAGCCAAGATGGCCAGTGGAGGCAGCTCCCACTGCTGCTCAGTCCACCTGGACTTTTATGGGAGGCTTCTGCCATCATGTCCTGCTGGACATGATGCTGGAGCCAATTGCTTTTCTTTTCCACCCTTGTACTTGGGCTTTTCCCATTGTTGTCATGGCCGTTGTCAACTCATGGCACTGGTGGGTGTCATTTAACATGCTAATAATGCATTACAATTATAATGAGGCTCAAGGTCCACTCAAAGTCAAATCCTCTGCCATCTTGGGCTTTGCAGGTTCTAACCGGTTCTTGTTTCTTCTGTTTGCCTCCAGAGACTTAGATAAGAGTAAATGGTTTCTATTTGAGGGAGAGGCAGGGGTATGACCCTGGTGGCAACAGTCTTGTTAGCCAGGACCCTGCCCCAAGGCTGCACTATTGTGTCTTGATTGTTCCTCCCTTGTTTCTGCATTTCCTCCCTTCCCTGATTAGCGACTGTTTGAATCTGCCCTTTGGAACTCAGGGAAGGTCAAGGAGGCTGAATGAAGCCTGTTTCCTACAAACAAGAAACGGGGAACACGAAAGATTTGTACCAGCGAGGACCCCACAGGGTCCTGCTTGATATCAGTTCCCCTCTTTTCTTTCAATACTCCTCAGTCTTGAGGAAAGCAAATGTTGTCCAAGAAAAGGAATAACCTTTTGGTTAGAGAGATCAATCATAAACTCAGCAGAGGAACTCAGTTTTAGGAGGACTCAATTCCATTTATAAGAGGAAATTTGGACACAGATAGTTACAGAGGGAAAACCTTGTGAAGACACAGGAAGATGGCCATCTACAAGCCAAGGAGAGAGGCTTCAGAGAATCCAATCCTGATCACTTTGTTCTTGGATTTCTAAGCACCAGGACGATGAGAAATAAATTTCTGTCCCTTAAGCCCCTCAAACTAGAGTGCTTTGTTATGGCTTCCCAAGCAAACGCATACATTACACGACTCACGGATGGTCTGAACCAGACTGGAACTCTGGCCAGTCTGACTCCCAAATCTGTGCTTTACCTGAGCCCCTCTGCATCACCTACCACAAGGGGAGAATAACCATAGCTAAATAATCATGGATTCCCATTTCTGACTAAAGAGTGTGCTGTGCCAGGAACTTGCCCTAGTAGATGAGCTACTTTCTAGACTGACTATGATCTCTTAGTTTATGATGACAATTATTGGAGCAGAAATGTTTAAAATTGCTATACTATATTAGGGGAAAGAAAAATAGAATTTCATGACAATGTACCAAAGCTTTGGAACTCTGGCTTCCATAGATGACTGGGAACTTACTCAAGGCTAAGAATGGTATTCTTGGATTGCTCAACTGATAAAGAGAAAGAGAGAAAAAGAACAGTATTTGATACAGATAAAGCTTTGCAGTGAACTAAAAGGAAGAAAGGAGCTAGCTAAGTTACGCATTAACTTAAACCACATCAATTTGCTAAGCCTGAGGTTCTTCTCCACAGTGAATGTCATATTTCTTATATGGTCTCAGGATTTTTGCATTCTTTCATAATGATATGATACATCTGCCTAACTATGGCAGTTGCTAATCCAACACCAATGACAATAACATCACAAATCAATTTAGTTGCTCTGTTCAGAGCTTCTAAATCTTTCCTTTGCAATATGTGAACTTCCTATAACCCAGAATTTATGAAATGGAACCATATGTGACCTCCATACTTTCCCTATTTTCAGAACTTTATCCTACTAAAATAATTCTTTTACACTAGCTGGCTCAGAATTATCAGGTAAATCATGTTACGTGGATGTTTATGAAAAACTTTGACTCGGTCTGTGTGAAAATCTATTTTGTCACTTATTAAAAAATGCAGTGTTAAGGAAAATTATAATTTCATCATAGCTCATAAATTTCTTAATATGTTTGATCTCTGACAGTATTCTTGCCCTGTGAATAATTCACATATTTTATCATGATTTCCCAATAATAATTTTAACATTTAACTCTCTCTTTTAAAAAAAAAAACAGTATGTTTGAGGTCTTTGCTAAAACTCTTTTTTTCTTTATCCTCACTGCCTAGTTCAAGCTCTTACCATGCATGCCTAGACTATTGCAATCACCCCTCAAGCTATTCCTCTGCCTGGGGTTGCTTTCCCATATCTAATTCATCCTACACATTGCTGCCAGATTAATAATTCTAAACCAGACCTTTGATGGTGTTAACCACCCTGCACAGAAAATATCCATGGTTTCCCATTAACTAGCTACAGGTTTAAGTCCGAATTCCTGGGTGATCCATAATCTGGCCCTACTCAATCTTCCGGTCTTTCTAGCCTTACCTCCTCCACTGTGAGCCAGCTAAACTGATGTTCTGAGCTCCTGCAGAATTTACTGTCTATATTATTTCTTCCTAGCATTGATCCAAGTTTTCAGCCACAAATTATTACCTGATTTCTTTAGCTAGATGCGCAAACACCTTAAATGTTCTTCACTAAACTTTATCATTCATGAAGTGATCAGCCCCTGTCAGTGTAGTTTGCTTCTTTGTATCCCTCCCAAAGGTTAATGGAAATGATTATTTCTGTTACTTTCAAGAGATATTGGGAAGTTCTCTACAGAGGACACAAAGGTAAGTAAGACAAGGTTCCTGCCCTCAAGAAGTTCACCACTAGAAGAGAGATGAAAAAAATACGAAAGTAAATATACTACAGTATGAAAATTCTAATCTGTAGGGCTGAGCAAAGGACTGTGGGAGCAAATGCTTGTGTAGGTAAAGAGTTTGGGGAATGGGGAGGTCGTTTCCATATGACGGAAGAATCAGAGAATAACATTCGAATTGGACTTTGGAAGATAAATAAAATGTTTCCTAGGCAGAGAAGAGGGTTTGCAATTGAAATTCCAGTGTTTTCACTTTTATACTTCAATCCATAAGAACAGTCACTTAAAAAAGTCTCTGAGAAGATTCGCATTTGCTCCTACCAGGAGCCTACAGGTTTCCTCTGTTACAAAGGATGTTTATGATAATTTCTCAGGTCAGGCCATTTCCACCCTCACCTTGGTTAGTAGAATCTGAGACTTGTGCCCAGTTTAACGTTAAAAGTCTGACTTCTTTGATGTAATTCTTTTCTAACCCACTGGCCACTTCTCAGATGCCTCCCAAAGTCTTCTGTGGAGGTTTTCCAGACCCCTTCACCTCTCAGCCTTATGGAGGCAGCCCCAATTCTAGTCCCTCAAAAAACATGAGTTCCCCAGACTTAACTCTGTACCTTCCTGCAAGTGGGCATTAAGACCCAGCCCAGGTTTTGAGATCCCTGAGAGTCATTCAGTTTTAACTCCCATTCAGTGCTCTTTTATTATTTCTCTCTTAACTCTACATTTGAGAGCTGGAAATGAAGAGAGAGAAGCTGAGGGGCCCAGGTGCCCCCACAAACAATGCATCTGACAGCATCGAGAGCATTTTCCTTTTGGCTCTGTGTTTTTAGTTTTTGTTGTGTGTTTTGCTTTGTTTTGGTTTTGAATTTATATCATTATTATTATTTTTGCAAATTGATGCTTCAGTTTCAGTAAAAGGGGAGGTGAGACAATTGAAGAGTAGGTCTTAAAAAGAGTTCCAGAGTGGGGATTGGAGCAGTAATAACAGTGTCTCCACCCCACAAGAAGAATTAAGGGAGGGACATTCAAGTTGTGTTTTGAAGATTCAAGTTGTGTCCTCAATGTGTGTTATTTCATGATAAAGCCAAAAGTAGGGGCTCTGCCGCATCTGGGGTCGGGGGAAGAAGCCAACCCTGAGCTTCCAGCCCCTTACACTGCGGCTCACCCATCACTGAAATGGATCACCTGACGGAAGGAAAGTACTAGAAAGTCCAGAGGCAAAGCAGTCCTCAAGGAGCAGAGCTGCCGCATGTGAAGTTACTTTATTTACTTGTTTGTGTGACAGATGCCCTGCCGTCATATTCACATGAGGAGAAAATTCCCAATGAGAAAAAAATACATATTTGGAGAATCAGGAACAAATTGGACCGGACACTGATCTCAATAGCAGGCGCTGGCAGGGGCGAAATTATTTTTCAAACACTTTTGCTTCTCCTGGTAAAGTAGTTAGTGTTGTATTTTCATGCTAGAAGGAAAAAGTGATGAAAAGTTTTTCAACCCAAAGAAACAAAACCTTGGATTTATGTCCAAATTTTCTGCAAAACAGGATCCCATACAGTCAGTGCCGGTCTTAGTAGGTCTGAAACAAATCGGATGGGGCACTTCTTAGGTGTTTTGCCTCATTTTTGTTAAGATTTTGCTTCTCAGGATGCCTGTCAGCCTTGCTCCGGGAAGGCGTTTAGTTGGGGGAAGGAAAGAGTCCATTTTGTACCATTTTTAGTATTTGTGGTTCCCAGCTTGCAGGTGGCCTGCTTGGTCATCAGGGCAGCCTGCAATGTAGGGGTGTGTATGAGCGGTGCCAAGAGGCGGTCATGGCGTGGGGGTGGCCTGGAGCACACCCACGGCCACAGTAGATGCCACGTGCCACCGCGCTGGCTCCACCAAGTGAGGCTCTCAGCCGTTTCCTGGTGCTAGAAAGTAATAGAAGATTGCCACCAGTTTGCTGCTCAGGCCTTGAAAGGCCAGAAATTCCAACCCAAGCTTAGCCACAGTCTTTCTTAAAGGGGAGAATGCTAAAGAAAGGTGAAGGAAGACTTTCCTCAGCAAGCTTGTTGCTGATGCCCTCCCAAGTTCAAAGAGAAAACTCTGTCTCCTTAAGATGCCTCCTGGCTTTGCCCCCCCCCCCGGGGGGGGGTGTTTCAGGTTTCAGCAGTTAACTTCGCTGGACTTACAGCTTTCATACATTTCTCTTTTTATTGGATAGACATTATGATTGGGTTTTACAAGCAAAATAAACAGCTTAGGAACAAATGAAAGACTTTTTCTTTATTTCTCTCTTAACTCTACATTCGAGAGCTTGAAATGAATTTGGCAAATAACTCGTACTGCTGAGGAGTTCTGTGGCCGAAAGGCGAGATTTCCAAAAATTCTTGAAAATCCAAGTAATACCAGGAATAAATCCCAAATTCAGCTTGTGGAAGCTTGTGTCTCTCTTAGAACACTTCTTTTTTTCCTTTTAATAAAAAAGAAAGAGAGAGAGAGAAAGAGAGAGAGAAGGAAAGAGAGAAAGAAAGAAAGAAAAGAAAGAAAGAAAGAAAGAAAGAAAGAAAGAAAGAAAGAAAGAAAGAAAGAAAGAAAGAAAGAAAGAAAGAAAGAAAGAAAGAAAAGAAAGAAAGAAAAGAAAGAAAGAGGAGAGGAGAGGAAGGAAGGAAGGGAGGAAGAAAGGAAGGAGGGAGGAAGAAAGGAGGGAGGGAGGAAGGGAGGGAGGGAGGAAGGAAGAAAGAAAGAGAAAAGAAAGTGGAGAAATCAAATCACAGAACCCCTGTGACTCCTGCCCAGCTGTCTCTTTGCCATGGAGTGCAGAGCTGGGCTCTGACCCGGGCCAGGTGCTCTCACCACAGCCAGAGGAGCCAGGCAAATACATGGTCCCCTGTGAGCTGGGAAAGTGGCTCCTCTACATGTGATTGAAGGCCTCCTAAATGCACTTCTGGATTATAGGCATCTAAATTGACTCCTTACATGTCTCATATTTATTTGATTCTTTTTTTTTTTTAAGTCAGCCTTGAATTTTTGATCTGAACTTTGTGAATTTTAATGAACTTAACTTTGGCCTTTTAAGTAATCGTAAATTATTTAAAACTAATCACTGAGATAAGCAAAAATAAGACAAACAAAAGATTCATACGTATCAGGCAGATGCCACTAGAATGGCCTTTCACCTAAAGACCCAATTCAAATTCCATCTTCTGCATAAAAATCCTTCCTTAATCAGTTCTCATCAAAATTACCTGCATCCACCTTTAGGAATTGTTTTAGTCATTGAATGACAATACAGGCCAGGCCTTGCAAAAGTGCTTATCTTTTCCATGCTTTACTTTTAATTCTCCAAAGGTAAGTCCATGTTACCTGAGGAGGGAGAAACGGAGGCCGAGAGGTTAGTCAGTTTCCTCGGGGGTCAAGGATGGAGCAGATTTTTGAACCTAGATTTGTCAACTTCCATAATCCTTGCTCTCTCTACCATGTTCACTTCTGTGGCTCTATAACAGGAGTGTCCACACAGTATCTTCCACTTATTACTCAGCTGGTACAGAATAAGAAACAGGTTTTATTATTCTCTATGCAGCATTTAGCAAAAGTGCCTAGCATCTAATAAATATTCAATAATTTTGTTGAGATAAGATTATGAGCTTAAAGTTGTAAGCTAGTTGAACACTTCTGCCTTTAGGTAAACATGATGTAGTTGAGTTTAGGGGCATTAGCTTTGACAGAGAGCACATAATCTGACAGCTGGCATATCAAAATCCATGTAATGGTCAGCAACTCTGACATGAATTATAGTAACCACCACCATCACCTTTTATTGGGTTGTAGTTGTGAATCTTTTTCACTAAGTACTTCATTTTCATGTTCACAAATTAACTTCCAAATCATTATGAGGGGTTGCAGGGAATTATTAGTCCCTGTATTGCATTGAGGAAAGTTAAAAAATAACTTGCTTGAAATCACAGTCTTAAAGAACCTAGCCATGCTCTGACCATCCCCAGTGTAGGACAGAAATGAAACATGGCGCCACTGAAACATGGCACCAGCATGCCTAGAGCATGGGGTAGCAGCCAGACTGGGAGTCAGGGAAGAAGGGCCTTCAAATGCAATGAATATTCAGTAAAGGCTTAGCAAACAATGGTGCCCAGCATGGAGATTCCTCACTAATGGCAAGAGTTGAATAAAATCTCCTCCTGAGAGCCCATGCCATGCGCTGATCCCTACACTGTCCTGAAAGCCAAGGAGTCAGCATGGAGAACACACGGGATTTTTGTTCTCAGCATCCCAGAAACAGTTTCAAAAATCTAATCATTTGGAGCAAAATAATATCAATACGATTGTGTGAAAGATGTGTTTATTTTGCCAAATCATAGGACTTACCAATGTAGTCTCCCAATGCATTGCCTTTTTATATTTTTGGTGGCCACACGGTTATACTACCAGATATTTGATATTAAAAAAGAAGGCAACAAAAAAGACAATACCATGTCATCCACTTTATGAAGGCAGTACAGCCTAGTCTGGTACAGTGAATACTTCTGATACATAAATTAGTGATGGGCGATTAGAAAGTAAGGGAAGGATGTCAGGACACTCTGCAATTCTAGCTTTCCATATGCAGTTTTTCCCCAATGTGCTCACATGTCATGCCATATAGGCACAGCAACAGAATGAAAAGCACACCAAGTCAGCTGAATGCAGCAAAGCATGAAGGAAGGTAGCTTGATCCCCAATGCCCCGGCACCCCATTTATTTTCTCCTGGCTCAGTTTGGCTATGACCTATCTAAGAAGTGTTTACTGTATATCGTAACATATTATTGCAATGGCTCTGAATCAAAAAAGCACTCGATTATGTTCCAAATATTATCTTTCAGAAGGTGGGGAAATAATGTAATCCACTTAAGGCTTTCAACAGAATAGTTACTGTTTTTCAGTTCCCATGTATGAAATAGATGGCTAACCAGCTGAAATGCCTCATTCTTCATGTTATGTTTTGAAGAACCATTGAACTCCAACGCTCACAATCTCTTCTTTTTCAAAAATGATAATATAACTCAAAATTTCACAAGCAATAGTAAAGATGACGCCAGAGTTAAAATGAAGTCATATAGAATAGACAGTGGATAGTAATTACTACTGATTTCCTGCCCAAAAAAAGATGGAGAGAAAAGGAAATCGATTTAAATGATAGAAAGAATGACTTTGATTAGGTACACAAAATCAATGACAAATTTTGGATTGGCAACTTCCTAGAATATGCAATGAAGATTGTATAATCTTTTTTCTTCTTTCTAAGGAAATAATTAAGAATAGAAAATTACTATATTTATAGACCATTAGTTTGATTTTTTTTTTTCTCGGCTTCTTGCTACACTGGTTTCTACTGTTGATAGCTCATTTAATATTGCCTATTTTTATTTTAAAATAAAAAAAAATAAATTAAGACTACTATGTGTGTCAAGTAAGGATTAAACGTCCCGTCTCTCAAAGGCAATGAGGTAAAACACAGCAGAGATTTAGAGTCTGGACATAAATTAGCCTTAACAAACATGCTCAGGTTCAAGCTTTGCTTCTTTGAACTTTAGCCGATTACTTAAAACTTTCTCTGACTTATTTTCTCTTCTCTTTTGTCAAAATAGTATTAATGTGACTGATCTAGAGATGTTTGAAAGCTTTTATTGACTATATGAATATATGCAATTGATAGAGTACCTGGCACTAAGTAGTAACTCAGTAAATGATTATTACATAAATTATGAATTATCACTCACACACACATACATACGTGTATTGAACCTCATACTATGAGGGACTCACAATTAATGAATCTAGGTTTATTATGTTTTGCTTTTTCTTTCTTATATAGTTATACAAGATCTCTAAGGGAAAATGAACACAAGGGTAAGTAAAACATAGTCCCTTAGCAGAGTATTATGAGCACTAATAAATGATGAATTGCACTGTGCATGTTACAGTATTTTTAAATAGGCAATTATATATCATGAAAAATACTTTTGAGATTTATATTGTCATCTTGATGTGGAAAATAAATTTAATATCAAGTCATATAAAATCATAAATGGGAACACTTTAAAAGTTGTATTTAGGTGGAGAGTATAGCTCAGTAGTGTAGAGAGCAGGCACTACGCCTGCTTAGCATGTGCCAGGTCTGGGATTCAACCCCCAGTACCTCCATTAAAATAAATAAGTAAATAAATAAACCTAATTTGAACCTAATTACCCCCCCCAAAAATACAAACCAAAATACCAACCAACAAAATGAATAAATAAAATAAAATAAAATTTATATTCTGCTTCATGTTTCTAATTTTTAAATACATTAATTATCATAGTTGGCTGGATTTGCTTTATAATAAGAATTTTGCTTCATGCCCTATGCATCAGACTCATTTAATATATGTTGATTCAGTTTTGACATCTCAGCTGGCCTACCCACTGTAAAAGACTAGAAAATGAAACAAATAGCCAGCTTTCTTTTTGAATTTCTTATTTCAATACAGATTTACTAGAGTATTCCTTGGACACTGCTTGTCATAGCTTTGAAATCTAACTGTGGCTTTTAATTCTTAAGGGTGACTTGGCCTTCATTTTTGATATCTCACGAAGCATAACACCTGCTTAATGATTAACTTAGTATTTACAAATGGAGAAAAAATGCATTTGGCTTTTTCAGGTTTCTAGTACTCTTGGTAAAAGCAGCTCATGAACTAAACTGTTACTATCTCTTGAAGCAGAATTTTAAAGTTTTCCGAAATAAGAGATCTAGTGGATATTATCTGGAATTACAATTACGTAATTTCCACTGCCATCACTGCAATGGAATACTTTTTAATAATTAAAAGGCATGCAGTCAGGCTTGGGCAAAATGGAATAAGAAATTAAATTGTCCCTTAGTGGAGGTATAAAAAATAGACCTTGCTTGGTTGCTCTAGGGAAGGGAGAAATGTTTTGACTGTGTGCATGGGGAAAGAGGAAAGGCTCAATAAATAATTTGTTTTTCATCACTCATCTCAGTGCCAGCTCTGAATCTCAAATAATAAGTCAAGTGCAATTTCATGAAGGTACATCAAATGACATTTTATCCTTTTTCAGATCTAGAGAAATGGATTTCAGGATGAGGAATGGCTGACTTTAGCAAACAGAATAAAAATAGCACATTACCTAAATGTTGAGTAACTCAAATTTAAAAAGCACACGGGCCTTCACATGTAAAACCAAAGTGTTTTTGGCTATTGAGAAAAAAGGTTGTGACCTGGCTTCTAGCCTGTCTCCATTCTCGACCTCCTTTCTTGTAGTTCAGAGAGATTAAATCCCTTTTCCTGGGCCAGCCGTGGATGAGAACACCATGGACACTTCGGCTTTGTGATAGAGAAGGAAGAGATGGGAAAAGGAGCTATGACCTCATAGGTCTTTTCCATCCCTGTAGCCTGGGCTTGTGCCATTGCAGCCCACACAACCCACACTCCTGCCACCCCAGCTCTCTTGCTGTTCCCCAGATGCACCAGACATTTAACTAAGTTTGCCTTTGTACATACTGTTCTGCCTCTAATACCACCACCCCCATTTCTGTTTTGCAAACTCCTACTCATCTGTCAGGAAGCTTCACCCACTCTGAAATTTTCCCCAGTTTGTCAGCAGAGCTAATCAGTCTTTCCTGTTGGCCTTCATACCACTTTGTTTATTCCTACTCTTACTCCAATTGATTGAAATGTGTCTTTTTAAAAAACATCTCTGCCTCTTAACTCTCAGCTTTTCGTGAGGGAAAAGAGCTGAGCCCTGCTCATCTTTTTTTGCCCAGACCATTACAGATAGATAGATAGATAGGTGATAGGTAGATAGATAAATGATGATGTATGATATAGACAGATGGAGAAAGAGAAAGGTATAGAGGCAGCAGTACAGACAGAAATAGTGATAGAAATCTAGAGATGATGCTTTGAGTACCTAAAAGAAAAAGCTCAGAAACAGGATGGCACTAGACCTGTTATTTACACTGAGATCTGAAATGGAGATAAGTGGAGAAAAGGAGTGGGAACTAAATTCGCAGTTAGACCGCATAAACACTGTGCACATTGGCAAGGGTTGCAGGCAGGAAGCTGTAATGTTTCCATAGGCTCATTTTTAATTTATTTGATTAAGTTCAGTTGTCTTTAGAGCTGAGTTCTGAGTCGTGAATAGGAAGTATAGAATGTATTTGAATAAAGCGTAAACAAAAGTGGATTATCTTAAAGAGAGGAAAAGCTGTTTGTTTTCAGATGAAGTGGCAGAGGCCTTTGTTATGTTAAACTGGATGGAAACAGAACCTTCATTACAATAATGTCAACTATACATTCCAGGAAGAGAATGGGCTTCAGACCCAATTGAGAAATAGAAGTAATCTAAAACCCCCCCTCTCTCTTTCCGTATAGATCCACCTGCTATAAATAGCAACAATGAATACATGAAAATCTGGGAGTCCCTTCTGGTATGAAGGTCAAACACATGATGTAAAAGAAGATCAGACTCAATAAATACCTGTTATGGTTGAAAATGGCTTTAAGAATGAAAAATTAGAATGTATTCAACACTCAACACCAACGCACCAAAGAACATAACCCAGATGAGCTAATCTGCAAGACCGGAGTAAAAATGAGCTAATGCTGTTAGGAGATTTTATGCAAACTGTGGCAAGAGATCAGTAACAATTGAGAGAAGAAGGGAAAAAACTACTCAGTTGCTAACAATAAAGAAGCAGCAAATTTGCAGAATGCATTAACTATTTCAGTAGCTCGTAGGATAGTACCGGATTACTGGGTAGACTGACCATAGAGCTGTGATTATTGGGCCTGCCTGCCTGCCTGCCTGCCTTCTTTCCTTCCTTCCTTTCTTTCCTTCCTTCCTTCCTTCTTTGGGGGTCAATGAGTATAGAAGGGGGAGTGGAGAATGGAGGATTTTTCTCATTCTCCATGCAGTGGACTTACAAGTGCTATCTCCATCATGATAAAGAGGCATGTGTAATATTATTCAGGCTGGCAGTTGAACGGACAACTTATTTTATATACCACCCAAAATGTTGAAGAAGAAAATTTGCAATAACCTAATATTCATTTGTAAAAGCATGAAGTTGGCCTCATCAGCTAAGAAATTGAATTTGCGAGCTGTTAAATGTCAGAGACGACCCCTGGGAGTTTTTGAGGTGGGATGATGTGGTGAAGGGCAGGCTTCAGGTCATGTTTTATACAAGAAGTTTAATTGTTCTGGCTAGGAAGTAGAAGTGACTCATTGAGTTGAAGTGGTCTCTATCTCCCAACACAGATTTCAAATGGGGGAGGAGAGTGTAGGAATAATATCTTTAAAAGAATTGGACTAGTTCACTTCAGTCTTTTAACTACTTCCATACAGATTCATTTGTTTTGGACACAAAAGTTGATAGCAGGCCAATGATAGCAAAAAACACTGTCTTTGTCACCCCTTTTGAACCCATACAAACCTTTTCACTGTGTTTAAACCAGGCTTATTTTGCCAAAGAAAATTGCATGCTATTCGAACTTCGCTGAGCTTTTATTGAAGAACATTAAATGGTTTGTAGTTATAAAGAACTGTAAAGTCATCATGACACCAAATTCGTGGTGTGGTATTTTTCCAGTTGTGTTTTGATTATTCTCTTGGAAACTTTCATCCCACTCAGGTATGAGTATTTCTGATTTGACATCAGAAGATCATTCATGGTGATTTCTTAGCCATAAGAATTAAGTGCTGGATTTTTATATCACTTTAAAGGTCTATGACCAGAGCGAAATGTAAAGCAAAAGCAAGTTTATTTAGAGAGATACACACTTACTAGAGAGTGGCATCTGTCTCACTCAGAAGGGAAAACGGCTTAGGAGATACACACCGAACAGTAAGCAAAACAAAAAGAGAGGCAACTATTAACTCCAAAAAAAAAAAAAAAAAAAGATACGTTACTAAGAGCATAGAATCAGCATATACCACTTGTATCAGCTATAAATAATATCTAGGTACTTACTTTAAAAACAGATATTGATATAATAAAATTTGTGATGTAACTGTTGCAAAGATGATACCTGAGGAAATATGGGTGTAAATGGGATTAGCGATCTAATGCCTCATTTTTCAGAGTGGCAATCCAATAGGTGATATCAAAAATGTAAAGTAAACTAAACAGTCATATAAGCAAATATGCATATAGTTTAGAAATCTAGAGACAGGTACCAAAGGAAACATCTAAAATAGTTAAAAGTGGTTGGTTGCATCTGACAAGCCATAAACATCCAGGACCTGGAGGGACATAGGAAAATACTCTTTTACGTTATAAGACTTATAAAACTATTTTTCTTTTCTTAACCTATGCATTAACATAACTTTGATAAAATAAAATTTTGGTTTTTTTAAAAGTTAATGCCATACAGTTGCATTTTATAAAATAAATAACAAAAAAACTGAAAAAAAAATTGAAGAAAGAATATAATCAACATGAGAGGGGAAGAAGAAATTCTTTAAAAAATTGAGGCTTGGACCAAGGAATGGTGGATCCCAAATTATAAGAGGTTGAGGAAGTAAATAGGAGATGTGAATGTTTGGAAATGAAGAGCCAGGCACACAGATATTCAATTCCTATTTATTTTTACAAGAAAGTAACACACATTGGAGGAGAGAATGTCTAAATGGCAGAATATAAGATTAAAAAGGATTTTTTAAATAATATGGAAGATTATATAACGTTGTTTGTGGGGGAAAGAAAAACCCAGAAAGGCTGAAAATTCACAAAAAGGGGATTAGTTCTCTATCAAGGTAACAAGCTGTTGGTTTCACAGCAAACAGATAAAAACCATCAATTCATTCATATGATACCATTGCTATGAGCAAAGCTGAGGGCTAGGGTGACTGTAAATTACAGGTAAGAATAAAATGCCATCTCTGACCTTTAGTTGCTCACAATCTTAAAAAATACCTGTAGCCTGATGGAGGGGAAAAGAAAATATAAGTTCTCTGTCTTTGCATTTAGGAGACAGTTCTCTTTGATAGACGGGGGCATTGGAGCCCAAGGGTTTGGGAATGCTGCTGCCTTATCAGGCCACTACCTGCCTGGTGTTTATTTGAATGCTGGGGATGATTTAGTGGACAACGTAAAGGCTGCTCTCTGTGCAGCCATCCCTGAGGATTAGAAGTGTGCACAGTGTAATCTAAACCCCTCTTCTTATGCCTCCTCCTCCACTTCTTTCTGCCCAGTGTTTCTTTTCCCACACGAAACTATTCCTGGAGAAAAGAAAAACCAGCATGGATGAATACCAGCCAGAACCATCATCATTTCCTCTCACTTCACATATATTATCAACATAGCGTATCACTGTTAGTATCACTTGGCTGAGGTAGTGTTTGTCAGATTTCTCCCAAGTAAAGCTATTTTTCCCTTTGTCTTATACTGTCCACTTTGGAGGGAAGTCAAGATGGTATGGCCTAGGTATAGAGATAGAGCAATAGAGGATTAAGTCAAACGCACAGAACAGACTCTAGAAATAGACCCAAACGTATATAGACTAGAGATGTTTGACAAGGGTTCAAAGGCAATTCAATGAAGAACATACGGTCTTTAAAAAATTATCAGGCTTGACAGTTGGATATACCTAGGCAGAATGTTAACTTCAACACAAACCACACAGCCATCATATGCAAAAAGGGACTCAGAATGGATATTAGATCTAAATGGGAAGCCTAAATCTGTAAAACTTCTAGATGAAAACATAAGAAAAACTCTTTGTGACCTTGGGTTAAGTGTATTTCTTAGCCATGACTGCTGAAATAAAATCCATAATACTTTTTTTCAAAATGATAAATTGGTCTTGATCAAAATGTCAAATTTCTGCTCTTTGAAAAAGATTATTAAGAGAATGAAGAAATAAGCCACAGACAGAGAAAATACTTGCAAAGGATACATCTGATAAAGGACTTGTATCTAGAAAATACGAAGAACTTTCAAAACTCAAGAAGAAGAAGATCAAAAGCTCAATTTAAAAATGGGCAAACAACTTGAGCAGACACTTCCCCAGAGAGGACATATGGATGGCAAACAAGCACATGAAAAGATGGTCCACAGCATTAGTCATTAGGGAAATGCAAATTAAGACCATAATGAGTAATCATTACACTCCAGTGGAGAAAGCCTGCAATTGGAAAGACTGCTCACCCTCACCACATGTTGGTGAGAACTGAAGGAACTGAATTTCCCACACGTTGCTGGTGGGAATTTAAAATGGTATAACCACTTTAAAAATAGCTTAGCAATTTCTGAAAATTTTAAACATACACCTACCATGTGATTCTTTCATTGCACTCCTAGGATTTACTCAAGAGAAATGAAAGCATATATTCATACAAAGACTTATACACAAGTGTTTATTGGTCAAAATGGAAAACAGCCCAACTGTCCATCAAAATGTGAGTTTATAAATAAAGTGTAGTATAGCCACACAGCTGAATACTACTCAACAATAAAAATTAGCCAACTGTTGATAAATATCTACATGATGACTCTCAAAGTAATGATTCTGAGTAAAAGAATCCAGGGGAAAAAAAAGCACACACCATACGATTCCATATATACAATTTTTTAGAAAATACACTTTAAATGTATTTGGTTTACTGTATATCCATAATACCTCACTAAACTATTATTTCAATTCTCAAAAATAATGATGACTATTTCTTCATATTACTATGGTGTGTTCTCCAGGATATATTGTTAAATTTTAAAAAATCACAGAGAACATATAGAGTATGTGAACATATAGAGTATGCTACTATTTAAACAGAAAGGGAAGAAAAAGTAAAAGGGGCATATATATACATAAATATATACTGAAGAAAAGATTATGGAGGGACAAATTATTAAAAAATTGATGGTTAGCTATGGAGGGAGTATGATGTGTGAAAAATAAATATTGCTCAACACATATATATGCTGGTGTAGTTATCAAATTTTAAGAGTAAACATAGAAGCAAACATGTGAGTAACAAGGTAGAGAAAACGGGTTATGTAAAAGGGAAGGAAAAAAATCTTCACCTGACTTTGGTATGCCAAGAGACCTGGGACCAATATTTACAAATTTATAAAGGAAGGAAAGTATGACCCAGAAATTTTACATCAAATCAGATTTTCTTCAAAAGACACAGATCCTCAGACATGCAGGAACTCAGTGAATGCTGAGCATGCCTTGATATACATACTTGAAGATAAATTCCTGCTCTCAGAGGTTAATCAAGATAAAGAATTCAGGATTAGAGAAACCCTAACAAAAATACAGTTGGTGAGCAATGAATGAATGCTTTTTTATTGGACTCAAATGAATGTGGGAAATAAGAGATTCAGAACTGGGTATAAATTTTAGAAATTTCGGTAAGGAAAATCTAATGATACAGTTAAATGAACATGGGTTTTGGAAGTCTGAGAGCCTGAACTTTCTCTTTTTCATTCGTAAGGGACTGATAAATACCAGATAAGGTTGAAATATGTAATTAAACATAAAGGCCATAGCCATTTGATGGTTTTCAAGCAATTTGAAAAACCTGAGTGATTTTTTAAGAAACTCTTAACTCCTGATGTGAAGAAACAACATTCAGTTTCTTTGTTTTCATCTTTCTTTTTTTCATTAAGTTTAAGACTAAATCTACCGTTTTCAAAAAAATCAAAATGCATGTGTATGCTTTTTTGTAGAATTGCCTGTCTATCTGTCTGTCTATCTATCGATCTATGTATCTATCTATCTATCCATCCATCCATCTATCTATCTATCCATCCATCCAATTATCTACCTACCTGCTATTTGCATGTTATGTATCTAGGATGATGTTTACCACAGATAGTGATTATTTTGGCATGGAAGAATTTGGGTAATTGTATTTCCCCTCTATTCATTGCATTTCTTTGTGTCATATATTTGCATGCTGAATGTGAATCATTTTTATAAAAATTTAAGACTTTGAAAGGTGCAGTTAAATTGATCAGTAAACAAACTAGAAGTGTCAACCAGGAGAGGAATTAGTGAGTCTTATGGACTGAATTGTGTCCATCAAGACTCATGGATTGAAGCCCTAACTCCCAGTGTGACTGTATTTGGAGATGGGGACTTTAAGGAGGTAATTAAGGTTAAACAAGTTCATAAGTGTGGAGTCCTAATTCAATAGGATTGGCATCCTTATATGAAGAGGAAGAGATACCAGGAATGTGAGTGCACAAAGGAAAGGCCATGTGAGTGGTCTTACCAGAAACCAATTCTGCCAGAACCTTGATTTTGGACTTGCAGCCTCCAGGGCTGTGAGAAAACAAAATTGTGTTGTTTAAGCTATCCTCTGTGTGGCATTTTGTTATGGCAACCCTGAGAGACTAACATAGTGAGTAAACTCATTTTTATGCTGCTATTAAAAAGAATAATTCAAATACAGATCCACACACCCCTAGAAAATATTTTTGATACATTAATAAATGACAAAAGCAAATTTCAGGGTAATACACACATAGTATGATTCAATTTCTGTTTTGAAGCAAGCCAATAAATTCTGTACGTACATGTGTTGACATGTTTGTATAAAGGGATACACACCAACTATTGACACTGATTTCCTCTGGAAGGGAACTATTAGGGAAAAGAGCCACCAATTTTTTTAACTTACACGTTTCTATATTGCTTGAAATGTTACAATAAGCATGCATACTTTTGAAATTAAGAAAAAATAAGGTTAATGAAGCATTATATGTTGAAAAATAGCCCAGAACATGTTTAATTGGTATTTGTGTGGTATACACAGATGATTCCTGTTTGTCATTTATCCACCAGCACTTGGTCAGGGATCCTGAAGTCTTTCTATGGAGCTGTTCTTTTTCTCACTAATGCAAATAACATAACAACGTCTCTTCTTATGGTTCTGGCAGTAATTCTCAGCGTACGTAGTCACTTCTTGTTTTCCAACAGTGACGTTTCTATGTATTACTTCTTGTAAGATCTGTGCATGCATACACGTAGATGTGTACACACGTGTGTTTAAGTGGGCAAAACAGGTGTCTTGCCAGGGCCTCTGCTGTGCGTTATATTGTACACTCTGCCTAAATGTGGGTAGCAATTAATATTGGACAGCGATAAACATAATTTAAACTGTGAAATCCAACTGGTAAAGTATTATTAGGAGATACTTTTCTTTTTCTCAATCCAAAGTTCCCAGACTGGAGAACTGGTAACTTACCTAAAACCGTTTTGATGAAACAGTTAGAAAAAGCTCAGGATTGAATGGTTGCCTGTGGAAGGCGAGATGGAATTTATCAAGTAAAACAGAAGCAGAGGTCACAGGGCCAAGAATTAAAAACAAATGCAAATCTATGAGCTGTTATTTTAAAACCGAAGAAAAGTAGGTTACACAACCCACTTCCATTTTTAAATGTTACCCTTCTGGTGGTATTGGGGAAACCTTTGCCCACTTGTCCTTTTTTGCTAAAGATGCTGTTTTTCCACGGAGGCAAAGAGTAATATTTGAGGAAGAGGTTTTACAGATGCAATTACAGCAAGACACTAAAGCTCAGGTTTGCACGTGGGTAAACACGTGCTTTCTCACCCAGAGAAAAGTTTAGCTTGGCAGCCTTTGCTGCAAAGCATGACTCTGATCCTCGAGAAAGCCAGAACTACAGAAACCCAAGTCATCTCCAAAAATAACACCGAAAGCAGGGCCTTGAAACTCCTCGCACTGGTCATGCTGGGAAGGATGAGACTCCGGCTCAGGACCTATGAAGCTACCGAACCCTCAACGTTCTCTTTGTGCATTGACTTCACTTGGCATCTCAGCCTTTAGAAGAGGCTGTATTCTGGACTTGAGTTTTAGGGGTTGTTAAATTTAAATATTTCTGGAAGCTTCTAGAAAAAATAAAACAGGAAAGTATCTTTGAAAACTTGGCAAAGATGTCTAGGACAAATAATTTCATCAAAATCTGTAAAATTTTCTGTTTACAAAAAAAAGAAAAGAAGTCCAGTATGTAAGTTCCTTGAACAATTAAAAACAGAACTACCTTATGCTCCAGCAATTCCATGTCTTGGCATTTATCTGAAGGAAATGAAAACACTAACTCAAAAAGATGCATGCACCCCCATGTTATTGCAATATTATTTATAATAACCAAAGTATGGAAACAACCTAAGTGTTCATTGATGGATGAACGGATAGAGAAAATGTGATGTGTGTGTATATACATATATACACATACGTATAGTCAATGAAATATTATTCAACCCTAAAGAAGGAGATCTTGCCATTTGTGACAACATGGATAGACACAGTTTGTTTTCACGTCTTGTAAAACTTGAGGGCATTACGCTAAGTGAAATGTCAGACAAAGACAAATACCATATGATCTCACTTATGCATGGAATCAAAAAAAGAAAAAAAAAAGAAGAAACTTGAATTCATAGATACAGAGAACACACATTGGGTTTTGCCAGAGAAAGGGGGTGCGGAGAGGGTGAAATGGATGAAGGTGGTCAAAATGTACAAACTGCAGTTATGAAATAAATATCATGCGAATGTAATGTACAGCATGGTGACTGTAGTCAATAACACTGTATTGCATATTTGAAAGCTGCTAAGAGAATAGATCTTAAAAGTTAATAATATAAGATATTAAAGGTACTGTTTTCCTTGTAGGATATTATTCTGTTTTTCAAGCAATTTGGGATTTTTCTAATATTTTAAAGAAATAGAAGCAAAAACATCCTAAACATCAATGAGAACAAGTTTTATTTCACAGTGGGGGGCTTTATATAAGACAGTGACCCAGGATTTCATTAAGCCTCTGGCTCATTATTTATTATTTAGTCCGACAATAGAGGGCATTTAATATTAAAGATTTTATGACAGTGTACAAGAAGGGCCTAGTAATGTCATCAGCTTGCACAAGGCCCTGGGGACACAGGCAGCCCTCCTGTACAGTTTTTTTTAGCATCTTGTGAGTATTAACGTGGCAAATGAGGGCTCAGGCATCGAACTCAGAAGCTTTTAGGCAGCCAGCTAAGTCTGGCCACTGAGGTTGCTCCCGCAGGCCACTGGCCTAGGCAGTGCAAGAGGGGAGAAAGCCTCCTGTGGGGTCTTTTGTGAGCCAGCTTTGCTGTTAATGCCTTATATTAACTTTTATAAGTGCCCTGGGATTGGCGGGACGAGGCCACCCTCAGGGTGAATCTCCCTTTTCCCCTGGTGCATTTTTATTACGAGTTATGTGAACCACTGACTAAGAGCTGACAAGGAATTTACTGAATTATGGCTGAAATAATTTTGTGCTCCAGTGAGCAAGGAATCTGACTCCACAGGAGCTGGGTCCTTCCTCTGTGTGACTAAGAGCTGAGACATTGTATGAAATCCACGGGGAGGGCTGGTGAACAGCTTTGACAAGCCCGTGTTCTGTGGCTGGAGCTTGCTTGGGTTTAGAGTCGGGGTAGGGACTGGGGTGCGGTGGGGCCACTTTCCAGCCGGGGTAACTGCTGTGCTTGACTTGTTGGCCCTGCTGTTTCAACCTGGGCCAAATGCTCCACCCCATCCCCACCCGCATAGTCCACCATGCTATAGATTTCTGCAAATACAATACTACTCACTTAAAGAGAAATGGTAGACTGGATACTTGCGGACTTCCAAGGAAAAGTCTTCACTGAATCCTCAGTTTATAGAAGTCTCTCATCTTCCCTAAACAGAAATCGCTGGCAGGCGCTGAGGAGCTAGTGCTCAGATCTGCAAACACATTTGTGTTGGAATTAAAAACAAAATTGAGGCTGATGGAGCTGGTGTGCAGCAGGCAGACTGGTGACACCAACGCAATTTTTGGCAGTTTCAGAAAGTGCTGCCTGGGGAATCTTAGCCCTGTGGACGAGGTGAGCTGGATAGAAACAGCAGCAAAAGATCGGACAGGAGTGTTAAAGGATGCTCCGAATGTATGCCCTCTGATACGTGAAGTGCTCTTTATTCTGGTCAGATAAAGGTCTCCCTGCAAAACCAGACTTCAGAAAAGTCGATTTCACATGAGAGTTAGCTGCGATCTTTTCCGTTTGTGAGTTAGCCTGTGCAGTCTTCCCCAGGGTGAAGGTTCAATTTCCAGGCTGAAGCTTACAGTTTTGAAATACTGACAGTAATTTAAAGGACACTGTTTCTACCTTGGTGAATACTTTGAGGTCCTGGGACACAGGATGACAACCAGCAGTTTAACCACAGAAATCTATCAGGATTGTGAGGGGAAGACGAGGCAGCTCATGGGCTCTCTGGGGATACGCGCTGCTACTCAGGGCAGAGATGTCCCAGCACCAAGCACAGTTTCTGTCGCAAGAGGTGGTTAATTGGCGGGTGCTGAGCTGAACTGAGCCAGAGCATGAGCTAAGTAAGGTCTTTTAACTAGAAATTCTTCCCTCCTTGCATTAAACCAGGGATAATAACATTACTCTGCCTACCGTGCAAGCTTGTCATAAGCATTTCCTAGGAAAGCACTTTGTAAACTACAAAGGAAGGATGGCTGTGGAAATAGGAGGGAAAATGATGGTGACGAATGGGCTGATGATAAAGACAATGACAGTGAGCTCAGTGATGAGGATACAATGAAAAGAGATTTTCAGGATCAGCTGTGAGCCCAGATGTGCCAGCTACTCCATTTGGTGCACGTCCAGGAAAAGGTATGTGCATGTGGATGTGGTGGGTAGGAAGAAAGGAGGAAGCGGAATGGAGTGGAAGGAGGTGGAGTGCACCTACCTAGACCTGTGCTGATGTCACCATTATTTCCACATTTGGGTCTCTGCCCACAAGACACTATGCCAGGATACCTGGGCTGGCGAGGACATCAGTGGAGGAAGCTGCCTACTGCTATTGGTTTTCTTTTTGTGAATTAAAACTACAGCTTCCAGAATTGCCAGTCAATGACATTTCGATTATCTCTCGATTTCTTTCTCCCACTGTCATTTAAAATTTTCTGTATTTGCATGTTTTCTTTGAGGGAGGTCGACCTCACTCCTGGGGGAAAAGAAAATGTCTAGTGTTGGATGAGTTGCTTTCATCCAGTTGGTGCCAATAAGAAATATCAAATGATTATGTTTGTTCTCTTTGCACAAATTTGGCCTGAGGAGGATGACATGCCAAGCCTGAGTTCTAACAATTCACTAAACTAGGAAAATTTAAGGGTTTTTTTTTTCCTTTTTCTTTTATGTGAGACAAAAGCCCATATAGTCTGACTAACAACATCATTAGCTCTCTTCTCAAGCATTTGACTTCTTGCACGCTGTGAGTCAAGGCTACATTAATACTCATCACCAAGCATCCACTTAGATTCTCTGCAACCTGAGACGAGCCTTGTATCCTTGTTAGTCTCAGATTCCCTATCTGTTAAATGGAGACACTCATGAAACCTTCTGCTCTGGATTGTGGAGGATGGTCTAGGTAGTGGCATGTCCACATGCGCGGCTGTAGGAAGTTACCATCGTCAAGTGTCCATTATCATTGTTAAAGGGAAAGACCATTTGACTAGCAGTCTGGAACTTGTGTTCCCGTCTCCCAGATTAGCTGTGTTATTTGGCACAAGTGAATTAAACGTTGTGGGCCTCAGTTTTCCTAGCTGCACATTAAAAGGCTTGGGTCTGTGGTTCCTGTATCATTTAGGACTTTTTCAGTTGCAAGGGACTTAAAACTCAACCAAAACCTACCTACGTGAAAAAATACGTATTGTCACATGTGAAGGAAAAGTCTAGATGCAGCTAAAGGCGTGAGCAAATTTAGGGCTCGAACGATGACTTAGGACCTGGTTTCTGTCTCGATTCTTCCTTGCTTTGTATGGGTTCAGAAAGCCAACACAGCAAAGAGCTGGAGCCGCGTGAAAATAGCTGATTGAGTGTCATGAAGTTTAAATCAGTTAAGACACGTAAAGCACTTAGACCCCTGCACTATCCTGTGCTCCGTGACAGGGAGCTAGTAGTCTTACATGGCCTTAGGTGTCACTTGAGGCAAGGTGATGGTAGCAGCTCCAGTTAGATCTTTTTGGATTCGTGCCTCACAGGACAGAACAGCCACGTCCATCCCGGAAGTCTGAGCACATTTTTATGGCATCTCCAGACTCTGAAGGAATTTACACATATCCTCAAATATTAGATTTTGATTGGCCAGCCCTGGCTCGTATGCAACCTGTAGCAGATGCTGTTTGCTGGTCACTTATACAACACACCCTCCTCCTTGTTAAAAGGACTCTGAGTCTGATCAAACGTCCACCTGCCCTGTCACAGACCCTCAGTCTAAGCCCATGGTGGTGAGCTCATCCCCCTGGGCAGGTGCTGGTTAAGATATGAGAATATGACCCAAGTTCGACCAGTGGTATATGAAGTTGAAGCTGAAGGAGTTCTAGAAAGCTATCAGCATGGTATAGTTCATGGCCAGTGATCGGAAAAGAACTAATTAGAAAATGTGAACTTGCTCTACCTCGGGAAGAGCAGAACTGAATTGAATAGCATCTCTTGCTGAGCTTTTTTGTTCTAGCTTTAGAGGCGAGCCAGCCCTGGGCTCTGAGATAAGAGAACTACTTTATAGAAAAGCACAGCTGACCGGGAATGTCATAAAACACCAGCCAAAAGGTTTATGGGAGTACTTCGGCTAATGTAGCAGTTGAAAAAGTTTCATTGTAGCTTAGTTATTGAGAATCAGATTTTATAAGAAACATATTTTACAATCTATTTAAGATGGGCTATGCGGCATTCTAAGTAGAAGGTTATAAACGAAAAGCAATGAATTGAATACATTAACTGAAATAAGGCCAAGTTATCCTTTGAAAGCAAAGTGACTGACGAAGATCATTGTTACGTTCCTAGTCACACAGAGATAATGGTTTATTCCTGGGATCTTTGTGAAATATATGTGGGAAAAGGACTAGCAGTGGCCTACCTCTGTGATATTTAAAAGGCACTTGTCGGGGAGGGCAGAGCTCAGTAGCAGAGTGCATGCCTAGCATGCATGTGATCCTAGGATTAAGTCCCAGCACCTCCATTAAATAAATAAACAAATAATCCTAATTATCTCCCCCCATAAAAGTTTTTTTTTAATTAAAAAAAATTAAAAGGCAGCACTCAGTAAATAAGTTACTCATTCTAGACTTTCTTCTTTCCACAAAACTAATGGCATCTTTTTAAGGGCAGTTTGTTACAGCTCCTGCTGAGCAAGATTTCCCTCTGAGGAATCCCTAAAAGTAGGGAACACTGGGGACACATCGTCCAGGGCTTGAGTCTATGAGCCAGCACAGGCAGGTATCAGATCCTCAGAAATGAAACTCATCAACATCATGGATAGAAACTTCAGCTGGACCATCACTGGCTCCCCTCACAACAAAGGTGTGGCTCACCTGGCCTCTGTGGGAAAGGGATGCCGCTTGTGTGAGGAATGACACACGTAAGATTTGTAAGAACCTAAGATTTTAACATCACACACACACACACGTGCGTGCACACATACGCTCACTCAAATGTCAATATAAAGGATTTCATTTAAAAAAAAAAGAAAAGTCCTGCATAAGATTAAATTATTATTCATAGAAATGTCTCTAGGACGTATAGAATTTCTCTTCCTCTACAGTCAGGCATTAATTCGGTTGTTTTTCTTCCTTGATTTTCAGCCTTCGGTTTCAAATCACTACCCGAGCTGCCACTTCTCCGCATTGAAACTCTTATAAATAAAGCCCAGGCTGTTTGGGAAATGCCTAGTGAATCGTGTCAAGCCACTGTCTTTTACGCTTTTAGCTTTTTTAATTGACTTTGCATGCATCGGCTCTGCCTTCCAGTAAGCAGACACGGTTCCCAGGGATTGTCAAGAGACGCCAGTCTCCAGAGCAGATCTAATCCAGTCGGTGCCATTGAAAAACCTTAAATGGCAGCTTTCAGCTTATTTGCAAAAACTCTCGTGGTTCAGGTTACATTTTAATCCCAGTTGCTGTATCAGCTTGATGGCAGCAGAGGTGGGGGTGGACTTGGGGGGCTGTTTCTGGAGAAACTTTAGTTTTCCTCTGCTGCTATGTAAATTATTAACTCAAGGAGAATCCCATAATGGCGGGCAGGATCTCAGTCTGGCGGTCAGGACAGCTTTGAGCCCAAACTCCTCACCACTTATTCCTGAAAAATAGCTGTAATATACATACAGATTTAAAGCTTATCATTCTTGCTTTGATGAACAGAGAAGGCTGCCGCCTGTGACAGAGGAACAAGTTTCTTTGTGAGTCTTTTTCCAGCATCGCTAGGGAAAATCCAATCCCTCAGACCATTATACAGACCTCCAGGACTGAGGGCAAAATGATCACTACAGTGGTGACACTTTAGCTCTAAGCGATTTTCCAAAGTAAACAATGTAGCTTTGTCTTTTTTTTTTTTTTTTTCGGTATCCAAGACCAAACTGGGCTTGTTATTCTTCGATAAAAATCTCATTTGGTTTCTCCCCTCCCCACTGTGTGTGTGTATCTGTCTGTATGCAAGTCTAAGAAAATCATACCAATCATCCTAGGTTTGGTTCCCATTTATTTTCTGCATAGGATTTGGTCAGTCGATTTTTGCCTCCAGATGTGAATAAAGGATAGGTGAGGGGAACCACCTAACCCATGCACCGTGTGTGGACCATGCTTTATAAACAGCGCCTCATTTAATACTCGCAGGAACTCAGCCAGGTGGTGGCTAGCATTAGTTGCATTTTACAGATAAGTAAACCTGAGGCCCAGACTGGGATTTGGTCACAGGTTGCCTCCTCCCTCAGACCACACTGCTTCGAAGCCAAGTGTTCATTGATCTACATGCGGGAAAGAGCATGGCCATTCCTTGTCTGCTTCCTTCCCCTGCCCCTCTCCCCGCTGTGTCTGTGTCCCATCCGTGCCTGACACACGAGACACTCGCTGGGAGTTTAGAGGTCAGGTACAAAAGTCTGTCACTCGCGGGTCTCACTTAGATTCTACTCTTACACAAAGCCCTCATTGGCTAACACTCAGTGCGATCTGAAGTTTTCCTGGAAGCACCTTCTTCCTCTCCATTTCCCAACCGCCCCCACTGAGTGTCATTAGACACACACTCTCTGTGCATTAATCACTGCCCTTTCCAGAGGTCTCCTTTGCAGTTCCCAGTAATGAGGCAATCAGAGTCAGACCATGAGGGATTAAGTGTCGTCCTAACAAGTGGCTGCAGTGTCATCCATCAGAGCTTTGCACCAGTAACAAGGTGGCATCTGGACCCCTTGAGGACAAGGGTGTGTCAGGGGTTCTAGGGATCACAAGACGAAAATTCAGATGGTCTTGGTGTTTGGAGACAAGACAAACAGTGTCCAAATCTCTGTTAACTGGCCTTAGATGAGCAACATAGCTCTCAAGGCTCTGTTTTCTCATCTATGAATTGACGGTAGTAGCATCTTCCATGCTGGGTGTGGCATGACAGTCAAGGAGGCAACACAGCTCTGGCTCTGGAACGTGGTCCATAGATGGTGGCTCTGATCAATGTCAGCACTCAGCCCCGTGCTCTCTGGGGAGAGGACGGTGAGCTGTGTCAAGGCTGCACAGACCCCCTGATGCCTTGGCCATCTGGGATGCTGTAACAGAAATGTCACAGACTGGGCAGTTTATAAACAGAAATGTATTTCTCACAGTTCTGGAGACTGGAAGTTCAGGATTAGGGTGCCAGCCTGGCTGGGTGCTGATGATGGCCCTCTTCTGGGTGGTCAACTGCTGACTTTCCGCTGTGTCTTCACTTGGTGGAAGAGGCAAGGAATCTCTCTGGGGCCTCTGTTATAAGGGCACTAATCCCCTTCATGAACACTCCACCCTCATGACCTGAGTTCCTCCCAATTCCCCCACCTCCTCTTACCATCGTTTTGGGGGTTAGGATTTCAACATAGGAGTTTTGGTGAGAAACAAACATTCAGACCAGAGTACATGGGTCTATCAGTCACCAACATGGATGGTCAAGGGTACCTGGAGTTCTGTAGAAGCCCCATGCTCCTAGCCCTGGGTAATTCCCAACATAAAAGGCAAGAAAGCTCAAACATGTAAAAGAGTTAAAAAGCACTAAAAAGATAAAGAGTCAAGTAGAACAACTGACTAATTATGGAGCTAAACATGTGAATGTCAATGGTGGGAGTGATGGAGTGTTCTGACCCTCATGGGACTGGTCTAAAATGGGCAAGACTTTGAGACAGGAGGAAGACGGATGGGGCAGTTGCCTTGGGTGTTGCCACTTGTCCTTTGTGGTGCTGAAGTACCGGAGTGTTGTGTGGCCCAATTCTCTGATGATTGTTACATTTTAAACAGAAAAAAAAAAAAAACCAGCATTGTTGAAACAGTTCTAGGAGCTACGTATTACTCTCATGTATATTATGAGACTGAGACTCAGAGCAGCTTTGTGCTGTGACTGAGGTCCCAGAGCTAGTGGTGGGGAGAGCCAGAATCCCAACCAAAGTCTGCCTGATTCCAAAGCAGGTGCCCCTTCCACCCAAGAGAGTGTCTCCACGCAGCTGTTCTGACAGATGAACTGGGCGCGTGGCTTCAGGTGCCTGCATGCGGGCTGTTGGCCTAGTATTGGGCCACCTGGTTGAATTTCATAGTGGAATTTTTTTGCAACCTCCTTTATCCACCTACTAGGCCTTCCCAACCGCTAGTAAAATATAAGCACTCAGAATTCAGCATTCACCTCAGAGGGATGAAAAGGGCACAGGTTTAAAGCACTTTGTGGACATGCTCTGCTCTCTCGAATTCTGTTTTTAACTCGATGACTACACACCCGTTAATCGTCATGGGAGTGGCTGATGCTGGGGCCACTGGGAAGGCACTCTGTGGTCCTCCACATGGCCCAGAGCCAGGCTTTTTCCTTTGTTTGGAATGAAGTGACTTTAAACTCTGCTTCTCAAATCCCTGCCCACACCCACAGAAGACCTTGAAAGGCCTTCCTCTTCTCCAGGGACAATATCTAGAACGACTGAACAGCGGGAGGATCCAGGGTGTTCAGGGAAATCCCTTAGAAGAGCCGTCAGAGCAACTGTTGACCAGCTGCAGGAGCCTGTCAGTGTTTTAACGTGCTTCATGGCTGCACTGGTCCCTAGCAGCTGAGTAGCATCCCTCCCCTGCTCCTGCCTTACCCCTTCTCTTAGAAATGCTGCTAGGCCCAGCAGAAGTCTAGGGTTGCTTTGATCACAGTCAGGCCTGGGCTTTGCCTGTACTGAAGAGTTTCATAGTTTTCCTCAAAGTAACGGGTGGAACTTGAGTAGTCATTTTAAAATAGGGGCTTGGATCCGCCACCCTCCTCAAACTCTACAGATTTCGAGTAGCCTTGGACCTTCAGACGTCGCGACCTATGGCTCATTCCAACCACAGCAACAGCAGCCGAAGCTAATAATCGTTTAAGAACATACGCAATTGGCAGAGCTTTCTCAGAAAAGTCTTGTCATGAAGACCTGGAAAAAAGTATTTCCTGCTCCACGTCCTCATCTGCAGGAACGAACTGGAGTTTGTCAGCCTCACTTCTTATCGCGGCCCCCGCGTAAACAGAAAGGCAAACGTGCGACGGTATCCTCGCAGGGCAGCCGAAGGTTGTGCAGCGAACCGGGACAGGCTGTGCGCACGCAGCCTCGCCTGGAGGAGTGGAGCGTTTTCCAATAGACGAACAGAAATAAGCCAGCTTGCGTAACCACCACAACAAGCCAATAAAAACCATCAAGTTTAAGCGTAAAGGCAGCTCATGCGACAGTAAATTTGATATGACTGGGACCCCCTCCCCCCAGTTAGCGCAACCCTTTCTAATCTGAGCTTAAGAGGCGTCTTCGGAGTGAAGCTCTGTGTATAACCCGCAAGGAGACCTCCCACCCCCGCATCCTTTAACTGCATTAGGTCTGGAAAACTTGAAATGATTTCTGAGCGTTCCATCAAAACCAGGATGCTTATCACTCTGGTTTGGCTACTTGCCTGCATTTAGCTCCCAGTTAATCTCAGTGCTGCCGAGTCTCTCTCCTGGGGGGAGGGGGGACTTCGTGGGGGGCTGGGAGTGGCGAGCTCAGCTGCTTTGCTGGAAGGTATGCAGGCAAATGGAGGAGTGGATTAACCCCTGGTGTTCCAAAGGTATCCAGGAAAAGAACTCAACTGGAATCAGGATCTTACTTAACATTTAAAGAGATCAGAATCTTAGAAAGGCCCAAGTCTAAGGAACTGATGAGTAGGTAGGAAATGATCGACTGTAATGTTCCCATTGGACGATAGAGTCAGTTAAGCATGAGACAGGGAATATTTATTAATAATTAATTATTATGGCTAATAATTATTTAAAAGGCTATAATGGTATTTATTATATTGATATATATGATATATTATGTATTATACTATAATAATTAATAATTAGCCATTATTAATGGCTCCTTTACCTAAAGCTTGCAGTTTATTCAAACATCACTAATTTGAAAGGATGCCAGGCAACCTCAGACCATTTACATTTGTAGGTTCAAATCATATCGATTCTATTTGACATGCACGTGACTTTGAACAAGACATTGATCCCCTGAATTTCAATTTCATCGCTAGAAAATTTAAAAATGCCTTTCTCATAGCCTTAGAGGATTTTTAAAAAATTAAACGAAGTTCCCTGATGTAGGTTAACGATGCTTATCATGGGGTAGGTTCCACGCAGTTGTTACTTCTGCCTCCTCGTGGAATTTCCAGTGTGCCGTGCCCATGGGAAGCCCACAGTGAACACAGAAAAGCCTGCAGCCCTGCAGCACAGGGACAGGTAAAGGAGGATAAGACAGGAGTGAACAGGAAGAAGGTAAAGACATGGAACCTGAACGTGAGTCCTTGTTTAGTCCAGGCCCAGTAGGAAGGAGGTCAAAGGGAAGACAGATTTCCTGGTTCCAAAGTCCTCCTCCAAACTGGCCCATGCTGACCATTGTCTCCACCCTGGATGCACCCATGTGAGGGACACCAGGCCGGTGCTGGCTCATCTGTATCCTTCACCTAAGCCAGGCTCATATCTTCTGATGCTTAACGAGAGCTGAGGGAGAACTGACCAGTGTGCATGTTTCCTTCCCATCCTCTTGGGAACCCTGTCCAAATTTTCTCAGATCTTAGCTCAGGCAGACTACCACCATCTTCCAGTACCAGGTATGGTGCGTGAGAATGACTTCTGGAATCAAAACAAAGAACAAAGAACTCAGACAAAGAACACATGTTGTTTACTAAGACCTCACACACCTCTATTGATTCAAATCCCCCCTAACACCTCGGAAAATCAGCCTGGTACATTTTAACATGTTTTACAAGGGGTATTGTTAAGAGAAAGCGTTATGAAAAGTATTTTGATTTCAAAAAATAATCACAAGCTAAGTGAACTTCTGTGTCTTAAAATGCCATCATGAGAATGTCCCCAGGACCCTCAGAGTCACCAGTTGACCTAGTTTATGTTTTTTTTTCTTGGCAGCTAAAGTAGCAGAAGAAAATATTCTGTTTTTCTCAAGTTCTCATATCCTGATGCCCACACTCCTCTGAGAAAGAGGAAACATCTCCCCGCATGTTGGGCAGAGTAACACCCCCTTCCAAAAGTTCACTCCTTAAAACCTGGAACCTGTGAAACCCTATTTTCCACGGCCAAAGGGCCTTTGTCAGTGTTATTAAGGTTATGAACCTTCAAATAGGATGATTGTCTTGGATTATTCAGGTGGGTCTGGGCAATCGCCTGAGCCCTTTAAACAAAGGACTTTCTCCTGTGGGGTCACAGAGATGCAGACGGGGCACTGGGGAGGTCACAGAGGCTCACAGTGTGAGAAGGTCTCCATCCACTGCTGCTGACTTTGAAGATGGAAGGAAAGGGCAGAAACCACAGAGTAGGGCTGTTCTCTAGAATGATCCCTGCCTAACAATCAGCTAGAAAATAGGGACCTCAGTCCTACAACCACTTAGAACTGAATTCTGCCAACAACTTGAATGATCTTGGAAGTGGATTCTTCCCAGAATCTCCTAATAAAAAACCAGCCCCCTGACATCTTGATTTTGGCCTTGGGAGACCTTGAACAGAGAAACCAGTCAAAGCCTCTCAAAGGCGTCTGACCTACAGAATGAGATGCTCAACATATTGTTTTAAGCTGCTAAATCTGTGATAATTTGTTAAAACAGCAACAGACTAATATTTCCACTAAGTACTTTCTTCTTCCATAAATGGCACAAGTGAAGTCATCGGCCCCCATGCTTGGAGAAATTTCAGGTCTGTTTGGAACCGAAAGCTGGCAAATCTTCATTTGAGAGTGGGAAATAGAAGAGAAAAAAAAGGAGAGTGGGAAGCAGCAAAGGAAAAAAAAAAAAAAAAAAAGGAGACTGTCCATGGCCACCTCTCCCCTGAAGCTCTCTTAAACAAAGATGGTCCATCAGTTAGATCAAGGATCAACACATAAGGAAGGAAAAAAACAAAACAAAACAAGAATTCCTAAAAATTCACTTTGGGAAATGTTAAAAAAAAAAATCCCAGAACAGATTAAATACACAATGTTATTACTATGGCTCCACATTATGAAGGATAGTTACTGTTAAAAACTCAGTAACTTGAGATGTAAAGCATGGAAACTATATTTCAACTGAACTGAATTGAAGCCTGTATTTATCTGACATTAGGGAAGATTCTACTAGAATGCATTTCCAGTGTTTTCTCCAAACACATCATTCAATAGTTTGGGGGAGAGAAGAACGTCCTCCGAAAAAATAAAACAGAGAGTCTTTCATAATACAGAGATTAAAAGAAAAAATATGTTTTCTTGCTGGAAATGTAAAATATAACTAGTGTAGTGAAGATGACTGTAGCCATGCAGAGTAAATGAACAGTTAGCCCTACGTGTGCAGAGTAAGTTACTTAGGTAAGAGTTACATCCAATGGGATATATAAAGCTGAGAAAGTTAACTAACCCAGAAGACTCACAATGCAATAATATGGTTTTGATTATGAGTTTTTGATGATGTGGCCAGTGGAGTATATGACTCATCCCTTATGAGGTACAAGAAATGGATGAACCAAGAAGTCGCTCATTAGGGAAAAGAAGGCATGAGTTACAGTAAACAAGTTGCTATATACTGTCTGCAAAGTAGCAAAACAATTACTTGAAACAGTGAAAATCTTGGCTGGAGATTGAGAAAGCAGTGTTGACTGAGTGCAGATCATGAGTTCTTCCTTCCTCATTCCCTCGTGAAAAGGAGAGAGGACAACATAACAAAATCCAATAGGGTAGAAATTATGACACTAATGACGTCTGGCGTGAACGTGGTCTTTCCTAAGCGCTTCACAGGCAGGTTTGCAAGCGTAAGCCCGTGGAGGTAGACATGTCTGAGGTTTACCTGAGTTCACCGTGGGCATATTTCTTGGTTCAACTTAAACATATGCTCTGCATTTTTAGACCTTGTATATCTATGAGAAACAGATGCTTCTTGGTATTACCGACATGGAGATTTATTTTGCTCAAGTCAACAAGGTGAAATAAAAGAATAGACCATTTTGGGTGAAGTCTTTAAAATTTTCCATCACACCATCTGCATTCCCATTCAGTCCCCAGATTACTTGGGAAAGCAGCAAGACTTCACTTTCAGGCCAAAGTTACTCAAAATCAATTACTTAAACACTTCCCCAGTGGGATTATCTGAACTTGCAAGAACACGTGTGTCTTTTATACTTACCAGTTCTTTTCTTCTTTATATTTAAAAACATCTGAAATAGCTCAAACTTTTAGAAAAGTACAGCGAATAATTTATTGAACAGCATTGTAATTACTCGGCAGCTTTATTAAAATTTACTTTTTTTTTTTGTCAAATTCATAATCAGATCATCTGACATAAGAATGGCTGGAGGTATCTGATTGGTCCCAGACATTGAATCAACACGTTAAATTTTATATTTTGAAGAAAAACAGTACAGAATTTATAAGCTTGTGTTCAGCAACACCGTTGCCCTCTCTGTGATTCCTTCTTTCTAGGGCAATCACTGTGAGTTCATTCTGTTTTCTAGAAAGAAAGGAAGGGGAGCTTTACTGGGGATTTCTCTAATACGGTTTCTGTGACTTAGATGCTTAGTATTACATCTTTGTCTCCTTGATCTTCCCTACATCAAACACCGTGTTCTTTTACTTAAGATGAATCACTTGTCTTCTCCCACAGCCTCCTCCCCGCATAGTGAGATAGTCACTGCTAAGACTACCAAGAGCTGTAATACGTGCCTGCCCGTCCTGACGCCTACCAGAGGATCGTCCCTAGCCTCTCCGGCTTTCCTTTGCTGTCTCCCCTTAGCAGGCACTCAATCATCCTCCCCTCCCTCCAACTATAACCCGCAAACAGCTTCTCCTTGTCAGTGAGTCCATCAGTTCCTCCTGAAGAGTGTCTCCCTTCCACTCCCTGGCTCCGTTTTTCTTCTTATCTCTACCGTTTCTGAGCACGCTTTGAATTCTTTGTTGCCAAAGAATATCCAAGACAGACCTTTAAAAACAACTCAGGGAAGCAAGGCCTTTCTCGAAGGAAGCTCAAACGTCCTCTTAAGAAAATGCATACTGTTCGGGAGTGGTCTCGGGGTTGGGCTGGCTCAGCCCACCAGGACCTGCCGGAGCTGGCGTGCTCTCGTATGGAGTTCCGTGTGTGTGTGTGTGTGTGTGTGTGTGGGTGGGCATTTTACAGAGGAGTGAAGTAGATACCTGATGAATTTAATTTCTATGAGTTTTAAAAAAAAAAAAAAGGAAGATGGTTCAAAAGTTAAGCAGTTTGTCCAGATTCACATGTGTTTAGAAACTGACTCCCAGTCTAGGTGTCTCTAAGTGTGCTTTCTGCTCTCCAATAGCAGCCCCCAAGCAGCTGGCAGGTCTGCGATCTTTGCCTCAATGGAAGTGTTGAATGTATAGCTTCGCCCCTCATAAGAGCAGGTAACCTTCCCTCTCTCCCGCAGCCACAGACAACAGCACGGCCATTTGTCTTATAGCCTGCTCTCAGGCAGAAAGCAGGGGTGATAAAAATCATCACCCGCTCCTTGAAAACCTTTAGGGGCATAATCCATGTAGGTTTTCACTTCTTTATTTTGATGGGAGCACTTCCTCTATGGTCACGTGGGGTCAATTCCAATTCATACATGGTCGATTACAATGGCTTGAAGAGTTATTTTACAGATTAAAAGCAATCTGAAGATGAATTGATGTGAAGGTAGCTTGAGTCAGAACATATCTTGGCTGTATTGAGATAAAGGCTTAAACATTTTTCTGAAGATTCATATTTAACCCAGTTAATACTTACGAACAGTTTGGTTCAACATTCCAGAGGTCATGACTTCAGTGGTGGCTCCTGGTTGGTCTTCCAGGGCTGTTGACTGGTACGAGAAAGAGGAGAGGAATCCAAACATCCTCTCGACTTGATTTCAGACCTTCTACGTCAAACCATGATTGGAATAGGATAACGTACAGTATAAAATCAAGACTTCTTTTTAAGAAAGTGTCTTTTGCACGGCACTGTGAACTTCGTGAAAAGTTCAATTTGGAGTCATTTTTGTTTAGAAGGAGAAGGTTTGGGTCGTGTCTCATATCCCCCTAACTAGTTCATGCATCTCAGCCTCTGAAGCTGAAGGAATTGAATCCCGAAACACATTTTATTGCTGTTTCTTTAGGATAGTGAAGGAGTCTTGGAATTTAACATCTCCCCAAAGCTGAAGAAGTTAAAGGCCCACTGTGTACTCCAAAATCAAAATCATCTGTGCAGGGAGGATTGAGACTTCCTGTGGAAAGTACAAACTTTAAAGGTTTCCATTTTCACTGCTCATCTGAAATAATGTAGGATTTATGATTTCATACTCCACGCAAGTAGGAAAGCCTCCTATTAGATGGCAGGTTATTCCCGGAGATTTTGTGAGTGTCGGTCTAAGGGTGGAGGGGGTAGGTGGTAGAGGTCCAGATGTGTGCAGAAACAGATGTGCCTGGCTCTCCTGTGGAACCAGAGATTTGCAGCCGTGGGTGTAGAGTTTATTTTTGCACCCCAGTTCCCTTGAATTATTTTAAAGGTCATTATTAAATGGCTGTTATCCTTTTAAGAGTCGTTGCCCATTTCAATTTATGGCTGTTGCTTTTCTGTTATTTTGGATTATGCCTTGTAATACAAATAAGTGAAGATTTTCCTTTGGGCATCATATAAAATCTGTTTCCATACTGTTGTTTGTTGGTGCTTTTCCCTTTAAGCTTTTTTCCTTTTGAGTGTGTGGCGTGGGGCAGGGAGCTGAAGCCACAATTATCTCTGCCCCAAAGAATGTCACATATATTTCATTGCGCGTGTCAACAAGCGTGCAATGAAACTTCAACAGCTGAGCTGTTTCTCCCCGCTCCTTTCACAACAACAGTGCATCTACAGAACAAAATGAAGAGGCTGGTGAAAGCAGTATTTCTGTCCATTTCAGACCAAAGACTTAACACTGGCTGTCAACCTCAACCTGGTTCCTTATGGAATATCCCAAGGCCTTGAATCTCTTAACAGATAAACACAGCAGTAAACAAAACGGTTTTCAGAGACATAAGAAAAAGGAAAGTTCAATGTGGGATCAAACCTTTGTCTTCCCAATCACTTTCTCCATTTTCCAAGCGGGAATAGACATCAGAAAGAGTGCATAGTGGGTAAAAATGATGATTAAGAAGAGATGGATCTAGAATGCTGCATTCACATTTTCAAGAACTCTCATAGAAGCCTGAGATATCCTCCCATAGAATAAGCTAACTGCCATTTACATTTGCCCTATCTTTATATAATCACTTTTAAATATCACATAAAATTACATTAAAAATAACTTGGACTAAAAGAATTAAACAACAGCTGATCCATCATCCTAACATATCAATCATTTTTTTCTCCTTCCTAGACTCCAGAGTTTAGGTCTACAATTTTTAAATGTCACTGCTCATTAAGATCATAGTTGAATTTTTCACTAAACTTATAAGAATTTTTTTTAATGTTTCTTTAGTCTTTATAACCATCATTAAAAATAGTTCCATTGAGTTGATGTAACAGAGTGTACTTAACTATTGTTGAACATTTACCAGCTGCATGACCCTGGGCATGTTACATTAACTTTACGTGCCCCAGTTACCTCATCTGTGAAATAGTAGTAATAATACTGACGTCATGGGGTTGTTGTGGAAGACGAGATGAACTAATGCGTATAAAGCATTTAAAACAGTGCCTGGCGCTTAAGAAGGACTCAGTATATATTAGCTTTTTAAAATTATTTTTGTTGAAAACGTGTAACTTCTTTAGTGAACATCTTCACTCCAGAAATTTCCCTCCCCTTCCTCCTTTCCTGTCCCTTCTCTCTCTCTCTCCCTCTTCCTCCCCCACCAACTCTGTCCTTAAAATACGCCCCCAAGTGTGAGATTCCAAGGTCAAATAATATTTTTCCCCGCATGGAACTGATAGGTCTCTATGCAGATTGGATCGTGCAGCATAAAATTTGTCCGAAGGCACCTGCGAAGTATCTGTTTCAGCCTGGTGTTGTGTAGAATCCTGCAGCAAGCACGTTCACGTGACTTGCATTCCTTGACTATTACATTCTAAAACAACACAATAAGAGAAATATGTAAGCATCCTGCTGGTTCAACTATGGACTAAAATAAGCCAAGTAAGGACAACACGAGGCCATGCGTGATGTGCCACTGGAACATCGATAGCTCCAGGTTTCTCCAATTGTAAATAAAAGACCATGATACACACACACAAACGCACACACAAAACGTGTTATGTAAGCAAATGACTCTGAACAGTGAATAAATACTAATGGTTAATAAGGGACAAGGAGAAGACCTGAGCTCTTGTCTGAATAGTCAGCAGAGAAAGATCAGGATTTGTCCTTGACGGCTCAGCTTCAGCCACACAGAAGTGAGAGAGACAACCAATGTGGAAAAGATGTAAAAACTGGTCAGGAACATTCATTTATTCAGGCAGGTTCTTGGAGATTAAAAAAAAAAAAGAAAACAAAGAAAAGGAACAAGGAAGGACGTATCAAGGAAAGAAAACCTTTTCTCTAAAATGTGATGTTTCCAAGAGTCAGTGAATGCATTTTCTGTCAAACTGGCAGTCCCCCTCACACACCGGGCATTTCTTTCCCTCCGTACTTTAGTTAATAGTGTTCCCCTTCTCTGAGATCCCCTTTCCCTTGCACATGTCCTCCCAGCTGAACTACATCCTGTCTCTAAAACTCTGCCTCTTCCATGAAGCCCTCCCTTGTTGTCCCAGGACTGACAACATCAGCCGGACAATTACTTGTATGTGTGTGAAGGCAATAGAGTAGGTGAGATGTAATCCACAGGAGAGAAAAGAATAGGGGACTGAGGAGAGCACCTTGGGAGATTCTGACCTGTGGGGATGGGGTAAAAAGAGAAAAAAGCACAGGCAGAAATTGATGGGGCGCGGACAGTACCATGTCTGGAGACCTAAAAGTGATGAGCATTTTCATGGCAGGGATTTAAAAATGGAGCTAGGATTGGGGTCACACTCACTCTAGGACCCTTACTCATCGTTCTGCTCTCAGTTGAGGGTTTCTTTAGACCCCACGGATATCCAAGTTTCCTTTTAAAGTCAAAGACCACGACACAACCGCAGCCAAACAATCACAACCCCTTCATTCGCTACAAACACAAAAGTCTCTTCCATGTTTTCTAGTTGTTTTTTTGCCCTCTTTAAGGATCAAAAAGCACTGATTCTATTTTTTTTTTTTAATGTTGAGAAAATTCAAAACTTTTTCCAGAGTATTGTAAAGGGTCAGTGACAAGGATACTTTTGTGCCCTAAAAAAAAAAAATGCCACTGTGGGCATTCCATAATAAAATGGGCTTTTGTGCTTTTCATAGATTACAGTTCTTTATACAATGGACTTGTCTAAGTTTCTTCCTGTTTTCCAGTCAGTTAAATTTAGAACGATTGTTTCCATCTCTTACGAGATATGATGTCTAGGAAAGTGAATGCCTACATGGGATACCAGGGTCCAGCAAGTCTGTGAAATTCAGTGGTAGCTGGGGATGTCACGCAGTTCCCGAGCCTCTCTCTAGGGTTTCCCATGGGCACAGAAAGAGCGTTTGCCTTCTCGGTTGTTAGTCTGCAATTCTGTAATGTAAACGCCAACCTTAATACAAATGGCCTCCATTTTAAATACAAGCCCGCTGTTTTTAGAGACACCCTTTTACTTCATGTAACTTTTGGAATGAATTTGTGATTATTGTAATAAAATGGGAAATACAGTTAAGCAAAAGGGGAAAAAAAACTACCCATTCTCCTATCATCCACATATAACCACTACTAACATTTTGATATATATCCTCTTAGATTTCATATAATATTTATAAATTGATTATATGATTATATTTTCATTTAAAATATGTATCTATTAACACAATCTTTAAACAAAGATGAATATTGTTCTCTGGTTTGGAAACTTGTTTTTAATCTTTCTGTGTCAACTAGAACACTTCTGCATTGCTTGTCAGCTACATGGTTTTCGATTGCATAGATAAGCCAAAATTTACGTACCCAGTTACTTTTCTTAAAAAGGGAGGTCCTCAGACTTGAATGGTGCTAATGTCCAGTAGCCTACGTAAACAAACCAGAATCTAAGCCTATAAATGCCTCAAGTTTACAGAAATTAAAAAGCTAAGGACATACAATACTATCAATCCACTATACTTCAATAAAATTTTTTTAATTTAAAGATTAAAATGAAAAGCTAAGGACAGCCAATCACTGACAGACAACTAGGCTTTATAACAGCCAATTGATTTCCTTTCCTTGATTTTGGACCTTCTCTGTGTAAGATTTTTCCCCAGCTCCTGTGGACTGAATGCTCCTGATCACCCTTGGTTTGGCGTTGTCCAATTCAAGTCAATTTTTGCTCAAATAAACTCTTAAAATTTTGAACATGCCTCAGTTTATCATCTAATAGCCCCATCCCTGTTGTTGGAGATCTAGGTTATAAGAAGTCTTTAAAAAAAAATGCCACTTTGAGTTATTAGCATACTTCTTAGCCCACCTGGAGTCCGTCTCTGCCACTTACCCTCTGTGTACCCTTAAGTGATTTACTTAACCTCTTTGTCTCATCTGTAGAATGGGGATAATACCGAAATGTTCTTCATTGGTTGATTCTGAGAATTAAGTGTGCAAAGTGTTTATGGTGGTGCCTTGCACAGAGCAGAACCTTAGAACTTAGATGCTATTAGCTTTCTTCAACCTGATGCCAAATTTTGAGTAAGAATAGTTATAATTTCTAGAATGTCCTAAATTTAGGTTCTGAGGATCCAGGGGAAAAAAAAAGAGGATTTCTAAAAGAACTTCTAACTTTAGTTAGTTACAAAAGTAACTGCTCTTTGGTAGAAGTTCCAACAAGTTCTTTTGAAGACTCCTAGAAATCTGTGGACTGTTTGGTGTTTTATGCCTGTGGGACTTGAGACAAATCCTGGAGCTTCAGCACGGGCTCCGCCTTTCTCAGGGCATTATATGGTCTGGGCACCTTGGCACAACTGGAGGCTGGTCTTTTCTGGCTCTTGTGCTTGAATTAATATGACCTGGGATCTGAACTTACTCTACTTTCCTGTACGTCAGCCGGCGTCATGCTAGGTAAGGCCCATGGGAGCACAGAAATCTCTTCCAGTTGTGATCACTTTCGTCCAATGACTAGAGTGTGACTAAGCACAGAACGATGATTTCAGAAGTAAAGAAACAAAACCATCTCCTTAACCTTATGGGCGCCCATGTGGCAGCCTTACAAAGAGTGGCGCTTGCTGATTTGAACTTGACTCTTTTAGACATTGGCTGGAAAATCATAGTGAAAAGTACTCAAATCTGAAGAAATCCCTGGATTGAAATCTACCTCTGTTTGATTTGGGTTCTCCTTTCTCCAGCCTCCACCAGGTTTACCCAGAAGTCCTGAGAGTTCTCGTGAGTTTCTAAGCCTGTTGATGGAAGGAAGAGTAAATGAGTATTGAGTGGGTTTCATAACTTTGTCTCCTGTATAGCTTTTTGACTATGGAAAAAATTACTCGGCTCTGCCAAAATGAAAAAAAATACAGAAACTTGTTTTGTTACACATTCAACAACATGTCTTAAAAAAAAATACTCCGGCAGCATTTCTGATATTCTAATGAAAAGCTTCTAATTGTTCTCATGCATGAAGCATTCAACTTAGAAAAGGCCGGCTTTGTCCAGCACCGTTTCTGATTCGCCATCGCTGTTGATACCCTTGAGTGAGACGTGAGCAACAGAAGAGGCAGAGAACAGGACAGCCCTGCCCTGGAGGGCCTAAAGCATTGTAGCCCAGAAGAACAGATGGAAAAAGTCCTATGAATACTCTAGATCCAAGACCTTGCAGTACAAGGTTAAAGTTCTTGAAATGCGTCAGAGGCAGCTTAATTGCAGCAGAGAATACATTTACCAGTGGGGCGAGGGAACTAGTTGCCCCTGCCCCAGGGCCTAAAACCTAAAAAGGGAAATAGTCCCCGTAAATGGCTGCCTACAAAGATTATTTTGGTCTCCACTGATGTCAAAGCTGCTAGGCAAGGTGTTCCCAGCAGACCTAGGCACCCGTGGTTCAGTGCTGGTGGTGTGCCCAGAGCTCTTATCAGTTAATCCCCTCATTTATAAGCAACACTTCTGAGAGTTCATGTTGGAAATAGAAAAATGAAATAGACACTCCAGCCTTGTGAGGGAGACAGACATGTAAAGACTGGGGTACAGCCCCAAGAAATCAAGAATAGAAGTCTTCACAAAGTGGTATTGAGATCATAAATGAGAGAACTCCATGGGCAAGGTGATAGTTTGGCCAGATTCTGCAGGAAAAGAAGAGGCTGCCAAGTGGAGACATTTGCAGCTCATGCAAAGGCCTACAAGAATCTGCTGTACTGTGAAAGGCCGAGAATTTGGGGAGGGGCGATGTTGAAGAGGTGGACGGCATTAGATGATATTAGAAAAATATTAGCTATTAGATATAATATAATATAATGATAACATGATATAATAATATAACAATAATATACTATTAGATATAATAAATATTAAAGCTGGAGACTTTCGGTCACTTCAAAAGGTTAAGACTTATTGTATAGTCAATGGAGTTTTTATGCAAATGAATGCCAAGAGACATTTCTTTACTTTGGCCAATGAATGGCAGAAGTTTTGGATTCTTAGACATCAGAGGTTGTTGAGGCTGGAAAAATCAGGCCCTACTTTGAGCATGAAATTGAGAAAAGTGATTTTGTTCCTTTACCTCCCTTTCTAACCCCTCTCCTTGGGCCCCTGGGTCCCTCTTCATGTCCCTGAGTCCAGGATTTCAACTTCCTGTGCTTCCAGGCCCACTGCGTGTGACCCAAATGTGCTGGCAAGTTCTTTTTTCATAGAACTCTGCATTCCCATAGCTGATTGGTCAAGCGTTTTATGTTTGAAGATTTAGTATGTTTACCCTCTCAGCTAAGCTATTTTGCATTTTATTTGAGGCCCTCGGTCCCAGAACCAGTCAACTGAGAAAAGGCAGACACTTCAGGCCCCGTGGCACCTGCAGGAGGAGGTACCTGTTGGCTGGAAGGGTTGCACGTTTCCTCCGATCCCAAGAGGTTCAAGGTGTCTTATTCCAGATGGCACTAAAGCCTTTGCTGGAGAGAACACTGTGGGTGGAGGCGTGAATACCCGGAGCACCGGAAAGGGGGGGCGATC